>NC_138551.1:94139297-95339297 GCF_964273705.1 Natrix helvetica
TAGCAAGTTGGCTAGGGAGGCACCATAGATGTTCTCCAAGGTGCTGAACAGATTGATTTCTCATGTAATCTGAATTGGTTCCTTAAATGAGTAGGCAGAGAGTCATTACTTTTAAATTACTCTTACTCCGAAAAAGTGCAGAGAAGAGCAACAAATATGATTAGGGGACTGGAGGCTAAAAGCTATGAAGAATGGTTGCAGGAACTGCAATCTATTCTATTCTATTCTATTCTATTCTATTCTATTCTATTCTATTCTATTCTATTCTATTCTATTCAACCCAGAATCTATTCAGACCAGATTCTATTCTATTCTATTCTACCCACATTCTATTCTATTCTATTCAACCCAGATTCTATTCTTTTCTTTTCTATTCTATTCAACCCAGATTCTATTCTATTCTATTCAACCCAGATTCTATTCTATTCTGTTCTATTCAACCCAGAATCTATTCTATTCTATTCAACCCAGAATCTATTCTATTCTATTCAACCCAGATTCTATTCTATTCTATTCCATTCTATTCAACCCAGAATCTATTCTATTCTACTCAACCCAGAATCTATTTTATTCTATTCTATATTTTAAAAAAAGATGTTGAGACTCTAGAAAGAGTGCAGAGAAGAGCAACAAAGATGATTATGGGACTGGAGACTAAAACATATGAAGAATGGTTGCAGGAACTGAGTATGTCTAGTTTAATGAAAAGAAGGACTAGGGGAGACATGATAGCAGTGTTCCAATATCTCAGGGGTTACCACAAAGAAGAGGGAGTCAAGCTATTCTCCAAAGCACCTGAGGGTAGGACAAGAAGCAATGGGTGGAAACTAATCAAGGAGAGAAGCAACTGAGAACTAAGGAGAAATTTCCTGACAATTAGAATAATTAATCAGTGGAACAGTTTGCCTCCAGAAGTTGTGAATGTTCCAACACTGGAAGTTCTTTAAGAAGATGTTGAATAGCTATTTGTCTGAAGTGATGTAAGGTTTCCTGCCTAAGCAGGGTGTTGGACTAGAAGACCTCCAACTCTGTTGTTCTATGATTCTAAATCCTTGTTCCTAGATGGGTTGCTAAGTGTGGTCTTCTCAGTGAACCTGTGCACTGGTATTGATCTTCCTTGGGGACTCATAAGAAAGCAGCATTAAAAATGGGGGACAAGTTGTGTCTGAGGCCTCCATCTTTATTGAGGGAAGGATGTTCTTCTTCGGCATAAATACTCCTCTGTCAAACCATCTATCTTCCCTGACTAAAATATGAATATTGTGGTCTTCCAAAGGTCATTCTTTTTTTTTTCTTTTGAGTTAAAATCTATTACTGATTCTGGTTCTGTGTGATGTTGGTTCTGCTGTGGTGGGTCAACCTTTTGTGTCAGTCTTCTTGGGTGTCTCTAACATAGACTTCTAAAACATTGGCATATCTTTTCAAGTTCATTTTTTAACCCTTTTGCTGGAACCAGATTCATGGGAAGGCGCAGATCTTCTCAAAAGTCAGCTTGATGGTTGGCTGGGCAAAGATTGGAGAATTTATTATGAGTTTTATGGTTTCTTTATATCTATATCTACATCTTTGTCTCTCTGTGTGTGTGTGTGTAATTTTTTTTATTTTGAATACAAATAATGCAAATACATTACATATAAATCTAAATACAAAAAAGAAAAAAACAAATATTACACTACACACACACACACACCTGGAGACCATTTTTTTCCTTATTTTTTTCTTCTATAACAACTAAAAGATATACAATATATTCCAATTGTACCCTTGTCCCCTCCAAAACAACATACATTCTTGAGTAGGTTTATTCCCTTTATCTTCCACCAGCACTGTTTTTATAAAATCCCCCCATATTTCATAATAATTGCTTGCTTTAATCATCCCTTTTTAAAAATTTAATTTCTGCTGTTAATTTATCATTTGTTGCCATACTCCAGATTTCATTACACCACTCATTTCTTTCAATATCCCAATTTTGTCCCCAATATTTAGCCATCACTAATCTAGCTGCCGTTATCAAATGTACAATGAATTCCTTTTTTGTTTCCTTTATATCTTGTTTTTCCACCAGCAACAGTAATGCACACCTCAGTGACATCTCTAAATTTACATTCAAAAGTGCTCTCATTTCCCTAAACACCATGTCCCATATTTTTTTTGTGCACTATCACATGGGACTGTGATTGGGTTTTATGGTTTCCTAATCACCACTTGGTCAACAAAAGATGCCAACGGACAGGAGGGAAAAGACAGCATGAAATAAAGAGAAGGAGGTTATTCTTTCGAAAGGATCGTGACCTGGATGAATTTGCAGCCCCATCAGTGACAGTCCATATTTCAGCACAGTATTTCTCTACCCCTTCAGAAGTGTCTAGCCTGGTGTTAATTGTTCTGTCTGAAATTAATACAGTTGGGTTATTTATTGGATGGAGCACTATCAAGCCCAGCTGCTGAATGAAGCATTAAGGGAAGAGGGACACATTTCAACGAACAGGGTTGGCTTCCCAAGGGAGCAGTTGGGGGAAATGAACAGAAGATGTACAATGAAAGCAGGTTAGCGCTTGCTTTGGGAAGAACAGAAACAATGGTTTGTGCAAAGCTATTTTCAAAATGGAGTTTAATCTTCAAATACCGTACGGTCATTCAAAACGAACACTTGAAAATGATAAAGAGGAAAAGGGACTGATTTGCACTTTCGCCTACGTTTTCGCTTCACTTGACAAAAACGGGTGCATGTGGATGGAAGGCAAGGGTAAAGGTAAAGATAAAGTTTCCCACATATGTGCTAGTCGATCTTGACTCTAGGGGGTGATGCTCATCTCTGTTTCGAAGCTGAAGAGCCAGCGCTGTCCAAAGACGTCTTCGTGGTCATGTGGCCAGCATGACTAAACATGGAACTCTGTTACCTTCCCACCAAAGGTGGTCCCTATTTTTCTACTTTCATTTTTACATGCTTTTGAACTGCTAGGATGGCAGAAGCTGGGACAAGTAACAGAAACTCATTCTGTTACATGGTACTAGGGATTCCAAACACTAAACTGTCAACCTTTCTGATCAACAAGCTCAGTGTCTTAGCCACTGAACCACCCCCTTTAAGACAGGGGTAGGGGAATGGTATCTAAGCATCCGTTGGCTTCCATGAGGCATTGCTGGCATCCCAAGGACGCACACTGAGCAGATGTCCTGGTATGGTTGGCTGTTTCCCATAACAAAATGAACAGGAGTGATTCATGAACATTTTGGACTGTGGGTGGCTTAACTGTGCTTGCTTTTGCACGGAAAACCCAGAGCTGGTTTTGCTTCTTCTGTGCCAATGTCTGTGTATGTGGGGGGGGGGGGTGTTAGGAACTGGTGCGATTAAGCACTAGCAATGAACCCCAGGTCAAGGTTATAACAGAGCAACCCTGTAAAGTATACACAGCGTGCGAAAGATAAAGCAACCACACTGAATAATGGATAGTAAAGTAACAAAATAAATCTTTACTTTTTGAAGAATATAGCAAAATCCATAAACACAGCCAAAAAGTCATAGACAGAAAAAGCAGTCCAATACTACCAAGATAACTTGGATACAAGTAGCAAATAACTTACACACAGTAAGTAGTAGCAACAGTAGTAACAGTTAGGCAGCAGTTATCATACAGCAATCAAGAGAGAGAGAGAGAGAGCAACAACATCAGCTGCAATTTAAAGGCTGTAATCTACTAATTAGCAGAGCTCCTCTCTTAAAGATACATAACATGCCTTGTGCAATATATTGTCTACCCAACTTGTTGGTTACACCCTAACATTATCCCCTTTGGGTAGATCAATATATCCACTCACAATCTAAGATGATAACCTTCACATGATGAGGTATGTTTCACTGAACTTTGTGCCTTAGTGAAGTTGTCTGCTAAATTGTCTTCAGTTGAACAATATTCCAACTTTATCAGGCCATCCTTAATGCTTTGTCGAACATTAAGATACCTCAAATCAGTATACTTCGATCTCGTCTTAATAGCTAAACTAGTCGCCATTTTTATTGCTGCCTGATTATCTTCATAAACAGTAAAAGGTTCATTGATACTTAATCCCATATCTATAAGCAACTGCTTACAATATATCAGCTCAGTACATGTCAACGACAAACATGAAAACTCAGCTTCCATTGTGGATAAGCTTATGTGTTTCTGTCGTATCGACTTCCATCCAATCAGTACACCACTTAGCATAAAGGCTATGCCGGAAGTTGACTTCCTATTATCTATAGCATCTGCAAAATTCGCATCAGCATAAACAATCAAAACTAAATCCCTATTCGGCTCTAAATACAACGCATAGTGGATAGTTTTCTTTAAATAACGCAGCACACGCTTTGCTGCTTGCCAATGCCTCTCTGAAGGATTATCATTGAATCTAGCCAGTTGGTTCACACTAAATGATATATCTGGTCTAGGCCAATTACTTAGGTACATTAGGCTACCTATCAAAGATTGATAGATTCCCTTATCAAAACCAGTACCCTCAGTAACCTCAGGTTTAAACTCCAATGCCATTGGTGTCTTTGCAGTCTTACATAGCTCCATGCTATATTTCTTAAGCAAATGATTAATTTTACCAGCCTGCGACAGCTTAAAGCCTTTACTGGTTCTAACCACATCTAAGCCCAGATAATGCTTAATTTCACCCAAATTCCGGATTCTAAATTTACTCTCTAATTGTGAAACAATGTCAATAGCTTCCTGCTCAGACCTAGTAATAATAGCTATATCGTCCGTGAACAAAAGCAACAACGAGATCAAACCATTTTTCACCCGTCTAAATAAACAAGGATCAGCCAAACCTGGAATAAATCCCATAGCTTTTAGTTCATTTACTATGCATCTGTTCCACTCAAAACCGGACTGTTTAAAACCATAAAGGCTCTTTTTAAGTCTCCAACAACCAGTCTGGCCATTAGAATCCACACCTGGTGGCATCTTCATATAAATGGTATGCTGCAATGGAGCATGCAGATACGCTGTTTCAACATCAATATGGGTAACATTACACCGATACTTAGCAGCCCACACCAATGCTGCCCTCAACGTAGAGGCTTTCAAGCTCGGAGCAAAAACCTCATCGTAATCCCTCTCAGTTTGGGAAAACCCTTGAGCAACTAAACGAGCCTTATAAATAGCATTGCCAGCAGCATCGTTTTTAATTTTAAACGCCCATCTACATCCAATTGCACTCTCCCCTGAAGGGAGCCTAGCTTCTTCATAAACCTTCAATTCCTGTAAGGATTTCAACTCCTTCTCTATAGCTGCCTTCCACAATTTCTTTTCCTTTTCAGAATACCGCCTTAACTCTGCAAAACTAGAAGGTTCTATACTAACTTGCAATACTGCACTGGCTTGGTATCTGTCGGGTGGGTGCCTGTCCCTAGTAGACCTCCTAGGCAATACAGGACTTGCAGGATCATCCTGTTCCACCTCACGAGTAGATTCTACATCTACATCTTCCTCCCCTTTCAGAGTAATAGATGGACCATCCTGATTCTCTAACTGCTCATTTGGTATATCATGATTAACCAAACGATCAACATCTACATCATCACAAACCTTGTTAAACTCTTGTTCTAGCTTCTCCTAACCAACATGTTCTGAAAATTTAGCACTAGCACTGTGCATAATTCTCCGAGTTCCAGGTTCCCAGAACCTAAACGATCTATGATTGGAATTGTACCCAATAAAAACCATCTTCCTAGCTCTGCTTTGATCCTTCCGTCTAGTCTGTGAGGGAATATGCACCCAAGCAGGGACACCAAATGTGTGTAAATAACTCAAATCAGGCTTCCTACCATGCCAAAGAGTATAAGGAATCTTACCAGTAGTTGAGTTAACTACTATGTTCAGAATATGGTTTGCACACATTATAGCCTCACCCCAAAGTTTTTCTGACAAACCAGAATCAACCAGCATAGTTCTGGTCATTGCCTGCAATGATTGACCACGTCTTTCAATAAATGAATTATGTTCTGGCCTGTAGGGGGCAGAACGCCTATGTTCTATACCAGCATTCTCCAACATTGATGTAAACCTATGATTAGTGAATTCAGACCCATTATCAGTGACTAGGCAAAGTACTTTTTTATCCATCTTACGTTCAACAAACTTTAACCATTTAGTAAAATGTTGGAAAGTTTCTGCCTTTGATTTCATTACATAACAGAAACCATACCTAGAATAATGGTCCATAATGCTGAGTATATAGCAGGCACCTCCTAAGCTAGGTTTCTTAGGGCCAATTAGGTCTGCAAACACTACTTCCAGTGGTTTAGATGTCTTGAATCCTTTAAACCGGTTTGCAGGGGTAACCTTACTTTTAGCCTGGTTACAGGCATTACAGTTAAGATATTTTGAACAAGGTTTCAAATTGATTCCCTTAGATAGAATAACAGTTTGACGTACCATTTTAAAATTTACATGGCCTAAACGTCTATGAAGTAGATGTATACAGTTATCATGGGGCTGTTTATTCTTATAACCAGGTTCAGAACTCGCAATATTTAAAGAGTTCTCATGTAGAATAAATAAATTATTCTCCAAATTGGCAATAACACTATTACCTTCCTTTTCGATAATGCATCTATCATTCTTAAATGTTACTGTAAACCCACATTTCACAAGGTCTTTTACAGATAATAGGTTAAATTTCATTTTAGGTACATATAACATTTCCAATTTTTCATTAATACATGGACAATAAGCTGTACCTTCACCTGAAGCCTTAATTTTCCAACCATTTGCTAAGGAAATGTGCTGTTTGCTAGCCTTCATAGTAACAAACCTTTCTTTAACCTTGGTTATAGAATGGGATGCGCCACTGTCAACCACCCAGAAACTATGGTTTACAGGCTTATCTACCTTAGCTACAGTTACAGTAACATTGTTGCTTTTTCTTTTACTATTAGCAACACTCCTTTTCTTGCTATTTTTACAGTTCTTAGCAATATGCCCCTTACCACCACAAGAATAACATTTCTTAACAAAATTTACAGTTGAAAACTGTGTTTCTTCTTGTGATTGATTGTCTCTAAACTGAACTCTATCCTCTCTTCGTCTGGACTCTTCAAGCAATCTCCCGGTAACCTCAGATAATGTCAGTTCATCTCGTGAACGAACTTCCAATGAGGAAACAAAAGAGTCGTAGCTTTCATCAAGCGATGATAGAATAATATACACCTGGTGAAGCTCAGAAAAAATTAACTCTTTTTCTTGCAAATCCTGCAAAGTTTTCTTCAGGAAGTCTAAATGAGCCAACATATCACCACCTTTTTGCAAACGGGCTCTAAACAGTTTCCGTGTGAGATGAATATGAGCACCCACACTGTCCCGAACATAAATTCTCCGCAATGTGTTCCAACACCTAGCAGCAGACTCTTCGCCACGAATATGGACCAGTTGCTGGTCATTCAGTGTTAGTCCAATAATGCAGAGAGCTCTCTCATTGTCCCTGTTAAACTGCGCAATCTTCTTCACATCCTCATTATCAGCAGGATCCCAATCTGTAACATCTGGTGGGTTCTGAACCACAGACCACAGTCCTTCTCTACGCAGAAGTAGGGAACACTTCAAGGACCAGGAAACATAGTTGGTTCCATCAAACCGGGTAATCATGGAGATTGCAGCAGACTGTTCTTGTGCCATATTCACAAAAATAAACTATCCAAAAAGTGGTGCTTAAAAAAAAATTATGGTTAAGGCAGGGCGTCTGGGCCCATAACCAATGTTAGGAACTGGTGCGATTAAGCACTAGCAATGAACCCCAGGTCGAGGTTATAACAGAGCAACCCTGTAAAGTATACACAGCGTGCGAAAGATAAAGCAACCACACTGAATAATGGATAGTAAAGTAACAAAATAAATCTTTACTTTTTGAAGAATATAGCAAAATCCATAAACACAGCCAAAAAGTCATACACAGAAAAAGCAGTCCAATACTACCAAGATAACTTGGATACAAGTAGCAAATAGCTTACACACAGTAAGTAGTAGCAACAGTAGTAACAGTTAGGCAGCAGTTATCATACAGCAATCAAGAGAGAGAGAGAGAGAGCAACAACATCAGCTGCAATTTAAAGGCTGTAATCTACTAATTAGCAGAGCTCCTCTCTTAAAGATACATAACATGCCTTGTGCAATATATTGTCTACCCAACTTGTTGGTTACACCCTAACAGGGGGAGTGTCCAATAAAGTTCTATACTTTTGGCAAAATAATGTCCCAGGAGTTCCTTTTTCTGGATTCGCCAACTGGACAGGAATGGTATTTGTTGGAGATTCAAATGTTTTCAGGGAAACATAAATCGAGATGTATTAGGTTGTGTGTGTATATGTGTGTGTATATATATAAGGATGGCACCTTCATTCCTAGAGTTCCAAAAAGCTCTTAAAAGCCTCTCTTTGGTCCCAAACCTGGGGTTAATATATTACCATATCTTGGGGGAATGTAGTTGGCTTGGTTTAATTTGTGCCATTTTTAGATCATTTCGGTCTGGGCTGTTTATGTGGTTTTGGTTTTTATCTGTTTATAACTTTATGATTGCTTTTTTGTACCTCCAAGTGTCCATTGGAGTTAGATGGCTATAATGAATCAAAATAAATATGCAAATAAGTGATAGGGAAATATTAGTGGTTTCTGCAGTGATTGGGACACAACAGCTTGCCTCCTAGAGTTTTGAGTGCCACCACTAGAGGTTTTCAAGAAAAGATTGAACAAACCTGGCCACGGGTTTGGACTAGAAGACCTCCAAACTCCCCTCTAGCCCTCTGATTCTATCCTTTCAGGTTTCTACGATGCCACAGTGAAAGATGTAAAAAAAAAGCACTTGCAAATAAACCAAACCACAACTCATCAATTACAAAAACAAGAGTAGCCATCTGTATCAGAATGTTATCTTTAACTACCTTAGTTCTGATTTGGCTTGGTGCTTTTCTGGTTGAGTGAGTAGAAATTGCAATAATAACAATTTAGCCCTTCCTTCCTTCCTTCCTTCCTTCCTTCCTTCCTTCCTTCCTTCCTTCCTTCCTTCCTTCCTTCCTTCCTTCCTTCCTTCCTTCCTTCCTTCCTTCTTTCTTTCTTTCTTTCTTTCTTTCTTTCTTTCTTTCTTTCTTTCTTTCTTTCTTTCTTTCTACCCTGATGAAAAAACACTGTTTCCTGCTATCCAAAGAACTATTTCCTATAGATTTTCCTCATTCTCTGCAAAAGCATAACCTGTGTCCTTACCAAGGTTAGTGTTTAGATGGTAGGTAGGTAGGTAGGTAGGTAGATGGATAGACAGACAGACAGACAATGATAGATAGTTGGTAGGTAGGTAGGAAGGTCGGTAGGAAGATAGATAGATGATAGATGATGATGATAGATAGATAGATAGATAGATAGATAGATAGATAGATAGATAGATAGATGATAGATAGATAGATAGATAGATAGATAGATAGATAGATAGATAGATAGATAGATAGATAGATAGATAGATAGATAGAAAGAAGAGTACAGTTCTAGTACGAATGATTGGGTTGGCATTTGGGCTCGGCAAACTTGTATTAGTTTCTCATGTCCGTGGGCAGATTCTGCTGTGTGTATTTAAGACCAAAGACCATTTTCAGCACCCCTTGTTTGTTTTGGTACGAGGTACGAGGTCTGCCATCTGTTATAAGTGCTCTTTGATTCGAAGAAGCGAACTTTTCTTCTATGTTAGCTTTTGTATACAAATTAACAGAGCTGGAAGGGACCTTGTAGGTCCGTGATGGTGAACCTATGGCATGCCTGCCACGGGTGGCACACGGAGCCCTCTCTGCGGGCACGCTGTCACCTCAGCCAGCTCCCCTATGCATGAACGTGTGCCTCCCACCATCCAGCTGATTTCCGGGTCTCTGCCGTACATGTGTGGGGGAGGGGGTGTCATGTACACATGCACAGTGGGTCACGTTGGGGGGGTGGGGGGCTGTCGGGAACGAGCAGTTGGCTCGTTGGGCTTGTTTCTTGCCCTCCCCAGGCTCCTGAGGCTTTCCTGAAGCCTAGGGAGGGCGAAAATGGACTCCCCCGGCCCCTGGAGGCTATTTTCACCCTCACCAGGTTTCAGGAAAGCCTCAGGAGACTGTGGGAGGGCGAAAATCCCCCCATGTGGGGGTCACTCGCATATGCATGGTGGAGGGTCATTCATGCATGTGCAAGTGGGTGGGCACACACACAATAGCACGCATGCACACAGTTTTGGCACACCTTTAGAAAAAAGTTAGCCATCACTGTTCTAGACCAATCTTAGAGAATGGTTCAGCTGTTTAGAATCCCCACCATATATCTGACATCAGTACAATCAAGCGGGTTCAGAAGTACTTCACAAGAAAAGTCTTGCAATAGAGTTCCTTAGGTTACTCGGCTCGAAATTCTCAATTTGGATAACTTAGGACTACGTCTCTTAGATCTAGGCATTGCATACAAACTTACACGTAGTAATGTTTTATCTGTAAATGACTTTTTCTGTTTTAATTGCAATAATACGTGCGCGAACAACCTGTTTTAAACTCAATGTAAATCGTTCTAAACATGACTGTAAATAATACGATTTCTGTAGTAGAGTTGTCATAGTCTGGAATGCCTTACCTGATTCAGTTGTTTCAGCTACAAATTTTCATCATTTCAGTCGCAAATTGACTTCTGTGGACCTTACTTCAGACTTAAGGGGTGAGTAGAGGGGGTGTGCATAAATGCACTAATGGGCCTATCATCCCTGTCATTGTATTTTTATTCTCTTATTCTCATTTTTGTTTGACAAATTCTAATAAACAAACAAACCTAGATTTTTGGGCTCCATTGTGCTTGTGAGTCCAGGACTACCTGTATTATTTTTCCTCTTGTTCGTTGGAACGGAAAATGTTCCATCGGCTTTTTCATTTTGTATTTCTGGAAAAGCAAGAGAGGATGAGCTAGTAAAAAGCCACCTCTTCGATCAAAGCACGTTTTGCATTTGTTAATACCCTCAAAGAGCTGCTCCGAGCCATGCAGACACCCTCGGAGCGAAGTTTAATTTCATTTCAAGCGCCCCTTCTCAAAATTGGACATGACTTCATCTGTGCCAATTTGGGTCCTTATTGGGTTTGAGAAATTAAAGAAACGTTTAAACACTTAACGGGGTACAACCGAGGCCGAGTAACCACTTTAGCACAATGGAAGGCAGAATGCATTATGAAGTTTTTAGTGGGTTTCGAATACGATGTGCCTTAATAGATAGTATAATTTTCTTAAGCACTCAAAGCATTTTCATGTATGCGATCCCAGCAGTCTTAGGAACAAGCTTATAATTTAGCCTGCTATCAACATCTCTGCTATGCACTGATGGTTTTTTTTTTTTTTAATTTCCAGGGAGGGGGAATGCAGGAGAAAAAATGCCTTGCCAAAACCTTTATATAAAATGCTTCCCAAAATGTTGGAATACGGCATCCAGATTTCCCAGCCGGCCATACCAGAGGTGGGTTCCTACCGGTTCGGACCGGTTCAGCTGAGTAGGTAGTAACTCGGCCGGCCATGCCCCCAAACTGGTTCTATTGCTGGTACCATCATCTTGATTTTAGGTTCTGAACAATCTTCATACACAGAAATGCACTTTCCCACCCCTTTTCTAATGTTGTGCACATCCGCAGACCTTTTTAGGTGCAAATGTGCATGCGCTCCAGTGGTGGGTTCCGGATCCCATTCCAACCGGTATGGTTGGAACGGGCCCAGCTTTGCCCACATGGACGCGCGCAGCGTGTGCATGCGTCGTACCTGCCAGCAACACCTCCACAAGCCTCCGCGATGCTCCAGCTGCTTGGTGGAGCATCGCGCAGGTGCTGTATGCGCCATGTGTGTGTGCGGAAGCACCAAAGGCTTTAAAGGACAGGTAAGGAGCTCGGGTGGGTGGGTGGGCCCTCCGGAGCACTGTACCAGAACGGTACCCTTGGTCTCTTTCAACTCTGTTTCTATTCTTATTCTATTCTTTTTCTGAATTCTGTTGTACTCTACTCTACTCATATTCCATTCCATTCTCTATTCCATTCCATTCCATTCTATTCTATGTTCTACTCTACTCCACTCTACTTCACTCCACTCCACTCCACTCTACTCTACCCTTCCCTATCCCGTTCTGTCCTATCCTATCCTATCCTACCCTACCCTACCCTATCCCAACCTATCCAGTCTCCTGTAAAAGAAGTTAAATGTTGAGTGAAAATTTCCTTATTGATTAGTATAAAATGCCCTGAAAGGGGCAGAGAATCCTGACAATTTTCTTGCATTTAATGAACCATTAATTCTAGCTAACTATGTTTAGATTAAGTTTCAACAATATAAGGAGGAAGGAAAGATTCATAGATGCCAAAGGCCATTCTTAAAAGGTTATCATGGATATTTTCGGGTACCTCATATCTTCTCATAAACTGACTTCCATTCTTTTCAAATAATTTCCTTTACGTTCATGGATGCACATTTTGGAGGGATAGTGACCTCTACAGGGAATGTTTATGGAGTCAAGAAATGAGGAGGAGTATGTTAAACTTGACAAGTTGTGAGGTTATATCACAAATATCTGAGGTTACCGCTAAGATTTGCATTCTAATTTGTTCCACATTGTAATCAACCAGGTTTGAAATAGGTGATATAATATCAACATTCAATTTGCTTGAACTTTGAACCACAAAGATATTTCTGGAACTGCCCATTTCTCTCCCTAGCCTTTTTTTGTAGGTTCAAGTAAGCCCAGGGAATGTCGCTTGTGAAAGGTCAGGTCCACACATGAAGGTCCAATGAGAATGATTTATTGCTAATCAGGCTTAGGCACAGGAATATACTCAACTAAGAGTTAGTACCTGATTGAAGTTAGACAAGGGCCAATGGAATTCAGGGAAGGTTAGACTTCATTCACTTGTGACTATGTAGAGATTCTAGGCGGATTCCTCTTTTGACTCCAGCCCTTTCTCTTACAGGAAAGGTGGAATTGTAATTAGCTTTCAGGCTTTGTCTATGTCATCGTGTGCCATAATGCAATGTGCATGTGACCCCTGCCCCCTGTGCATGCATGCGCAACCCCCACATGTGTCCCACCCCATGTATGCACGCATGACCCCCATGTATGTGCACTTGACCCCACCCCTGCACATGCTTCCCCATCTCCTGTGTGCACCCTGCCTCCCACACATGCATGGCAGAGGCCCGAAAACCATCTGGCTGGTGGGATGCACAAGCACATGCACAGTGGCGCTGAGCTGGGGCAACAGCTTGCCTGCTTGCAGAGAGGGCTCTGCATGCCATCTGTGGCACACATGCCATAGGTTCACCATCCCGGGCCTATGTCATGCTTACTGCTAAGATGCATAGAGAAATTTATGATCAATTCTATTTTTAAGATATGAACAAGAACTCAAAAAGGTTCATTTTTGAAGTCAGTGTCAAAGTTTGGCCATTTTCAAGCACAACTATGCAAACTACCAATGGCTCCAAAACCATCTGAAGCCCAAATCCCAGAGAAATACTTGTGCATGCATTGCAACTAAAATCCAATTGTTTGGGAGGGTGTGTGTGTTGTTTCATTGCGTATTAATTATCATGACATTAATTGATACTTTGACATTAGAGAAAAAAAGTCAATCACTAGGGACGAATCAATTGCTTTGTGACTTTACGGCACAATTAGCTTGTTGTTTCCCTGTCACTGTCAGAGAAATAATTCATCGTCCACTGAACATTGAAAATGCTCTCTTTATCTTTGCTTTACTCATTAATTCAACGGCAGTTTGCTTCTCTGGAGGTGAGGTCCCTTTAAAGAGCGGCCACCTGGATCGTTGACCACCCCTTCAGCCGATAGCTGTAATGGAAAGCTAAAGTAGAAATGTTTCACTTAAAAGGCTAGCCGTAATCTGGTGGATAATGCCATAATTTGGAATGGCGCTTTTCTAGAACAAGAACTTAACCTTTGTCTCGGTCTCCAGGGCAACTAATAGCGTTGTGATGTTAAAGAGACCCAGAGTGTGAAGGGACAGAGATTGTGACGAGTTTTCAAACGGCAAAAGGCAGAGTCTACAATGCAATCAGCCAGATCCATTGTGTTTTTCCGTGTCTCGGTTTCAATGCTGACCGTTGGGTTTTTATTTCTCCCCTCGAATTGGTGCCCCCCTGTCATCTCTTTTTGAAGTACTCTAACCAACATGACTGTGAAAACCCATCTTCACTTCATGTGCCAATGTAATGTTTAATAGCCTTGGTGTGATCTGGCAATGGCAGCCTGGTCTCTTGAGACTCACAATAATGTCTTTAATGGCATTTTCACACAGGGTCATCTTGACTCTCGAAAGAGTTAAAGAATCCATTCGGGCCATCGCCTCTTCCTGATTGAATTTTTGGAAGGGCCTCCCGATAGCCCCGTTATCTTTGACTTAGTTCATTATCTTTAACTGACCTGAAATCAATGACTCTCTGTCAGATCGCTTGAAAACAGACAGGAAGAATAGATAATACTCATCCTTGGGAAAGTGCTTTCGGATCTGTTCCAGGCTCAGAATGTTAGATATATCAGTTCTGTTTCAAGCGGAAATGCTAAAACCGCCTTACAAAATTGTGATTTAAGAGGCTGTGTTCCCTGCACAACGTAGAAGGGCTTTCTTAATGACTACACAATTGTGTTTCCATTTAGATATATGTGGTTTGGCTCAATTTTTTTTTACTACCAGTTACTACCTGGGCAAGGCTTGGTGGGCGTGGCAGGAGAAGGATACTGCAAAATCCCCATTTCCTCCCGATCAGCTGGACTCAGGAGGCAGAGAATAGCTGGAGGCGGGGCCAGGCGGTGGTGATATTTACTGGTTCTCTGAACTACTCAAAATTCCTGCTCCCCATTCTCCAGAACTGGTCAGAACCTGATGAGTACCACCTCTGGTTTGGCTGAAGAAAAGTTGGTGGAATTTTGTCTTGTTTTATCTTCCTGCCTACTTTTAACACTTAGTAAATTTTGCAGCCTATTGGCCGCTGGTCCCTCCAGCAGCCGAATCAGATGAAAAGAAGGCTTGGGAGTCAGGGCCAGCATCAAGGCAACCTGAGAGCTCCAATGGGGAAGAGGGAGTGGAGCTGGTGAAGAGAGAGACAGAGGCAGAGTCTGGGCCATCCATCAGCCCTCAGATGGAGAGACAACAGCCCCCAGGACTGGAGGTGGCTAATGAGGAAGAGGAGGAACAGCTGGGTCCAGTGCCTGGCGTGCAGATATGCAGAAGGCAGAGGAGAGGAGAGCAGTGGAAATCTATGGGCCGATCCTTGGGATAGAAGAGCCATCACTGCTAGCGCAGCCTCACCTTAGCTCTGGGGATAAAAGGCAGGTGGCGGAGATGAATAGATGTGGCAGAAAACTATTCATCTCCCTGCCAGATGGACTTGTTAGCTTGTGTTGAGAGAGAAACTTTTTGCCAGGGCTGCTGGTGCTCCTAATAAAGGAATCTTTGAGTTAACTTCAGAGGGTTTGTTGTGTTTCCTGCCTAAGCAGGAGGTTGGATTAGAAGTCCTCCAAGGTCCCTCCCAACTCTGTTATTTTATTCTATGATGGCTGCTTTCCAGTACTTGAGGGACAATCACAGAGATGAGAAGGTTGACATATTCTCCAAAGCACCTGAGGGCAGGGCAAGGAATAATGGGTGCAATTGAGAGAAAGATCCAACTTGGAATGAAGGATAAAGTTCCTGATAGTAAAAACAATGAATAAAGGGAACAGCTTACTCTGAGAGTTTTGGGCATTCCATCTCTGGAGGCTTCAAGAAAATATTGGACATTAATAAGGCTGTGATGGTGAACCTATGGCAAGCGTGCCGAAAGTGGCACACGAAGCCATGTCACCCGGCACGTGCAGCCCTTCCTGTTTGTCTTCTGGGTTTCTGGTGTGCGTGTGCATGCAATGATCAGCTGTCCTTCGGGCACGTGGCAGTGCAGAAAACTGGGGTGCGCATGAGTGCCAGTCAGCTGATTGTTGGGTGTGCATGCGTGGCAGAACCCAGACATTTGGTTTTTCCAGAGTGCGATCCCTTTGCATGTGCGTCAGTGACAAAACCAAGCCTGTGCATGCGCGCTGGCCAGCTGATCGTCGGGTGTGCATGCAAAATTCGATAAAGTTGATAAAGTTCGGCTTTTCCAGAGTGCAGTCCTGATGATTGCGTGCAGGCATCCGTGACATTTTGGGAAAGGGAATTGAACTAGAAGATCTCCAAAAACACTTCCATCTCTATAATTTTGTTTTATGTTCTAACTATCAGATAGTAAAGTCTTCTCCAAACTGGAAAATTAAAGGATAAAATTACTATCATTTTTTTAAAATCACTGCAATATAAATAAGGGGAAATCACCTTTGAATTATGCCTGAGTCCTAGTGACTTCATAGATAGATGTATGCAGTGTTATCTTGATTTCCCAATTGATCTTAAAACTTATATAGCAACTAGGCATTTCTTAATGGACTTCCTCCTCTCCAACTATTATCTAGCTAGGTTTGATTCTGCTTAGCTTTCTCCTAGATCAGGGGTCCCCAACCCCCAGGCCATGGCCCACTATTGGGCTGCAGCCTGTTCGTAACCGGGCAGTGGTGGGTTTCAAAATTTTTTAGAAACTCTTCTGAAGGTGTGCCCTGCTTTGTGGGAGTGGTTTGCTGGCCATGTGACTGGGTGGGAGTGGTTTGCCAGCCATGTGACTGGGTGGGCATGGCCAACTTGTAAAATGTGGTGAAACTCACTTAACAATGCTCTTGCTTAGCAACCAAAATGTTGGCTCAGAAACTCCAGCATTTGAAGCATGCAAGTCTTAAAGCTGTCAAGTTACAAGACCCTTGCACCCCTAATCCTTTAGAAAAAAAAAAAACCCCAGGAGTGTTCAAACTTGATAGCTTTAAGACTTGTGGACTTCACTTCCGGTTCCGGCGGCTACGGCGACAGGCAGATCGCTGCCTGCTCCAGCTCTCCCGGTGGGCTTCCCCCGCTTCTGGGGGGGCACAAGACGCCTTGGAGGGGCGTCTTGCCGAAGGAACGGCTCGCGGAGGGTCCTGGCGTCGGCGGCGGCTGGCGGGGGCTCCTCCGCTTCGTTCTAGGCATCGGGGAGCAGTTTTGGAGGACGTGCGTGCGCACGCGTCTCGCCCCATGCCGATCGGAGAACACACTTCCGAACGAAGCAGCGGCAGTATGGTGAGAGGCTTCCTTTCTGCATTCCTTCGCTTTTGAATTGATGAACTTTTCAGCACTTTTAAAAAGTTAAACTTTCGGATCCCTGCTAGAGGTGCGGCTAGAGGGAGGGGGATTTCCCCCCCTCCCTTGGACAAGCGGCTTGAAAAGACTTTCCTTCCATCCCCAGAGAGGAGGAGGGGGGAGAGCCAACTAATGATGCCTCACCCCTATAAAAGTGATTTTCATTCGACCTAGCTCCAGAACTAATGGATGAACTGAGAACTTTTTGAACTTTTAAAAATTTTACTATGCCTCTGAGCCCAAAGCTGGCAGGGCAAGATGGCACACTTCCGTTGTCTTCATGAATTGTGAAACCTGACTCCACCTTTAAAATTCAGGCTTCCGGTCTTTGTCTCCGAGTCACCCAGAGGAATTTCTTGTGGATTGCTACTTTCTGAACTCTTTGGAGAAAAAAAACTTTCATCTACTGCTAGAGTGACTAAAGAAATCCCCATCTGTTTGGATCCTCTGCCTTCTGAATTCGCCTGCCTGCTCTACCTCTCCAGCTGCCCAGTCTCTACTTTGACTGATCTCCTTGCTTCATAAACCATGTCTCCAAAAAGACCACCTCCTGGAAAGCCTGGCTTTGCTACTTCTGCTCCAACGTCTGCAACGTCTAGTCCAGCTACACAGTCAAAGATATCAGAACTGATGCAACCCAAGACTACAGAGATAGACTTCCAACAAATGCTTCAACAAATTTTACAAGGCCAGGAGGAAATTAAGAAACAGTTAAGGGAAATGAAAGATGAAATTAAACAGAATCAAGCCCAAATCTTTAAGAACTCACAGAGACTGGACCTTGTGGAGGGTGGGGTGGCGGAGGCGAGGGGGGGGGTAGAGGCCTTACAGAAGGGGAACAAAGAACTTGACATCCAACAAATGAAAGCAGAGTTTGAAAGAATGTCCTTTTATCTTAGATTTCAAAATGTAATAGAAGCAGATGGGGAAAATATAAGGGACATTATGACTAACATTTTAGCTGAATACATACACAAAGATAAACAGCAGATGGAATGGGAGATAGATCTAGCTTATAGAGTGAATTCAGCATATGCCAGAACACATAATGTACCCAGGGAGGTTCATATTAAATTTCTTAGGAAAACCACAAGAGATGAAATTCTGGGTGTACAAAGGGGGCAAACACTGACATACCACGATAGGGAGATAACCATTCTAAAGCAGATTCCCAAAAAAATTAGGGAAAAAAGGAAAAGCTATTCGCAATTGGCGAATAAATTATACCAGAAGGGGGTGTGGTTTAGATGGTTGATGCCTGAAGGTATGCTGATATTCTGGGAGGAGACAAGAATCAGAATCAACACACCCATAGAGGCACAGGCCTTTATGGAAAAAAACAAAGCGAACCTAGAAAAAACAGATGACACTACAACGGTTATGCAGGACACGGGAGGGGCCGGAGCTCTGCCAGCGGGGGGTGAAGGGGCAACACCAAGAAAGCTCAGATCACAAAAATAAATAAGAAAACCACAATGTTATAAACAGACCGAAAGTATTAATGAATTTACAACTAGACTATATATTATAATTATATAAACTGATTGAAAAGTATTTTTTCTAGAATTAATATGCTGATTTTTTTTATGACTATGTAATAAGGTTTGATATTTTGATGTAACCTAGGAGTCTGGAGGGAGGGGGCGTCTGCCATACTTGCAACTGCCAAAATTTGTAACTATTCCACTTACCCTTTTCCGCATAAATGTTTTTAAAAAAAACCAATAAAACTTCTTGAAAAAAAAAAAAAAAAAAAAGACTTGTGGACTTCAACTCCCAGAATTCCTCCTCTTGTTCTTCATCTTGATGATGTGCGGAGGGCCGGGGGGAGGGAGCTGGAACCGGTTCTAAATGGCACTGTAGATTTGTGGAACCTCTTCTATAGAAGAGGTTCGAACTGGCAGGAACCCACCCCTGTAACCGGGCCATGTGAGTGAAGGGCAAGCACGCATGCATCTCCACTTGTGCAAAAGGCAAGCTGTTTCACTGATTAATTGTCCTTATTCTTAGGAAGTTTCTCCTTAATTCCAGATTGCTTCTCTCTTTGATTAGTTTCCAACCATTGTTTCTTGTCTTGCCTTCTAGTGCTTTGGAAAATAATTTGACCCCCTCTTCTTTGTGGCAGCCCCTCAAATACTGGAATGTTGCTGTCATGTTCCCCTTTGTTCTTCTTTTCTCTAGGCTGGCCAAACCCAAATCCTGCAACTGTTCGTCGTATGTTTTAGTCTCCAGGCTTTTGATCATCTGAGTTCTTTGTACTTTTTCCAAAACATCAACCTCTTTTTTGTAATGCAGTGACCAAAACTGGATGCTGATTTGATGAGCTCCCCTTCTATTCCCTCATCTAAATCATTTATGAAGATATTGAAGAGATATTGTGAAGTTGTATCTGTCCCATCGTGATCCCATGGACAACATTCCTCCAGGCCTTCCTGTCCTCTACCATCTGTCCATTTAAGCTCACGCTGACTGTTTCGATGACTCCATCCAGCCACCTCTTTCTCGGTTGTCCCCTTCTTTTCTTGCCCTCAATCTTTCCCAGCATGAGGCTCTTCTCCAGTGACTTCTTCCTTCTCATTATGTGGTCAAAGTATTTGAGTTTCCTCTTCAGGATCTGGCCTTCTAAAGAGCAGTCAGGGTTGATCTCCTCTAGGACTGACCGGTTCAATCGCCTTGCAGTCCAAGGGACTCGCGGGAGTCTTCTCCAGCAGCAGAGTTCAAAGGCCTCCATTCTTTGGCGCTCAGCCTTTCTTATGGTCCAACTTTCACAGCCATATATTGCAACTGGGAAACCACTGAAGAGTACTGAGCCTAAGACAGAACCTTGGGTGAAAAACACCATCATGTAGGTTTTAAAAAAAGGATAGATGGACAGACAGACAGACAGATAAGCAAGCAGACAGATAGATAAGCAGACAAACGAACAGACTGTAAAGGAAAAATGTTGTTTGGGAATAATATAGTATGGAAAGTAAAACATTTAGGTAATGGTATACTCAGCACAAGTTCTGAATGTCCAATATATATTTTTTAATTTGCTCAAAATTCAATAAAATTGATAAATATGCCATGCCGTCATAAATTATCATAAGAAAAGAATCCCGTGGTCCCAATATTTAATCTCCTTTCAGTAGTCCAGTTGAGAAATAATTACAACGGAATTGTTAATATATCACCGAGGGCACCTGAGCGTTATCATGCAAAGATAAATGTTGCAAATACTGTGATGTTTTCAAGCAAGCCCGGATGTGCTCCCAAGACATAAGACTGATCACTTTGGTCCATGGAAGGAAAAGACCCCTTTCTAATAAGAGCCCTAAGACAACATGGGGAATAGCTTAGACTGTGAGACAAAATGCTCATTTGTCTGCAGCCTGAGCTGCAACAAACCTCATAAGAGAGAGATAATGTGAATAATTAAAATTGGGTGGGGGGAGGAATAACAGAGCAAGCCACCGCAATGTCAACAGATAAACTTAGTTCAAAACAGTAAAACAGGAAATGAATGAGATTTTGGTATAGGGAAACAGTACAGTATTTTAGCCTGTAGTTTTTGTCTTTTAAACCATTCAGAACAGACAGTATTTATATATAATATATATATTATATAGCTTTAAGTGTATATTTCACTATAAAGCACAGTAATTTGAGAACCCCCCCTCTGTCTTTCTCTGTCTCTCTCTTTCCCTCCTCTCCCTCTCTCTCTTTCTCTCTCTCTTTCTCTGTCTCTCTCTGTCTCTCTTTCTCTACCTCTCTGTGTCTTTCTCTGTCTCCGTCTCTCTCTGTCTCTCTCTCTCTGTGTGTGTGTGTCTGTCTCTATGTCTCTCTCTGTCTCTTTCTGTTTCTCTCTTTCTTTACCTCTCTCTCTTTCTCTGCCTCTCTGTCTCTGCCTCTCTCTTTCTCTCTCTCTCTTTCTCTGTCTCTGTCTCTCTATGTCTCTCTCTGTGTGTGTGTGTCTGTCTCTCTCTGTCTCTGTCTCTGTCTCTCTCTTTCTGTACCCCTCTCTCTTTCTCTGTCTCTCTGTCTCTGTCTCTCTCTTTCTCTCTCTGTCTCTGTTTCTCTGACTCTCTCTTTCTTTACCTCTCTCTCTTTCTCGCTCTCTCTCTGTCTTTCTCTTTCTCTCTCTTTCTCTTTCTCTGTCTGTGTGTGTGTGTGTGTCTGTCTCTCTGTGTCTTTCTCTGTCTGTCTCTCTCTTTCTCTCTCTGTTTCTGTCTGTTTGTCTCTCTTCCTCTGTCTCTCTCTCTCTGTCTCTCTCTCTCTTTCTCTGTCTCTCCCTGTCTCTGTGTGTGTCCCTCTGTCTCTTTCTTTCTCTGTCTCTTTCTTTCTCTATCTCTGTGTGTGTCTCTGTCTCTCTCTCTTTTTCTCTGTCTGTCTCTCTCTGTCTGTATGTGTGTCTCTCTGTCTCTTTTTGTCTCTCTGTGTGTCTCTGTCTCTCTCTTTCTCCATCTCTCTTTCTCTGTCTGTCTCTCTCTCTGTCTCTCTCTTTCTCTCTGTCTCTGTCTCTCTTTCTCTGTCTCTGTCTCACTCTATATGTTTGTGTCTGTGTGTCTGTCTCACTCTGTCTCTCTTTCTCTCTGTCTCTCTCTCTTTCTCTGTCACTCTGTCTCTTTCTGTCTCTTTCTGTCTCTCTCTGTCTCTCTCTGACTCTTTCATTCTCTCTCTCTTTCTCTGTCTCTGTCTGCCTCTGTGTGTATGTCTCTCTCTGTCTCTCTCTCTCTGACATTAGCTGAACCCAAACCCTTCTAAGAAGTAAAAACACCATCAGCCAATGTGATTTTTGCACTGAGGCCAATAGCTTTTTCATCTATTCGACTGTCCTCATTCTGCTTTCTCTCCCTAACAACTTACTTTCTTTCTTTCTTTCTTTCTTTCTTTCTTTCTTTCTTTCTTTCTTTCTTTCTTTCTGTCTCTCTCTCTCTCTCTCTCTCTCTTTCTCTTTCTCTCTCTCTCTTTCTTTCTTTCTTTTCTTTCCGACTAAATGTCTGTGGATATTCTCAATCATCCAGTACATGGTTATCCCGAGTATGCTTTTTCCAAAAGGCAACTGGACTTTACTTGGTTTTATCTTTTGAAAACATTTTGCTTCTCATTCGAGAAACCTCTTCGGTTATTCCGAAGAACAGAACTGAACCGAAGAAGCTCCTTGGATGAGAAGTGAAATGTTTTCAAAGGAGGAAAAATAAAACCCCAAGAAAACCAGTTGCCTTTTGAAAGAAAGCACCTTTGGTCCAATATGGCCGGCCCTGTTCTTTATAAGATAAAGTGTATTTGACAATGAAGTCTGCTTAAACTTCATAAAAGCTTCTTCAGCAAATCGGTAGAAAGGAAGGAGGGAAGGGGGAAAAAAGAGTATTGATCTTAGAATAAGCACAGAAATGCTAATTGTATTTTGCTTTTCCACTGGAGGGCCATTACTTTATTTAGCAGGAGTTCATCCTTTAATTTTATTGTCTCAGTCCATTGTCTACGAGTCCATTTTCTAGGTTTAAGTAAGGTCTGTAACAGCTCGGCCTTTTGCTGAGTCTTCCTTTTCACAAGGCATATATATATATATCGACTTCTGGGAGGTAAAGAAGCTTTTAAGATCAGGTTACAGTTCTCCCGATCCAAGTTACATATTGTGTAACAATGGTTTCCTGTTATCGGGCTCTCGGTTAAATTGATTAGCGTGATGCCAAGTACAATAATCGCCCATGTCTGTAGATGAGCTCAAAATCAATCAGTGGTACTTCGGAGCTGCCATCTTCATAACAGAGACTTTAATTACATGCACAGTTTAATCTGGGAAAACCACACGTATTTTTCCAGAACGACTTCGGTCACAAGAGTATTGGTGCTTGGATAGATCTCTTCTTACAACTTGTCAACGCTCAACAAATGTTTCTTGAAAGATTCCTCTGCCTTTGCCAACTGGCACCGCTCCACCAAACCTGTGAAATAAAGTTAAATACCTCTTCATACGTTTTGGGCAGGCTTGTTACTGAGCGGGGGAAAATACCCAAGAGTGATTTTTAAAAAAACAACATATATTTCTTTCCTTGCTTCCTGACATGTGGCATTGGGAGTATAATATATTTTACATTTTCCTGGCCCACCTATGTGCTACTTCAGATCTGATCAATTTGGGAATTAAATAGACCTCTAATTATTCACCATAAAAAGAAAAGGAGTCTGTGAAGATTTTATTCCGTTAATTGTTGCCAACTATAGGGACTGGTGTTCATCTCCATTTCAAGGCCGTTGAGACAGTGCTGTCTGAAGACATTTTCGTGGTCATGTGGCCCGCATGACATCACTGTTACCTTCCCACCGAAATGATACCTATTTATAGTGGTGGGATTCAAATAATTTAACAACCAGTTCTCTGCTCTAATGACCAGCTGGATAGGCATGGCTCAATGGTCATGTGACTGAGTGGGCATGGCCAACTCAACGTCACTCACATTGATGGGCTTAGTTGTTACAATGTAATAAGAGTTAACTGGAGAGGCAGTTTCTGAAAGCAGGGTGATAAAGATTAGGCTAGAAACAACACCAGAATCTTTCCTTCCTGCCTTCCTTACAGGATTAGCCCTGTAAAGTAGGGGAAAAAAACAAAATGAGATTTCTTCCAACAACCGGTTCTTCGAATTGCTTAGAAAGTTAACCACCAGTTCTCCCGAATAAGTGCAAATTGGCTGAATCCCACCACTGCCTATTTATCTACTAACAGTTGCATGCTTTCGAGCTGCTAGGTGGGCAGGAACTGGAGAAAGGGATGGGAGCTCACCCCATAGTGTGGCTCTTTGGTCTCAAACCTGGTTTGTCGGCTTTCCAGCCAACAAGCCCAGCATTTTAACCACTAAGCCACCATGCTACCTGTAATTATTCATCATATATTCTATTTTTAAAGCCCTGGTTAGTGGTAAAAGAGAAAGACTGATCTAAAATTTGCAAGGACGATTCTCCGTTCTAGATTGCACCAGACTGAGATATCTGCATGTGTGTGACATGGTAATTGCAGCTATTTTCATACATGGACAGCACAGTAGCTACTAAAGTATCCCAGGGCTGTAGACAAGTCCCACCTCAGCCATGAAAACCAGCTGGGTGACTTGAGTTTGACACCACTGGTATAAGATCTCCTGCTTGAGCAGAAGGTTAGACTAGCTCCAAAGTCCCTTCCAATTCTATTATTCAGTATTTCTATGCATTCCTTCTATATTCTGTTATTCTTTAGATAATCATTTGGTTTTACATTCTTCCAACAAGTGTCTATGACTGAGAGAAGAATCCTAAGTCAGCAACCCATCAGCATTATATCCTTTCCCCATTCTGTCCTAGTCACCAGGGGGCATTCAATTTTTTCTTCAGCAATTTTTTTTTTTAAAAAAAACCCAACGTATATAATGGAGTTTATTTAGATCCCCCTTACTTTAAGTAAGCAGGTTTTTAATCTATGGTGTGCATTCCTGTAATGTAGGTTTGAAGTTAATGGCTTGTAAAGTAGGTAATAATTTTCTTACTGGCCCATTCAATCAGATTAGATCATGTTATTGACCAGGCTGTTCGTTTTATAACCACAATCATATTGTGGAGGAAGATCTTTGGCAAGTTGCACATTTATAAGTGCCCATTAGAGGGGAAAAAATGACAGATTTGCACATTCGGCAATTTTTTTTAAAATGTCTTTTCCCTGCAGACTGTTTTCCTGTCCACATCCTGAATTAGCATCTTTGTATCCGTCTTTGGTTTTATTCACACTGGACAATCATTGATTGCTCAAAATGTTTCATAAGGTACAGAACATAGATATAAATATGAATGTATAGAATTAGGGATATATATAGAGGCAGTGGTGGGTTTCAAATTTTTTTAGAACCTCTTCTGTAGGTGTGGCCTGCTTTGTGAGAGTGGCTTGCTGGCCATGTGACCGGGTGGGAGTGGCTTGCCAACCATGTGATTGGATGGGCGTGGCCAACTTATAAAATGTGGTGAAACTCACTTAACAACGCTCTTGCTTAGCAACCAAAATGTTGGCTCAGAAACTCTGGCATTTGAAGCACGGAAGTCTTAAAGCTGTCAAGTTATAAGACCCTCGCACCCCTAACCCTTTAGAAAAATAACCCAGGGATGTTCAAACTTGATAGCTTTAAGACTTGTGGACCTCAACTCCCAGAATTCCATCTCCAGTCATGTTGGCTCAGGAACTCTGGCATTTGAAGCATGCAAGGTTTAAAGCTGTCAAGTTACAAGACCCTTGCACCCCTAACCCTTTAGAAAAAAAACTCCCAGGGATGTTCAAACTTGACACCTTTAAGACTTTAAGGTTTAGACAGGACTCTTAGAGGCAGGCGGGGTGATTGGTGAGCCAGCCAATCAGTGCGCGGTGGGTGGGGCAAGCATGGTGCAGACAGAGAGGGGGAGGGAGATGGAACCGGTTCTAAATGGCACAGTAAATTTGTGGAACCTCTTCTATAGAAGAGGTTAGAACTGGCAGGAACCCACCACACATATATATGCTGGTCTTGTATTTGGGTCTTTTCCCGTGTAAGATTGAGATTGTCTTGGCAACGTTTCGCCGAGGTCTCACTCGCCATCTTCAGGCTGGTGTTTTCAGTTTAAAGTGTGGTCGGAGCTGCTGTCTTTCTATAAATCTTGGTGGGGTGTGTGTGGAGTGCTGGCTTTGTTTCAGTAAGTGGATTGATTGGCTGCGTGGTTGTATCATGATTGGTAGATTGGTGCTGATTGGTGCTGGCTGTGAGTCCATTGTAGTTTTGTGTTGTAATGGCCTGGGTGATAGGTGGGGCTCATTTGTTGACCAGGGCTGGTTTCCGTCTGGCAGGCGGGACGTATCATCATGTTTATTCATGTTGTGGGGGTGTTTCTCTATTTTTTTATTAGAATTTTAATAAGTTTTACAATTGTTTTCTCCCTTCCCTCCCTCTCTCCCCAACCCTACCCCTCCTCCATCCCTCCCTCCCCCCGACCTCCCAGAGCAAAGTACAGGGTATAATCATTTAACAATCATATGCTAACATAAGCTAACTAATTTTAACATTCAACCGTTCTTGTGCTTTAACTCCCCCTTTCTCAAACTAACTTTGATTAAATTGTAATATTTCTTATGCCTTCATTCATAAGCTAATTGAAGTTTTTTAGTCTGGTATTTATTTTGAATATAATCAATCCATCTTCTCCAATCCAACTTGTATTTCTCATCTGAGTGGTCCTTCAAATACGCTGAAATTTTGGCCATCTTGGCTAGGTTTACTACTTTTAACGTCCATTCTTGGATAGTAGGCAACTCTTCCTTCTTCCAGTACTGCACCACCAACAGTCTCGCTGCTGTCGTTAAATTCAAAATCAATTTAGTCTCTATAACAGTAGAATCTGGAACTATGCCTAACAAAAACAACTGGGGCAAGAATTTTATCCTCCTTTTCAAAATATTTTGAATAATCCACCATATTTTTGTCCAGAATGTTTTAACTTTTTTACAAGTCCACCAGATATGATAATGCGTGGCATCAACACAATCACATCTCCAGGATTTAGATTGTAAATTCAGTTTTGCATGCATTTATTCTCCTGTTCGTTTGTCCTATGTATGATGCAGGGTAGATTTTGCATGGTATTTCGTAAACTCCTTGGTTTTCTAGCTGGATTTTGTCTTTGGGTTTTTTAAGAGGTTGGCTATTTTTTGGTCAGTGTTGAAGGCTGTCTTGATATTGTGTTTGTGGAGAATTTTGCTGATTTTATCTGTGGTGCCTTTTATGTAAGGGAGGAGGGCGATGCCCTTGTCCTGTTCTGTGTCTTGGTTCTTGGGGAGAGTCTCCTTTTGGATTAAGTTGGTAATTGTTTTTCTTTGGAATCTGTTGGAGATTAATACGTTTCTGAGAGTGGTGGTCTTTGTTGGCTAGGCGTTTGGTTCTGGAGATGAGGGTCTTGGCTACAGAATTGATCTGTGCAGGGTGGTGATGGGATTGTGCATTTAAGTAGCGGTTTGTGTTTTTTTTTTTCTGGTAGATGATGTATCCTAGGGAGCCATTGGGTTTTTTGTAGATTAGGACATCCAGAAAGGGAAGTTGGTTGTTTGCTTCTATTTCCATAGTGAATTGTATTTTGGGGTGTAGGCTGTTGAGATGTGTGAGGAGGTTGTCCAGTTTTTCTTTCCCATGTGGCCAAATCACGAAAGTGTCATCAACATATCTAAGCCAGAGTTTGGGCTTGTATTCAGATTTATCTAAGGTGTTAGTTTCAAAATGTTCCATGTATAAGTTTGCAATGACCGGTGAGAGGGGTGATTCCATGGGTGCTCCTTCTATCTGTTTGTATCTTTGTCCAATATGGATGAAGTATGTGTTGGTTAGGCAGTGGTTGGTCAGGTCCAGGATGTGTTTAGGGGGGTTGTGTTTGTTCTGGATAGCTGTCAGGGCTTCTTTTATAGGCACTTGGGTGAAGAGGGATATGACATTGAAGCTCAAGAGTAGGTCGCTGGGTTGTAGGTTTTGTTTCTTTATTGTTTCTATGAAGTGGAGTGAGTTTTGTATGTGTGAGGTGATGGATTCTGCGTAGGGTTGGAGTTGTTTGGCGAGGAATTTGGCAAGATTTTGTAGAGGTGAGCCTATAGAGCTGACTATGGGTCTGAGTGGTGTTCCTTCTTTGTGTATGCTGGGGAGGCCATAGAGTTTGGGGCATTTGGAACATTTCTCTCTGGGGATGATTCTTTGCTGGATCTCTTTACTGATGGGAAAGGCTTTTATTTTGGATTTGGTGGTTTTTTCCTGGTAGGTAGTGGGGTCTGTGTTTATAGGTTTGTAAGTGGGGTCTTGGAGTAGGTTGGGTAGTTTGGCTTGGTAGTCAGACATGTTCATCACCACTATGGCTTTACCTTTGTCTGCTGGGTGAATGATTAAGTTGTTGTCTTTCCTCAGGTTGGTGAGTGCTTTTTGTTCTTCTTGCTATAAGTTGCTTCTGGGTGGATTACTGGAGCAAAGGACGTTGGTGACTGCAAGTCTGATTTTATTGGCTTCATCTGGGTTGATTTTGGTGAGGATAGCTTCAACTCGCATATGATGTCTTCAGTGGGGATGCATTTAGGGGCGACTGCCAAGTTGAATCCTCTGGAAAGGACATTGGTTTCAGCTGTGGTGAGGGTTCTGTCTGATATACACATACACATACATACATACACACACACACACACACAGGGTGGGTGAGAGAGAGAAGGAGAGACACAGAGAGAGAGACAAAGAGATACACAGAGAGAGGGAGTGTAGGAGAGAGAGAAGGAGAGAGGGGGGAAGGAGGGGGGTGAAAGAGAGAAGGAGAGAGAGAGAGAAAGAGAAAGAGAGAGACAAAGAGAAAGAGAGAGGGAGCGGGAGGGTGGAAGAGAGAGAAGGAGAGAGAGAGAAGGGTTGAGAGGGAAAGAAAGAGAGACAGAGAGAGAGAGAAATGAAGAGAGGGGGAGAGGTGAGACAGAGAAGGAGAGAGAGAGAGAAAGAGAAAGAGGCGGAGAGAGAGACAGAGAGAGGGAGGGTGGGAGAGAGAGAGAGAGAAGGAGAGAGGGCGGGAGAGTGGATGAGACAGAAGGAGAGAGAAGGAGGGAGGGTGGGTGAGAGAGAAGGAGAGAGAGAAAGGGAAGAGAGAGATAGAGAGAGATATTCAGTTATCCATCTTTATCTTATTTAATTTTCCATTAAATTGCCATTGATTTTGTCGGTTATTCAGATACGCTACCCTGAGTCTGATTATATCATTTTTATATAGTGACTTCTCCTACATTCAGAATTTAATTTGAGTTCCTATTGCATCCTTTTAAAACTGTAGAATTATTATCCTATAGTCCCCAGCTTTTAAATGACAAGGATTTTCAATTTTATCATTAAAGGATTTAAGTCTCCATACTTGCTACACAAATTCTGTGTTCCTACATTTCACAAAAGCAAGAAACAGACCAATTATTTGTAATATTAATACATTTGGAGGTCCTGAAAATTGCTGTGGTTTGCGGTCCAATGTCAATACAAAATCATTTTGGGGGGGCAATTATGTATGTATGTATGTATGTATGTATGTATGTATGTATGTATTTTTTCTTATTTATGTGGTCAAGTAAACATACACAGGCATGTTTACACACATACTTTAAAGAAGTGAGGGTTAATGATTGCTCCGTTATTGCTAGTAGCAGTACAAGTAGTAGTAGCATTGGTTGTAAGTGTATTAATCTCATACTGAGTTAATTTTGCTATTACTGTCCACATTTTAAATCCGTCTATTATGTACTATTGTTATTTTAATTGTTGATTTATGATTGTGATCGTATATCACCAAGAATCCCTGGTAAATTCAGTGGTATCCCAATAGAATGAATGGTGTGTGTGTGTGTGTGTGTGTGTGTGTGTGTATGCACGCACATGTTTCTTATTGTTATTGTTGTACCTGAGGGACACACCTTGGATCAGATCAAGTGTGTCCCTCAAGTACAACAATAACAGTAAGAAACACCCAGCCCACACACCCACAGCATTCATTCTATTGGGCTACCACTGAATTTACCAGGGATTCTTGGTGTCTGTCTGTCTGTCTGTCTGTCTGTCTGTCTGTCTGTCTGTCTATCTATCATCTATCTATCTATCATTTTTGGATCAGATCACGTGTTTCCCTCAATTCCAACAATAACAATAACAGGACATACGTGGGAAATGCTGGCTTTTAAGATAACACTGTTGCTGCCTAAATAGTATGGGCCATTTAGGTTTGTTCTCCATTAGTTGATTATGTAGCATAGATACAAAATGTTATCATGAATGAATAGATGGATGAGTGGATGGAGATGATAGATAGCTAGTTAGCTAGATAGCTAGAAAGCTAGCTAAATGATAGATAGATAGATGATGATAGATGATAGATAGATAGATAGATAGATAGATAGATAGATAGATAGATAGATAGATAGATAGATAGATAGATAGATAGACAGAGAGACAGAGAGACAGACAGATAGATATGGATGGATGGATGGATGGATGGATGGATGGATGGATAAAGAGAGATATAAAGAGAGACAGAGAGAGAGATAAGTGGATAGATAAATAGATGATAGATGACAGACAGCTAAGTAGAGGGAAAGAGAAGAAAGAGAAAGAGAAAGAAAGAGGAAGAGGAAGAGAGAAGGAGGGAGGGACAGATAATGGTAGCCTGTAGGACAAAATACAGAGGAAATGTTAGAATCGCGGTAAGCTCTTTATGGTTATGCTTCACTTTTAAACATAATGAAATATATGGAATTGGTTTTAATGCAAAAATGGAGAATTGTTGACACTACCCTCATGAACATAAAGATGAGTGAATGCCAAAGGAAACGTATCCAATTGCCAAGATTTCTGGGATCTACCGTAAACCCATTTTTCTCTTCCTGGTTAACAAAACTCTGTGAGAATGAGAATTTTATGGGATTGAGGGGCAACCTGAGGTTTCACAGTCTAGATCTTTTTCATTTTCATCTGCTGGTAAACTTTTTCCCAACAAAGGAAGCCATTTTTAAAAACAGAGACTTTCTCCACTCACAAAATTTTCACTTCTCAGGCTCTCAAAACCAGTTGGAAAGAGATCCATCTTCTGAAAAGATATCTGAAGGTGAGAAGCTGAGAACAAGGAGACTGCTGCAGCCTTTCCTTATTTTGGGAATGGAAAACCGTCAAAGAATCCCAGGACTGTGGATAGGTTATCTTTGATTTCCTTGGCTTGATGAATTCTTCATCTGTGTCCTGTCATTTCTGGTTTCAGAAGAAGAAGAAGAGCAAGATTGTCAATCCGTTTTGGACAAGGCTGATTATTTCAATGAGTTAGTCATTGAATGGAGAATAAATAGAGATAGAGGATAACAGAGCTGAAAGGGACCTTGGAGGTCTCCTAGTCCAACACTCTGCTCAAGCAGGAAGCTTGATACCATCTGGGACAAATGGCTGTCCAATCTCTTCTTAAAAACCTCCAGTAATGGAGCACCCACAACTTCTGAAGGCAAATCTTTCCACTGATTAATTGTTCTCACTGTTAGGAAATTTCTCCTTAGTTCTAGGTTGCTTCTCTCCTTGATTAGTTTCCACCCATTGTCCTTCTTGTCCTGCCTTCAGGTGCTTTGGAGAATAGCTTGACCCCCCCCCCCTGTTCTTTGTAGCAACGCCTCAAATATTGGAAGACTGCTATTCTGCCACCCCTAGTCCTTTTTTAAATTAAACTAGACATGCCCAGTTCCTGCAACTGTTCTTCATATGTTTTAGCCCCCAGCCCTCTTATCATCTTTGTTGCTCTTCTCTGCACTCTTTCTAGAGTCTCAACATCTTTTTTATATTGTGGCAACCAAAACTGGATGCAGTATTCCAAGTGTGGCCTTACCAAGGCATTATAAAGTGGTACTTACACTTAATGTGATCTTGATTCTGTTCCTCTATTAATGCAACCTAGGATTGTGTTGTCTTTTTTAGCAGTAGCAGAACACTTCTGGCTCATGTTTAAGTGGTTGTCCACTAGGACTCCTAGATCCCATTCAACAGTTACTGCTGTTGAACCTGGTATCAAGCCTGTCCTGTACCTGTGTGTTTGGTTGGGGGCCAATATCTTCTGTTTTTATATTCGTATTTTAGATGTGGTAACAGGGTTTAAGGCACCATTAAACCTCCAAAACCTTAATTTAGTACTTTAATACTTGTCAATTTTATCTTCATGCATGTTTTTGAGAGGTTTTTTATCCAATTCCATGAGCATGGTCTGTCAAGATCAGAAAGCAAGGTGGAGAGTGGATTTTAGCCTCTGGGTCCAAGGCCAATTGGACATCGCTGTCCATGGTTCTGTTCTGATCTAGGCTTCCCCAAAAAGCATGAGGCAGAGTCCTGGTCCCAACAAAACCCCTTTTATTAAACGAATGTGAATTCCTCTCATTCACATTCAGCAAAGGCCTGGCAAACGGTCTTTCAAAGGAATATTTATGACTACCGACCTTACCTATCTTGGAAAGCTGCCATGTGAATATTTTCCAAATGAGGTGCTGTGCAAGGAAAGACTGGGCACAGAGTCTCTGAGATTCACGGACAGATCTTCACACTCCTGAAACAAATCTAACGACTGAATGAACGAATTGTTTCCTGCAAAAGCCCACTCCCCTTTCGCTCCACTTTTATTTCCTATGGGAAGGGCCATTCACCATCCACCTGTGACTTTACTCCCAAGTCTACCCTGATTTCTTAGCTGTTCTTTTCTTCTGGCAGCTCTGCACATGTGCACACTGGGAACAGTTCTAGCTGTTCCTCTATCTCACTGCTGTCTGGCTCCATAGGCATCTGATCACTGCCAGACTGCCTTGGGCCCGTCTCTGCCTCTGATGCAGAGCCCTCGTCCGAGCCTTCCCCAGACTCCAGGACTGGCCCATGCTCCTCCCCAACCTCCTCACTGTCCGATTCTGCTGCCAGTTCCCCTGCCAATGGCAGGCCACAACAGGTTCTACCTTTGTCCCGCATCACCATGGCAACGTTCCCATGACTATATAGCTCGTCTTGCCTGGACCATTTTCTCTTCTCCTGGAAAGTTGTCAGGTTGTGTAGGGGAAGAGTATATTTTCCAGGAACCACATTATTTTTCTATGTCACGGTGTGCGTTAGAGACGGTTAGCAAATATCCTCTTAGTAAATGTCACAATGACTTTTGAAGGCGCAACTGATGTTGTATTACTACATGCTGCGAATGTAAAGCATTTTTCCCCATTGGCTTTGGGACTGTATTTGGTCTCCTGGAAGCTTCAGGCAAACTTTTACCTTGCTTGTTTTTTCTTTCAAGCATAACATTTTATTGCAGAAAATTGCAATCAACTCTGCATTTTTTGCATAAGACATTAAGTTGCTTATTACAACCGCTTCAGCAGCTGGTGTTGGAAGTATTGTAATAGCATTTTCCTTTGCCCAGCCAAAACTGGCTTGCTAATTTAGTTTGGCCAAACAGGGAGGGGCTTTCAGTGACAATAATCAGATCCGGAGACTTTTAGAAACAACAATTAGCAGACCCAGGGAACGAAGCAGGGGGGGGGATTCATTTCTGCTGCCTCCTTGGCAAATCCTGCAAACGTTAGAAATATTTGGGGAAGCCAGCTGCGGCTGAGGGGGATATATAACGCCCTATCTCTGCGGATCATTGATTTTCTGAAATGTTTTCTTTTCTCCCTGGGCTGCTACACCAAACATCCATTTTCATGGAGAAACCAAAGACAACTCTGTTTATGGAGCCCTAGGGAAGGAAGAGAAATGGGGAAGAACGGAGGAATTGGCACTTAGATTGGATGGGTTAAGCTTACGATTTTCTGTTTTATTTGTTTGTTTTATTTCCGTGGTTTGGAAATGAAAGATAACACACACACACACAGTCACATACACAAATCTTATTGCATTCAGGTCTTTTCCCGTGTAAGATTGAGATTGTCTTGGCAACGTTTTTCCCATGTAAGATTGAGATTGTTTTGGCAACGTTTCAGTGAGGTCTCACTGGCTTAAAGTGTGATCGGAGCTGCCGTCTTTCTATAAATCTTGGTGGGGGTGTGTGGAGTGCTGGCTTTGTTTCAGTAAGTGGAATGATTGGTTGTGTGGTTGTATCATGATTGGTAGATTGGTACTGATTGGTGCTGGCTGTGTGTCTATTGTTGTTTTGTGTTGTAACGGCCTGGGTGGTGGGTGGGGCTCGTTTGTTGACTAGGGCTGGTTTCCAGATGTCTGGTAGGCAGGAGGTATCGTCATGTTTATTCATGTTGTGGGTGTGTTTCTCTATTTCGATAGCATGGTCAGAGCTGCTTTAAGCCCAAAACCCAGCCTGAAGATGACGAGTGAGACCTCGCCAAAACATTGCCAAGACAATCTCAATCTTAAATGGGAAAAACCCGAATACAATAAGACCAGCCTACACACACACAGACACAGGCACACACACACACACACATGCAGTGGCTCAATGGCTAAGATGCTGAGCTGTTGATCAGAAAGATCAGCAGTTCGAATCTCTAGTGCTGCGTAGCGGAGTGAGCTCCTGTTACTTAGTCCCAGATTCTGCCAACCTAGCAGTCCAAAAGCACGTAAAAATGCAAGTAGAAAAATAGGGACCACTTTGGTGGGAAAGTAACAGCGTTCCATGTGCCTTCAGTGTTGAGTCATGCTGGCCACATGACTATGGAGACGTCTTTGGACAGTGCTGGCTCTTTGGCTTTGAAATGGAGATAAGCACCACCCCCTAGAGCCGTAAACAACTAGCACATATGTGCGGTGTGTGTGTGTGTAGTGAATAGTGAGATAGATAGATAGATGATAGATAGATAGATAGATAGATAGATAGATAGATAGATAGATAGATAGATAGATAGACAGACAGACAGACAGACAGACAGACAGACAGACAGACAGACAGACAGACAGACAGACAGACCTACCTACCTACCTATCTCCACTCTGTTCTTCCTTGTTGCCCTCTGATTTGACACTTTAGAACAAGCATGTAGGTCCATATTTTTTCTTAATCACTGGTTTCTGTTTGCTTTGGAGTAAAAAAACTCAGAGGTTTAGTATGGAAAACATTAGAAAAACTTGCACACTTCACTGATCTCGGAAAAGCTAAGCTAGGTGGAGTCTAGTTAGCAGTTGGGTTGTATGGGAAATCACCGGGAAACCCAAAGCTGTGGTCTAGACAAAGGAATAAAAATGGTTGTGGAAAATTACTTCTATAAATCATCATAATGACTAATAATAATATTGGTAGGCTCACATTGCAAAGGCAGACATTCAATTTCGCAGCTATTAAGATTGTTGGCTGAGCAGGTACAAAAACAGCCAAGGAAGTTGTCAAGGCAGCCTCCCTCAGTAACCAAGAAAGAAACCACTCAACTTCATTTTTCAGAATTAAGAGTACTTTTGCTGGTTATGAGTAGATAGCAGCTAAGCAAAGCATGATCTGAGGCAAAAGCGCGCGTAATCATAGATATCAATATGTGATCCAACTCCCTCCCCCTGGTAACCCCATCCCACAGTCCAATCCACACACCCCACTGGTGTCACGTGGGTTTCATCTTCAAAAAGCATCAACAGGTTGGTATCCCGGACAGTTGGCCTTGGCGGCAAATCCACTATCTGCAGCATGCACAGTAGATGGTGAGAACAACCCTCCCTTTTCCACTCACTCCTGTACTGAAAGCTTCCCTTCCCAAATACCACGTCAACCCCCCCTTCCCGTTTCAATGGCAGCCGAAAGCAAGTAGCAAAGCAGAGGCTGATTGAAGTTTGGGAAATGGGCTCTTCATCAGTCAACAAGAGTGCTGATTTACTATCAGCCTAGCAAGAACTTAGAAGGCAAGACTGTGCAGTGCATGCATTCAATTTTGCAACTACTAAGATTGTTGCATGAGCAGGCACAAAAACAACCAGGGAAGTGATTGAAGCTCCTTGTCAGTCAACAGGAGTGCTGATGTGCCAACCAGCTTGTGAGGTATTTAGGAGCTGAGGACTTGGCAGCACAAGGAAACAACAGCCAATAGCCAGCTATCAACACACCAATCAACCATTAGAAAACCGCACTTAACCAGGGAGCACATAATTACAGCACATATAATAGTCTAAAGCACACATTCCGGTAGAGAGAAGTTCCCTTAGGATAGGCTCCAGCACGAATCCGAATGCTTGGAAGGCAAAACCTCCTGTCCTGGCAACCAATCACATTGGATCCTGAAAGATTATCCTGAGACACATATATTTGCCTTCATTCATGAAAATTACTTCTGCACTGATGCAAATACTCCTTGGGAAAGATCCTGATTTTGGTAAAGTTTGAAAGCAAAAGGAGAAAGGGATGGCAGAGGATGACGTTGGTTAGATGGTGTCATTGATGCAATTAATTTGAATTTGGACCAACTCCAGGAGACAGTGGAGGACAGATAGGCTTAGCCTGCTGTGGTCCAGGCGGTCAAAACGAGTCGGACATAACTTAGTGAGTGAACAAGCAACAAATAAACTAAATGAGTGTTTTTAGGAAGACCTCAGGAGTTGAGCGTCAAGACGGGTGGGCTTCAAAACTTTCAGCAATGCGTTCTTTGCCTGGTTGCTGGGTGGGTGTGGCCATGGTTTGCGTGGTCTAGTCGACCTCCTCCACCATGGTAAGGGTGCCGTTTTCACCTTCCCCAGGCTCCAGAGGCTTTCCTTGAGCCTCTGGGAGGGAGAAAACTGCTTTCCCCAAGCTCTGGAGTCCCTCTGGAGACCCGAAACAGACCCGGAACTTCCGAAAGGCCTGTTTTCCCCCCTCCCCGAGCCTCCACGCGGGCCCTGCACTTACCTCACATTCAAACAAACTGCGTGAAGACTCCTGGGAGGGGCAGAGCCAACCAGGGGTGAGATATTGGAGGTTCTCTGAACCAGCCATAAGGTTAGCTACGGATTCTCCCAACCAGGATGAACCCGTAACAGCCCACCTCTGCTTCAATGAAGGGAGGCCACTGTCCCTGAATTTTGGCTAGAAGTCTCACTTGTGCTTGGAGGAACAGCAATGTTCCCCTGTTGCCCTTGCCGATGTTCAGTATCACAAAAGAAATGACATAGATTTCCATCCCAGTCATTGCGAAGCCTGCCAATGCAGTGTTTTTTTCTTACCGGATATCCACGCAACAGCGTCAGTCAAATATCCAGGTCAGGGCCAAAAGGACACTTTTTATTATATCAAGATGACTTAATTGTGAGAATCAGGTGGTAGAAAGTCATAGAGAAAGAAGGTCAGATTGACTCCTCCCTCACCCATTATATTATAAGGCACAGGGAGGGAGGGAAGAACTCCAAGAATGTGCAGCATCTCAACAAAATGTGGTGCCAGTCACATGAGCCTCAGTGGTGCAGTGGTTAGAGTGCAGTACTGCAGGCTACTTCTGCTGACTGCCGGCTGCCTGCAGTTTGGCAGTTCAAATCTCACCAGGCTCAAGGCTGACTCAGCCTTCCATCCTTCTGAGGTGGGTAAAATGAGGACCCAGATTGTAGGGGGCAATAGGCTGACTCTGTAAACCACTTAGAGAGGGCTGGAAAGCACTGTAAAGCGGTATATAATTCTAAGTACTATTGCTAAGTGCTATTGCTATTTGTGGAATCTGTTTCCTAGACTGGCCTACCCAGAAATGCCGATATCCAGAATTAATCTGAGCCAGTTTCCCATGCTTTTACTGTGGTCCAGGCTTAAAATATGCTTCAAATGTCTTTGTTAGGTTTTCTCAATATGGTTCTCCAACAGTGTCATTCACAACACATGGAGTTTCCTGATTAATTATTCTCACTGTCAAGAAGTTTCTTCTAAGTTCTTTGTTGGATCTCTCTTTAAGGACCTTCTTCCCATTGCTTCTTGTCCTGCCCTTGAGCACTTTGGAGAATAGGTCGGCCCTCTCTTCTCTATGACAGCCCTCCCAAGTTCCGGAAGACATCAAGAGAAGACTCCAATCCTTCTCTTTGTTACACTTAGATGAGCCTAGTTTCTTCAGTTGTTCCTCGTATGCTTTAGCCTCCAGACCCCTCATCATTATTGTTGCTCTTTTCTCTACCCTTTCTAGACTCTCAACATAAGGCTCACAATTCTCCCCCTCCCCTCTCCCTCCCTCTCCCACCCCTCTCCTCACTCCCCTCCCAATCCCTCCCTCTCTCCCTTCCCTCCCCCCTTCTCCTGTCCTCTCCCTCCCTCTCTCTCCCTCTCCCACCCCTCTCCTCACTCTACTCTCCCTCCCTCCCCCTCCCACCCCTCTCCTCATTCCTCTTCCCATCCTGCCCTCTCCACCTTCCTCTCCATCCTCTCTCCCTTCCCTCTCTTCCTCCCGTCCTCTCTCTCCCTCTCTCTCTCTCCTCCTCCCCCTCCCCCTTCCCTTTTCTTCCATTCTCCCTCCCTCTTTCCATCTCCCACTCCTCTCATCCCTCCCCTCTCCCATCTTCTCTTCCTTCTCACCCCCTCTCCATTCCTTCCCTCTCTTCCTCCCCCTCTCCCTCCCTCTCTCCCCCTCTCCTGTCCCTCCCTCTCTCCCTCTATCTCTGTCTGCCTCTCTGTCTCTTCTCTCTCTCCCTCCCTCCTCACATTTTCTGATGTTGGTTCATTCTGGAAAACCTTCTGAGGAGAGAGAGAAACTAAGGTCAACACTGATCAGTTATCTCTTAACAAATGTATCTAGTTTCCATTCTCCTTCTTGAAACTTGCTTTAAACCTCAGTGCTTGCCATAAAAATCATTTAACTAACCTTGGTCTTTCTTGAATTTTCCCCATCTTCTGCTTTTTATAACATCCATTCTTGTGTCTTACTTTTTGGCACACATCTTTTCTCTCTGTGGCTCCGCAGTGATGGATGAGTTGTTTTTCCTTGTATTCAACGTTGTTATTTTAATGTATTTACTGGATGGATCTTTAAAAATAACCCCTTCTTTGTAAGGTGTATGGATGTGTACACTGAGTATTTTCCAGGATGTATTTTGAGTACCAGCCAACCCAATCCAGAGGCATAGTGAACTGGGGGCAATGAGGGCCCCAGCTGGGGAAAAGATAACTTTAGAATTCAAACCAAAGATACTTCCCACATGATGCCCCAGGCTAGAGTGGATGAAGTAGTGCTTAGAGACAACATCATAAAAGAGAAAGGTAACAAAATACAAAGACCTGCAAATAGAGCTAAAATTATTATGGCAAAAGGAAGCAAAGGCAGTACCAATAATAATAGGCACCTTGGGTGCAATCCAGTGCTGGGCTGCTGGGGGTTCACACAGGTTCAGGTGATCCTTTAGCTAGGATTCTGCCCAGTTCGAGGAACCCTAAATGCCACTCCTGGCTGGCCACCCCTCCCCCGCCCCTCCCACCCTTCCTCTCCCCTCCCAGGAGTCTCCACGCTCCCATTTCTGGACTTCTGGAACCTTGGTAGGCTTGTTGTCCCCCCCCTCCCTGAGCCTCTATGTGGACTCAAGGAAAACCTCAAGAGTCTGGGGAGGGAGAACCCCCCCCCCCAGTGGTGCAGGAGGTTGATTAGGCCATATCCACCATGGCCACACCCACCCAGCAATGGGGCAGTGAACCCATTGCTGAAATTTTTGATGCAATCCCAGAACAACTGGAGCACCACTTGAATGCCCTCGGCATTGACACATTCACCATCCATCAATTGCAAAAAGGCAGCTTACCCAGAGCAGCTTACATCCTGCAATGATGTCTTTAAGACCATCAAACATTCATATCTGCCCTTCCCAGGTGCTAGGGAAGGACTTAATAGGCGGACAAAAATGCCAAATCTAGTCTTGAGCACCTGGCTGACTGTGGGACGAACCATAGGATTCCGTGTTCTACATTCTAAAATCCCAGGGAAGGTTTAAGATTTAAAGAGTACAGTATGATAGCCATAAACTGCAACTGGCCTGGAGCATACAATGTGTGGGGAGTGGAAAAACAAAAGGCACAACCGCGATAACATGATACAAAAGAAACAATTTCTGCATTTGTGTTAGATTTCCAGTTTTACTATCTTAGAACAAGATTCGTGTTCTTATGTTACCACAATGGGTTCTCTCCACTATGATGGCTAGATATAAACACCTATGACAGGGGACACACCAGGGGTGGGTTCCTGCCAGTTCTAACCTCTTCTATAGAAGAGGTTCCACAAATCTACAGTGCCATTTAGAACCTGTTCCAGCTCCCTCCCCTCTCCCGTCCGCACATCATCAAGATGGAGAGCGAGAGGAGGAATTCTGGGAGTTGAAGTCCACAGGTCTTAAAGCTGCCAAGTTTGAACACCCCTGGGTTTTTTTTTCTAAAGGGTTAGGGGTGCAAGGGTCTTGTAACTTGACAGCTGTAAGACTTGCATGCTTCAAATGCAGGAGTTTCTGAGCCAGCATTTTGGTTGCTAAGCAAGAGCGTTGTTAAGTGACTCTCACCACATTTTACATTGACGACGCCCACCTGGTCACATGGCTGGCAAGCCACTCCCACCCGGTCACATGGCCGGCAAGCCACTCCCACAAAGCAGGCCATACCTACAGAAGAGGTTCTAAAAATTTTTGAAACCCATCACTGGGACACACACAGGCCTCTCTGTGGGCATGCCATCCGTCACCTCAGCCCAGCTCTACCATGCATGCATGCACACCTCCTGCTGGCCAGCTGATCCTTGAGTTTCTGCCGCGCATGTGGGGAGGTGCATGCAGGGGACATGTGCGTGCATGCGCAGAGTACTTGCATTTTGGGACCTCATGCAGTGCCTTGCGCCTCATTTTGGGCCTGGAAAGCCTCCTGCACCAACCTGGAAGCCAAAAATGTGTGAGGGGGAGAAGGGCGCATGCGCAGGGGGGCTGGGCATGCGGAGAGGGTTGCGCATGCATTGCATTATGGGTGCGCAATGACAAAAAGATTAGCCATCACTGACCTATGAAAAAAGGAGGAATATCTTTTCAACTATTCTTTGCTCCTTCCCAGTCCAATCATGTAAACCACCAACATAGAACCTCAGACCGAAAGGGGCCTCGGAGATCTTCTAGTCGAGCCCCCTGCCCAAGGCAGGAGCCTTTTGTAACATCCTGGATAAATTGTTGTCCAATCTTTTCTTGAAAAGCTCCAACCATGGAGCACCTACAGCTGTGGGAGGCAAGTTGTTCTATTGATGATTTATTGATTGTTCCATTGTTGATTTATTGATTGTTCCATTGATTATCCTCATTGTCAGGAAATTTCTCCTTGTTTCTGGGTTGGATTTCCCTCTGAGGAGCTTCTACCCATGGCTTCTTGTTTTGCCCTCAATTGCTTTGGAGAGTCCCAAATTTCCAGTGTCAATGGGCTGTTTTCCCTCCAGAAATACCCAAGTTTAGCCTCAGGGGAGAAAGCGAAACATTTATCTATGTGACTGAGGGGCAGGTGATTTGAGGGACGTCCCAATCCTGTTTGATTCTCAAAAGCAACTTCCAGTTTCCTACTCTCAGCATAACTTGTGTACAATCTTTAATTCAGCTTAAAAAAAAGAATTGTTTTTTAAAATATCTTTGCTGTTGCTTGATCGATTGTTGTGATCGGCTTTTCTGACACTTAACCCTTTTAGGTTTCTGATTGCCAGAGTAACACGATTTATTCAACACATGCAGCTGAAAATGAGCTAGATATTATATTTGGATATTTAACATTTGGTATTTGACATCTGTTTGCTGGCCGGGCAGTTCCCCAGGAGTAATAAGAGAGGCTCTCTAATGTATCAAATGTTCAAAACCCTAATACTAATCCAATCATATCCTGGTATAATTTAGCAAATGTCTATAATGTGATGAAAAATTGGTAATATTATCCCACCTTCCTCCTGTTATCTCAAGCAAAATTAACTTTTCTCAACAAACTACCAGCTTTGTTAGGTGGATATTTATCCATTCAGTCTAAGAGTCTCTTTCTCTCTCTCCTACACAGCCAACCCATTTTTTTCTCTCTCTTTTTTCTTTTCTCTTCCCCTCTTTCCCTTTCTCTTCCTTCCTTCCCTCCCTCCCTCCCTTTCATTTTCTCTCCTTCCTTCTCTCTCTCCTTCCTCCCTTCCTTTCATTTTCTCTCCTTCCTTCCCTTTCATTTTCTCTCTTTCCTTCACTCTCTCTCCTTCCTTCCTTCCCTCCCTCCCTCCTCTCCTTCTTCTCTCCTTCCTACCCTCTCTCCCTTTCATTTTCTCTTTTTCCTTCTCTCTCACCTTCCTTCCCTCCCTCCTTTTATTTTCTCTCCTTCCTTCCATCCCTCCCTCCCTTCCTTTCATTTTATCTCCTTCCTTCTCTCCCTCCTTTCCTCCCTTTCATTTTCTCTCCTTCCTTCTTCCTCCGTCCCTCCCTCACTTTGGCCCTCCAGATTGGAAGCTGAATTTCTCTCTCGCTCCGTCCCCCTGAAACTCTTCAATGTCGCCCACCCCTGCTGTAAACTTTCAGCTCATTTGATATGCCTTGCTTTCTGATGAACGTCCCTTCCATGGGAGTGAAGGAGCCCTCTGGTTGAGTTGCCTCTTTCACTGCTGCTGGTACCTTCTTTTCTGCTTGGCACAACAAAAGAGCAGCCCATTAAATATAAATGGCTAATGGACTAATGGGAATACCTTCCTTTTCGATGGACAGCCCAGGCTGGATGGAGCCCAGAGCTTTAAAAGTATGAAACCTGCTGATTAATCCTCAGATTAAGTATTGTAAATGCAAGCACTTATCAGGTTTAGGGGAGTCCAGGTGAAAAGGACTGTATTTTATAAAATAGATGGACTGGTCAGGGAAACACCAAGACCTGTTGGGAGCTTATGAAAAACTGCACAGAACCTAGAATAGTAGGGTTGGAAGGGACGTTGAAGGTCTTCTAGTCCAATCTCCTAGCCATGGCAGGCGATTCTATACCATTGTGGACAAGTGAACCAAGGCAAACAAATCATATCCTGATATAATTTAGCAAATATCCATAATATTTCCCCCCCCCTCGAGATGGCGCTGCCAACGGCATCCTCGGTGAAATGACTATAACTTTGTTGCTTGTATCTTTACGATTTATATTGTTTCATTTAGTTTCCCAGTACGATTTATGTTGATTCTATCACCACGTGTTGTATCTTAAGATTTATGATGGATGTATTTTTATGATGGCTATGATCATGATTGATCACTTATAGCTTTTATGTACAATGAGAGCTTATGCACCGAAGACAAATTCCATGTGTGTCCAATCATACGTGGCCAATAAATAACCCCTATCCTATCCTATTCTGCTCTGCTCTATTCTATTCTATTCTATTCTAATTATTCTATTCTATTCATACATTCTATTCTGTTTTGCTCTGCTCTCCTCTGTTCTCTCTCTGCTCTGCTCTATTCTATTCATTATTCTATTCTATTCATACATTCTATTCTGTTCATACATTCTATTCTGCTCTGCTCTCCTCTCTCTGCTCTGCTCTATTCTATTCATTATATCATATTCTATTCTATTCATACATTCTATTCTATTCTGCTCTGCTCTGCTCTATTCCACTCCACTCCATTCCATATTCTATTCCATTCCATTCTAATTCTAGTATGATGAAAAATCGGTAATATTATCCTACCTTTCTCCAGTTATCTCAAGTAAAATTAATTTTGTTCAACAAACTACCAGCTCTGTTAGGTAGATGTTCATCCACTCAACATAAGGGATTCCATCACAATGATGCAAGAACATCCTCTACTACAACCGGACATGGTAAGGTGACAAATTCAGTTCAGGCCACCTGGTCCATGAAGCTCTCTTCCAATACTGAGTCAGCCAACTCTGGCCTGTAACATCCAAGTGCCCAAGAGACTCTCCCTTCATCTGGTGGTGAAATGAAATAGTTTCAGTTGTAGAACTTCAGGTCTGTTTGGAGGACCGGAGAAGGATGAGAAGCTGAAATGGGAGCTTCATACAGACTCTTTGCTCCCAAATCTTTCAAAACACACCCGAATTGAATTGAATTGCCCAAGTGTGATCAGATGCATAAGAAATTTTGTCTCAGGTATAGAAGCACTCGGTGTACTTGCAAAGCAACAGAGAGAATAGTAACAATACCAATAAAACTCCTTTTTTTACAATTTGGAATCCCTTAATTTGGAGTAGAGTTGGGGTGACTGGCTGGAGCTGAGCATTTACTGGCCAGATGCCCTTCCTGACACCACATGGAGTTCACAGCAGATATGGGTTTTTTTTGGCACCCTAAGAAAGAAATACTGCTGCTACCTAGTTTGAACTCTCAACTTTCCGAATGGGAGTTGAGATTCTTCACCACTAGGACACCATGCTGCATCATCATCATCATCATCATCATCATCATCATCATCATCATCATCATAATACCACCAATAAAAGGAGAAAATCAACAACCACAACAACAACAACAACAACAACAACAATAACGGCTTGGGTGGTGGGTGGTGTTCATTTGTTGGCTAGGGCTGGTTTCCAGATGTTTGGTAGGCAGGAGGTATCATCACGTTTATTCATGTACCTCCCGCCTACCAAACATCTGGAAACCAGCCCTAGCCAACAAATGAACACCACCCACCACCCAAGCCGTTACAATACAAAACAACAATGCACACACAGCCAGCACCAATCAGCACCAATCTACCAATCATGATACAACCACACAACCAATCATTCCACTTACTGAAACAAAGCCAGCACCCCATCTCCTCCCACCAAGATTTACAGAAAGACGGCAGCTCCAATCCCATTTTAAGCCCAAGCCTGAAGATGGCAAGTGAGATCTTGCCGAAACGTTGCAAAGACAACCTCATATATATATATTTGTTTTCGTAGATTTTCACGGTTGTAGGTATGCTGGTCTTGTTGTATTCGGGTCTTTTCCTGTGTAAGATTGAGATTGTCTTGGCAACGTTTCAGCGAGGTCCCACTCGCCATCTTCAGGCTGGTGTTTTCAGCTTCGTGTTTGTGTGAGTAGAGTGTGGTTGGAGCTGCCGTCTTTCTATAAATCTTGGTGGGTTGTGTGCGGTGCTGGCTTTGTTTCAGTAATGGATTGATTGGCTGTGTGGTTGTATCATGATTGGTAGATTGGTGCTGATGGTGCTGGCTGTGTCTCCATTGTTATTTTGTGTTGTAGGGCAACATACATAGGACAAACTAATAGGAGAATAAATGTATCCATCGCAGAACACAAGAACGCAATAAGAAAAAAAGAAAAAAACTTTCTCTCTTTTCCAGCACCTTAAAGCTACAGGACATGAAATTAATTTTGAAGGAACCAAATTAATCTCCAAAACTGAACACTTCAACAAGAGAATAATTATGGAAGCTATCGAAATAGAGAAACACCACCACAACATGAATAAACATGACAATACCTCCCACCTACCAGACATCTGAAAACCAGCCCTAGTCAACAAATGAGCCCCACCCACCACCCAGGCCATTACAACACAAAACAACAATAGACACACAGCCAGCACCAATCAGCACCAATCTACCAATCATGATACAACCACACAGCCAATCAATCCACTTACTGAAACAAAGCCAGCACGCCCACCCCCCCCCACCAATATTTATAGAAAGACGGCAGTTCCGACCATGCTCTACTCACACAAACACGAAGCCGAAAACACCAGCCTGAAGGCAAGTGAGACCGGCGGTTCGAATCCCTAGCAGCACATAACTGAGTAAGCACTTCTGCCAACCTAGCAGTTCAAAAGCATATAAAAATGCAAGTAGAAAAAATAGGGACCACCTTTGGAGGGAAGGGAACAGCGTTCTGTGCACCTTTGGCGTTTAGTCATTCCCGGCCACATGACCATGGCGACATCTTCGGATAGCGCTGGCTCTTCGGCTTTGAAACGGAGATGACCACTGTCCCCTAGAGTCAGGAACGACTAGCACATATGTGTGAGGGGAACCTTTACCTTTACCTTATTTTATAGTTTATAGTTTATGTTTACTTGCGCTGCTTATTGTATGAAAATGAAAATGAAATGGGTAGCTAACAGCTAAACGTTATGTGTGCTTCTGCTATGCACAAAGAAAATGTTGACAAACGAGAGATGGCACTAAATGTGTACATTAGAGCAATGATAGCCAGTAATCAAACGTTGTCTATGCTTTGAATAGGGGATGTTTCGAGTCTGAAAAACACAAGGCATAAATTAGGAGGAACATCACAAAGAATATTTTTGCATTTTGCGGGCAAGTGAACTCGTTAACCTCATTTTTCCCCCTTCCTCCTCATCCACTTCTTATCTCTCACTCAGATGACTCTGTTTTAAATTTAGTTTAAATGCATATTTATAGAGCAGCCGGGAGTATCTTCTCATTGTGATAACGATCTGCTAATCATGATAAATACTCCACTGATGAGCTAAGTATGTAATTACACAACCAACTACATTTACTCAATAGGGCAGATAGAAGTCTTTCATTTGCTACTTACACATACAATGTTTATTGCTCATGTGAGCTCATGTCTCAAAATGATGTATGCACACACTTAGAATTGTCTTTTCTTGTTTGATGTGCAAAGCAAGCAAAATCTAATCTGGAACACTGCCTTGATTTAGATTTGCAAACTAATCCAGTTCGGATTTGAAAACCTGACCTGTTGAACCCTTCAAGCTGAATCATTGTATCCGATGGATCCAGTTTGTCTTTCTAAGGTCAAACTGGATAAAAGTGTTTCTGCTCACATGCAAAACTCATCTAAAGCACTCAAATGGACTTGGAGGCATTTGATGGCTTGGATGCGTAGGAAGTTAGCACCCATCCTTCTCCTAGGAGAATGAAATATTCTAGGGAATATCAAAAAGGCAGGATATTATATTTCCCTGGATGAGAAATGGAGAAACACATTTTTTGAGGCAGGAAGCAGACTCACTCTTAATAGTAAGGTGACCAACCGTCCTCCTTTAGGGAGGACAGTCCTTCTTTTGTAAGTTTTGTCCTCCCTCGAAAAGTGTCCTCCTACATGTCCTCCTGTTTGATATTTGAAGACTAATCTGTTGCGCGTTATGTGATGTATTTGTATTTGACATGACAATTCGTCAAGCTCGGTATAGTGCAGTATAAAATGCAATTATGAGACGCATGCGCTCTGCATGGGAGACCTTGAGAGAGAGCGTTGCGTGCAAGTTGCTTTGTTTACTTCTTACCGAAACACAACACGGCACATACACACGCAGTAGATTGAGATTGAGATTGAATGTTGATACTCTAGCTGCAGCACTTGCAGTAATTTTCAATATGAAGGATATTTCTTGTTCAGATATTTCCAATATATTGTTAGAAGATGATATATTGACAAAAAATATTAATTCAATGGAAAAGTACTCATTTAAATAATAATTAACAGACATGTAAGCATAATTACAATATAAAATGTTACAAATGTTTTTATTATGCATATATCATATTTTAGTGTATTATTGTTGCAATGAATAAAATATTTCTTTTATTTTATTTTTTCCCCAATTTATTTGTCCTCCTTTTCATTGTAAAAAAGTTGGTCACCTTATTAATAGTCCCCACTCTCCTTAATAGCCCACAGCAGATGTCCCCATTTAAGGAATAAAGAGATGGCTAGGTCTATTCATAAGCAAATGCCCTCACCCAAGATCCAACAAAGGTAGAATTAGCCCTCTACCCAGTGGTGAAATCTAAAAAAAAAATTTCCACTAGTTCTTTGGGCATGGCTTGGTGGTGGTGGGGGGGGGGTCATGTGGCCGGGTGGGCATGTCCAACTTTTTTCCACTTTTTAAAGCATTTTTTCCCAGCCAGTTTGGGTGAATAGATAGTAAAAAATGCTTTAAAAATATGGGGAAAATGGTTCCCACGATCGCATGGATCAACTATGAGCCGCGCAATTGTCGTAACTATTTTTTCCCACTTTTTAGAGCATTTTTTTCCTGCCAGTTCAGGTCAATAGGTAGTTAAAAAAAATGTTTTAAAAAGTGAAATAAAGAGGGTCCGACGATCATTCGGCTCACAGTTGATCTGTTTGATCATCAGAACCATTTCCCCCCTCCCCCCATTTTAAAGCATTTTTTACTACTGGTTCCGGCGAATAGGTAGTAAAAAAGACTTTAAAAAGTGAAAAAAAGATTCCATGACAATCAGCTGTGCCATGCGATTGTCGGAACCTTTTTTTCACTTTTTAAAGTTTTTTTTTTACTACTGGTTCAGGGTGAACCTTAGCATTTTTTGCTGTTAGTTCTAGCGAACTGGTCAGAACCAGTAGCATTTGATCCCTGCCTTGACCCATCTAGCAACAGAACTCACCACGTGGCACCTGGGGAGATTACATCAGCCAGCAAGGTTCAACCAAACTTGGGACTCAAGGCACTACAAAGTTACCCCTGCATGGCCCCATGGGAGTCTGACAACCAATCAGAATACATTTCTTACACAGGAACAGGAAGCTCCAAGATGAGGCCCAAGAGAGGGTATAAATCTCTCTCTCCCTCTCTCTCTCTCTCTCTCTCTCTCTCTCTCTCTCTCTCTCTCTCTCTCTCTCTCTCTCTCTCTCTCTCTCTCTCTCCCCCTCTCCCTCCCTCCCTCCTTCTCCCTCCCTCTCCCTCTCCCTCTCCCTCTCCCTCTCTCTCCCATGTGCTTTTTCTTTTGCCCAGGATTTTAAACCATGTGATCCTGTCCACCATTAAACCATCTTTCTAAGCAGCTTCCATGTTTCCAGTGTCTTTCTCCCCACTTGGAACTGGATCCAGATGGACATTTCTTCCAACAGATGGGTTGTGTCAAGTTGCCTGTTTCAGTCCCAAAATCTAATTCAGTTTGGTGATTCAGATGCCGTTGTGTCAAAATGTAGAGCCCCCAGTGGCCGCATTGTCAACTTAGGTAGAACAAAGCTGTGTCGAGTAACTCATGGACCCATTTAGCAATATGCAATTGATTTGAAGGACATCAGCAGAATGTTCCTTTAACCAGGCAATGTCATTGGAAGGATGTTTTGTAAGCATTGGACATCACAAAAGTGGCCATTCTTCAGTGATCTTTCTTTGTTTGAGTCATATTAAATAAGAACATCTTCATCAACACCAGATGTAGTGAGGACAACCAAACTGGATGGCTTTAAGTAATTCATAGAGTTTATCAAGTGATATCTCACCTCCCTGATGAACGGTGCTATTCGCATAATCCCCGACCTCCGGTCCTTCCGACGCACCCTAAAAAGTTGGCTTTTCCAGCAAACCGGCCTGGCCTTTTAATTTTATTTAATTTTTAAAATGTGAGTGTTATATAAATTGGGTTTGTTTTTTGGACTGTTTCTAATTTCCCTTTAACTTTTGTACTATGTGTTTTTTAATGCTGTATGCCGCCCTGAGTCCTTGGGAGAAGGGCGGCATATAAATCCAATAAATCCAAATCCAAATCCAATCCTAGTTGCTATAGAAAATAAACAGGACAGCACCTCAAACATGATCAATCAATCAGAATAGAGCTGGAAGGGACTTTGGAGATCTTCTAGTCCAATACCTGCCCAAGCAAGAGACCCTATACCATTTCAGACAAGTGGCTGTCCAGTCTCTTCTTAAAAACCTCCAATGATGGAGCATCCACAACTTCTGAAGTCAAGCCGTTCCACTTGTTAATTGTCCTCACTGCTAGGAAGTTTCTCCTTAATTCCAGGTTGCTTCTCTCCTTGATTGGTTTCCATCCATTGTTTCTTGTCCTGCCTTCTGGTGCTTTGGAAAATTAGCTGATCCCCTCTTCTTTGTGGCAGCCCCTCAAATACTGGTATGCTGCTATCATGTCCCCCCTCGTCCTTCTTTTCTCTAGACTGGCCATACCCAGTGCTTGCCACTGTTCTTCATATGTTTTAGTTTCCAGTTTCCTTTAATCCAGAGGTGGGTTGCTCCTGGTTTGGCCCGGTTCAATTGAACCAGTAGTGGTGGCTCCAGGAGGCTCCACCCACCCACCCATCCAGACGCTTCTGCGCATGCGCAGAAGCGTTGCATGTGAGCACGAGCGAACCGGTAGTAGACCAGTTAGCAACTGCTTTAATCATCCTAGTTGCTCTTCTTTGCACTTGTTCCAAAGTCTCAACATCTTTTTTTTTTAATGTGGTGACCAAAATTGGATGCGGGATTCCAGGTGTGGCCTTACTAAGGCTTTATAAAGCGATACTCATAAGTCGTGGTGATTTTGATTCTATGCCTCTGTTTGCCTACAACCAAGGATTGTCATCACCATGGATGATGATGATGTGGAGGAAGAGGAGGATGAGGATTATTTGAACAAAGTAGAACACTTAGATGTTCTTGTATTAGTCAGGCCCAAGAAGTCTGGCTGCATTTCACAGTTGTTTGTTTGTTTGTTTGTTTGTTTATTCATTCATTCATTCATTTAAACTTCCACATATCTGACACATTGTCTAGGCCTGTGATGGCGAACCTATGGCATGTGTGCCCAAGGTGGCACGCAGAGCCATCTTTCCCGGCATGCGAGCTGCCACCCAACTCACTTGCAGCTGTCCCTGCGCGCAATTCAGGAGACCCAGCTGGCTTTCACAGCTCTCCTGTGCGTTCGTGAGAGTACTTGCACGCAGTGCTTGCATGCAGAGATGGTATTTGCGCATATGCATTGCGTGTGCGAAAACCATGCATTCGCAGTTGGTGCAATTGCATGCGCAGTGCAGGGGGGAAGCCGTGCGAAACCTGTTCACATGCTCAGATGGTGCAATTGTGCATGCAGCACAGGGGTGGGTATGCGAAAACCACGTGCACGCACAGATGGTATGGTTGCACACACAGCGCATGGGGGAGGAGCCACACGTTAGCGTGGATAGCACGCATGCACGCGAAGCACATACCTGTTTGGCACTTGGTGAGTATAATATTCGCCACCACTGGTCTAGGCTAAGAAACATTCCTTTCTAATCCTTTTTTCAGACTCCACCAAAATTCTAGCCAGTTCTTATTAATGCCTAAATTTATTATGCCTCTATTTCTTGAATTACTTCATGAAACAACACCCTTAAAAAAAAAAATAGGGAAGATTTTATTTCCTCTTCCATAGAGCAGAGATGGCTTCCTTCAATGGTAGATCCACAATGATAACGTCAATTAATTATCTTCTTCCCCCCCCCCCTTTTAAATATATTTTTTAAATTTTTATTGTTCAATATATAAACATTTCATCTTTCCTTAAACAGTGTGTCATCTGGGTACAAACATCTCTGTGCAACAGTTTTCAGCATTTACAACATCATTCACATTAATATTAACTCTCTAATCTTAAATTGCAATATATTAATTGAACATTATTAACCTATTCATTTTCTTCTTAACATATCTTCTAATAAAAATACAGTACTAACATTAATTATAATTATCTTTCTCATCATAATACTAACAATTATCATCTTCTTTATACCTCTATCTTAACATATTTTCTACTCTTTTTTAGTCTTCTTTCCTCATTTCTAGTTCCCGCCTTTTTTTCTCTAACCATTGATAAAATACAACCCATATCTTACAATATTCAGTTTGTTCTTTCTCTTTGATTATTAATGTTAATCTATTCATTTCTGCACATTCTAATATTTTCCTAATCACCTTCTCATCAATAGGAATCTCTTCACTGTTCCAATGTTGTGCAAATACAATTTTGGGTAAAGTTAAAGGTTCCCCTAGCACATATGTATTTGTCGTTCCTGACTCTAGGGGGCGGTGCTCATCTCAGTTTCAAAGCCGAAGAGCCAGCACTGTCCAAAGACGTCTCCATGGTCATGTGTTCAGTATAACTAAATGCCGAAGGTGCACAGAACGCTGTTCCCTTCCCACCAAAGGTGGTTCCTATTTTTCTACTTGCATTTTACATGCTTTTGAACTGCTAGGTTGGCAGAAGCTGGGTCAAGTAACAGGAGCTCGCTCTGTTACACGGTGCTAGGGATTCGAACTGTTGACCTTTCTGATCAACAAGCTCAGCCAGAAATATTTTTGCTGGGGATTTTACCTGAAACATATAATAAAGAGAATACCTATTTGTTTATTCTTTTCTTTTTGTTAAGATACAGGTTTCAGTAGAAGTTGCGATGCTGCTAAATTTGATTCCCAGCACGCAAAATTAATATTGACTCTTCAAATCCAGCCTTTTGGGGGAAATCATGAACAAGGAGTAAGATTTTTTTTTTTTTTAGTTCACCGTGACCAATAAGTATCTAGTAATACAAGCTGTTGGATTGAGGGGTCGGGGCAGGATTTTGCAAATCTTTTTAGGCCCATTAGTAAAGTAGAATAAAATTTGGATTAAAAAGACGTGGCAAAAGGAACAGTTAGAAGCTGGCTTAAAGAGACAGGGAAATGTCATCAGCCTTCAACCACAAAATGTTCCAGTATCTGTCCTTATGTCAAAAGCCGAAAGCCACAAGGTTCAATTAAAGTTTGTATAGAGACACATAGTCAGTACCGTGTTTCCCCGAAAATACAACCTGTCCCGAAACTAAAACCTTGCCACATTTTTCGCCCACCCCTGAAAATAAACCCCCTGGACAACCCCCCCTCCGGCCAGGCAGAGCACTGCTCGCCGACCTAGCGTTATCCCGAAAGCGCCAAGTCACAGGAGCGGGGGGGAGCGCTCACGTTGCTCTAGGAGTGCTCTCTCTGGTGGGCCAGCTGCTGGAAGACTCTCTGTCCAGAAGACTCTCTGTCCGGCAGCCAGCCCACCAGAGAGAGCACTCCTAGAGCGGCCGATGCTGGAAGACTCGGCCCCGAGTTTTGGAGTTTGGAAGTTATGCTCAGAGCGGGGTGGCGGCGGCGGGCAGCAGCAGCCAGCGGCGGTGGCCTGGGAGAGCTGCGCAAGGGCTTGGTGAGGCTGCAGGCAGAACAGGCACTTGCGCAACACCCTTCTCCAGCCAGGCAGAGCTCCATGCACTGACCTAGGGGGTATCCCGAATGTACCAAGCCGCGGGAGCTAGGGGGTGGGCAGAGCACCACGTGGCTTGGCACCTTAGGGATACCCCCTAGGTCAGTGAATGGCACTCTGCCCAGCTGGAGAGGGGATTTGCTGGGCGGCTGCTCATGAGCATGGTTACCTCATGGCTGCTTCGCCCCTGAGGCTGCGCCCAGCTCTTCGGGAGCCAGTTCACAAGGGAGCAGCCGCCCGGCAGCCCCAAAACAATAAGCCCTCCCTGATAATAAGCCCAATGCCATATTTCGTGGGGCAAAAGAAAATAAGTCCCTGTCGTATTTTCGGGGAAACACGGTACCTATGGCCCAAGACAAAAGGAGAAGTAAGACCCCCATCTCCTTATAAGGCTTTTACCTCAAGGTAACCAATAAGAAATGAGTTAAGTATTTCCGTGTTGCGCTACTTTTGAGAATGTATAAGAATGCGTGCTTCGATAATGAAGGTTGTTCAGAATTTGCAATGTTAGCCATGTGCTAGCTTTCTGAACCTGGCTGCCAAATAAACTCTTCCTGTATCCTGAGAAGTCTAAAGCCTGTCATTTTCTGCAACATTAGAGCACGCATTCTCTAAAAGGCAGTTGTAAAGCACAGTCTTTATACATCACCATTCCCGCTGTTTTGTCATTTAAAATAACGATCTACCCATCGGCAGGCACAGCATGAAGAACATGTGAGGGGCTTGTGGAAAAGCTGTAGGAAATAAACGTATCTGTTTTCATTTTAATTTACGAAGAATTTGCTTGTCACTGTGACTAAAAAGGCCTTAGGAAATGGCCGCATGGGGTTGTCTTTGTTGGAGCAAAGAAGCTAAAATAGGTCAGATTAGAGTAATGCTTGAATGAGAGAATGCTTGAATACTTCGGCCAGGTTGGAAAGCTATAGGAGGGGTTAGGAAGAGTAATCAAAGTCACAAAATGACCAAGACAGGACTTTTGGGATTGAAGTTAGAAGTTGAGCTCATTTTGACAAGCACTTGGCTGTTATCAATCAACAACATTGCCCAAAAGCTAAAAAGCAGCATTTAGACTTGAAACCAGAGACATTTTTGTTGGACATCCTACCAGAAAAATATGATAAAAAGACTGTATATCTGGTTGTACATATACCAAGTGCAGCCAGAATTGTATTTGCACAACAATGGAAAAATGATAAGATTTCGTCAGACGAGAAATAGAATAACAGAGTTGGAAGGGACCTTGGAGGTCTTCTAGTCCACCCCCCTGCTTAGGCAGCAAACCCTACACCACTTCAGACAAATGGATATCCAACATCTTCTTAAAAATATCCAGCGTTGGATCATTCACAACTTCTGGAGGCAAGTTGTTCCACTGATTAATAGTTCTAACTGTCAGGAAATTTCTCCTCAGTTCTAAGTTGCTTCTCTCCTTGATTAGTTTCCACCCATTGCTTCTTGTTCTACCCTCAGGTGCTTTGGAAAATATGTTGACTCCCTCTTCTTTGTGGCAGCCTCTGAGATATTGGTATTCTGCTGTCATGTCTCCCCTAGTCCTTCTTTTCATTAAACTAGACATACCCAGTTCCTGCAACTGTTCTTCATATGTTTTAGCCTCCAGTCCCCTAATCATCTTTGTTGTTCTTCTCTGTCTCAACATCTTTTTTATATCGTGGGGACCAAAATTGGATGCAGTATTCCAAGTGTGGCCTTACCAAGGCATTATGAAGTGTGAAGCCTAGAACTCTGTTGGTTTTTTTGGCAGCTGCTGCACACGGCTGGCTCATATTTGATTGTCCACTAAGACTCCAAGATCCCTCTTACAGTTATTGCTATTGAGCAAGGTACCACCTAGACTGTACCTGTGCATTTTGTTTTTCTTGCCTAGATGTAGAACCTTACTTTTTTCATCATTGAACTTCATTTTGTTAGATAGCGCCCAATGTTCCAGTTTGTCAAGATCCTTCTGTATCTGAAGCCTATCTTCTGGAGTGTTGAGAATGTAATTCTCAAGATGAGCATGTAATTAAGATAATATTAGAATGCGCAGAAATGGATAGACTAACGCTTATTATTAATGATAAAGAAGAAACTGAATATTTTTTGACATGGGAAGTGTCAGTGGGGAGGGAATTAGATTACTATGTGACCCCTATGCTCGTGGGGCCCACAGGTGAGTGCCCATCAGGCCCATGCGTTAAGTCAGCCCTGCCTGCTCAGTGTTTTGCCCAATTACTTGCAACATGAGCTTAATTTTCAAGTTTCTGATACATCCCAAAGGCCGAACAGAAACTGGAGATATCTTGACTCGGTCCTTGCATCCTTTGATTTCAGCCAAGGACATGTTCTGCCACTAAAATCGAATACGACGAGAAGAACGATTCTTTATAATCCACAGAAAGATGGATCTGGCATGTCTGTCGGTCTTAGATTGTACATGACAGAGGATGATTGTGTAATATCTTTCTACCAGGAAGTTCATATGAAGCTACAAATCACCAACTTTTCAAAGAAGGAAAACATACTTCTTCCCCAGAAACAGTAGTACAGGAGGTTGAACTATTTCACATACTGAGAAGCCAAAGCCTAGCTTGCTTGCTCCCTCCCTCCCTCCCTCCCTCCCTCCCTCCCTTCCTTCCTTCCTTCCTTCCTTCCTTCCTTCCTTCCTTCCTTCCTTCCTTCTTGTAGATCACCCAATTCTGGGCAGTTTGACAAAATTAAAATAGCTACAATTCTATCAAAAACAAAAAAAGGTAAAGGTTCCCTTTGCACGTATGTGCTAGTCGTTCCCGACTCTAGGGGGCGGTGCTCGTCTTCGTTTCAAAGCCGAAGAGCCAGCACTGTCCAAAGACGTCTCCGTGGTCATGTGTGGCCAGTATGACTAAACTCCGAAGGCACACGGAACGCTGTTACCTTCCCATCAAAGGTGGTCCCTGGTTTTCTACTTGCATTTTTTACATGCTTTCGAACTGCTAGGTTGGCAGAAGCTGGGACAAGTAACAAGAGCTCACCCCATTACGTGGCACTAGGGATTCGAATCGCTGAACTGCCGACCTTTCTGATCGACAAGCTCAGCGTCTTAGCCACTGAGCCACCATGTCCCTATCAAGAACAAAAGCATCCATTAAAAAAACATATAAGGAAACATAATCATATTTTCATTTCCTTCTGCATCATTTTAACCCAAGGCATGGAAAAAGAGTGATGTGTTTTTTTAAAAAATCAAGGCAGGCAATAAGGCCAGACGAACATAAAATGATCAACTAGGATAACATTAGCCTTAAACCCATTTGGAAAAGTTGTAGAATCAGTAGCCTTCTCAGAAATAGTCTTCTCTTTAACTAATTTGGTGACATCTATTCATTGTAGAATCTGCTTTCTAAACACTAGCCGTGTCCTCACCACATGCGGGAATTAGCACATAGGATTTACTGTTGATCAAATAACCTTCAAACTGCAGGATCCCATGGTTTTGATTACTCCCTCCTGCTTTCTAACAGAGGTCAGTTCAGAAAATAACTCCTGGATTGCGATTTGTGTGTGTGTGAGAGGGGGGGGCGTAATTGTTATTTCTTTGCTTTTGCTTGCTGTGCTGATGGTCACAAGCTTTTCACATTAAGCAGGGGTTAATTTATGTAATCCAATTTAACACCTCCCTCTGTTCCTTATTAGTCTTTTAAAACTACAGCTGGACTCCCATTATGCCAAACAACTGGCTTCCCTGCCCTGTTTTCCCCAAAATAAGACCTCCCTGGATAATAAGCCCAATCGGGCTTTTGAGCTCATGCGCTAAAATAAACCCTCCCCTGAAAATAAGCCCTCCCTGAAAATATTGCAACATAGCAGCAGCCATGAGGTGACCATGCTCACCACCTCCTGCAACTCAAAAATGATAAGACTTTCCCAAAAATAAGGTGAAGAAGTTATTTTGAGGGTCAAAGATTTATGTCGAGGAGCCTGAAGATTGTGTGCTACTGTTTTGGCTAAGCAACATTGTGGGATTCAGAACTGGGCTGCTCTGGATTTGTGCAGCCCAAATCTGAATTTACATCATTGAATTAAGAACATCCATTTGTCTTGGGGATAGGGCAGGGGTGAAATTCAGCAGGTTCTGACAGGGTCTGGAGAACTGGTAACGGATGTTTTCAGTAGTTTGGAGAACTGGCAACAGGGACGTGTGGTCAGGGGAGGCAGGGGAGGCAGAGCCTCACCGCTCTCATCATGAAAAGAAAACAAAGGGGAAAGGGGAAAGGCACACCTGGTTCGATTCCCCGCCTTCCTGAGTCAACATGAAGGGAACCACGGAGCGCGAGCTGGCGGAGCGCGCTCCGCGGTCCCCTTCATGTTGACTCAGGAAGGCGGGGAATCGGACCACATGTGCAGGAGGCAGAGGCTGCCTCAGCCTCCTGCACACGTGGTCCCATTCCCCGGCTTCCTGATGACGTCACCAGCCTCACCAGCCATAAACCTCGCCGCACGTCACTGACTGGCAAATACCTCTGGCTGGTCCCACAGTGGGGAGGGAATGGAGATTTTGCAATATCCTTCCCCCAGGAATGGGGAGGGAATGGAGATTTTGCAGCATCCTTCCCCTGCCACGCCATCAAGCCACACCCAAAGACCCAGTAGTAAAAAAAAATGAATTTCACCACTGGGATAGAGTCTGGTATTCAATTGAAAGGGCTCCATGTTTTTGACTTCTCACACTATTGCTTACTTATAGACAGAATACCTCCTAGCAGACTGTCTCTCTATATATACATATACAGTAAATGGCGCTCTGTGTGTGTGTGTGTGTGTGTGTGTGTGTGTGTGTGTGTGTGTTGCAGCATAACTCTGGAACACTTTGAGCAATTTCAACCACACTTGGTATACAGATGACTTACTATCTGGAAACAAATACTGGGGAGGGGGAGACACCACCAACTGTGTTCTGTTACCATACAGCCTGTTGTGCCTTAAAATGGCTTCTACTGTACTGCCGTAAAATGGCTTCTACTGTGCAGCGCAGTGGAGTTGCCATGGTAACGGCTTCACAGTACTCCACAAGGGGGCTCCCTCTGGTAAGGGGGAAAATCCAACATTAGAAATTACGTTTGGTCCGGACATTTCCCCCCTATAAATAAATACCCGGGCAGTGCCAGATTATCAGCACTAGTATTTAATAAATTCCAATAAGTCCATTAAGAAGGGACTTTAAGTTTTATTCCCCCCACACGAATTTCTTCTGAGAAATCTGTGTTGTCTGAACCTTGCAGCTTAACTTGCAGATAGTCAGGAACATGAACTGTCTCTCTCCAGCCCAGTGCTTAAAGATCAGTCTGCAAATTTAGTCATTTTCTCCTGGCTGTCTACTAAAAGCAAATAAAAACAATGGGGAAAAAAGAATTGCAGTTCCATCAGGAAGAATGAATATTAGAAAAAGTAAAGCAGAGCAGGAATAGGAGCAGAAGCAGAATCGAAGCGCTACTGTTGCTGCCTGCAAAAGAAAGCCAATGCTGAAAAATAACAACAACAACAAATAATAATAATCCTTCCCTATTTGGCTATTGCAATTTTATATCCTGACTGTTTATTACAACAGTATCAGAAAGAAAGAAAAATAAATGTGACCTTCCACACATAAAAAATCACTTAGCATAACAACACTTCTTTTTACACTTGACGTGCTAAAAGAACAGAACAAACAAAGCAAAAAGATCCAAGCCAACAATTCAAATGTGTGCCTTTGCAGCAGAATACACCACAGAGTGCATAAAAATAAACTTAACAGGCAGAGCAGCATATCCTATCTTGCCTTTTTAAATATACTCTGAAACTGTCATGAAGGAAAGAGCCCAAAAGAATGAAATGCAAGGATGAGTCCAGTGCTTTTATCCAGAATGGCTCTCGTTGTGCCACATGTTCCTTAATTTTCTGCTGCTTTACTCCAAAATTACACCCAGACCCCAACTAAGTCATTGGCTCTACTGACATAGAGAGGAGCACTTTATCTATCATCTATCTATCTATCTATCTATCTATCTATCTATCTATCTATCTATCTATCATCTATCTATCTATCCATCCATCCATCCATCCATCCATCCATCCATCCACCCACCCACCCACCCACCCACCTACATACATACATACATACATACATACATACCTATCTATTGCAAGAGTCAAAATGATTTCTAATGACATAAGATAAACTGTTACCACTTTCTAATTTTAACTGATCTTCAGAAACAGTTATTGGGATTTAATTTAAATAGATGGTGGTTCAGGTTTGCACATTTTTGTGCAAGTCAAAATGTATAGAAGCTGTAAAGCTGGGGGTTAGAAGGAGTTGTTTAGTGGGTCAAACCCATATATCAATATTTAAGGGTATTTGAAAGCAAAATGTATTGTGAATACTCAAAATGTATACTTTTTAAAGATGATGATAGATAGATGATAGATAGATAGATAGATAGATAGATAGATAGATAGATAGATAGATAGATAGATGATAGATAGATAGATAGATGATAGATAGATAGATAGATAGATAGATAGATAGATAGATAGATAGATAGATAGATAGATAGATAGATAGATGATAGATAGATAGAATTCTTTATTGGCCAAGTGTGATTGGACACACAAGGAATTTGTATTTGGTGCATATGCTCTCAGTGTACATAAAAAGACAAGATACATTCATTAAGAATCATAAGGTACAACACTTAATGATAGTCATATCAAATAAGCAATCAGGAAACAATATCAATATAAATCGTAAGGATACAAGCAACAAAGTTACAGTCCTGCAGTCATGAGTGGGAGGAGATGGGTGATAGGAATGATGGGAAGATTAATTGTAATAGTAATGCAGCCTTAGAGAATAATTTGAAAGTGGTGAGGGAATTATTTGTTTAGCAGAGTGATAGCATTCGGGGGGGGGGGGGGGCTCTTCTTGTATCTAGTTGTCTTGGTGTGCAGTGCCAAATAGTATAAAGCATTTATTTTCCTCTATGACAACCTAAGTTAAAGAAAACGAAATCCTGATAAAATTCGAAGGATGCTAGATACGTCAACACACACACACACACACACACACACACACACACACGAGTAATAAATGAAACAATGATGCAACATTGTGGTTAAATGTTGTCATGATGTGTTTAATAGAAGTTGTCTATCTAGTTGAGGTAGGTCGGCCAAAATTACATTGAGAAAAGGTGAAGCCATGTATTTGTGGAACAATATTTGCATTGGGGGTGAATTGGTGTTGTAAATATTGACACAACTGAGCTAATTTTCTGTGCTAATTACAGGACTGTCCCCTACTGTCTATGGGAGATGAAGAAAAGAAAGGTCATTAGACAATCTGAGCGAGACGAGATCCATTTTGTAGATTTATTATTCTTTTTTTTTTTTTTTACAGCAGCAGATGGCATGGTGCAATTAGAAAAGCATGTTTTCCGATCTCTGCCTTCTAATAACATTCAAAAATTCTAATGTCATTCTGGGGAAAACATCAGAAAGACAACAAGGATTAGCAGAGCTCGAAATGTCCGTTGTATTTTATGGCGTGCATATGGTAAATGCTATTTGGGAGCGGAAAATAAACCTGCTTTTCATGCATTTTGAAAAGCATATTTATTTAAAAAATGAGTCTGATCTTGTGACACACATATGCCCACAGGGAGAGAGAGAGAACCAAACACAGAGACACACAACATTTGAGAATATGACAGCTTCAATTAATACTGTGCATTGCCTGCATACAGGTTTTCTGTAACCCTAAAGGCCTCAGAGATAATTCAAGAGACCCAAGTGGTGTTGATGGTATCAGAAAGATGGATCAGTTGCTCCTTGGAGAGGACCATGTAGTCCTGTGAACCTATGGCACATGGAGCCATTTGTCAGGGCATGCGAGGCTTGCCCTGTCAGCTGACCAGTGTGCATGCGTGCGCTGGCCAGCTGACTTCGGCCTTCTTTTGAGGCCATTTTTTCCCCTCCGGAGGCTTCCCTGAAGGCTCTAGAGGGCTAAATCCAGCCCTACGAGCAAACCGGACCTTCAGGAACGGACTTCCAGTTTGCTTGTAGGGCCAGTTATAACCCTCAGGAGCCTTCAGGAAACTTCAGGAGGCTTCCCCGAAGGCTCTGGAAGACAAAAAATGGCCCTACAGCCAAACCAGAAATCACTTTCGGGTTGCTCATACGGTCGTTTTTCGCCCTCCGGAGCCTTCAGGGAAGCTTCCTGAAGCCTCCGGAGGGCCTCTGGGGGCTCGGGGGGGCTGTTTTTGCCCTCTTCAGGCTCCTATAAAGCCTCTGGAGCCTGGGGAGGGCACAAAAAGCATGCCAAAAATGGGGGGAGCGCTGATTGTGCGCACATGCATGCTGTGGTCGTGCGCATAGCATTATGGATGTGACACGGCCATGCACAACCCCCTGCACTCCCCCCACTTTTGTCACATGAGCCAAAAAAGGTTCGCCATCACTGATATAGTCCATCGGTCTTCCTGCAACCTGGGAAACTGGCTTGATGGAATCTCCGTAAGTGGTTGGCTTGTTTTTGCCCTTGGCTCTTTCACAATTACATTGCTCATGTCTCCCTTCTGTTCCTATCAGACATTATCCAGGCACAGTGTCTTGCCTGTCTCTGGTACAATTCTTCAGCACTGAATTTCTTTGCCAGGTTGAGTTCTCACGCAGTGTTCAATTTTCCCTCCAACTACAGCCAGAGGCAAACTGCAAAGCTAAATTGAGGGGAACAACTTCGGTTGTCTCTCCATTACTTTTATTTTATTTATTTATTTTATTTGGTTTGTCAAACATGTACAAGATAACAGGTGTCAGGCATGCCTCATTCAACATCCAAGAAAGAAAACCCCCAACTCCATTTAATTAGAGAAAAGGTACTTTTACTGGATATGAAATGAAAACAGTGAAAGCGAAGCAAGATCTGAAGCAAAAAAGCATGAACTTGTACATATCAAACGTTTACCCAAATCCCTCCCCCCAGTTACCCCAGCCCAATGTCCAATCTCCAACTCCCAAAAGTGTCATGTGGGGCACATCTTCAGGTGGCCTCATTCAGTTGGTATGCCGAGAGAGTTGGCCTTGACCAAACCCAAGCACAAGCCATCAGCATGCGCAGAAGATGATGAGAACAAAACTCCCTTTTCCGAGATGTCTCCACCAGCACCTTTTCCCTCCCAAATACCATGAGCCCCAACCCTCCTTGTTACTATGGCAGCCGATAGCAAGCATGCGAGATAGAGGCTGACATATAAGTATAATCATGGACATGAGCAAAGGAAACGAATACAAATAAATGGGGACATTAGGACAGGGATAGTAGGCATGCTGGTGCGCTTATGCACACCCCCTTTATGGACTTCTTAGGAATGGGGTGAGGTCCACGGTAGACAGTTTAAGGTTGAAGTTGTGGGGGTTTTGAGGATGTAACAATGGAGTCAGGTAGAGCATTCCAAGTGTTGACCACTCTGTTGCTGAAGTCGTATTTTCTGCAATCGAGTTTGGAGCGGTTCAAATCATTACGGGCTCAATCACATTCCAGAAAGATTTTTTAAAAATGTCTCAGATGATTAGGTCTTAACAGCACTTTTAACAGTGTTGTTAAATTTCTAGTTTCTATTTTACTTTCAGATTTCTGTTTTTAAGTGGTCATCTCTTAGATTTTAAAGAGGCCACTAATCCTTTTGAGGATTATTTTACTGTCGGGAGGGTGCTTCTAGACTCCAAAGTTGGTATAATAACCAAAGAGTATTAAAGTCCCAGCATCAGGTTAAATGCATTTGCAATGAAACATACAAAATTCCATTTTTTTCACTCTGCTAAACAAATATTTCCCTCAACACTGTCAAACTATTTACTAAGTCTGCATTACTATTACTATTAGTCTTCTCATCGGTCCTATCATCCATCTCCTTCCACTTATGACTGCAGGACTGTAACTTTATTGCTTGTATCCTTATTATTTATATTGATTGTTTCCTAGTATGACTTGATTGTTTATTTGTACCCTATGACTATCACTAAGTGTTGTACCTTAATGTATCTTAACATCACGAATGTATCTTTTCTTTTATGTACACTGAGAGCATATGAACCAAAGACAAATTCCCTGTGTGTCCAATCACACTTGGCCAATAAAGAATTCTATTCTATTCTATTCTATTTTATCCTATCCTATCCTATCAAAAATGTGACAACTTCCAATATTTCTGTTTTGTAGAATCCTTTTCCTTGGCAATAACTAACTTACCATCCTCTGATTCAGTCCCAAGAGAAGACATATGTCTGGAACAGAATAACAGAGTTGGAAGGGACCTTGGAGGTCTTCTAGTCAACCCCCTTGCTCAAGCAGGAAAACCTATACCATTTCAGACAAGTGGCTGTCCAATCTCTTCTTAAAAACCTCCAGTGATGGAGCACCCATAACTTCTGAAGTCAACCCATTCCACTGATTAATTGTTCTGTCAGGAAATTTCTACTTTGCCCTAGTTTGCTTCTCTCCTTGATATATTTCCATCCACTGCTTCTTGTCCTGCCTTCAAGTGTTTTGGAGAAAGGTTGCTATCATGTCACCCCTGGTCCTTCTCTTCCTTGGACTAGTTATTCCCAGAGCATTTCACCGTTCATCATATGTTTTACCCTCCAGCCTCCTAATCATCTTTGTTGCTCTTCTCTATACTCTTTCCAGAGTCTCGTCATCTTTCTTATATCGTGGCAACCCAAAATGGATGAAATATTCCAAGGGTGGTGTTATCAAGGCCGTATCTTTGGGAGGAGTTGGCTGTGGTCACTTGTGGATGCTGTAAAGCAACATATGGAAGGGCATCAGGTTGAGCAAAGCTGCAGTTAGTTAGTTTGCTGTTGCCAAACCCAACCCTTCTAAGGGGTTGATAAGGTCTCCATCACTGGAGGCTTTTAATAAGAGATTGTGCATTTGTCCAAAATGTTATAAGGCAGTGATGGCAAACCTTTTTGTCCTCATGTGCTGACAGTGCACATGTGCTTGGCCACACCTATAATGCAATATGAGTGTGACACTCCCCGCGCATTCTGCCCCCCGCACATTTGCATGTGACACCCCCATGGCCCGTTTAGGGCCCAGCAAGCCTCCCTGCAGCTTCTTGGGACAAAAAAATGGGGCCTGGGGGAGGGGCATGCCTCACACACACACACACCTCATGGCCCGATTTGGGCCTAGCAGGCCTCTCTGAAGCCTCCTGGGAACAAAAACGGAGGGGGGCGCATGCACATGCGTCTCCCCCATGCATGACAGAGACCCAAAAATCAGCTGGCCAGTGGGAGGTGCATGCACATGTGCAGTGGCGCTGAGCTGGGGTGACGGCTCAAGTGCCCACAGAGAGGTCTCCACATGGCACCTGTGGCACCTGTGCCATAGGTTCACCATTACAGTTATAAGATCTCCTGCTTGAGTAGGGAGTTGAACTTGAAGACTTCCAAGTTTCCTTCCAACTCTATTATTATTCTATGTTCCATGCAAACTAAGACAATTGGGATGTTGGGGATAATTCCAGAAATCTAGTCAATTTAACTGGAAGGAATATCGTCAGAGGCAATTGGGATATGTAGCTGATATAAGATATGCAGCTGAGGTTGTATATGGTGCCAATCAAATGACATTTAAAAATACATTAGAATGAAAGCAATAAAGGTAAAATATATGTAAAATGGAAACATCTCTTTGAATATAAAATTGGAGCAGTTCCACCTGAAATAATATACCATATCCCCTTAGGGCATGCCAGTAAAGTAATGTTGGAGCTAACTAAGCTACAGTGTCAGGGTTCCAAATAGCAGCCAAAAGTAAATCAGAGTCCAAGGTAAAAGGTTCCTCAAAGTTCCAATTTATTAAGAGAGCCATGTTGGCACATCTGGGAAAACCCAAATCTGAAAGCTTCCAGGTTTTCCCCACCCAGTGGAAAGTTCAAGATCTTGTCCCCATACCCACAGGTCTATCACATGGTCCAATCTTCCATTGCCATGCTGGCAGCTTCCACCTATCCAGTTCTGGTCAGGTGCAGAGATGCAGAGACAAAGGATGACCTTGGCTTTCTAGGAAGAATTTTCTTATGGTTACATTATCAGCTACAATTGCCCCTCCCATTTTCCCACAATAGAAAATGTATAGTACAATAATAGATAGTGTGGCAGGCCTGAGATCCACAAGAAAATATAGCTGCAGGCCTGACAGATAGTCTTCTCTGGAACAGTTTCGATAGTAACGTTAGACTGAAATTTATTCTTTGTTTAACTGTCTGATGGATGGTAGAAATGGCCATGGTCCTTCTCTTGAATTTTATCACATTTATCAAGAGACAAAATTCAAGAGACCCAGCCTCATTTGAGTATTAAAAAGACCAAGGATCCAGAAAGGTCTAATTTCTCCTAAATAAAGAAAAGGAAATTTGGCACACATTTTTCCCCTGCTTTCTAGTATTTCGAAGATACTAACAGATGTTTGGCATCAGGAGAACACAAAGAAATCGAATAATAATAATAAAAAAAACCCAGCCTTTTGTGGTTTAAGATGTTTAAGAATGTAGGGTGTTTTGTACAGGCATGGAAAAGGTTTTATTTATTTTTTAATGGGGTGCTTTATACCTCCGTTGGTCCCAGGTGATCTGTCTACAGAACGTACAAGCCTGAAGCTGATGACAGTTTTATAGGACCGAAGGTCTCTAATTTTACAGCCACCATTCCTGGGTCTATATGAAATTTTGGGTCTCTCTGCTGGGAGAGAGACAGAAGATCGCAAAATTAAGACCAAAGTCTTTGTTTCTCCTCAGTGTTCCTCAATGCCATGCTGACACATTTCCAGTGGAAATTTCCTCCATGACAGTTGTTGCCTGATGCAATGGCCTAGCTAAAATTTCCTTCAGGTAATTTTTGGGTAATGTGCTGGAAATATCTTTTTATATATCCTGTTTCCCTGAAAATAAGGGAACCCCGGATAATAAGCCCAATCGGGCTTTTGAGCCCATGCGCTAAAATAAGCCCTCCCCCAAAAATAAGCCCTCCCCGAAAATATTGCAACACAGCAGCAGCCATGAGGTGACTATGCTTGCCGCCTCCTGCACCTCAAAAATAATAAGACCTCCCCGAAAAAAAGGCCAAGCGCTTATTTCGGAGGTCAAAAGAAAATAAGACTGTCTTATTTGATATCCGTCCAAGGAGTTCGAATTATACACAGTCTTTGTGAGTGTAAGATAGGAACTTAGAAAACTCCTCTCAACCAATCAATCAATCCATTTTTATTTGGTCATAGACAAGCAAATAGAACAAAAAAAATCCCAATTTTTTAAGATAAAAAAGATAAATGTGTTCTGACCCAGCTTCCCAAGCACGACAAAACCTCTGTACTCAATCAATGATTCCTTTATTAGGAGCACCAGCAGCCCCGGCAAAAAGTCTCTCTCACACAGCAGGCTAACAAGTCTGTCCGGCAGGGAGATGAATAGTTATATGTCACATCCATTCATCTCTGCCCCCTTCATCTTTATCCCCCAGAACTTGGGTGGGGCTTCGCTAGCAACGGTGGCTTTTCCGTCCCAAGAATCAGCTCATAGATTTCCACTGCTCTCCTCTCCTCTACTTCTGCACATCCACGCGTCAGGCACTGAACCCAGCTGTTCCTCCTCTTCCTCAGCAGCCACCTCCAGACCTTAGGGGCTGGATGGACGGCCCAGGCTCCCCCTCTGTCTCTCTCTCTGTGTCTCTCTGTCTCTGTGTGTGTGTGTCTCTCTCTCTGACAGCTCCATTCCCTCTTTCCCCTCGGAGCTCTCAGGTTGAGTTAATGCTGACCCTGACTCCCATTTCTCCTTGTCATCTGATTCGGCTGCTGGAGGGGCCAGTGGCCGACAGGCCGCAAAAAAATACATACGACTCTACAATATTTAAGAAAAATTAGTCCTTGACCTACAACCATTCATTTAGTGATTCAGTTTTTCAAAGTTTTTCAAACTCATTCAAAGTTAAAACAGGACTGTACAAAGTGACCTTTTTCATACTTACAACTGTTTGCAGCATCCCTATGGTCATGTGCTCAAAATTCAGATGCTTGGCAACTGGTTTTCCTATTTATGACGGTTGCAGTGTCTTGTGGTCATGCGATCCCCTTTTGTGACCTTCTGACAAGCAAAATAATGGGCAAACCAGATTCACTTAACAACCGTGCCAAAAAAGTTTGTAAAATGGAGAAAATCTCACTTAGCAACTGTCTCACTTAGCAACATACATTTAGGGCTCAACTGTGGTTGTAGGTTGAGGACTACCTGAACCATTATGTATCGTATGAACTATAGAGTAATATTCAGCTGTTGTCAATGAAAGGAAACCAGATCGATCCGATGATAACAACTTAAGATAGAACAGGTCTGAATAACAAGGATGTTTAGTGAATCATGGAGATAATAATTGATGGGCAGTACCTGCATAGAAGGAATGTACAAAATAATGTGTTCCATCATATCAATTATTGCTCTGCTCAGAGGACACATTCCCTGCTCAAAGGCAATATTTTAATAGCTATAGGCCTTCCATTTTCATTGGTAAACAAAAGTATACGATGCCATCAAGAGAATAAAAGAATTGAAATGGAAATGGGCTGGTCACAGAGCAAGAAGAACTGAGGGCAGGTGGACCAAGGCAGTCGTAGAATGGATCCCACTTGATCAAAAGCGTCCATGAAAGAGACCTAAAACAAGATGGATGGACAACAACAGCAAGTATGGCGGGCTGAATTGGCCAAAGAAAGCTTAGGACCATATGGGTTAAAAACATGTGGATGAGGCCTTCATCCTGCATTGACCGAACTCAGGTGAGAGCCCATTTACGGACTTACCTTGTGGCATTAAGAGTGGCCAAGCGTCAGTATTGTGCCACTCTTATTGCGTCCGCAGATAACCGCCCTGCTGCCCTGTTTAGGGTGACCCGCTCCCTCCTCCAACAGAGGTCGTGGGAAGCCCCCTTGCAGGGCAGAGCAGAGGAATTTGGGGAGTATCTGCAGGACAAAATCGCTCAGATTCGAAGCGAGCTGGTCCCTGCTAGTGGTCTGGAAGAGACGTCGGAGGCGGGTCGTGAGGTACCATTCTGGGAGGAGTTTCACTCTGTTACTTCCGAAGATATGGACAGGCTGCGTAGGCGACTGCGAGCCACCACATATTTATTGGACCCGTGTCCCTCCTGGCTTGTACTGGCATCCTGGGAGGTCACACAAGGCTGGCTCCAGGAGTTAGTCAATGCTTCTTTGAGTGAAGGGTTCCTGCCGGCCGCCCTGAAAGAGGCGGTGGTGAGGCCCCTCCTCAAGAAGCCTTCCCTGGACCCAGCTTTATTAGCCAACTACCGTCCTGTCTCCAACCTTTGCTTTCTGGTGAAGGTGCACCGTTTTGCGGTGGTTCTCCTCCTACCTCTCCGGCCGAGTGCAATTTGTATTGGCAGGGGGGCAGAGGTCGACCTCGAGGCCGCTCACTTGTGGGGTGCCACAAGGGTCGGTCCTCTCGCCTCTCCTGTTCAATGCATACATGAAGCCGCTGGGCAAGATCATTCATGGGTTTGGGGTAGACTATCATCTGTACGCGGATGACACCCAGCTGTACATCTCTACTCCAAACCACCCCAACGATGCTATCGAAGTGATGTCCCGGTGTCTGGAAGCCGTACGGATCTGGATGGGAAGTAACAGACTCAAGCTCAACCCGTCCAAGACTGAATGGCTGTGGCTACCGGCGCCCCGGTTCAACCAGTTTATTCCATCACTGGCCATTGGGGGTGAACATCTGGCCCCCGTGGATTGGCTGCGCAATTTGGGCGTCCTTCTGGATGCCCGGCTGTCCATGGACGACCATGTGACAGCCGTGGCCAGGGGGGCGTTCCACCAGGTTCGCCTGGTGCGTCAATTGCGTCCCCTATTAGACCGGAGCGCCCTTCGCACAGTCACTCATGCGCTTGTGACGTCCCGGCTAGACTACTGCTACGCTCTCTACATGGGGCTCCCCTTGAGATGCACCCGAAGGCTGCAGCTGGTTCAGAATGCGGCCGTGTGGGCAATTTCAGGAGTCTTTAGCTACTCCCATGTAACACCTCTCCTGCGCGGGCTACACTGGCTGCCTGTGGCTTTTCGGGTGCGTTTCAAGGTGTTGACCATCATTTTCAAGGCGCTCCATGGCACAGGACCTAGTTATTTGCGGGATCGTATCCTGCCCCATACAACCCTTCGGCCTATCCGCTCACACAGAGAGGGACTCCTCTGGGTGCCGTCCACTAGGCTGTGCCAGCGGGCGACGCCTAGGGGAAGAGCCTTCTCTGTGATGGGCCCGACCCTCTGGAATGACCTTCCCCCTGACATTAGAATGACTACTGATCTCCGCTCCTTCCATCAGAAACTCAAAACCCACCTGTTCCAGCTAGCCGGCCTGGCCTAATTCCAGCCTTCCCACCTCAGTTTTGGTTTTTAAATTTTATGATTGGTTTTATGGGCTAGTTTTAATTTTTATAAATTGTACAGGGGTTATTTAATTTAATTTTAATTATGTATATTATTGTTTGGATGGGTTTTTTAAATTTATACCTGTACACCGCCCCGAGTCCCTCCGGGGAGAGGGGGCGGTCTAGAAATCTAATTAATAAAATAAATAATAAATAAATAAATAAAATTGGATAGACAGGGGTTAGAATGATGATGATGATGGTGATGATGATGATTATGATGAGGATTATGATGATGATGATGATGATGATGATGATGATGATGATGATGATCTAGCCAAGGATAGAACCCTTCTAAATTTCAGAATCATTATGTTCAGGTATTTGATTCTCAAACTACTATTTCAAGAAGTACCAGAGGTCTATTTTGGAGCTACCAAAACTTGCAGCTGACCTTAAGGTCAATAAGACACATGGAAAACCAATGCTATTTTGTAATTTGCCAACATTTTTGCAACCCAGATGGTGTCTCCCATGTTTCTCAAATCCAAATGTTATTTAAGTGGTGGCAGCTTAGAGAGTAGAAGACTTCATCCTTTTAAACTGTAAGTGAATTTGGTGAGTCAATCCATACTAGCACCTCTGCACTTGACTGGGCCCTATCTCACAAAATGAAATTTAATGTAGAGGAAAGTAAAGTCTTGCACTTAGGCAAGAAAAACCAAAAGTACATGTATAGACTGGGTGAAAGCAGGCTTAATAGCAGTAGCTGTGAGGGGGATCTTGGAGTCTTAGTGGACAACCAATTAAATGTGAGCCAGCAATGTGTGGTAGCAGCCAAAAAAGCCAATGTAATCCTAAATTGCATTAACAAAGGGATACAATCAAAATCAAGTCAGGTACTAATACCGCTCTATAAAGCCTTAAGACCACACCTAGAATATTGCATCCAGTTTTGGTCACCACACTATAGAAAGGGTGTTGAGACTCTAGAAAGAGTGCAGAAAAGAGCAACCAAGATGATTAGGGGACTGGAGGCTAAAACATACGACGAACGGTTGCAGGAACTGGGCATGGCTAGTCTAGAAAAAAAAGAAAAGACCAGGGGAGACATGATACCAGTCTTCCAATATTTGAAGGGCTGCCACAGAGAGGAGGGGGTCAAGCTATTTTCCAAAGGACCTGAAGGCCAGACAAGGAATAATGGACAGAAACTGAACAAGGAGAGATTCAACTGGAAATAAGGAGGAATTTTCTGATAGTGAGAGCAATCAACCAATGGAACAGCTTGCCCTCAGAAGCTTCATCACTGGAAGCGTTCAAGAAGAGACTGGACTGCCATCTGTCAGAAAGGGTGTAGGGTCTCCTGCTTGGGTAGGGGGTTGGACTAGATGACCTCCACGGTACCTTCCAACTCTGTTGATCTTTTAAACTTCTGGAAGATATTTAATAACTTCCCCTTTCCCCCAGGTGCTGGACTGAGCTGTTAGGTGAGCCCAATATTGGTGTGGCTTGTGTTGTGAATTGTAGTGCCTTGCTACAGTATTAGGACTTGTTAAATTGTGTGTTTTGTTTATAAACGTTTTATGACATTACTTTCTTGTGGATCATGAATAGCCCCACAGTTAGGTATACGTTTTGTAAATGATTCTTAACATTTAAACTAGAGTCAAGATAGGAAGCCTGGATGGGAAAATATCCTGATCATATCCAAACTATCAATGCATATCTCAGGATTGTATAGGAGAAGCACATGGGGGAAGAATCAAAAGATGGATTAGTCAAAAATCCCTACATAGCTACAAGCAGACCAAGTCCAAGCTCCCTTGAATTCAGTTGGCTCTTATCTAACTGATTAACGTTAGGTACAAAAAAACAGATCCACATGTGAAGGCCAATTAAACTGATTTATTGCTAAATAAATTGAGGGGCGTGCAGTGGCGTAGCGTGGGTTGTCAGCACCCGGGGCAAGGCAAGTAATTTGCGCCCCCTAAAGCGAGGGCGGCCCGACTGCAGCTGCCCCTGGGTCGGCATCAGTCAAGTGAGGCTCTCCATGCTGGCCTCCTGCCTTCCTCCCGAGGAGGAGCTCGAAGGGCAGCGGGAAAAGGCTCGACTGAAGGGAAGCAGGTGCCGCGGGGGTGGGAGGCGCACCGGGGGCTTCGGGAAGGCGCCGGCTTCCCGGGGCGCTCCAGGCGGAGCGGGAGGACGCGGTGGCGTTGCAGCGGCGGGCAGACGGAGCGCAGCGCAGCGCCGCTCTCCTTCGGCTCCGCCTGGAGCGCCCCGGGAAGCCGGCGCCTTCCCGAAGCCCCCGGTGCGCCTCCCACCCCCGCGGCACCTGCTTCCCTTCAGGTGCCCTTCGAGCTCCTCCTCGGGAGGAAAGAGACGGCCACAGTCCGGCAAAGGGCGGCGCAGGGCGAGTCAGGGCGCCCCCCCAGATGTTGCGCCCGGTGCGGCCGGCCCCCCCTGCACCCCCCACGCTACGCCACTGGGGGCGTGGTAGCTCAGTGGCTAAGATGCTGAGCTTGTTGATCAGAAAGGTCGGCAGTTTGACGGTTCAAATCCCTAGCACCACATAATGGAGTGAGCTCCCATTACTTTTCCCAGCTTCTGCCAACCTAGCAGTTCAAAAATACAAATTGTTAATTTTTTAAAAAATCATTGAAGTGTCTTCCAGGGTCATGATGCTATACTAAATGAGTTATAATATTCCCAGTTATTTTTCATTTGTCTAATCTGGCAATATGCTGTTTTTTAATTATATAAACTTAGTTAGGTTTGAGATATCCTTTGATAGGATAATACAGGAAGAAAAGATCCACACACACTTCAAAAACCACTGTACCTGGGTAGCAAAAATGAGAATGGATAGCAGGAAACAAGTCTGGGAAATAAACTCTTTGTTATCAATAATTGTAGGGATACGGTGGCTCAGTGGCTAAGATGCTGAGCTTGTAGATCAGAGAGGTTGGCAGGTTGGCGGTTCGAATCCCTAGTGCCTCATAACAGAGTGAGCTCCCGTTACTTGTCCCAGCTTCTGCCAACCTAGCTGTTTGAAAGCACATAAAAATGCAAGTAGGAAAATAGGGACCACCTTTGGTGAGAAGGTAACAGCGTTCTGTGCGCCTTTGGCATTTAGTCATGCCGGCCATATGATCACAGAGACGTCTTTGGACAGTGCTGGCTCTTTGGCTTTGAAATGGAGATGGGCACTGCCCACTAGAGTCAGGAACGACTAGCACATATGTCCAAGGGGAACCTTTACCTTTACCTTATTCCTAAATAACCGATGCCTAGGAATCTTATCCCCAACAGTTAGCTAAGGGTCAATGGAATTCAAGGGGAGTTAGACTTAATTCACTTGTGGTCACATAGGGATTCTAGACTGATCCCTCTTTTCACTCCATCCCCAGGTTCTGCCACTCTTTCTCCTACAATTTGTCACTTACCGAGCTGTCCTTGGCATTATCCAAAGTCAGCCCTCTAAGGAGGCATCAAAATCCAATGAATTAATGAGTTAATTAATCAGCTAAAGCGTTTTGACATGACAAATAAAACACAAGGGATACTAAGGTTGTGTCAACCTCCTTACAAAAGCATCCAGTTACAAATAATTACATTCTGCACTAGAGAAGGAAAAGTGAAGTCCAACAATGTTATAAATGTGTATGCTATGAATATTGGAGAACATCTCATTACTAATTGATCGTCTCCTTCGTCTCCTTTAAAAAGTAGTCTCTGGATACACAGATGTACATCCAATAATTAGAACGGAATGGAATGGAACTGAACGTATTATGGAATGGAATGGAGTGGAGGGAGTGGAGTGGAGTGGAGAGAGGAGTGGAGTGGAATGGAGTGGAGTAGAATAGAGCAGAGCAGAGTAGAGTAGAGTAGTATTAATAGAATAGAATAGAATAGAATAGAATAGAATAGAATAGAATAGAATAGAATAGAATAGAATAGAATAGAATAGAATAGAATAGAATAGAATAGAATAGAATAGAATAGAATAGAATAGAATAGATTGTATTATGGAATGGAATGGAATAGAATAACAGAGTTAGAAAGGATCTTGGAGGTCTTTTAGTCCAAACCCCTGCCTAGGCAGGAAACTCTACACCACTTCAGACAAATAGTTATCCAATCTCTTCTTAAAATCTTCCAGTATCGGAGCATTCACAATTTCTGGGGTCAAGTTGTTACACTGGTTAATTGTTCTAACTGTTAGGAAATTTCTCCTTAGTTCTAAATTGCTTCTCTCCTTGATTAGTTTCCACCCATTGCTTCTTGTTCTACCCTCAGGTGTTTTGGAGAATAGTTTGACTCCCTCTTCTTTGTAGCAACCCCTGAGATATTGGAACACTGCTATCATGTCTCCCCTAGTCCTTCTTTTCATTAAACTAGACATACCCAGTTCCTGCAACCGTTCTTCATATCTTTTAGTCTCCAGTCCCCTAATCATCTTTGTTGCTCTTCTCTGCACTCTTTCTAGAATCTCCACATCTTTTCTACATTGTGGCGACCAAAACTGAATGCAGTATTCCAAGTGTGGCCTTCCCAAGGCATTATAAAATGGTATTAACCCTTCACGAGATCTTGATTCTATCCCTCTGTTTATGCAGCCTAGGACTGAGTTGGCTTTTTTGGCAGCTGCTGCAGACGGCTGGCTCATATTTAAATGGTTGTCCACTTACAGACCATATTTTAACTGAACCTATCCCGAGACGCTGCAGTAGAGGGAGGCAGCAAACATATATTGTGTTCTTCCCACACCACGGCTCTCTTTCTTTCACGAAGCTGTGAACCCTACCCACAAAGAGTTACAATCTTTTATTCAGCCTCAGGATGAGGGAGGCAGTGATCGTGAGCTTTCACAAACCACCGATCTGCTAATGGGTCCTCCAAAATTGCAAACGTTGAAATATATTCCGAGCGTTTGCCCTTCCGGGAAAAAGGAGATTTGGTCAACATCTCTATTGGCAGATGTTCCTGAGGAATCCCATGCATTTGAAAAGAAGAGAGTCTGGCTTAGGCGATGACTCAGGAGTCATTTGCAGACCAAAAAGAAAAAAAAAAGAAAATTGGAAGTGTCCCCAATCAGGCAATGTGACTTCATCCAACTGCACTTAGCTGATGCTGGGTGCTATAAAAAGGTTACTTTTTCCAGGCTCAGTTGACTCTTGGTGACTTCATGGACCCGTCCACCTTCTTTTCTTGGCAGGAGTTATTTGCTGTTGGCTTCTTCCTGTTTGCTCTCACTTTGCAGACTAGTACTAACCACCTTTGACCCCGCTTAACATTCACTCATTGTTGTTTTGAGCTCAGCCAAGAATTATCCATGACTGCGACAACCAAGTGGAAAAATGAGAAAGGGGACAAAACTGAGGCCTTGAGCAATGAATGGGAAGCCCTCGCCCACAATTCCCTGATGTCGCAGTGTAGATGCTGCTGGTTAGGACAAGTGAAATGAAGCCAAAGCATCTTTTCTAAATACTTCCCCAGCAACTCAGCATAGCAGTGACTGTGAGAGGGATCTTGGACTCTTAGGGCACAACCAGCTAAACATGAGCCAGCAGTGTGCAGCGGCAGCCAAAAAAGCCGTCAACAGAGGGATACAATCAAGGTCAAGTGAGGTACTAATACCACTCTATTAAGCCCTAGTAAGGCCACACCTAGAGTACTGCATCCAGTTTTGGTCACCACTCTACAAAAAAGATGTCGAGACTCTAGAAAGAGTGCAGAGAAGAGCAACAAAGGATGATTAAGGGACTAAAACATATGGAGAATGGTTGCAGGAACTGGGCATGGCTAGTCTAGTGAAGAGAAGGACCAGAGGAGACATGATAGCAGCCTTCCAATATTTGAGGGCATGCCAAAGAGAGGAGGAGGGGTCAAGCTATTTTCCAAAGCACCTGAAGGCCAGACAAGGAATAACGGATGGAAACTGAACAAGGAGAGATTCAAGCTAGAAATAAGGAGGAATTTTCTGACAGTGAGAACAATCAACCCATGGAACAGAAGTTGCCTTCAGAAGGTGTGGGAGCTCCATCACTTGAGACTTTCAAGAAAAGATTGGACTGTTGTCTTTTTATCATCATCAACATTATTGTTAATCCAAATGGAAAATTAGATTTGTAAGATTTTTCCCCCACACTTGTTAATAGTTGTTGAGTGAAAACTGCCGATGAATGCAACCCAAGCTCATCCCTGCTGCAAATGTGCCAGCTGCTGTGACTGTATTAATTTCTCCTATTTCCTTAATATTAAAACAAAATTTCCCATCAGCTGCAGTTCATTCAGGATTTGGTTTGTAAAGCCTGGCTTTGACGTACTCAGTTTCAGACTCATAATAAGGCCAGGTTCAGACACATTTTTTTTAAAAAAAGACATTCCTTTAGTTAGGACAGCAAGAAAAATAAGAGTCAAATCCTATTTGTCTATCATTCCTGAAGCATGAAGTGATGAGATCCATTTCTGAAAATCTGACTTGGCATTAAAATGATTCCTTTTTGGAAATTTGATTTGCTAAGAAACCGAGAGGATAATAAGACAAAAGGAAATGAGAGAGGCAACCTGGAATTAAGGAGAAACTTCTTAACAGTGAGAACAACTACTAACCAATTGCCTTCAGAAGTAGTGGGAGCTTCATCACTGGAGGTTTTTAAGAAGAGACTGAACAGCCACATAGGGTGTGCTGCTTGAGCAGGGGGTTGGACTAGAAAAGTGGTCACCAACTGATGGTCCGTGGACCACTGGTGGTCTGTGAGAAAATTTTGGTGGTCTGCAGAAAAATTATTTGCATTTTTTTATATTGCACTAAATCAGGAGTCATCAAACTACGGCCCTTGGGATGAACACGTGCAATGAACGCTTGTGTTGCTGCAGAGAGTCTTCCCCTTCAGGGTCTTTTTGTGCGGGTCGGAGGGAGGCAGAAATTCTGACTTGGGGTCTGCTTCAGCCTCCTAGTGCGGGGTTTTGGATGAAGGCTGGAGGGAAGCACTGCTGGTGGCAAAGAGCTGGAGGGCCTCATTCCAGTGGGAGTTCATCATGGCCTGGAATTGACTGACCATCTCAGCCCGCTGAGCCTCCAGCCACCAGTACCTGGCCTTGCAATCCCGCAGGTCTTTCCTCTGCTTGGAAAGCCTATGCTTGTAGTCCTCAGTGAGGTGCTTCTACTGAGCCTCCTTCTCAGTCAGATCCAATTTGAACTGAGCTGTTTTGCCAATGCTTTCTCATGGCGGCTGCTTAGCTCCAACAACTGCTTTCTGTTGGGGCCCTAAGGAGCCCAGGCTGGCAGGCGAGGAGTGGCTGGGAGTGGAGGGGCAAGTAGAGGCCAGCGAAGTGGCCCTTGATGTGAATGACATCAAGTTGGCCATGCCCACCCAGACACATGACCATCTAGCCACGCCCACCCAGCCAGTCATTAGGCAGATCATATTAGTGGTCCGTGGGATTTAAAATTATGAATTTAGTGGTCCCTGAGTTCCAAAAGATTGGAGAAGATAGTCCAATCCTGGACTAGAAGACCTCCAAGGTCCCTTCCAGCTCTATTCTGATTGACCATTGACCATTTGAGATTGTATGTATTCCTTTACTCTACTGGGCTAAAAAAACCTGAAGTTAATCCTTTTCTTTTTCTTTCCTCTACACTTGTTCCTCTTTCCTGTTATCCCATTATTTTCATTTTCGTTTTTTGCTTTTTACATTCCGATAAAATTTGCAACCAGGAAACAACTGGGATATAAAATCCCAGACTGAAGGAATATGTTTGCATTCCGTCTTTGATTGGGCTGTTTATAGACACTGTGACAAGCTGGATTCCATGTGATCAAAGTTTACTCTGTTTTGTTAAAACAATGAGTCATATTATAACTGTGTAGCATCTTTGCTATGTATTATATAAAATGACACATTTTTGAACAATAAACATTGGAAGTACACATTTATGGCTCCAATTACTTGGTGGGTTGAAGACCTGATCACAGTTATGACTTATGAACCAGTTGTTTACAGATGTAGATGATACACAGATGATTGCAGTGAAATATGGTCATCCTTGACCGAAATTGTTGGATGTAGAATAATTAATCATCTTTTTGGATTTGGTAATAAACATTCTAACGTATTTAAAAAACATGGCGACTTGTGTTGTTCTATGTTTCTTCTTTCATTTCCCCCCCCTATTTCTGCTATAAAAGGATCAGCTCTTAAAAAAAATGAGCACAGGAAGTCCTCTACCTATGACCACAATTGAGCCAAACATTTGTGTTGCTAAGGGAGACATTTGTTAAGCGGGGTTTTTTTTTGCCACGGTTGTTAAGTGAATCACTGCAGTTGTTAAAATAGCAACACTGTTGTTAAGTGAATCTGGATTCCTCATTGCCAGAAGTTCACAAAAGAGGATCACGTGACCCCATGGGACACCGCAACTGTCATAAATATGAATCAAGCATCTGAATGGAAAACACATGAGCTGAAATGGTCATAAGCAGGGGTAGGATTCAGTCGGTTCAGACCGGTTCGGGCGAACCAGATGCTAATTTTACATCTGGTTCACCAAACTGGTAGTAGCACTAGCTGGCCCTGCCCACCCTGCCCTGCCCCTCCTAAGTGTCTCCACGTGGCTCATTTTGGATGCTAGGTAAGTGCAGGGCCCATGCATAGGCTCTGGAAGGGCGAAAAATGGGCCTCCCTGAAGTTTTGGAAGTCTAGAAACAGAACCATTTCTGGCCTTTAGAGGATATCCGGAGCCCAGGGGAGGCCATTTTCACCCTCCTGGAGGCTCGAAGAATGCCTCCGGAGCCTCAGGAGGGCAAAAACGGGCCTTCTTGCTGTGGTGCAGGACGCCGAGCCACACCCACCCAGCAACCGGGCAGAGAACCATACCATTCTGCTTTTTGTGAATGAAACAAAAATAGAATTCTTTATTGGCCAAGTGTGAATGGACACACAAGGAATTTGTCTATGGTGCATATGTTTTCAGTGTACATAAAAGGAAAAATACATTCATCAAGAATCATAAGAATACAACACTTAGTGATAGTCTTAGGTTGCTAATAAACAATCAAATCATACTAGGAAACAAATAAAACAATATAAATCATAAAGATACAAGCAACATGGTTATAAGTGGGAGGAGATAGGTACTTGGAAGGATGAGAAGAATAGTAATTCAGTCTTAGTAAATAATTTGACAGTGTTGTGGGAATTAGTTGTTTAGCAAAGTGATGGCATTCAGGAAAAAACTGTCCTTGTGTCGAGTTGTTCTGGTGTGCAGTACCCTATAGCTTCATTTTGACGGTAGAAGTTGAAACAATTTATGTCCAGGATGTGAGGGGTCTGTAGATATTTTCACAGCCCTCTTTTTGACTCGTGCAGTATACAGGTTCTCAATGGAAGGCAGGTTGGTAGCAACTGTATTTTCTGCAGTTCTAATTATCTGTTGAAGTCTGTGTCTGTCTTGTTGGGTTGTAGAAGGAGGTGCAGATGATAGACTCAAACATTCCTCTGCAGAACTGAATCAGCAGCTCTTTGGGCAGTTTGAGCTTTCTGAGATGGCACAGCAAGAACATTCTTCGTTGTGCTTTTTTGATGACGTTTTTGATGTAGTTTTAAGTCTTGAGATATGATAGAACCTAGAAACTTGAAGGTCTCTATTGTTGATACTGTATTGTCTAGTATTGTAAGAGATGTACACCAGTGATGAGATCCAATTTTTTTTACTACCGGTTCTGTGGCATAGCATGGCTTGGTGGGCATGGCAGGGGAAGGTTACTGCAAAATCCCAATTTCCTTACAATCAGCTGGGACTCGGGAGGCAGAGAATAGATGGGGGCGGGGCCAGTCAGAGGTGGCATTTACAGGTTCTCTGAACTACTCAAAATTTCCGCTACCGGTTCTCCAGAACTGGTCAGAAGCTGCTGAATACCACCTCTGGTGTATACCACAAGCTAGCAGAATAGACTATCTGTTCAGATCCTTATTTTGAAAAGTCTGGCAATCTAGAAACAAAACAGGTAATCTGAAGAAATTGGTGAGCTAGGGACCCATTTTCTTAGCAATTCCATTGCTAAGATTGTACTTTTTGCACCGTGATCTCATATAATATACAAAGAAAGTTTAGTCGCCTTTGCAATGTTCGAGCTCTATGAAGATATGAAGCTCTGAAAAATTGGGATTGAATTGGGAGAGTCCAATCAGTTTTGATCAATTCTTTACCTTGACATGGACATATCCTTTTGTCAGAAGGAAAATCCATCTGGTTATGTTCCAAGCTGGGAGAAAGATGCTGGAAATAACATGGAAGCTGATTGGAAAGAAAGATGCTGTTTATTGATGAAGCAGAAGCACTAAGCAGTGGGTTGTTCTGACCTAGGCTTCACCAAATCACAAAGCAGACTCTTTGTCCTGACAAAGCCCCTTTTTATTAAGCTAATGTGAATTCCTCTCATTCACATCCAGCAAAGTCCCAGCAAACAGTCTTTCAAGGGTGAATTTGCAACCACAGACCTTATCAGGCTTGGAGAGCAGCCAGGCCGATATCTGGCTGTACAATGCAAGTGTACAAAAAAATACTTGGCAAGGAGTCTCTGAGAGTCACAAACAAATCTTCACACTAATTAAGAAAACTAATTGTCTCCTGCAAACTCCACTCCCCTTTTGCTCCTCTTTTTTCCTTATGGGAGGGGTCATTCCCTGTTCACCTGTGCCTTTACTCCTGAGTGGGCCCTTGTTCCTTAATTGTTCCCTTCTCCTGGCAGTTCTGTATATGCACACATCAGGAACAGGTTCCAGTTGTTCTTCTGCCACACTGATCTCCGACTCCGAAGGCAGCTGATAACTGTTAGACAGCCCTGGACCAACTCTGCCTCCAGCCCTCATCAGAGCCTTCCCCAGACTCCAGGACTGGCCCATGTTCCTCCCCAACCTCCTCACTGTCTGAGTTTGCCACCAGCTCTGCTGGCTGCTGGTGGGCCACAACACGAGTGGTACTTCGGGACAGCTGACCAAATGGCTGAATAGGGGGACTCTGTAACTTTGAAGTTCAGGATTTGTGCAATATGAGCTTTGTGTTTCTAAAAGAGTGTTGGCCAATTCCCATTGTGGCTAATGGGTGAGAGGCTGCTTGTTCTAATCCCATCCCTCTGCTTTTGTTAGTTGTCAAACTTTGATGCAAGGAGTTTCAAAATATCCTGTCACGAATGGATTTCTGCCTGCAGTGTTTGCTTTGCTTATGAATGGAGCCATCTAAATAGTTGGTTTCCTCTTTGAATAAGCTTATCTCTTCAGTGCTGGCAACTGCTGTGGATTGTTAAGAAAGACTGGGGGCTGCTTTCTGCCTCTAAAAACATGTTTCTCTATTTCTCCTTTGATGAAATGTAATGTTCTACCTGTTAATAGTTCCCCAAAATATTTCAGGGGTGGGGAGGCTTCCCACACTTTTTAAGTGTTCTAAACAATCTGAAAGACTTGTTTGGTGTAGTGGTTTAAGGCACTAGGCTTAAACCACTACACCAGGAGTGGTGGGAGTTGTATTCCTGTCTTAAGAACAAAGCCAGCTAAGTGTTCTTGGGCCGGTCACTGTTTCTCAGCCCTAGGAAGGAGGCAATGGTAAGCCACTTCTGACAAAGTTGCCAAGAATACTGTAAGGCAGAGGTGGTATTCAGCCAGTTCTGACAGGTTCTGGAGAACCGATAGTGGGAATTTTGAGTAGTTCAGAGAACCATCAAATAGGCTGGCCATGCCCCCGCTGCCTCTCAGCCTCCCAGCTGATCTTCTTTTGTTGCCCTGCACAGGAGAACGGAGCTGGAAAACAGGTTAGTGAGGTGGGGAGGGAATGGGAATTTTGCAGTATCCTTCTCCTGCCATGCCCACAAAGCCACGCCCACAAATCCAAGCCAAGCCCACAAAGCCACACCCACAGAACGGGTAGTAAACATTTTTGAATCCCACCACTGCTGTTAGGGACCATCTAGGTAACCTCTAGGAGTCAATGGTGATTCAAAGGCATTTAGTTAGACTCTAACAAACTCTAATTGGCAGATTTTTCCAAGTCAGTTCCAACTTTTGAATTGGATCCGGCCCCAATTTCTGAATAGATTTGAATGTTAAAAAAGATCTTGACAAGCTCAACCCCAATAAACCTTTAATAGAACACTTGGCAACTGTTCTAGTATATATACATGTATGTATGTATATATGTATGTATGTATGTATGTATGTATGTATGTATATGTGTTTGTGTGTGTATGTGTATGTGTATGTATACACACACACACACATACATAGATATAAGATACAGAAGGATCTTGACAAACTTGAACATTGGGCACTATCTAATAAAATGAAATTCAATGGTGAAAAGAGTAAGGTTCTACATTTAGGCAACAAAAATGAAATGCACAGGTACAGTATAGATGATACCTTGCTCAATAGTAGTAACTGTGAGTGGGATCTTGGAGTCCTAGTGGACAACCATTTAAATATGAGCCAGGAGTGTGCAGCAGCTGCCAAAAAAGCCAACACAGTCCTAGGCTGCATCAACAGAGGGATAGAATCAAGATCACGTGAAGTGTTAATACCATTTTATAATGCCTTGGTAAGGCCACACTTGGAATACTGCATTCAGTTCTGGTCACCACGATGTAGAAAAGATGTGGAGACTCTAGAAAGAGTGCAGAGAAGAGCAACAAAGATGATTAGGGGACTGGAGACTAAAACATATGAAGAACGGTTGCAGGAACTGGGTATGTTTAGCTTAAGAGAAAGAAGGACTAGGGGAGACATGATAGCATTGTTCCAATATCTCAGGGGTTGCCACAAAGAAGAGGGAGTCAAACTGTTCTCCAAGGCACCTGAGGACAGAACAAGAAGCAATGGGTGGAAACTAATCAAGGAGAGAAGCAACTTAGAACTGAGGACAAACTTTCTGACAGTTAGTACAATTAATCAATGGAACAGCTTGCCTCCAGAAGTTGTGAATGCCCCAACACTGGAAGTCTTTAAGAAGATGTTGGATAGCTATTTGTCTGAAACGGTATACGGTTTCCTGCCTAGGAAGGGGGTTGGACTAGAAGACCTCCAAGGTCCCTTCCAACTCTGCTATTGTATTGTATTGTATATACACACACGCATACATACATATACATATATATACATATGCATACTTTGTACTTTTTTGTTTTGTTTTGCTGAACTTTTTTTCTTTTTAATCTTAAAGTGAGATACAGGCAGGATACAGGCAGGCCTGTATCTCACTTTAAGATTGGGAAGCAGAGATGGGAATCTCTGGCTTTGCGGTGTCCTTAATTGTATTCATTCTAAATTCTGATGAGCAGGAAATTACATCAGCCGAATTATGCTTCTTGCAGAAGAATTATATCTGATGGGGGGGGGGGGGAAATCTGGCAGGCACCTCTGAATGTAACTTTACCCTGCTTTCAGATGCATTTCTGCACTCTGTATAAAAGATAGCCTTGTAATTTTATGAAAAGAACATTTAGACAGCTGTGAGCTTAAATGACTCTCACATAGTTTCTGCTCTGAAAATTAGATATTTTTTTGCAGCCGTTTATTAAAATTACAATTTCCAGGGAGAAAAGAATATCCAAGACCCTGGAAACGTCTTGCCTTGAGGCAGATGTTCTCATCCTAATCCTGGTCAAAGAGGATACATATATATGTATATATACAGTACATATACATACAGTGTATAGCAGCCATGGTAGCGCAGTAGTTAGAATGCAGTAAGATAAAGGTAAAGATTCCCCTTGCATGTAGGTGCTAGTCGTTCCTGACTCTAGGAGGCGGTGCTCATCTTGGTTTCAAAGCTGAAAAGCCAGTGGGTGCGTGGGTGGGTGGGTGGGTGGGTGGATGGATGGATGGATGGATAGATAGATAGATAGATAGATAGATAGATAGATAGATAGATAGATAGATAGATAGATAGATGATAGATAGATAGATAGATAGATAGATAGATAGATAGATAGATAGATAGATAGATAGATAGATAGATAGATAGATGATAGATAGATAGATTGATTTGGACGGACAGATAGGCAGGCAGGCAGATAAGGTGACAGACAGACAGAGACAGATGATAGATAGACGGACAGATTGATAGACAGACAGACAATAGATGGATGGATGGATGAGAGAGGGAGGGAGGAAGAGAGACAGAGAGAGACAGAAATTCTCCTGTTATGGAAGGCAGACCATCTGGGCTAGAGTGAAAAGAAGTTCTGTAATGGGCAGATGATAAATATCCTGTTCTAAGAGGGAGATGCCTCAGCAGATGGCAACATCTGGATGACCTTGACTGATCTTGGAAACTACATCAGGTTGGCTACAGCTAATATGGGAGAGTGTCAAGTAATTTCAAGGCTGTATGTTAGTTTGGGAAATTGCAGAGAGAAGCTGGAAGAAGACAGCGACAATCCATTTTCATACTGCTGTGAAGAAAACAAGGTGGGCAGGGCCCAGCAAGTCACTAGTAGTTGAGCTCAACTCAAAAGGAGCCTGTTTTATAGACCACTAGCTGATAACCTGGCATTGCCCGGATATTTATTTATAGGGTGAAAATGTCCAGATCAAATGTAATTTCTAATGTTGGATTAGACAACAGAGGGAGCCTCCTTTTGGAGTACTGTGAAGCCGTTACCTTGGCAACTCCACTGCACTGTACAGTAGAAGCCATTTTACAGCAGTACAGTAGAAACCATTTAAAGACACAACAGGCTGTACCTGAACAGAACACAAACCCCGAAGGTGTTAGGGATTTCTTATCCCCGAGGCTTGGCCACTGACTTGTATTTACGACCGTCGCTGTGGCCTGAGGCTGTGTGATCCCCTTTTGTGACCTTCTGATGAGCAAAGTCAATGAGGAAGCCAGATTCACTTAAGGACCCCGTTACTAACTTATCAATTGCAGGGATTCACTTTCCAACTTTGGCAAGAAAGGTTGCAAAATGGGGTGAAAGTCACTTAACAAATGTCTTGCTTAACAACAAACATTTTGGGCTCGTAAGTTGTAAGGATTACCTGGCTCATTCCTTCTTTCACCACTGATTTAATGTAAGCTGTCTCTTAAAAAGTAAAGGTTCCCCTCGCACATGTGCTAGTCGTTCCCGACTCTAGGGGCGGTGCTCACCTCCATTTCAAAGACGAAGAGCCAGCACTGTCCGAAGACATCTCCGAGAGTCATGTGGCCGGCATTACTAAATGCCGAAGGTGCACTGAATGCTGTTACCTGGGACAAGTAACGGGAGCTCACTCTGTTAAGCAGTGCTAGGTATTCAAACAGCTGAATTGCTGACCTTTCTGATTGACAAGCTCAGCGTCTTAACCACTGAGCCACCGCATCCCAAGTCTAAGCTGTCTCTTAGAACATTCTTAAATTCTCTTAGAGTAGGCTAGACTGAAAAGTTGCAATCTTGGAAAAGGCCATTGCAAAACACTTGTGTGGATATGATCACCAAGACTGGACTTCAAATGTGGGGCTCCTTGATTACTTACTTAAATCCAGAAAGGAAGTTACAGATTTTAGGCAGAGAACCTAAAGATGAATAGCTTAGGCATGAATGAAGAGGTTAGGCAATTGATTAGGCATTGTGCATGTCTAGTCTTATGAAAAGAAGGACTAGAGGTGGCAGGATAGCAGTGTTCCAATAACTGAGGGGTTGCCACAAAGAAGAGGAAGTCAAGCTATTCTCCAAAGCACCTGAAGACAGGACAAGAAGCACCGGATGGAAATAAATCAAAGAGAGAAGAAACTCAGAACTAAGGAGAAATTTCCTGACAGTGAGATCAATTAATCAGTTGAATGGGTTGACTTCAGAAGGTGTGGGTCCTCTTATCACTGGAGGTTTTAAAGAAGAGATTGGACAGCCACTTGTCTGGAATGGTGCAGGGTCTCCTGCTTGAGCAGCAGGTTGGACTAGAAGACCTCCAAGGTCCCTTCCAACTCTTGTTAGTCTGTTAATAACAGATGACTGGCCAAAGCCAACCAGTTGCCTTATGGTAGCCCTAGGCAAAACGTAATTGCCAGACTAGGATCAATTTGAATGGAGAGCATCTCTTCGATCAGGGGTGTCAAACTGAAGGCCCAGGGGCAGGATCTGGCCCATGGGGCCACCCTAGACAAAGCAAAGGACTGGCCCACAGTGCCTTTGCCATTGAAAATGGAGCTCAGGAGGGCTGTACATGGATATTCCGAGCTCAGTTTTCTCTGGCAGAGGGTTGCAGGAGGCCATTGCAGCTGAAAACGAAGCTTGGGAGTCCATTTAGCTGGTAGAGTGCTTGGGCCACCACAGGCGCTCCCAACATGAGTGATGTCAAACTGGCCACACCCACCCTGGCCACGCTCCCATGCCCCTGAGGTCAAACACAACCCTGATGTGGCCCTCAATGAAATTGAGTTTGACACCCCGTCCTACATCGTTCCTTGACTCAAGGGCATGTATAGACCTGTCTGTTGCTCAGTGCTTTCTCCTGGTCTCCTCGCTGCTTTTCACCCTTTCAGAAGAGTAAAAGCAAAGTAGTCTTTTGGCTAGACACCCTGACTGCCTGTCTGAAACCCAGGGAAACATTTTGCGGCTTTATAAAGGACTTCTGCAGTCCCCTTGCGCTGCTTCAACGAGTCAACGGCTGCTTGTTGTCCAACGATCGACTTAACTTGATGTGAAACACACTTCTAGTCCTCGGTCTCTTTATTTTTCTGCCCTTGATCTTCAACAAGAGTTCTTTTTCAGTTCTGATAAGTTCAAATTTTCTCTTCTGTTATTCTACTATCTCCGTGATGGCGAACCTATGGCACGCGTGCCACAGGTGGCACACGGACCCATATTTGGTGGCATGCCTTCCAGCTAATTTCTTGCCCCTCCGGAGGGCCAGGGGAGGCCATTTTCACCCTCCCCAGGCTTCAGGAAAGCCTCCAGAGGCTGGGAAGGGTGAAAAATGGCCCCAATGGGCCAACTGGAATTTTGGAAACGATCCATTTCCATCTTCCGGAGGGCCCCCGAGGAGCCGAGGGAGGCTGTTTTCACCCTCCCGAGGATTCAGGAAAGCCTCCACAGCCGGGGAGGAGTAACATGTGCATGTGCAAGGGAGGGTTTCACATACATGTGCAGATGGGCAGGGAGATTGAGTGGGCATGCACACGATAGCGCATGCAGGCACAATTTTGGCACGCTGTAAGAAAAAGGTTCACCATCACTGTACTATCTTGTCCTATTACTACCGGTATTGGTGCAACTATTGGTTTCTTCCTCCACAGTTGTTTAACTTCAATTTGCAAATCACAATATTTTGTTATTTTTCTAGTTATTTCTCATATGTTTTTCATATGTTTTATGGAGGCTAAAACATATGTTGACAGTTGCAGGATCTGGGCATGGCTAGTCTAGTGAAGAGAAGGTCCAGGGCAGACATGATATCAGTGTTCCAATATTGGAGGGGCTGCCACAGAGGGGAGGGGGTCAAGCTATTTTCCAAAGCACTGAAGGCCAGACAAGGAATAAAGGATGGAAACTGATCAAGGAGAGATTCAACCTGGAAATAAGGAGGAATTTTCTGACAGTGAGAACAATCAACTGATGGAACATTTTACCTTTGGAATTTGTGGGAGCTTCATCACTGGAAGCTTTCAAGAAGAGACTGGACTGTCACCTGTCAGAAACAGTGCAGGATCTCCTGCTTGGGCTAGATGACCTACAAGGTCCCTTCCAGCTCTGTTATTCTGTTCTGTTATCTTCAATTGTTGTGGGCAGGTACTGTTAGATATTAGCATATATCGTAGTAAGTCTCCCCTCTGGTCCGCTGCTACAGCGGGAAACAGGTATCGTTCTGATTGGTCGAGGGGCGTACCCGATCCCTATAAAAGGGGAACCCTCCGACCACAGAGCAAGCTGGATCACTACTACTATTAATAAAGAGCTGTTAAGTCACTTCGTGTCCGCAGTCTGTCTCTCGTTGCCCAGATCCAACATTGGCGACGAAGGTGGGATCGAGAGGCAGATAGGACGAAGAACGCTACTTCCAGAATCTCCGGATTTGATCCAGCCCAGGAATTCGGCAGAAATTCTGGCCGCCATATCAGATCACCGCAGCGCGGCAAATTCAAACAGAGAAGATGGCGATGCATGCTCCCCCCGCTCCTTTCGACCCAGAAAACGACGAATGGGAAGCCTTCATGATTCGTTTCGAGTGTTTCCTCGAAGCGAACGAATACACGGGGATTACCGACGCAAGGAAGAAAAACATTTTCCTCGGCTACTGCGGAAAGGAAGTCTTCAATACGGCCAGAGACCTCACCGCGCCTACTCCAATACAGGCAGTATCATGGGCGACGTTGCAACAAGCTCTACAGACTCATTATGCGCCAAAACCTTCCCGCCATGTTTGCCGCCAAGCGTTCAACACGAGGAACCAGAAGGCGGGAGAATCTATCAACCAATATGTTGCAGCCCTATGTAAAGCAGCCACACATTGTGGATTCAGAGACCTGGATGAGCAGATTATGGATCGACTCGTTAGCGGGCTGAGAGACATTTCCCTACAAAAGCGGCTGTTAGCAAAAACCAATTTAAGCCTACAGATTGTACTCGAGGAGGCAAGAGTTTCAGAAGCAGCAGACAGATCAGCGGAAACAATTCAACGCGGGTTCAACGCTGGCCAGCCAGCGCCAAGACACACCAAAGTTCATTATGAGGACACAAGCCCCGCCTACGAGGATCCCGAGTTCGAGGACAGTCACCTGATGCGGAGCAGTCACATGAGGCCTGGGGGGAGACCCGGATCCCGCTTGCCGCCCTGCGCAAGTTGCGGAGGGAATCACCCCAGGTCTACTTGTAGGTTCAGGAACGTTGTTTGTTCGCACTGCAACAAACTTGGGCACATCGCACGAGTGTGCCGGAGTGGAGTCCCTGCCTCAGGGCAGCCACCCATGTACCGCCAACAGAAGCCCAACCCAGGGGCTTGGCGGAATCAGAAAGGGCGCCCAGAGAGAAATCCACAAGTGTATACCCAGAGAGAAAATTCCCAAAGAGCTGAGCGAGCGTATCCCCAGAGAGATTACTCACAAGGAGCTGAAAGAGCGTTCTATCAAGACGCTCAACGAGAGTATTTTCAGGATGTAGACGATGAGATAGAGTTGACCCAGAGAGAGGAGTTGCGAACGTATCTCACCACAATACATCAGGTCCGCCCTAAGCGGCCAAAAAGGCTGAGAGTCACAGTCCTCTTGGAGGGCTCACCCTGCGAGCTAGAAGTTGACACAGGATCGACCCTGACGATTATTTCATGGGCATCCATGAAACAGGCTATCCCTAGCCTCAGAAAGAGCCAACTACGCTCTCCAGACGTCCTGCTACGAGACTACCAGGGGAACCAAGTCCCCATCGTGGGCCAAGGCACATTCCACATCCGTTTCAAGGACATCGAAGCCCAGCTGCCCGTGACCATCGCCAGCGCACCATTACAGAACCTTCTGGGGCTTGATTGGTTTGAAGCCCTGGGGTTAGAAGTCACCGGAATCAACGCCGTGAGAAACAGCAGCGCTGAACAGATTTTTAAGGAGTTCGAGGATGTGTTCAGCCCCGGTCTTGGTAAGTATGTGGGTAAACCAATATCATTCAATTTAGACCCCAAAGTGGCGCCAATCCGACTTAAACCGAGATGAGTGCCTTTTGCACTCCGCCCAAAAATAGATAAGGAAATAGATAAGTTAGTGGAGCAAGGAATCCTTGAGCCGGTAGATCACGCGCGCTGGGAAACACCCATCGTGACCCCAGTCAAACCAGACGGATCAGTCCGCATCTGCGCGGACTATAAATGCACAATTAATGTCGCGCTACAACAGTTGGGGCCAGGAAAAGTATTTGCTAAGTTAGACATGGCACAAGCTTACCAGCAACTGCCAGTTGATAGCGCCACAGCGGAGGCCCAAACTATAGTGACGCATAGAGGAGCATTCAAATGCAACCGGCTACAATTCGGCGTGAGCATTGCCCCAGGATTGTTCCAGAGCGTCATGGAACAACTTTTGCAAGGGATACCGGGAGTCGTCCCATATTTTGACGACATCTTGGTGTCCGCTGCAAACGAGGAGCAATTAAATAAAAGAGTCAGAACTGTTTTGGCCAGAATCAGAGAAAAGGGTCTCCGCCTTAAAAAAGAAAAATGCCAAATTAACGTGCCTAGCGTAGAATTCCTGGGTTATAGAATCGATGGTCAGGGAATACACCCCACTTCAAAGAAAATTAAGGCGATCCAGGACGCCCCCACACCACGAAATCAGACCGAGTTGCAGGCCTTCCTCGGATTACTTAACTTCTACAGCGTTTTTCTGAGGCAGAAGGCGACCGTTGCTGAGCCACTACACCGTCTACTCCAGAGGAACGCACCATGGAAATGGGGACGATCCGAAGCTGCAGCTTTCGCCGGGGTAAAGCGCCTGCTCACCACTGACTCACTGCTTGTCCAATACAGCCAGACCCTACCGCTGGTATTGACCTGCGACGCATCACCCTTCGGAGTTGGAGCAGTCCTCAGCCACAGGATGCCCGACGGAAAAGAAGCACCCATCGCTTTCTACTCCAGAACTCTTTCATCGGCCGAAAGGAATTACAGCCAAATGGACAGGGAAGCACTGGCTGCTGTAGCTGGAGTAAAGCGTTTCCACGAATACCTCTACGGCCGCGATTTTGAACTAATTACAGATCACAAACCGTTGTTGGGACTTTTGGCGGGAAACCGCCCCACCCCGGTCTCCCTTTCTCCACGCATGACCAGGTGGACTGTTTTCCTGGCTGCGTATTCATACAAATTGATTCATCGACCGGGCTCCACTCTCGGACATGCAGACGCACTCAGCCGTTGCCCATTACCTGACATTCTGCCAGACCCCACTCCAGAAGTACCGGTATTGCTCATTGACTGTTTGGACTCTGGACCGGTTTCTTCATACGACGTTGCAAGGTTCTCCTCTAAAGACAATGTAATAAAGCAAGTTCAAACTTGGGTTTGGAGGGGGTGGCCGAAGGGAAACGTGGGCCCGGAATTCAAAATGTCTTGGTCAAAACGGGACGAACTCTCAGTGTTACAAGGTTGTTTATTGTGGGGGGATCGAGTTGTTATTCCGTATGTTTTACGTAGGAATGTATTAGATGCTTTACATGTGGGTCATCCGGGGATTGTTAGAATGAAGGCGTTAGCAAGAAGTTACGTTTGGTGGCCAAACATGGACAAAGAAATAGAGTGGGTGGCCACTTGCGACCCATGCCAGGAATCGAGACCAGCACCCCCGGAAGCGCCCGCCACAGAATGGGAGAAACCTAAAGCACCCTGGTCGCGAATACACATCGACTTCGCAGGGCCATTCCAAGGTCAGACTTTCCTTATAGTTGTGGATGCATACTCAAAATGGCTAGATGTAGTCCTAATGACTTCAACCACGGCAGAGGCAGTCATTAAGGTTCTACGGCGACTTTTCACCACTCATGGCCTGCCCGACCTCCTAGTCTCCGATAACGGGCCCCAATTCACGGCCATGCATTTCGAAACGTTTTTAGCAGGTCAGGGAATTCGGCATGCCCTCGTCGCGCCATTCCATCCGGCATCAAACGGACAGGCGGAGAGAATGGTGCGATTCGCAAAAGAGGCCCTCGCTAGGATGGGTCCAGGTGATTGGCAAACATGCATTGACCATTACCTCCTAATTCAGCATATTACCCCAAGCGCAACGACGGGTAGGAGTCCCGCTGAACTACTCATGGGCCGCCGTCTACGGTCTCACCTGGACCGTCTTCACCCAAATTACTCTGCCACAGCTCCCCCAGACTCCACAAGCAAAATTCGGTCTTTCAGCATAGGGGATTCAGTATACGCCCACAACTATGCAGGGGGAACATTGTGGATGCCGGCAAAGGTCATTGGCACCACAGGTCCACGATCGTATCTGCTGGAACTAGAAGATGGGCGGAACTGGAAAAGGCACATCGATCAACTTCGGGGTCGCCTAGCACACTCAGACCTTCGAAACGAAGACGAGACTTTCCTACCTACAGAAAGTCAGCCACGCGAGAGCCCCATCATAGAAAACTACGACACCTGCGAACCAAGCTGGGAACAAGAAAACACGCACGAAGCAGAGCAAACCCCAGACAACGCAACCGAGCAGACTCCAGAACGCCCTAGCAACGAAGGCACAAAACCTCCCGAACGTGAAACAGGAAAAGCACCCGATCCTGCAACCACTTCTAACCAACCCGAACTACGACGCTCCTCCCGAGCAAGACAAACACCCACATACCTAAAAGACTATGTTACCTACCGCAACGTTCCATCTAGGAGGGGAGGGTGTTAGATATTAGCATATATCGTAGTAAGTCTCCCCTCTGGTCCGCTGCTACAGCGGGAAACAGGTATCGTTCTGATTGGTCGAGGGGCGTACCCGATCCCTATAAAAGGGGAACCCTCCGACCACAGAGCAAGCTGGATCACTACTACTATTAATAAAGAGCTGTTAAGTCACTTCGTGTCCGCAGTCTGTCTCTCGTTGCCCAGATCCAACAGGTACCTGTCTGTTTGTCCGAATGTCCTACAGGATCTTGACTTGCTCATTTTCAAGAACTTTGTCAATTTGGTGTTCCCAGTGATTTTTGCTGCATTCAAACCCCAAGTTCTGGCAAAGCTTCCAATGAAAGATTTTGGCAACTCGATCATGATGTTGTCGATAATCAGTTTGTGAGATTTTGCTGCAGCCACTGATAAGGTGATCCTTGACAGGTTGTTGTTGTTATTGTCACATTAATTCCTCACAAATGTACTGTATTTGCTAAGGCATGTAACTTTACCATAATGGAACAAGCAGCAGTTATTTCAGCTGACAGATGTGAAGTTTTTGATCAATATGGCCAATACAAATGAAACTCACAAAGCCAGTAGAAAGTCACTGACACAAAACTCACATAACTTGCCGTGGAATTTATTTATTTCATGTTGCACATGGATTTTTTTTTAAAATCTCCTGATGGCTTGTCAAAAGATGACTTTTGAGCTGAATGTGTGAATATTCCTTTTTTAAAAATTATTTTCATCCCGCCTATTAGTTTTATAAATAGCTCGTGGTGTCAAACTTACTGTTGTTTTTTGTAAATGAAGTTCTGAAATTTCACAAGGAAGAATAATCCGAAAGCTGGCTATAAACAAGTGACAACGATTTTTGTAACCTTTGCATAAGCCTTAGATTCCTTCCCAATTGCTCGTTTCAAAACTTCGGATCTCTCTGAATTGTTCGCTGCTGTCACTTTGGGTCTCAACCAAATGCTAAACCTCTTTGGGTTGCACCACTGTACCTTTCTTTTCATGGTCATACCAGGTGTTGCTTAAAGAGTTTTTAAAAGGCAGGTGCCTGAAATATGTCTCTCAGTACCAACGCATTAACAAGTTTATGAGTAATGACTCATGCCCACTTGGGTTTCCTGGTGATGCTCCCTATGTGGTCGAGACCTATTAAAAGAAAGAAGGAAGATAAACAAAGAGATTGACCTTTGCAAGGATTGAACAGCAAATGTTCAACAGGCATTGTATGGCTAATGTTTAACCATAAGACAGGGAAAGCAGAGGCAAGCTGGTGATTTCAATGTATAGCCTGTTCACTCAACCAGTTCTCCTTATGTCAAATTGGTTGGTTGGTTGGTTGGTTGGTTATTTGTAGGCTGGCTGGCTGGCTCGTTGGCTGGTTGATTGGTTGGTTTGGTTGCTTGGTTGGTTTGGTTTGGTTGGTTGGTTGATTGATTAAAATAAGGAAAAAGAAGGAAGGAAGGAAGGAAGGAAGGAAGGAAGGAAAAAAGGAAGGGGAAGAGGAAGGAGGGAAGGGGAGGAGAAAGGAAGAAAGGAAATTATAATGAAGTTGAGGAAGTTCTGCCTTAGCACTTGGCCACCACAGATGTCCCCGATATCAGTCCCGTGTCACACCCATCATGGCCTTGCCAACCATGCCTCCTGGGCACACCCTACACCCACTTCCCAGCCCTCCAAGGTCAAACACAACCCTGATGGGGCCCTCAATGAAATCGAGTTTGACACCCCTGATTTAAAATCTTTCTCCCTCTATTCTTCACTCAGCTACAAGCAACCTCTACTTTAGTCACTCTGCAAGGGAACTGGCTGCTAAACTGCATCATAATTATTTTAGTGTGCACTGATGCTAATGAGGTCCTATCATCCTAATTAGCCACAGGCTTTTAAATGCAAGAGGAATGGCGATTTTTCCAACTACTCTCTGACAACAATTGCTGTTTTATTGCTGCCTGGCTGCTTTGTAAATTGACTGGAGAACTGCAAACAGAACGTTTGAAAATGCGCTGAGAGAGGCTTAGCAATCTGTATTATGTTGTCCTTATGTGGAGCAGGTGTGAGAGGATATTTGATTGCTCAGAGCAAGGCACTGATTATTATTTTTTTCTAATCTAGCTTTCATGTGTTGCATTTGGAGCCAGTTGAAAAGAAAGCATTGTTGAGAAATTGGCAGCAGATTGGATGGTACCAATTGTTGTGGCCCGCAAGTGGCCAGTGGAGCTGGCAGCAGATTCAGACAGTAAGGAGGTTGGGGAGGAACATGACCCAGTCCTGGAGTCCGGGGAAGGCTCTGACGAGGGCTCTGTGTCAGAGGCAGACAGTTATCAGCTGCCTTCAGAGGCAGACGAGTGAGGCAGACAAACAGCTGGAGCCTGTTCCCAGTGTGCGGATGTGCAGAGTTGCCAGACAAAGGGAACAGCTGAAGAACAGGGGTTGACTTGGGAGTAAGGCCACAAGTGGATCATGAATGGCCCCTCCCAAAGGAAATAAAAGAGGAGCAAAAGGGGAGTGGAGTTTGCAGGAGACAATTAGTTCACTTAATTGGTTTGTAAATCTCCAAGACTCCTTGCCAAGTTCTGTAGATATCAGTCTAGCAGCTCTCCAAGCCAGATAAGGTTTGTGACTGCAAATCCTCCCTTGAAAGACTTTGCTGGATGTGAATGAGCAGAATTCACAGCAAATTATTAAAAGGGGTTTTTTGTCGGGACAAGGAGTTTGCTTCATGCTCTTGGGAAGCCTCGGTCAGAACACCAATAATGCTTTCCGATTAAAGTTCCATGACACTACAGTGCATATCGGGTTTTTTAAAATGTTTTTTAATAGGCTCTTTTTCTTATATCACTCACTACTTCTTTTTCTGTTAGGAGCCATGATTGCTCTAATATTATAATCTCCTATATCCCTGTATTCATGTATCTGAATTTCAAAATTCAGCAGTAATATTATTTTCACGTGGACTGCATGTGCAAGGATATTATGCTTGAAAGATATCATTATTTGAAAATTCATTTCATATAGTTCGAACCACTTTCGTTATATAACGAAAGGCATTACGCTGAAAATATTCTGTATACAATATCACAAGTTGCTATAGATTTGTTCAAGTCAAGATTCCTAGTGATAGCATGACTTGTATGACCGTAAAGTTTGAACAACTGAGGCCATGTACAAAGAGGAAAAACTCTTTGCCATCTGGTGCTTTGGAAAATATGGCCAGTTATCTTGTTATTCGGTTAATAACAAGAGTTGGAAGGGAGCTTGGAGGTCTTCTAGTCCAACCCACTGCTCAAACTGGAGACCCTATACCATTTCAGACAAATGGCTGTCCAGCCTCTTCTTTAAAAACTCCAGTGATGAAGCACCTACAACTTCTGAAGGCAACCTGCTCCACTGGTTAATTTTTCCCATTGTTAGGAAGTTTCTCCTTAATTCCAGGTTGCTTCTCTCCTTGATGAGTTTCCATCCGTTGCTTCTTGTCCTGACCTCTGGTGCTTTGGAGAACAAGCTGACCCCATCATTTGGGGCAGCCCCTCAAATACTGGATTGCTGCTATCATGTCACCCCTAATCCTTCTTTTCTCTAGACTAGCCAAACCCATATCCTGCAGCAATTCTTCCTATGTGATAGTCTCCAGGCCTTTGATCCTCTTAGGTGCATTTCTTTGCACCTTTTCCTAAGTCTCAACATCTTTTTTGTAACGTGGTAACCAAAACTGGATGCAGTATTCCAGGTGTGGCCTTACTAAGGCTTTTTAAAGCAGCACTCATACTTCACATGATTTTGATTCTATGCCTCTGTTTGTATAACCCAGGATTGTATTCACTTTTTTGGTGGCTGCTGCACACAGCTGGCTCATGTTTAAGGTACTCCAAGGTCCCCCTCACTTGCACAAAAACATGTAAGCCTCCACATTTTGAACCAACTGAAACCCCCAGATACTTTTCAAGGGCAGTTCCATGCAGAGTGCATTGCAGTAGTCAAGACAGCAGGCGACTACGGGACAAGGGACTTTGTTATGCGTTAATTGGAAAAGGTGCTTCAGTAGCAGATTCCTGATTTCAAAAACAAACAAACATTTGGTGTCTTGGCTCCAGTGAAAACTGTGGCGTTCAGTTGTCACATGCAATGACACGACCCATTTTTGATGTTGATCTGTGATTGCCCAATTCCCACGTGCAAACCTGATGCTCTCTTCCTAAATGGAGCCAATAAATATACCCCCTGTGTATTTTGTATGGTTCACTGAGCATCTGAATGCTGTCTGTCAAGGAGACCCCAAATTTAAATATCTCCTGCCTCTTGGGATATGTGACATATATTACTTTCATTTTGGAAAGACAGCCAGCTGTCGGAATCTCTGCTCTTTGTTGAACTAAACCTGCAAGGAAAGATTGCATTCATCGGTATTTTTGCTGGATCAGGACTTTTGTGCTATTAATTCATTAATAATTGGGAGCAGCCCAGAGTAAATTACAAGATGAGTGGCTGTATAAATATATATATATATGGCTGTGTATGTGTGTGTGTATGTTCCAGCATAACTCTGAAACGCCTCAAGCAATTTCAACCAAAGTTGGTACACAGATTACTTACCCTCTGGAAACAAATATTGTGGGGGTAAAACACCCCAACCCCTCTCGGGGTATGTGTTCTGTTAAGATACAGCCTGTTGTGCCTTAAAATGGCTTCTACCGTACTGCCTTAAAATGTTTTCTATTGTACTACCTTAAAATGGATTCTACTGTACAGCACTGTGGAGTTGCCATGATAACAGCTTCACAGCACTCCAGAAGGGGGCTCCCCCTGGTCAGGGGGGAAATCCAACATTAGAAATTGTGGTGACGTTCATGGAAGGAGGGTTGGGATAAATAAATACCTGGGCAGTGCTGCGTTATCCGGTAATGTTATAAATAAATAAATTGGTAAGAAGAAGCATGGATTTTTTTCCCACTAAAAAAATAATGGATATTGAATATTGCCATATTGGGATTTTGCTTTCTCTAATAGTCCTATGTTGGAAGCTTTTCAGAATTGCTGCCAGATTCCTGCTTACCTTCCTACTCAAAGCATATTGTGAAAAATTGCCACAAATACTTTCTGTTTGAGAACTATACTTCAATGAAGGCAGCTTCCTTCAAAAAGAGAATTGTCACTACACACTTCATTCTTGGCATGGCCAAAAAAACCCTACATTTTCTGTGCTTAGGTGGTGACAATGCAATTTTCAAATGTGTCTGGAAAGCTTCGGGAAGGAATCAGATCCTTCAAAGACATTGTACTCAAAAGATACAGTAGAGCAGGGGCGTCAAACTCAATTTCATTGAGGGCCGCCTCAGGGTTGTGTCTGACCTCAGTGGCTGGGGTGGGCGTGGGCAGGGTGGGCATGGCCAGCATGACATCACTCATGTCAGGGATGCCCATGGTGGCCTAAGCACTCTGCCAGCAAAAATGGGCTCCCGAGCTCCATTTTTGGCTGCAATGGTCTCCTGAAACCTCTGCCAGTGAAAACGGAGGTTGGGAGGGTTGCACACAGCCCTTGTGAGCTCTGTTTTCACTGGCAGGGGCACTGTGGGTCGGTCCTTCACTGCTTCCAGGGCAGCCCTGCTGGCCAGATCTAAGCACCCCGTGGGCCAGATCCAGCCCCTGGGCATTGAGTTTGACACCCGTGCTGTAGACTAAATATTTTTTTATCAGGGCAACCTGGTCTACCCAAACATGGGATGGAGCATACTGTTTCCACTTTCTCCTTTCTTCCCCAATCTGTACCATATTTGGGTAGAGCAGGTTGCTTTGATTAAAAAAAACACTTAATCTCTCCCCTGGTATAGCCAACCAAGCTAGGAGAGCCCGTGACTTAGAGGTTAATACATTCTATCTAATATGTAAGCAGCCCAGCTTTGAATCCCAGCAGGGTATGGCTAGCTGATGAGAGCTAAATAGCTTTAAAATAGATCTCTACTAGTCTCCCTTTATTTCTTGGTTGGTAAATAGAAATTTAACACAATCCTTCCAGACCAGGAGTGACAAACTCAAGGCCCAGGGGCTGGATCTGGCCCGTGGGGTGCTTAGATCTGGCCCATGGGGCTGCCCTGGAAACAGTGAAGGACCAGTCCACAGGGCCTCTGCCAGCGAAAATGAAACTCAGGAGGGCCACAAGCTCCATTTTCACTGGCAGAGGATTGCAGAGGGGTCACAACTTGGGAGGGCCGTGGGCAACCCTTGCGAGCTCCATTTTTGCTGGCAGAGGGTTGCAAGATACAATCACAGTCGAAAACAGAGCTTGGAAGCACCATTTTGCTGGCAGAGCGTTTGGGCCACCACAGGCACCCCACACACTGGTGACATTGAGCTGGCCATGCCCTCTGATCACCTCCATCCTGGCCATGCCCCCCCCGCAAGGTCAAACACAACCGAGATGCGACCCTCAATGAAATCAAGTTTGACACCCCTGTTCTAGACCCTTGTTGTTTTTAATTATAGTTGCATGGAAAATGAATTAAAATTTAACAGGACAAAATGGATCCAGCCTCATATCCTGTGCCACTTAGTCAACCTAGTCTGACCTCAGAACCTGAATAAATCTGTTAGGGATGTAACCCTAGGCTTGGCTTGGCAATGTATATTAAGCTATGATTATGTTACTGTTACTTTAAATGTTAGAGAAATGTAATTGGTTTGTAACTGGCAGCTATAAGAGGGAGCCAGAATGGTTGTTAGATCTCTCTCTGTTTCATTAGAAGCTGATCAGGTGTATTTTGAGGAATTGTGGTTTGCAACTGTTATCTACTTTGTGTGTTAAACTGAGACTATTTGATAACTGAATTACTGAACTGTGTATGACTTGGACTGTTAACAGGACTCTGAATACTTCTATATTTCTACATAGTAAACTACTATATTTTTATACTGTTCAGTGTCTCTGTATGCTGGTTTGTGCGTGTTATTCCATATCACTCTCATTACGCTTCTCTGCATACTCGCTCTTCTAACGGGGAGCTTAATTACTTAACAAAATCCACCCTTGGTTTGCATCTGGAAGGAGAGGAAGCTTTGGAACACCAGAAAGACTGACTAAACTGGATAGTTTCCCATGAGTAGGTAACGGCTAATGATTTCTCTGCCATGCCCCCAAACTTTGCATAGATGGACTGCGTTCCAGTAACTGTAGATACTTTCTTCTGTGCTGGCTCCATGGTTTTGCAGTATTTTGAAAGTCATGTCAGTTTTAGGGAGGAATTCCCATTTCTTCTCCAAAGGAGGATATTTGTAGCTCAGGGTTGAAATGAGGGGTTGCAACTAGCACTGATGTTATTACCCAGCTTGGTCATGAAAAGTCTACAAGAAAACAGCTAAGCTCAGAGAGCACCAAGGATCCCACAGTCCTCCCCCTCCTCCTCCCTCCTCCCACTCCCCTCCCCCTTCCCCCTCCTCCTCCATAAACCCTCCTCCCTTCTAGCACTGATGAAGTTACCTAGTTTGGGTAATGAATACTCTGCAAGGAAACAAGTTCAGAGAGCACCAAGGACCCCACAGTTTTCCTTCTCCTCCTAACACTGATGATGTTACCTAGTTGGGTCATGAAATGTCTGCAAGAAAACTACCAAGCTCAGAGAGCACCAAGGACCCCTCATCTCTTCTGTTCTTCCATTCAATATAATGACCATCTTATCTCCTTGAGTCCAACACTCCCTTTTCTTTTGCTCCAGTCTTTTCCCATTATACATCCAAAATTAACTTATGGCCAAGAAAAAGCAATATTCAAAGTCCCATGCTTGTTCCCTCTCTGTGGCCCTCTATGATATTTCTCTATTTGTCACAAATCAAACCGTTATTAGGAGCCTGTTTTTCATTGTCCTGCTGGTTACCTTCAGATGAATCAATATTAATTACTGTGTATGAAACTGTAGCTTTGCAAACAGAACAAGGGATGGTTTGTGATCTCTCTGGCTTTCCAGGGGAAGAAGGAAAGAAATACCTGCCATGCTGCTTCATCAGTATCCCATCACCCCTGCCTATGGCAACTCAAGAGCAGGCCAGGGATGCTTTGTGAGTTGATATTTGGCTCCCCTCACTTTAGTCCATTTAGAAAATAGTCAGGTTTTTAAGGAAAGATATGAGGGCTAGCACCATACATGTTCTTCATGGGATAACATACTTCAGGAGCAAATGTGACCCACAGAAAAACCTGTTAGACATGCTACCTGCTCAGCCTTATTAGAAAACTGATGATGAATTAGATTCTGGATTCATCATCTCTTCCTTAGTGTATATTCCCTGAAAATATGACCTACTCAGAAAGTAAGTCCTAGCTTGTACAATAAAAATTGTTCTGCGTATGCGCAAAAGCAAAAAACAAGATGGCAGCACTTATGGTGCCGCCCAGAGAACTGGTTCAGGGGCGTTGCAGGCCTGGGTCACTGCTGGTTCCAGCGATCCAGGCTGCCAAACCACTACCGGTTTGGCCAAACCAATCTGAACTGGTAGGAACCCACCACTGGTATAATTCAATTAAACCATCTAATTGGGGAAAATGAAACCCTACTGCATAATTCAAAAAATAGACCAAGATATGGATCCAGCCAGGAGAGGAAACAGACCATATTCCATGCATTTTTTGGTCCTACCTGGCTTGAGGCCCATCGTGCATTTTCTTTTTAAAAATGATGTCTGTTTTCACCCTATTTCATCAAAGCACTTAGCTAAAATGTTGGAAACCTCTCCTCTCATGTCTTTTTACTTCCATTCCCCTCATAAGTTATGCACGTAATTTCTCCAGTCTGTTCCAGATCCAAAGAGATGTTTTGCCAAAATGTAGACAGATTTTTGTGGGCTCTGCTCAGGGGTTGTAATCTTGCCAAATGTTTACCAACTCTGAATGTAAAACATAAAAAGTCCTTGTGGCAGTCCATTTTTTTGCTGCAAGATGCATCAGCTTTCAGCACATTTGATTCTGTTCCATTACGTCTCTAGTTTAATGAAGAGAAGGACTAGGAGTGACATGTGAGCAGTCTTGCAGCTGTCAAAAAGAGACTGGACAGATATTCGGTATATGATCTCCCGCTTCAGCAGGGTGTTGGTCTAGAAGACCTCCAAGTGTAGGAGATGATCAGGCTGAACTCAACGGAGGGGTCAAGCACATCATCAGTCTGCAGTACCTTCACGACCACAAGAGATCTAAATCCAGCCCACCTTGAATTCCATTGAGTCTTAGCCATCACCAATTTGCTTTGACTACTAGTAGTTCAGACTCTTGTAGGGAGTGTTAGCCAGTGGTGGGATCCTGCTTGTTTAACAACTGGTTCGGTGATCGCGTGTTTTGTTGTGCAGTTTTAGCAAAACTTACCCTGCAAGTTACTTCTGGGGAGTAACACAGCTGAGGTGCGGCAATCAGCTTTGCTGCACAAATCAATTGAGACGATATAAGAAAGTAAAGCACAGGAGCAGGCAGGCGGGCGGGCGAGCCAACCTGGTCATCAGAGCGAACCAGTTCATTCCCAGTTGATTGGCGGAAGTACTGGTTCACCCGAACCGGTGTGAACCGTCTGAATTCCACTCCTTGTGTTAGCATGCAACAAACCTGTGTTCGTTTGAATTGCCTCCCAATTCCCTGTGCTTGACCCCGAGTTCCTTTCCAACTCTGTTATTCTGTAATTCTATTATGAAATCTCCAACTCACAGGAAGCCAAATCTATTAAGGAGAAGTACAAATGAAGATTTAAAGAGACACATAGCACTATAGCAATGGGCAGATCGGTATCTTTTCAGGAAGAAATAAAAAGAGGATGAAATGTCGCTCATCTCAGGGTTGTTTTTTTTTTATTTGCTGATTTATTTTGTAAGTCTTTGCAGAAAGGAGTTAAAACTTTGCAACCGTAATGCGTACAGATTTGGGGATTGTCGACTAATGAAAAGAGCAAGCCCCAATAAAGTAGGAACCGATAGAAATGATAGGTCTTTCATCTTTTCACCCATTACCTAATCGCCATGTACAGTACCATGATGCAATGAAGGACATTTTGTGCTTTTATTCTAAGCTGCTCGAGATGTCTGGCTGGCTGCAGTTGGAAACCGCGCCTTCAGCTCCTGAAATCTTATGTACCAAGTCTCTCCCAGGAAAATATGTCAGCACGTTTTCATCCATAACATGTATTGAATCCAATTAGTTTTGGGATATAGCCCTATACATCAGTGAAACATCTGGATTCTTGTAGCCATCCTTACCAAGTGGCTTCCGTGACACTTGGATAACAGAACAACAATGTTGGAAGGGACCTTAGAGGTCTTCTAGTTCAACCCCCTGCTGAAGCAGGAGACCCCTATACCAATGATGGCAAACCTTTTTGGCACCAAGTGCCGAAAAGGGAGTGTGCGCATATGCACTTGTCCACTTCGTGCATGCATGCAATCATGCTTATCAGGGGCACAACTTGGAAAGAGAAGCTGCCCAGTGGGCATGTGCGCATCAGGAAATGAACTTCCATTTTCCGGTGCACATGCGCACTGGCGAGATAGTTTTCAGATTACTGGCATGCATGCACGTGCGATGATTAGCTGGCCAGCATGCATGCGCACTCCAGAAACCAGAAGATCAGCTCTTACAGTTTTCGGCATTGCTGCATGTTCAAAGGCCAGCTGATCATCACTCACACATGCTTACCAGAAATCCGGAAGAACAATGGGCAATGCCAGGCAAAATGGCTCTGTGTGCTACTTTGGGCACGCGTGCCATAGGTTCACCATCATGGCCCAATGCTATTTCAGAAAAATGGCTGCCCGGTCTCTTTTTGAAAGCCTCCAGTGATGGAGCATCCACAACTTCTGAAGGCGAGTCGTTCAGTTGCATTAATGGAGGGATTCAATCAAGATCAAGTGAGATCCTAATGCCACTCTATAAAGCCTTAGTAAGACCACACCTAGAATATGGCATCCAGTTTTGATCACCACTATAAAAAAGATGTTGAGATTCTAGAAAAAGCGCAGAGAAGAGCAACCAGGATGATTAGGGGACCATGAAAAATGGTTGCAGGAACTGGGCATGGCTATTCTAGTGAAGAGAAGGACCAGGGGAGACATGATAGCAGTATTCCAATATTTGAGGGGCTGCCACAGAGAGGAGGGCGATCAAGCTATTTTCCAAAGCACCCGAAGGCCAGACAAGGAATAATGGATGGAAACTGACTGATATTCAACCTGAAAATAAGAAGAAATTTTCTGACAGTGAGAACTATCAACCAATGGAACAACTTACCCTCAGAAGTTGTGGGACCTTCATCACTGGAAGCTTTCAAGAAGAGACTGGACAGCCATCTGTCAAAAATGGTGTAGAGTCTTCTGCTTGGACTAGATGACCTACAAGGTCTCTTCCAACTCTTGTCATTCTATTCCAAATGGTTTCATGTTATATTTGTCCAACGTACATTGATTCTTGTTCACGGCCCGGTGATTTAAGATCCTGTCTTTCTTCCACATCTGATCTTGCCTTTCCTCTAATCATTGGAGGAATCTAATTCTTCTAATCGTTCTTCAAGTCTGTCAAGACAGATTAGCCCATTCTTAGAGATCTCTTGCATTGTTGCTGCTGAGGTGGGAAGAAGGGATTATCTCTCTGGGTACTTACTGGGATGAGGAGTTAAATAATTGATGCATCAAATTAAAGAAATCAATGGGATGACCACTAATTTTTTAAAAATATATATATTAATCAGTTACCCATAGTTTTGCATCCAGGCTTGTTTGCCCCGATGTAAGAGGCAAATGCCTGATTAATGGTGACAGCAAATGAGCTAACAGGAGCAGAGAAATAAATACAATCAGACGTACTAGAAAAGCTAAATGCAAAGGGTGGATATCTTTGTCATTGTTGCTGTTATGTATTTCCGTTCCCTCTTCTCTTCTAAAAGTACTTCACTGTGTTTAGAGACTGTATTTCACTTGAAACAGTAACTAGATATACCGTATTTTTCACAGAATAAGATGCTCCGAAGCATAAGACGCACCTAGCTTTTGGGGAGGAAAACAGGGGGGGGGGGAAATCTGCTTCTGCCTACCAGCAATTTGCCTCCTTGAAACAAACAGCAAACAGTACAGACAATATACACTGTTTGTAGTGTTACATTTCAGACTAAAATTGTACAGATGCTGTTTAAATTGATGTGCTTTCTGGAAGTATTCATTATTCTCTGTTATTTAAAAGAAGATACAATTGCACTTGGCATCTTCAGATCCAGCATTTATTTTAAAAAGCTTATTTTGTTAAGCTGTCTAGAACAATAATAAAGCAGTCTTTAAAATAAAAAATGAGCCTAATAATTTGAACATTCTATAGGCATTTATAGTTATTGACTTACCTCCTTGCAGCAAACAGCAAACAGCCTGATTAGCACAAGAAAAAAAAATCTGCCTCTGCTTCCCAGGATTTGTCTCATGGAGTAAAGAGCAAGTTTCGCTTTCAGTTTAAGTGTGCCTCCCAATCATCAGCTGTTTCAGGCTGCCGGGATTGCTATAGCCTATTGCTGCAAGCCCCATTTTCTCCGTTTGCTGCAAGGAGATAAATTCACTGCAATTCCTAAGCAGGTTAATGATCTAAAGCAGCGGTGTCAAACTCAAGGCCCACGGGATGGATCTGGCCCACGGGATGCTTAAATGTGGCCATGGGACTGGCCTGGAAACTGGTTTTGGCTGGCAGAGTGCAGCTGGAGGCCAGGGACAACAAAAACTGGCCTTGCAGGGCCTCTGTGTGCCCTGTTCTTGGCTGGCAGAGTGCTGCTGGAGGCCGGGGTGGCTGAAAACGGGTCTGGTGGGGGCCTTGCAGGGCCTCCACAACCCAAAACCATTTTTGGCCAGCAGAGTGCAGCTGGAGGCCAGGGACACCAAAAACGGGCCTTGTGGGGCCTCCCAGTGGCCCATTTTTGGCAGGAAGAGTGCTGCTGGAGGCCATGGAGGCTGAAAACGAGGCACAGGGTGGCATGTTTGGCAAAATGCTGCAGGAGGCCGTTCAGGCCAAAAACAGGTCAGAGGGGCCGCCACGCCCTGTTGTGGCCATCAGGTTGTTGTAGGAGGCATCCGTCCCCTCCCCACCTAAAGACAGGACAAGAAACCATGGATAGAAACTAACCAATGAGAGAAGCAACCTAGAACTAAGGAGAAATTTCCTGACAGTGAGAATCATCAACCAATGGAAAAAATTGCCTTCGGATGTTGTGTGTTGTCCAGAGGTGGTATTCACCCGGTTCTCTCTGGTTTGGGTGAACCAGTAGCGGTGGCTGTGGGAGACTCCGCTCACCCACCCCGGCATAATGCGTGAGCACTGCGCATGTGCAGAAGACAGTGTGCGTGTACAGATGAAGTGCATACACTCACCTTTGCAAACCGGTAGGGAAGGTAAGTGAATCCCACTCCTGGTGTGGTCCATCACTTGAGGCTTTTAAGAAGAAATTGGACAGCCATTTGTCTGAAGTAGTATAGGGCTCCTACATGATTGGACTAGATGACCCCCAAGCAAGGCCATCTTAATAGCATTATGGGCCCCGGGCAAAGCAGCGTATTGGAGCCCCTACAACCACTATTCACAGGAAGAAAAATGTGAATGGTCGATAAACTTAAACATATATTTATCAGTGTTATCAGTGCTAATTTCTATTAATGCATGTTTGTATTAATTTAAAAATGCAGTAAAATGTAATAAATATGTTATGTATTTAGAATAGAATAGAATAGAATAGAATAGAATAGAATAGAATAGAATAGAATAGAATAGAATAGAATAGAATTGGAAGGGACCTTGGATGTCTTCCAGTCCAACCTCCTGCTTAGGCAGGAAACCCTACACCACTTCAGACAAATGGTTGTCCAACATCTTCTTAAAGACTTCCAGTGTTGGGGCATTCACAACTTCTGGAGGCAAATTGTTCCACTGATTCATTGTTCTAACTGTCAGGAAATTTCTCCTTAGTTTTAGGTTGCTTCTCTCCTTAATTAGTTTCCACCCATTGCTTTTTGTCCTGACCTCAGGTGCTTTGGAGAATAGTTTGACTCCCTCTTCTTTGTGGCAGCCTCTGAGATATTGGAAGACTGCTATCATGTCTCCCAAAGTCCTTCTTTTCACTAAACTAGACATACCCAGTTCCTGCAACCATTCTTCATATGTTTGAGCCTCCAGTCCCCTAATCATCTTTGTTATTCTTCTCTGCACCCTTTCTAGAGTCTCCACATCTTTTTTACGTTGTGGCGACCAAAATTGGATGCAGTATTCCAAGTGTGGCCATTTATATGATATAAGATGCATTGAAGGGTTAACATACAGAGATTGGTGTGGGGCTCCTATGTTCGTGAGGCCTCCGGGCAAGTGCCCATTAGGGCTTAAGACAGCCCTGCCCCCAAGGTCCTTTCCAACTCCGCTACCATTACTGATCATCCTTTGATCTTCCTACCATGGTGTGCAGTCTATTTATCAATTTCCATATAGGAATGTAGTCAGTGCGTGTCATTCTGAATAAAAGCCTCTTGCTTAATTTTGCCCAGAAGATGGTACTCTGTGCCCCAGCCAGTGATCTAATGAATGTTCTTCCTTAAAATTAAGAAAAAAAATACTTTAATAGTGTGAGCAAGAACTGTGTTTTCCTTTCTCCATCAACGGAAAAAAGAAGGAAAAAAACCAGAAAGAGCATTGTCAGCGACAAGATGGAAACTGTGTGTTTTCTGAAGCATGAGATCAGAGCCTAGAAGGCACAATTGACTTCGCAGGCAGAAAGAGTCGCATACCACTGAGCCAGATTTCATCACTATGCAGGAAATCAATTAAGCATTGCCTTCCTTAAGCAGGAGTTTCGGAATGCGTAGATTTCCTCTTGTCTGTCTTTGAACCAAAATCTTTAAAAGGAAGTTCTGGGTCTTTGATCAAATTACTTTTCAAAGTTTTGTTTTTTAAAAAATTCAAGTTATTTAAAGTTCTTGGTTTTAACTTAGCCAGAGGCCATGCATCAACTTAATGAAGCCCTGATGTTTGTTTGCCCATCGTGTTTGAAGAGGACCTTGACATCTAACAGGTTGTGGGTTGTCCATGATGTGTCCGCAGGTGGCTGGTGAGGCCTATGTGGGCATGCCACATGTCGGGCAGACATGCGTGGGCACCATTGTTGCAGCATTTGCAGCTCTGGCTTTGCAGAGTGCTCGCTTCTATTGTGCTGTGGTTTTTCTTCTGTCCTCAGATGCCTGGGAGCCTTGGTGGATCGCCATGCACCATGTCAGCGATCTTGTGCCAGGAAGTGGCCAAAGAGGTGGCACAAGGAGGTGGTGTCAATTTCCAGGGACTTGAAGGAGACTTTCGACGTGTCTTTGTATCACTTCCATTGTCCCCCGTGCGATCGCTTTCCTTGAGACAGCTCACCATAGAGGAGCTGCTTGGGGATGCAACGATCTGGCATACTTGCAACATGGCCTGCCCAATGTGAAGCCCTAGAGGATAGGTTGACATGGATATATTTTTATTTAATAAGATCTCATGTCAGTGTATAAGGAACACAAGTTAGACTAAATATGCCATGGCTGCCAAAATTGGGATTTCCATTAGAGGGCAGCAAAGAGATTCAGAAAGCTGTAACTCTTTACTGCCCTCTAGTGGGCCCTTGATGTCTCTGTCTCTCTCTCTGTCTCTCTCTCTGTCTCTCTCTGTCTCTCTCTCTCTCTCTCTCTCTCTCTCTCTCTCTCTCTCTCTCTCTCTCTCTCTCTCTCTCTCTCTCTCTCTGTCTCTCTCTAACACACAAACACATACATATTGTACTCTTGGGAATTACAGATATTAGAAAATGACAATTCACATATATTTTTTATTTAGAAGGTCATCTCTTTGTCCTTCTCCCAGATCTCAACATGTTGACAAAGGAACATGCTGTTGCTATGCTGATTGCAGTAGGTCATTCGCATTACAAATATGGCAGATATCCAGTCATTGTGTGCAGAGCTTTGAAGGGCTGCCAAGGATCTCAAAGAGAAATGAGACCGTTTTGCCCCAGCCCAATGGAGATGAATAGCTCTTCCACTTGGCTTAAGAAAGGCAGCTTCGGCAGGTGAGCAGACTCCACTCTCTTTGCTATGAGAGCACCTATTGAGGTAGGTCAACCTGATTGTGATGTGTCGTGAAGAAGTCTGAACATCCCCAACACACAGTAACAGAGTAACATCTCTCTTCTAAGGTTTTGTCAGGAGCGAACTAACAGAATAACAGAAACGAACAGAGTAATAGAATTGGAAGGGACCTTGGAGGTCTTCTAGTCCAACCTCCTACTGAGGCAGGAAACTGTATATCATTTCAGACAGATGGTTGTCCAATCTGTTCTCGAAAACCTCCAGTGATGGAGCATCCACAATTTCTGGAAACAAACCATTCACCTCCAGAAATAATAACCGTGAATTATTTCTCCTAACCGGTGGTGGATTCAACCGGTATAACAACCGGTTCACTTTACATTTTTGAAGGCAGTCAGGTTGGCATCCAGCATCATGATTTGGGTTAATTGTAATACTACTCTAGCACCACATCCCTAAACAGCTTCTCTATGGTGAGCTGTCTCAAGGAAAGCAATTGCATGGGGGACAAAAGAAGTGATGCAAAGACATGTTGAAAGCCTCCTTCATGTCCCTGGAAATTGACACCACCTCCTGGGAAACCCTGGCACAAGTTCATTCAACATGGCGCACGCTGATCCACCAAGGCTGCTAGACATTTGAAGACAGAAGGACAACCACAGCACAAGAGAAGCGAGCACTCCGCAAAGCCAGAACTGCAAATGCTGCAACAATGGTGCCCACACATGTGTGTCCGACATGTGGCAGAATATTCCGTGTCCGCGTAGGCCTTACCTGCCAACTGCGGGCACATCGTGGACAGCCTACAACCTGTTAGATGTCCTCTTCGAACACAATGGAAAACATTACTCTAGCACCACTCCAGACATTAGCATGCACCAGTGACGTGCGGTGAGGGTTATGGCTGGTGAGGCTGGTGACGTCATCAGGAAGGCGGAGCCTCAGCCTCCTGCTCACGTGGTCCCATTCCCCGCCTTCCTGAGTGAACATTAAAGGGACCGCGGAGTGCACTGTAGCATTGCTTCCTCCACCGGCCCCAGTCCCTTCCCCCCACTCCTTCAAGGTCTCCTACCAACCCAAAGCCCGATCCCCAGCTCTCTCGGGCAAGTCTTGAGCATTGCTTTCCCACCCGCCCTCGCTGCCTTTCGTTGCTTTCACACCCGCTCTCGCTGCCTCTTTCGTTGCTTTCCCACCCGCCCTCCCTTTCGTTGCTTTCACACCCACCCTCGCTGCCTTTTGTTGCTTTCCCGTGCCCGCTCTCGCTGCCTCTTTCATTGCTTTCCCACCCGCCCTCCCTTTCGTTGCTTTCACACCCGCCTCTAAAGCGCGCCAAAGCCTCCTTCGTCCCCCCCAGAGCTCGCCCTTTTTATTTCCCGCAACACCCCCCCCATTTCGGGAAAGCTTTCCCCATTGCCTGGGGGGTGAGGGGGGCGGCTCCTCTCCCCCCACTCCCTCCGTCGCTGCCTCTCTCCTCAGCCCCAAAGCTCCCTCCGCGAGACTCACTTCCAAGGCGAAGCCCTTGTGGCAGCGAAGCCCTTGTCGCCCCGAGCTCTTGTTTGCACTTCCGCCCCTTATCTTCGCTCTTCCCCGCTCTCTCCCGCCAACCTCACCAGCTGCTTCTTTTGCCCTGACCTTTCCCGGCAAGGCAAAAGACTTTTGCATTGCAACAAACTTTTGCAACATCATTTGCAGCTTGGCCCGGAGCTCAGGCATTCTAAAACGCTTCCTTTCGCCCGTGGAAGAGCTCATGCGGGCGAAAGGAAGCCCACATCCCGCGGACTAAAACGCTTCCTTTCGCCCGCATGAGCTCTTCCACGGGCGAAAGGAAGCGTTTTAGTCCGCGGGGTGCGTACGAGAGGAGAGAAGCGAAAGGAAGCGTTTTAGTCCGCGGGGTGCGTGCAAGAGGAGGAGAGAATATTCAGTGAATATTCTCTCCTCTCGCACGCACCCCGCGGACTAAAACGCTTCCTTTCGCCCGTGGAAGAGCTCATGCGGGCGAAAGGAAGCGTTTTTAGTCCGCGGGGTGCGTGCGAGAGGAGAGAATATTCAGTGAATATTCTCTCCTCTAGCACGCACCCCACGGACTAAAACGCTTCCTTTCGCCCATGGAAGAGCTCATGCGGGCGAAAGGAAGCGTTTTAGTCCGCGGGGTGCGTGCAAGAGGAGGAGAGAATATTCAGTGAATATTCTCTCCTCTCGCACGCACCCCGCGGACTAAAAACGCTTCCTTTCGCCCGCATGAGCTCTTCCACGGGCGAAAGGAAGCATTTTAGTCCGCGGGGTGCGTGCGAGAGGAGAGAATATTCAGGCATTCTCTCCTCCTCTTGCACGCACCCCGCGGACTAAAACGCTTCCTTTCGCCCGTGGAAGAGCTCATGCGGGCGAAAGGAAGCGTTTTTAGTCCGCGGGATGTGTGCGAGAGGAGAGAGTATATTCAGGCATTCTCTCCTCCTCTCGTAAGCACCCCGCGGACTAAAAACGCTTCCTTTCGCCCGCATGAGCTCTTCCACGGGCGAAAGGAAGCGTTTTAGTCAGCGGCAGAGCTCAGAGCTTTAGAGGCTTTTTTAAAGAGGCAGTCATTCACAGTGAGCTAGCTAAGCTCACTTCAGCACTCGCCTTTTCCCCGTTTACATTTTTTTTCCTTTTCATGATTGACAGTGGTGAGGCTCTGCCTCCCCTGCCTCCCCTGACCGCACGTCCCTGGCATGCACAGAGATAGAGACACAAATATAATGGCTAGTAGCTATTCATAAATGACCACTTCGTTTGTTGTCCAGATTGGTGGTCATACTTACTTAATGTTTTCATCTCCAGCTAAGATCTCAGAACAATACAGAGAAAGTAGATGCTTTGTCATCTGTTTAACGAATGTGTGTGATGGTGTGGTGGTGCCCAAACCTGACCAGATCTAGAGTGCAAAATTCCAGACTGCCAAGAGATGTGGACTAAAACCAGGAAAAAAAACTTCAACCATTTCCTACTCACTTGTTAAAACATTCATGACTGGGAGAGAATAAGGTCAGCCAATGAATAGGAATAGCAACTAAGTCAGCCAATGAGAGCTTAACCAGATCTGAGTCTGTGCAGAGAATTGAAACAGAAACTTAAGAAAGCAGTCTGCTGCTCTGAGAAGTAAACTAGCAATCTGTCTGGGCTTGTCTGCTGAAATGAAACTAACTGCTTGTGTTTGCCTGTAACTCTACTGCTTTGTGTTTACTTGGAAGAACCACCTGTTGGTATTGTACATTTATTCGTCTATTCTTTTGTATATAAAGAAGTTAATGAATCCAGCTGAATCAGTTATCTGTGCATGCTTCAGGATTTGATTTTTCTGCAACAAACTCTAATATCTCTCTTCAGCCCTTGTATTTTTGCACCCTGGATTGGTCAGCTAAACTTAGAGAGATCCTTCAAAGCTTTCTGACGCTGCCTTTTAACCAACCTAAATAATTCAATATCTTCAGGCCATGTGATGACCTCCTTGTTCTTCTCTAGCCCCAGCCCTGATAATGTAAGGATATATTGAAATGCAACTGTCACTGACAGATTCTTGGAGAAATGTTGAATGATGTTATCTGCATTTCATGAGAGCTGTTCCTGGGAGAGATAGAGAGGCCTGCCCAATAAGAGGCACATTTTCTGTCCTGCAGTTCAGTTTTGATTGTGTTTTGGGCCATTCCGGGAATTTTCCTTCCTTTCCTAAATACGGTGTGGATTCCTACAGCCAGTGGTGGGATTCAATTTTTTTTACTATTGGTTCTGTGGGTGTGGCTTAGTGGGTGTGGCATGGCTTGGTGGGTGTGGCTTGGTAGGCATGGCAGGGAAAGGATGCAGTAAAATCTCCATTTCCTCCTCACTCCAAGGGAAGGATACTGTAAAATCTCCCTTCCCTCCTCACTCCGGGAGAAGGATACTGTAAAATCTCCATTCCCTCCCCATTCCAGGGGAAGGTTACAGCAAAATCCCCATTCCCTCCTGATCAGCTGGGATTCGGGAGGCAGAGAATAGAGGGAAGTGGGACCAGTCATCAATGGTATTTACGGTTCTCTGAACTACTCAAAATTTCCACTACCGGTTCTCCAGAACTGGTCAGAACCTGCTGAATACCACCTCTGCCTACAGCACTGAAGTAAAACTGCATGTGTACAACTACAGTTCATTTGCAAGGCGATTGGAGAAGCCCTTCTGTTCGTCTCCCAGGGAGTCAGTTTGTGTCTTTTCAGTGAATGATGATCAGCCATCAACTGTCTTCCAGGCTAGATGGCACTAATGAACATTGTCATGACACAAAATCAAACCTAATTTTGCTGTGTACAAGACAACCGTGACTTCTGCTGCAAAAAAAAAAAAAAAAGATCTTGTTCTATAGTCGTAGGGTTAGGAGGAGGCTGGGCTTCGTGTTAGTGTAGTGTCGCTGCAAATAACACAACAGCTTGCAAGATAAATGCAAAGCAGCCTGCCCAATTCACAAACACACCCATGTACATCGTCTGTCAAAAAGCCATTTTTAAAAGCTAGTCAAGGTTGGGAAGAAGTTACATTACACTAGCAGAGTAAAGGAACAACAAGGTAAAGATATGGGTTTCAGGACCTTGTTCATTTGATTCTAATGTTGATTGTGTGTGTGTGTGTGTGTGCACGTGCACACACACCACACATTATCAAGTCAGTTTATCTAACAAAGGAGCTGAAGGTTCTCTATCACTCTGGAGTCTTACCAGTGGTGGGATTCAAATAATTTAACATCTGGTTCTCTGCCTTAATGACCAGTTGGGTAGGCGTGGCTCGGTGGTACTGGCTGGGCATGGGTAACTCAATGTCACTCACGTCGATGGGAGCTTCTCCTTAGCTGTTACAATGTAACAAAGGTTAACCGGAGAGGCAGTTTCCGTAAGCAGGGCAATCAAGATTAGACTAGAAACAACACCAGAATGTTTCCTTCCTGCCGTCCTTACAGGATTAGCTCTGTAAAGTGGGGAAAAAAAACAAAAGAAAATTTATTCCAACAACAGGTTCTCTGAACTGCTTAGAAAGTTAACAACCAGTTCTCCTGAATAGGCATGAACTGGATGAATCCCACCACTGCCTATTTATCTACTCACAGTTGCATGCTTTTGAGCTGCTAGGTGGGCAGGAACTGGATAACTACTCCATGCATGCATGTGCAGTAATAAAAAAATTGCATGCCCAAAAGCAAAAAACACAAAAACACAATAGAACCGGTTCAGGGGCATGGCCAGCCGAATTACTACCTACTTGACCGAACCGGTCCAAAACGGTAAGAAACCACCTCTGGTTCGCGTTAGCTGTTACAATGTAATAAGGGTGAACCGGAGAGGCAGTTTCTGTAAGCAGGGCAATAAAGATTAGGCTAGAAATAACACCAGAATGTTTCCTTCCTGCCTTCCTTACAGGATTAGCCCTGTAAAGTGGAAAAAAACAAAATAAAATTTATTCCAACAACTGGTTCTCTGAACTGCTTAGAAAGTTAACAACCGGTTCTCCCAAATAGGTGTGAACTGGCTGAATCCCACCACTGAGTCTTACTAACCAGAACTTTCAGAGGGAAGCACTGTAGTTTGATAACAATTTGTATCTAGTGCTACCATATTTGATCTGAAAAAATGAAGCACAATATTCACATGTAAGTGTTTCCTACCATCCGGTACTTGATCATATCTTTACAGTCTAGATATAGGAGCTGCACAGATAGTCCTTGACTTATGACCACAATTGAATCAACATTTCTGCTGGTAACACAAGACAATTATTGATAAGATAAAGGTAAAGGTTCCCCTCACACATATGTGTAGTCATTCCCCACTCTAGGGGGTGGTGCTCAACTCTGTTTCAAAGCCGAAGAGCCAGCACTGTCCGAAGATGTCTTCGTGGTCATGTGGCTGGCATGACTGAATGCTGAAGGTGCATGGAATGCTGTTATCTTCCCACTAAAGGTGGTTCCTATTTTTCTACTTGCATTTTTTACGTCCTTTTGAACTGCTAGGTTGGCAGAAGCTGGGACAAGTAATGGGAGGTCACTCGGTTACACAGCGCTAGGGATTCTAAACTGCCAACCTACCAACCTCTCTGAATGAGAAGCTCAGTGTCTTGGCCACTGAGCCACTGCATCCCTACAATTATTGATAGCAAAAAGTTTATTTCCCAGACCTGGTTCCTGCTATCTATTCTGATTTTTGCAATCCAAGTACAGTGGTTTTTGAAGTGTGTGTGTGTCTTTCCTTCCTGTATTATCCTATCAATGGATTTCTCAAAATTAACCAAGCTTGTATAATAAAAAAGCAGCATATTGCAAGATTAGACAAATGAAAAATAACTGGGATCATTATAAGTCATTTTACTATAGCACCTTGACCCTGGGAGATACTTCGATGCATTTTTTAAAAAATAACAATCTGGATTTGAGAATGACATTGCCTGACTGTCTCAAAAACATGATGAAACCTGACTCAAAAACAGTCATTGTGAGAGGGACTTTGGAGTCCTAGTGGATGATCACTTAAACATGAGCCAGCCATGTGTGGCAGCAGCCAAAAAAGCTAATACAATCCTTGGTTGTATAAACAGAGGCATAAAATCTAAATCACGTGTGAAGTATTAATACCACTTTATAAAGCCTTGGTATGACCACACCTGGAATACTGCATCCAGTTTTGGTCACCACATTACAAAAAAGATGTTGAGACTTAGGAAAAGGTGCAAAGAAGAGCAACTAAGAGGATCAAAGGCCTGGAGACTAAAACATATGAAGAACGGTTGAAGGATTTGGATTTGGCTAGTCTAGAGAAAAGAAGGCCTAGGGGGGACATAATAGTACTATTCTAATATTTGAAGGGGGTCAGCTTGTTCTCCAAAGCACCAGAGAGTAGGAGAAGAAGCAGTGGATGAAAATTAATCAAGGAGAGAAGAAAGTGGCATGCAGGTGACAAGCAACAGGGAGAAAACAGAACTATTTAACTCATTTTTTTTTGCATCTGTCTTTACACAAAGGGATAAAACAGTCCAACCTATCAAAAACAGCACCACAAAAATCAGATTACGAACACAAGTTGAAATAGGGAAGAAAATGGTAAGTGAGCACCTGTCTACCCTACACGAGTTCAAATCACCAGGACCGGATGGATTACACCCCAGGGTTCTGAAGGAACTGGCTGATGAGATCTCAGAACCACTGAACTATATCTTTCAGAGATCCTGGAGCACCAGGGAACTGCCAGAGGACTGGAAAAGAGCTGATGTAGTTCCCATCTTCAAAAAAGGGGAAAAAATAGATCCAGGAAGCTAAAGACCTATCAACCTGACCTCAATACCAGGAAAGATTCTGGAAAAGATAATCAAGCAACGAATTAGTGAACACCTAGAAGCAAACAAAGTAATAGCCAAAAGCCAACATGGGTTTGTCAAAAACAGATCATGCCAGACTAATCTTATTGCATTCTTTGACAATGTGACAAAATTAGTGGACCAGAAGAATGCCATCGATATAGTTTACTTGGACTTCAGTAAGGCTTTGATAAGGTAGACCATAACTTACTACTAGATAAAGTAGAAGAATGTGGGTTAGACAGCATCACCACCAGGTGGATTCGTAACTGGCTGACCAACCACACTCAACGTGTAGTCCTCAACGGAGCTGCATCTACATGGAGGGAAGTATGCAGTGGAGTACCCCAAGGTTCTGTTTTAGGCCCAGTACTCTTCAACATCTTCATCAATGATTTGGATGAGGGAATAAATGGGAAACTCATCAAATTTGCAGATGACACCAAGCTGGCAGGAATAGCCAACACTCCAGAAGATAGGCTTAAGATACAGAAAGATCTTGACAAATTTGAACATTGGGCAGTATCTAATAAAATGAAATTCAATGGTGAAAAGAGTAAGGTTCTACATTTAGGCAAGAAAAACGAAATGCACAGGTTCAGTATAGGACAGCGATGGCGAACCTTTTTTGGCTTGCGTGCCATAAGTGGGGGGAGCGCAGGGGGGTCGTGTGCAGGCGTGCTGCATCCATAATGCAATGCGTGACCCACCCACCCCAGTGCACATGCACGCACTACAGGCGCGACCCCCCCATTTTTGCATGCTTTTTTCGCCCTCCCCAGGGTCCAGAGGCTTTATAGGAGCATGGGGAGGGCGAAAACAGCCTCCCCCGCCCCCTCCGGAAGCCCTCCAGAGGCTTCTGGGACCTTCAGGAGGCTTCCCTGAACCTCCGAAGCAGTCAAAATGACCCTCCAAGCAAACCAGAAGTCACTTCCGGTTTGCTTGGAGGGTCGTTTTAAACGCTCCAAAGGCTTCAGGGACCTTCAAGAGGCTTCCCTGAAGCCTCCAGGGCAGTCAAAACTACCCTCCGAGCAAACAGGAAGTCCGTTCCCGAACTTCCGGTTTGCCCGTAGAGCTGGTTTTTTGCGCTCCGGAGGCTTCAGGGAAGCTCATGAAGCCTCCGGAGGGCCTCCGGGGGAGGGGTGTGGGAGGCTCTTTTCACCCTTCCCAGGCTCCTATAAAGCCTCTGGAGCATGGGGAGGGCGGAAAATGGCTTTAAAAAAGGGTGTACTCAGCTGGCCAGTGTGCGCATGCCCTGACAAATGGCTCCGCGTGCCACCTGTGGCACACGTGCCATAGGTTCGCCATCACTGGTATAGGTGGTACCTTGCTCAACAGTAGTAACTGTGAGAGGGATCTTGGAGTCCCAGTGGACAACCATTTAAATATGAGCCAGTTGTGTGCAGCAGCTGCCAAAAAAGCCAACACAGTTCTAGGCTGCATAAACAGAGGGATAGAATCAATATCACGTGAAGTGTTAATACCACTTTATAATGCCTTGGTAAGGCCACACTTGGAATACTGCATTCAGTTTTGGTCGCCACGATGTAGAAAAGATGTGGAGACTCTAGAACAGTGCCACGACCCTTTAATACAGTTCCTCATGTTGTGGTGACCCCCAACCATAAAATTGGTGTCTCGGTTCCTAAGATCATCGAAAATATGTGTTCCGATGGTCTTAGGTGACCCGTGTGAAAGGATCGTTCGACATCCAAAGGGGTCCCGACCCACAGGTTGAGAACCACTGCTCTAGAAAGAGTGCAGAGAAGAGCAACAAAGATGATTAGGGGACTGGAGACTAAAACATATGAAGAACAGTTGCAGGAACTGGGTAGGTCTAGTTTAATGAAAAGAAGGACCAGGGGAGACATGATAGCAGTGTTCCAATATTTCAGGGGTTGCCACAAAGAAGAGGGAGTCAAACTATTCTCCAGAGCACCTGAGGGTAGAACAAGAAGCAATGGGTGGAAACTAATCAAGGAGAGAAGCAACTTAGAACTAAGGAGAAATTTCCTGACAGTTAAAACAATTAATCAGTGGAACAGCTTGCCTCCAGAAGTTGTGAATGCCCCAACACTGGAAGTCTTTAAGAAGATGTTGGATAGCCATTTGTCTGAAACAGTATAGGGTTTCCTGCCTAGGCAGGGGGTTGGACTAGAAGACCTCCAAGGTCCCTTCCAACTCTGCTATTGTATTGTATTGTAACATGGAATTAAGGAGGAATTTCCTGACAGGGAGGACAATTAACCAGTGGAACTGCTTGCCTTCAGAAGTTGTGAGTGCTCCATCACTGGAGGTTTTGAAGAAGAGACTGGACAGTCTCTTGTCTGAAATGGCATAGGGTTTCCTACTTCCTACAGGGGGCTGGATTAGAAGACCTCCAAGGTCCCTTTCAGGTCTATACTGATTGATTGATTGATTAATCTACTTTTGTATCATGAGTTGTGAAATTGAGTAGCGTGTTTGGGTCAATGCAGGCTGTTAAATTTGACATGTATTTTTTATTGGACAAAATTGCTATTGATTAGCATCATTCTTATGACATCATGATTGATATGAGTCAATCATCCCAGCTGGAATAAGTATTTCCAAGAAGCTTTCAGAAAGATCTCATTTGCTTTTAGGTGGGCTCAGATGGGTTCTGTGTTCATCTATTTTTGATTTCAACCACACAAACCAAAAGGCAGTTAAGCATTACTTAACTTGTTTGGTTTTTTCCCCCAATCTGGTCCCCTCCCCCCCAGGGGAAAAAGGACAAGGAAATCCATCATGGCAACTTTAATCAAATACTGAAAATGTAAGATGGGGAACCAGACAAAAGATTAATATATCCTAGGGGAGAAAGACCCTGTCCTACTTTTTCAACCTTAAATTCACTGGATACATTTCAGGCTCCTGTTTTCAGAGCCTTGTTTGTTCTAGTGGTTAAGGTAGTAGGCAAGAAACCAAGGGACTGGGAGTTCTAGTCCTGCTTTAGGCACAAAGCCAGCTGGGTGACCTCACTTTCTCTCAGTTCTAGGAAGGAGACAATAGCAAACAGCTTCCAAATAAATCGTGCCAAGAAAGTACAAGGACTAGTAGGCCCAGTAGTTGCTCTGTTGTAGAAGAGTTTGTGATTAATTTGGACAAGTTTGAAGATCACCTCTCTTACCTGGCGACTTTTCTCAGGTTTTGTTAAAGGAGCCCATCGTTGCATGTTTGACAGCAACAAGCCAGTGACAAAGGTCATATTTCCATGGAGATACGGTTGCCATCTGCATTTGCTGGCTACTTGCCAGCCCCGCAGTCTGATTGTGGAACCAAGGGTGACAATAAGGGCACAACAGAGTGAAGCTTTGTGGGTTGGAGCTTGCTGCGCAAAAGGAGACTCCCCAAAATACAGGAAAGAAACAGAGGAGGAAGCCAGTAGAGCCAAAATCGTGGAATCAAAATCGTGATGAGGGACATTATAGCCGCACCAGGAATTGATTTGCGAAGACCGAAAGAAGTTTGCAATTTTGTGTGTGTGTGTGTGTGTGTGTGCGTGTGTTTTATTTTAACCCTCCATGAAAAAAAAAAGAATGTTTCTCCAGTGCTCGCTCAACCCATCATGGGCAGAACGAGTGGAAAGTTATCCAAAGCACAATCAATTTCTAATTAGAAAATCCTCCCTATTTTCCCCGCCCCCATCTCTTTCAACCCCGGGATTTGATTTCAAAAGGTTTTCCTCGTTCTGCAAACTGTGAACCTTCCTGCATTAATTAAGCCACCTCGGAGCTGGTTGAGGTCCTGATATTTTCTGATACATCTAAGATAGTTGATAACTGCATTTGGAACGTCTGGGTTTTCCACAAAGAAGTAAACCAATAAATCAGAATAGAATTGGAAGGGACCTTGGAGATCTTCTAGTCCACCCCCCCCCCAAGCAATACTATACTATTTCAGACAAGTAGCTGTCCAGTCTCTTTTGAAAAGCCTCCAGTGATGGAGCAGCAGAGGTGGTACTCAGCCAGTTCTGACAGGTTCTGGAGAACCGGTAGCAGAAATTTTGAGAGTGGGGAGGGAATGGGGATTTTGCAGTATCCTATGCCCACAAAGCCACAGGCACAGAACCGATAGTAAAAATGTTTTGAATCCCACCACTGTGGAGCACCCACAACTTCTGAAGACAAGCCATTCCACTGGTTGACTGTCCTCAATGTTATGAAGTTTCTCCTTAATTCCAGGTTGCTTCTCTCCTTGATTAGTTTCCATCTGTTGCTTCTACTCCTGCCTTCTGGTGCTTTGGAAAATAAGTCCAAACAAGACCCCCCTCTTCTTTGTGGCAGCCCCTCAATCCATGCATTTGGGAATTTTTAAGGGTAACTGCAGTCCTGATAATACCAGAGCGGAAATCCTCCACTAGACGGTTCATTGACTCTAGGAATTAAACAGGAACAGAAGGGAAATCCATGTTTCAGCTTGAAAGGCACTGAGATGACAATGCTGGGCACACCCAATGAAGCATGCCATCAAAGAAAAGCTAGGAAGACAAGCAAGCAATGGGTAGACTACTAGGGAATGCATGCAAACTCCATCTGGCTTGAGGGGGGAATTGTGCAAATGTGTTTGGGGAAGTCACCCAGCTCCATCTCAGCTGGAATCTTGCTCCTCATTTTGACAACTGCTAACTTAACCAGTGAGGATTTTTTTTAGAGATAACTTTGATCTTTTTAAAATGCCACCCTTGGTGTGTAATCTCACCTTTATTTTCTCTTTCTCTAAAATACAATTTAAAGAAGTAGCATCAAACAATTACTATGCATCCTTTCTCCTCAGTCTACTACTACTACTACTACTACTACTACTACTACTACTACTTCCTCCTCCTCCTCCTCCTCCTCTTCTATTTTTTTTAAAAAATTTATTCAAACATCATCTTCCATTAAACAGTGTGTTCTCTGGGTACACATATTTTGTGCAAATATTTTATACAGTAACAATTACAATTTACAGCCATATTTATTATTTTATCTATTTTTGACTTAATACTAATACTAATATATACCATACCTTATTTTTTTTTCAATTTTATTAACAAACACATAAAATACGCACACACAAAACTTAGACGTACAACATATTTACATAATGCAATACAAACAGGAGCTTCCTGTTCTTTCTAATAGCAATTATCAATCGATACTGCTCACCTTATATTATTTCCACTTCTATTGTATTTCATTTGGATTTCACCATTCATAACTCTTATATTTTACTCATAACTATTATTTTTGAGTTTTGTTATATTCCTTCATTGATTCTTGTTTCTTTCCTCCATCCACCTATACCATTTATCCCATATCTGATAGAATTCTGATTCTTCTTTTCCCTGAATTTCTTTAGTTAATTTGTCCATTTCAGCACAGTCCATAACCTTTCTTATTATTTCATCTTCGCTTGGAGTTAGTTTGTTTTTCGATTTCTGGGCAAAAGCAATCCTTGCCGCCATAATTATATGTAGTATTAAATACTGGATTTCTTTTTTGTATTTCGCAGACATTATTCCTAATAAAAAAAAAATCTATTTTAACCCCCATTATTGCCTCCAGCCAATTTTTGATCTTTTTCCAAAAAATTTTAGCCTCCTCACAGGTCCATAAATGGTAACATGTTCCATGTATTGATTCGCATTTCCAACATTTTGGGGAGGTATTTGTTGAGATTTTAGCTAACCTTGTTGGTGCCAGGTGCCACCTATAAAACATTTTGTACTGGTTTTCTTTGTATGCAACTGATAATGTCATTTTTAAGTTTGTTCCCCAAAATTTTTCCCATTTGTCTAATTCAATATTATAGCCAAAGTTCTGTGCCCATTTTATCATTTGTTCTTTCACAATTTCCTCTTCCATTTTATCCTTCAGGAGAAATGTATATATTCTCCCTATCATCTTTCTATCTGAGCTTTGAATAATTTTATCCAATTCGTGTGGTTCTGTTTCAATGTCATATAATTTGGTATCTTTATTGTATTTCGCTTTGATTTGAAGGTAAGTTAGCCAATCAACTTTCATGTTCTGTTCTGCCAATTCTTCAATTGTTTTTAAATTTCCCTGTCTATCAATTAAATATCTATATCTTAGCATTTTGTTCAAATCTATAAAATTTGGATGGGTCGTCCTTTCTGTCGGTTTTAACTTTGTTAAAACATTTTCTCTATTTCACTCTTCAGTTTTTTCCACTTTTCATATTTATTCTCTAACCATTGATAAAATAATTCTCATATGTTAGAACAATCAGATTGTTCCTTCTCTTTAATTTCAAGTGTTAACTTATTCATTTCTGCACATTCTAATATTTTCCTAATCACATTCTCATCCATAGGAATATCTTCATTTTTTCCCATTTTGTGCAAATACAATCCTAGCTGCAGTTATTACGTGAATTATCAAATAGACATTTTCTTTACTGTAAGTTTCTGGTAAAATCGCCAACAAAAATAATTCAGGTTTCAGATCAATATACTGTTGTATCATCTCCTCCAACCATGTACATATTTTTATCCAATGTTTTTGGCTTTTACCCATGTCCACCACATATTATAATGCAACCCTGGTGTTTGGTGGCATTCCTCCTCCTCCTCCTCCTCCTCCTCCTCCTCCTCCTCCTCCTCCTCCTCCTCCTCCTCCTCCTCCTCCTTCTCCTCCTCCTCCTCTCCTCCTTCTCCTCCTCCTCCTCCTCCTCCTCCTCCTCCCCTCCTCCTCCTCCTCCTCCTCCTTCTCCTCCTCCTCCTCCTCCTCTCCTCCTTCTCCTCCTCCTCCTTCTCCTCCTCCTCCTCCTCCTTCTCCTCCTCCTCCTCCTCCTCTCCTCCTCCTCCTCCTCCTCCTCCTCCTCCTCCTCCCCTCCTCCTCCTCCTCCTCCTCCTCTTCCTCCTCCTCCTCCTCCTCCTCCTCCTCCTCCTCCTCCTCCTCCTCCTCCTCCTCCGTCAGTCAGAACATTGAGACAAGGATGAAGGAAACCCAGATTGAAGTCTTCTTCAGCTATGGAACTCACAAAAAGTGTGTCAGTCTCTATCAGCCTAATGTTTCCCACATAGATAAACCTAGAGGGGAAAATTCATAACTGTGTTACAGAGACAATTGTGAAGAAATAAGCCACAGTTCAAAGTCCCTTATTAGGGTTGCAGCCCGCCAGCGGCCAATGGAGCTGGCAGCAGATTCGGACAGTGAGGAGGTTGGAGAGGAACATGGGCCAGTCCTGGAGTCTGGGGAAGCCTCTGATGAGGGCTTTGTGTCAGAGACAGAGATGGGGCCAGAGCCATCTGACAGTTATCAGTTGCCTTCAGAGTCAGACATCAATGAGTCAGACATCAATGAGGCAGACGAACAGCTGGAGCCTGTTCCCAATGTGCGCATGTGCAGAGTTGCCAGACAAAGGGAACAGCTAAAGAACAGGGGTCGACTTGGGAGTAAGGCCACAGGTGCATCATGAATGGCCCCTCCCAGAGGAAATAAAAGAAGAGCGAAAGGGGAGTAGAGTTTTCAGGAGACAATTAGTTCACTTAATTGGTTCGTGACTCTCTGAGACTCCTTGCCAAGTTCTGCAGATATCGGCCTGGCAGCTCTCCAAGCCAGATAAGGTCTGTGACTGTAAATCCTCCCTAGAAATACTTTGCTGGATGTGAATGAGCAGAATTCATAGTAAATTAATAAAAGGAGTTTTCTTTATGCTCTTGGAAGCCTCGGCGAGTACAATAAGTCCTTTTGCAACTCATCCTGTTGATCTCAAGGACTGCGCAGTCCCTCAAAAGAGAATACAGAAATCTTGACTGTTGCCAACAAGAACTTTCTTGATTCCAAGCATGAAGCAGACTTTGGCCGGGTTCACTCTTTTCGATATCATCCTGTTGGCATCGATGCCAGAAATCCGCTTTCAATATTTCCTATAAATTTTTGCCAAAGAAATTCAACCAGATCTATTGCTAGCAGAAATAGCTAATGGCTCACTTTGTCATGTCCCCTCTGCATAATATTAAAGCATGAAATTTATTAAATAAATCAGCTGATGAAATCACCCTGTAAATGTGCCAGTGCGCCATAATTCAGGGCAAACTGGATCATCGGCAAGACCAGGAAAGGTGGAGGAAGAACTGTGGATGAAGAAGGAGGAAAGATAAATTAAGAAGAAGATAATGAAACTGGGAGACAGAGGAAGAGGAGGTGTAATAGCGGTTTGGCGGAGGAGGAGGTGGGAAGGGGAAAGAGAAAGAGAAGGAGAAGGGGAAGAAGGAGGAGGAGGAAGAAGAAGATGAGGAGGAGGAAGAGGAAGAAAAGAATTTTGAATTTGAATTTTTGAATTTTATTTGATTTATAGACCGCCCCCTCTCCCTGAAGGGACTCGGGGCGGTGTACAGGCACATTAAAAACCATATACAAAAATAAATACACTTAAAATCAAATTAAACCACAAGGCTGTACAATTCAATTTCAATTTCAATTTATTTGTGCTTCTAGACCGCCCCCTCTCCCAGAAGGGACTCGGGGCGGTGTACAGTCCATAGAGAATATCACAAAAATACAATAAAAAATTAAATATGTACAGTTTGGAGGAGGTTAAAATGCAATTAAAAGAACTGTACAAAGCTAAATAAATATAATTTTTTTTAAAATCCCTAAAACAGACACAACAGATTAAAAAACCCTAAAATAACCAGATAATAATACATTTGCCAGGAGGGACAGTTGTAATTATGCCAGGCCTGCTAATCGGAACAGGTGAGTCTTCAATTTTTGCCGGAAGGAGCGGAGGTCAGAAGTGGTTCTAATGTCGGGGGGGAGGTCATTCCAGAGGGTTGGGCCCATCACAGAGAAGGCCCTACTCCTTGGTGTCGCCCGTTGGCATTGCCTAGTGGACGGCACCAGGAGAAGTCCCTCCCTGTGTGAGCGAATTGGCCGCAGGGATGTGTGTGGGAGGATGCGATCCCGCAAGTAACTAGGTCCCGTGCCATGGAGCGCTTTAAAGATGGTAATCAGCACCTTGAAACGCACCCGAAAAACCACAGGTAGCCAGTGCAGCTCGCGCAGGAGAGGTGTTACGTGGGAGTACCTCGTACTCCCCATCACAGCCCGCGCGGCTGCGTTCTGAACCAACTGCAGTCTCCGGGCGCGAACCAAGGGCAGCCCCATGTAGAGAGCGTTGCAGTAATCCAGGCGGGACGTCACCAGCGCATGAGTGACCGTGCGTAGGGCATCCCGGTCCAGTAGGGGGCGCAATTGGCGCACCAGGCGAACCTGGTGGAATGCCCCCCTCGCCACGGCTGCCACATGGTCATCCATTGACAGCCGGGCATCAAGGAGGACGCCCAAATTGCGCGCCCGTTCCACAGGGGGCAATTGTTCGCCCCCTATGGCCAGCGATGGAATCAGCTGGCTGAACCGAGGTGCCGGTAGCCACAGCCACTCGGTCTTGGAGGGGTTGAGTTTAAGTCTGTTGTCCCCCATCCAGACCCCGACGGCTTCCAAGCACCGGGACATCACTTCAACACTTCATCTTTACAGAATAGTAAAAATTAAAAATCAACTTAAAACCAACCCCTAAAAATTTAAAAGTGCAGAATTGAGGGACTAAACTGGGATTAGGCCAGGCCAGCTAAACCAAACAGGTGGGTTTTAAGCTTCTTACGGAAGGAGCGGAGATCGGTAGTTGTTCTGATGTCCGGGGGAGATCATTCCAGAGGGTCGGGCCCATCACAGAGAAGGCCCTACTCCTGGGCGCCGCCCGCTGGCACTGCCTCGTGGACTGTACCCAGAGGAGTCCCTCTCTGTGAGAGCGGATCGGCCGAAGGGATGTATGGGGCAGGATACGATCCCGCAAGTACCTAGGTCCTGTGCCATGGAGCGCTTTAAAGATGATAATCAACACCTTGAAACGCACCCGAAAAGCCACAGGTAGCCAGTGCAGGAGAGGTGTTATGTGGGAGTACCTAGAGCCTCCCACAATTGCCTGCGCGGCCGCATTCTGAACCAACTGCAGCCTTCGGGCGCATCTCAAGGGGAGCCCCATGTAGAGAGCAGGAGGAGGAAGTAGAAGGAAGAAGAAGGAAGAAGAAGAAGAAGAAGCAGGAGGAGGAGGAGGAGGAAGGAAGGAAGAGGAGGAGGAGGAGGAGGAGGAGGAGGAGGAGGAGGAGGAGGAGGAGGAGGAGGAGGAGGAGGAGGAGGAGGAGGAGACCTGTTTATCACAGGACTGCAATTAAAGGAACTAGATTTTTAAAACACATCCAGCACGCACACAAAAAAACCATCCCTCTACTTCAAGAACACGTTAACCAGTATGAAATAGACCAAACACCCAAGGAAAAAAGCAGGGAATACATGGTGGAATTTTGGAAAGTGATGCAAGGGAGGAAAAACAAGATTAGCCAATTAAAGCAAACCTCAAAGCATTTAAAAAATACATATTAGCAAGCAAAAACCAAATGAATTCAATATAGTATAACAAAATAAAAAGCAGCCACACATGCTGTGAGCAAACTTTTGGCAATAATATAAAAACACTCTTAATTACACCTATTGTTTCCAGTAATCACACACAGGCTGCACCTGGATTTTTCTGCCCTGGTTAACGTCAATAGCCTGGTTTTTATCACAGTTAAAAGTCTGAACAGACCATTTTCCTTGAACGCTGTTTTTATAGCACTATTTTCCTTTTTTCTAAAACCCGGGCTGCAGTTCAGCAAATGATATTGGAGCGATCTGGTGACCAGATAGTCTAATAGTCTACTGAAAAGAAGTGTCATAAAAGAAGTCTAATGAAAAGAAAGACTAGGAGTGACATGATAGCGGTCTTCCAATATTTGGGGGGCTGCCACAAAGAAGGGGGGGTCAAATCATTCTCCGAAGCACCAGAGGGCAGGAGAAGAAACAATGGATGGAAACTAATCAAGGAGAGAAGCAATCTGGAATTAAGGAGAAACTTCCTGTGAGGACAATTAACTAAAGCAGGGATGTCGAACTCGACTTCATTGGGGGCTGCATCAGGGTTGTGTTTGATCTCGATTTGTCTGTGTGTGTCTGTGTGTGTCTGTGTGTGTCAGGGGTGGGCATGGCCAGCTCAGTGTTACTCATGTCGGGGGTGCCTGTGGTGGCTCGAGTGCTCTGCCAATGAAAACAGACTCTCCAGCTCCGTTTTCAGCTGCAACGGCCTCCTGCAACCCTCTGCTGTGGCCCTCCCAAGCCCTGTCTTTGCTGGCAGAGGCACCGCAGGCCAGTCCTTTGCCACCAAGTGCTGAGACGGGAGTGTGCACACACACACGCATGCACTTTGGAAACCAGAAGAGCAGTTGCCCGATGCGCATGCGCACACCAGAAAAATTATCTTCTGGTTTCCAGCATGTGCATGTGCACTGGCCCCCTGGTTTCTGGCACTCATATGCATGCAACGACTATGTGTGCATGGCCATATGCGTGCATGGCCAATGCACATGCACATGCTGGAAACTGGAAGATCATCTTCCCAGTGTGCACATGAGCAACCAGACGGCTGCTCTTCCAGTTTCTGGCACTCCCACGTACATGAAGACCAGCTGGCCAGCGTGCCAGAACCCGGAAGAGCAACAGGCGGTGGCTCGCATGCCCGGAGAGATGGCTCTGCGTGCCACTTCTGGCACACCTGCCATAGGTTCGCCATCATAGATCTAGGGCAGTGGTTCTCAACCTGTGGGTCGGGATCCTTTGGGGGTCGAACGACCCTTTCACAGGGGTCGCCTAAGACCATCGGAAAACACATATTTTCGAAAAAATACGGAAAACAAAAAATAATTTTATGGTTGGGGATCACCACAACATGAGGAACTGTATTAAAGGGTCGTGGCATTAGGAAGGTTGAGACCCACTGGTCTAGGGTTTCCTGCCTGAGTGGGGGGAGGGAGGGGGGGTTGGATTAGAAGACCTCCAAGGTCGCTTCCAACTCTGTTATTCTTATTTCTAAATCTTCTCCTGGCTCTTTGTATTGTCTTTTGACCCAGCTGTATGTTTTTCTGCCGTCATTTTAATGATTTATGGAGGATCCATTTTATAGGCTGATGTTATGGGGGTTTGTTTTCAGTCTTGGACTTTAATGGTTCTCTGAACATTGATTGGGGTCCCTGTTTTGCAGAAGGGCAAAAAATGACTAGTAAGTAAATTTGCTAGTAATGATATTTCATGCACAGACCCTCAGTCTCTTACCTTGGGTCACAGACATCTCAACATCTCAACACACCCAAGGGCTGCTCTCTGATTTATTTCAATACATACTGTAAGTTATATTACAGGGCTTTTAAATGCCAAAACAGCTGGACACAATGTTAGTTTTGTTCCTCATGCCATCATTCTACTGAACACCTACCGGTAATTCCCACAGTACTGTCTTATGTCTAAATATATTTACCCATGTGATATGTCTGTATTGCTATTATCCTTCTCATCTTTTCTACTACCGTGTTTCCCCGAAAATACGACATGTCCTCATAATACAGCCATGCCACATTTTTCTGGTGGGCAAAATTATAACACCCCCCCCCCGCATATAAGCCCCATGGACAACCCCCCCACCTCCGGCCAGGCAGAGCGCCGCTCACCAACCTAGCAGTATCCCGAAGGTGCCAAGCGACGGGAACCTGGGGGGAGGCAAAGGTGATCGCATTGCTTGGCGCCTTCGGGATACCGCTAGGTTGGTGAGCAGCGCTGTGCCCAGCTGAAGAGGGGGGTTGCCGGGCAGCTGCTCTCTTGCGAGCGGGCTCCCAAAGAGCCGGGCACAGCCTCATGGGCGAACGGCTGTGTTGTGCTATCGCAGCAGCGCAACACAACAGCCATGAAGCGACCACGCTCACGAGCAGCCACCTGGCAAACCCCCTTTTCAGCCGGGCACAGCGCCATTCACTGACCTAGGGGTATTGCCAAGCCGTGTGAGCGCCTGTTTGCCGCTGCCCGACTCCCGCAGCTTGGCGCCTTCCAAATGCCAGTGAATGGTGCTCTGCATGGATGGAGAGATGGGTTGCGTGAGCGGCTGTTGCGCTCTCGCTCACCCACCTCCCAATGCATGGCCCAGCTCTCATTATGGAGCCAGGGCACCTCCGCCGCCGCCATCCCAGCCTGGCTTTTTCCACGGCTTCCAACATTGAAATAGATTTAGTATACATCTCTTATACTTTTAATCTCAATCTCTTAAAAAGAGATTGGATAGTCATTTGTCTGAAGTAGTGTAGGGTTTCCTGCCTAAGCAGGGGATTGGACTAGAAGACCTCCAAGGTCCCTTCCAATTATTATATTCTATTCTATTCCATTCTATTCCATTCCATTCCATTCCTATTATTCCATTCCATTTCATATTTTCTATTCTATTCTATTCCATTCCATTCCTATTATTCCATTCCATTTCATATTTTCTATTCTATTCCATTCCATCCATATTATTCCATTCCATTTCATATTTTCTATTCTATTCTATTCTATTCTATTCTAATGAAGAAATGATCTGCATGTAAAGAATATTCCAACCCATGGAGATATTTATAAAGTTCTCCCAACAGGTCAACAGCTTTGTGACATACAAAATGAAACAGATTTAGTATCATGTAATGCAACCCATTCATGGATTTCACTTTTTCAACAGGCTTAGCTCTCTACTTCCCAGGAGTCAGCGGGTTGCCAATTTCGACAGCTGCACCAGGTTTCCCACTTGCCTTCCATAATCCTACAAAAGAGAACACACTAAAAGCAGCCTAAGGAGAGAGACAGAGCTGTGAATACCATAATTTGGAAATATGGAAGAGAGATGTGTCAGAACCATGCCCCCCCCCCCTGCCCTACCCCACCTGACTTAACAGCAAACAGAGGCCTTCTGGTAAGTGAAATGTCAAAAAATATGTCATAAACCATGGAACTACATATGTCTCCGGAGAAAGTAATTAAACCTGGAAACTATAACTTGCTTTCATAAACAATTTTTTTCTTAATCCATACACCACGCACACAGAGTCCAAGGATTCTGAAAACACCCATGTGTTGTAAAAAGCTGGTTAACAGCCAAAGAGTCTAAATCAGGGTTTCCCTAAAGTGTAAGGTCTATCTCTCTCTTGGGAGGGTGCAGACGGGAGTCAGAGGAGGTGAAGGAGCGTTCGGTTTTTATGTTTTACAATGAATCCACCTTTGCCAAAGTTTTAGTCTATTGTTTTCTCATCATTCATACTTAATCATTTCCTTGGCTCAGCTGTGGCTTAGAGGTTAAGATAACTGCCTAATATGTAAAACCAGCCCAGGTTCGAATCCCAGTAAGGGTATGGCTAGCTGATGAGCGCTAAGTAGCTTGAAATAGATCTATACTAGTCTCCCTTCACTTATTTATCAGCAAAAATGCAACACACACAAACACACACACACACACGCACACACAGGAACACTTGCTGTAAGTGCTCTAAAAATGCAGTTATTTTCTTCAATATCTAATGATCTCAATGGAAATTATTATTTTATTTGGAGAGGGGGAGAAATCTTTACAAAATTGCAGTGGCTAAGAACCTCAGTGGTGCAGTGGTTAGAGAGCAGTACTGCATGATACTTCTGCCGACTGCCGGCTGCCTGCAATTTGGCAGATCGAATCTCACCAGGCTCAAGGTTGAGTCAGCTTTCTATCCTTGTGAGGTGGGTAAAATGAGGAGCCAGATTCTTGGGGGCAAGATGCTGACTGCAAAACCACTTAGAGAGGGTTGTAAAGCACTGTAAGCGGTATATAAGTCTAAGTACTATTGCTATTGATTCAGCCGCCCTTTCTTCCTTCCCTTCCTTCCTTCCTTCCTTCCTTCCTTCCTTCCTTCCTTCCTTCCTTCCTTCCTTCCTTCCTTCCTTCCCCAGTGGTTAGAATGCAGTATTGTAGGCTAACTCTGCCCACTGCCAGGAGTTCTATCCCGATCAGCTCAAGGTTGACTCAGCCTTCCATCCTTCTGAGGTGGGTAAAATGAGGACCCAGATTCTTGGGGGCAACATGCTGACTCTAAACAGCTTAGAGAGGGCTGTAAAGCACTGCAAAGCAGTATATAAGTCTAAGTGCTATTGCTAAAAGTCCAGCAATCTGGCAAATGGAATGTCAGACTCTTAATAGCTGGTAGCCATTATTATATATATTTCCCCCATATCCAAAGCTTTTATGTTGTCCCTAAACCAAGGTTTGGGATAGCTTAAAGTCTCTTGGTCTCTTTCCATGGACATCCAAGACGATGCTGAAAGATATCTGATTATGGGCTTTTATCAATTCTACTTTGAAGATGTCTCCTCTACAGAATCCAGAGAAGTCCTACTTATCTTTCTATATCTCTGTCTATACATGTGTATCCTGCCTTTGTTCTTTTTATAAATACCTCAAGGCAGTAAACCAGGGGTGTCCAAACTTGGCAACTTTAAGACTTGTGGACTTCAACTCCCAGAATTCCCCAGCCAATTCTGGGAGTTGAAGTCCACAAGTCTTAAAGTTGCCAAGTTTGGACACCCCTGCAGTAAACAGACCCACCTCCCTCCTCCTATTTTCCCCACAGCAACAACTCTTTAATAAGAATTGTTTTTTATTTTATTTGAGTCAAGCTCAGCTGCTGGTGGCTTTACAAATATATTCATATAGTTTTCATGGCAACAGTGTAAAAAATGTTTTGTTGTTGACTTCCTCCAGCTACATCCAACTTTTTGACGTGGTGGTCTACCACCTTGAAATTCTTTCTTTGTTCTCCCATAGAAGGTCCCAAATTTCAGCATATTTTGACCTTGACCATAAAGCTAGGGAGAAAGTGGACTTCAAAAATGATAGCTGAAAATATTGACGCTTGGTAGGCTTTCCATATTCATTTATTTGTTTGTCAAACATGTACAAGATAGCAGGTGTAAGTACAAACATGGACATGAACAAAGGAAATGGGGATAGTAGGACAGGGATGGTAGGCATGTGGGTGCACTTATGCACGCCCCCTTACGGACCTCTTAGGAATAGGGTGAGGTCCACGCTAGACAGTTTGAGGTTGAAGCTGTGGGATTTGAGGATGTAACAATGGAGTCGGGTAGAGCATTCCAGGTGTTGATCACTCTGTTGCTGAAGTCGTATTTTCAGCAATCGAATTTGAAGCAGTTCACCTTGAGTTTGTATCAACTGTTTGCCCATATATTATTGTGGTTGAAGCTGAAGTCGTTGACAGGCAAGATGATGTAGCAGACAATTTTGTGTACTATGCTTAGATCAGAGCACAGGAGGCACAGTTCCAGATTGTCCAAGCCCAGAATTTCAAGCCTGGAGGCATAATATCTCTTGACCCGCTCAATCGTGTTAATGTCTGATATACAGTGTGGATTCCAGGTGGATGAGATGTAATAAAGAATACTTGCAACTCAGAGGTGGTATTCAGCCAGTTCTGACAGGAGGAGAACCAGTAGTGGAAATTTTGAGTAGTTTGGAGAACCGGAAAATAGGCTGGCCTCGCCCCCACTGCCTCCCAGCCTCCCAGCTGATCTTCTTTTGTTGCCCCGAACAGAACAGAGCTGGAAAGCAGTGGGGTGGGGAGGGAATGGGGATTTTGAAGTAACCTTCCCCCAGAAGTGGGGAGGGAATGGGGATTTTGTAGTATCGTTTCCCTGCCATGCCCACAAAGCCACACCCACAAAGCCATGCCATGTCCACAGAATTGGTAGTAAAAAAAAATTGAATCCCAAATGTTAATTTATCACAAATGTATTTCAGGACCCAGCAAAGGAGATTAGGACTTTCAACATCCGGCTCCAGACTGATCAAATAGCTCAGGAAAATGATAGCAGCACACACAAAACAGAAATCATAAATCACACACGCAAAAATATTGTTTTAAAAAAATTCTAGTCGGAAGGTTGTTTGTGAAGAAGTTTGTGTCTTCTTGGCAGACACAATAAACTGTAATAATAATATTGAGCAAGACTCGGCAAGCATTTCTAATATTACTAACGTTCTTCCTACTTTGTCCACAGTTTAAGTGGTCTCACTAAAATTCATACAAACTGCAGGCATCCAGAAATACAGTGGCCATGGCTATTATTTGCAAAAAAATTAATAAGAATAACAACAACAAAGTCCTGGGAAATCAGGCAGATTTTACTTTTTTTGCTTGATTGCAAAAGAAGTCGATACAGAGAGAGTCCTTGACTTGCAACAATTCATTTCATGACCGTTGGAAGTTCTTGCACTTGAAAAAGTGATTTGCGACCGTTTTTCACACTTATGACCATTGCAGCATCCTTGTAGTCCCATGATCAAAATTCAAATGCTTGAGAGATTACTAATATTGTTATTGTGAACTGGATTAATATGAATGATAATAATAAAATAATAAATAATAATATAAATATATTTTTAAAAATTCAGACACTTGGCAACTGACTCCTATTTATGACAAATTGTCTCCTGAAAAATCCCCTCCCCTTTCGCTCCTCTTTATTCCCTATGGGAGGGGACATTCACCAGCTACCTGTGCCTTTACTCCTGAGTAAGCCCTTGTTCTATAGCTGTTCCCTTTAATACAATACAATACAATACAATACAATACAATACAATACAATACAATACAATACAATACAATACAATAGTAGAGTTGGAAGGGACCTTGGAAGTCTTCTAGTCCAACCCCCTGCCTATGCAGGAAACACTATACCGTTTCATACAAATGGCTATCCAACATCTTCTTAAAGACTTCCAGTGTTGGGGCATTCACAACTTCTGGAGGCAAGCTGTTCCACTGATTAATTGTTCTAACTGTCAGGAAATTTCTCCTTAGTTCTAAGTTGCTTCTCTCCTTGATTAGTTTCCACCCATTGCTTCTTGTTCTACCCTCAGATGCCTTGGAGAATAGTTTGACTCCCTCTTCTTTGTGGCAACCCTTGAGATATTGGAACACTGCTATCATGTCTCCCCTAGTCCTTCTTTCTATTAAACTAGACATACCCAGTTCCTGCAACTGTTCTTCATATGTTTTAGCCTCCAGTCCCCTAATCATCTTTGTTGCTCTTCTCTGCACTCTTTCTAGAGTCTCCACATTTTTTCTACATCGTGGTGATCAAAACTGGATGCAGTATTCCAAGTGTGGCCTTACCAAGGCATTATAAAGTGGTATTAACACTTCACGTGATCTTGATTCTATCCCTCTATTTATGCAGCCTAGAACTGTGTTGGCTTTTTTGGCAGCTCTGCTACACACTGGCCCTTGTAAAACCTCTGAAAAGATAAGCCTACAACCTATACTACAAAGTTCATACCCCAAGCTCTGGAAATCATTCTTCACAAAAAGTACATCTTTTTGGGACCGATCATTTGTGCCAAGATGTATAATAGCATCAACATCACAGTCCTTACTTGCATTCTTGACTATCTTAAGAATACGCCTCTTGTCTCTGCTGGCAGTAGCACCTGGCAGACACCTGACCTCTTTTAAAAACCCCATATCCTTTCCTAAATTTACATCCCTTATGATTGAATCACCAACCAGAAGGTGACTTCTCTTTTTGTATACCTTGCTCTTCTTGTGCGACTGATGTGTGATACCTGGTTCCCCATTTCACCTTTCCGAAGTAAGTTCTTCATTTTGGACCATGATCTCCTGCTTATTTGAGTCATCATTATCACAACTACCTTGACCTGTCTCTTTAGTGTTCCTATTAGGGTCAGCAAGGGCGCTATATCTGTTATGCAGGGTCACAGCAAAAGCTTTGTGTTTATGGTTCACAGCTCTCACCCTGCCAGATCCCACAGTTGTCCAGACTGCTCTTCTCCTGCAGGATCATTGCGGTGGGGGGGGGGGGGGGCTGATAGTGTGGCATCTCCATAGAGTGGAATGGCCGAATTGGACACCTGATTTCTGCTTGGAGAGCACAGATTAGAGATTCTAGATAGGTAATCTGTCTATGTAGACTAGTAATTTGTTTACAAAGGGGACAGTATCCAAATTTGAAAAGAGTACTGTGAAAGAGAGGTGCAAGACAGCTATTACATTGAACTAAACTGGACATTTTGAAATAAATAAAATCACAATTTCAAGCGCACTAATCCAGAATGTATTATTACTATTTTGGTTTCTCTCCTGGCAACTCTGTTGCCTTCTCTTGGCAACTCTGCGCAAGTGTACATTGGGAACAGGCTCCAGCTGTTCTTCTGCCCCACTGATCTCTGACTCTAAAGGCAGCTGATAACTGTCAGACAGCTCTGGACCATTGCAGAGCACTCATCAGAACCTTCCCCAGACTCCAGGACTGGCCCTTGTTCCTGCCCAACCTCATCACTGTCCAAGTTTGCCACCAGCTTTGCTGGCCACTGCTTGGCCACAACACTAACAAAGTGCACAAAGTCAATTGTAACTTTTATAGAGTTAAGCAGGCAGTTTTGAACGTATTTACACAAATACATTTTTCATCAAAATTAGAAGTGTCATTGTTATTATAGTCCATGTATTTTCCTTTGATTGGTTCCTTGTTGATATATATCATTGCTGGCTGAGTAAGAAATTTGGATTGATTTATGCTTATCTCCTGCCTTCCTTACCATCCATTTGCTATCCGGGCTGTGATCAATCTCTTGATCTGCTGACTTTCAGTAAAGATGCCTGTATGTTTCCAGATTAGCTTTTCCTCTAATTGCAGGTATAAACTGAATCCATATTCCAATTCTCAGACTGCAGATTGTTCCTATAAAATTTTATGCATATCCTTCTCCATGTTGAGTGCATAAAGCTGTAGTTAAATAGAGAAATAAAATCCAGTTGCAATTCTATTTGTACTGGAATTGCACTTCTCAGTATTATTAGACATGTTTGGAGCAGGGGTGAAATCCAGCAGGTTCTGGAGAACCGTAGCGGACATTTTGAGGAGTTCAAAGAACCGGTAGCGGACATTTTAAGTAATTTGGAGAACCGGCAAATGCCACCTCTGGCTGGCCCCAGAGTGGGGTGGGAATGGAGATTTTGTAGTATCCTTCCCCTGCCATGCCCACCAAGCCACACCACGCCCACCAAACTGGTAGTAAAAAAATTGAATTTCACCACTGCTTTGGAGGTGAACCCCACTGCATCCAGTGTGGGGTTTTTTATGAGCAAGCCCAGACAGGAGTATTTTAAAATATTCTTATCTCGATTGCCTTATCTTATCTCAGAGCTGAAGAAAACTTCTTGAATGAGAAGTGAAACGCACCTCAAGGTAGAACAAGATGCACAGGGTGGAAACAAATCAAGGAGAGAAGCAACTTAGAACTAAGGGGAAATTTCCTGACAATTGTCCTAGAACAATTAATCAGTGGGACAAATTTCCTCCAGAAGTTGTGAATGCTGGAAGTTTTAAAGAAGAGATTGGATAGCCGTTTGTCTGAAGTGGTGTAAGGCTTCCTGCTTAAGCAGGGGGCTGGACTAGAAGATCTCCAAGGTCCCTTCCAACTCTATTCTATTCTATTTTATTCTATTCCATTCCATTCCATTCCATTCCATTCCATTCTATTCTATTCTATTCTGCTCCACTCCATTCCACTCCACTCCACTCCTATTCCTATTCCTATTCCTATTCCATTCCATTCTATTCTGTCAAACAAATTCTCTCAGTGATATATACGTGCTATGGATGAATTTTTATAAGTAGGGGTTAGATAGCTCCATGTAAATAGTTCTGGTTAATGTGTGTGTTTTTAATTCAAATCACCACAAATGGCACGTAGGCTTCCCTAGACTTTATATAGTGCAGTACAAATGTTAGCCATGAATTGTAAAAAGGTCACCGTGTTTGATTGATCAGTGTAAATTGGCTGTAACTTTTAGGCTGGCATGGACACAGTCCAACATTTGCATCTGTTGTTTGGGTCCTGTGAATCACTGATTGGCAAATTCATGGCATGTGCACAGTTACATCGGATTTGGTTCTGGAGGTCCATCAACATATCACCTCTGTCTCCATGTGATTATGGCTGAGAGGTGCTTGAGGTCTGAAGAATTTGGGAGTTCTTGCAAATCAAGGAAGTAAAAGTTATTTTGGACTGTTCCCTGCTTAAATAGGATAGAATAGAACAATATCTTTATTGTCGCTTTGAATGTACAATAATCGGCATTACTTTAAAATGAAATTTCATTGCATTCAGCTGTCAAAGGGTCACCACCTCTAATATACACTACATAAACATGACAGAATAAATGAAAATAAATAAATAAATATTGTGCATATACTCACATATATGACATAGAAAAACAGCACAGTGTAGTTCGGATGTATGCATGTACAAGGCGAGAGAAACAAATCTTGCGAATATACCAGACCACTGGTTCAAAGGCCTCCATTCTTTGGCGCTCAGCCTTTCTTATGGTCCAATTTTCACAGTGATACATTCCAACTGGGAAAACCATAGCCTTGACTATACACACTTTTGTTGGCAGGGTGATGTCTCTGCTTTTTAGGATGCTGTCCAGTTTTGCCATAGCTTTCTTCTGCAGGAGCGTCTTTTAATTTCTTGGCTGCAGTCCCCATCTGCAGTGATCTTGGAGCCCAGGAAAATAAAATCTGTCACTACCTCCATGTTTTCCCCATCTATTTGCCAGGAATTGAGAGGGCCATATGCCATGATCTTAGTTTTCTTAATGTTGAGTTTCAAGCCAACTTTTGCACTCTCCTTCTTCACCGGCATCAAGAGGCTTTTTAGTTCCTCTTCACTTTCTCCCATTAGGGTGGTACCATCTGCATATCTGAACTTTCTGTTACCATTGGTGCGATTCAGCCGGTTTGGGCCGGTTTGGGCGAACCAGTTGTTAAATTGCTGGCTGGCCTTGCCCCTTCCTGCCCCGCCCCTTCCAGGAGTCTTCCCACACCCCATTTATGCTTCCAGGAGATTGCAGGGAGGCCTACTGGGCATGATGCACCCAACATGTCCCATTTTTGATCTCAGGAGGCTGCAGGGAACCTGCAGGGAATTTAGCTAATTCAAGTAATTTGAAAATGGAAGAGAAGCTGGAGCCACCTTGATCTTTTGCAGAAAAGAAAAAGAAAAAAACTTCATATTTTCCCAGTTCTTGATTTTGTTATTATTTTTTCCCTTGCTACCTTCCACCTCTCATTGGTTATAGTTGCTCAAAATATATTAATTGGAACAAATTCGCACACAGCCAAAATCTCTTTGCCTCCTGCTTTTCCAAGTTCTGATTTATGGCAGTTGGTTAATTAAAACTTCCCGCACAGGCAAGATTAGGTTATCAGCTATCAGTGAGAAAATTGTGCTTTTTTCTTGATTTTTCTCCCTTGTTGCATTCCACCTTTCATTAATTGGAGTTGCTTAAGATATATTAGTTGGAAGAAATTCGGATGAAGTAAATCACCTCAGAATGTTTGGTTTCTATTTCAAATCCAAAACCAAATTTAGAGTTTGTATTTGAGTGGATTTGCCACTTCTCTGCTTTCTCCCTTTCTGTCCGAATTGTTTCAAATGGATGGCTTTTTGGAGGGCTAGTGTTTCAACCCTCCATTTTCCCTTTCTTTCTTTCTTTTTGCCAAAATCCAGATCTGTCTATTAATATTATTTGTACTCTCTAGATTCTTTGCCTTTTCCAAGTTTTGATTTATGACTGTGGGTTAAATGAATCTTGTTACCGGTCTTTCATCTCATCCTCACACTCTTGTTCAGTTGCTTTGCTAGAAGCCAGCTTCTTGTGCAGCCATGTTGCCATGCTGCCACCCCTGCTCTGATTCAGAGGGCAAATCTCCAACCTGCGAGGGACCTGTTGTCTCCCCTTGGGACTGATGAGACGCTGCCCCTTCTTTGCCCCTCCTCCAGGGGGGTTCTGATCCAAAAGGATCTTAGAATAGGTTTGTCAGACAGGGTTCATGTGAGGCTCTTGAGAGCTCACCCCCCCTCCACATCTGTTCAGCTGGAGAACTTCTGGTCGACTCTGAAACCAACAATTCTGTAGAGGTGATTTAACTTTAAGCAGTGACATGGATAATAGCAATGACTAACCCAGGAGACAATAAAGTCCATGTCTAAACAGCCTTGAAGGGATGTTGATGCTTGCTGGAAGAGCTACTAGCAACTCCTATATTAGTTATGACCGGAACCTGCTTTGACTTTTACAGATAATGTCATGTTGACAGAGCAAATCAAAATCCTTCAACGGAAGCTTTATGTGTTATGGCAGGCTGACATTACTACCAAATCGTGTACCACCTAAATCTTTTGAGCAAACAGGGTGCTTGTCTGTGCAAATTAATCTGGTCTATTTTTGACGGCCACACAAATGTCAGAAGGTCTTGATGTGGAAAAAAACCCAACAACCCAGCTCTCTAAGGTAAAGGTTCCCCTCGCACGTATGTGCTAGTCATTCCTGACTCTAGGGGGTGGTGCTCATCTCTGTTTCAAAGCCGAAGAACCAGAGCTATCCGAAGATGTCTCCGTTGTCATGTGGCCGGCATGACTCAATGCTGATGGCACACGGAATGTTGTTACCTTCCCTCCAAAGGTGGTTCCTATTTTTCTACTTGCATTTTTACATCCTTTCAAACTGCTAGGTTGTCAGAAGCCCAGGACAAGTAACGGGAGCTCACTCCGTTACGCAGTGCTAGGGATTTGAACCGCTGAACTGCCAGCCTTTCTGATTGACAAGCTCAGCCACTGAGCTACCGCGTCCCTCAAGTACTAGACAACTGCTATCCTATCACCCCATTATGCGGTGCTAGGGATTCGAACTGCTGAACTGCCGACCTTTATGATCGACAAGCTGAGCATCTTAGCCACTGAGGCACTCACCCAGCTCTCTACTTCTCACTTTTCCTCACTTCTACTCAGCACCTCAGCTGTCAGGTTAAGTTTCAGTCATTACATCTAAACATTTACCAGCGTACATTCAGTATTTTCCCCTATCATATTTTACAGACACATGTAAACGATCGTTTGTATTGAACACCCAGTTGTGAGTTTGCTCAAACTGAAAAGGCCGTGTGTTAGGAGGCCCTGGTCAATATAAGCCATCCACTAAAATCATACCTGTTGTTGAAATGTTTCTTTCAAATAAATATTGACCCACAAAAACAATTCTAAAATCATTTCAGATGAGGACATCTTCTTAAATGTTTCAATTAAATAACCAATTTAATTTTTTAAAAATGTAAAAACAAGGTAGTATAGATTCCTCAGACACATTGTAAGGTCAGTAAATGAAGTGTCATTGATGTCAGCTTCCGTGTCCAGTCTAATGAATTTAATTAATTTATCACACTTGCATATCATTGAACCTAGAGCCATACACTTTATAGCTTGCAAAGAGTAAATAACTAAAATAACCTTGTCGGAGGTATTAAGAATTATTAACCTAACTTAGGAAAAAGAGAATGAAGTAGTTCTTTGGTCTAAAACTGTAAGATAACATTCCGAAACGGCCAGGCAAACGCTCCCTAATGCCTGGAGTATAAAGGGAGGAGATACAGATCAGAAGTGGGTTGCTCCCAGTTCGGCCCGGTTTGGCCGAACCAGTAGTGGAATTCAGGCCTCGGTCGCACAACCACCAGTGACCCAGGCCTACCACGCCCCCGAACCGGTTTCCATATCCGCTGCTGGGCCGCCACCATTTTGGTTTTTAGTGACTGCGCATGTGCAGTTCACTGTAAATTGTTCTGCGTATGCACAAAGTGTGGCTTGCAAACCAGTAGTAAAACCATCAGCAACCCACCCCTGGTACAAATCATCAAAACTTGAAAAATTCTGTTATTGTAGCCATTCTCAGTGAAATGTCTAGGTAACATCATCAGAGCTTGTAAGGAGTGGGGTTTGCTGTCAGTTAGTATTTTTTTTTGTTTTTCCTTGTCAGTGTTGATGGGGGTAGTCTTGCAGCAGGGGTGGGATCCTACGCGAACTGGTAGCGGTTCGCTCGTGCGGCATCTTGCGCTTGCGATGCTTGTCGCGCGTTGCTTGTGCATGCACAGTTCCCTGTTAATGGTTGTGCACATGCGCGAAGACGATTAGAAGCTCATAAACAAGCTGCCAGCAACAGCAACTGAGACTGGGGAACAGGTTCGGCAGCGTGGCCAGCCTGGGTCGCTGCTGGTTCAGGCCATATTGCCACTTTCTTTGGTTGAACAACACAAATGTTGACCTGAATTGTGGTGGTAAGTCCAGAACTACCTGTATCACGTTGACAGAGGTATAAGTATTAAACCAGGATAGGAAGTTTAAATCATGGGAGTTAAAGTTCAAATTTATTACATATCCAACATAAAATACTTGCTTTTCTAAAAAAATAAATAAATCCCTGAGCTGCTTAATAAGCATGAACAAGGTATTTTTAATGAACTTATTTTACTTAAAAAAAACCTATTGTGTCTAATATTATTTAGAACCCAAGAACATTGATTTAGTAAAATATATCCCAATATTTTCTTCCAATTTTTGTCAGTATTTACTGTATCCTAATTATGTTCTGAGATGGAGGTTTAGACATCACTGAAACCTTTTCCACCATGCTCCAATATTGACAGACACAATCAATAAAGGAGAATATTTGTAGCTCAGGGTTGACATGAGGAGGGGTCCTTATTGCTCTCTGGCTTGGTTGTTTTCTTGCAGACATTTCATGACCCAATTAGGTAACATCATCAGTGCTAGTAAGGAGTGGGGTTTACTAACAGTTTATATTCTTGGCGTGAACTTTATCCTCTTTTTCAAAATATTTTGAATAACCCACCATATTTTTATCCAAAATGCTTTAACTTTTTTACAAGTCCACCAAATATGGTAGTACGTGACACCAACACAATCACATCTCCAACATTTAGATTGTAGATTCGGATACATACAGGCTAGCCTTTTTGGATCTAAATGCCATCTGTACAACATCTTGTAAAAATTCTCTCTCAAGTTCTGAGCTTGTGTAAATTTTACATTTCTTACCCACTTTTCAGCAAACTACTCAAAATTTGTGCTACCGGTTCTCCATAACCTGTCAGAACCTGCTGAATTTCACCCCTGAGCCATCTCCTTTGTGTACATGACACAGAGCATTCCTTGCCTTGAGAAGAGGTGGATTGGAAGATCTGAGCTGAGCAACTGCTTGCAATGCAACTTGGCCACATTCACAACAGTCGGCCACAGTAACAAAATTGAGCTCCCCTAGAGAAGCAGTAAATTTCTAGTTTCAAGATTAACGACCGAAGACCAACTGATCTACCATGTTGAAGGAACTGCAAATGCAGTGGTTGCAAATAATTTAACAACCAGTTCTCTGGCTGGGTAGGCATGGCCGGTTGGTCATGTGACTGGCTGGGTAATGTCACTCATCACACTCAGCTCTGCCTCCCGGCCACTCACCTCAAAGGCAGAGGCATCAGGCTTGGAAGCCATCTTTCTATTGGGCCTCAAGCCTGCCACATATTCAAAAACATTATACTGTGGGAAACTGGGAGGGGAGATTATATGGAGCATGGGAGATATGTAGCCATAATAACATTACTTCTCAGAGAGTCAAGGTCATCTTGTCCCTGCACCTGGATGGACATAGATGAGAGGAATCTTCCTTTGTGGTAATGACTGTTTGGACTATGTGATGGACATGTGGGTGCTGGGGCAGGGTCTTGGACTTTCAGTTGGGTGGGGAAAATCTGGAAGCTTTCAGATTTGGGTTTTCCCACATGTGTCAACATGGCTTCTCTAATAAATTTGAACTTTGAGAATCTCTAGCCTCAGAGTCTTTTTTGATTGAGGATGCTAATTGGAACCCTGACAAAAGGTAGGAGTCAGCAGGTTGGGGCTAATTGCACCACTGGCTGGCCATGCCCATTTTGGCCTATTTTTGGCAGGGTTTTCTGGCTGTTTTCAGGCCATTTTGGGGGCCCTTTTTGGCCATTTTTGGAGCCGTTTTTGGAAAATGGCTGCAAAATGGCTGAAAACAGCCTGGAAAACAGCCCGGAAAACAGACTGAAAAATGAGCAGGGGTGGGGCCAGCGAGTGGTGAGATATGCTGTTTTGCTAAACTGCACAGAATTTTAACTACGCGGAACTGGCAGCAGTCCACCTCTGTGCACATGTATATGTCTTGTGGTGACCTGAGATGGGATGTTGAAGGGAACCTAGCAAGACTGCCTCGGGATTTCCTTGCAAGATGCTAAAGGCTGCTGGAGTTTCTCCTTGTTAAAACAGATAATGGAAACAGATGATGGAAATGGGTGCAATAGATCCAGAAGTGGGTTCCTACCAGTTCGAACTGGTTTGGCCAAATAGGTAGTAACTCAGCCGGACATGTGACCGAACCGGTTCTATCCTCGGGGCCGCCATCTTGATTTTCTGTTCTGCACATGCACAGAACAATCTTCATTGAAAAATTTAATTTGTTTTCCTTTTTTAATGTTGTGCGCTTGTGCAGAACTTTTTAAGTGCAAATGTGTGCACGCAAAACTTTTCGGGCGCCAAACCAGTAGTAATGCCATCAGTAACCCACCCCTGAATAGATCCGTTATTTAAAAACAGATTGTTTCCAAATTTCTGGGACGTTTGTGAAGAAGCTTCTCCACCAGTTGTTTTTTAAGAGTGAAGCGGGGCTTAGATTAAGTCTTGCTGTTTTATTGTTTAATGGTAAGGGACCACATAGCTAAAGATTCCCTTTTAGCATGACACTAGAACTCTTAAGGGAGCTCTGGGTCATATTTCCTAATCTTGTGTTGATGATATTTTGGTAACAGATATCACAGATTGTAAAGCATCCTCAGCAGAGAACTTTAAGGAGCGTGTTTTAATTTACAGGTGAGTCCTTTCTTAATCCCTCAAAAAGATGGTTTTTATATTAATCCCTCTAGCGCGCCGTTTTTAATAATGCAGATGCTACAGGCCTTAACATTAAAATATCGTGTTGGTGTTGTATTTACTTGGCTGTGCTTTGTGAATTTCATGTTCATATATTTTTCATCAAGAGTAGCACTTAGATCAGAGGTGGCATTCAGCCAGTTCTGACCGGTTCTGGCAAACTGGTAATTTTGAGTAGTTAGGAAAACTGGCAAATACCACCTCTGAGTGGCCTTGCCCCCATCTATTCGCTGCCTTCCGAGTCCCAGCTGATCGGCTGGGTCTTCTTCTGTTGCCCTACACAGGAGAACAGAGCTGGAAAGCAGGTTAGTGGAGTGGGGAGGGAATGGGGATTTTGCAGCATCCTTCCCCTGGAATAGGGTGGAAACGCCCACCAAGCCACGCCCACCAAACCACACCACGCCCACAGAACCAGTAGTAGAAAAATTGGAATCCCATCATTGCCCTAAATGTTTTTTTTGTATCTTACATCTAATGATTTTAAATGTTTTTTTAATGTTGTACTTGTAAGCCGCCCAGAGTCATTGGATATGAGATAGGTGGCAAATAAATTTCGTAATGAAATAAAATAAAGAAAAGAAAAGAAAAGAATATTTTTTGTGAGAATTTGGAAGCCCATCTTCCTCAAAGGAAGGGGAGATAGGGAAAAAGTAAAGCGCTTTACATTCGATAGTGAAAAATTCAATTTTTGCAATTGACTTTGTCAAAGTCTAGAGTACAGGGAGTAGTCCTCCGCGTACGACCACAATTGAGCCTGAAATTTCGGTTTCTAAGTGGGACAATTGTTAAGTGAGCATTGCCTCATTTTACCACCTTCCTTGCCACGGTTGTTAAGAGAATCCTTCCAGTTGTTAAATTAACAACACGATTGTTAAGTGAATCTGGCCCCCCCTGTTGAATTGGCTTGTCAGAACGTCGCAAAAGGGGATCACGTGTCCCTGGGGATGCTGCAACCATCATAAAGCTGAGTCAGTTGCCGAGTCAATACCAATTTTGACCACATGACCGCAACGGTCATAAATATGGAAAATGATCGTAAGTCACTTTTTTCAGTGCCATTGTGACTTTGAACGGTCACTAAACAGACTGCTGAAAGTCAAGTACTACCTTGTATCTTACCCAATTCCATTTTTTTTCAGCTACTACCAGTAGTAATTTTAATTCCAACTTAGTTTTCGTGGACCTCACCCCATATTTAAGGAGGTTCCAGGGCTGGGTGGGATTGTAAGCTAAGCACACTGGTGTGTCTCTTGCCCCCCCTCACATTTTAGTTATTCATTTTGTTCCTTCAAATTTGTAACATTTTTATTTATTTTATTTTTATATAAACAATCCATTTCCCATTAACCAGTGTGCCTTCGGGGTACAAATATTTTGTGCCAACATTAAAATATACAATCTTATTCATTACCGTATTTTTTGGCATATAAGACACACACCCCACACCCCAAGTGTGTGGAAATGTTGGTGCATCTTACACACCGAATAGAAACGGAGGCATTTTTGCCTTCCCCCAGTCTTTCTGAAGCCTGCAGAGTGGTTCTGGGGGCCGGGGAGGACAAAACCTTTTTTTTTCTTACTTACCTCTTACTTACCTCTTTCGCCCACAAAACGAAAACATGCGCAATGTCCCCCTTTCCTACTTAGTTACTTTAAGCTTGGAGTTTGTAGCTAAACCCAGCACCGGGGATTCTTCCCCCTTCATAAATGTACACATGTGACACGTGTGTGTGTGTGTGTGTGTGTGTGTGTGTGTGTGTTACACGTATGTCTCTTTCTGTGTGTACCTCTGTTAGAAGGCACAACATACACCAAACAAGGGCAGGACAAGGGCAATCTATTTATATGAATCACTGTTAATTAAATGTAATTGGCTATAAATTAATCCACCGTTATCAAACAAATTCTTTTCCAATCTCTTCTTCTGACTCGTACGTTCTCACGGGAAGAAACATCAAAATATGGTTGTGCGCCCATTGCACTCCTATCTTATTCCCACCTTCATCCAGGCTTACCTGTTGGTTTTGCCATGTCATTCTGCCTGATGAGTTAAAAATTAAATTATTAAAATTAAAAAATTAAATTAAAAATTAAAATGTGCATGGAAAAGGGGAAAGGGATACAAATAGGGGGTCCCAAAAATGTTTTTCTAAAAAGGCAAAACTTGGTGTTTGTTTTTCTTTTGCAAAGGTTTTGCTTCTCATCCAAGAAGCTTCTTTTACTTCAGAACTGAAGAAGCTTCTTGGATGAGAAGAGAAACCTTTTCAAGGAAAAAAGAAAGAAAGTCCATTTGCCTTTTGGAAAAAGCACCTTTGGGACAACCATGACCTGGATGACTGAGAATCTCCCTAGGCATTTCCTTGAAAATGTTTCACTTCTTATCCAAGAAGTTTCTTCAGTTCTAAGAAGTTCTGTTCTCAACCAAGGAAGCTTCTTGAATGAGAAGTGAAACATTTTCAAGGAAAAAAACCAAAGAAAGTCCATCACATCATCTTTTAACAACCACATAATCCCTTGCGGGGTGGAGTCTGGGCAACTGAATGGAGCTAGCTAAGTGTTTTACTGGCCAGATGCCCTTCCTGTCACCAATGCGGAGATATATAGTTCAGCAGATTTATATTCTCAGTGTGCCCAGAGAGAGAAATATCCACCTCTACCTAGGATCGAACTCACAGAAAGTTCATTTGCCTTTTGGAAAAGCATTTTTGGGACAACCATGACCTGGATGTCTGAGAATTTCCACAGACATATTAATAGGGTGATATGAGAAGGGAAGTATTGCCAAAGAAGGAAAGAAACGAGAAAGATTTCTTGCTTAGGCATTGCAAAAAGCATTAAATTCACCAGGCAAACAGCCCTTACAGCAGTGGTGGGACTTGAATAACTTAACAACTGGTTCCCTGGCTGGATAGGCGTGGCCGGTTGGTCATGTGACTGGGTAGATGACATCACTCATCACACCCAGCCCTACCTTCTGGCCACTCGCCTCAAAGGCAGAGGTAGGATTCAGCCAGTTGGGGCTAATCCCACCACTGGCTGACCCCATCCATTTTTCAGCCTGTTTTGGGGCTGTTTTCAGGCCACTTTTAGCCCATTCTTGGCTGTTTTTCAGGCTGTTTTTCAGGATCATTTTCAGATTGTTTTTCAGCTGTTTTGGACCAATTCAGGCCATTTTTGAGGTCATTTGTGGGCCATTTTTGGACTATTTTCAGGCTATTTTTCGGGCCATTTTCAGGCTGTGTTTCAGCTGTTTTCAGGGCATTTTGGGGCCATTTTCAGGCCCCTTTTCAGGCCATTTTTGGCCCGAAAAACAATCCAAAATGGCCAAAAAACAGCCAGGAAAACAGGCTGAAAAATGAGTGGGGTTGGAACCAGCCAGTGGTGGGATTTGCCATTTTGCCAAACTGTGCAGAATCTTAACCAGAGGTGGGTTCCTACCGGTTAGGACCAGTTTGGTTGAACTGGTAGTGGTTTTCCAGCCTGGGTCACTGGAGCCGGCAGTGACCCAGGCCTGCCACGCCCCTGAACCAGTTCCCCGGTCTCTTCTCCTGTTGCCGGCATGTTTCTGTGGATGCGCAGAACTGTTTTCAGCAAGCAGTGCGCACAAAATTTTTGCATGTGCGCAAAACACCCTCTCTCAGTGAACCAGTAGTAAACCGGTTAGGAATCCACCACCGATCTTAACTACCGCTTCGCTTGAACTGGTGCGAACTAGCAGCAGCCAACCTCTGTCTTCCAGGCTGCAGCTCCCCTTCAAAAGCTTCCATGTTATGTTTCTTTATATGTTTTCAACTTGGAAAGAAACAATCTTCCTGTTGATACACGAGTTGATAATAACTAGCTTCTAACTAGTTTCTTCCATTTCACTCAGCAGTTTAGTCCTGAAAACTGAACTTCTATCAAAACTAAGGAAAAATAAGTAATACTTGCTTTTTGTACATGGTTGCGTGCTCTTCGAAGATAGAATCACAGGGCTAGAATATTCAGAAATTCAAATTTATTTGCTCCAGGTAGCCCTCGACTTTCAACAGTTCATTTAGTGACCGTTCAAAGTTACAATGGCACTGAAAAACGTGACTTATGACCGTTTTTCAGAGTTATGACCTCTGCATCCTCCTCCTCATCCTGTGATCAAAATTTCAGATGCTTGGCAAATTGCTCATACTAATGACAGTTATAGTATCCAGGGCAGTGGTGGGTTTCAATTTATTTTATTGCTGGTTCATTTGTGTGTGTGATTGCGCTTGCATGCACGCACAACGCTTCTGCACATGTAGAGAAGCGTCCTGGTGGGTGGGCGGAGCCACCCGCTGCCGTCACTACAGGTTCGCCCGATCTGGGATGAACCAGCAGACACCCACATCTGGTCCAGCTTTTGTCACCTTCTGGCAAGCAAAGTTGTTGTTGGGGGGGTTTCCACCCTGAATTAAGGAGGTGAGGATCTTGGCATTCCTTATAGCATACTTCCGAATAAGCAGAAATAAAACCCAAAGCATATTCTAATAAAAACACTTTAATATGAAATAAAATAAAATAAAATAAAATACAAAACTTGCTAACTCAATTAACTACATTTTGGCAGAGTTATGTGCCTGCATCCTTCTTGGCAGGCGAACAGAAGATCAGAAGGAAAGGAAAGTTGGAATGTGTGACGTATTATGTCTGACATGTGCACTAATCTTTGTCAGATAAGAAATAGTTCAGTCTGCTGTATAACTCAGAATATAAGCACAAGTTGGCAAACCAATTAACGCAGTGACAAAAGTCAATGAAGAAGCCAGATTCACTTAGCAATGGTATTAACTTAACAATGATTCACTTAGCAACTGTGGCAAGGAAAGTCATAAAACGAGGCAAAACTCAGTGAACAGATGTTTCAGTTAACAACAGAAATTTCTGCCCCAATTGTGGTCGTACATTGAAGCCTACCTTTATTTTTGTTGTGAAATAGTGAAAGTGGCTGAGAATCTTTGAAGTTAGTTGGTCTCAAAATCCAATAAATAAGTAAGGAAAAAAATCCAACTAAATCTAACCAACTATTGGTTGATGAATTAATAAAAAAATGCAAAATTACCTAAATTTGGATTTAGACACAGACTCGGTAACTTTCTCCTGATTCATAGCTGGAGCATCTAAGAATATAGAACCAAAGGGTTGGAAGGGACCATGGAGGTCTTCTAGTCCAACCCTCTGCTCATGGCAGGAACTTCATACCATCCCTATCAAATGGGTATCCAGTCTATTTCTGAAAACCTTTGGTGATGGAGCAGCCAGAATTCTGTTGTCAGCATTCAACACAAAATTAACACAATCTAAGTGGATCAGGTTGTGAGTCTTCACATTGGAAGTGGAGTGCGTGAAATGACATAGTTGGAAAGCTTTGCTTTAGAACGCTGCTCCAAACAGTTGTGATCCCTAAGTTAGTCAATGGGAGTGCGCCACTCCCATTGTGTTGACATCGTTATGTCACAGTGTGGATTTAGATGAAGTGTTATCTACTGTGTTGGACAGGGATGGAAATCCCCGAAGAAACATTAACTTGTGTTAGCTGGTTTTAATCTGTCATCTTCGCACAAAAAATATATTGCCTCATGCAGCTGGGGCTAAGAGGACTGGAAGGACGATAATTGCCACAGGAGTTATTCAAATTCCCACAAGGAATTGGGAATTCAGACTGGGTTATTTTTGAAGGGGGGGGGGGAGAATGAGATGTCATTCTGGAAGAAATATCCTCTGTTAAGATTTACAATGTGGGAGGTATTGTTTTCAGATAAGGCCTATCTCTCAAAATCTAAACAGATCCTGATTAATATATTTAAGGCAATAACAGCTAAGGCATTCCTTGGACAGCATTATTTCATTCTTGGTCCCTTGCATTTTATGTAGTGCTGATGTCCCAATGGTTATCCAACAAACACAGTTTAGCAGTGATGTTTTTTTTTAAATTCCTTTGGACAGTAAGCGGGGCCAGAATATGTTTCTATTGACATCTGCAACCTCTGAAGTCATTATTGTGCAACAGTCATTAGTTGCTTTGAGCTCAAGAGTCCTGAGAAGCTAAACCCAGTTGGACATTGGTAGTCCTTGGGTGGTCATTGGATTCAATAATACCAGGAGTTGTGGGCTAGACTGAGGAAGGGAAGGGAAGATAAAAGGAAGGAAGGGAGGAAAAAGAAGGAAGGAAAGAAGGAGGAAGGAAAGTAAAGCAAGGATGGAGGGAGGAAGGGAGGAAAGTAAGGTAGGAGAAAGGAAAGGGAATGAAGGAAGCAGGGAGGGAGGAAAGAAGGAAGGAAGAATGCAAAAGTAAGAGCAAGCCATTTCTATCTTGTTGCTAGTAAAATTTCTCAGAGGTCCCCTAGAGGCAGCTGCCCATATATTTGAAAGACAAGAAATACATCACTACATGCCACTGGTGATCCCTCTGAGAATATCAACCATGACTGTGATCAAACATGAGGTCTCGATAGTTTGTGGAGAAGAAGGCCCATTGATGCCACTAGCCACTGCTCAGGCATACAGTCTATTCATGCAATCCTAGTTCAGCCTAGATGTACTGTGGCATCCTTTGCTCACAGTTGTTCTCGGTCACCTGAGAGGGCATGTACCCATGAGGAGTCTGCTCCAATCCTTCTCATCCTTGTATGACGTGACAATCACAAACTTCTCTATAGTAGGTCAAGCACAAAGCTGGTCTCAGAAAAGCTAACCAGGGCTAAATATGGTTAGTTCCTGGTTGGGAAACCACCAGAAAGTCCCAGGGTTGCAGGTTAGCTCAGATAGTTCTAAAATTATCCCCGAAGAAAGCAATGGCACACCACTTCCATATCTCCATGTGGTCACCTGGACTTGAGCTTCTTGTGAAGGAGTCTTGACCCTTAACAATGTAATTAAGAGGTGTGGCGACGCAGTGGTGAGAATGCCAGTACTGCAGGCTAACTCACTGCTCACTCCAGGAGTTCGATTCTGACCGGCTGAGGTTGATTCAGCCTTCCATCCTTCCGAGGTCAGTCAAATGAGGACCCAGATTGTAGGGAGAAATAGGCTGACTCTGTAAACTGCTTAGAGAGGGCTGTAAAGCACTGTAAAGTGGTATATAAGTCTAAGGGCTATTTCTATCTATGTATCTATCTATGTATCTATGTATCTATCTATCTATGTATCTATCTATGTATCTATCTATGTATCTATCTATCTATCTATCTATGTATCTATCTATCTATCATCCATCTATCATCTATCTATCATCTATCTATCTATCTATCATCTATCTATCTGTCTGTCTGTCTGTCTGTCTGTCTATCATCTTCTCCTCTCCTCTCCTCTCCTCTCCTCTCCTCTCCTCTCCTCTCCTCTCCTATACTATCCACGTATCTGTCTTTGTGTTGGAAGGAAAGAAGGAAGGAGGGAAGCAAGCAAGCAAGCCCTGGTGGCACAGTGGTTAAAATGCAGTATTGCAGGCTAATTCAGCCTACTGCCACAAGTTGGATCCTGATTGGCTCAAGATTGACTCAGCCTTCCATCCTTCCGAGGTCAGTGAAATGAGAGCCCAGATGGGTCTCATTTCTATTTCTCAGCCTGAGAGCCTTATAGCCCTCAGTTGGGGGCAATAGGCTGACTCTGTAAACCACTTAGTGAGGGCTATAAAAGCACTGTGAAGCTGTATATAAGTCTAAGTGCTATTGATGTTGCTGATTAGCTATAGTACCATGCGAATGTCAACTATCCTGGCTGTTTCTCTCCACTGATTTTTGTTCTTTCCCTCTTGTCAATTAATCCACATTCTGCAGTCCTTGAGAATAATGAATTGTAAGGGTGCTATTTTGCTTCCTGTCTGCAGCTAAAGATTTTCTTGCTAAGATTATGGTCTTTCCAGAAGCAAACCCTGCTGATGCCAAAAGGTTCCGGTCTAGCTACATACAGATCTATATTTACAGACATAAATGTACTCTGTACATATAGAAATACTCCTACAAACCCATATTTTATATGCATCTCCTATATCAGTATTTATATTAGTGTTTCGGTATAGCAGTATCTACATCGTGTATTAAGCTGTATCAGGGCTTCTCAGCCTTAGGAACTTAAAGAGGTGCAAACTTGTATTCCTTCAACTTCTCAAGTTGAAATCCAACCATTTCTTCAGCTCCTGAAGTTGAAGCCCACCCATGCTTAAATTGAAATGCAACAACTTCTTCACCTCCTTAAAACTGAAGTCCACACAGGCTCAAGTCCAAGACCAACAACTTCTTCAGCTCCTCAAGGTGAAGTCCACACAGGCTCAAGTTCAAGTCCAACAACTTCTTCAGCTCTTCAAGGTGAAATCCACACAGGCTCAAGTCCAAGACCAACAACTTCTTCAGCTCCTAAAGGTGAAGTCCACTCATGCTCAAGTTTAAGACCAACAACTTCTTCAGCTCCTAAAGGTGAAGTCCACACAGGTTCAAATTCAAGACCAACAACTTCTTCAGCTCCTCAAGGCGAAGTCCACACAGGCTCAAGTCCAAGACCAACAACTTCTTCAGCTCCTCAAGGTGAAGTCCACTCATGCTCAAGTTCAAGACCAACAACTTCTTCAGCTTCTAAAGGTGAAGTCCACTCATGCTCAAGTTCAAGACCAACAACTTCTTCAGCTCCTCAAAGTGAAGTCCACTCATGCTCAAGTTCAAGACCAACAACTTCTTCAGCTCCTCAAAGTGAAGTCACTCATGCTCAAATTCAAGACCAACAACTACTTCAGCTCCTAAAGGTGAAGTCCACACATGCTCAAGTTCAGCTCCTGAAGTTGAAATCTACACATGCTCAAGCATGTTCAACAACTTCTTCAGATCCTCATGGTGAAGCTTACACTTTGTCAAGTTGAAGTTCAACAACGTCTTCAGCTTCTCGGGTTTAAACTGCCAAGTTGAGAAATACAGATCTACATTATAATGATGATAGAAAACCTTAAATAGAGAAATTGATTGACCTTAAATACCAGAAATCCTTCATTAGGAATATTTCATGACAACTATCTTTGGGCTCTTGTGGGTTTCTTTTTAAAGAATCTTCTGATATGCATGATATTGTTAAGTTGTGATAATAAGGGTTAGGGTGGGCTGGCTTTACCTTTAAAATCAAAATTTGTTATAAGAATACAAGATTTAGGCTTTCAGATCTCCATAACCACCTGATGGCAGCAAAGAGTTTCAGAGTGCTCTTTACTGCCATCTAGTGGTCCTTTTGAACGTTGCAGCCCAGCTCAAATTTTCAATCACACCTACTACAGGGAAGAGAGTTGCAAAGTAAACCATGTTAAAAGTGAAAATTGAGTATCCCTCAATATTTGAGGAAGGAACAATTTGTATTAGAAAACCAAATCTTGGGGATTTATCTATCATTTTGAAAGACGAATAACTTTTCCATCTTCACCCTGCAAAGATACATTTCCTTTCATTTTATCAAAGAGGACTGTCAGGAGGAGAGAGAAAAAATCGAACCTTATTTTTAATGTTTACTGTTGTCTCGTCTTCCCTTACAAGATATTATTTATCCCAAAGTGAATTACTGTGTGACAATGAGTTTGTCAAAAGGCAGTGATGCATGTCCACCGATCACCCAAGCTTTCTTATCTCCACATAGGAAATAATATTTTTTTCGATCCCAGATAAATATGTAAGCAGAAAGCATGAAAGGCTCTCCTCTCCACTCCCCTCTCTAGAATTCTCAGAGTAATTCCACTGAGTTCACTGCACTCACGTTTGTTTATTTATTTCACTGATGATATCCTGATATTTCTCCCCTAATAGAATAGGCCACATCAGCAGGACTTCCACCTAGATCAGGGGTATCAAATTTGTGGTGAAATTCAATTTTTTTTACTACCAGTTCTGTGGGTGTGGTTTGGTGGGCGTGGCTTGAGGGACATGGCAACAGAAGGATACTGCAAAATCTCCATTCCCTCCCCACTCCTGGGGGAAGGATATTGCAAAATCTCCATTCCCTCCACACTCCTGGGGGGAAGGATGCTGCAAAACCCTCATTCCCTCCCCACTCCTGGGGGAAGGATGCTGCAAAATCCTCATTCCCTACCACTCCTGGGCCAGCCAGAGGTGGTATTTGCCAGTTTTCCAAACTACTCAAAATGTCCGGGTTCTCCATAACCTGTCAAAACCTGCTGAATTTCACCCCTGTGTCAAACTCAAGGCCCTTGGGCTGAATCCAGCTTGTGATGTGGTTGGATCCAAACCGGAAAACATAAGGGGCCAGCCCCCGTCGCTTTGGCCCAGTCTACCCAGTGCAAAGAGGAAACATCAGGCCAGCTTAGCTTTTGAATGGATCTACCCAATGCAAAGAGCAGCTTGGGGAGTGGTATCAAGCTGGCCATGCCCACCCCGTTGGTCATACCCACCCAGCCTCCCAAGGTCAACCACAGCCCTGATGAGGCCCTCAAAGAAATTGAGTTTGACACCCCTGACTTAGATGGACGAGCCAGAATAACGCAGCATCCAGAAGAGCAACACACAAAACGCCTAGCACAAAATTGATGATTAGAAGTACGGATAATCCTTGATTTAGGAACACAACACAGCCTGACATTTTGATTGCTAAGCAAAGCAGTTAAATGAATTGTGACCCACATTATGACGGGTGGTTTTTTTTTTGCCATGGTTGTTAAGCAAAACACACCAGTTGTTAAGTGAATCATGCAGTCATGAATGTTAATGTGGTGAGGAAGGTTGTAAAACGGAATCAAACTCCTTTAACCACTGTCTCGTTCAGCAACAGAAATTTTTGGGTTCATGTGACATAAGTACCATAAGTACTGTATTTTTTGGAGTATAAGATGTACCTTTTTACCTCAGAAAAGAGGATGAAAATCTGGGTGCATCTTATACGCTTGTTGGAAGAAATGTCCTTCTGGGTTCGGCTCCAAGTGGGGAAAAAGACACTGGAGACATGGAGGCTGCTTGGAAAGATGGTTTTTAATGGTGGACAGGACCGCATGGCTTGAGCCCTGAACAGAAAAGGTGATCACATGCTTCAATGTTGGTGGAGAAGAAGAGAAGGGAAGAGAAGGACTGGAGAAGGGCTTGCAGGGATTTTTATAATCTGTTCGGCCCCACCTATCTGTTTCCTGTTCCTGTGTAAGAAACGTATTCTGATTGGTTGCCAGACTCACATGGGCCCATGCAGGGGCAACCCTCTAGGCTGTTTTGAATTCAGGTTTGATTGAGTTCAGATGCCATGTGGTCAGTTGAGTAAAGGCTTATTATCCTGCCTTAATCCCATCACAGCTGAAGAGGCGAACTCTTTATTATGTAAAGTGGACTAGCTTGGCCTTCTTAATGGCCCATTGACAAAAGTGGGGATGGGCAGGAAGCTGTAGGAATTTAGTGTTTAAAATGTGTTTCTCCCTTTTTCACATCCAGGAAAATATAATATTCTGCCTTTTCAATATTTCCTAGGATATTTCATTTTTCTGGGAGAGGGCTAGGTGATAACTTCCTACACGCTGAATACAGCATTTTTGGCCTACCGAAACCCCGCCCCCTTTGCAAAGACCCGCAGAGGGTTTGGGAGGGTTGCAAACTGCTCCTTAGGGCTGGGGAGGACAATTTTTTTTTTTGCAAAAAATGGCTCCTTTTTTGTGAAAAACAGGCCATTTTTACTCATTTTTGCCCCCCCCCCCCCAGCAGCACTCTACAAGTCTCCCAAAGCTTTGCATGCCCCCCACTTTTTTGCCAAAAATGAACATGCAGAGGGTTTGGGAGGCCTGCAGAGTGCAAAAACTTTTTTTTTTAAATTTACCTGTTCAAAATCATGGTGCGTCTTATACTCCGGTGCGTTTTATAGTCCGAAAAATACGGTACTTTAGAAGGCGAAGTCCCATCGCATCCCAAGTTCGCAAGTTAGACTAGTAAGTAACAAAACAAACAAACCACGATCAATCTTGGTTCCCCCCCTAAGAAAAACTATGAAGTTGCACATGTCTCCATAAAGTAAGCAGGGAAAGAATCTGACTGAAAGAAAATTTCTCTGTTTTCTGAAATATTTCTCTATTTATTTTTCCTGGCCATTCACAGAAGCCCAAACTCAGCTATTGTCTATCAGCTATTCTTTGTTTCAGCATGGATGAAAAAGGCTTTGCAATGTTCTTTGCTGTATTGATTCATTTCTGGGCCGAAATTTAAAAATATACAAATGGTTGGAGGTGATCAATGGAAGGTAAAACATATCTGCTTAAAACATTGATTTAAGGGGGCTGATTTTGCTTATGCGTTGTCTTTTCCGCATTCTGCTGATAGAGATTAATTAATTTCTATTCTTCCTGCTCCCTTCATTTCCAGCTCTCTCTATAGATTCCTATCAGCCAAAAATAAGCAGAAGTCTGCATTGATTTTTATTATTAGTTTTTTATTAGTATTATGCACTAATCCTTTCAGCACTGATAACTGCCTAGCACCAGCCATCAAGTAGCCAGATGCAATAGATAAATAAATAAATAAATCTATTTTTAATACCCAGGTGGTCCTCGACTTATGACCACAAGCTGAAAATTTATGCTACTGAGAAATTAAGTGAGTTTTGTCCCCATGTTGCGACTTTTCGTGAATCGTTTTGTTAAATTAGTAACACCGTTAAGTGGAATCTGGCTTCCCCATTAACTTCCCTATTGCTTGCCAGGAGTTCGCAAAAGGGGATCCCATAACCCCGGGACACTGCAACCGTCATAAATACGAACCAGTTGTCAAGCAACCGTCATAAATACGAACCAGTTGTCAAGCAAATGTAAATCATGTAACCACGGGGAAATGCTGCAACGGTCGTAAGTGTGAAAAATGGTCAGAAGTCACCTTTTTCCAGTTGTAACTTTGATAGGTCACTAAATGAACCATTGTAAGTCAAGGACTACCTGAAGTGTATATGCAGAAGGGGGGGCATGGTGACCTAGCGGTTAAGACGCTGAGCTTATCACCTGGAAAGCTGACAGCCCCGGTTTGAGACCTGAATGCTGCGGGATGGGGTGAGCTCCCGTCACTTGCCCCAGCTCCTGCCCACCTAGCAGTTTGAGAGCATGCAAATGCGAGTAGATAAATAGGTACCAGTTCGGTGGGAATGTAACACACATTCCATGGACCTTTGGCATATAACATTAGCCATGCTGGCCACATGACCGCAGAAGTGTCTTCCAGAAATGCTGGCTCCCTCAACTAAAAAACAGAGATAAGCCCCGCCCCCTAGAGCCGAACATGACTAGATAGGGGAAACCTTTAATTTGATACGCAGAAGAGGTTTCTGCAAATGTTGCTGATTCTGCAGGATGCATCTAACAAAATCTCATACATCCAGAAACCTGGAAAGTTCCGTCTATCTCTGGAAAGAGGCCTATGATGAAAATATTGCATAGCCTACCAATGTAGTTTCAAGGTGATAAATACAACTTGTTGTGACTTTTAGAGACCATGGAGTTTAGGTACAGGATAGAAAGAGATTGGTAAAATGAGGACTCAGATTTTAGGGGCAATAGGCTGACTCTGTAAACCGCTTAGAGAGGGCTGTGAAGCACTGTGTAGTGGTATATAAGTCTAAGGGCTATCCTTTCCTTTCCTCCTCCCTCTTCCCTTCCCTTTACCAGAAGGCAGTATTTCAGGCCTTTTCGGCCCACTGCCAGAAATTTGATTCTCACTGGCTCAAGGTTGACTCAGTCTCCCATCCAGTGGTGGGATTCATCTAGTTCATGCCTATTCAGGAGAACTGGTTGTTAACTTTCTAAGCAGTTCAGAGAACCAGTTGTTGGAATAAATTTCCTTTTGTTTTTTTCCCCACTTTACAGAGCTAATCCTGTAAGGAAGGCAGGAAGGAGACATTCTGGTGTTGTTTCTAGCCTAATCTTTATTGCCCTGCTTCCAGAAACTGCCTCTCCGGTTAACCGTTACTACATTGTAACAACTAAGGCGAAGTGCCCATCGACCTGAGTGATGTTGAGCTGGCCACACCCACCCAGTCACATGACCACTGAGCCCGGAACCGGCAGTGACCCAGGCTTGCCACGCCCCCAAATTGGTTCTCTGGGCAGCTCCATAGGTGCCGCCATCTTGTTTTTCGCTTCTGCACATGCGAATAAAATTTTTTATTGCACTGCGCACGCACGCAAAGCACGCACGCACAGCCGCACACAAAGAAACTGGCAGTAGCACCTGCCAGAACCCACCTGTGCCTGAGCTGCTATTTGAGAGATTCACATCCACCTTCCTCTGTAGGTATCATGGTTCTTTGAATAACAGTCCCATCTAAATCGAGGGTTGTCTTCTTTGTCTTTTTAACAGAGTTTAAAATCTAGGCCTTAATACAATCCAAATTTGAAATGTGATTTGGACCATGTGTAAGTGAGCACTGAGCATCTATCAAGAAGAATTTAAATCAGAGGTATCACTTCTCGGGAGTATGGATCAGGTGTGGTAGCAGCTGTATAACTCCAGGAGATGATATGGCTGCTTTAAGCTGCTGTTTGTGACTATACACGCTCCTCTGGATGGCCCACATCACTTCTTGCCCTTCAAATCCACTTCTCCCCACCCCTACTGAACACATACATATACACCAGTGGTGGGTTTCAATTTTTTTTAGAACCTCTTATATAGGTGTGGCCTGCTTTGTGGGAGTGGCTTGCTGGCCATGTGATTGGGAGGGAGTGGCTTGCCAGCCATGTGACTGGGTGGGCGTGGCCAACTTATAAAATGTGATGAAACTCACTTAACAACGCTCTTGCTTTCCAACCAAAATGTTGGCTCAGAAACTCCGGCATTTGAAGCGTGCAAGTCTTAAAGCTGTCAAGTTACAAGACCCTTGCACCCCTAACCCTTTAGAAAAACAACCCCAGGGGTGTTCAAACTTGACAGCTTTAACACTTGTGGACATCAACTCCCAGAATTCCTCCTCTCGCTCTCCATCTTGATGATGTGCGGATGGGAGAGGGGAGGGAGCTGGAACCGGTTCTAAACGCACTGTAGATTTGTGAAACCTCTTCTATAGAAGAGGTTAGAACTGGCAGGAACCCACCCCTGTACACACCCCAACAAACAGGCTTTTAACTTTTGATATATTTGATGGCTTTAATTTATTTTAATTTCTAATTTTTAACTTTGGTTTTAAATGTATTCTATTGTAAATCACCCAGAGACGCGAGTAGTCAGTGGTGGAAGATGTTTAATATAATATATACACAAATACATAAATAATGTAGGGCTTTTTTGTATCATCTTTCATGGATCTTTTTATCTCTTAAATGGATATAACAGCATTTGGTTGTAATTTTGTGAGGCAGTCTGGCATACCTGGGAGTAAATTTCACAAAAATAAATGTAACTGATTTAGTTCATCAGTTCATCAGGGGATGAAATAAAAATAGCAGGGATGCGGGGACAAACTTCAATGCAGACATTTCTCTACCTCTTTTACAAAGTAAATTTGAGGGCCAAATCAGCATGTCACAACCAGTCCTTCTTTTCACTAGACTAGACACAATTCCTGCAATTGTTGTTTGCAGGTTTTAGCCTCCAGTCCCCTAATCATCCTGTTTGCTCTTCCCTGCACTCTTTCCAATGTCTCAACATCTTGTGGTGACCAAATTTGGATGCAGTATTGTAGGAAATTAGCACCTCTCCTTAAAAAATTGAAATATTTTAGGAAATATTAAAAGGGCAGAATATTTCCCCTAAAATGGAGGCAGAAACTCAGCTGCTCCACCTTTGTTAATGGGCCATTAAGGACTGGGTCAGTGTATTCTACATAACAAAGATCTACCTCCTTCAGGCAGAGCCATAATAGGAATCGCCCAAAGCCCTTTCATTACATCATCACCCAGCAAGGCTCAACCAGACTTGGGACTCAAAAAACAACCTACAAAGTTAGCCCTGCATGGCCCCATGGGAGTCTGACAGCCAATCAGAATACAAGCTCAAATTCAAAAGGCCGGAGATGGCTTAAACCCAGGAACTCTCAGCATCCCCCCCCCCACTTTTGCCCAGGATCTCAAACCATGTGATCTTGTCCACCATTAAACCATCTTTCCAAGCAGTCTCCATGTTTCCAGTGTCTTTCTCCCCACTTGGAACTGAACCCAGAAGGACATTTCTCCCCACAGTTTATAAAGCAAAATGTTACACGAATACAGTATTATTTTCATTGATAAAATAGTTGCCATGCCAAAAAAAAATCCTTCAGTCGCCCTCCCTAGGTTCCACCATTCTAGTTTGTTACGTTTAGTGTTGAAAAACACCCCCTGGGCTCCTTAACGAGGCATGTGTGAATGCCAAAACTCTTTAAGAGTACTTCCATTATATGACCCAGGTTTACCTAGGGGTATGATTCAGCGCTGACCTCATGGCTCAATACGGGTCATTTATATTTTATGCTTCCAAAGTTTAATGTTTCTGCTATTTAGGTAAGTGCTGTATGATGAGCCAATATTTTCTATTAGTGGAAATGATCTTCAGTTTTTTCTCTTTTTTTTTCATAAATGAAGAAAGCTGAAAAATACCTGATCTGCAGTACTGGAAAGTGTTTAGAGAGGGAAGGAAGGAAAATATTATCGGCCAGCAAATACACTTACCGTAGTTTTCGGACTATAAGACACACTTTTTTGTCTCCCAAAAGGGAGTGAAAATGTTTGTGCGTCTTATAGACTGAATATTGCCGAAGCCCTGCCCGCCCGCCAGCCATTTTTTGGCCCCTGCATGCCCCCTTTTTCAGGCCTTTTTTCAGCTCGTTTTTAGGCTTTTTTCATCCCATTTTTGAGACGTTTTTGGCCCCATTTTCAAGGCATTTTTGACTCATTTTAAAGGCTTTTGGGCCTGTTTTCAAGGCTTTTTTGGCCCACTTTTGAGGTTTTGGGGGGGGGCATTTTTAAGGCTTTTTTGGCCATTAACAAGGCTTTTTCAGCCCAGTTTTGAGGCTTTTTTCAGCCCAGTTTTGAGGCTTTTTCAGCCCATTTTGAGGCTTTTTTCGCCTGTTTTCAAGGCTTTTTTTGCTCACTTACGTGGTTTTTTGTGCCATTTTTGAGGCTTTTTTCAGCACATTTTTAGGCTTTTGTTTTTGGCCATTAACAAGGCTTTTTCAGTCCACTTTTGAGGCTTTTGGGGCCATTTTTGAGGCTATTTTCAGCCCATTTTTGAGACCTTTCTCAGCACAATTTTTGAGGCTTTTTGGGGTCATTTTCAAGGCTTTTTCAGCCCACTTTTGAGGCTTTTTGGGGCCACAAAAAGGTTAGCCATCCCTGTACTAAGGCTTTATAGAGTGGAATTAGTACCACACATGACCTTGATTGAGTTCCTCTCTTTGCATTTAAATGAATTTAAATACGCCCAACTTTAAGGAGTCTGAATATCAGCAAATCTTCAGTCAAGGAATTCCCAACCTCCATGCTCTAAGTAAGAAATTAAAAGCACGCATGCTAAACCCACCTATAGCTAGTCCTCGACTTACAAATACAACTGGGCCTGGAATTTCAGCCACTAAGTGGGTCATCATATGACTGGACCCATTTTGTGGATCATATGATTGTGGGCATATTGTGACAGTTGTAACTTTGAGTCCTCCCTCCTTTTTTTAATTGAGCCGTCCTTAAATGAACGGTTGTAAGCTGAGGACTAACTGTATCTAGACATCTGATTGTATGCCTATATTTCTTCAAGATCTCTTGCTCCATGCCTTATGTTAGGGCGACCAGATTTGAGTAGAAAAATCTACATGACCACCAGGAGGCAGCAAAACAAGAATTCTAGGTATCTCTTTCCTGCCCTCTAGTGATCTGATCATTTTCTGCAGCCCAGATCTGGTTACACACAGGTAGTCCGCAACTTACAACAGATTGTTTAGTGATTGTTCAAAGTTACAACGGCAACTGAAAAATGTGACTTATGACCATTTTTCACACTTACGACCTTTGCAGCATCTCCATGGTCAAGTGATCGAAATTCAGGCACTTGGCCACTGACTCGTATTTATGACAGTTGCAGTGTCCCAGGGTCATGTGATCCCCTTTTGCGACCTTCTGACAAGCAAAGTCGATGGGGGAAGCCCGATCCACTTAACATTTGTGTTACTAACTGAACAGTTGCAGTGGTTCACTTAACTGCAGCAGGAAAAGTCATAAAATAGGGGTAAACTCAACAAATGTCTCACTAGCATAAATATTGGGTTCACAATTGTGGTTGCAGGTCGAGGACTCCCTAACCTTTCCATGAGCCTCCAGATGGCTAACTCTGCAATATCTTTGCATCATCTGACAAATAAACACACAATTCACCTTTTCTGTACCCACCAAAGAATCATCCATTTGCTGAACCTCCAAAGAAGCTGTTCCTTCTTAACGTCTCACTTCTTTCCCATCAAGTTTCTGACCCAACTGGCTCTCCAGGTTGGTGACAGAAGTAGGGGAAAAGTGTGTGTCATTTCCAAACAAACAAACAAACCCCAAACCCTCCTTGAACCACTGTAGGAAGTTAAATTCCACCCCTCTCCTAGAAAAAACGAAATATCCTGGGAAATATTGAAAAGGCAGAATATTATATTTCCCTAGATCAGAAATGGAGAAACATGTTTTTAGGCAGGAAACAGACTCATTCTTAATAACCGTTCTCAATGGGCCATTAGAGGCCCCGAGCTGGTCTACTCTACATAACAAAGATAGGATTAACCTTCTTCAGAAACTCACCACATGGCATCTGGAAAGAAACAATGCTCAACCAAACTTGGACTCAAAACCCAGCCTAGAAAGTTGCCCCTGCATGGCCTCATGGGAGTCTGACAATCAGTCAGAATGCATTTCTTACATAGGAACAGGAAACAGAGAGGTGGGGCCGAACAGAGAGTATAAATCCAGGAACTTTCAGCATCTCACTCTCTTCTTCTTCGCCCAACATCTTGAAGCATGTAATCCTCCTTTTCTCTTCAGGAACTCAAGCCATGTGATCCTGTCCACCATTAAACCATCTTTCCAAGCAGCCTCCATGTTTCCAGTGTCTTTTTCCCCACTTGGAACTGAACCCAGAAGGACATTTCTTCCAACACCATCTTGGCTGCTGATGAGGAATCAGCCCAATGAAGTCAGAAAAATTACTGACACCGCTTGGATCAAACACTCTTACATTTTTCCATCCCTCGATTCTTGGAAACCACCTAGGATAGCGCAAGCAAAGGAATGCCCTCATTTGCTCAGAAAAAAAACATCAGATGATGTTCCTCTATTGCCTGAGTCAGTGATTACAAAATGCTGAACAGCCTGTCCTCATCCCTTAAATCGGCAGCTCTTTCTGAAGAAAACCGCGCTTCTATTGATTTCTTCAAAACAAATCAGCTAAAACTATTCTCCAGCATTATTACATGGGGAGTGCTTGGCAATCATATTCCCTCCCAGCTTGTTTATGATTCAGCAGGTTCACAAGTTCGATTTTCATTTCGTTTTGCAAGTTACCAGTTTGATTTCAGTTTCATTTTGCAAGTTATGAGTTTGGTTTCGGATTTGTTTTGCAAGTTACCAGTTTTGTTTTGTAAGTTACCGGTTTGATTGGGGTTTTGTTTTGCAAGTTACCAGTTTGGTTTCATTTTCGTTTTGCAAGTTACACATTGGGTTTCAGTTTCAGTTTGCAAATTACCACTTTGCTTTCGGTCTTGTTTTGCAAGTTACATGCTTGATTATAGCTTTGTTTTGCTGGCTTGGCTTGTGGCACTGTGTGTACATGAGGGTTTGGGGGCAAAATTTGAACCTTGCCTGCAATCTCTAGGACTGGAGAAACTACCTAGGCCAGGGGTGTCCAAACTGTTGCCAAGTTTGGACACCCCTGACCTAGGCGCTTGACTTACAAGAACAATTGAACCCAAGTTTCTGTTGTTCAACTAAACAGTTGCTAAGTCAGCTTTGCCTCATTTTATGATTTATTTATTTTTTTGCCATGGCTGTGAACTGAATCACTGCACTTTTCAAAGTTAGTTTGTGAATTGAATCCGGCTTCTCCAATTGTTTTTGTTTGTCAGAAAGTCACAAAAGGGGATCACATGATCTGGGGACACTGCCACCATCATAAATATGACTCCGTTGCAGGGGGGTCTGCATTTTGATCACATTACATGGGCGATGCAACCATCGTAAGTGTGAGAAACAACCTGTTGGAAGGAAATGTCCTTCTGGGTTCAGTTCCAAGTGGGGGAAAAAGACACTGGAAACATGGAGGCTGCTTGGAAAGTTGGTTTAATGGTGGACAGGATCACATGGCTTGAGCTCCTGAAGAGAAAAGTAAGGATCCCATGCTTCCAGATGTTGCATAAAGAAGAGAAAAAGAGGCAGAGATGCTGAAAGTCCCTGGTTTTATGCCCTCTCTGGGCTTTGATCTTGATCTTGTATTCTGATTGTTGTCAGACTCCCATGGGGCCATGCAGGGGCAACTCTCTAGGCTGTGCTTTGAATCCACCTTTGGTTGAGCATTGCTTTTTCCCAGGTGCCCTGTGGTGAAATGGGTAAAAGGCTAATACTATCATGCCTTAATCCCACCACCTTGGAGCTGAAGGGGGATATCTTTGTTATGTAGAATAGACGGACGCAGGCTTTTAATGGCCCATTGACAAAGGTGGGGTTCTATTAAGAGTGAGTCCGTTTCCTGCCTAAAAATATGTTTCTCCATTTCTGATCCAGGGAAATATAATATTCTGCCTTTTCAATATTTCCCAGGATATTTCATTTTTCTAGGAGAGGGTTGGGTTTTAACTTCCTACAAACTGGAAGTCACTTTTTTCAGTGCTGTTATAACTTCAAAAGGTCACTAAATAAACTGTTGCAAGTCAAGGACTAACTGTATCCTTCCAGGAAAAGGGACATTTCCAGCGTGTTGAACTACTTACACCAGTGATGGCTAACCTTTTTGTTGTTGAGGGCCGAAAGCGCGTGCATGTCAGCGCATGTGCATGTCAGCCACACCCACAATGCAATGTGTGCGCAACCCCCGTGTTCCACCCCCCACGTTTGTGAGCGTGACCCCCTCGTGCCCCTTTTTGGGCTCAGTAGGCCTTCCTGAAGCCTCCTGGGACCAGAAACAGGCTGGGGGGGGCACCACACACACCCTGTGCCCCATTTGGGTTTAGCAGGCCTCCCTGAAGCTCCTGGGGAAAAAAATGGGCCCCGGGGAGGGGGGAACGCTGCACCCCCACGCTTCCTCCGCCTCCATGCATGCGTGCGTGATCCCGCCACCCCCCACATATGCATGTGCGTCTCTCGCATGCCCCCTGCCCCCAGGCATGCTCAGCAGAGACCCAAAAATCAATTGGCAGGTGGGAGGTATGCACACATGCGCAGTGGAGCAGGGCTGGGGCGACAGCTCATGTGCCCATAGAGAGGGCTCCACGTGCCACCTGTGGCAGGCATGCCATAGGTTCACCATCACAGCCTTAATAAGGCCACACCTAGAATACTGCATCCAGTTTTGGTCAGAGGACTACAAAAAAGATGTGGAGACTCTAGAAAGAGTGCAGAGAAGAGCAACAAAGATGATTAGGGGACTGGAGACTAAAACATGTGAAGAACGGTTGCAGGAAGTGGGTATGTTTAGCTTAAGAGAAAGAAGGACTAGGGGAGACATGTTATCAGTGTTCCAATATCTCAGGGGTTGCCACAAAGAAGAGGGAGTCAAACTATTCTCCAAGGCACCTGAGGGTAGAACAAGAAGCAATGGGTGGAAACTAATCAAGGAGAGAAGCAACCTGCAACGAAGGAGAAATTTCTTGACAGAACAATTAACCAATGAAATAGCTTTCCAGCAGAAGTGGTGGGTGCTGCCCCATCACTGGAGCATTTAAAGAAGGGATTGGACAACCACTTGTCTGAAATGGTGCTATAGGGTCTCCTGCATGAGCAGGGGGTGGGACTAGAAGACCTCCAAGTTCCCTTCCAGTTCAATTTTGATTGATTGATTGAGCAAATGGGGGACGAAAATCCAAAGTGTAGCACGGGGAAGGAGGGGTTGCCCCGTTGACTCAACCTTTTCGCCTTCCCCTCTTCCAGACCCTGATAGCGGTGTCTCTTTCCTACCCAAGCTTTCCCCTCCCCAGCCAGCCAGGGTGATGGGTGTCTGCACCTAGACTTTGCAAGCTCGGGAGCGGGAGTGTGTGTGTGTGTACTGCAGCGTGGTCTTCAGGCCTTGGGTGAAACTCTTTGCTTCGGGACTAGTACTCTCTGCCATTGCACGGTGGAGGAGGGTGGGGTTCCCACGACTGGCACCAAGCCGGCTTCCAGGAAAGGGCGAGGTACAAGCGCGCGCATCCGTGGATAAGGCTGCTGCATTTGCACCTGCTAATATTAGCCTTAGCTTGGCTTTGGGGGAAAAGGGATCGGATGAAATGCATCAGCCAAGCGGAAGCATTTCGTCTGAATGCAGCCCCGGAGTTCCTGGAAGAGACCTGGATTGTTGTTGTTGTTTTAAAACACTCAGGGTATTCAAAGAAATGAGTGGTATAATGAAATTTGGAGTATGGCAACAAGTGAGAAATTAACAACAGAAATTAAACTTTAAAAGGGGGGTAATTAAAGTAAATCATTATAATGAAACGGTTGTTTTTTTTGTAAAATTAGTGTTGGTAGGAATAAACCTGCTCAAGAATGTATGTTGTTTTGGAAAGGATATGGGCACAATTGGAATATATTGTATATCTTAAGAAATATAAGGGGGGGAGGTCTCCAGGCAGTGGGGGGGGTGCACTGTAATATGAGTTTTCCCCTTTTCTTTTGTCTTTTTATTTTGTATTCAGTTATATATGTACTGTTTGTATTATTTGTGTTTAACAAAAATAAATTATATGTGTGTGTGTATATATATGTGTGTGTATGTGTGTGTGTTATATTTGTGCTGATAAATAAAGGGAGACTAGTATAGATCTATTTCAAGCTATTTAGCTCTCATCAGCTAGCCATACCCTTACTGGGATTTGAACCTGGGCTGTATTACATATTAGGCATATATATGATTATTATATATATATAATCTCTCGTTCTATCTATATACATACACATACATAGATACATAAAACACCCAGGCTAGGCAAGGCGAGGTCCTCATTATCCCCCCCTCCCGCCCTTCGGCTTGGAGAGGACTCCGCCTTCCATTTCTCCTTTAAACACCCACCCACCCCGGACCGCAAGCGAGACTCCGAGTTGCAACCGGGCGCCCCCGCCCTCCTTCCCAGCACCCTGCTCGGAGCTTCCTTCCCCCACTTGCCGGGAGGAGGCGGAGGCAAGAGGAGCCTCCTTAGCCATTCCTCGCCCTGTGCGCACCAGCGCAGCATCCGAGCCGGGGGATCCGCTAGCATCGGAGCGCCCCAGGCGGCAGCCGGGCGGAGCGCAGCGCTCAAGCGGGGGGTCCCCGCACTGGGCGGCCGGCAGCCGCCCTCGCCTTGCCTCTTTCCAGCCCGACGCTCGGCTGGCTGGCTTGCTAGTTCGCTCGCTCGCTCGCGCGTCCGGAGCCGGAGAGCCACGCGGAGCCCCATCGCCCCGCGACAGGCGGCTCTCCTTGCGCGCTTTTTCTGCCCCCGCCGCGCCTCCGCAGTTCTTCATCGCTCCCCCGGCCGATCTATGCGGAGAAGCCCAGCCGGGAAACGGTTCTCACGACCGGAGGCAGGACACACACGCGCGACCCGAGTTTAACCCGGCTCCTTTTGGTTAACAAGCTCCTGCTCCGATGATGGGGCTCCCGGATTGAGGCAACAAATCAGGGGGAGTGGGGGGGTCTCCCCAACCCGCGCGAGAGGCAGCCTAGGACGGGCAGAAGGAAAAGAAAAACCCCCACGCGAGTTTTCTCCACCCAGCCTTTTCCCCCCTCGCCGAAAATCGTGCGGATTTACTGCCACGCGGGAAGATGCCGTTCACCGGATGGGCCCTGAGTCTCGCCGTCTTGTGCGAAGGTAAGATGCGTGGAGAAGGGGGGGGGGAACCAGGAAAAAGCCATGAGGACAGGATTGAGATTTTGAGCCCATCCCACGCAGAGAAGTTCCGTGGACTTTGATGCAGACTTGAGCGTGGCAGCCGGCGCCGCGTAAAGAAAGAAAATTCGGAGTAAAAGGAAAATCCCTGCGTGGAATTTTTTTCCATATTTTTTTTTGTGGGAGTGGGCGCATCCTTGATCCCGATAGTTCGCCCACCCCGAATGAGTCCCATCTTGAGACCCAACGCCCAAGGAATTTAAGTTTAGGATAGGTAGTTTTTAAAAGGCTTAACTTATCCATGCAAACTGTTTGCAAACAATATGTGCTCGCTCCATAAATTCGTCATTTCCAACAAAGTGCGTTTAAAAAAAAAGGCAGGGGTGTATGTGTGTTGGGGGGGGGGGGAGAGAATGAGAGTGAGTTCCTGGCTTTCGAACCAACTTTTTATATGCATATTCCCTTTTTTTCCTCCTCTTCTTTGCCATTATGGGATTAAATTGGCTTCAGGTTGATAGAAGCCGACAAGATGAAAAGTTATTGGCTGGCCGGGCAGATGATGCTACCGCAGCTGTTTTGTTTCTAAGGCAAACAGTAAAAAAAAAGAAAAAAAGAAAAATCCATTATCTGCTTCTCTTCCATCTGGCATTGTTTGCCAGAGCTCCTGATGATGTTTGTAGGAATAAATCAGTTGGGGTGTTGTACGAAAAATAATAATAATAACTTGCCGTCTCTGGTAGTGGCATCTCATTCGATTCATTAAAAAGAACTCAACAAAGACACAACAAAAATTCGATTTAGGATGATACGTGTATAACTAGCCGCCTCTTTTTCTTTCTTTTTTCTTTTACTTTTACTCTTTCCCTCCTCTCTCTCTTTTCCCTTTCTCTTTCCCTCTCTCCCTCTCTTTCCCTCTCCCTCTTTCTCTCTCACCCTCTCTCTTTCTCTCTTTCCTCCTCTTTCTCTTTCCCTCCCTCTCTTTTCCTCCTTCTCTTTCCCTCTCTTTTTCTCTCCCTCTTTCTCTCTCTCCCCTGTTAGGTTAAAATTATTCTTTTTTAAACTTTGTTCAGCTCGGATTGCCACCAGTTAAAGGTTTAACACTGAAGGTTGGAATCCGTTCTTTTGAAAGTGCAGATGGACTCACACTAGCTTGCCTGTTGTCTTTGCACAAATTTTGTCCCAGTTGTCCAGACAAAGGAGCCACCTTTGCTGGCTCAATGGATCTCCACATTTATTTCTAGAATATTAGGGAGGACTCCCAATAGATTGTGTTCTTTTTGTGTCTCAGATTGGCCAAAGCATAAAACCAGAACCCTTCTGCCAGTGGATTATAATAATTATATGAAGAGACATAATAATAATATTATAACGATGTCTCCCCTCTTTGCTTTCATTCTGGTTATGCTGCATAATATTAATCTTGCATTTCAATGTTTGACACCAGGAGGCCTGAGTTAGTGAAGAATAGGAGGCAATTTACTTCTCATAATCTTCTACTTTATTAATCATAATACTCACACACACACATCCAACAAATTTGTACTTTGGATACACCTGTTCACAGTCAGGAATGTACTTCCCTCCCAGGTATTCTTAATATAATACATTCTGAATCTCCTTAATTTTAATATTCGGATTCATGTTTACTATGCCGTTACTTCTGCGTCTTTGGCAGAGGCCGACTCTAAGGAGAAATGCAGAACTTGAGTGCAGAAAGCAGAGTGAGATTTCAAAATGGTTTTTGCTCAGTTTCATTGCATGATTAGTGAGCTGTTTAATAAGCAGAAATGAGTTTCCTACTTTTTCAATGTTTGCAGTTCTAGATTTGACTTTATGAATTTCGGTCTCTTGGAAAGTTGACAACTATTGCCAACTTTCTGAGAGACCAAAATTCTCTCGGAATTTCCGTTGCTTTCTTTGTTTTAACCTTGATCTGTGGTCTGCTTAACTGGGACTGATTCTGGTTTATTTTATTCACTGGTAATTTCTTAGCACGCGTGCAAAGGATTAGCTGAGTAGGAATTGCAAGACCTTTTTGTTTTGATGGTGGGGGGAAGTACTAGGAACACTGCTTCATAAATTGTGTCTCTAAAAGTACTTTAAAATCTGAGCCCTGCCACGTCTGATTAGGGCTGGTATACAGTGCAAATGTTTTGGGAGTGTTTTGTGTGGGTTTTTTTTTTAATGGTGTGGATTCTGTTGTCCAGTTCAGCAAATGGATCAGGGGCTCAGTCATGCTGGGAAAATACCATTCCCGGCAATAATCTTTAATGACTTTGAAGGTCTGGATGGAAAGGGGGGCAAAGTGATTAATGTAGAAAGAGCAGCCATGTGGCTTTTAGGTGGGAACAGTGGATGCTCCAGGTTTGATAAAGAAAAAGGAAGGAAGGAAGGAAGGAAGGAAGGAAGGAAGGAAGGAGGAAAGGAAAGAAGGAAGGAAGCAGTGAGGGAGGGAAGGGAAAGAAAGAGAGAGAGGAGGGAAGGAAGGAGAGAAGGGAAGGAGAGAGAGGAAGGGAGGGAGGAGGGAAGGAAGGAAGCAGGGAGGGAAGGAAGGGAAACAAAGAGAGAGGAGGGAGGGAAGGAGGGAAGGGGAAGAGGGAGGGAGGAGGGAGAGAGAGAAGGGAGGGATGGAAGGGAAAGAAAGAGGGAAGGAAGGAGGGAAGGGAAAAAGAGGGAGGGAGGAAGGAAGGGGGAGGGAAGGGAACGAAAGAGAGAGGAGGGAAGGAAGGAGAAGGGAAGGAGAGAGGAAGGAAGGGAGGAGGGAAGGAAGGGAAAGAGAGAGGAAGGAAGAGAGGGAGGAGGGAAAGATGGAAGGGAGGGAGGGAAGGAAGGGAAAGAAAGAAGGGAAGGAAAGAGGGAAGGGAAAGAGGGAGGGAGGGAAGGGAAAGAAAGAGGAAAAAGGGAAGGGAAAGAGAGATGGAGGTAGGGAGGGGAGGAGGGAAGGGAAAGAGAGAGGAAGGGAGGAGGGAAGGAAGGGAGGGAGGGAAGGGAAAAAAGAGTGGGAGGAAGGGAGGAACGAAGGAAGGATTGCATTTATTGTAGATGGGGGAAAAAAACTCTTGCACACAAATTGGAAGAAAAATTATCCCACATTGAAATGAGTGAAAGGTGCGCCTGTAGCATTGCCTGCTATGAGGTTGTACATCGGGAAATTAAAAATGCAACTGGCTCGTATTTGTGACGGTCACAGTGTGTCCCCGGAGTCACGTGAACCCCCTTTTGTGACCTTCTGACAAGCAAAAGCCCCCGGGGAGCCAGATTCACTAACTTAACAAAGGCAACGATTTGCTTAACAACAGTGACAAGAAAAGTCGTAAAATGGGGCAAACGCTTAGTAAATGTTCACTTAAATGTTGGGCTCCATTGTGGTCCTACCTCAAAGACCACCTGTAGTGTATGTCAACCACAAATTCCCATTAAGACTTTTATCTGATGATGGTTTGAAAAACCCCTGAGACTCTTGAGAAGTTGCCATGGTAGACTCACCAAGTCGAAACAAGTTGCTGCAGGAAAATTTAACAATTCCATTTAATTATTTAAAACAACTCACTCAGACAAACAAGCAACGAAGGACAGCCTAAACAAGCAATTATCAAAGAGAAAAATAGACTTCCACCAGACCAGAGCAAGCCAATGCATATAAACAGAGAGCAAATCCCTCACTCTTCTAACACTGAAGATGTTACCTAGTCAGGTAATGAAACGTCTTCAAGAAAAGAACGAAGCTCAGGCAGCACCAAGAACACCATCGTTCAACATCTTCCTCCAAATTGCTTTAACAGAATAACAGAGTTGGGAGGGTCCTTGGAGGTCTTCTAGTCCAACCCTCTTGCCCAGAAAGGAGACACTATACCATTTCAGACAAATGGCTGCCAGTCTCTCTTCTTAAAAAACTTCCAGTGTTGGAGCATTCACAATTTCTGGATGCCAGTTGTTCCACTGGCTAATTGTTCTCACTGTCAGGAAATTCCTCCTTATTTCTAGGTTGCTTCTCTCCTTGATTGCCTTCCATCCATTGCTTCTTGTCTTGCCTTCTGGCGCTTTAGAGAATAGGCTGATCCCACTCCCTTCCTTATGGCAACCTCTGAAATATTGGATCACGGCTATCGTGTCTCCCCTGGTTCTTTCAAGAATCCTGATAAAATTGTGCTTAGAAACCAGAGCTGTCAGTCACAAACTTTTGCCTCTTAATACTCTCTTGGATTTTTTTTTCTGGAAAACTTGGAAGAAAAAGAATTTGCTTTTGCAGACGCCTTGGCTACGGCGTCCAAATTCCAGATCACCAGTGAAGCGTGTGAAAACTTCAGGACTGATACAGTTCAAAGACTCCCTGAGTTTCCCTTTGGCTAAACTGCATGGATAATCTTAGTGTGTATTCCATTGGTTTGAATTGCTGGACCTGGACGAGCGCACTTGTATAAAAGGGTTATTTTTCTATGCTTGCTGCGGATGTACAAATAAGAGAAAATTGTAGCTGTGTGCTTAGCACATTCTCCCTTATGAGCGGGACCTTCTACATCAGGGGTGTCAAACACCATTTCATTGAAGGCCACATCAGGGTTGTGTTTGACCTTGGGGGGCGGGGTCAGGGGGTGTGGACAGAGGAGGCATGGCCAGTTCGACATCACTCATGTTGCGGGGCGCCAGTGGTGAGCCGAGTACTCTGCCAGTGAAATCGGGCTCCCGAGCTCTGTTTTCGGCTGCAATGGCTTCCTGCAACCCTCTGCTTATCTGGGTGTTGATTGCAGGCAAGGAGATAGTATGGTCCTTTTTGTTTCCTTTTTGCTTTTACTTGCATCTATTGAATGGTGTGCAAATGTTATTCCTCTTTTTGTTTCTGTTGATGACCGAGTGTTGAATGTAAATATTGACTTAATGGAGCATAAAAATTTGGCGCTAACCCTCCCAGGAGTAAGAAATTTAGGAGTGATTTGAAGGTGCATTTAGAATCCAAGATGGGAGTCCTCAAGCTTTTTAAACAGGGGGCCAATTCACTGCCCCTCAGACTGTTGGGGGACCGGGGTGTGTGGCAGGGGAAGGGGTGTGGCCAGGGTTAGGGTTAGAGGGCCGCCGGCTGCCCTCCCAAGCTGTTTTCGCCTGCAGAGGCCCCGCAGCACCCCACAGGCTAGATCTGGCCCCCAGGCCTTGAGTTTGACACCCTTGATCTACATGTAAGAGAATGAGTCACAACTGTGACTGTGGGATGCCTGCAGTGATTTTGGTTCCATCTTTTTTTAAAAATGTTTATTGCGTGTGTGACCCACAAAGAAACAAGGGGAGCTCCAATTGTGGATCACGCATGCAACACATAAATGTCCTTTTTTTTAAAACCACGCCCTGCAAGCATTCATGTTGAGCACCCATTTCAAAAAAGTAATTAAGGGAGGACTACATATATTTAATTGATGGTGATGGTGAAACAAAAAATGCTAGAATTGGAAGGGTCACAGAACGGCTCACATCCACCCTTTATTCTGGACAGGAATCCAATTAAGAAAAGGCTCCTATAATGGCTGTGGCTTGAACAGAGGTGATATGGAGATGGGAATGACCTTAGGATCACAGTAGCTTCAACTATCTTGGTATGGTTCACCAGAGTTTGGGGCACAAACTCCTCTCTAAGTTGAGATCTTGTTTTGTGTGCTTTCTTTGAGTGAAACTCACACATGCAGTTTTGTGGAGGGGCTGTTCTTCTGATGGAACTTTAACAAGTATGATAGGTCTTGTGTTGGCATCCATTCTTACGGGAGTATAAATTATGTTGGGCTACTTTCATTGGTTGTGTTGAGCAGTAGTTCCTCTCCAACTCTCTAATTTTACTTTTTCCCTTTACAAAGTCATCATGGAACAGTATCCAACCATTAACAGAAGAGAATAATACAGAGTTGGAAGGGACCTTCTAGTCCAGACCTCTGCTCAAGCACAGGAGACCCAAACCATTCCAGAGAAGTGGCTGTCCAGACTCTTCTTAAAGGCCTCCAATGATGAAGCACCTACAACTTCTGGAGGCAATTTGTTCCACTGGTTGATTGTTCTCATGGTCAGGAAATTTTCCCCTTCCTTCCAGGTTGCTTCTCTTCTTGATTAGTTTCCACCCATTGCTTCTTGTCCTGCCCTCGGGTGCTTTGGAGAATAGCTTGACTCCCTCTTCTTTGTGGCAACTCCTGAGATATCAGAAGACCACTATCATGTCACCCCTAGTCCTTCTTTCCATTAAACTAGACATACCCAATGCAGACATACCCTGCAACCTTTCTTCATTATATTTTAGCCTCCAACTGAAGCATATTAATTAATGCGCTATTGTAAATTCTTACGTCTTTTGCTTAATTTAGTAAAGTAAGCCTTTGGAACAAGCAGCTGATAAGCAGAAAGAAATGCTTGTACAAGGTGAACAAGGGCTTCTTTTAAATGTTCAAGCCCTTTAAATGTTCAAGTGTTGGGTATGGGTTTTTTTTTTTAGAGTTTTATTATTTTTCAGTTACAAAAATAAACATTCCATCTTTCCTTATGCAGTGTATTGTCTGGGTACAAACATCTCTGTGCAACATTGTTCCTCTTTTGCCACATCTTTCACGATCATAATAACATTATTTCCCTAAGTTTATTATTATAATATATTGAGCATTTAAACGCTATAAAACTCTCCATTTTTCTTTTTAATATCTTCTAGTAATAATATATCAACATTAAATATCCTTATTCTCATCATACACATACTAACAGTTTTATATCTTTATCTAAGTGTCCTATCTACTTATTTTTTAGCTTTCTTCATTTCTAAACTCCTTTTTCATTCTCCAACCATTGGTAAAATACTTCCTAAATCATATAATATTCAGTTTGCTCTTTCTCCTTAATTGCTGATGTTAATCTGTTCATTTCTGCACATTCTAATATTTTCCTTATCACCTTCTCTTCCATAGGAATCTCTACACTTTTCCAATGTTGTGCAAATACAATTCTAGCTGCGGTTAATACATGAATGATTAAATATACATTCTCTTTATTATAAATTTCAGGTGGAATTCCTAGCAGAAATGTTTCTGGCTTCAGCGCAATACGTTGTTGTATCATCTCTTCCAACCATGTCTTAATTTTTCTCCAATACATCTTTGCTTCTCCACATGTCCACCACATATGATAATAAGATCCAGGTATTTGGTGGCACTTTCAACATTTAGCTGAGTTGTCTTTAATCATCTTTGCCAACCTCGCTGGTTGAGTTGAGCTTAGTAAACTCATCTGAACCACCATTCTGACCCCGAGCTTCAGACCTTCTCCTTAATTGTCTCCAAAATAATTGTGGAAGTGTTCATTTTGACATTGTTTTGTGGATAGCCTTTCATGCTGAGGGATTTTGTTAACATTTAGTGTCTACACAGCTTAAGTAGTTGAAATTTCTTGCAGCCCTCTCTGTTACCAAGATCTGTGGTCGTTCCATGACAATCATCAATCCTTGGGGTATTTAATGATTAATGTTAAGGGTCTTCTCAAAAGTTTATTTTATCGGAAGAACCATAGTGTTACTATCACTAACCTGAATGGCTTTATTCATCTTGGTCCAAACGCAAAAAGATACATTCTTATGCTCATATTCTAGCAGAGTTTTGATGTTTCATTCACCTTGGTGAAATTTTCTTTTGAGAATACAATCTCAATTGTAGTTGGGTTCAGGTGGTTGAATTAGCTGCCTGCGTATAAATCTTGATGTAAGAAGAAACACAAGATAGAGTCTTTCATTTCACCTGTTTGTTTTGTGATACAGTCGATGGTGCTTATGATGCCGCCTGCAATTTGATTGTGACCATTTCAGTGAAAAATAAACTGAACACTGTTCATGCTTGAGAGGCGGTATGAGCCCCTTTGGTTTTTTTCAGAGATAGATAGATAGATAAGATAGATAGATAGATAGATATTAGATATATTAGATAGATACATGATTGATAGATAGATAGATGATAGATAGATAGATAGATAGATAGATAGATGATAGATAGATAGATAGATAGATAGATAGATAGATATTAGATGAGGAAAGATGGATAGATATTAGATAGATAGATGATGAATGGATGGATAGATAGATAGATAGATAGATAGATATTAGATAAATATTAGATAGATGATGGATGGATGGACAGATAGATATTAGATAGATATTAGATAGATATTAGATAGATATTAGATAGGTATTAGATAGGTATTAGATAGGTATTAGATACATTAGCTAGATGATGGGTGGATGGATGGATAGATAGATATTAGATATTAGATAAATATTAGATAGATATTAGATTGGTATTAGATAGATATTAGATAAATGATGGATGGATGGATAGATAGATAGATAGACATTAGATAGATGATGGATGGATGGATATATATTAGATAGATAGATGATGAATGGATGGATAAATGGATAGATATTAGATAGATATTGGATAGATGATGGATGGATGGATGGATGGATGGATGGATGGATATTAGAGATAGATAGATAGATAGATAGATGATAGATACCGTAGATAGATAGATGATAGATAGATAGATAGATAGATAGATAGATGATAGATAGATAGATAGATAGATAGATGATAGATAGATGATAGATAGATGATGGATGGATATTAGATAGATGATAGATAGATAGATAGATGATAGATAGATAGATAGATAGATAGATAGATAGATGATAGATAGATAGATAGATGATAGATAGATAGATAGATAGATAGATAGATAGATAGATAGATAGATAGATAGATAGATAGATAGATAGATAGATAGATATTAGATAGACGATGGCTGGACAGGCAGACATGGTGATCATTTCAGAGAAGAATGCATTCCTTTTCCCTTCTTTCTGAAGGGAGCTTGTCTCATTGGTTTGGTTTAATTAGTCTAGAATTCTGATCTTTCCTTTTTAATGTTTTTCTTACTCCTTTTGTAAAAAGAGTGTGTTTTTCTTGTTTGCCTCTTTATGGGTAAAAATACTAGAAGGAAGTTTCTCTACCTTGGAAAGAGGGCTAATAGCTGCAGAGGAGGTCCTCCCTCCCTTTCTCTGTCCTTCTGTCTTTCTCTTTCATTTTCTCTTTCTCTGTCTTCTCTCTCTCCCCCCTCCCTGCCTCACTTCTTCTCTCTCTCTTTCCCTTCCCCTTCCCCCTCTTTCTTTTCTCTTTCTCTTTCTCCTTTCCTCTTCATCTGTCTCTGTCTTTCTCTGTCTCCCCCCCTTACTTCCCCTCTCTCTTCCCCTTCCCCCCTCTCTTTTTTTCTTTTTTTCTCTTTCTCCTTTCCTCTTCATCTCTCTCTGTCACTCTCTGTATGTGTCTCTCTCTGTTTGTGTGTCTCTCTCTCTTTTCTCCTCTCTTGTCTGTGACATTCAGTGGCTGCTTCTGAGAATGATTACCTGATCACTCCACTCTTGCATGATCACCTGTCTGCTAATCCACCCTTCCCATGAATGGAGAAAAGTTTTCCAGTGGGAGAGAGGGAGTGGTCACGTGTGGATATTCTCAAAGCCTGATTGGTCCAAAGACTGAGAGTAAATTTCTTAAATACTCCTTCCTTCCATTCCTGCCCAGTTTCCTCTCAGTCTCTTGGTCCAAGCACTGTTGAGAATTGTGATAGGTAGGAAATTATTGGAAATAACTTTTTTTTAATTCAATCTGGTTTCGGATTTGGCTAATTCAGCGATTCTCAAATAGTGGGGCGCGCCCCCCTGGGGGGGCGCGAGGCTCCGTAAAGGGGGGCGCGAAGGCTCCCTTTCCATCTGGGTGCAACGGCGGCGGCATGGGCGAGGCATAATATATCCCGCCTGGAAGTGGCAGCACTTCGGACTGTGGATTTTCATTGGAGCTGCGGGCTGGAGCTGTGCAAGAAGCCTGCTCGGGTGGGGGTGGGAGGGAGGGAAGCACGGCTGTCCCAGGCTTCCCTCCCTTCCCCCCCCCCAGCCCAAGCAGACTTTTTGCACAGCTCCAGCCCGCGGCTCTGATGAGTCTCTGAGCAGTCCCCAGCGCTGCCACTTCAAGCCGGGATATATTCTGCCATGCCCTCAGCGGCGTCTTTATGCAGGTAGCTCGCCTCCCCGCCAGCAGCTCCACCGCCAGCATTCCGTCTGGAAGCGGAAGCGCAACAGCCGCTGTTGGGGAAGGGACAAAGGGGCGGCGGTCGCCCGATCTTGCCACCGCCACCCCTTCGCCCCTGGTAACGGCGACTGTTGTGCTGCTGCTTCCAGCTGGGATGCTGGAGGAGCTGCTGGCAGGGAGGGGAGGAGGAAGGGAGGGTGGAAGGAAGGATAGACAAGCAAGAGGGAAAGAGGAAAGAAGGCAAGCAGGCAGGAAGGAGGCAGAAGGAAGGAGGGAAGAATGGAACTGGAAGGGAGGCAGGGAAGGAGGGAGGGAGAAAGGAAGGATAGGAGGATAGGGAAAGAGGAAAGAAGGCAGGCAGGGGGAAAGAGGAAGGAGGGAACTGGAAGGGAGGCAGGAAGGAAGGGAAGGAGGAAGGGAGGGTGGAAGGAAGGATAGACAAGTAAGAGGGAAAGAGGAAAGAAAGCATGTGACTACGGTGGGAGACGAGGAAAGACCGGTGTGCTATGTTATGCAGAGGTGTACTTATAACAATTTTATAGACAAATTATACTATTTACAGTCGCGCGGGGGGGGGGGGGGGGCGAAATGTTTTCTTCTTCCTAGGGGGGGCATGACAGAAAATAATTGAGAAGCACTGGGCTAATTGAACATTTTAAAATATACTAAATTCTAAATTTGCAGCTGTGGCCCAGGGGACAGTTCTTTTGCCTCGGGGCGGTTGGGGAGGGCCCTGTGGGGCATCCATCCTTCCCTCCGTGGGCGCGGAGCCTTAGCCCTACCCCCGGGATTGCGGGGGTGCCAGCTTCCAGACAGCTGCAGGCTCGGCGATTGCTCCTGGAGGCTAGAAAAGGCAGCATCGGCACCATGAGGTGCACACAAGCTGCCGGGGAAGCCGCCACTTGATTCGGGCGGCAGCTGCACGCTTCGGAAAACGTTTTTGGAGTGCGAGCAAGCGGTGCGAAGGGGGGAGTGTGCACAGGCCTGCCGTGAGTTTCCCAGTGCCGCCAGGCCGTTCCTTTTGCCGCAAGAGGCCAGGAGAGCCGGAACGTGCTAATTTGGCCTCCTTTGGCCTCGCGCGGGTCCTGGCGGCTTTTTTTAATAGCGCCACATGCGTGGGGCCTTGATCGACCTGCAGGGCTGCTTGGGAGGCCCAGGCTGAGGCGTTTAGCCTGTTCTACCGGCTACCAGTACTAGCCCAGGCCCAGGTTCCGGAAGGGCCTATAGCGGCCTGAATTCTTCTGCCTCCACACATCGGGACATGTGAGTGGGGCTATGTAGGGGGGCTCGGAGATTCCCCAGGGCCAGGCAGAGGGCCCGGTGAGGGGGGAAGAGGATTGGGGGCAGGGGTTTTGACCTGGGGATCCCCCAGTAAGTCCAGTGGCGGCTCAGCATCCCTCTATAGCCTCCACCAGGGAGGAGGCCAGGAGGCATAAGGCCCTGGAAAAGACATTTGCCAGAGCCGAGAGGCAGGCCAAATCTACAGAGCCTGATTCTGCCAGCAGGTCACAATCTCCCATCAGGCCACCTTCTAAGCAATCCTCGCCTCGGGGATTCCGCCCTTCCTCCCCTTCACTCTCTCCTGCCAGGTCCCGCAGGTAGTCCAGGTGGAGGGGGTCCCCCTCCCCTTCCCCTTCGGTCTCTCCAGGTTTGGCTAGGGGGGGGAGTCAGGCGGACCCTTTGGAAGGGACATCCAGGGGACATTATAACCTCACACAGGTTGGCGCCTCAGGATTTTGGCGATACTTATAGGGACATGGAGGATTTAGAACTGAAGGCATTAAAAGGCTTATTTCTGCAGCCATCTCAAGGGGCATCACCCAGCGAGACAGAAGCTCCCACTCAGCTAGGTCTCAAGGGGGAACGGGCCGTCATCAGTATAGGGTGTCATCTCCTTCCATGGTTAGCGAGGCTTCTGCCATGGGGGAAGAGAATCTCCAGGATATGGGGTTCTCGGAAGACCCAGCCCGATCCTCCTTCTTCCTCGGGTCTGTTTCCTCCGACCATGTTCAAGGTTCTCCTGAACAAGGCGAGGAAGACCACCAAGATGGGGACGGGGGATCCCACGGTCCCCCCACCTAGGGACCCAGAAATGGCCATGTTTTTGAACACGGCCACGAACAAGGAGGAGATTCCAGCACCACCCTTGTTCATGGAGGTCCTGACCAACCAGTGGTCCCACCCCTCTAATTTTTCTAACCCTGGGAGTAATGACTGCCGCTTCTACAATGTAGAGCAAACCTTTGCTCAGGCCATCCAATTGCCCTCCATTGACACCCCGGTGGCTACTCTAGTCTCATCTTCCCCAGTGGTGTCCGGGGATGCGGCAGATAAGTTGAAACCTGAGGATAAGCGGGCAGAGCTTACTTTGCGGAAGAATTTCAGTGCCATTGCATGGGCCATAAAGTCTGCAGCCGCGGCCTCATATTTGAACCGTGCTACAGTCATGGGGCTCCGCCAGCTCCAGGATCGCATCCCGATCCAGGATGAGCAGTTACATCAAGACCTGACAAAAATTATTGCGACTTCCCAATTTTCCACTGATGCAATTTTAGACACAGTGAAATTTGCGTCGAGCGCCTTGGCCACCTCTGTTACCTCCCACCATCTGTTATGGCTTCCTAACTGGCAGATGGATAAAAAGGCCATGTGGAATCTGGTGGCTGCCCCATTCAAGGGTCCTAACCTCTTTGGGGAGGCCCTCGACCCCATTCTTGTTGAGAATAAAGACAAGAAGAAGGTGCTCCCGTCTAACACTAAAAAGCCCGAAGCTCGGTCTCATCCTTACTGTAGGAAATCTTATAGGGCCTCTGAGTTTGACCATCAACAGTGCTTCTCTTCCTTCAGGTCCGAGAGACAGTTTTCTCGGCCGCCCTATGAGGACTGGAATAGGTTCCAGCATCAGTCCCGGTGGCCCTTTCGAGGGGGCGGCAGTCCGTACCGCAGAGGGAAGTGACTCGAACCCGAGTCGTCCCATAGGCGGCCGCCTGTCCCTCTATGCGGATCGTTGGGACGAAATCACGTCAGATGCTTGAGTCACGTCCACAGTTCGTCAGGGTCTCAGGTTAGAGTTTCTCTCCACCCACCCCCACCCCCGAATTCCTTCAGGTCGTTCCCTCCGTCTCGGAGTCTGGAGCGCCGCCACCTGATGGATCAGGCGATCAGACACCTTCTCGACATTCAGGTGGTGGAGACAGTTCCCCAGCTGGAATGAGGACTGGGCCAATACTCCAACCTGTTTGTGGTCCTGAAGAGTTCGGGGGGCTGGAGGGCGATTCTGGACTTCAAACGCCTAAATTGCTTCTTAGTGTACAGACGATTCAAAATGTCTTCCCTCAAATCTATCCTTCAGGGCATCCGGAAAGGGGACTTCTTGGCATCGGTAGACCTCACAGAGGCATACCTTCACATCCCAATCTTCCCAGCTCATCGCAGGTTCCTAAGGTTCTCCCACGGGGACCACCATTACCAATACAGGGCTCTTGCGTTTGCGTTGGCTTCGGCTCCCTGCGTATTTACGAAAGTGCTAGCGGCACTGGCGGCCCATCTCCGGTCTGTCCCAGTAAGACTTCAATGCTACCTGGGCGACGTCTTAGTTCAGGCGGGATCCCTCCCTCAGGCAGTCGCGGAGCTTCATCTTACCATTCAGAGTCTTCAGTCCCTGTGGTTTTTGGTCAACTTTCCCAAGAGTCATCTGTCCCCTTCCATGCGCATTCTTCACCTGGGGACGGTCATAGACTCCGTGTCGGGAGTAGTCCGTCTGTCCCGGGATCGACAAACCAGCCTACAACAGCTAGCAGGAAAGGTCCTCAGAAGTCGGTTCGTTTCAGTTCTCACGTTGTCACAGTTACTAGGCAGGATGGTGTCTTGCATAGGGATAGTCCCGTGGGCCAGGCTTCACCTCTGGCCTCTCCAGTGGGAGCTCATTCCGTTCCAGAGGGTACGGATGAGCAACTCTCTTTGAACCCTACGCCTCCCAGCGGGGGTCCAAGCTTCCCTCAGGTGGTGGATCTCCCTAGCCATTCAGCAGGGATGCTCCTTCTGGGAACCCAACAGGGTGACCGTGACCACGGACGCAAGTCTGTTCGGTTGGGGGGCTCTGGTGGGCTCTCGCTTAGCTCAGGGCAGGTGGACGCCTTCGGATCTCTGGCACAATATAAATTGGCTGGAACTGAAGGCCGCCCGTCTCACTCTCCAACACTTCTGGACTTCGGTGGGGGGCCGCCACGCACTTCTCCTGATGGACAACGTGGCCACCAAGGCCCACATAAATCGTCAGCGGGGGACTCACTCTCGGGCCCTCTGGCTAGAGGCCCTGAGACTGGGCGCCTGGGTGGAGAGGCACCTGTTGTCCTTGGTGTCGGAGCACATCTCCGGCCTCTCCAACCACTAGGCGGATTGGTTGAGTCGGGCAACCCTAGACAATGGCGAATGGCAACTCCATCTGACAATTTTCCGGAAGATCTGCCTGAGGCTAGGCACCCCTCTGGTAGACCTCTTCGCTTCTCCGACAAATGTGCAACTGCCCCAGTTCTTCACACGCTTTCAGTCATGGATGGTGGAGGGCACAGATGCCCTCAGGAGCAGGTGGCCTGCGGGCTTGCTCTACACCTTCCCTCCCATTCCCCTCATCCCGGGGACCCTCAGGAAGGTGGTAGTGGAGAAGGCACTAGTCATAGTAGTAGCCCTTTTTTGGCTCAGAAAGCCTTGGTTCACAGATCTCGTTCAGCTGTCGGTAGCCCCTCCGTGGAGGATTCCGCGGGAGGAAGTGGTGTTGCACCAGGGGGTCCTGGTTCACCCAGAGCCCCAGTGGCTCCATCTGACCGCCTAGCTCTTGAACGGCGACTCCTCAGGGAGGCCAAACTATCCTCTGGGGTCATCCGCACCATCAAGGCTTCTAGACGCCCGTCGACGACATGGATTTACAACTCCACCTGGGCTGCCTTCGTTAGATGGTGTTCCCCTCTTGGTATCGCACTGGCCAGGGCCACGATTCCCGATGTCTTAGACTTTCTGCAGAAGGGTCTGTCGCTCAACACTCTGTGGCGTTAGGTGGCGGCTCTGTCCTCGGTCTTGGGGTACGTGAGGTCTTCCTCCCTCTCCCACGTTCCCTTGATAAAATGTTTCCTTAAGGGAGCGGCCAACCTCAGGCCTCCCCCCATACACAGGTTTCCCACATGGGATCTGCCCCTGGTTCTCAGGGCTTTAACGGGATCCCCGTTTGAACCTATCCAGTCAGTTCATTTGAGGTTGTTGTCTATCAAGGTAGTCTTTCTGGTAGCAATTACCTCGGCCCTTTGCATTTCGGAACTAGGTGCCCTGTCATCCAAGGATGATCTTTGCCACTTCCACCAGGATAGGGTGGTTCTCCGTCTTGACCCGACCTTTCTCCCTAAGGTGAACACCCCTTTCCATAGGGCCCAGGAAATCATTCTGCCTGATTTTTGCCTGGGCCCATCTGGGGATAGGGAGAGGTTTTGGCACCGTTTGGATGTCCTTCGCGCCTTACGCATTTACCTCCGTCGGACGGTGGAGTTCCGTAGGTCAGAGGCCTTGTTCGTCTCTTTCCAGCCTGGGACGTTAGGGGCCAGGGTTTCCTCAGCCACCATTGGCTGTTGGATTCGGCAGGCGATCGGCCTGCCCCGTCAGGAATAACAGCCCACTCCATTAGGAGTGCCGCGACCACGGCCGCATGGGACACTAGGGCCCCCTTTGAGGACATATATCGGGCAGCGACTTGGGTGTCGCCGATGCCCTTCATCCGTCATTATCGCCTGGATGTGTTCGCTTCGGCGGATGCTTCCTTTGGGCGGAGGGTCCTGCAGAGGGTGGCGGCTGAGACTCCCCTTGGGCCTTAGTTGGTGAATTTTATCCCTCCCTGGGACTAAGTCTGGGTATGTCCCACACGTGACCATTCCCTCTCTCCCACTGGAAAAAGGACATTGGTCTTACCTGAAGGTGTCTTTTCAGTGGGGAAAAGGGTGTGGTCACGACCCGCCCTAATTGGGGTATGGGGCCAAGGGGAGGGCTGGGAGTTTTCCCGGGAGGTTTTTGTTGTTGTGTTTTGTTTTCAGTTGGATTGTTCATCTTCGAGGAAACTGGGCAGGAATGGAAGGAAGGAGTATTTAAGAAATTTACTCTCAGTCTTCGGACCAATCAGGCTTTGAGAATGCCCACATGTGACCGCTCCCTCTCCCCCACTGAAAAGACACGTTCAGGTAAGACCAACGTTCTCTTCTCCTGCTACAGTGAGAAGAAGAAAAAGTCTAGATCCTGCATCGGTACATGTACATAGGTACATCTCTTCCTCTTTGTAGATTTGTTAAAGGAAGCCCCTCTTCTTCTCCTGTTCCCTTTTCTTTTTCACAAGTGGTGTGAAGGAATGGTTCAAAGGCCAGCTGTCTAGACAGAAGCGGAATTCAGTTGGAATAATTCGGGAGGGACTTTTCCATTAAATGAAAAGAATGATTCATAGTGACACATTCAGAGAGCAATTGTGCTAACCATTCCTTCAACCTTGATGAAGAAAAATATTTTTGCCGGTTATTCATGATCGCAGGCTCCAAGACTCTAACTATAGCTTGTAAATATGACCTGGGACGTGTCACCTGGGAGTGAAATACGTGTTGTGGGAATGAGCCCTTTCACTGTTGCTGGACCTATGCTGGATTTTACAGATATATGAGCGAATGTATCTAACCGGTTGTTGGAAGAAATGTCCTTTTGGGTTCAGTTCCAAGTGGGGAAAAAGACACTGGAAATATGGAGGCTGCTTGGAAAGATGGTTTAATGGTGGACAGGATCACATGGCTTGAGCTCCTGAAGAGAAAAGGGGGATCACATGCTTCCAGATGTTGGGTGAAGAAGAAAAGAGAGCAAGATGCTGAAAGTTCCAAGTGTCTGTGTGTGTGTTTGTTAGCTAACTTTGTAGGTTGTGTGTCTTTTGTGTCCCAAGCTCGGTTGAGGTCCCAGATACCATGTGGCGACTTTCTGTAGAAGTATAATCCTACCTTTGTTATGTAGAGTAGGCTAGCTCAGCCTATGGCCCATTGAGAAAGGTGCGGGCTATTAAGAGTTACTCTGTTTCCTGCCTAAAACATGTTTCTCCATTTCTGATCCAGGGATATATAATAGGCTGATTTTTCAATATTTCCCAGGATTTCATTTTTCTAGGAGAGGAGTAGATGCTAACTTCCTACAATGTGTCCCTTTCTCTGTTGACCTGAATTGCTTTTGTAACGCATGCTTTTCAATTTCCCCGTAAACAGAACTGCTACAGGAAATTCAGGTTTTAAACAGAAGGGAAATTGAAGGGGACAAAAACAAGGCACCATTAATAATAGGTCCAAACACGCTCTTTGTTATACTGTCTTTCTTGCTTTTTCAATTGTTTTTTCATAGTTCTAGGTTTACTTGCTTCGTCCTATCGGACTAATTCTAGCGCCGCTCATTTTGGTTTCCAAAAACTAGGTACAGCGTGGGGCGTTTTATTTCCAGACCTCCGTTTCAAAAGAACGTGCAACTTTTTCTCTCTTCGTGATCAAAATACCTCTGGCTCTTTCTCTTGCTTGTTCAAATTTGGGACGCCTAACTGCCAAAGAGACATTTGTTGCTCAATGAAGCAAGCCAGGCCAAAACGTATTCAGATTGCATTACCGCATGGCCGGGGTATCTGGCATAGGCTGCCCACGGCCCCTTGCCATTGGATCTTCTAGCTGGCAACAAAGATTGCCAAAATCCCAACCTTTGCAGAGTCTGCTTCTCTGGGTCACTACAGATTGTAATATGTGAAAATGTTGTATGTTGGAAGAAATGTCCTTCTGGGTTCAGTTCCAAGTGGGGAAAAAGACACTGGAAACATGGAGGCTGCTTGGAAAGATGGTTTAATGGTGAACAGGATCACGTGGCTTGAGCTCCTGAACAGAAAAGGGGGATCACATGCTTCCAAATGTTGGGTGAAGAAGAAAAAAGAGACCGAGATGCTGAAAGGTCCTGGCTTTATGCCCTCTTTGGCCTTTGATCTTGAACTTGTATTCTGATTGGTTGTCAGACTCCCATGGGGCCATGCAGGGGCAACTCTTTAGGCTGTGCTTTGAGTCCAAGTTCAATTGCCTTGCTGGCTGATGTAATTTTCCCAGGTGCCTTGTGGTGAGTTTCTGTAGAAGGCTAATCATACCTTTGTTATGTAGAGTAGAATAGCTCAGGCTTTAATGGCTCATTGACAAAGGTGGGTGGGGGGAGGAAGCTGCAGGGAGCTACTTTGTTTTCAAAAACATGTCTCTTTCCCTTTTCACATCCAGGGAAATATATTCTGCCTTTTTAATATTTCCCAGGATATTTTTCTAGGAGAGGAGTGGGTGCTAACGTCCTACATGAGCTTTCGGGGGCAGAACGGTCCCAGAGAGGGAAGGAAGAGAAGGAAAGAAAAGAAGAGAAGAGAAGAATGGGAGAAAGAGGAAGGATGGAGTAAGAAGGGAGAGGTCCTTTTGGCAGAAAAATCAGCATTTAGATTAGATTATAGAATAACAGTTGGAAGGGACCTTGGAGGTCTTCTAGTCTAACCCCCTGCTTAGGCAGGAAACCTACACCACTTCAGACAAATGGTTATCCAACATCTTCTTAAAAACTTCCAGTGTTGGAGCATTCACAACTTCTGGAGGCAAGTTGTTCCACTGATTAATGGATGATTAATGCTCAGAAAACAGTGCCAAGAGACTCAAATCAGCCCTTTCCACTTTAAGAAAACCAAGTTGCACCAGCTGAAAGAAAAACTCCGAGCAGCCCTGCAAAGGTAACAGAGCTGGCAACAGAAACACTTAGATAGGGACATTAAGATCAGGGGAATCGGGCTAAACACAACTCACCTGGAAATTCCCTTTTCCTCTTTCCTAGCAAAATTAACCCCCAGGATAGGAAAGACAAAGCCCAAGGAACAGGTTTATCCCATTAAGGCAGGAAGACAGGATCCAGGGCAATTGCTTTAACTAGAGGCACACAAACAAACCCATCAAGCTGCAGTAGCTTTAAAGTGGAATTAAGCATAAAAGGATCAGCTTCACAATTTAAAAAATGGAGATTTTGCAGTATTCTTTCCCTGCCACACCCACCAAGCCACACCCACAGGAACCAGTAGTAAAAAAATTTGCATTTCACCACTGAATTAAAGGATCCCCTTTCTGGCAGCTGGCTTCCATGTCTATTTCTTCTCAGCATTGGTGCCTGCTTCCCAGCTGGGAACAAACCAGGGAAATTTCTTCCAAACATCCTTAAATCCTGCAAACATGCATCACACCCAGGTTGTGGAATATCTGTGTGAATGGGGCTTATTTCTTTATTTCAGGTGATTTGTTTTTTTTAAAAAAAAATACATCTCTCACCCGCCACACAGGGGAGATGTGAGTTAAACCGAATCTATGATTATTGTAGCTTTTCAACCACTTTAGAAGAATATCCAAAGAACAGGTGGCTCCTGGGTTTTAGGGATTGTTGCCTCTCCTGTTCTGCATTCCTAGTTTGTTAACCACTGCAAGGAAACTGAAAAGGGAAATGATGGCCGTGATGATGTTGCAGAACAGCAGAAGAAAAAATATAGATGCATGGGACCTGATTAATATAATGCAATTTCCGAACTAATGCAATTTGGAATGTGAGTGGAAAAAGGCAGAGAAAGAGGGAGGGAAGACTTGGAACATGATGTTATATACAGCGCCTAGATCATCAACCTTGACTGTCCTTTAGAAGGACAGATGCTGAAGCTCAAATACTTTGGCCACCAAATGAGAAGAGAGGACTCCTTGGAGAAGGCCCTGATGGTGGGAAAGGTGAAAGGAGAAGGGAGAAGGGGACGGCAGAGGAAGAGACGGTTAGTCATCGACGCAATGAACCTGAATTCGGGAAAACACTGGGGGACCGTGGAGGACAAGGGGGAATGGCAAGTTATAGTCCTATTGTTATGGCCCACCAACTCGGATGATGAGGCTGGGGAGGAACTTGGGCCAATTCTGGAGTCTGGGGAAGGCTTTGATGGATGCTCTGCCTCGGACACAGAGATAGAGCCATGGCTATCCGACATTTCCCAGCCACTGGAGTGGCTGCTGCCTTTGGAGGCTGAGATGAATGAGGAGGAAGAACAGCTGGGGCCTGTTCCAGATGCACGTTTGCACAGAGCAGTTAGGAGAGGAGAACAATGGAGGACAAGGAGTCGACTTGGGAAGCAAGGAACATGTGGATGCTGAATTGCCCCTCTCTGGCTGGGGAATAAATAGAAGGAAAGGGGAGTGGTTGTCGTAGGAGACAACAGTTCATATTTCTGAAGATTTTGCTCATTGTGTTACGTGCCACAGAGACTCCTTGCCGGAACTTAATTTTCAACCTTTCGCCTGGGAGCAATTATTGCAAGGAACTGATAAGGTCTGTTACTACACTTAACTCCTTGAAGGACTATTGCCTGGACTCTTCAGTGTGTGAATGCCATTAATTCAGAGGAGATAAATAAAGAGGGTTTTTTCGTGAGAAGGAGTCTGTTTCTTGTTTCTGTTAAGGCTGGGTCAGAACACCTATGGTTCAAGGGACCACAAAGAATTGAACATGCTGCTGCTGCTGTTATATTAATCAGTTTTAAGATGATAGAAGTTAGCTTCATGTTATTGAACAATACCTTTCTGTTGTTTTCCAGAACATTCAAAAGCAATGCAATTACACAAGGATTCCTTGTATCCCAGTAATATGTATATGTATATGTGTGTGTGTGTGTGTATGTATGTATGTATGTATGTATGTTTGTATGTGTGTGTGTATATGGGCATACCAGGGGTTGTAACACAAACACACACACACACACACACACACACACACACACATATATATATATATATATTTGTTTTCGTAGATTTTCACGGGTGTAGGTATGCTGGTTTTGTTGTATTCGGGTCTTTTCCCGTGTAAGGTTGAGATTGTCTTTGCAACGTTTCGGCAGGATCACACCTGCCATCTTCAAGCTGTGGGCTTACCCTTACTGGGATTTGAACCTGTGCTGTTATATATCTCAGGCAGGAGTCTTAGAAAGAGGGAGTGTGAACTTCCTCCCATATTTAGGCTTCTTGGATGAGAAAGGAAACATCTTCAAAGAAAAAACCAGAAAGTCCAGTTTTTTGTTTTGTTTGTTTTATTGGATTTATATGCCGCCCTTCTCCCAAAGGTCTCAGGGCGGCGTACAGCATTAAAAAACACATATTACAAAAGTTAAAAGGAAATTAGAAACAATCCAAAAAAAACAAAGCCAATTAATATAACACTAACATTTTAAAAATTAGATAAAATTAATAGGCCAGGCCAGCTTGCTGGAAAAGCCAACTTTTTAGGGCGCGTCGGAAGGACCGGAGGTCAGGGATTATGCGAAGCTCCGGGGGCAGCTCATTCCAGAGGGAAGGTGCTTCCATAGAGAAGGCTCTCCCCCTAGGGGTCGCTAGCCGACACTGTTTGGCCGACGGCACCCTGAGGAGGCCAACTCTGTGGGATCGCCCTGGACGGTGGGAGGCTACTGGTGGCAGTAGGTGGTCTCACAGTTATCTCTTGAAAAAAAACCACTTGCGACAGGAGAAGCTTAATTTGTTTAACTGGTAGAGTAGCTACATTTTTTATTTCATTTCTGGAACTAAGAATGAAATGGAATGCTAGGTCCTTCATGAAATCAAAGATGAAGCTCAGAACACGGGGTGACTTTTGCTAGCGGTTGGGCCGTAGGGGGAACATAGAACTGGGAGACTGATTTAAACCCAGCCGTATCAATCGTCATTGCAAGTTAAGCTAGGTATATGTTTTGGTTAGGACCAGCAATGAGTTTCATATACTTTTTTTCCCCAAAAAGTAGCCTTAAAGTCAGAGGTGGGTTCTGCTGACATGCTCACCCCCCCGAACTGGTTCCCTAATTGCCGTGGCATGTATTTTTGATGTTTTAAAATGTTTTGTGGATGCTCAGACCTATATATAGGCAACTGCGCATGCTTGCTTCGCTCACTCGTGTGCGCAAAATCGCACACGCCCCGAAATGGCCACAATGCTGGCAGAAACCCACTCCTGCTTAAAGTGGATGGCTACTAGGCAGTCTACCAAAGAAATTAGTATCTCCCCAGTGTTTCATTGACTCAGTTTCACCAGAGTTTAATATTTTTATGGATCCTTTTGACTGGGAAGCTGGCATGTTGCAGATCCCCTCCATGAAGTTTCCTTCACAACATTTCAAAATGGATTTTCCTCCTCTTAATGCAATACAATTAATACAATAGCAGAGTTGGAAGGGACCTTGGAGGTCTTCTAGTCCAACCCCCTACCTAGTCCAACCCCCTGCCTCTTCCTCCTCTCCCTTCCCCTTCACATCCACCATTTCCTCCCCCTCCTCCTCCTCCCCCTTCCTCTTCCCTTTCTCATCCACCACTCCCCCTCTTCCTCCTCCTCCCCCTTCCCCTTCACATCCACCATTTCCTCCCCCTCCCCCTCCTCCCCCTTCCACTTCACATCCACCACTTCCTGCCCCTTTATTTACCTTTATTTAAATTTATAAACCGCTCCCTCTCCCCAAAGGGACTCGGGGCGGTGTACAGTCAAAAGTTAAAACACCATATACATATACATAGAGGAGGCATCAAACCCGGTAAAAACGAATTATATAAAAACTGTACAATAATAATAAAATTAAAACAACATTAAAATCTACCCCAAAAATTTAAAATAACTGCCAGGAGGATTGAAGAATAGGACTATAATTGGGCCAGGCCAGCTAATTGGAACAGGTGGGTCTTGAGTTTCTTGCGGAAGGAGCGGAGATCAGTTGTGGTTCTAATATCGGCGGGGAGGTCATTCTAGAGGGTTGGGCCCATCACAGAGAAGGCCCTACTCCTGGGTGCCGCCCGCTGGTATTGCTTAGTGGATGGCACCCGGAGGAGTCCCTCCCTGTGAGAGCGAATTGGTCGCAGGGATGTATGGGGTAGGATGCGATCCCGCAGGTAACTAGGTCCTGTGCCATGGAGCGCTTTAAAGATGGTAATCAGCACCTTGAAACGCACCTGAAAAACCACAGGTAGCCAGTGCAGCTCGCGCAGGAGATGTGTTATGTGGGAGTACCTAGTACTCCCCATGATTGCCCGCGCGGCCGCATTCTGGACCAGCTGCAGTCTTCGGGTGTATCTCAAGGGGAGCCCCATGTAGAGAGCGTTGCAGTAGTCCAGACGGGACGTCACCAGTGCATGAGTGACTGTGCGAAGGGCGTCCCGGTCCAATAGGGGATGCAATTGGTGCACCAGGCGAACCTGGTGGAACGCCCCCCCTCGCCGCGGCTGCCACATGGTCATCCATCGACAGCCGGGCATCCAGGAGGACGCCCAAATTGCGCGCCCGCTCCACGGGGGCCCTCCTCCTCCTCCTCCCCCTTCCTCTTCCCTTTCTCATCCACCACTCCCCCTCTTCCTCCTCCTCCCCCTTCCCCTTCACATCCACCACTTCCTCCCCCCCTCCTCCTCCCCCTTCCTCTTCCCTTTCTCATCCACCACTCCGCCTCTTCCTCCTCCTCCCCCTTACCCTTCTCATCCACCATTTCCTCCCCCTCCTTCTCCTTTTCTCCCGTTTATTTGTTGTTTATTTATTTTTTAACAATTCGCACTTGGTTGTGAGAAAGGATAACACCTTCTGCATGTAACAGAGAGGCATACACAGTTTGATAAACAGATCTGGCTTAATGACAAGGTACTGCTCCCCCCAACACTTCAGGGTATGTACTCATCCGACCGAATTCTACAAACTTCTGCCCTTCAGCCACCCACCTTGAACTTTCTGCCCAAGCAGAAGGATAATTCCTGGCATTAACACTGATTGAAAGCCAACGTACCCAGGGGTCCTGTGATTGAAAGGGAAAAGAATAGAGTTGAGTGGGAGACAGGCAAACACTTGTTGACATATGGGATTATGGAAGATTTACACCACTTTGTGGAGCCTTTCAGGATTAACCATGCCATACAATTGAGGGACATGGTGGCTCAGTGGCTAAGACGCTGAGCCTGTCAATCAGAAAAGTCAGCAGTTCAGCAGTTCGAATCCCTAGTGCCGTGTAACGGAGGGAGCTTCTGTTACTTGTCCCAGCTTCTGCCAACCTAACAGTTCGAAAGCAGGTAAAAAATGCAAGTAGAAAAATAGGGACCACCTTTGGTGGCGAAGGTAACAGCGTTCCATGTGCCTTCCGCATTTAGTCATACTGGCCATATGACCACAGACACATCTTCGGACAGTGCTGGCTCTTCGACTTTGAAACAGAGATGAGCACTGCCCCCTAGAGTTGGGAACGACTAGCACATATGTACAAGGGAAACCTTTAACTTTACAATTGCAAAGGGCTTTGCTTGAGTATGGGCAATATATAACATATTTCCCTGAAAATAAGACCTTGTCTTATTTTTTTGCCACCAAAAAAGGCACCAGGTCTTACTTGGGGGGAGGGAATGTCCACTGACTCGGCTCATGTGCATACATCACCCCCAGCCTCCTTTTTGCTGTCAGAGGCCTTCAGGAACTTCTTTGCTTCAGATACTTGCAGCCAGGCCTCGCGCACCTCGCCCATTTCTTCTGCAGCAGGCTATTGTGGTCTGCTGGCGGCCTGTGGAGCTGGCAGCAGAGTCAGACAGTGGGGAGGCTGGGGAGGAACATGGGCCAGTCCCGAGAGCTGAGGAAAGCTCAGACGAGGGCTCTGCATCAGAGGCAGAGAGGGAGCTAGACAGCAGTGTGGCAGAGGAACAGCTGGAGCCTGTTCCCAGTGTGCGCATGCGCAGAGCTGCCAGAAGACGAGAACAACTTAGAAAGCAGGGTCGACTCAAGAGTAAAGCCACACCTTGAAGGCGATTGGCCCCTCCCATAGGAAACAAAAGAGGAACGAACGGGGAGTGGGCTTTTGCAGAAAAAAAAATCGTTCATTCGGTCCGGAAAGTTCTGTTTGTGACTATAAGAGTCTCTGTGCCAAGTTTTGCTTTGCTCTGTGTGTGGACACTAATTATCTGGCAGCGCTCCTCATGAGATAAGGTTCGTGTGGATAAACATTCCTCTAAAAGACTGATAAGCCTCCCTGACTGTGAATGAAAGTAATTCACAGTCGTGTAAATAAAAGAGGTTTTGTTGGGACTGAGATGTTGGTTTTGCCTTCTGAGGAAGCCTGAGTCAGAACACAGGCAAGGCTTTCCTTAAGGCCTCTGTAGCTGATAATACAGCTCTGGATTGATCCAAAGCTATCGCTTACAGAGACCTTCAGGAAAGCCTTGCCAGCTGCAGAAAGGTGCGCGAGGCCTGGCTACAACTGTCCGAAAGTAGGTAGTAGGGCAATTCCATACCCCCCATTCCCACCCTAGATTCACTTTTACCTATGAAAATAGGAGCACGGATTGAAGTAGATGTGGCTCGTTGAAAATGTCACAACACAACCCGTCTGTCAGACTTGCAAGCCATCCTTTTAGGTTTTAGGCCTGCCACACTTTCTACTATTCATTTTCTATTGTAGGGAAATAGGAGGGGGGATTATACAGAGTTGGGTGATATGTAGCCATAACAAAATTCTTTCTGGAAAGCCAAGGTCACCCTTTGTCTTTTCACCTCTGCACCTGGCCAGAACAGAATGGGTGGAACTGCCAGGTTGGTAGTGGGAGATTGGACCATGTGATGGACTTGTGGGTGTGGGGGCAAGATCTTGAACTTTCAACTGGGTGGGGAAAACCGGGAAACTTTCAGATTCAGGTTTTCCCAGGTGTGCCAACATGGCTCTCTTAATAAATTGGAACTTTGAGCAATACTTTGCCTTGGACTCTGATTAACTTTTGGATGCTATTTGGAACCTTGACACCACCATCTACACAATTTTTAAATACCCGCAGAGCCATTTTCCTTTGGCCTTTATTTTTGAAACAGGTAGACCTTGTAAGAAAACACACACACACACAACCTGCCAGGGCATCTAATTTTAAAGTAGACCAAAAAGTTTAGAAGATGAAGAAAAAATGAGCAGCTTTTTCTGCCACCTTTCTAGAAGCCCCCCAAATTATTGTGGGGTTGGTGATCTGATGAGATGGTTCCTTGATTCACTTCGGCAAGAAAAGTTGAGAAACGGAGCAAAAGTCACTTAACCAATTTCTCACTAAGCAAGAGAAATTGTGAGCTCCATTGTGGTCGTAAGTGGAGGACTGCCTGTATATGAAATTATTCATTAATGGTATGATTAGCCCCCGTGGTCTCTTTAACATACCGGACGATTTTCATATATCCTGTTTGAGAGTCACGTGAAGGAAGCAGGACTCATTCAAAGTAATTGCAGCTTCCCTTCATTAATGGAAATCCATATTCTGCCCTTTGGGACTTCACAGCGCTCTGCCTACAGATTTCCTCACATAACTTTGCAGCCATTAGACTTGGAAAAGATTATCATCATCATCTTCATCATCATCTTCTTCCTCATCTTCTTCCCCCTTCTCCTCCTTCTGGAAAAGTTTGCATTCTGGAGTCCTTATTTTCTATCTGTTGTACGCTGCACGCAGGGCTTCTGTCTGTATTGTTCGCACAGGCTGACAACTCCTCATTCCGTCTCTTTAAGGGAATATACCTCATGTTGTTTCTAAAGGGGATCCAGAAAAAGAGAGAGAGGTCATTTTCTGTCTTTTTCTTTGATTGATTATGTGCCATCAAGTGAGTGCCCATTCTTAGTGACCATACAGATAGATTTTCTCCAGGGTGAGTGACCTGCACTTTCAGGTTTTACATCATTCCTGTAACTGAGTCAATCTGCCTTGCTGCAAGGTATTCTTCTTTTCTCCCTTTCCCTTCCTCTTCCTTCCTTCCTTCCTTCCTTTCTGTCTCTCTCCCTCCCTTCCTTTTCTTTCTGCTTTCCTTCTTCCCTCCATCCATCCATTCCCTTCCTCTTCTCTCTACTCCCTTCCTCCATCTATCCCTCCCTTTCTTCCTCTTCTCTCTGCTCCCTCCTTCCCTCCCTCCCTCCCATCCCTTCCTTCCTTCCTCCCTCTTCCCTCTGCTTTCCTCCCACCCTCCCTTTCTCTTCTCTCTGCTTTACTCCCTCCCTCTTTCCCTCTCTCCCTCCCATCCCCTTTCTTCCTTCCCTCCCTCCCTCCCTTCTTTTTCCTTCCTTCCTTTTCCTCCCTCCCTCCCTCCCTCTAATCCCTTTTTTCCTTCCTCCCTCCCTCCCTTCCATCCATCCATTCATCCATTATGAACTTTTCAAGAAATCCAGGATTTCATATAACATGCCTCAAATGTGACAATTTGTGAGAGAAGGTTTATGGAAGGACGGGGTGATACGTTATCCTGATCGATATATTGATGGTGTGACATGCTTGAAAATAAATTGTGATTTCCCATTTTGATCTTCCCAAAGAGTGGCTGTTTTCAATTGTTGGGCTTTTCATGGAATCAAGAAGAATTTCCAAAATCTCTTCAATTCAGTTACAGATTAAAGCATCTGAAAAAGGAAGAATAGAGAATCTCTTTGGGGGGAAAAGGAAGTCTTGCCACAGGCCGAAATTAAATTTAGAAAAGTTTACTGAGCTAATAAGGATACACATGCTCTTATTCAGCAGAATTATCTTGAGGAATTTGGATAACTCAATCAGCATTTTCTCTGATTTGGCTGAGGTAAATTGGGACATTAGTCTTAATGGCTACTTAATGGCATGTGCACTTAGAAAAGTAATTAAACATTATATTTAGTAGATAGTTTAAAAATTCATTGTGCAATGCATCCCTTTCAGAAACCCATTATAGATGATCTTACAAAGGAGATAATAGGGAGGCTAATAGTTTGGTTTTCAGTCTAGCAAAATACATTTATTGGCTCGACTGGGAAGCTTATTGTAGAGTTTGGCAATAATTAACTTAGACAGGATCCTTCTCCATCAATGTGTATCAGAACTACCAGATCTTCAATGGATAAACTCTTCTTCTTCTTCTTCTTCTTCTTCTTCTTCTTCTTCTTCTTCTTCTTCTTCTTCTTCTTCTTCTTCTTCTTCTTTTTCTCCTCCTCCTCCTCCTCCTCCTCCTTCTCCTTCTCATCCTCCCCCTCGCCCTTCCCTCCTTTGTTAGTTCTTGGTTTTTGCTCTTCTGGTGGCCTCAACCATTGAGCTGCTGTAGAGAGTCTTCGATGTTGTCTTTCCCTCCTCTTCTGGGACTGCTTCATGTTCTTTTTTTATATTATGCCTCGTTCATAATATTAAGTTCATTTCAAAGAAACTGGACGGTTCCAAATTTCCAGGAGTTGAGGAGAACCAAGGCTGCAGGCCCTGGTGTTATGGTATGTGCTCTCCATAGAGATGAGAATACAGAATAACAGAGCTGGAAGGGACCTTGTAGGCCATCTAGTCCAACCCTCTGCTCAAGCAGGAGACCCCATCATTGTCAAAAAGGCATAAAGAGTTGTTAACCTAATCTTGCAAAGCTTCTTTTCTGGTAATATTGTACTGCAAACTAGGGCATAAAAAACCTTTGCTAGACCAATTCTCGAATATAGCTCGTCTGCCTAGAATCCGCACTGTATATTTATACAATTGAGAGAGCCAGAGGTATTTCACAAGAAGAGTCCTCCGCTCCACTGCTCGCAACAGAATACCTTATGCCACCATGGTTGAAACTTTGGGCTTGGAGAACCTAGAACTACGCCGCCTACGGTCTGTCCTAACTGTAGTACGCAAAATTATCTGCTACAATGTCCTACCTGTCAATGACTACTTCAGCGTAAACCACAATAATACACGGGCAAACAATAGATACAAACTTAAGGTACACCGCTGCAAACTCGATTGCAGAAAATAGGACTTCAGCGACAGAGTGGTCAACTCCTGGAATGCTCTACCTGACTCCGTTGTTACATCCCCAAACCCCCATAATTTTAACCTAAAATTGTCTACTGTTGACCTCACTCTATTCCTAAGAGGTCTGTAAGGGGTGCATAAGGGCACCAGCATGCCTACCATCCCTGTCCTACTGTCTCCATTTATTCCTGTTTTCATATCCATGTTTATACTTATGCCTGTTATCTTTTACATGTTTGACAAACTAAACGAAATAAATAAAAATAAATACCATTTCTAACAAGTGGCTGTCCGCTATCCAGAGAGAGACTTTTTTGACAGGGTACAGAAGATTGTAACTTAAAAGTCAAAATTTTGCCGAGGGCTTCATCTGCTGTGTTATCTTTGATTTTTTTTTGTCATCACAGTAGAGGATACATTGTTTGTATTTTAATCGGACTATGGATTTTGTTTAAAAATCCAGTATGTTACCAAGAGTCTTGAAATGATGTGAGCTACAGCTTCAGTAAGGAAATGATGAATAATCCAATTCAGTTAGTCTTTTCTTTTCATTCCTTTTTTTAATGGGGGGGGGGTGTCAAAGCACGCTTTGGAGCTATTCACGAAGTTGTCAGAAGGCTGATTTGTCCTGTGATAAAGCAGAACTCCTGTTCTCTATTTAATCCCCGGGAAATGGTGTGAGACCTTCTAATAAATTAAATTTAGTGGTTTCAATAGGAAATCCACTTTGTCTTTCTTTTGCCCAAGGGCAACCTTGAGGTGAGAAGGAAAATTCCTAGGCAGTCAGTGTTCCTCTCAGTGGTATTGCCACAATGATGAAATTCATTTTTTTTACTACCAGTTCTCTGGGCGTGGCTTGGTGGGTGTGGTGTGGCTTGGTGGGAGTTGCAGGAGAAGGATACTGAAAAATCTCCATTCCCTCCCCACTTCTGGGAAAAGATATTGCAAAATCTCCATTTCCACCCCACTCTGGGCCCAGCTAGAGGTGGTATTTGCCAGTTCTCTGAACTACTCAAAATTTCCGCTGCTGGTTCTCCAGGACCTGTTGAATTTCACCCCTGTATTGCCCTTTCAGAAGATCTGGACTTTTCCATCCATTTCAGCCTGATGGATTCAGAATCCAAGAGCGGGAAGGGAACCTAGAGGTCATCTAGTCCAATGTTCTACTTATTGCAAGTTTCATTAAGAGCATCTCTGGCAGATGACAAGCCACCTTCAGTCTGAAAATCTCTAATGCTGGGGATCTCACCGCTTCATATTACAGTCTGTTCCACTGATGATCATCTCATAAAGCCAAGAAACTCCTTGGGAGATCTAAATGTAATCTTCTTCATCATTTTAACCTACCAGTTCTGTCTTTTAGCTAATGGAAAGTAAATCTTATAGCTTCTCTCTCTCTCTCTCTCTCTCTCTCTCCCTCCCTCCCTCCCTCCCTCCCTCTCTCTATTCTATTCTATTCTATTCTATTCTATTCTATTCTATTCTATTCTATATATAAATGGCTCTATGTGTGTCTGTATGTTCCAGCATAACTCTGGAACACTTCGAACAATTTTAACCAAACTTGGTACACAGATGACTTACTCTCAGGAAGCAAATACTGTGGGGGTAAGACATCCCTAACAACCCTCAGGGTGTGTGTTCTGTTAAGATAGATCCTGTTGTGCCTTAAAATTGATTCTACCATACTGCCGTAAAATGACTTCTACTGTACAGCGCTGTGGATTGCCATGGTAATGGCTCCACGGTACTCCACAAGGGGGCTCCCTCTGATAAGGAGAAAATCCAACATTAGAAATTGTGGCGACGTTCATGGAAGGAAGGTTGGGATCAGTAAATACCAGGGCAGCGCCGGGTTATCAGCTAGTAGAAAATAAATCTCTTCAATCTCTGAGGAGCTAGATGGGTTTGGAAATAGGAAATATAGGTAAATAAAAAATAATAAAAATGACAGCCTTTCAAAGATTTCATGACTGCTGTTCTGTTGTCCTTCTGCCAGTTCATCTATATTGGAAGAGACCTTGGAGATCTTCTAGCCGAACCCCTTCTCAAGCAGAAAATCCTATACCAGCAGCCCTCAACCTCTTGGGCACCAGGGCTGCTATTTTATTTTTATTTTATTTTATTATTTTATTTAATATTATTTTATTTTTTATTTTTTTTATTTTTTATTTTTTTATTTTTTTATTTTTTATTTTTTATTTATTTTATTTTATTATTTTATTTTAGTTTAGTTTTTATTAGTTTAGTTTAGTTTAGTTTATTATTTTTTATTTTATTTATTTTATTTTATTTTATTTTAGCTTATTTTATTTTATTATTTTATTAGTTTAGTTTAGTTTAGTTTATTATTTTATTTTATATTATTTTAGTTTAGTTTTTATTAGTTTAGTTTAGTTTATTATTTTTTATTTTACTTATTTTATTTTATTAGTTTAGTTTAGTTTATTATTTTAGTTTAGTTTATTATTTTATTTTATATTATTTTAGTTTAGTTTTTATTAGTTTAGTTTAGTTTATTATTTTTTATTTTATTTTTTATTTTATTTAAGTTTAGTTTAGTTTATTTTTATTTAAAATCCTATCTCACATCCTTGGAGCATTTGTAACTCATCTTCTGTGTCATGAGCAGAACTCCCAAGCGTGCATTTCTCTGCCAGCTTTAACTTTTCACTTCAGCAAAAACCTTCTCCTTTCATGGGAGTCGGATACTGTTCTTCATTAAAGACTTCCTTATTTAATTCCGGAATGTTCCAGCAAGAACAGGGTGGAAAAAGATCAATGATTTTTAAAAAAATAAAAAATAAAAACAATCGGATTTTAAAATTTTAAATCAGATTTTTAAAATTTAAATTAGATTTTTTAAAATTTAAATTAGATTTTTTAAAATTTAAATTAGATTTTTTAAAATTTAAATTAGATTTTTAAATGTAAATTAGATTTTTTCTATTTGCATTAAATTTATTTTAATAAAGTGCTTTTGGAGTAAAATCTATCTAAAGATAGTTTGCTGTTTAAGGGACATTCATAATTTAGTTTATTCAGCATGAAATGGAGCTTAGTTATGTAGCATGAGGCTGTATATTCTGCAATCTTTGCATTTCTGAATCCAAGCTCTGCAAGCGGAGAGAACATGCACTGCATTGATGCAATCCCACAATTTCACAGTAACCATGAGATATAAATCATAAAACAAAGTTCAGGAATATTCCTTTATCCCATTGTTTTGCAAATCTATGTATATGTACACTACAAAGTGTACGATTGTTTGAAGAGAAATCCACCTGTACCACCAGGTTGTAGTCCAATCCCCTGCTCAGGCAGGAAACCCTGTATCATTTCAGACAAACGGTTGTTCAATCTCTTCTTAAAAACCTCCAGTGTTGGGGACCCACAATTTCTGGTGGGGAGCCATTCCACAGGTTAATTGTTCTCACTGTTAGGAAGTTTCTCCTGATTTCTAGGTTGCTTCTCTCATTGATGAGTTTCCATCCATTTGCTTCTTGTCCTGCCTTCAGGTGGTTTGGAGAATAGGTATACAGTAGAACGACCACATACAGTCACGGCCATACACCGTTCCATAACTTTGGTCGCAACCCGATTTGGTCGTGATCCAAACCTAATTTTGGAAATTTGGCACTTACAAAAAAAATGGCATGGAAGTGGAGATTGGCCGCAAAAAAAAAAAAAGTTAATTTTTTGGTCAGAAGGATTTGTGACCAGCGGTTCCACTGTATAATGAATGTTGTTGGTATGAAGTAGATATTTCCTTAACACTTATTTTATGTTTTTGATTTCTTTGGTCTCGCTGTTTCTGCACTTTGCAGAATGTTGCTATTCTAAACAGAATATTATGGTGAGTAAGTATCCTGTCCATCATTTGGAAACGAAAAGGAAAAAAAAACAAGAACCAAATACAGATTAATTAAACATTCAAAATTCCACCCCCACCCCCCAATAAGGTAAAAAATGGAAAAGAAGGCACAGGTTGTTCGCCTTTAGTGACTGCCTTGTTTAGCAACTGTTCACAGTTACGACAAGGATGAAAAACTAATTGTGTGACCTATTTCATATTTATGACCTTCGCAGGCTTCTAAAGCAAAGAAAAACTGAAGTTGGGTCATAGGAGCAGTTTTATTTTATTTATTATTTTATTTCATTTTATTATTTTATTTCATTTTATTATTTTATATTAATTTACTTTCTTATTTTATTTTATTACTTTACTATGTTATTTTATTATTTTATATTATTTTTAATTTAATTTTATTACTTTGCTATTTCATTTCATGATTTTATATTACTTTTAATTTAATTTTATTACTTTGCTTTGCTTTGCTTGCTATCCATCTCGTCCCAAGGAGACTCAGTTGCAGGTTTACTTAACAACCTCTTGACTCAACCAATGAGTGGCTTCTCCCAATTGTGGTCACTAAAAATGAAGGCTCCCCATAGTGCATATTTGAGTGTATCTCAAGTCTTGAACAGTAAATTAAAGCTTGACGAAATGCAATCATATTGATTAAGCCTCTCATGACATTGATAAAAAGTTCCATTCAAATTGTGAGTCATCTGTAACGGTTTTAAATCAGCTACACTCAGTTTTTCCCACTGATGGAAACACTCTTCTTAAGTGTTTCTCCCAAGAATTAGTTCATAGTTTGCTAAGTTTCAAATCCTGCAGATACTACCGGTATTTAACAATACATTTAACAAAACAGAATGAAAGAGTTGGAAGAGACCTTGGAGGTCTTCTACTCCAACCCCCTGCCTAGGCAGAAAACCCTACACCACTTCAGTCAAGTGGTTGTCCAATCTCTTCTTTAAAACTTCCAGTGTTGGAGCATTCACAACTTCTGGAGGCAAGTTGTTCCACTGATTAATTGTTCTAACTGTCAGGAAATTTCTCCTTAGTTCTAAGTTGCTTCTCTCCTTCAATAGTTTCCCCCCATTTACATCTTTAGTCCTTAAAATCCTTTCACCAGTATTTCATTTATAGCCTTATAAAAGTAGTCCTTGACTTACAGTACAACCACAATCAAGCCTAACATTTATATGGCTAAGCAAGGCATTTCTTGACTTTTGCCCCATTTTACGACCTTTCTTGCCACTATTGTTAAGTGAATCCCTGCCATTGTTAAATTAGTAACAAGGTTGTTAAGTGAATCTGGCTTCCTTTATGACTTTGCTTGTCAGAAGGTCATGTGACCCCGGGACACTGCGACTGTCATAAATATGAGTCACTTGCCAAGGGTCTAAAGTTTGATCACATGATCATGGGAGATGCTGTGAAGTCTTAAGTCTGTTTTTTCAGTGCTGCTGTAACTTTGAACGGTCACTAAATGAACTGTCGTAAGTCAGGACTGTCTGTAATATTAAATCCAATATAGCCCTGATGGTGAACCTATGGCACGTGTGACTGAAGTGGCTGTGGAGTCCTGTCAGCTGGCACGCACGGCATCACCCGTTCCTCTTCCGGGTTTCTGGTGCATGACAATCAGCTGTTTTTTGCTCATGCGGCAGTGCTGGAAACCAGAAGAGCTGGTCTTCCATTGTGCACATGTGCGCTGGCCAGCTGATCATCACGCGCACATGCACATCAGTAACTGGAAGACAAACCGGCTGGGGTGCATACGCGCACTGGAAAACAGAAGTTCATTTCCCGGAACGTGCATGCCTACTTGGCAGCTTGTCTTCCGGGGCGTGTCCCCGATGAGCGCACGCGCACTCGTTGCCAAAAAGATTTGCCAGCACTGCAATATAGTGTCAGTATTGGAACATGCTGTCCTAACTATATGGAGTATTTAGGATGCTGTTCTGTGTCAAGAACTGGGTTAAAGCATCTAGGAACTGCAGATTTACCCGGAGTCAAGAAAGGTCAAGGTGACAGTTATGGTCGAAATCCCGCTCCAACACAGGTAAGGAAGGGGGCAGGGCTTTGATGGCAGCTCTCATGGCTTTTGAAACCTCTGTGGATGCCACTCAAGTTTCCCTGAAAATAAGACCTCCCCGGATAATAAGCCCAATCAGGCTTTTGAGCGCATGCGCTAAACTAAGCCCTCCCCTGAAAATAAATCCTCCCTGCAAATATTGCAACACAGCAGCAGCCATAAGGTGACCATACTCAACCACCTCCTGCACCTCAAAAATAATAAGACCTCCCCAAAAGAAGGCCAAGTGCTTATTTTGAGGGTCAAAAGAAAATAAGGCCCTGTCTTATTTTCAGGGAAACACAGTAGGAGTTTCTCCTTAATTACAGGTTGCTTCTCTCCTGGATGAATTTCCATCCATTGTTTCTTGTTTGATCTTATGGTGCTTTGGCAAATAAGTTGACTCCATCTTCTTTATGGCAGCCCCTCAAATACTGGGATGTCACCCCTAATTCTTCTTTTCTCTAGACTGACCATACCCAAATCCTGCAACCGTTTTTTCCTATGTTTTAACCTCCAGGCTCTTAATCAGCTTAGTTGGTCTTCTCTGCATTCTTTCCTCAATCGAGAAGTTTCTTGGGTTCAGAACTCAATAACCCAAATCAGGGGTATCAAACTCAAGGCTTGAGGGCCTGATCCGGCCCACAGGATGCTCAGAGCTGGCTCGTGGGGCCGCCCTGGAAACAGCGGAGGACTGGCCCGTGGTGCCTCTGCCAGTGAAAAAGGAGCTTGGGAGGGCTGTTTTCAGCCATGAGGCCCTCCTGCAGCTCTCTGCCAGTGAAAATGGAACTTGGGGAGGCCATAAGTGGCCCACGCGGGCTCCGTTTTTCTCTTGCAGAGGGCTGCAGGAGGCCGTTACAAAGCCCGGCTGGGCCATTTGCGGCCTCCCTGGTCTCCATTTTTGCTGGCAGCGGGCTGCAGGAGGCCGTTACATTTGAAAACAGAGCCCATGTGGGCCACTTACAGCCTCCCTGGCCTCTGTTTTCTCTGGTAGACGGCTGCAGGAGGCCATCATGGTCAAAAACAGAACCTGGGTGGACCACTTGCGGCCTCCCGGCTTCCCTTTTTGCTGGCAGAGGGCTGCAGGAAGCCATCACAGCCAAAAACGGAGCCTCGATGAGTGACGTCAAGCTGACTATCCCCACCTTGGCCATGCACAACCCAGCTACGGCCACCAGCACTCCAGCCCCCAGAGGTCTAACACAACCTTTTTGAGGCCCTCAATTGAAATCGAGTTTGACATCCCTGATCTGGATGATTGAGTATCTCCATAGATGTATCGAGAATTCTACAATGCCTCATGTTACATATACATCCAGCTAGTTTATACCAATGCGCAGAAAGCTTTACTTCCTCATGCTTCCATATAAAACACCTTTGGGTACATGTGTGTAGCTAGTGTATCCCTTTCAGAATTAGTGACTTTCCAGACGATTTTGTTTCTATGAGATTCTATCGTGAAAAGTGGAGCATGAGTCTTCAGCATCGAGACCACAACGCATGTTGCAGAATGGAAAACCAAATGCTTCCCCCCCCCCCCCAGTTCTCTTTTTTGGGTGCTTGTTGCTGAGAAAAAGATACCATATGTTGCAAGAGACATTTTGGCAGCCCTGCCTTTAATGTGCATACCACATGTCCTTGCTATGTGGTTTTGCGGTTTCATTCCATGTTCACTTATCTTGGAACATTAACTTAACTAATGAAAAGGATGTAATGCTCTGGGCTGCAAAATCCAATTGCTTTCTTAAAAGCATTCCAACATCAAACCCAACCAGGCTGGGCTTGTTGAAGGATTGGGGGGAGAAGGCCATGTTGATCTCTTTCCTTTGGGATATTTATCTTTCGGGACATTTATATGGGCTCTTGGACTATTTTTGATTCTTTGATGATCGGACGCTTGTGTGCGTGTAGTTCCTGTAGCAATAAGAGAAACATTGCTTGTTCTAGAACTGTGATGGTGAACCTGTGGCATGCGTGCCCAAAGTGGCACACAGAGCCATGTCACCTGGCCCACGTGACCTCACCCGTTCTTCTTCCGGGTTTCTGGCAAGCATGTCAGCTGGCCTTCGTGCATGTCATAGTGCTAGAAACTGAAGAGCTGGAGTTCTGTTTTCTGATTGTCTTGTGCGTGCATGCGTGCCGGAAACTGGAAATTGAAAGTGTGCGCCGGAAACCAGAAGGTAGGTAGATAAAGGGAGAGAGAGAGAGAGAGAGATAGATGATAGATGATAGATAGATAGGTAGATGATAGATAGATAGATAGATAGATAGATAGATAGATAGATAGATGATAGATAGATAGATAGATAGATAGATAGATAGATAGATAGATAGATAGATAGATAGAAATACAGTAGGTAGGTAGGTACAGAGAGAGTGTGTGTGTGTAGGTAGGTAGAGGAATAGAAAGAGAAATAGAAAGAGAGAGAGAGAGAGAGAAATACAGTAGATAGGTAGGAAGAGAGAGAGTAGGTAGGTTGGTAGGTAGAGGGATAGAGAGAAAGAAATAGAGAGAGAGAGAAATACAGTAGATAGGTAGGGAGAGAGAGAGTAGGTAGATAGAGAGGGATAGAGAGAGAGAGGGTAGGTAGGTAGGTAGATGTTTCCAGGTGTGTTTATCCATGTGATGGAGAAGGAAATCGCTGACAATCTGCAGCACCTAAGACTTTGTTTCTGCTGGCACAGCACTTGATCAATGTAATTCTCATCAATCAGTTAAAGAGTTTTCCAAAAGGAAAAAAAAGTTTTTGCACTCTGCAAACCTCCCAAAATGGCCTGTTTTTGGCGAAAATGGGCCTGTTTCTTTTTTTAAAAAGGCATGAATAACCTTGGGGGGGCTTGCAGAATATTCCTGGGGGGGGAAGGCAAAAAATAGCCTGTTTTTCATGAAAATGGGACCGTTTTTTTGTCAAAAAAATTGCATGCATAGCCTTATGGAGGCGTATAGAGTGTTGCTGGGGGCTGGGGGTGGCAAAAATGGCCTGTTTCTTCTCATTTCTGCCCTCCCCAGCCCCCAGGAGCCCTCTGAAAGCCTCCATAAGGGTATTCACAGCCATTTTGGTGAAGGGGACAGGGCTTCGGGAGGCAAAAAAAATGCTGTATTCGATGTATAAGACACAACCAGATTCTCAGCCTCTTTTTTGAGGAAAAAAGATGCGTCTTATACTCTGAAAAATACGGTAGCTGGATTTTATATGTAACAACCTTTTCTTAAAAAGGAGTTAAGGGATACAATGGATTACATTAAGGGACTTGGTGGCTCAGTGGCTAAGACGCTGAGCTTGTTGATCAGAAAGGTCGGCAGTTCGGTGGTTCGAATCCCTAGTGCCACTTAACGAAGTGAGTTCCTGGTACTTGTCACAGCTTCTGCCAACCTAGCAGTTCAAAAGCATGTAAGAATGGAAGTAGAAAAATATGAACCACCTTTGGTGGGAGGGTAACAGCGTTCTGTGCGCCTTTGGCATTGAGTCATGCCAGCCACATGACCACGGAGATGTCTTCGGACAGCGCTAGCTCTTCGGCTTTGAAACGGAGATGAGCACCGCCCCCTAGAGTCGGGAACGACTAGCACATATGTGGGAGGGGAACTTTTACCTTTTTTACCTTTTACATGGATTAGAATATAGTGTCAGAAAAACACAAGGTTCTTCTTCCAACAGACTCTTTTTTAAAAACTTTTTAAAAATTAATATAGATAATTTTAAGATAAGAGGAGTCCTTGATGCTCCCTGAGCTTGGTTGTTTTCTTGCAGACATTTAATTACCCAACTACCATTGTTAAACTGAAAGCTAGGTGTCAAACTGGATTCCTTTGAGAGTCAGATCAGCATTGTAGTTGACGGGGGAAATGGAATGGACCCCTCCTGCAGCACTTTACCGGGCAAAACAGGGCACAGGGGGCAACATGCAGCTCTGTTAATGCCCCTGCACCTTGTTTTTGCTCTCCCCAGCCTCCAGCAGCACTCTGCCAGACAAAAATGGGCAGCGCAGAGGCCTCAACGCAGCCCGTTTTTGGCTGGCAGAGTGTTGCAAGAGGCCGAGGAAGCCGAAAATGGGCTGTGGGGCAAGGGATACACGCAGCCCATTTTGGCCATTAGAGGCACCGTAGGGTGGTCCTTTCATATTTCCAGGCTGGCCCCGCATCCGGCCCACAGGCCTTGAGTTTTCCACCCCTGCTTTATATGCTTATAATTCTTCTACTAAGCAGTAGAAAACAAGATGTGTTTTTTTCGCCTTTGGTTCTACAGCCTAAGCACATTTTGAATCTGATCAGAGCAATCATATACATAAGTCACCCACAGTCTCCCAAATTGACGACATCATCATCATCATCATCATCATCATCATCATCATCATCATCATCATTTTAGCCATTGTCTAGCCACTGCAGGATATTTCCAACCATATTGGTCCTGAGTTTCCTTTTGCCAATTGGGACCACCATACTTGCTGATGTCGTCCATCCATCTTGTTTTAGCTCTCTTTTGTGACCGGTTTTGATCAAGTGGGATCCATTCTATGACCGCCTTACATTCCATGGAAAGTAAATCATAGCACAACCTACAGGTATGTTGAGTGAACAGTTTGGTTGTCTAGGGCACACAGTTTCTGGTCTCCAAGTTAAGTTAGGAGCAAATCATAGGTGCCTTGCCTTACAATCAAAACCGAAGTGCTTTTTCAAGAGGCGACTGGACTTTCTGGTTTTTCTTTGAAGATGTTTTGCTTCTCATCCAAGAAGCTTCTTCACTCTCATTCCCAGAAACCTCTTGGATCAGAAGTGAAACGTCTTCCAAGAAATAAAGTCCAGTTGCCTCTTGAAAAAGCACCTTTGGGAAAACCGTGACCTGCATGACTGAGAATCTCCATAGACAATCAAACCAGAACATGCGCAGATCAGTGATGGGTTAAGTCTGTCTTAAATAAAGTGTAATACCAGTTTATAATGCCTTGGTAAAACTATATTTAGAATACTGTATCCAGTTTTTGTCACCACGATGTAAAAATAAAAAAGATGTTGAGACTCTGCAAAGAGTGCAGAGAAGAACAACAAAAATGATTAGGGGACGGAAGGCTAAAACATATGAAGAATGGGTTGCTGGAATTGTGTATAGTTGACTCTAGTGAAAAGGAGGACAAGGGGTAATAGGATAGCACTGTTCCAGTATCTGAGGGGCTGCCACAAAGAAGAGGGGGTCAACCTGTTCTCCAAAGACCTGAAGGCAAAACGAGAAGCAATGGATGGAAATTAAGGAGAGAAACAGAACTAAGGAGAAATTTCCAGGCAGTTAAAACAATTGATCAGTGGAACAACTTGCCTCCAGAAGTTGAAAATGCTCCAATACTGGAAGTTTTAAAGAATAGAATAGAATAGAATAGAATAGAATAGAATTGAATTCTTCATTGGCCAAGTGTGATTGGACACACAAGGAATTTGTCTTTGGTGCATATGCTCTCAGTGTACATAAAAAGACAAGATACATTAGTCAAGAATCATAAGATACAACACTTACTGATAGTCATATCAAATAAGCAATCAGGAAACACTCAATATGAATATAAATTGTAAGGATACAAGCAACAAAGTTACAGTCCTGCAGTCATAATTGGGAGGAGATGAATGAAAGGAACGATAAGAAGACTAATAGTAATAGTAATTCAGCCGTAATGAATAGTGTGACAATGGTGAGGGAATTATTTGTTTAGCAGAGTGATGGCGTTCGGGAAAAAAACTGTTCTTGTGTCTAGTTGTCTTGGTGTGCAGTGCTCCATAGCGTCATTTTGAGGGTAGAAGTTGAAACAATTTATGTCCAGGATGCAAGGGGTCTGTACATATTTTCACGGCTCTCTTTCTGACTCATGAAGTGTACATGTCCTCAATGGAAGGCAGGTTGGCAGTAATTGTTTTTTCTGCAGATTGGACAGCTACTTGCCTGAAATGGTATAGGGTTTCCTGCTTGAGCAGGGGGTTGGTCTAGAAGACCTCCAAGGTCCCTTCCAACTCTTTTACTCTGTTATTCTATTCTGTTAAAAAAAGATGTTAGAGGATTCAATGGTGAATAAAATAACATGGCATTTCCAGAACAAGGTCCGGATCTGGCAAATAATTGACCATCAAGGAATCTAGGTTAAAAGATACAGTATGTCCCTATGTGCTTTGCTGATAAATGTCAATAAAACATCTAAAAATAGCTATACAGATGTAGTCTTAAATTGATTAGCAGTAATTGGCCCCAAGTCAGTGTAATCTCTGATGGGTGATGTCATATGTAATATTCTCTTTAAAAGATTGTAGGAGACTCGGCTTAGTTGATAGAAATGTTTTCCTGGTTGTGAAATGGATGCCAGGATTCATATCTCAGAGGGCACCTTCTCCCTATTTTATGTTACTGAGCACATGTGGCAGGATTTTGTCCTTTTTGGACTCTCTAAAATCTTTCCGAAACGCACAGTGGGGAAAGCTTGGAGAAATAGATATAAGCGAATTTTCAAATATTTCCCAGGGATCTAGAGACTGAATGGAAACATTTGGATTTATGTGTTACATGCACACAACATATAAGATCCTATCAGTATTGCTTACTGTGTGCATATGATGAAAGAGGACTCGTGTTGACTAGATAGAGCTGAGCATTTACTGGCCAGATGCCCTTCCTGATGCCTACAGCGGGTTCACAACAGATATTCTTTGTGCCCTGAGAGAGAAAGATCTACTGTTACCTAGGGTTGAACTCTCAATCTTCTGAATGGGAGTTGAGCATCTTCACCACTAGGCCACCAAGATGCTTATCCGGTTTGCTCCTTAAAACCCAATAAATCCCCCATAGGTCAAAAATTGAATGTTTGTATAACCTGTAAAAACTCTAGTCACATTTCCGCTGCCCAGAAAATCAAAATTTAAATAACCTTTCCCTTTTGAAGTAAATATATGCACTCTATGTCTTTACTGTAGTATATAATTATATCCCAGAACTATTTTGTGTCCAGTTCTGATCAGCACAATACAAAAAAGTTGTTGGGACCTTAGAAAGAATGAAGAGAAAAACAAAAAAACGACCAGCAGACTGGAGGGTCAATTGTGTGATGAACGGTTGGGAGAGGTAGGTATGTCCAGCCTTTTGAAGAGAAGAACTAGGGGTGATAGGATAGCAGTTGTCTAGTACTTGATGGACACGGTAGCTCAATGGCTGAGCTTGTCAATCAGAAAAGTTGGCAGTTCGGCAGTTCGAATCATATAGCGCCACGTAACGGAGTGAGCTCCCGTTACTTGTCCCGGCTTCTGCCAACCTAGCAGTTCAAAAGCACGTAAAAATGCAAGTAGAAAAATAGGAACCACCTTTGGTGGGAAGGTAACAGCGCTCCATGCGCCTTTGGTGTTTAGTCATGCCGGCCACATGACCATGGAGACATCTTCGGACAGCGCTGGCTCTTTGGCTTTGAAACGGAGATGAGCACCGCCCCCTAGAGTCAGGAACAACTAGTACATATGTGCAAGGTGAACCTTTACCTTTACCTTAGTACTTGAGGGGCTGTCACAGAGAAGAGGGGGTTGACTTATTCTCTTGTTCTCCAAAGCACCAGAGGGCAGGACAAGGAGTAATGGGTGGAAGATTGAAGATTGATTGAAAAGAGATCTAACCTAAAATTGGGGAAAAGAATTTCCTGATGGTGAGAACAATTTATCAATAGAATAGCTTGCCTCCTGGAATTGTGGGTGCTCCATCACGGGAATTTTTGGAGACTGGACAACCATTTCACTGGGATGCTGCCTTGAGCAGTGGTTGGACTAGAAGGCCTCTGAGGTCCCATCCAGCCCTATGACTCTGTGTTCTGTGTTCCTGGTTTAAAGCAACTGGAGTCTGTATTTATAGTACCGTACTTTAACAAGGGTTTACTATTTCTCTACCGCGGATAAAGAATTTGCTTCTGAGAATCCAAATACCAAGGATTGGTTAAATTAAACCATAATCTGAATCTATACATTTTTCTTGGTTCAGTGACTGGTCATAAGTCACTTTTTTTTCAGTTATAAGTCGAGGACTCTCTGAGGTCCTGCTGAGAACTCCTGTGGATGAATTGGGAAGAGAATTAATTCACTGCTTTAAACTTTAAATCAATTAATGAGATAACTAGGAAGTACTGTAGTAACTGTATGAAAATATGCTGGGCCATATACTGAACAGATTTAACAGATTAACAGAGTTGGAAGGGACCTTATAGGCCATCTAGTCCAACCTCCCCCACTCAAGCAGGAAACCCTACACCATTTCTGCCAAATGGCAGTCCAATCTTTTTTTGAAAGTCTCAAGTGTTCATCACACAACTTCCGAAGGCAACTTCTGTTCCATTGGTTGATTGTTCTCACTGTCAGAAAATTTCTCCTTATTTCTAGGTTGAATCTCTCCTTGTTCAGTTTCCATCCATTATTCCTTGTCTGGCCTTCAGGTGCTTTGGAAAATCACTTTGGAAAACCCCTCCTCTCTGTGGTAGCCCCTCAAATATTGGAAGCCTGCTATCATGTCTCCCCTGGTCCTTCTCTTCACTAGACTAGCCATGCCCGGTTCCTGCAACAGTTCATAGTATGTTTTAGCCTCCAGTCCCTAATCATTTTTCTAGAGTCTCAACATCTTTTTTATAGTGTGGTGACCAAAATTGGATGCAGTACTTTAGGTGTGGCTTTACTAGGGTTTTATAGACTGAACTTGGAGGTGATAAACATTTGGTCTTATTCCAGCCAGTTTTAAAGGACAAAGTTGGAGTTGGGAGCTTTTTCAGCCTTTTTGATTTGGGGATTTTCTCCAATAATGAAGCTGTCCGTAGAGAAATGGAAGTTTGGCCAAATTCTTCTCTGTCTTTAAATGCAGATTCTTCTTCTCAGGTGACCCCATTATGAGAAAAGGTACTTTCTTCGTACAGAACGTGAAATTTAGGGAATTCTTGTTTCATTGTGTCAGCTTTATACTTGAGAATCACGGTCAAGAGCTGATCGATTGTGCCGGAAAGGTGTTTTTGAGAGAGTCCTGTTCTGAAATGCTATACGTTGGCTCTTTCTCAACATACTTTCTGGAATCCTTCTGCATACAAGAGTGCATTGGGACTAAGCGTAGACCTTGTCCAAGTCTCGGCATGCCTGCAAACATCTGTTAATTAATGCAAACGAAAATTAAATATTATTAGATCGTGATTAGCAATTCCCACCTCTTTGTACCATCCACAGTTTTTCCCCCCTAGCAACAGATTTTCCCAGATGCTTTGAACATTCATCTACCATAGTGGCCAAAGTTGCAGAAAAGTATATTTTCTAAAACTAGCTAAAACCACCACTTGTTTTTTGGAGTAGTGCCATACAATTATATATCAATGGAAAGATAATTTAATCACGAATGTAATGCAATAATTTTTATGAAGGATTTGCTATTAGAATAGCAGTTTTAAAGAAGAAAAGTGAAACGAGATATACAAAAATTATTGCCATGTGAGATAATACTTAGTTGGGTAACCTTTAGCGTGAAGTACGGCCTTACAGCGTCTTCCTATGGAGTGAACCAAGTTCTGCTTGGTTCGGCAGCTGTTATAACATGAAACCAAGATTGAATGATTGTTTTTTTTAACTGGGTTTTATTGCTGGGTTGCTTCTGACTAATAAGTTTCTTTAGACAGCTCCATAGATTTTCAATTGGGTAGTTAAGGTTTGAGCTATTCCCAGGCCATTCCAGCAGTGGAATATGATTACCGTATTTTTCAGAATATAAGGCGCCCCCCCCCCCAAAAGAGGCTGAAAATCTGGGTGCGTCTTATACGCTGAATACAGTATTTTTTGCCTCCCAAAACCCCGCCCCTGTCACCAAAATGTCCGTGCATAGCCTTTAGGAGGCTTCCAGAGTGCTCCAGGAGGCTGGAGAGGGCAGAAATGAGCAAAAGATGGGCAGTCTTTTGCTGATTTTTGCCCCCCCCCCAGCCCCCAGGAGCACTCTATAAGCCTCCTAAAGGCTAAGCATGCCCTGTTTTTGACAAAAAATGGGCCCATTTTCACGGAAAAGAGCCATTTTTTGCTTGTTTTTGCCCCCCCCCCAAAAGCACTCTACAAGCCTCCTAAAGGCTATTCATGCTCTTTTGGGGGGGGAACCTGGACCCGTTTTCATGAAAAATGGACCGTTTTGGGGAGATCTGCAGAGTGCAAAAACATTTTTTTTTAAAAAAATTGCCTCTTTAAAATCTTGGTGCGTCTTATACACTGAAAAATACGGTACCTTGAAACTTCAAAAGGAAGTGGTGTTATTAGCCATCAAACCTCAAAAATACACTTTTCCCAAAAGATTTCCACAATTTTGGCCATTACTATACTTACAAAATAATAGGGAGATCTATCTTCCAGACATGTGGTTATCTCAGAGACAGGACATCTCCAGGCACCTTCCAGCTGCGTCAAGTATGTGTCCTGTTGTGGTCCACTGGCATCTTGTTAAAGGCAATGTTAAAGTCTTAGCATCTCTGCTGGAAGAAGATCCTAAGTTTGGTTTGTGTTTTCTTGATTAGCTTGGTGCTTTGGGCCTGTTCTGTTTGGTTAATTTATTTCCATTGCTTGGGATGAAGCCCAGAATGGGTTAGTTCAGCAATGAGTTGAACGTCTTCTGCGAAGGCAGCTCCTTAGATCTCAACATTTGGGAGATGTTAATTCTACCTCCTTTACTTTCATTAGCTTCAGGTCTGGAAATTCTATGAGATTTTCTTGCTTGCTCTGCCCTGCGCATGGCGAGCCCCTGAGGATTTTCCTCACTCTGCTGAGATAGCGGGACCTGGCGATTTCATCCAGGGGGGTCAGGGGGCAGCCCATGATTTTGGGGGCTGTGCTCATCACCCTCTCAAATGCCTTCCTGTCTGTGGCTGTACCATACCGTGACACAATATGTGAGGGCGCTTTCTATCATGGACTGGTAGAAGGAAGTCACCAGCCTCTGTTCCACCTGATTTTTCCGCAAGACCCCGAGGAAATGGAGCTCTGTTGAGCCTTTCTGACCACCTTGGGGCGTGTTATTTTTCCAGCTGAGATCTTGGCTAAGGTGCACTCCCAGGAATTTGAAGGAGGGGATCCTCTCCACACAGCCCCCCTTGATGTAGATTGTGGAACAGAGGTGGGATTCACTTACCTTCCCTACTGTTCACAAATGTGAGCGCGCCCGCATGAGCCCTCCCTTCACTCGCACGCGTCCTCCCTTCACTCACACGGGCCCTCCTTTCACTGACATGCGCCTTCGTGTCAGTTGCACGCTCCCTCGCTTCACTCACACGCACCTTATCCGCCCATGTGTACCGCCTTCTGTGCATGCACAGTGCTCGCGCATTCCATCAGGGCAGGTGGGCGGAGCCTTCTGCAGCCACCACTACCGGTTCGCCTGACCCCTAGAAAACTGGCTGAATAATCACCTATGGTGAGGAAGGTTCCTCTCTCTGCTTCTAGAAGTCCAACACCATCTCCTTTGTCTTGCTAGTGTTTAGATAGCAATTATATTTGAATTTCTTCCTGATACCACTAAGTGTTTTCTTAATTGCTAAGAGAAAAATCAGTGGGCAATCCATCTCATTTATGGAAAGTTAAGTTCTGTCCTAGCCTGCTTTGATTTTTCTACACTTCTCGGGGGTCTTTCAACTTGCCAGTAAATGATAATCATAAACTTGGCAACTTCTTAGCGGGCGGGGTTGAAAACACCCAACTCTGCAGCTAATTGAAATCTCTTCCACCGCACAGAATGCCATCAGAGTAATTGCAAAACAAGGAAAAACAAAACAATTAAGACAAAAGAAGCATGGAAAGAAAGCTTTTGATTTAAATGTTGGAGGCAAAAAACAACAAAAAATCCACCCATGTACAGAGAATAAAATTCAGGCCTTGTTTTCCCCACTCCCTTTAAAATGGAACCCTGCCAAGGTTTGCATTTAATGCTCACTCAAAGTTTAATTCTGAAATAAGCACTTAAAAGCTACCTAGGAAAGACATTAGGGCTTAAGTAGTCCCTTTTTCCCACCTGCTGAATGTGTGTAAATATGAACTTCTCTTTACCTGACACTGAGAGAGAGAGAGAGAGAAAGAGGGAGAGAGAGAGAGAAATACAGAGAGAGAGATGTATACTGATACATACATATACACACACACACACACACACACATACAGAGACAGATTAGAGAAAGGGAGAGATACACAGAGAGAGAGATACGAGAGAGATTAGAGAAAGAACGATACAGAGAGATTAGAGAAAGAGAGAAATACCAAGAGAGAGATATTAGAGAAAGGGAGAAAGAGATGAGAGAGAGATTAGGGAGAGATTAGAGAGAGAGATTAGAGAAAGGGAGAGATACAGAGAGAGAGATTAGAGAGAGAGATTAGAGAAAGCGATAAGAGACTTTAGAGAAAGAAAGATGCAGAGAGAGATTAGAGAAAGAGATACAGAGAGAGAGAGCAATTAGAGAATGAGAGAGATACAGAGAGATTAGAGAAAGAGATACATGGAGAGATTAGAGAGAGATGGAGAGAGGGAGATTAGAGAAAGAGAGATACGCACAGACAGAGTGGGGGGGGGGGCAGGCTGTAATTCCCTGGATTTTGTAAATCATTGACTTTTTACTCAAGAAAAATGAAAGTAACTCCCAGCTGTGTCTAGTCATGAATATTAGTTAAAAAGTAAAGGAGTCACTTCAAATCAGTGCAAAATTAACGTTGTTGTGCATTTTAGCTTTCCATATCTCTAAAGGAGATCAGATGCTCTCTAGAAGCAGCCTGAATGTCTGCCTGCATTTATTTATTTATTTATTTATGCCCGTAAACTGGACAATGTTTTCTTTTTTAGTAAGTTTCTTTTAAAAATCCAATCCTCTCAAAACACTATTTTTGAAGTAAAGTCTTCCGATTCCAGATGTGTTGCAAAGGAGATTTTTCTGAAAGATGGAATAGGAATAGGAATAGGAGTGGAGTGGAGTGGAGTAGTGATGGTGAACCTATGGTACATGTGCCACAAGTGGCATGCAGAGCCCTCTTTGGGGGCACACGTGCCATCACCACAGCTCAGCTCCACAGTATATGTGCACATGCTGCCCGCAGGCCATCTGGTTTTCGAGTCTCTGCCTCACATACGCGGGGGGGCAGGGCGCATGTGGGAGATGCACGCGCGTGCGCATGGGGCTGGAGTGCATGTGTGTGGGGAGGGGGGAATGCAGGGGGTCCCGCATGCATGTGTGGGGGCAGGCTGCACATGGTGGGTCATATTCATTCGCGGGGGGCAAGGCGCATTGCATTGTGGGTGTGCGCACACTTTTGGCATGTGACAACAAAAAGGTTAGCCACCTCTGGAATAGGGAACAGAATGGAATGGAATATGAACAGAACAGAACAGAACAGAACAATAACTTTATTGTCACTTTGAATGTACACTAATTGGCATACATTAAAATGAAATTTCATTGCATACAGCTCTCAAAGGGTCTCCACCTCCAATATACACTACATAAACAGGACAAAATAAATAAGGTAAAGGAAAAGGTTCCCCTCCCACATATGTGCTAGTCGTTCCCAACTCTAGGGGGCAGTGCTCATCTCCATTTCAAAGCCAAAGAGCCAGCGCTATCCGAAGACGTTCTCCGTGGTCATGTGGCCAGCATGACTAAATGCCAAAGGAGCACGGAACACAGTTACATTCCCACTAAAGGTGGTCCCTAATTTTCTACTTGCACTTTTACATGCTTTCGAACTGCTTGGTTGGTAGAAGCTGGGATAAGTAACGGGAGCTCACTCCGTTAAGCGGCACTAGGGATTCGAACTTTCCGAACTGCTGCCCCTTTCTGATTGACAAACTCAGCATCTTAGCCACTGAGCCACCATGCCCCTATTAGAGTGAGCTTCACATCCCTTCCTATAAATTCTGTTGCTGGTGTGCCACCACTTTGGATGCTGTTATTGATCCTGTCTACTTTGTGATTGAACAGAAAGTCAATTCAGGAGAGAAAAATCACAAAATCTTGACTCAAAACCCATCAAACTGGGCTGCTCCACAAGCGGTTATTCGGCAGATTAAACTATTTCTCATCACCTAATATGAAAAGTGTTTTACAAAGCGAAAGGAAATTTTATACAAACACAACGCCGCCTACTTGTAGAGCAAGAATATGGGCAGTGTTGCTTGGTTAAGCCGTCTAGCGTTCCCAAATCCAGTTTTGGTGGGCTGCAGAGCCCCTGAAATTTGTGTGGTTGAAATTCGATGAGACGTAATCTCGGTGTGACGAGGTAATAAGCAACATGGGTGCTTTAAACGTTTGTTCTGCTGAGCACATCCATTGCACTTCACTCTCCCAATCTAAAAAGTGCACGAATCTGGAAAGTTTAGTCCTCCGCTATTGGTGAAGTTACCTCTGTTGTGATGGCTCCACTGGATGCTTCCCCAGAAACCAGTCTAGAGGTCAGTTTTGAGGAGGATCAAACCAGTTCCAGACACATCTGAAGGGGAGTTGGACAATGGCTCCAAGCAGCCATCTGAGAGGGATTTGGCTGAAGCACAACTGCAGCAGGACAGCCCTGAGGTTCTAGGTGGGGAAAACACGCAGCTGCAGCCAGACAACTACGAGGAAGAGGAACTGCCTTCCGCAGTTGATCCAAGAACAGGAAGTGCAGAGAAAAGGCAGAAGTGGAGAAGGTCAGCCGGACTACTTGCAAGGAGGCATCCTCTCCTTTCTTGATGGACTGCACCAGAAGTTGCCTATTTAGCACAGCAGAGAAAGGGAAGTGACGCTGGGAATGAGGTGTTCCTATCCTAGCTGTGTGTTTTCTGGTTGTTGTGACCCCTGCCTCCCTTTGGATTGACACCGTGTCTTAACTTGGATCATGCCTTGTGAACTCTGGACCTTTCTTGCCTCATGCACCCTCTTGTATTGTGGAATTATTTTTTTTAATAAAGAGTTTTATTATTTTTCAATTACAAAAATAAACATTCCATCTTTCCTTATGCAGTGTGTCATCTGGGTACAAACCTCTCCCTGCAACATCATTCCTCTTTTGCCACATCTTTCGCATTCATATTAACATTATTTCCCTAAGTTTATTATTATAATATATTGAGCATTTAAACATTATAAAATGCTTCATTTTTCTTCTTAATATCTTCTAGTAATAATATCGTATTAACATTAAACATCATTATTCTCATACACATACAGTTTTCATCTTATTTATATCTCTTTCTAAGTGTATTGTCTTATTATTTAGCTTTCCAAACTCCTTTTTTATTCTTCAACCATTGGAAAAATACTTCCCAGATCATATAATATTCAGTTTGCTTATGTTAATTGCTTAATTGCTAATGTTAATCTGTTCATTTCTGCACATTCTAATATTTTCCTTATCACCTTCTCTTCCACAGGAATCTCTACAGTTTTCCAATGTTGTGCAAATACAATTCTAGCTGCGGTTAATACATGAATGATTAAATATACATTCTCTTTATTATAAATTTCAGGTGGAATTCCTAGCAGAAATGTGTCTGGCTTCAGCTCAATACATTGTTGTATCATCTCTTCCAACCATGTCTTAATTTTTGTCCAATACTTCTTTGCCTCTCCACATGTCCGCCACATATGATAATAAGATCCAGGTATTTGGTGGCACTTTCAACATTTAGCTGAGTTGTCTTTAAACATCTTTGCCAACCTCGTCAGGGGTAGATGCCATCTGTAAAACATCTTATACAAATTCTCTTTGTATGCAGTTGACATCGTTAATTTGTAATTCCTATCCCACAATTTCTGCCATTTATCCAATTCTGTCTTATAGCCAAAATCTTTCACTCATGCTATCATTGTCTCTTTTATTTGTTCCTCTATTGTGGAATTAATTTTGTCTGGTGGGTTTATCTTGTTATCTCAAGGGCTTTGTGGGGACTCACTGACCATTAATCTGTAGACTAGCATCAGTCTGCTTTTGGCTGGACTTAATTGGGACTGTTCTGGTTTTTTGGTGAAGGGAATGGCTGGGAATAAACCCACTAAACCATTGTTGCGTGTGAGTGAGCAGAACAGTGCACCCTTAAAGTTTGAGGGGGAGGAAATCCTCATCAGAAAAGGTCAGTTGACACCTGTTCTTTCAGCCCCAGAAGACAACTGATCTAAGATACAGACTCTACAAAAGCTAAATCTATGTATTAAGATGGAGTAGAGTAACAGAAATGGGGACCCGGCGGCTCAGGGGCTAAAAGGCTGAGCTTGTCGACCAGAAACGTCGGCAGTTCGGCAGTTTAAATCCCTACCGCCGTGTAATGGAGTGAGCTCCCGTTACTTGTCCCAGCTTTTGCCAACATAGCAGTTTGAAAGCATGTAAAAAATGCAAGTAGAACAATAGGAACCACCTTTGGTGGGAAGGTAAGATTGAATGATTGTTTTTTTAACTGGGTTTTATTGCTGGGTTGCTTCTGACTAACAAGTTTCTTTAGACAGCTCCATAGATTTTCAATTGGGTAGTTAAGGTTTGAGCTATTCCCAGGCCATTCCAGCAGTGGAATATGATTACTATATTTTTCAGAATATAAGGCGCACCTTCCCCCCCCCCAAAAGAGGCTGAAAATCTGGGTGCGTCTTATATGCTGAATACAGTATTTTTTGCCTCCCAAAACCCCGCCCCTGTCACCAAAATGTCCGTGCATAGCCTTTAGGAGGCTTCCAGAGTGCTCCAGGAGGCTGGAGAGGGCAGAAATGAGCAACAAATGGGCAGTTTTTGCTGATTTTTGCCCCCCCCCCAGCCCTCAGGAGCACTCTATAAGCCTCCTAAAGGCTAAGCATGCCCTGTTTTTGACAAAAAATGGGCCCATTTTCACGGAAAAGAGCCATTTTTTGCTTGTTTTTGCCCCCCCTCCAAAAGCACTCTACAAGCCTCCTAAAGGCTATTCATGCTCTTTTTGGGGGGGAAAACCTGGGCCCGTTTTCATGAAAAATAGACCGTTTTGGGGAGATCTACAGTGCAAAAACATTTTTAAAAAAATTTGCCTCTTTAAAATCTTGGTGCATCTTATACACTGAAAAATACGGTATCTTGAAACTTCAAAAGGAAGTGGTGTTATTTGCCATCAAACCTCAAAAATACACTTTTCCCAAAAGATTTCCACAATTTTGGCCACTACTATACTTACAAAATAATAGGGAGATGTATCTTCCAGACATAAAAAATGCAAGTAGAACAATAGGAACCACCTTTGGTGGGAAGGTAACTACTCCGTGTGCCTTCGGTGTTGAGTCATGCTGGCCACATGACCATGGAGAATGTCTTTGGGCAGTGTTGGCTCTTCGGCTTTGAAATGGAGATGAGCACCGCCCCCTAGAGTCAGGAACGACTAGCACATATGTGCGAGTTGAACCTTTAACTTTAACTTTAACCTTTACAGTAACAGAGCCTATCAAGTTTGATTGTGTTTCCTGTTTCCTCTTTTCTATTCAGGTGAATTGGGAGGGCTGTGTGTCTGTTTTCATAATTCTTCTCCATCATTTGGATTTAGCTCAGTGTTTCCCTTCTTGTTGCTTTGGTAACAAATTGTCCTGTTTTCTGTCAATGTCAACCTCTTTGCTCTCGATATGTTGCAATGTCCTTGGCAGTGACGTGCGGTGAGGTTTATGACTGGTGAGGCACTGACACAGTGCTGGGTTTCAAATATTTTTAGACTTGTGGACTTCAACTCCCAGAATTCCACAGCCAGGCATGCTCAGTTCCAATTTAAAGCGACAGCATTTGTTTTTCTCCTTTGCTCCTCCTTTCTTTTTCTTTTTCTTTTCCTTCCCCTCCTTCCTCCCTCTCTCCCTTCCTCCCCTCTCTCAAACACACACACACACACACACACACACACACACATGCACACACACACACAGAGAGAAGTTGGATTGGACTATCTCTCCTACCCCTTCCCTCTCTCACTCACTCTCAAACAAACCCCCCCACAAACAAAAGTTGGATTGGATATCTTTTCCAGTGGCTTGAAAGCAGCTCCTCTGCCATCCCCCCCATTCCCCTGCTGCCTTTCCCAAACACCTCCACCATTGCAAATGCAGCCTGCTGTCTGGGTGGGAAATGCCTGGAACACAATAAAGCCCACCCACCACCTCCTGCTGGCAGGCTGGGGTGAGAGGAGAGGCAGAGAAGCCGGAGGGGAGCCGATCTGAGCGTTCCAAAAGAAAGAGGCTGGGGGGAAGTGTGTGTACTACAGCATGGCTCTTTGCCTGGCTTCCTGCCTCCTCCTGTGGTCTCCTCAGTGCTCGCTTGTGCTCTCCCTCCCCAAGTGTAGTTTGATTGCAGGCGGAGCCACGTTGCCTTTTCAAACTTGTAATCAGTGAAGCTGGGCTAGATTTTTATATAGTTTTATCCAGCTGTGTGTGTGTGAGAGAGAAATGAATGGGGGCCTGGGGAGGAAGTCACTACACTTGGGGAGGGAGAGCACCAGTGAGGAGACCACAGGAGGAGGCAGGAAGCCAGGCAAAGAGCCATGCTGTAGCACACACACTGGCCCCACAACATGGCTCTGCTTGCAATCAAACTACTCTTGGGGAAGGAGAGCACAAGCGAGCCAGGGTCCTTCCCTCCAGCCTTTGGCCAAAGTCCTGCACAGCACCAGGAGGATGAAGTTTGAATTCCTCCCCCTCCCTCCAACCCACACATACCTTTTCCAGCTTTTTTTAACAGTTAAGCAGAGTCATCCACGGTGAGGCAGTAACTAGCTCAGCTTTTTCCTTTTCCTTTTTTTTTTTTCATGATGAGAGTGGTGAGACTATGCCTCACTTGCCTCACCTGACTGTACGTCACTGTCCCTTGGTGTACTTCAACTTTGCTTCCTGTTGCTTGAAGGAGAGGTATACAGAGCGTTCATTTGGGCCTCACTTGAAGGCCCTTTAGTAAATATTACCTGATTTAACTTAGGGGACTGGAGACCAAAACATATGAAGAATGGTTGCAGGAACTGGGTATGTCTAGTTTAATGAAAAGAAGGACTAGGGGAGACATGAGAGCAGTGTTCCAATATCTCATGGATTGCCACAAAGAAGAGGGAGTCAAACTGTTCTCCAAGGCACCTGAGGGTAGAACAAGAAGCAATGGGTGGAAACTAATCAAGGAGAGAAGCAACTTAGAACTGAGGAGAAACTTCCTGACAGTTAGAACAATTAATCAGTGGAACAGCTTGCCTCCAGAAGTTGTAAATGCCCCAACACTGGAAGTCTTTAAGAAGATGTTGGATAGCCATTTGTCTGAAACAGTATAGGGTTTCCTGCCTAGGCAGGGGGTTGGACTAGAAGACCTCCAAGGTCCCTTCCAACTCTGCTATTGTAATTGTAATTGATTCAGACAGAGAACCACTGTACCCAATTTGAGAACACTTAGTAGTTTTTATTAAATTATCCATTAACTACCATATTTTCCGGAGTATAAGACGCACCTTTTCCCCTCAAAAAATAGGCTGAAAATCTTGGTGTGTCATACACTGAATACAGCATTTTTTGCCTCTTGAAACACTGTCCCCTTCACCAAAATGGCCATGCATAGCTTGTAGGGGGCTCTTAGAGAAGTCCTGGGGGATGGGGAGAGCAGAAATGAACAAAATACAGGCCATTTTTTACTCAATTTTGCCCCCCCCCCCAGCGCCACAGGAGCACTCTATAAGCTTCCTAATGCCCTTTTTTTTTTGACAAAAAAACGGGCCATTTTTGGCTTGTCCCCCCTCCCCCCGGGAACACTCTACAAGTCTCCTAAGGGTTATTCATGCCCATTTGTGAAAAAAGGGGGGCATTTTTGTGAAAAAAGGGCCTGTTTTTGTGAAAAAAAGGGCCTGTTTTTGTGAAAAAAAAGGGCCTGTTTTTGTGAAAAACGGGCGGTTTTGGGGATGTTTGCAGAGTGCAAAAACTTGTTTTTTGCTTGCCTCTTCGAAACCTTGGTGCCTCTTATCCTCTGAAACGTCAAGGAGGAAACTCTAGACTTTTGTAGACAAAGGGTTGTCCAATCTCTTCTTAAAAATCTCCAGTGATGGAGCACCCACTACTTCTGGAGGCAAGTTTGTTCCACTGGCTGATTGTTGTCACTGTTAGGATATTTCTCCTTATTTCTAGGTTTGATCTCTCCTTGATGAGTTTCCATCCGTACCTTTTTGTCCTGACCCTTCATCATCTTCGTAGCACTTGTGTGGTTGACCTCGAGGCCTCTTCCCAGGTGACATTGCACCATAGATACAGTAGTCTTCCATTCTGATGGATGATGGTTTTATCCTATAGAATAGCTGATGGGGTGAACCGCTCTCTACTATTGTCTGTGCATTCTACATGCCTTGGGATATTGTAAATCCTTCTTGTGTGTAGAAAGTTTGGTGCAAACGTTAGATTCTGCATCTCTATGCTACAGCACTCAGGAAACAATATGGTGGATGGGAATGATGCATCTATTATCACTGAGGATTTTTGGTAGATCTATCTATCTATCTATCTATCTATCTATCTATCTATCATCTATCTAATCTATCTATCTATCATCTATCTAATCTATCTAATTATCTATCTATCCATCCATCCATCCATCCATCCATCCATCCATCCATCCATCCATCCATCCATCCATCCATCCAATCTATCTTATCCATCTAATCTATCTATCATCTATCTATCTATCTATCTATCTATCTATCTATCTATCTATCTATCTATCTATCTATCATCTAATCATCTATCTATCTATCTATCTATCTATCTATCTATCTATCTATCTATCTAATCTATCATCTATATCATCTATCTATCATCTATCATCTATCTAATCTATCTTATCTATCTATCTATCTATCTATCTATCTATCTATCTATCTATCTATCTATCAATCTATCATCTATCTATCTATCTATCTATCTATCTATCTATCTATCTATCTATCTATCTATCTATCTATCTATCTATTATCTATTGTATATATGTATGTGTGTGTGTATGCATGTATGTTCCAGTATAACTCTGGAACACCTTGAACAATTTCAACCAAACTCGGTACACAGATGACTTAGTCTCTGGAAAAAAATACTTTGGCGGTAAGACATCCCAAACACACTTTGGTGTGTGTGTGTGTGTGTGTGTGTGTGTGTGTGTAGCCCTCTGTGGGCATGCGAGCCGTCATCCAAGTGTGTGCCTCCTGACGTCCAACTGATTTTTGGGTCTCTGCCACGCATGTTCGGGGGGGCGGGATGAATTTGGGAGATGCATGTGCATGCACAGGGGGTGCACACATGTGTGGGGTCATGCACGTATGTGCAGGGTGTGAGGGCAGTCCAGGGGGGGTGCAGTACGATCCCCCACAACCTGTTTTTCCTCCCAGGAGGCTGCAGGGACGCCTACTAGGCCCAAAATTGGGCATGGGAGCCATCATGCCCGCATATACAGGGGTGAGCGCCAGGGGGGGGTGCTGTTACACGACACTATAGGTATAATTCATTCCTTTTCCTGTCTAATACAGGATTAGGATAAATAAATACCAGGGCAACACTGGGTTATCAGCTAGTTTTACTGTAAATAAAATTAATGCAGAAATAGGACCACCATCTGGAAGAATGGATGGACAAATTATATGGATATCATGGATTTGCTCACCCTTGAATTAGTCGGTGATTACTTTCCTTTAGAGACGGTAAGCATAAGAAGAAACCTCATTCAACTCACACGCACGAAATCAATATTCAAGATTAACGACAGTAAAAATGGTTTTGGCTTCTTTTTTTGAAAGTATCTTGTGTTTCACCCAAGTGGCCAAGAGTTACCTTTTCCCAGAAATACTTGAACAGTGACGTTCAGCTATAAATGCTGAACATCGGTTAATTAAAAAAAAAAAAGGAACAAAAGCTATATTTCATGGAAAGTATCGCAAGTACTGTTGGCATGAGAAATCCTGTTTTCCTCTCCTCCCATGGAGGAAAACCTTTTGCAGACGAAAGGAGGAAAGGGTGCCGCCGTGAAATAACTTTCTGGGGTTTGAGGGAAAAGCTGTCTGTGGCTTTTTGTAACGATAGTTTATTATGACTCGCTTCTTCCCTAATTAAATACGCAAGGATTTCTCCTTCAGTATTAATGCCGCATAATGAAACATGGCCCATACTGTAATGTGACATCTGGCACAAACAGCCATCATTTTTCTGTATTAAGGATAAGAACTGGAATGCTCGCCGTTCATGTCTGGACTTCAAAGGCTTCAAATCCAGATAATTTTGAATAATGTTAATTGCTTGGATCCATTTCAGCCCGGTTTCCAATCGGGAATTTGGCATTGAAACTGCTGTGGTTAGCTGTAAGTCACTCTCAAGAGCCTTTGGACTGGATTGTGGGCAGTGCGTAGTAAAACTGAAGATTTTCAGTGGTTTCTTACTCTGCCTATGTGCAGTCCCGCCAAGACACATAATTGTGGCTCAGTGGATTTATTAATATTCCCTCCCTTCACCAAAAACTCAGAACTGTCCCAATTAAGTCCAGCCACAAGCAGGCCGATTCTAGTCCAGAGAGCAATGGCCAGTGAGTCCACAAGGCACTTGAAAGTTTCCCAAACAAGATAAACCCATCAGGCAAAATTAATTCCACAATACAAGAGGGTGCACGAGGCAAGAAGGGTCCAGAGTTCACAAGGCACAATGCAAGTTGGTGTCAATCCAAAGCAAGGCAGGGAGCACAATGACCAGAGAATGCACAATTAGGACATGAATATGTTGTTCCCAGCATCATCCCTATCTGTCTGCTGTGCTAAATAGGCAGCTTCTGGTGCAGCCCATCAAGAAGGGAGAAGATGCCTCCTTGAGAGTAATTGGGCTGACCTTCTCTGTTCCTGCCTTTTCTCTGCCCTGCGTGTTCTTGGATCAGGGCAGAAGGCAGTTCCTCTTCCTCATCGCTGATCAGCTGCAGCTGCATGCTTTCCCCACCTGGAGCCTCAGGGCTGTCCTGCTGCAGCTGTGCTTCATCCAAATCCTTCTCATACAGCTGCTCGGAGCCATTAACCAACTCTCCTCCAGACTTGCCTGGAATTGGTTCATCTTCCTCCAAGCGGACATCTGGAGAGATAACCGGGGAAGCATCTGGCGGAGTCATCAGAGCCTAGCTGCATCTATCTAGCTCTAGCGAGGCCATGAGTCATCACCATCTGAACGTTGTAATTTGGCAGATCTTCATGTCCCACTTTCTTACTTTTCTCTGGTTGATTGTAGGAACTAGGAAGCCTCTTGGACATGACATATTGTCTTGCTTCTTCCATAATAGAATAATTGGAGTTGGAAGGGATCTCGGAGGTCTTCTAGTCCAACCCCCTGCTCAAGCAGGAGACCCTATACCAGGATGTCAAACTCAATTTCCTTGAGGGCCTCATCAGGGTTGTGTTTGACATGGGTGGGTGTGGCCAGGTTGGGTGTGGCTACCTCAACATCACTTGTGTGGGGACGCCTGTGATGACCTAAGTGCTCTTCCAGCAAAAACTGGCTCCTGAGCTCCGTTTTCAGCTGTGATGGCCTCCTGCAACCCTCTGCCAGTAAAAATGGAGCTTGGGAGTGCCGCACATAGCTCTTCCTGAGCTCCATTTTCACTGGTAGAGGCACTGCGGACTGATCTTTTACTGTTTCCAGGGTGGCCCTGCGGTCCAGATCTAATCATCCCGTGGGTCAGATCCATCCCCCAGGCCTTGAATTTGACACCCTTGCGCTATACCATTCTGGACAAATTGCTGCCCGATCTCTTAATACAATACAATACAATACAATAGCAGAGTTGGAAGGGACCTTTCCCCCTTCCCTTTCCCTCTTTCTTTCTCTTTCTTTCTTTCTTTCTTTCTTTCTTTCTTTCTTTCTTTCTTTCTTTCTCTACTTTCTCTTTTTCTTTCTCCCTTCCCTCTCTTCCTCTTTTTCTTTCTGAGTTGGTTTTCAGCAGACCAGATATTAATTACACAGGAATAACAGAATAACAAGAATTGGAAGGGACCTTGGAGGTCTTCTAGTCCAACCCCCTGCCTAGGCAGGAAACCCTATACTGTTTCAGACAAATGGCTATCCAACATCTTCTTAAAGATTTCCAGTGTTGGGGCATTCACAACTTCTGGAGGCAAGCTGTTCCACTGATTAATTGTTCTAACTGTCAGGAAATTTCTCCTCAGTTCTAAATTGATTCCCTCCTTGATTAGTTTCCACCCATTGCTTCTTGTTCTACCCTCAGGTGCCTTGGAGAATAGTTTGACTTCCTCTTCTTTGTGGCAACCCCTGAGATATTGGAACATGATAACAATGTCTCCTCTAATCCTTCTTTCTATTAAACTAGACATACCCAGTTCCTGCAACCGTTCTTCATATGTTTTAGTCTCCAGTCCCTAATCATCTTTGTTGCTCTTCTCTGCACTCTTTCTAGAGTCTCCACATCTATTTTACATCCTGGCGAACAAAACTGAATGCGGTATTCCAAGTGTGGACTTTCCAAGGCCTTATAAAGTGATATTAACACTTCATGTGATCTTGATTCTATCCCTCTGTTTATGTAGCCTAGAACTGTGTTGGCTTTTAAAATCCTTCTTAAAACCCTCTTCTTAAAACCCTCCAGTGTTTGAGCACACACAATTTTGGAGACAAGCCATTCCAATGGTTAATTGTTCTCGCTGTCGGAAATTTTCTCCTTAGTTCTAGGTTGCTTCTCTCCGTCACTTTTTTCAGTGTCATATTAACTTTGAGCGGCCACTAAATGAAGTATTGTAAGTTGAGGATTGCATGCTGTCCAGAGAATTGGGGCTTGTGAGCAATACCATTAAAGAAACCAGGAAATAAGGAATTATAGAGGCTTATCTCTGTTGGCCGCCCGCCTCTCCAGCAGCCGAATCAGATGAGGAGGTGTGGGAGTCAGGGTCAGCATCAAGGCAATCTGAGAGCTCTGAGGGAGAGGAGGGGAGCGGATCTGGCAGGAAGAGAGAGACAGAGACTGAGCCTGGGCCGTCCATCAGCCCTCAGTCAATAGCTCCCAGGTCTGGAGGTGGCTGATGAAGAAGAGGAGGAACAGCTGGGTCCAGTGCCTGACGCGTGTATGCACAGAAGGTAGAGGAGAGGAGAGCAGTGGAAATTCATGGACTGATCCTTGGGACAAAAGAGTCACCGCTGCTAGCGAAGCCCCACCCTAGCTCTGGAGATAAAAGGCAGGGGGCCAAGATGAATAGATGGGGTAGACAAATATTCATAGTTTTAGGATTGCCAACATGGTCGCTAACGTCAGATGACAGATATAGCACAAGAAGAAGATGACAAATATTCATCTTCTGGGCAGATAGACTTGTTATCCTGCATTGAGAGATAAACTATTTGATGGGGCTGCTAATAACAGAATCCTAATAACAGAATCTTTGAGTTCACTTCAGAGGGTTTGTCATGTTTGGGCAGCTGGATCACAACAGTTTCTCTCCTTAAACCTGAAACCTATTGGCTATAAATTTTAGATAACCGGTGTCTACTTTTCTCTCTGGTGCTTTCTGTATCAAGTTAAGGTAACCGAGATAAACTGGAGGATTATACTCCGGGTTTAATTTTTATTGCACCCTAATGCCATTATCGTAATGCCTGGGGATTTTAATGCCAGACTTGGTAGTTCTCTACACCCAACTTAAGAGTGTTCTTCTGCTATGTAATATCATACCCTCCTCCTGCCTCAAAATGGGCTATTTTAAATACATGGTTTAACCAAAGGGGTGGGGGAGAAGAGAAGAGATGGATGCTATCTCAAGTGACCATTAATTTTAATCTCTCTGGTTTAAATGGATCTGTTGAAAGGGACCGAGCGGTGGCATTTACCTGCTGGGGTGAGTGCAGAGGTTGCAGAAAGGATAAGTTTACAACCAGGAATGGGTTGCTGCTGGTTCGGCCTGGTTTGGCTGAATCAGTAGTGGAATTCAGGCCTGGGTTGCAGAACCAGCAGTGACCCACACCATATGCCCCCAGTCGGGTTCCCTCACTGCCGCTGATGTCGCTGCCATGTTGGACTTTAGTGACTGCGCATGCGCAGTTCCACATCAGTGGTGGGTTGCAGGCAGTACACCCCGGTACAGGAATACTGGTGCCTGCCGGGAGCACCGGGTACCGTTCTGGTATGGTGCTCTGGAGGGCCCACCCACCCCTCAGCTGTCCTTACCTGTGTCTGAGCTCTTCGTCCCTTCCGTGCATGGAGCGAACTGTGCCTTTGCGATGCTCCACCAAGCAGCTGGCGCATTGCGGAGGTGTCACAGAGCATCGCAGGAGGTAAGGACGCATGTGCATGCACTGCATGTGGTGGCCGCCGGGCCCAATTGCACCATACCCGTTGCACCAGGATCCGGAACCCACCACTGTTACGTATCATATCTTTACTTAGCTTACATTTAATTATCTTTTAGTTACAATCCTTGCTATTCAATGTTTATTACAATTCCATTAATCTGCTATATAACATGGCAGGCAATATGCACCTCACTTGTATTCATCTTCTTAAAGGTTCTATATGTATCCATATTCCTAATACTTTAACTTATATTTAATTATCTTTTCATTATCATCCTTGTTATTCAATCAATTATCAACTCAGTTTGCTAATTATGTAAAATTGTTCTGCGCATGTGTGCAGAACAATTTCCGTTGAACAGCGCACGCACGCACGGGTAGTAAACCCACTCCTGTTTACAACTGACAATCGTTCGTGTTGTGTGATTGTTCAAAGTTACAATGGCACTGAAAAAAAGCGACTTACGGCCGTTTTTCACACTTAACGACCCTGGCAGCCTCCCCATGGTCATGTGTTCAAAATTAGATGGCTGGAAGCCAGTTCGCATTTATAATAGTCACGTTGTCTCCTTTTGCAATCTTTTTACAAGCCCGGTTAGTGGGGGAGCTAGCTTTCACTTAACAACTGGACTACCACGTCGTACAATTGGGCAAAGCTCACTTAACCACTGTCTCGTTTAGCTGCAGAAATTGTGGAATCAGTTGTGGTCAATGAATCTTCAAGGGGCTGAATGGTGCATGACACTTTCCTTTCTGGAAGTCAAGTGGATTTGAAGCAACGTCCGAGTATTTTCCTCTTATTGTAGAGGAGAAAGATGGATCACCAATGCTGCTCTTGTTTTCTGTGAAAAGATTTCTCTCACACCGTCACTTCCTGGAAATCAGTGGGTTTTCTCTAAATCAAATGAAGGTACGGAGACCTTGATGCTCTCTGAGCTTTCTTGCAGACGTTTCATTACCCAACTCGGTAACATCATCAGTGCTCAGGGTGGATAAAAATCGATGATTTTTAAAAATTTTAATGGAATTTTTTTATTTTAATCAAATTTATTTTAATAAAATGCTTTTGGAGTAAAAATCTATCTAAAGATAGTTTTCTATTTAAGATACATTAATAATTTAGTTTATTCAGTATGAAATGCAGCTTAGTTATGTACGAGCCTGTATATGCTGCAATATTGGGATGGCGGTGAGTCAACAACAGATCAGAGAAAGAGCTGCTGCGTGGCAGAGGTGACTGTTGCACTTTAAAAAATTATGATTTAAATCAAGTTGATTTAGCGCAGTGAAGCATTTGGTTTAAGAAGATGCTAGCAAGTATAACTTGTGCACCCACATGTTCCCTAAATCACTTTTTCCCATTGAAGCTGGATTGCTTGCAAGACTCAATTATTACTTGCTACTTGGCTGATTTTTTTTCAACAAATGTTCAAAGTATAGCAGGATGGATGGTTGAAGAGAGATTGACAGAAATCCATTTTATTACTGTGTTCTGACCTAGGCTTCCCAAAAGCACAAAGCCGACTCCTCGTCCTGATAAAACCCCTTTTATTTAGTTTAAAGGCAATTCCTCTCCAGCAAAGTTCCAGCAAACAGTCTTTCAAGAGATTTTACAACTACAGAACTTTATCAGGTGTGGAGAGCTGCCAGGCCAATATCTTCCAAACGCCACTCTGTAGCAGACAATACTTGGCAAGAAGTCAGGAACAGATTTTCACTCTAATGAATTGAACTAATTGTCTCCTGCAAACTCCTCTTCCCTTTCGCTCCTCTTTATTCCTTATGGGAGGGGCCATTCAATGTCCACTCGTACCTTTACTCCAGTGGTGGGTTTCAAAAATTTTTAGAACCTATTCTGTAGGTGTGACCTGTTTTGTGGGAGTGGCTCAATGCCCTTTTGACTGGGTGGGAGTGGCTTGGCAGTCATGTGACTGGGTGGGAGTGGCTTGGCAGTCATGTGACCAGGTGGGAGTGGCTCGGCGGACATGTGGCTTCCTGAGAGTGGCTTGGCGGTCATGTGACTGGCTGGGAGTGGCTTGGCGGTCATGTGACTGGCTGGGCATGGCCAACTTGTAAAATGCGAAACTCACTAAACAACGCTCTTGCTTAGCAACCAAAATTTTGGGCTCAATTGTAGTCATGAGTTCTCTTTCTTTCCTTTCTTTCTTTCTTTCTTTCTTTCTTTCTTTCTTTCTTTCTTTCTTTCTTTCCTTTCTTGTCTCTCTCTCCCTTCCTCTTTCTTTCTCTTTCCTTCTCTCTCTCTCTTTCTTTTCAAAGGGACACAGATGTTATGCACCATAAAATATATGGCACCTTACAAAGCTGACCCACCAACTGAGCAACAGACACTTCACTGCTGTGAAAAAAATATTCCTTGTATTTACATAATATTCCACCTTTTATAGGCTTTATAAACATATTTATTTCCATAAGAGAAGAGAGAGATCAGCTGGCAGAAGTGGCCCTCATTGTTAATCTGAGGGGACAACCAGCTTTATCTTCCCTTTTCATCCAAAACTGGTGAAATAGTAGTTATTCTGAACTGGTGGCGGAAAAGGATGTAGTGAGGGGCCACTATTTTTGTCTCTTGTATCCACGCAATATAAAGTCATTATTGCAGGTGCCTTATTTGTCTGGATGAAAAGAACAGCTTGAGAGGAACAGACATTTCATCAACTCAGCTACCCTATCAGATTTAATACTGTTTGGACAGAGATTAGCTAGCTAGCTAGCTGGGTAAATAGAGATTGATAATGATGGATGGATGGATGGATGGATGGATGGATATAGAGGAGGGAGGGAGGAAGTTCCATCTTCTGAATCCATTTTCCAGCATGGGAAATATTCTTTGAAATTTTGTAATGAATCCAGATGTACCGAAAAATGCCTTTGATATTTACAGGATGGACACCTTTCACAATCTTTAATATGTCAACATTATAGAAAAATTAGTTGTTATAGTCCATCATCTTATATCCAGAAAGGATCCTAAGATCAATTATATTTCCCCAAAGAGTCTATCCTTCCCTCCCTCCCCCCCTCCTCTCTCTCTCTCTCTCACACACACACACACACAGCTGATCTGGGCACATAGACGGTGGCGGTGGGGATAGAGCTTGTTTTAGCTCTCCGCCATCCCAGAACTGCGCCCCCACCGGGGAGTTCTGTGCGGATGTGCCTGGCAGCAGCGGCAATAGCAGCCAGGGGGGGGTGAGCTTGCCTTGGCTCTCCGCCATCCTGGAACTGGGCTGCACTGGGGAGTTATCCTATGTGGATGCACCTGACAGCAGCAGCTGTAGTAGCGGTGGCAGAGCACACTCTGCCTTCGGGGGTCTGTTCTCCCAGCCAAATCAACTGCAATGAGGATTTCTGTGTGGACGCTCCCAGCGGCAGTGTGCTCAGCGGCAGGAAGACCGGGCACCTGTTCCTTCAAGCGGTGGTCCCTTCAAGCAGGGCCTGAACCAGCCATGGGGAGGGTGGGTGGCCTCTGATGACCTCCCACCCTGGCAGCTGCCACATCACATTGCAGGCACCCAGGGCGGCCTCGACCTCGATCCTGCCACCTCCAGAGCTCCTTTGTGTCCCATAGCCGGCTGCAGTTGGCATTCTTCTAGCGATCCTTCCTGGCTGCACTCCCAGAGCGGTTACATGGCAGTGGTACGCGGCTGCTGACCAACCCAGGGCCCGCCCAGAAGCCTGGAGAGGAAGGATCGGTAGGAGAAAGCCAACTGTTGCCAGCAATGGAGCACAAAGGAGCAGCCGCCCAGCAGCTGCCACGTCCCATTGTGGGCGGCCAGGGTGGCCTCAATGTCCTGCCTCCCTGCCACCTCCAGCCCCATGCAACATACCCTCGGGAAACCCCCGGTTCTGCTGGGTGGCCGCTCCTTTGCGTCCCATTGCTCCTTTAGATCCCGTTGCTCCTTCGCATCCCCTTGCAGTTGGCTTTCTCCTGGAGACCCTTCCTGGCTGGGAGAGACCTTCTGCCCCAGAGAGGAAGGAATGCCAGAAGAAAGCCAACTGCAATGGGATGCGAAGGAGCAATGGGACGCAAAGGAGGGGCCGCTTAGCAGCTGCCATGTCCTATTGCAGGCACCCAGGGCAGCCTTGGCACCCGCCTCCTTGCCGCCTCCAGCCTCGTGCAACCTCCCCGTCAACCCACTGATCTCGGAACACTCTGCTGGATGGCCTTTCCTTTGCATCCTGTTGCCAGCTGCAGCCATGTCCGGGCAGGTGCTGCACCCCCAGAGCGGTCACATGGCAGTGGCGTGTGGGCTGCTGACCATCCCAGGGCCTGTCTAGTTGTTTCTGGAGGGGGCAGGCAGACGGGCAGCATCCCTCCCCACTTCTCTGGCCGCCTGCAGCCTCAGCTGGGCAGGCAAAGGAAGTGGGTGGGCGGGGCAAGCAGGGTGTGGACGGGCGGGGCGAGCGAGCGATGGCGACCAGGTGGCGGGTGGGGGGAACAAGTGGGGTTGGGGGCAGACCAGGTAAGGGACCGTTCCGGTACGGGGACTCCGAAAGCTGCGGTACAGGAAGGCACGCTAAATTCTACGACCCGGTAGGCGCGTACCAGTGCATACCAGCTGAAACCCACCCCTGCTTTACTCCTGAGTTGGCCCTTGTTCCTTAGCTGTTCCCTTCTCCTGGCAGCCCCGTGCATGCCCACACTGGGAACAGGCTCCAGCTCTTCTTCTGCTCCACTGATATCCGATTTCGAAGGCAGCTGATAACTGTTGGATGGCTCTGGCCCCATCTCTGCCTCTGACACAGAGCCCTCATCAGAGCCATTCCCCAGACTCCAAGACTGGCCCATGTTCCTCCCCAACCTCCTCACTGTTGGAGTCTGCCACCAGCTCCACTGGCCACTGGCGGGCCACAACAGGTATTCAGAGGGCTTCCGTAGAGTTGAAACAATGGGTTCTTGAGAATAAATTCATACTCCATAGCGAGTTGTCCATAGCAAGTTGGATACAGCAAGTTGGTTGTGGCGAGTTGGCCGTGGCAAATTGTCATAGACCCATGGTCGTAAGTCAAGGATTACCCTTGGCTAGTTTGGTAGACAAGAAAATTCAGTCCAAGTTGAGCCGAGTTCTTTGCATGCCTTTGTTCAACAGGTTACTTTTCAGTTTACTATTTTTATTTAAGCTAAGGCAGACAACTAATAGCATTGCCATTAATATTAAATAGAGCCTCTGATCGTACCGGAAGATGTTTCTAAAGGATAAAGATCCTAATCCTTTTAAGCTAATTGCAATGCCATATAAGTAGCTCATCATTTTTTACACTTTAGACATTCCCTATCAGGGCCTATGAAATCTCAGATGGATAAACGACTGCTTTATTTACCGACAAAGATGGTGGAGAATATCTTTGAGAAAGACAGCTGTCATTAGAAAGCAGACAGAGGTTTAGATTAACAGAGTTGGAAGGGACCTTATAGGTCATTCAGTCCAACCCCCACCCCAAGCAGGAGACCCTACACCATTTCTGACAAGTGGCAGTCCAATCTCTTCTTGGAAGCTTCCAGGGATGAAGCTCCCACAACTTCTGAAGGCAATTTCTGTTCCATGGGTTGATTGTTGTCACTGTCAGAAAATTTCTTCTTAATTCTTGAGGAGAGACTGGACGCGATAGTGTGCATGCGTGTGCCCACACCCATAATGCAATGCCCCCCTGCATATGGGCGTGCAATGCCCCCACGCTCCCCCTGCGCATGTGCGCATTACCCCCCTGTGTTCCTCCTGTCACTCACTCATGCATGCGCAACCCCCACCATGGCTAGCTTTGGGCCTAGCAAGCCTCCCGGAAGCCCCCTAGGACCAAAAACGGGGTGCAGGGAGGGGTTCCAGCCTAGGCCTCCTAGGCCCAAAACGGGCCATGGGGGTGCTTTCCCCGGTGGTCCCCCTGCCCCCGTGCATGCACATGCAACCTCCCGCTCCCTTGTGGGTGCATATGCATCTCCCACATGTGCAGCAGATACCCCAAAATCAGCTGGCCAGCCAGGGGCACGCACACATGCGTGGTGGAGCTGAGCTGGGGCGACGGCTTGCGTGCCGCCTGTGCTACTTGTGCCATAGGTTCGCTATCACGGGTACAGGGTCTCCTTCTTGAGCATGGAGGTGGAGTAGAAGACCTCCAAGGTCCCTTCCAGCTCTATTCTGAATTTGAATGTAGAGGTTCTGTGCCTATCCTGTCCCTGATTTCTAGCTAAACTGTTAAAATACCAAACAGTGAAATATCTGCAGTTGAGCACAGCTGTCAGTTACAGTTAATAACAGTCAGCCTATATAAAGGTCTGCCTGTAGCTACTTTGATTGATTGCTGAAACCAAGGCCTTGCCAGAAATTAGTGAGCTGTTAATAGCAATCATCTATGGTGCCTGCTAACTTTGTTAGTGCTGTATTAAAGCAGTAAAGACTTTGGCATTAGGGAGTGTAATTGTCTTAATAACGTACATGACTGCTTTTTAACAGGAAGATGTAGCATGTTGCGAAGGATGGGAAATGGCATGTATTCTCTTGGAACAAATCTCCATCTGGGTTCAGTTCCAGGTGGGGAGAAAGACACTGGAAACAATGGTGGCTGTTTGGAAAGATGGTTTAATGGTGGACAGGACCCCATGACTTGAGATGCTGGGCAAAAAGGCACATGGTTGTGTGTGTGAGAGAGATTTATGCCCTCTCTGGGCTTTTGAATTTGAGCTTGTATTCTGATTGGTTGTCAGACTCCCATGGGACCAGGCAGGAGCAACTCTGTAGCCTGTACTAAGTCCCAAGCTTGGTTGACTTTTGCTGGGTGATGATGTAATGAAAGGGCTTTGGGATTCCTGTTATGGCTTTGCCTGAAGGAGATAGATCTTTGTTATGTAAAATCAGGGGTGGGTTTCAAATTTTTTTACTACCAGCTTGGTTGGCGTGGCTAGGTGGGGAGGCATGTGACTGAGTGGGCATGGCCAACCTGTCATCACTCATGCACACTCAGTCATATGACCCAACCCCCCAAGCCACAGCCACTGAAACGGGACTCTTTGCTGTTTCCCGGATGACACTGAGGGCGAGCAAGCAGCCTGCTCTTGAAATGAAGGCTGTGGACAACGGCCTTGGCCCTGGGCTCTTGCTCTGTCTGCCTGGGATGCTCTGCCTGCTACATCGGCCCGGGAGATGGAGCCCGGGGAGGAAGAAAACAGCTGTTCATGCAGTCCCATCCAGCATTCCCGCCAACTGGAGATCTGCCTGGGAGCCCTTCAGAGGCAACAGACCCAACGGAGGCAAGCACTCCTCTCGGTGGGGCGGCTGTTCCCGCAGCTCGCCCACTCCTGGCCTGAAGCCTTGCGACCCTCCTGCCCGGCCAGGCATGGCTCACTTGCACCAGGAGGCTCTTGGCACCGGCGATGGACAGTCGGACGTGGCGCCACCTCCTCCAGCCCGGGCACAGCCATAGCCAGCCAAGTGCCCTCTGCATACGGGCCTCTCCGGGAGCCCCAAGGCCTTAGCTGGGCTGGAGGAGGCACTGCTGCTTCCGACCACCCATCACCATGGAGACCCACTGGCCTGTTCGTGTAAAAACAGATCTGCTTTGATTTAATATGTTACAGTACCATCTAAAGTTAAACCTGAAAACAAACTGCAAAAGAGAATTTCTCTCAACTTTTAAAAAATTGTTTGCCGAAACTATAATTTTTCTGGCAGTTGTCATTTCTGTTGCTAGCTTAGGCTAACTTTAATCTTTCGGCTAAACTTTCTGTTCAACATATGAGTGTCATTTTTTTCAAAAGTATTTTTCCAATGATCTTGTGATGGTCTATCTCTCTCTCCCCCCTCTTCCTCCCTCCCTCTCCCTCTCTCTTTCCCTCTCTGTCACTCCATCTCTGTCTTTCTCTCTCTCCATCTATCATAAGAAATACTTTACAGTGATGGTCCGTTCCATTTAAATGAGGATCAGGCTGCAAGCAACTTCTGAATTATTTATCAACATTTTGATTATTTTGCATGCCAAAACAATTAGACACAAGAACGGTGCCCCCTTCCCCCACACCATGCCATCACTCTGCTAAACAACTACTTTCCACAACACGGTCTTATGCCCTAGGATGTCAAATGGGCAAATAGGGCTGTATTACTATTATCCTTCACATCTTTCCTATTACCTATTTACTTAGCTTCTTTTGACTATAGGTTTGTGGTTTGTATCTTATTATTTATGTTGATTGCTTAATAGTATAGGGCAGTGCTGGTGAACCTTTTAGACACTGAGTGCCCAAAATGCACGCCCGCATGCCCAAACTAAAAGGTGCACATGCGTGAACAGGTACACGGAGATCTGAACTGGGGCAACACCGCGCCTGTCAGCAGAGAAGGTTCTGCGTGCCACCTCTGGCACTCGTGCTTAGTGGGGACTAGTTGGACTAGATGACCTATAAGCTCCCTTCCAACTCTGTTAATCTGTATCTTATTTGGTAGCATCACTGAGTGTTGTATCTTATGTATCTTTATGATGACTGCACTTTATGATTATGATCATGATTTATCATTTGTTCCTTTTCTGCACAATGAGAGCTTTTGCATTGGAGAGAAATTCCTTGTGTGTCCAATCACACTGGGCCAATAAAAAAATCTTCTGTTCTGCTCTGATCCTGTTCTGTTCTTGTTCTGTCTGCTCTGCTCTGGTTCTGTTCTATTCTTATTCTGTTCTGCTCTGCTTTGTTCTCATCCTGTTCTATCCTTGTTCTGTTCTGCTCTGTTCTCTTCTCATCCTGTTCTATTCTTGTCCTGTTCTGCTCTGCTCTGCTCTATTCTATTCTGCATTCTACCCTGCATTCTGTCCTATCCTACCCAGTTTTTAGGCTGCTACATCTTTAAGGCTCCCAATAATTTGCAAACCTCTTAATAAGCACCGCACAGCATTTTCTGATACTGTGAATGTGGCAGGAAAGGTTGGTATGAGTAGCCTAGCTAGTAAGATGCTCAAGTGGAGGGTAATTTTAATTATCCTTCACTGGCGGGGAAGTTCTGAGCTTTGGGTTTTCATTGCATCAGAAAAAAGTAACACGGCCATCATCTTCTCACATCAAGGAGAACTTGGAACAACTTCTGCTCATTCTTTCCTTTGATGTTTGCTGAACGAAAGCTTCGGTCTCCCACCATCTACATATGGAACAATTCTTCTTTTATGGGGAGATGATTCTTTTCCTTTTTGATCAGCGCTGGCTGGCGCTCTTTCCCCCTTTCTTTGGATGTATCCATATCCATCTCTCTCTCTCCGTACGTACGTACGTACATATCTATGTCTGTCTGTCTGTCTGTCTGTCTGTCTGTCTGTCTGTCTGTCTATCATCTATCTATCTATCTATCTATCTATCTATCTATCTATCATCTATCATATCTCTATATCTATCTATCTATCTATCATCTATCTATCTATCTATCTATCTATCTATCTATCTATCATCTATCATATCTCTATATCTATCTATCTATCTATCATCTATCTATCTATCTATCTATCTATCTATCATCTATCTATCTATCTATCTATCTATCTATCTATCTATCTATCTATCTATCTATCATCAACAGATGGTTGGTAAAGGGGTGGCTGTTAGCTGTCTCGCAGCTCTCAAATATGAAGCCCAAACTGTGTGGGATGGGATGGAAGCTGTTGGATGATTTATAAGAGCGCCATCAGTCAATGATCTCTCGCTTGAGTTTGCCCCTCTGGTGGAATTAGGCAACCCTGCGGCCTAACTGACGACAATATTGTGATGCCTGCCGCTGCCTCTTCCTTATTTTTATTTTATTTATTTATTTATTTATTTCATCAAGCATATGTTAGATAACATATATACGTATAAACATGATTTTGAATACATGAAATGGATACGAATAAAAGGGAACATTAGGACAGGGGTGGTAGGCATGCTGGTGCGCTTATGCACGCCCCTTACAGACCTCTTAGGAATTGGGTGAGGTCAACAGTAGACAGTCTAAGGTTAAAGTTGTGGGGGGTTTGGGGAAGAAATCAGAGAATCAGGCAGTGCATTCTAGGCATTGACCACTCTATTGCTGAACTTGTATTTTCTGCAATCGGGTTTGGAGCAGTTTACCTTAAGTTTGTATCTATTGTGTGCTCGTGTATTGTTGTGGTTGAAGTTGAAGTAGTCGTTGACAGGTAGGACATTGTAGCAGATAATTTTGTGTACTACACTTAGGTCAGACTGTAGGCGGCGTAGTTCTAGGTTGTCCAAGCCCAAAATTTCAAGTCTGGTGGCATAAGGTGTTCTCTTGTGAGCAGAGGAGTGGAGGACTCTTCTCGTGAATTATTTCTGGACTCGCTCAATTGTATTAATATCTGATATGTAGTGCGGGTTCCAGACAGATGAGCTGTATTCAAGAATTGGTCTAGCAAAAGTTTTGTATGCTCTGGTTAGCAGTACAGTATTACCAGAGAAGAAGCTACACAATATTAAGTTAACAACTCTTAATGCCTTTTTGGCAATGTTATTACAGTGGGCTCTGGCACTTAGATCCTGGAGGAGAGTCTGCTTAAACAGAAGTTACACCCCCCTTCCATGAGTTGTCAGAATGAACAAAGAGATGCTGCAATAAAGCTATTTGACGTTCATACTTAGTTAGCCCTGGATGAACGGATAAGAAATATTCCCAGGAAGAGATGCAGCTGTTTTAATGAGTTGCAGACCAGAGCTATGTTCATAGCTCAAACTCTTGTTCGTGGATCAACTATAAATTACAACTCAGGCCTACCCTGAGTTTCTTAGCAAGCAAGTATCGGAAAATACCCACGCAGGAAGTATATATATTAAAAAAAAGCAAGTAGGGGCTAGAAAGAGTTAGCCAAGTGGCAACCGTTTTGTATAAAAGAGGGTTTAAGTGGGAGTGGGATCTGGTTTCAAATCAGATCTTGGTTTAAATAATGGTAAAAAAAGGAGCTACCGTCTGAAGTCAACAATTTCAGCTCTAAGCTGGTTGCCTTTATGTGATTGAGATTCAGGTGTGCTTCTCAAGCGGTGCGCATTTGCGGGAGTCGATCGCCATTTGAATGCTTCACAGCCAGCTTCTGGCAAGCAGAGTCGGTGGAGAAGCTGGCAGGGGTACCGCAAGTCGGGATCATATGACTTTGTTCTCACATAAAGCAGCAGAAGTGAGGTTGTGCATCTGTCACAATCTCGTGATTTTGCTGGTCCCATTGTACGTGTCAAGCACCAGGAAAATCAGGAGAGATAGACAGTTCAAATGGCAGTAAGGTTGAGCCCGCTACAAGAATCTGAACTACTAACAGTCAAGGGAAATTAGCTGGGGAGAAGAATTCAAGGAGGACTGGACTGAGATCTCTTGTGAGCATGAAGGGACTCAAGACTGATGATGCATTTGACTCCTCCCTCGGACTCAGCCTGGTCATCTCCTACATTGTGTTCCTAAAGCGAGGATTACTTGCACACATTTTAAAAACTTCTGACAAGGAAACACATGTGTACTATAAGCTTAATACCCCTTGCTTCCCTTTGCCTTTGCATACAAAGTTAGAAATCAGTAGGCAAAATACACGCAAAAGGAAAGCATCCAACAAAAACCCCAAGAAGAGAAAGAGAGATGGATAATTCCTTTCACTCTATCCTGTAGCTTCCCCAAATTATCCCAGCCATTTGGGTCCTCCCAATTTCTTTACAGGTATGTTCTCAATTTATGACACAATTGAGCTCAGAGTTTTGGGCATTAAGTCATTGTGGTCATTAAGGAATTCACTGCTTGGCCCAATTCAATTTTGTCAAGCAAGTCACCATGATCATTAAATGAATTATGAGTTTGTTAAGTGTACTATGTGGTCATTAAGTGAACCGAGCATATCCAATTTGGGTTTTTTGCCCCTAATCCTGCTGGAAATAATAAAAATGTTGCAAATCCCAGTTGCAATGTGACCCAGTTGCCAAAATGCAAGGGCAGGGGGTAGTCATAGTAGCTATAAGATGCAGCATAGGAGGGGGGCATCTCCCCGCAATCACTTTTGGCCTCCAGAGTGCTCCAGGAGGACGTCCTCAACTCAGAAGTTTATAAAAGGGAGGAAAAGTAAAATGCTTTACTTTTCAGGCTTCCAGGATTCTGCTGCTATAGCCTATGTCAATAATTTATAGATCTAGTCTTCCTGCAGAGTCAGTTTCTTGATCTGGTCTCTCCCTTGTATGGTGATCAAGTAGATCAAGTAAGTATTAAAGAAATAAAATCACAGAAATGTACGCCTCCCTATTTTTATAGGTTTAGAAGACCATATCTGCAGAGGTGTGGTCCTTTGTCATGCCAACCATGCCCATGCCCACCATGGCCACGTCCAGCCCCCCACCTGGGCCTCCGAGGTCAAACCCAATCCTGATGTGACCCTCAAGGAAATTGAGTTTGACACCCCTGCTCTAAGCCATTGAAATTTTGTCTGTTCCACTTTCTCCTTTTGCATTATTTTAAACTCCCAAGGTGATGTGGTCATTTCCTTCAAAAGTGCCTACAGTTTCAACTCTTCAACTCTCTTTTTCCCTAGAAAGCCAAATTGTTTTGTTCTTTTGTGACCTGTGAAATTAAAGATTCCGTAAAATGAATTGGAAAAAAAAATCTGTGGATCTCGTAAACTTGAACAAGTTGATTTCCCCACAAACTTCTAGGTAGTTTGAAGTCTCACCTTATTCCTATGTCCTTCCATTTTAAGGACCAAGAAGGAATTATCCATATCTTCTGGCTGGCTTTTGATATTACATTTACATAGTTTCATAATTACATAGTTTCATTCCCTCTCCTTCCAAATATTGCTATACAGTATATTATTATATAAAAGTTTAAACGAAAGTATAGACCCATTAAAAGATGCTGTCAGGCCTGCAGCCATCTTCTCGTTTGGATCTTTGGTCTGCCACATTTTCTATTATACTACTATGCATTTTCTATTGTGGGAAAATGGGAGGGGGATTGTATGGAGTTAGATGATATGCAGCCATAACAAAATTCTTTCTAGAAAGCCAAGGTCATCCTTTGTCTTTGCACCTCTGCACCTGACGAGAACTGGATGGCTGGAACTGCCAGCATGGCAGTGGGAGATTGGACCATGTGATGGACTTGTGGGTGTGGGGGCAAGATCTTGAACTTTCAACTAGGTGGGGAAAACCGGGAAGCTTTCAGATTCGGGTTTTCCCAGATGTGCCAACATGGCTTTCTTAATAAATAGGAACTTTGAGCAATACTTTGCCTTGGATTCTGATTTACTTTTGGATGTTCTTTGAAACCCTGACAGATGCATTTCACTGCATACAATTCAACAAAGAAATATCAACTTGGAATAAGAAATATAATACTAATACTAAGGTGTAGAGATTCATTTAAAGAATACAAATCAGCGGCAGCTTGATCAGAAAATTTATAGACTGTGTTATTGGGTTCCCCATTAACTCTACAAGTGAGACTTATAAAAATATTTTATTTTAAAAATAGATTTTTTAAAAAGGTGTTTTTATATGTTAAGATTTCGTGCTTTAGCTATTAGGCAAGATTAGGTAAAGGTTCCTCTCGCACATATGTGCTAGTTGTTCCTGACTCTAGGTGGCGGTGCTCATGTCCATTTCAAAGCCGAAGAGCCAGCGCTGTCCGAAGACGTCTCTGTGGTCATGTAGCCAACATGACTAAATGCCAAAGGCACCAGGAACGCTTTTACCTTCCCACCAAAGGTGGTTCCTATTTTTCTACTTGCATTTTTACATGCTTTCAAACTGCTAGGTTGGCAGAAGCTGGGATAAGTAACAGGAGCTCACTCCTTTACATGGCGCTAGAGATTCGAACTGCTGAAGTGGCAACCTTTCTGATCGATAAACTCAGCATCTTTGCCATTGAGCCACCACGTCCCTAGTAGGCAAGATTACAAGGAGGTAAATTCACAAGGAACAAATAGTTCTCCGCTTATAACAATTGAGCCCCAGAATTCCATTGCTAAGCGAGACAGTTATTAAATGGCCTTTTTTGCCACTGTTGTTAAGTGAACCATTGCAGTTGTTAAGTTAGTCACATGGTGATGAAGTCCATCCGGCTTCCCCACTGACTTTGCTTGTCAGGAAGTCGCGAAAGGGATTGCACGACGCTGCAACCATCGTAAGTACACGCCAGTTGCCAAGTGTCTGAATTTTGATCATGTGACCAATCTAAGGATGCTGCAACATTTGTGTGAAAAATGACCATAAATCACTTTTTTCAGAGCTGTTATAACATCCAGTGGTCATGAAACAAACGATTGTAAGCGTAGGATAACTTGTAATAAGCAGGGTTTTTTTTTCCAATTCAAGTTTTTTTATTTCTTAATACAAATTCTACATATTATAGGAACAAAGTGTTGTCTTTTTCTTTTACCTCCTCTCATTTACATAGTCCATTTTGCATCATAGTCTTGTTTTCACTTTCAGCCAAATTATTCTCCTCCATTATTTTTCATCTTTATAATTATTTTTTATTACTACATAAAGAGTGCCTTCAATTGCCCCTTCACAGTTTCACCAAATTTTCAATTCTTATTTTCTCCATTGATATACAGTATTTTCCTACAAACAGCGTATATCCTCTAATTCAATTTAAACCCAGAGAGCATCTCTTTCAGTTTTTTTTTTCTATATTTAACAATATACTATAATTTTCTTATTTCTTAATTAGTTAGATAACCATAACATTCTTACTACTATTCTCTTTAGTCTACTAAAGTAACTCTTTTTAGGCATTTTCTCTTAGGCTCTCAAAAATTCCACTTTTAATTCTTTTTCTTCTTCTCCCCCTTTCCCCTAACTTCTTCTTTTTCTTTTCCTTGTTTTTGTGATAGTTGTATCTTTTCTTCAGGGTATTTCCTTTTATTATTCTAGTAACTTTCCCCAGGGTTTTCCCTGTTCTCCTCCTTTCCTTACTATTTTGTGGTTTATTTTTTGGGGGATCTCCCCCTTTATCTGACAAGCTGAGATTTTTTTTAAAGGACCCGCTCTCACGCCAGGAATCTTAAATAGTCAGTGTTTTTGTCTTATTCTCCCCCTCCCCATTTCTTTTTCAGTTGCCTTTGGCCTGTACTTTCCCCGGAAGACGTATCATGAAAACGTTTACCTGGAACAACCGGAAGGGACACCTTTATTACAACTCCATGCCTTAAAAGATTCAGAAGAGGAAGAAGCTTTCTATTGTTTACTCCCAGATTCGGGATCCAAAAACATCTGGTTTCAGATCGGCGAGAGAACGGGACTCCTATACCTCAACAAGAGTCTGGATAGAGAAGACTTCATTGTCCTTTGTAAGTCTCTGGAATTCTTTGCCAATGGGTGGGAAGAAGGAAAGGGTTGTCCCGGTTTTTTTCTTACCTTGGTTTTTTTTCCCCCCCTTTGAAAACATTTTAATTCTCACCCAAGAAGCTTCTTTGAACTGAACTGAGGAAGCTTCTTGGATGAGAAGCGAAAAGTTTTCAAGGAAAAACAAAAGATGTCCGGTTACCCATGACCTGGATGATGGAGAATCTCTGAAGACAAGGGAGAGGGTTAGGAAATATGTTCCTTCAGGGGTGTCAAACTCGAGGCCCGGGGGCCACATCCGGCCCGGGTGTGTGTGTGTGTGTGCTTAGATCTGGCCCACAGGGCCACCTCGGAAACACCAAAGGACTAACCCGCGATGCCTCTGCCAGTCAAAATGGAGTTCACAAAGGATGCACGTGGCCTCCCTAGCTCCATTTTCACTGGCAGAAGATTGCAGGAGGCTGTCCCAGCTGAAAACGGAACTCGGGAGCCCGTTTTGCTGGCACAGCATTTGTAACACCACAGGTGCCCCCCCCCAACCCGACACAAGTGATGTTATGCTGGCGGTGTCCACCTCTGCCACGCCCCCCCCCAGCCCCCTGAGATCAAACACCATCCTGATACAGCCCTCAATGAAATCGAGTTTGACACCTCTGCTTTAGGAGGCAAAATCAGATTTATATGAACAGGTTTCTGATGTTCAACATCATGGCTAAAAAAGTAGGACACATTGAGTGTTGTTTGTGTGTTGTGGTTCTAATTGTGTTTTCATCCTATCATTTTAATTTGTTAGCGACCTTGAGTGCCCCTCGTTGGCGAAAAGGTGATGGTGACTCCGATTTCTATCTAGAGAGACTTATTCAGTTACTAAGTGGGGCGTTTTGGGGAAGGAAAGTGGATCTCAAAAAATGAGCCTTGGTGGCGCAGTGGTTAGAGTGCAGTATTGCAGGCTACTTCTGCTGACTGCTGGCTGCCTTCAGTTTGGCAGTTCAAATCTCACCAGGCTCCAGGTTGACTCAGCCTTCCATCCTTCCGAGGTGGGTAAAACGAGGACCCAGATTGTTGGGGGCAATAGGCTGACTCTGCAAAACCGCTTAGAGAGGGTTGTAAAGCAGTATATAAGTCTTAAGTGCTATGGCTATATTTGATTGCAAAAAAAGATGTTCTTATTGAGGTGCCCAATATTTTCTGAACATTCCTGCAGTACCAAGGCATCCATTAGTAATATTAGCGGACATTGTAAATCTGCCCTGAACCAGAAAGGACGTCTTGGTAACTGAATAATTCTGATCTGCATGAGACATTTAAGTTTGAAATGTAGCCAAAAACCGACACTAGACTAATGCCCCACTGGCACTTAAAAATAGCTGTTTGGTGTACGAAAAGCGGAACTCTGACATTTTGAACAGTATCCTACTTTGGTATGTTGGCTGGAAGAATTTACTCAAGATTTTACTCTCTGTTCTTTATGTGACATCTGGAATGAAAGTACAAGTGGTCCTTGACTTACGACCATTCATTTACTGACTGTTCAAAGTTACGACAGCACTGGAAAAAAAGGGTCTTATGACCGTTTCTCATCACCAACAACCATTGTAGCACCCCTACACTGGTATGTACGTCTGACAGTTGCAGTGTCCCAGGTGATCCCCTCTTATGACCTTCTCCCAAGCAAGTCAGTGAAGAGAACCAGATTCACTTAACAACTCGGGTTACCCACTTAACGACTGCAGTGATTCACTCAGCAACAGTGGCAAGAAAGTTTGTGACATGGGGCAAACCCACTTAACAGCTGTCTTGCTTAGTAATGGAAATTTGGGGCTCCGTGTGCTCGGTCGTAAGTCAAGGACTACCTGTAGCTGAAACGGCTGCTTCCCGTGAGCTTCAGGAGTTAGTTGCATGCTCCCTTGTGTTGCATTTCTGCAGCCAACCTTAGATTTTGCATTTCAACCTTAGATTGGTTTGATACAGATAAATAAGATAATACATTGGCTTTTTTAAAATGAACTATTAATGAACTACTGGTTAGATAGGCTTATAACTTAAATCTGTCCAAGATTTGCAGGTAAAATTCACATTCACTGAGCCTTGATGGATCGGTGGTTAGAACGCAGTATTGCAGGCTAATTCTGCCGACTGCCAGCAGTTCGATTCTCACTGGCTCAAGGTTGACTCAACCTTCCATCCTTCCGAGGTTGTTGGGGGCGATAGGCTGACTCTGTAAACCGCTTAGAGAGAGGTGTAAAGCACTGTAAAGTGGTATATAAGTAAGTGCTATTGCTATTGTCCCTCTGTCCCTCCCTTAGAGAAGGCTACGAAGCACTGTGAAGTGGTATATGCTATTGCTATTGCCCCTTCCTTCCTTCCTTCCTTCCTTCCTTCCTTCCTTCCTTCCTTCCTTCCTTCCTTCCTTCCTTCCTTCCTTCCCTCCCTCCCTCCCTCCCTCCCTCCCTCCCTCCCTTCATTAGAGGAGGCTGTGAAACACTGTGAAGTGGTATATGCTATTGCTATTGCCCCTTCCTTCCTTCCTTCCTTCCTTCCTTCCTTCCTTCCTTCCCTCCCTCCCTCCCTCCCTCCCTCCCTCCCTCCCTCCCTTCATTAGAGGAGGCTGTGAAACACTGTGAAGTGGTATATGCTATTGCTGTTGCCCCTTCCTTCCTTCCTTCCTTCCTTCCTTCCTTCCTTCCTTCCCTCCCTCCCTCCCTCCCTCCCTCCCTCCCTCCCTTCATTAGAGGAGGCTGTGAAACACTGTGAAGTGGTATATGCTATTGCTATTGCCCCTTCCTTCCTTCCTTCCTTCCTTCCTTCCTTCCTTCCTTCCTTCCTTCCCTCCCTCCCTCCCTCCCTCCCTCCGAGAAGGCTGTGAAGCCCTGTGAAGTGGTATATGCTATTGCCCCTTCCTTCCTTCCTTCCTTCCTTCCTTCCTTCCTTCCTTCCTTCCTTCCTTCCTTCCTTCCCTCCCTCCCTTAGAGAAGGTTGTGAAGCCCTGTGAAGTGATATATGCTATTGCCCCATCCTTCCTTCCTTTCTTCCTTCCTTCCTTCTTTCCTTCCTTCCTTCCTTCCTTCCTTCCTTCCTTCCTTCCTTCCTTCCCTCCCTCCCTTAGAGAAGGCTGTGAAGCCCTGTGAAGTGGTATATGCTATTGCCCCCTCCTTCCTTCCTTCCTTCCTTCCTTCCTTCCTTCCTTCCTTCCTTCCTTCCTTCCCTCCCTCCCTCCCTCCCTCCCTCCATTAGAGGAGGCTGTGAAACACTGTGAAGTGATATATGCTATTGCTATTGCCCCTTCCTTCCTTCCTTCCTTCCTTCCTTCCTTCCTTCCTTCCCTCCCTCCCTCCCTCCCTCCCTCCCTCCATTAGAGGAGGCTGTGAAACACTGTGAAGTGATATATGCTATTGCTATTGCCCCTTCCTTCCTTCCTTCCTTCCTTCCCTCCTTCCCTCCCTCCCTCCCTCCCTCCCTCCCTCCCTCCCTCCCTCCCTCCCTTCATTAGAGGAGGCTGTGAAACACTGTGAAGTGGTATATGCTATTGCTGTTGCCCCTTCCTTCCTTCCTTCCTTCCTTCCTTCCTTCCTTCCTTCCTTCCCTCCCTCCCTCCCTCCCTCCCTCCCTCCCTCCCTCCGAGAAGGCTGTGAAGCCCTGTGAAGTGGTATATGCTATTGCCCCTTCCTTCCTTCCTTCCTTCCTTCCTTCCTTCCTTCCTTCCTTCCTTCCTTCCTTCCTTCCTTCCTTCCTTCCTTCCTTCCTTCCCTCCCTCCCTTAGAGAAGGTTGTGAAGCCCTGTGAAGTGATATATGCTATTGCCCCTTCCTTCCTTCCTTCCTTCCTTCCTTCCTTCCTTCCTTCCTTCCTTCCTTCCTTCCTTCCCTCCCTCCCTTAGAGAAGGTTGTGAAGCCCTGTGAAGTGATATATGCTATTGCCCCTTCCTTCCTTCCTTCCTTCCTTCCTTCCTTCCTTCCTTCCTTCCTTCCTTCCTTCCTTCCTTCCCTCCCTCCCTTAGAGAAGGTTGTGAAGCCCTGTGAAGTGATATATGCTATTGCCCCTTCCTTCCTTCCTTCCTTCCTTCCTTCCTTCCTTCCTTCCTTCCTTCCTTCCTTCCTTCCTTCCTTCCTTCCTTCCTTCCCTCCCTCCCTTAGAGAAGGTTGTGAAGCCCTGTGAAGTGATATATGCTATTGCCCCTTCCTTCCTTCCTTCCTTCCTTCCTTCCTTCCTTCCTTCCTTCCTTCCTTCCTTCCTTCCTTCCTTCCTTCCTTCCTTCCTTCCCTCCCTCCCTTAGAGAAGGCTGTGAAGCCCTGTGAAGTGGTATATGCTATTGCCCCCTCCTTCCTTCCTTCCTTCCTTCCTTCCTTCCTTCCTTCCTTCCTTCCCTCCCTCCCTCCCTCCCTCCCTCCATTAGAGGAGGCTGTGAAACACTGTGAAGTGATATATGCTATTGCTATTGCCCCCTCCTTCCTTCCTTCCTTCCTTCCTTCCTTCCTTCCTTCCTTCCTTCCCTCCCTCCCTCCCTCCCTCCCTCCATTAGAGGAGGCTGTGAAACACTGTGAAGTGATATATGCTATTGCTATTGCCCCTTCCTTCCTTCCTTCCTTCCTTCCTTCCTTCCTTCCTTCCTTCCTTCCCTCCCTCCCTCCCTCCCTCCCTCCCTCCCTCCCTTAGAGAAGGCTGTGAAGCCCTGTGAAGTGATATATGCTATTGCCCCTTCCTTCCTTCCTTCCTTCCTTCCTTCCTTCCTTCCTTCCTTCCCTCCCTCCCTTAGAGAAGGCTGTGAAGCCCTGTGAAGTGGTATATGCTATTGCCCCTTCCTTCCTTCCTTCCTTCCTTCCTTCCTTCCTTCCTTCCCTCCCTCCCTCCCTCCCTCCCTCCCTCCCTCCGAGAAGGCTGTGAAGCCCTGTGAAGTGGTATATGCTATTGCCCCTTCCTTCCTTCCTTCCTTCCTTCCTTCCTTCCTTCCTTCCTTCCTTCCTTCCTTCCCTCCCTCCCTTAGAGAAGGTTGTGAAGCCCTGTGAAGTGATATATGCTATTGCCTCTTCCTTCCTTCCTTCCTTCCTTCCTTCCTTCCTTCCTTCCTTCCTTCCTTCCTTCCTTCCTTCCTTCCTTCCCTCCCTCCCTCCCTCCCTCCCTCCATTAGAGGAGGCTGTGAAGCCCTGTGAAGTGATATATGCTATTGCCCCTTCCTTCCTTCCTTCCTTCCTTCCTTCCTTCCTTCCTTCCTTCCTTCCTTCCTTCCCTCCCTCCCTCCCTCCCTCCCTCCGAGAAGGCTGTGAAGCCCTGTGAAGTGGTATATGCTATTGCCCCTTCCTTCCTTCCTTCCTTCCTTCCTTCCTTCCTTCCTTCCTTCCTTCCTTCCCTCCCTCCCTTAGAGAAGGTTGTGAAGCCCTGTGAAGTGATATATGCTATTGCCTCTTCCTTCCTTCCTTCCTTCCTTCCTTCCTTCCTTCCTTCCTTCCTTCCCTCCCTCCCTCCCTCCATTAGAGGAGGCTGTGAAGCCCTGTGAAGTGATATATGCTATTGCCCCTTCCTTCCTTCCTTCCTTCCTTCCTTCCTTCCTTCCTTCCTTCCTTCCTCCCGTCCCTCCCTCCCTCCCTCCCTCCCTCCATTAGAGGAGGCTGTGAAGCCCTGTGAAGTGATATATGCTATTGCCCTTCCTTCCTTCCTTCCTTCCTTCCTTCCTTCCTTCCTTCCTTCCTTCCTTCCTTCCTTCCTTCCTTCCTTCCCTCCCTCCCTTAGAGAAGGTTGTGAAGCCCTGTGAAGTGATATATGCTATTGCCTCTTCCTTCCTTCCTTCCTTCCTTCCTTCCTTCCTTCCTTCCTTCCTTCCTTCCTTCCTTCCTTCCTTCCTTCCTTCCCTCCCTCCCTCCCTCCCTCCCTCCATTAGAGGAGGCTGTGAAGCCCTGTGAAGTGATATATGCTATTGCCCCTTCCTTCCTTCCTTCCTTCCTTCCTTCCTTCCTTCCTTCCTTCCTTCCTTCCTTCCTTCCCTCCCTCCCTCCCTCCCTCCCTCCCTCCGAGAAGGCTGTGAAGCCCTGTGAAGTGGTATATGCTATTGCCCCTTCCTTCCTTCCTTCCTTCCTTCCTTCCTTCCTTCCTTCCTTCCTTCCTTCCTTCCTTCCTTCCTTCCTTCCCTCCCTCCCTTAGAGAAGGTTGTGAAGCCCTGTGAAGTGATATATGCTATTGCCTCTTCCTTCCTTCCTTCCTTCCTTCCTTCCTTCCTTCCTTCCTTCCTTCCTTCCTTCCTTCCTTCCTTCCTTCCCTCCCTCCCTCCATTAGAGGAGGCTGTGAAGCCCTGTGAAGTGATATATGCTATTGCCCCTTCCTTCCTTCCTTCCTTCCTTCCTTCCTTCCTTCCTTCCTTCCTTCCTTCCTCCCGTCCCTCCCTCCCTCCCTCCCTCCCTCCCTCCATTAGAGGAGGCTGTGAAACACTGTGAAGTGATATATGCTATTGCCCCTTCCTTCCTTCCTTCCTTCCTTCCTTCCTTCCTTCCTTCCTTCCTTCCTTCCTTCCTTCCCTCCCTCCCTTAGAGAAGGTTGTGAAGCCCTGTGAAGTGATATATGCTATTGCCTCTTCCTTCCTTCCTTCCTTCCTTCCTTCCTTCCTTCCTTCCTTCCTTCCTTCCTTCCTTCCTTCCCTCCCTCCCTCCCTCCCTCCCTCCCTCCATTAGAGGAGGCTGTGAAGCCCTGTGAAGTGATATATGCTATTGCCCCTTCCTTCCTTCCTTCCTTCCTTCCTTCCTTCCTTCCTTCCCTCCCTCCCTCCCTCCCTCCCTCCGAGAAGGCTGTGAAGCCCTGTGAAGTGGTATATGCTATTGCCCCTTCCTTCCTTCCTTCCTTCCTTCCTTCCTTCCTTCCTTCCTTCCTTCCTTCCTTCCTTCCTTCCTTCCTTCCTTCCTTCCCTCCCTCCCTTAGAGAAGGTTGTGAAGCCCTGTGAAGTGATATATGCTATTGCCTCTTCCTTCCTTCCTTCCTTCCTTCCTTCCTTCCCTCCCTCCCTCCCTCCCTCCCTCCCTCCATTAGAGGAGGCTGTGAAGCCCTGTGAAGTGATATATGCTATTGCCCCTTCCTTCCTTCCTTCCTTCCTTCCTTCCTTCCTTCCTTCCTTCCTTCCTTCCTTCCTTCCTTCCTTCCTCCCGTCCCTCCCTCCCTCCCTCCCTCCCTCCCTCCCTCCCTCCATTAGAGGAGGCTGTGAAGCCCTGTGAAGTGATATATGCTATTGCCCCTTCCTTCCTTCCTTCCTTCCTTCCTTCCTTCCTTCCTTCCTTCCTTCCCTCCCTCCCTCCCTCCCTCCCTCCGAGAAGGCTGTGAAGCCCTGTGAAGTGGTATATGCTATTGCCCCTTCCTTCCTTCCTTCCTTCCTTCCTTCCTTCCTTCCTTCCTTCCTTCCTTCCTTCCTTCCTTCCTTCCCTCCCTCCCTTAGAGAAGGTTGTGAAGCCCTGTGAAGTGATATATGCTATTGCCTCTTCCTTCCTTCCTTCCTTCCTTCCTTCCTTCCTTCCTTCCTTCCTTCCTTCCTTCCTTCCCTCCCTCCCTTAGAGAAGGTTGTGAAGCCCTGTGAAGTGATATATGCTATTGCCCCATCCTTCCTTCCTTTCTTCCTTCCTTCCTTCTTTCCTTCCTTCCTTCCTTCCTTCCTTCCTTCCTTCCTTCCTTCCTTCCTTCCTTCCTTCCTTCCCTCCCTCCCTTAGAGAAGGTTGTGAAGCCCTGTGAAGTGATATATGCTATTGCCTCTTCCTTCCTTCCTTCCTTCCTTCCTTCCTTCCTTCCTTCCTTCCTTCCTTCCTTCCTTCCTTCCTTCCTTCCCTCCCTCCCTCCCTCCCTCCCTCCATTAGAGGAGGCTGTGAAGCCCTGTGAAGTGATATATGCTATTGCCCCTTCCTTCCTTCCTTCCTTCCTTCCTTCCTTCCTTCCTTCCTTCCTTCCTCCCGTCCCTCCCTCCCTCCCTCCCTCCCTCCCTCCCTCCCTCCCTCCCTCCATTAGAGGAGGCTGTGAAACACTGTGAAGCTGTATACAGGTCTAAGTACTATTGCTAGTGCTATTCTGAACATTACAACTCTATATATTCACTCCCAAACCTGGAGTCCTATTTTCAAAGAGGGCTTGTATGATTAAATGATTGAGCCCCCATCTTTCAGGCATTTATTTGAAAAAGGGGGGGATTGGGTTAAGGTGACCAATGCTATTGGAGTATTGCAAACTGCTGTAAGGGGGGGGGGGGGGAAGCAAATTATTGCTTCGGTAAGTCTAGGTTTTATTTCTTTCCTATCTATCAAAAATGAAATCCATTGCATGGAGACAAGGCCATGATAAATGAAGACATCCTGCATATTGCCAATAGTAAAATATTTTTTAAAATGATAAGGCGAGCCTAGCTGGACAAAAAGACACCACAAAGTGTCAATGCGCTTAGACCAATTGCATTCTTTTGCTTCGCTAGATATTCTGAATGAAAGAAATGTTGGAAATTAATGAGGGATGGGAGGTGTTTCAAGCTGCTCGATACCGGTTGAGTCGGAACGTTTTGCTTCTCTTCCAAGAAGCTGAATGGATGAGAAGCAAAATGTTTTCAAGAAAAACAACCAAAAAAGTTCAGCTGCCTTTTTTTTTTTTGACCTGGATGACTTGAGAATCGCCATAGATAGAGAGAACCGGTAAATACTACCTCTGACTGCCCCCCCCCCATCTATTCGCTGCCTCCTGAGTCCCAGCTGATCGGGAGGGAATGGAGATTTTGCAGTATCCTTCCCCTGGAGTAAGTTGGGAATGGAGATTTTACAGTATCCTTGCCCTGGAGTAAGGAGGGAATGGAGATTTTGCAGTATCCTTTCCCTGGAGTGGAGAGGGAATGGAAATTTTACAGTATCCTTCCCCTGGAGTGAGGTGGGAATGGAGATTTTGCAGTATCCTTTCCCTGGAGTGAGGTGGGAATGGAGATTTTGCAGTATCCTTTCCCTGGAGTGGAGAGGGAATGGAAATTTTACAGTATCCTTCCCCTGGAGTGAGGTGGGAATGGAGATTTTGCAGTATCCTTTCCCTGGAGTGAGGTGGGAATGGAGATTTTGCAGTATCCTTTCCCTGGAGTGGAGAGGGAATGGAAATTTTACAGTATCCTTCCCCTGGAGTAAGGAGGGAATGGAGATTTTGCAGTATCCTTTCCCTGGAGTGGAGAGGGAATGGAGTTTTTGCAATATCCTTCCCCTACCACGCCCACCAAGCCACACTCACAGAACCAGTAGTAAAAAAATTTGAATCCCACCACTGATTCCAAGTGATTGATTATTCTCACTGACATCCTTGGAGGCTTTTCACCTCATTTTGTCCCTGTATTTTTTTTAAAATTCAGAATCCGCTGAAAGTCTTAGCTTCGTGGTTTTGTCCAGGTCTGCTTCCGAAGTCCCTTAAATTGACATAAGTGATAATTAATATCGATCGTCTTGATGTTCCATTGGAGAATGACTCGACTAAGTGCTCCCTTTGCGTTCTGTTGTCAATTTTTTTCTCCCTCTCCTTTTAGCTTCGGGAAATCCAGTGGCCAAAGTCGTGCTCCGCGTTTTCCTCTCTGCCAAACCTTTCCAAGCCAAAACCTGTCTCGGCTCGGCTATGACTTTGGTCAAACTCTCGGTCATCAATGGCACCGTGCCGGCATGCAGCTCTGCAATCTCCAGCCGGCTTTGCTTTCCTGCCATGGACCTCTCTTTTCACATCATGGAGAACAAGCCCCCTGGAATCTTTCATCAGCTCCAGTCTTTTGCCCTGCAATACCAGTGTCACAACGTCAGCATTTCCTACAAGCTTATCGCAGGTGACCTCTCCATTTACTCAATTGCCTTTTGGGTGATGGTGGTAGGTCCCCCCCCCCCCCCCCCGTTATTATTTTTTATTGTATAAAGTTAAAAGGTAAATTTTCCCCTCGCACATATGTGCTAGTTATTCCTGACTCTGGGGGGCAGTGCTAATCTCCGTTTCAAAGCCGAAGAGCCAACGCTGTCCGAAGACCTCTCCGTGGTCATGTGGCTGGCATGACTCAATGCCAGAGGCGCACAAAATACTATTATCTTCCCACCAAAGGTGGTTCCTATTTTTCTACTTGCATTTTTACGTGCTTTCGAACTGCTAGGTTGGCAGAAGCTGGGACAAGTAATGGGAGCTCATTCCGTTACGCGGCACTAGGGATTCTAACCGCCAAACGGCCGACCTTTCTGATCGACAAGCTCAGCGCCTTAGCCACTGAGCCACTGCGTCCCTTTATTAAATATAGAAAGAGCAAACATTTCAATGTCTGTATAAACAGTGTGTTGTCTGGGTATAGTTGGTTTGAGCAATCATCATCATAACAATCACATTAATAACAGTAGTAATAATCATATAGTAACAATGATGTCTCATCATAACATTGCTAATAAACATATAATGGCAATAGTGCTTACTTATCCATTTGGTAAACCATTTTTACAAAATTAGTCATTCTCTTGTATTTTTTGAAATCTAACTTCGGTTTCTGCTCATTAGCCATTGATAGAACAAATCCCATATTAAGAAATATTCAGTGTCTTCCTTGACTTTAATTTTAGGTGTTAATCTGTCCATTTCTGCACATTCCAGTATTTTGTTATTACTTTCTCCTCTGTAGGGAAATCTATGCTCTTCCAGTGTTGTGCAAATACAATTCTAGCCACTGTTAACATATGTAGCATTAAGTACATATTCCCTTTACTATAAGGGACATAGTGGCTCAATGGCTAAGACGCTGAGCTTGTCGATCAGAAAGGTCCAAATCCCTAGCACCGAGTAACAGAGTGAGCTCCCGTTACTTGTCCCAGTTTCTGCCAATCTAGCAGTTCGAAAGCGTATAAAAAATGCAAATAGAAAAAGTAGGAACCACCTTTGGTGGGAAGATAACAGCATTCCGTGCGCCTTTGGCATTGAGTCATGCCAGCCACATGACCACGGAGATGTCTTAGGACAGCGCTGGCTCTTTGGCTTTGAAACGGAGATGAGCACCGCCCCCTAGATTCGGGAACAACTAGCACCGTGGTGGCGAACCTATGGCACACGTGCTACAGGTGGCACGTGGAGCCATATTTGCTGGAACACCAGCCGTCAACTCCGACGCGCACAAGCCAGTGCTGCTTAGCTCCAACAATTGCTTCCTGTTGGGGCCCTAAGGATCCCAGGCAGGCAGACGAGGAGTGGCTGGCAGGGGAGGGGTGAACAGAGGCTGGCGAGGCGCCCTTCTACATGAGTAACATCAAATTGGTCACACCTACCCAGTCACATGACCACCTAGCCACACCCACCCAAACAGTCATTAGGCAGATCATATTAGTGATCTGTGGGATTTAAAATTATGAATTCAGTGGTCCCTGAAGTCCAAAAGGTTGGGGACTCCTGGATTAGAAGACTTCTAATGTCCCTTCCAGCTGTCTTCCATTGACGATTACTGTCTTTTCATACTTCAAATCACAAGTCCCAATGATCTAATCCCCCTTTCCCAGTCTCTGGATTAAAAAAACCAGGATATGCGACTTGTCTGAATGTTGAGTTGCAAGGTGTATATGATGGACTTTTAGGACCAAACGATGTCACGAATCGCTCCAGGTTTCATGATAAAATAAGGTTTTTCTTTCTACCGTGTTCCAGATGAGAACCTGCCCTTTTATTATAATGAGGAGACCACCACTGTAGGAGTGTCCAAACCCCTCGACCGAGAAGAACGAGAAAAGTACGAGATGTTGGCTCAGTGCACCTTGAAGGAAGGTTTCCAGGAGACGCTCAGGGAGGTCCCTCTGCTCATCCATATTCTGGATGAAGATGACATGCCTCCTTTCCTGTCCAATGGGACCAGCACAACGGACGCCATAGTGGAGTTCAAAAGAGAAGAGGTAAGCTGGAACAAGGAGAATTTTGTCCTTAGGCCTTGTGTTGAGATAGCTGGGTTGTAATAGTTACCGTATTTTGGGGGTTATAAGACACACCTGACTATAAGATGCACCTAAATTTAGAAGAGTAAAACAACAATAAAGAAAGGTTTTGGGCCTCTGCGTGCCTCATTTTCAGCCCTTTTGGGGGTCCTTTTCCAGCCTTTTTTCTACCCATTTTGAGGCTTTTTCGACCCATTTTCAAGGCTTTTCTTGGCCTGTTTTTGAGCCTTTTTTTGGCCCTTTTTTTTTTGATAAACAAGCCGAAAAAAGCCTCAAAAATGGGATGAAAAAAGGCCTGAAAAGGGGGCATGCAGAAGCCAAAAAATGACCAGCGGGTAGGCAGGGCTTCAGCAATATTTGGTCTATAAGACACACAGGCATTTTCACTCACTTTTGGGAGACATAAAGTGCATCTTACAGTCTGAAAAGTACAGTAAATATAGAAATTAAAAGACGCTTGCTCCTGGGGAGGAAAGATATGGCAAATCTAGACAGCGTACTAAAAAGCAGAGACATCACCCTGCCAACAAAAGTGCGTATAGTCAAGGCTATGGTTTTCCCAGTTGCAATGGATGGCTGTGAAAGTTGGACCATAAGAAAGGCTGAGCGCCAAAGAATGGAGGCCTTTGAACTATGGTGCTGGAGAAGACTCCTGTGAGTCCCTTGGACTGCAAGGCGATCAAACCGGTCAGTCCTAGAGGAGATCAACCCTGACTGCTGTTTACAAGGACAGATCCTGAAGAGGAAACTCAAATACTTTGGCCACCTAATGAGAAGGAAGGACTCCCTGGAGAAGAGCCTAATGCCGGGAAAGATTGAGGGCAAAAGAAGAAGGGGACAGCAGAGAATGAAGAGGCTGGATGGAGTCACTGAAGCAGTCGGTGTGAGTTTAAATGGACTCCAGAGGATAGTAGAGGAAGGCCTGGAAGAAGATTGCCATGGGTTCGCGATGGGTCGGACACAATTTCACAATTAACAACAACAATGATAGACAGACAGACAGACAGACAGACAGACAGACAGACAGACAGACAGACACACACACACACACACACACACACACACACAGAGAGATATTTAAAAAGGATTTCTATAAAAGAAAACAAATATTATTCTGTAAGGGTAGTTTGGAGAAAGGGATCCAAATTTAATACTGAAATGGACTTCTAAAAACAGAAGTGCCTCTCCTGACCTCTACTTTGCATATGAAGTTATCCTTCTTCATCCAGTAAGTTGTTTTCTTTTGGAAAGAAAAAAAGTTCCATTTTTGGGTGTTTGCTGCCACCATCAGTCCAGAATTATCATTGCTACTTTTCTTTAGTCTCGGCTCTTCTTGACTGCTGGGTTGAAGATTATGGGTGTGATCATATTGATCTGAGAAGCTTGTTTAGCTCTGATTAATCATGGTTGGATACATTATGCTGATGTTTCATACAATCTCTTGAAACAAGTACACATTTTCCCCAGCTTCGATCCTCGTCTTGGTCTAAAATGCATCTTTTGAAGCCTTATTGACATCTATGCTAAGAACTCTTGCAGGAATTGGGTATGGCCAGTCTAGAGAAAAGAACTAAGGGTGACATGATAGCAGTATCCCAGTATTTGGGAGGCTGCCACAAAGAAGGGGGGGGGGAGTCCATTTATTTTCCAAAGCACCAGAAGGCAAGACGAGAAACAATGGATGGAAACTAATGAAGGAGAGAAACAACCTGGAATTAAGGAGAAATTTCCTAACAGTGAGGACAATTAACCAGTGGAACAGCTTGCCACCAGAAGTTGTGGGTGCTTAAAAAAAGACTGAAAAATCACGTGTCTGAAATGGTCGCCTGCTTGACCGTTGGCCTGGGGTTAATCTATGCTGATGATTAACTCCCAAACAATCTAACAGTCAATCAATTCAGTTTATTACAGCCATAGACCAGTCTAAAAGTCCTTGCTAGCACTGATGATGTTACCTAGTTTGGGTAATAAAATGTCTGCAAGAAAGCAACTGAGCTCAGAGAGCACCAAGCACCCCTCCCTCTTTCCATCCTTTGCATTTATACCTGCTACATATTGTGGTGTTGTTGTTGTTTGGATGCTCTCCCTTCTGTATCCTCTCGCAGAGAGTGAGCAGGGGAGGGTTTGTTGTAAATAATTGAATCAGAAATGTTTCATTCATTTAGTTCATGACTGAAACGTGTTTCCACCGACCGCTGCTGTCTTAAGTTTGGAAACACGAATGCACTATGCCCATGATGGGGAATCTATGGCATGGGTGCTGCAGGTGGCATGCAGAGCCCTCCCTGGGAGCACATGAGCCCTCGGCCAGCACAGCTCCACCACGCATGTGCAGCTGCCTTCCACCAGCCAGCTCTTTTGGGGTCTCTGTCATGCATGCGTGGGATCCCGCAGATTACTAATATGATCTGCCTAATGAACAGCTAGGTGGGCATGGCTAGGCGGTCATGTGACTCGCTGGGCATGGCCAACTCAATGCCATTCATGTCAAGGGGTGTCTCAACAGCCTCTCCTCGCCCCTCCCCTCCCAGCCCCTCCTCGCCTGCCCGCCTGGGCTCCTTAGGGTCCCAATAGGGAGCTGTTGTTGGAGCTAAGCAGCCACCATGAGAAAGCATTGGCAAAACAGCTCAGTTCAAATTGGATCTGACCGAGAAGGAGGCTCAACAGAAGCACCTCACCGAGGACTACAAGCATAGGCTTTCCAAGCAGAGGGAAGACCTGCAGGAGTGCAAGGCCAGGTACTGGCTCCTGGAGGCTCAGCGAGCTGAGATGGTCAGCCAGTTCCAGGCCATGATGAACTCCCACTGGAATGAGGCCCCCTGGCTCTTTACCACCAGCGGTGCTTCCCTCCAGCCTTCGTCCAAAGCCCTGCACCAGGAGGCTGAAGCAAACCCCAAGTCGGAATTTTTGCCCTCCTCTGACCCCTACAAAAAAAAAAAAAAAAAACCAAACAGGGAGACTGCAGCAACCACAAACATTCATTGTATGTATCCGGCCCAGGGGCCATAGTTTGAGGACCCCTAATTTGGTGCAATATAGAAAATGCAAATAATTTTTCTGCAGACCATCAAAATTTTCTTGTGGACCACCAGTTGGTGACTGCTACTTTAATCTACCTCTCTTCTTTTCCAGGGTACCGTCTTAGCAGCACTATCAGTCCTGGATACAGACACAACTCCTATCTACCCTGTCGATACCAGCAGGAAGAAATATACGGGCACCATAAATTCATCAGATCCGTGGATACAGGAAACGTTTCGTGTGGACCATCTCTTCCACGAGATCTATTTCCACCCAAACGGCAGCCAAGTGCGGGGCACTCAACACGAATATAGTAATTTTACGCACGTCTTTATTATTGCAACTGCACCTTCTGTTAAAAAGATAGTGGTTAGAATTCAAGATGATTTGGAAAGGTTTTTTTTAAAATCTTGGAGACATACACACATGCACAAACACACACCTGTATTTCTGTATGTGCATCTGTGTAGGTGCCTCCCTTCTAAAGCGTTAGGTGAAACCTTTATTGGGCTTTAATAAATTAGGTATGATATAAATTATTAAATAAGTAGGAAATAATATTAACAGTGGCATAGAACCTTTCTGGCTCTGCAGACCAGCCGTGGCTAGAAGGAATGGTTTTATTGTGGCCCGCCAGCGGAGCTGGCAGCAGAGTCGGACAGTGAGGAGGTTGGGGAGGAGCATGGGTCAGTCCTGGAGTCTGGAGAAGGCTTGGACGAAGGCTATGTATTGGAGGCAGAGACGGGGCCAAGGCCATCTGGCAGTGATCAGGTGCCTACAGAGCTGGACAGCAGTGAGGCAGAGGAACATCTGGAGCCTGTTCCCAGTGTGCGCATGCACAGAGCTGCCAAAAGAAAAGAACAATTCAGAAATCAGGGTCGATTTGGGAGTAAAGCCACAGGTGGACGGTGAATGCCCCCTCCCATAGGAAATAAAAGAGGAGCGAAAGGGGAGTGGGCTTTTGCAGGAAACTGTTTGTTTGTTCGTTCATTAGTTCGTGTCCATGAATCTCAGAGACTCTGTGCCCAATCTTTTCTTGCACAGCACCTCATTTGGGAAATATTTACATGGCAGCTTTCCAAGATAGATAAGGTCTGTACTCATAAATATTCCTTTGAAAGACTAAGTACCAGGCCTTTGCTGAATGTGAATGAGAGGAATTCATATTTGTTTAATAAAAGGGGTTTTGTCAGGACCAGAAATCTACTTTGTACGTTTTGGGGAAGCCTAGGTCAGAACATGTTTTGCACACGCATGTGCTCCTTGTGCGGCCCGGTTCCCAAAGGGCTACAACGCGGGGGTTGCAGACTCCTGGCATAGCAGATAACAGCATCTAACTGAGCTTGAGTTTGGTTGATCCCAGAATGGTAAGCGGTGTTAAACCTGGTTAGTATTGGATGAAAGATGGCCAGGAAAAATCTCAATATAGACAAGTGGAGAAGACATTCTAGACCACAGGTGTCAAACTTGCCTCGTCTCGTTGCCATCAGGTGATGTTTCACAATGTTTTTCTCATTCGTGGAGCTGGGGTGGGCGTGGCCTGCATGTGTGACATGTGCCCTGTGGGCTGCCAGTTTGACACCTCTGTCCTAGACAAAAGCAATGGCAAATCATGACAAAGAAAATAATACGATTACATCTTTGTAAATCACTTGGACTAAAGTTCAATTCCAGCGAAACTTACTTTAGCTTAGTAATAACCACATTGAATAATCTTATATTTCATTTAAACTAAAATATATCCCTCAAATGCAAATTCACCCATGTTCTAAATTAAACATATAATAAAGGTAACCGTTTACCCTGCCCAGTTGGGGACAGATGTGGAGACTCTAGAAAGAGTGCAGGGAAGAGCAACAAAGATGATTAGGGGACTGGAGGCTAAAACATATGAAGAATGGTTGCTGGAGTTGGGTATGTCTAGTTTGATGAAAAGGACTAGGAGTGAGATGATGGCAGTGTTCCAATATCTCAGGGGTTGCCACAAAGAAGAGGGAGTCAATCGGTTCTCCAAAGCACCTGAGGGCAGGACAAGAAGCAATGGGTGGAAACTAATCAAGGAGCGAAGCGACTTTTCAGAAATCAGAAATTTCCTGACAGTTAGAACAATTCATCAGAGGAACAATTTGCCTCCAGAAGTTGTGAATGCTCCAACGCTGGAAGTTTTTAAGAAGATGTTGGATAACCATTTGTTTGAAATGGTGTAGGGTTTCCTGCCTCAGCAGGGGGTTGGACTAGAAGACCTCCAAGATCCCTTCCAACTCTTGTTATTCTGTATTCTGTTTCCTTGAAAAGATTTTGGGGTTGTATTATGGGACAGAACTCTGCATTTCAGTATGTCTGTGGCCAGATTTCCCCATAAAGTACTATTTTTCATAGGGTCCAGTGCCTGTCCATTCTTCATCCACTGGATGTCTCTCTTTGTTGTGTATTTCCTTCTCCCAAGTGCTAAAGTATAGGGAAGCTAAACTGGTTTTCTTTTCTTTTTTTTGCAGAGTTGATACTAAACAGGACTGTTTCCATTACGGAAAGCCGCTCTGTCCTTTTGGATGTCATTGTGAACGACACAACGTATCAGGGGCCCGACAAATCCTTAACCCTTCACTTCAACATCTCCATCCTTCCGGTCTCCATCCAGTTCTCAAACCCGACCTATCGGTTCACGGTGAACAGAAATGCCTCCAACTTTTCACGAGTGAGGATGGCGCCTCTCTTCTTTTTTACACATGAATGTCTTAGAATTCAATCATCAGGCAGGGAAACATATGCACGAATGAAAAGATGGTTAGGATCAGAGGTGGTATTCAGCCGGTTCAGACCGGTTCAGGCGAACTGGCAGCGGAAGTTTTAACCCATTCAGAGAACTGGCAAATACCCTCTCTGACTGGCCCCGCCCTGCCCTTTCCAGGAAAGCTTGCTAGGCCGAAAAAGGGTTGCGGGGTTTTGGCTCCCAGGAGGCTTCAGGGAGGCTTGCTAGGCCCAAAACTGGGCGGGGCAGGGGGTGAGGCACCGCCCTCCCTGTACCCCTTTTTGGCTCCCAGGAGGCTGCAGGAGGAGTGGGGGAGGGCTTCAAGGGAGAAAGAGACAGACAGAGAAAAAAAGAAAGAAAGAAAAAAAGAAAAAGAGGAAGAGAGGGAAAGGAGAAAGAAAGAAAGTAGAGAAAAAGAAAGAAAGAAAGAAAGAAAGAAAGAAAGAAAGAAAGGGAAGGGGATAAGAGGGAAGGGAAGGGAAAGTGAATGAGATATGCAGGGAGGGAGGGAGGGAGAGAAAAAGGAGAAGAAGGAAGGACCACAAACCCGGGCACTAGATGCAGCTTCGGAGGATGCTTTGAAACAACACAGCAATTCAGGTCTGGAAGGGACTACTGAGGTCATCTAGTCCAACCCCCTGCTCTAGCAGGATAACTTATATCAGCTTGGTTATTTTGGTTCCTCTAACACAGAGGAAAAATTCCCAGAAATCCCCAGGCATTGCCAACCACTCCCACCTAGCAAAAAAAACAAAAAACTAGAGCAAAAACTTCATGCAGTATTAAAAAGAAGAATAGAAAAGGGGGCTGCTGTATATTGTTTAATAGACTGCTAAATTGGTAAAATGGACTGCTAAATTGGCCATGCCTTCCCAGTCACATGACAACCTGGCCACATCCACCAAGCCATGCCCACAGAACCGGTAGTAAAAAAAATTGAATCCCACCACTGGTTAGGTGGGATTCAAATTTTTTTACTACCGGTTCTGTGGGCATGGCTTGGTGGGCATGGCAATGGAAGGATACTGTAAAATCTCCATTCCCTCCCCACTCCAGGGGAAGGTTACTGCAAAATCCCCATTCCCTCCTGATCAGCTGGGACTTAGGAGGCAGAGAATAGATGGGGGCAGGGCCAGTCAGAGGTGGTATTTAATGGTTCTCTGAACTACTCAAACTTTCCACTATGGGTTATCCAGAACCGGTCAGAATCTGCTGAATACCACTTCTGGTTAGGATGTAGACAATTTGAGCAATAAATCTACTTAATTGAACCTTCACATATGGACTTGGTCTTTCATACCTAACAGGAGTGCATTTATTAAGACATGCATTAAAACAGTAAATTATAATTAATAAAATGTTTAAAGCGGTTGCAGAGACAAAATAATTAACTGCTTAAGGATGATTAAGCTATAGAGGAAGTGTTTAGTCGATGAAATGATCTGCGTTTGTAATTTAGAAGGAGGCAATTGATTTATAGTTAATTTGGACTGGTGATTTTTGTCGTTGCAAACAGCAGACTTTACGCTATGACGCAAGTATTTGAGTAAATTCATGTTACGACATGAATACTAATCTTTTCCACCGTATAAGCACACATGTATCTTCATTTATTTGTTTCTCATTTGCTGAGTTACCTTTACATTTAATCTAGTTTATTGTTAGGCTGTGCTGTAAGCCTGTTTCCAGGGCTGGAAAAATGTAGCTTTTCAATCCCTATGGATCCAAATTTGCTCATAGTTTACCTGTGTTAGAGATAACGTCTTAAGTAGTTCGTGCAATTTGAGTAAAAAATGCAGATATTCCAAGCAGCAGAGCAAAAGAAAGCAGTGAAGGAAAAGAGAAGGACAAAAAAAATGAGGATAATCCTAAAAATGAAACCATATGCTGGTGAATGGCTGTCCTGTTTTAGAACTGGATTTCATAAAAGACGATAGTGTTTTACGTTAACTCCATTTGGGTTCAGTTCCAAGTGGGGGGAAAAGACACTGGATTCATGGAAGTTGCTTGGAAAGAAGGTTTATTGATGATGGACAGGACCACATGGTTTGAGGTCCTGGGTTCAAAAGGGAAGAGGTGCTGAGAGCACCTGGGTTTTATGCCCTCGCTGGGCTTTTGAATTTGAGCTTGTATTCTGATTGGTTGTCAGACTCCCATGGGGCCATGCAGGGGCAACTCTGCAGGCTGTCCTGAGTCCCAGGCTTGGTTGAGCCTTTCTGGGTGATGTAATCTTCCCAGGTGCCATGTGGTGAGATGGGTAGAGGTCTTTGGGCAATTCCTACTATGGCTGTGCCTGAAGGAGGTAGATTTTTGTTATGTGGAATAGCCTGGCTCAGGCCTTAATGGCCCGTTGACAAAGGTGGTGGGGGCTGAGTTTCTGCCTCCCTTTTAGAGGAAATATTCTGCCCTTTTAATATTTCCTAAAATATCTCATTTTTCTAGGAGAGGGGTGGGTGCAAACTTCCTACAATAGGAACTAATTCATCCTTCGTTGTTTGAAATCAATGTTTAGCTCCTTTTTCGAGGCTTCATCTGTAGATTGTTCACATTTGTTAATGGATAAATTCAATTTATATGTACCCTGTTTTCCCGAAAATAAGACCTCCCTGGATAATAAGTCCATTTGGGGTTTTGAGTGTATGCGTTAAAATAAGCCTTACCCCCAAAAATAAACCCTCCCAGAAAATATTGCAACACAACAGCAGCCATGAGGTGACCACGCTCGCCGCCTCCTGCACCTCAAAAATAATAAGGCCTCTCCGAAAATAAGGCCAAGCGCTTATTTTGAGGGTCAAAAGAAAATAAGACCCTGACTTATTTTCGGGGAAACACGCTATGCAGCTCTAATGAGCACACAATTCCAACCATTCACAACCGTTGTTGCAGGTAAGTTATCTTAACTACATTTCCCCCCTCAAAAAAATAAATAAATCACATTCCAAGAAGATAATAAAATTAAAGCATGGAGATTTTGTCTTAACTTCTGGAGAGGAGGAAAAATATGTGCTTTTGTTACCAAGGTTGCGCTGAAGAAAAACGATTCCAAAACGTTAATTGTCTTAAACCCATCCGCTTTAATTCCAGGCGTAGTATTTCCCCTCCGTTTATTGAAATAAGAATAGCAGCACATTAAAAGGCCATTATCTTCCTACTTGCTTTCTTGGAAGTTCTAAAGTAAAGATGACTCATTCCAAAAGTTGCATTTAAGATGCCTTTAATTCATGAGTAAAAGTAGCATTTTGAAAGTTTATTGGCAAAAATTCTGAAACTCCCCAGAAGTCTTTAAAACAGTGGAAAAGAATAGTTCCCAACCAGGGAAGGGCTTCAAAAATTGCAACAATGAGTTCGCTGCCCCGTTGCTGGGTGGGCGTGGCCATGGTGGGCGTGATTTTGTTGGGCTCCACCACGGCGGAAGGGGGGATGTTTTTCGCCCTCCCCAGACTTCGGAGGCTTTCCTTGAGCCTTTGGGATGGCGAAAACTGCTTCCCCCAGGTTCTGGAGGCTGGAAACAGGCCCATTTCCGGACTTCCATAACGTCCGGTAGGTTCATTTTCCCTCCTCCCCGAGCCTCCGCGAGGGCGTACCTGGCACTTACCTGGCATGATGAATGGGCCGCGTGGAGACTCCTGGGAGGGGAGGGGAGGGGCTGGGTGGGCATGGCCAGCCAGGGGTGGCATTTGGGGGTTTGCCGAACTGGGCAGAATCTTAGCTAGAGGATCTCCCGAACCCATGCGAACCTCGATCAGCCCACCCCTGTAATCCCAGCCTATGGTAAGAGTATCACCAATGAGATTGAGAAACAGTTTAGGAAGGAATTGTTACTAGTCTTTCAATTCAGTTTTTCTAAATCAATGAAAATTAAAAAAAAAAACTATCTGCATCTTTATGTCCCTTTTAGCAGAGATGGACTTTTTGTTTCTATCCAATGAAGCAGTTCTGGTAAGACGTCAGCAAATTTAACTCGGCAAGGAAAGGAAAAGAAGGAGGAATATAATCCATCAAGAAAGAATAACACAGCAAGGAGTAAATTATGTCTTTGAGTTGGTTTTCAGCAGACCAGATATTAATTACACAGGAATAACAGAATAACAAGAGTTGGAAGGGACCTTGGAGGTCTTCTAGTCCAACCCACTGCTCAAGCGGGAGACCCTATGCCATTTCAGACAAATGGCAGTCCAATCTCTTTTTAAAAACCTCCACTCACAACTTCTGAAGGCAAACTGTTCCACTGGTTAATTGTTCTCACTGTCAGGAAATTTCTCCTTAGTTCTAGGTTGCTTCTCTCCTTGATTTGTTTCCATCTATTGGTTTTTATCTCGCCTTTTGGGGTTTTGGAGAATAGTTTGACTCCTTCTTCTTTGTAGCAGCCCCTGAGATATTGGAAGACTGCTATCATGTCACCCCTGGTCCTTCTTTTTAAACTAGACATACCCAGTTCCTAGAAGATTGCTATCAAGAGCCATGGGTGACATGAATGATAGCAGTCATTCATATAGCCGGAGAAAATAATCATCAAAAACATATGACATCCGCTCTTAGAGACTTGTAATGAGCAGCAACGCTGTTACCTTCCCATCTAAGGTAGTCCCAATTTTTCTACTTGCGTTTTTGCATGCTTTCGAACTGCTAGGTTGGCAGAAGCTGGGACAAGTAACGGGAGCTCACTCCGTTACGCGGCGCTAGGGATTCGAACCGCCGAACTTCCGACCTTTCGATCGACATCTCAGCGTCTTAGCCACTGAGCCACCGCGTCCCTAACAGCGTTCCGGGCACCTTCGGCATTTAGTCATGCCGGCCACATGTGCACGGAGACATCTTCGGACAGCACTGGCTCTTCAGCTTTGAAACGGAGATGAGCACCGCCCCCTAGAGTCAGGAACGACTAGCACATGTGTGCAACGGGAACCTTTACCTTTAATGAGCAGCAAATCCAAAATGATGACCATCTATAATTTCAGCTCTCTATCATGAACAACCACCGATTCATTTTCTGGGGTTTGAGAAGTTGGGCTGAATATACAAGAAAGCAAAGAGTTCCGCTTGCAAAGGTCAGCACTAAAAACAGGAAGGAGAAATAACTCCAATTGAGGAACAGAGAAAAGAAATGAATTTGTTTGAAGCCAAGTGATTCAGGAAATGTCAGTCTTTGTGGACATTTGTCACATACGAAGACAACATTGGAAGGATTGCATAAAGGAAGGGATATTTTTTGTTAAAATGTTTGATGCTCGGGTCAAGGCCTGTTAATGGCTGAATCTAATGTGCTTTTTCCATTTACTAATGTTTTGATTACTTTTTTCATTTGCTTTATTTGCATCTGCTCAGTTTATAAACCATTTTACTGTGCCTAGGGAGGAGGCTAGAACAGTCTTGGTGAACCTTTTTGGCACTGAGTGCCAAAATGGGAGCGTGGGGGGGGGGGGGGGAGACGACTGGAAAAAAGAAGAGCAGCTCCCTGGACGTGCTGGAGATTAAATGTAAAGGTAACTCAGCACATGGGAAACAAATAAAGGAAGAAACATGGGTGTTTATACGGTGGAAAAGATTAGTATTCATGTCGTAACATGAATTTACTCAAACATTTGCATCATAGCGTAAAGTCCTCTGTTTGCAACGACAAAAATCACCAGTCCAAATTAACTATAAATTAATTGCCTCCTTCTAAATTACAAACGCAGATCATTTCATCGACTGAATTTCCAGTTTCCGGCCTGTGCATGCATGCCGGTCACCTGGTCTTCTGGTTTCTGGCATGCATGCATGTGCAAGACCAGCTGACTGGCACGCATGTGTACTCCAAAACCCAGAAGAGCAACTGGCAACGGCTGGTGTGCCCAGATAGATGGCTCTGTGATGCCACTTCCGGCATGTCTGCCACAGGTTCGCCATCACGGGACTAGAACATTAAGATGTAATATGCGTTTTCTTATTTACTACTTTAATGCAAATGATCTGGCATTTTAGATAACTTGTCATCCTGTCCCTTATTATTCCAGGGAATTTAGTCATTACATTTCCATGGTTATGAATTTGAGCCTTTCCATATCTTTGTTGGACCAACGAGGGGGAAAGGACCCTGTTTTCACTTAAGATTCATAGCTTGCTTTTCTTCCAAGAAGTGAAGGAAGGGGGTTTCTATAGCAATTTATTTTCATTTTCTCCTGATATAGCAAGTGTTTTGACTTCTGTTTGGAATGAGAAGGAGCGGTCCAAAATCAGCTACGTGAGTTTCCACAGCTAACTTGATCCTGGGTTTCTCCATTTCTAATCCAACTTTTTGGCCCATAATCTGTAGGAAAAAAAATGATCCAATTTGGAGACATGACCCAATACAAGATGCGCGAAGGCCCAAATGTCCTCCGCAAATAAATTCTGCAAAGGTGAAGAGGAGTTGAGGCCATTTTAGCAATGCAACAAATGGATAGAGCAGCAGGGATTTCCTGCAATGTGTCTGAAATATCATTGAATGGCTTACAACAAACATTGCAAGGCAGTTGTTGTGACTTTTTGGAGGCTTCTCTATTTGAATCACCAGTATTACGATGAAAAGTTAGAGATGCGTTAAAAAGGGAACTGGGGTATCTTTTTTCAACAATAACACACACAGCTGGCAGTTCAAACAGCCTCCTTATTGCTCCAAATCTCCCCAAATGCTCCCACATTTCTGGCAAGTCCCAGAACAGAGTGCTAACAACACACACCCACACCCACAAACCTCATGCAGCCTCTGGCTGCAATTAGTCCAGTCCAGCGCTGTCGATGAAGATGGGCCGGGCACCTGAGTAACCTGCTCTGTTTCCGCTGATCACGCCTTCTCTGCACTCTCCAAGCCCTTGGAACAGGAGGGGGTGGTTCTTGCTGCTCGTCTGAGCTCTGTCTCTCCAACCTGCCTCTGTTCCTCCCTGCCTGCAGGCCTTACTAATTCCAAAAAGCCTTCCCTGGACTGACTCTGCCCTTCCCCAGTTTCCTCCAAGGCCAATGGAGCTGCCCTCTCACTCGCTGTCAGTTCTTGTTGCAGCTCATCTTCCCCCGCAGAGTCAGACTCCGACTCCGACGGGGGCATGACATGACTGCAGAAGAAAACATTGTGCTGCATTTTAAATAATAATAGTTTCCCCCAACCTGTAATGGCTTTGAATGTATTGCTTGATGATCTACTTATTTTATACCTTTTGCAAAGGGATTGCTGGAACTGGGTATGTCTAGTTTAATGAAGAGAAGGACTAGGACATGATGGCAGTCTTTCAATATTTGAGGGGCTGCCACAAAGAAGAGAGGGGGAGGGGTCAACTTATTCTCCAAAGCATCTGAAGGCAGGACAAGAAGCAACGGATGGAAACTAAACAAGGAGAGAAGCAACCTGGAACTAAGGAGGAATTTCCTGACAGAGAGAACAATTCGTCAGTGGAACGACTTGCCTCCAGACATGATGGGTGCTCCATCACTGGAGGCTTTTAAGTAGAGATTGGACAGCTATTTGTCTGGAATGGTAGAGGGTCTCCTGCTCCAGCAGGGGATTGGACTAGATACAGTGCTCCCCAAACCTTTGGGCACCAGGGACCGGTTCCATGGAGAGAGGTTTTTCTGTGGACTGAAGGGGTGGTGATGGTTTCACGTGCTGACAGCATCCTGTGGATGGAGCTACGTTTGTTTCCATGGGCTGGTTTCTGGCATGCCACGGACCGGTGCCAGTCCATGAACTGGGGGTTGGAGACCCCTGGATTAGAAGACCTCCAAAGTCTTTTTCTCTCCTCTTCTCCTTTCCCCTCCCCTCCTCTCCCTTCCCTCTCTCTCTTTTCTCTTCCCCTCCCTTCGATTCTCTTTTCTCTCTTTTCTCCACTCTTTTCCTCTTCTCCCCTCTCAACTCTTCTCCCTTCCCCCCGCTCTCTTCCCTTCCCCCTCTTTCTTTTCTCTCTTTTCTCCTCTCTTCTTCTCTTCTCTCCTCCCCTTTCTGTCCCTTCCACCCCTCTCTTTCTCTTCCTTCTCTCTCTTCTCTTCCCTTCCTTTCCTTTCCTTTCTCTTCCCTCTCTTTCTCTTTCCTCTCTTTTCTCCTCTCTTCTTCTCCCCTCACCTCTCCCCGATTCAAGGTACTAATTATGACCTTTAAAGCGCTCCATGGCTTAGGCCCAGGGTACCTGCGAGACCACCTACTGCCACCAATAGCCTCCCACCGTCCAGTACGATCCCACAGAGTTGACCTCCTCAGGGTGCCGTCGGCCAGACAGTGTCGGCTGGTGACCCCCAGGGGGAGAGCCTTCTCTGTGGGAGCGCCTTCCCTCTGGAATGAGCTGCCCACAGAGCTTCGCATAATCCCTGACCTCCGGTCCTTCCGACGCGCCCTAAAAAGTTGGCTTTTCCAGCAAGCCGGCCTGGCCTGTTAATTTTATCTAATTTTTTAAATGTGAGTGTTATATAAATTGGGTTTGTTTTTTGGACTGTTTCTAATTTCCTTTTAACTTTTGTACTATGTGTTTTTTAATATTGTACGCAGCCCTGAGTCCTTGGGAGAAGGGCGGCATATAAATCTAATCAATCCAATCCAATCCAATCCTCTCTTCTCTCCTCTCCTGTTCTTCAGGAACTCGACAGTTTGACAGCTTCTCTTTCCTTGTTCCCATTCTCTCTCTTTCTCTCTCTCATTTGAGCCTAGATAGGAAAACTCTGCATTGACAACTGCATGAAGTTTTACGGTGTCAGCATCACCTACAGCTTAGAGAGTCCAAATGTCAGCTGCTACGCGGTGGAGGTGGCTCCAAGCCACGATGACAAGTACGGGATTCTCTACGTGAACAACTCAGCCGTGCTGCAGAGCCCCGAGTGCAGAGAAATCCACTACCCTGTGCTAGCTAAAGAGGAGTGGAGCAGGAAGGAAGCTTACGCTCATCTGACTGTCATACTTGAAGGATCACGTAAGACTTTTGATGCTTCTGGAAAGCTGCAGTTTGGTTAGCCTTGAACAGGAGGGTGGAGTTAGTTGATATACAACAGACCCTGCAAGTAAAGAACAAAGGGATGTTTGCCCAGTTCTTGCTGGTATTGCGACAGAGATTTTCGTGATGAAATTTTCCCCTGCTCTAAACCACTTGTTCCCTTTCACTTGTGAAACAAATTAATCATTGAAGTTCCTAAGGACGAGACTCTCCTACCACTTCTTTTTATTGTTCAGTCAGTTAAATAAGTCAACTTTGTTTAGGCTTTTACACAAGAGGGAATACAGAGATAGCAATAGCACTCAGACTTATATAGACTTAGACTTTACAGTGCTTTTACAGCCCTCTCTAAGCGGTTTACAGAGTCAGCCTATTTGCCCCCAACAATTCTGGGTCCTCATTTTATCCACTTTGGAAGGATGGAAGGCTGAGTGAACTTTGAGCCGGTCAGGATCGAACTCCTGGCAGTGGGCAAAGTTAGCCCGCTATATTGCATTCTAACCATTGTGCCACCATGGATGAATGGATGGACGGACGGATGGATGGATGAACAGACAGACAGATGATAGTTACATGATAGATAGCAATATCCCTTAGAGTTATATCCCATTTCAGTGCTTTCCAACCCTCTCTAAGCAGTTTACAGAGTCAGCATCTTGCCCCCAACAATTCTGGGTCCTCATTTACCAATCTCGGAAGAACGGAAGGGTGAGTTAACATTGAGCTGTTCAGGATTGAACTCCTGGCAGTGGGCAGAATTAGCCCGCTGTACTGCATTCTAACCACTGTGCTACCATGGATGGATGGATGGATGGATGGATGGATGGATGGATGGATGGATGGATGGATGGATAGATGATAATTACATGATAGTGATAGCCCTGAGACTTATATTCCACTTTACAGTGCTTTACAGCCCTCTTTAAGCAGTTTACAGTGTCAACATACTGCCCCAACAATTCTGGGTCCTCATTTTACCGACCTTGGAAGGACAGAGGGCTGAGTTAACCTTAAGCCGTTCAGGATCAAACTTCTGGCAGTGGGCAGAATTAGCCTTCTAACTGTTCTGCCACCACAGCTGTATTGTTAGACAGGGAAGCACCAAAACCATTTAACTGCTAGAGGGGCACAGAATCCTGGATTGTAGAGCCTCAGTTTAGAAAAGAAGTATCAGTTCACTCACAATTGTGCGATGTCTGATAGGTTCCTGGATGAAAGTTCAAGCAAGTGGCAGTACCTAACACATTTTAGCTGGTCTCTAAAAAGTAGAGTTAGACCTTGAACGGGAGATCTCCAGAAGGTCTGGCACAGAAAATAACAAGATCGAAAGGGGGGGGGGGGAACCTGGGAATGGAATGGAATATGGAATGGAATGGAATAGAATATGGAATGCAATGCAATGCAATGGAATAGATTATGGAATGGAATGGAATAGAATATGGAATGCAATGCAATGGAATAGATTATGGAATGGAATGCAATGCAATGCAATGGAATAGATTATGGAATGGAATGGAATAGAATATGGAATGCAATGCAATGGAATAGATTATGGAATGGACTAGATTATGGAATGGAATAGAATAGAATAGAATATGGAATGGAATAGATTCTGGTATGGGATGGAATGGAATAGATTATGGAATGGAATGGAATAGAGTATGGGATGGGATGGAATAGAATATGGAATGGAATGGAATAGAATATGGAATGGAATGGAATAGATTATGGTATGGTATGGTATAGTATGGAATAGAATAGAATAGAATAGATTATGAGATGGAATGGAATAGAATAGAATAAAATAGAATAATTGGAAGGGACCTTGGAGGTCTTCCAATCCAACCCCCTGCTTAGGCAGGAAACCCTATAGCATTTCAGAGAAAAGGCACAAGTAAGACATTTCCATACTGGGCGTCAGTGAAGCTTCTCAGTCTCCCAGGTAGAATTGTCTGGAAGTTGAATCATGGTCCCTGGACTTCTTTTGGTTTGAAATATTTTGGTGCTTATCCAAGGAGCTTCTTAGTTCAGACCGAAGAAGCTACTTGGATAAGCATCGAAAAGTTTTGAACCCAAAAAAGAAAAGAAGTCCAGTGGCCATGACTCAGGTGCCATACCAGATATAGAAACATGAATGGATGCATCCAGTGATGGGATTCCAATAATTTAACAACCAGTTCTCTGCTCTACTGACTGGCTGGGTGGGCGTGGCCAAGGTGGGCATGGCCAGGAGTATGTGACAGGCAGCACTCGGCCTCCTGCAGCCTCCTGGGAGCAAAAATGGGCCGCTGGGGGGGGGGGCGGCTCCTGGAAGGGGCGGGACAGGAAGAGCAATTTAACAACTGGTTCCCCCAAACCGGTTGAATCCCACCACTGGATGCATCCATATATTCATCGGGGATTACCCAGCCAGCCTTGGCTGATCTCAGAAGAAGCGAAGCAGAATAATTCCTGGGGAACACTTGAGTGGGTGAACACCAGCTTCACCCAGGGCTGAAGGCTAGACTAGGAAGTCATTAAAACATCCCAGAAGAAGGAAAGAAGTCACCAAAGAAGTTGTATCACATGCCCCATGAAGTCAATCACTAGCTGAAGCCTTTTCTATGTAGGAGAAGGGCAAGAGTTAGGTAAGAGTTAATCCACTAACTCATACCTAAGCACCTAGTCAGCAATTGTTCTGACCTAGGCTTCCTGAGACAGTAAAAATCACACGCTTAGTCCCAAAAACCCACTTTTTATTTAAACGGCTGTGAACTATGTTCATTCACAGCCCATAATGAGTCATAAACACTTTGTGGATAGTCCGACAGAAGTCTGCCACAGTCTTTCGGGATCAGGCTGATAAGCACCTACCTTTATCTCCCTTGAAACGATGCCAGAGACCTAATTGCCAATTAGTTTTGCAAGCCCAAATGGAGCACAGAATCAAAACGGAGCTTCAGAGTTTAAACAGACCAGAACGAACAAAGTTGCTTCCTGCAAAAGCTCACATCTGTTTGCTCCTCTTTTATATCTTATGGGAGGGGTCAATCATCTCTAAGACTTACTCCCGAGTTGCTCCTTTTGTCTTAACTGTTCTTGCTTTCTGGCAGCTCTGCGCATGTGCGCACTGGGAACAGGTTCCCCCTGTTCATCTGCCTCACTGATGTCAGACTCCAGAGGCTCTGGAGGCAGCACATAACTCCCAGATGGCCCTGGCCCCCTCTCTGCCTCCAACGGAGAGCCCTCGTCCAAGCCTTCCACAAACTCTAGGACTGGCCCAACCTCCTCCTCACTGTCAGACTCTGCTGCCAGCTCCGCAGGCCACCAGTGGACCACAACAGCAATGTAGTGCTGACCATTAGTTAACTAGGTATTTTATTTTGGACTCGAGCAATAAATCTTCTGAACTGGAACGTTTTGCGTGACCCTTATTTTTCATGCCTGACATTAGTAGGTTGTAAGAAGGATTTCTGCAACACGGGGGTGACAGCAATACCCCTGATGTTCTTTCTCTTCTCAGTTATACAGAATGATAAGAACTGCCCAGACTCCTGTGCAATGAGCAAAAGGCGACCTGAGTGTGAAGAATGTGGAGGTTTTGGAGCACTGATGGGAAAATGCCAGTGGAGGCAGGGAAGCGGGAGAGGTATGTTTGCATATTGGAAAATCCGCCTTAGGGCTAAACCACATGGGTAGCAAATGCAGCTTTGTGGAATGTGTGCGACCGACATTTTTTTTTCCAGATCAACTGACTGTTGGTTGTGACAAGAATTGGCCGACCAGGGTGTCACGAAAGCCTAATATAGGTTGAGAGAAACTTGTCTAAAGTCACCCAGCCAGCTTCTCCATGCCTAAGGCGGAACTAGAACTCAGTCACCCAGCTGGCTTTTATGCCCAAGGCGGGACTAGAACTCACAGTCTCCCTGGGGATTGGCTGACAGTCACCCAACTGGCTTTTATATCCAAGGCGGGACTAGAACTCACAGTCTCCCTGGGGATTGGCTGACAGTCACCCAACTGGCTTTTATATCCAAGGCGGGACTAGAACTCACAGTCTCCCTGGGGATTGGCTGATAGTCGCCCAACTGGCTTTTATGTCCAAGGCGGGACTAGAACTCACAGTCTCCCTGGGGATTGGCTGACAGTCACCAACTGGCTTTTATGTCCAAGGCGGGACTAGAACTCACAGTCTCCCTGGGGATTGGCCCACAGTCATCAAACCAGCTTTTATGCCTAAGGTGCAGGGGTGAAATCAACCTACCTTTGCTACTGGTTTGCAAATGTAAGCATGCGCCACCTCTGTGCATGCACCACCTCCGTGCATGCACAGGATCTTACATGCATGAGCAGAGCGTCAAAAACGGGACATGACGACATCCAGGCGGGTGGGTGGAGCCTGCTATTGAGCCTGCCTGGAAAGGTAAGTAGAACAGCGGGGGGGGGGGGAATCCACTGTGCCAGGCGATACCGATTAGCAGGAAATCCAACGGTTCTAGCTAATATAAATCGTGCGTCACAACTGATTGTCAGAAATACCAGTTTGCCCGAACCGATAGCATTTTTTTACTACTGGTTCAGGTGAACTGGTAGCATTTTTTCCTACCGATTCGGGCAAACCAGTCCAAAATGGTAGCATTTCACTCCTGCTAAGGTGGGACTAGAACTCACCCTGAGGGTTGGCCCACAGTCACCCAGCCAGCTTTTACATTTAAGGCGGGACTAGAACTCCCAGTCTCCCTGGGAATTGGCTCACAGTCACCTGGCTGGCTTCCATGCCTAAGTTGGGACTAGAACTCACAGTCTCCTGGATTGGCCCAGTGTCACCCAGCATTGTAAGGTATATAAACTCTGGGATCCTTGGTGCTCTCTGAGCGCGGTGGTTTCATTACCCAACTAGAGATAACGTCATCAGTGCATAAGAAACTAAATAAGACCATGATTATATTATAATACATAAAAATGCAAGTAGAAAAATAGGGACCACCTTTGGTGGGAAGGTAACAGCATTCAGTGTGCCTTCGGCATTTAGTCATGCCGGCCACGTGACCACGGAGACTTCACTGGCTCTTTGACTTAGAAAAGGAGATGAGTACCACCCCCTAGAGTCGGGAATGACGCATGTGTGAGGGCAACCTTTAGCTTTATCATTGCAAAAGATGCTGCGTATTTGACAAAGAAACCTAAAGTATTATACCACACAAGCAATTTAGGAATACAAAATAAAGAGAAAGAAACTCTTATTAAACTCCCTCAAGAAGTACCACCCACTAGAGTCGTGACTAGCACACATGTTCAAGAATAGGTTTGAATTGTCTATGCATTGCCGAGCATTCAGAGACCATGTTCTGATTTTTAGGAATAACCACCAACTACTCCACCTGTACTCCAAGCATCAAGACATGTCCAGACGGCATTTGCGATGCTGTAGAAAGCAGAGATAAGAGAATCTGCCCTCAAGATTGCACAAGTATGAACTTCTTTTTTCTTTTAATTACAATTGGCTTTGATGCCTGTTTGGTTTCTTTCTGTCCCTAAGTCAACAGTTGATAGCATCTGGTGGGATGACTTTGTCTGAGCTCAGGGAGGTAAGACGGATCAGGCCAGAGGAATGCTTTGATGGACAATTGCTGGAAGAGCTGAAGAAGCTTCTTGGATGAGAAGCAAAACGTCTTCACAGAAAAAACCAGAAAGTTTATTATTTATTTATTTATTTATTTATTTATTTATTATTTGTTTATTTATTTATTTCTTTATTTATTTATTGTCAACAAGTACAAAGAAACAAGTACCCTGCTTCCCCGAAAATAAGACCTCCCCGGATAATAAGCCCAATGGGGCTTTTGAGCGCATGTGCTAAAATAAGCCCTCCCCTGAAAATATTGCAACCCAGCAGCAGCCATGAGGTGACCAAGCTCGCCGCCTCCTGCACCCCAAAAATAATAAGACCTCCTCAAAAAAAAAAGGCCAAGCGCTTACATCGGGGGATCAAAAGAAAATAAGATCCTGTCTTATTTTTGGGGAAACACGGTATCCGTATTGACATAGACATGGACACATGAAAAAGTGGCACAAATAAATGGATATAAATAAGCGAATCATAGCCATAAACACATAAAATGAGTACAGATAAATGGGGACAGTAGGACAGGGACGGTAGGCACGCTGGTGCGCTTATGCATGCCCCCTTTACGGACCTCTTAAGAAACACGTAAGGTCCATGGCTAAAGGTAAAAGGTATGGGGGTTAGAGGAACTAACAACAGGCTTAGTTCGAGTGTTTCAGAGATTTACTGCTGTATTGTTTTAGTTTGGTTGCTCTTGGGGGGGGGGGGAAAGCAAGGAGCGGGCAAGGAAAGATTCAACCTAGAAATGAGAAATTTTCTGACAGTGAGAACAATCAACCCATGGAATAGAAGTTGCCTTCAAAAGTTGTGGGAGCTTCATCCCTGGGAGCTTTCGAGAAGAGAGACTTGACAGCCATCTGCCAGAAATGGTGTAGAACAGTGATGGTGAACCTATGGCACGCATGCCACAGGTAGCACGTGAAGCCATATATGCCGGCACACGAGCTATCAGCTCCAGTGCACATGCACGCACCAGCCAACTGATTTTTGGGCATCCAGAGGGCCGGGGGAGGCCGTTTTCACCCTCCCCAGGCTTCAGGAAAGCTTCTGGAGCCTGGGGAGGGTGGAAAACAGGCCCAACGGGAAGGAAACGAACCTGTTGAATGGTGGGCGATATACGAGGCTGGACACAGCTGAGGTAACGCCAAACAGTTTATTGAAAAACACAGCAGAACAGCAATACAGGAGAGAAGCGCCGTCCCCCTGCTTGATAGCTATTTATATGGAGCTGTCAAGCAGGGGAACCAATAAGGGAAGAGAAACAGCCCGCTCTTCAGCCAAGCCGCGTCTTAGCCAATCAGACGCGGCTTGGCTGTTGCTAGCTGTCAGACAGGGATTCCCCGGTCGTAGGTCGAGGAATACAACAGAACCAAGCCCCAAGTTTAGAAACGAACTTCCAGTAGGCCCGTTAGGCCTGTTTTTGTGCCCTCCCCAGGCTCTGGAGGCTTTCCTGAAGCCTGAGGAGGGGGAAAACAGCCTCCCCCGGCCCTCTGGATGAAATACCAAGCTCAGCTTGGAGGTGAGCAGTGCGGCACGTGTGTGTGTGGGAGTGTGTGTGTGTGAGCATGGGGGGGTTGTGCGTGCATGCGCATGTGGGGGGCGCTTTGCATTATGGGTGTCAGCACATGCGCTATCGTGCACTCGTGCTCACATTTTTGACACCCAACACCAAAAAGCTTAGCCATCACTGGTGTAGGGTCTCCTGCTGGGGCAGGGTGGGTTGGACTAGATGACCTACAAGGTCCCTTCCGATTCCGTTAATCTGTTAGGGGTCAGTTTTTCTCACTCAGACTTGCTTCAGCTGTTTTGATAAGCCAACGTTTCCAATATTCATTTGGGAAACGCCATTTTGGTACTGAGCGCTGTGTGCCTCGGTTAAACGTACCTCGATCTGTCTTCGATTTAGGAACCAACATTATTGGAGGTCATCAGAAAGGGAGCCTTGGAACTGGAATCAAGGCAGGACACGGAGTTTGTCACTGCTTTCCAGGAATAAGCTGCTACTGTGCGAAAGATGATATCAGGGGTATGTCTCAAGTTGTGTGTCTCTCACTGTATCGCTGGATGCTCTAGCATTTTGGTGGCTCTTAAATCAGTGGTTCCCAATGTGGGGCCCGCACCCCATGGGGGGGGCAATTTGATTTTTAATGGGGGCAATTCAAAAATGAGCTATTAACTGAATTTTTGAAAGCCCGCTAATTGTTTTTATATATTATATATATACAACTGCGGCAAGGAAGGTCGTAAAATGGGACAATAATCACTGTCCTGCTTAGTAACAGAAATTTCGGGCTCAATTTTGGTGATAAATTAAGGATTACCCACAGTTAACAAGATTAGGAGTGACAGCAGTATGGTGGCCTACTGGGTAAGATACTTGCCTCCCACTCGGAAGGTTGAGAGTTTAATCCTAGGTAGCGGCAGATGTTTCTATTGCATTTTTGCTGATAAATAAATGAAGGGAGACTAGTATAGATCTATCACAAGCTATTTAGCTGTCATCAGCTAGCCATACCCTTACTGGGATTCAAATCTAGGCTGTTTTTACATATTAGGCAGTCATATTAACCTCTAAGCCACGAGCTCTCCTCCCTTATCAGCTGAGCCAAGGGTGGAGCTGAAAGGCAAAAGGGAAACAGTATGCTCCCTCCCATATTTGGGCATACCAGGTGCTTTGACATAGCATACATACATACATGCATACATACATACATACATACATACATATCTATCTATCTATCTATCTGCTGTGAATTCCATGTAGGCATCAGGAAGGGCATCCAGCCAATAAATGCTCAGCTCCACCCTACCCCAAATTAAGGGATTACAGGATCATAAAAATGGAGAGCAAGATCAGGAGTGAAGAGAAGAGTCTCAGATATTTCTTCTTTCTTTGCAGAACCTTTTTGTGATGACATGTGCAAAATGGTGATTGCGGGTGGAGTCCTGCTCTCCTTCATTATCTCAGTTGTCCTTTCTTCCTACTTCATTCATCGTTACCACAAGAATGCGCCAAAAGCACCCATCGCCTCGGCAGAGATGACCTTCCGGCGGCCGGCTCAGGCCTATCCCATCAACTACTCATCCAATAATGTCCGTCGACCATCGATGGACTCCGAGAACCAAATGTCAGTAGATGCATTTAAAATACCTGTAAGTTCTTCTCGTTTTCAGCTGCTTAATGAGGAAGATATCTTGCCCAGGTTTTATCTGATGCTTTGCTTCATTGCGAGACAAGCATGTCCCTGAGGGACTACAAGGTGGAGGGGAAAAGGAATGTAAAGAAAAAAAAGGTTTTAATGGGATTTTTGGAAGGATTCATTAACTGGCTCTTTACCCCCTTATTTTTTTTGCTGGTGACATTCCACTGCTGGTGACCAATTGCTGGTGACCTTCTATCGCTGCGGCATAGAAAGTATTTTATCTTACTGCACCTGTGTATGGTTTGCCGATCGCACAGTGGCAGATAGGACAGGGCTCCAGAGGGTTAACATCATTGCCCAGAGCATCACTGGTTGCCCTCTCCCCTCTTTGGAAGAGCTTTATAGCTCCCGCTGCCTTTAAGAAACTTCAAAACATTCTCAAAGATCCATCTCATCCTGGGCACCCTTTTTTTTTTGAACTATTACCATCTGGCAGACGGTACCGGATAATAAAAACAAGGACAAATAGGCTGAAAAACAGCTTCTATCCCAGGGCAGTAACTATATTGAATTCTACTGCATAGTGCAATATTAATGCAATATCAGGGGTTTTCAATTCAATTGTATAGAACTGAAGGATGTGTGTGTGTGTGTTATAGTTTTTTTTTATGTATGATGTACACTGAAGATGGCATTTAATTTCGTTGTACAAGGTGCAATGACAGTAAAGTAAACTTAAACTTAGTCCTGGCACACCACTGCTCAGTACGAAGTAAAACACACTAACCAAGTTTCAGAAAGATCACTGGATAATCTCAGCTTACTATTTGGGGATAAAAACAGATGAAGTACTTTTCTAGACATTTTTGGCTTGTGAAACAGGGGCAGTTCCTGGGTTTATTCTCAAGCATGTTGGCGCATGTGTGTGTGTGTGTTTGCGTGCATGTTGCCTGATGTTAACGTATACTTAGTCTAACTCTTCACTCATGCCTTTTCTATTTCTTCTTTTTAAACAACCATGATTCTCTAAGGAAAGATTCAAGTTCTTGTTCTTTTTAGCAAAAATAATCCCTAGTTTCAAACAGGCAAATTTATTTAAATGTTACTTTTAAAAACTAAAGTGCAAAATGCATTAGGAAAGCTTTGGCATGTGTATCTTCATTTATATTCCCTTGGTAAAAATTGTCTGTCTGTCCGTCCGTCCACCCATCCATGCATCCATGCATCCATCCATCCACCCACCCACCCACCCACCCACCCATCCCCCACTCACCTTAGCTACCTACCCATCTACCCACCCACCCACCCACAATATATGTGTGTGTGTGTGTGTGTGTGTATCTGTCTGCCTGCCTACCTATCCATCCATCCATCCACCCACCCACCCACTATATCTATCTACCTATCTAGAGTATCTATCTATCATCTGTCTGTGTCTGCCTGCTTCAATCATTATAGAAAGCTATTATAGAAAGGTAAAGCTAGCAAAAACTACCTTGGACTCTTGAGAGCTAATGAGGCTGGATAGTCAGCTTGATTCAAAAAAAGCCTTTTCACCTGAAAAGGTTTTTTCCAGCAATGATCCATCTACCTGCATCTTAGTTGTAGTTTTAATTTTTCCCAAGCATTCTACTGAGCTTTAATCAAACAACTCCTTCAACTTTATTTGCCATTGTGTTCCATGCCAACATTTTATACAATAAAGCATTTTCTTGAGAGAGGTGTAGGGTCTCCTGCTTGAGCGCGGGGAGGCGTGTGTGTGTGTGTGTGTTGGACTAGATGACCTATAAGGTCCCTTCCAACAATGTTAATCTTAAAATATAGGCACATGCAGAGGGGGTGGGTGGGGAAAACATAATTTCTGGCTGCATTCACATTTTTTAAATAAAACAAGTATAAAAGCTGTTTGTGTTTCTAAAAGATACATACAGTATATCAGGGTATTTTCATTCTTTTTTAAAAAAACTGTACCTTAAAGAAAGCTGCATATAAAAATTCAATGTGTTTGGTGCTCTGAGTCTTGCATTTTCTTGCAGACGTTTCATTACCAAACTAGGTAACATCATCAGTGCAACCCTCAGATACAAATAATCTCTTCTATTGGTTAAAAATTCAATATATAATGGAGGTGTGCATGTAATAGATAACAGGTTTTATTTATCTCCCCCCCCCTCTATTTCTGATTAATAAATAGAATTATTTTCCTCGTGGGTGGCTTAAAAACAAACATTAGAAAAATGTGGAATGGATTAAGAAGTTAGGAACTTTAAAACTAACATGGCCTAGAGTTAATGCATTGATATACTAGCTGGTTAAACAGAATGTTTATAGATTGCAATTAGATGTAAGGCAGAAGACAGAAATACTCTAGAAAGTAAAGTTGGGTGTTATTATTTAGCACCCAACTTTAGCAATGGGTGGAAACTAATCAAGGAAAGAAGCAACCTAAAACTAAGGAGAAATTTCCTGACAGTGAGAACAATTAATCAGTGGAACAGTTTGCCTCCAGAAGTTGTGAATGCTCCATCACTGGAAGTTTTTAAGAAGATGTTGGATAACCATTTGTCTGAAGTGGTGTAGGGTTTCCTGCCTAGGCAGAGGGTTGGACTAGAAGACCTCGAAGGTCCCTTCCAATTCTGTTAGTTTATTCTATTTGCAAATCACGGGTTTCCACGTGCATTTTGCGATCTGACCATATGAAGCCTGCATGAGCAGCAAACATTCCACATGTTTCTGTTCCTTACAACAGTTTATTTGTTAGTTATGTGCTTTTTGATAGAGAGCACAACACATGATTGCTTGTTCTACAGGAAGGAGCAATTGGATTACAGTTAACTAGTTTTTTTTCCTGAAGCCTGCAATCAATTATTTTAATGTTTCCTAGCAACCTCAGCCAGCAATTTCCCGTGGCAGCTGCTAACAACTGTGCCAGTGCGATATATCAAATTTAGTTCTTCGCAGGAGAAGAAATGTCATTGTTTAAATGAAAGCAAGTTTTGATTTGTTTTTTTAAGAAGCAAATTGAGAGCCGGTTGTCATAGTCACCCATTTGTGTCCTGAATGACACACAGAGAAAGAGAGAAAGAGCGCACACGCACGCACACACACAAATTTGCTTTACAATACTTAGCTCTTTAAATAGCCCCCAAATGGTGAAGGACTTGCCTCCAACTTCATTTCCAGACTGTATTAGATGTTAAGTTTGCACACTTGTTACTTGTTCATCTTCTCAATCTTCCTTGATTTTCCAAGGGGTTGGTGGTACAACTGCATGACCGATAAAGGACATATTTGGAGTTGACACAAGGGGTCCTCTCTGAACTTGCTTGTTTTCTTGCGGACGTTTCATTCCCAAACTAGGTAACATCATCAGTGTTGGCGTAGTCATTGAAAAAAGTGATTTATAATCGTTTTTCACACTTACCACCGTGGCAGCATCCCCATGGTTACGTGATCAAAATTCAGACACTTGGTGTTGTGACCCGCCAGCGGAACTGGCAGAAGATTCAGGCAGTGAGGAGGTTGGGGAGGAAGATGGGCCAGTCCTGTAGAGTGGAGAAGGCTTTGATGAGTGCTCTGCATCAGAGGCAGAGATGGGGCCAGGCCCATATGACGGTTATCAGCTGCCTTCAGAGTCGGATATCAGTGGGGCAGAAGAACTGTTGGAGCCTGTTCCCAATGTGTGCATGCGCAGAGCTGCCAGGAGAAGGGAACAGCTAAGGAACAAGGGCTGACTCAGCAGTAAAGCCACAGGTGGATGGTGAAAGGCCCCTCCCGTAGGGAATAAAGAGGAGCGAAAGGGAGGGGAGTTTGCAGGAGACAAGTTCATTTAGTTCAATTAGGATGAAGATCTGTTCCTGACTTCTTGCCAAGTATTGTCTGCTACAGAGTGGCATTTGGAAGATATTGGCCTGGCAGCTCTCCAAGACTGATAAAGGTCTGTAGTTGTGAAATCTCTTGAAAGACCATTTGCTGAGGCTTTGCTGGAGAGGAATTGCCTTTGAACTAAATAAAAGGGGTTTTATCGGGATGAGGAGTCTGCTTTGTGTTTTTGGGAAGCCTAGGCCAGAACACTTGGCAACTGACTCGTATTTAGGACAGTTGCAATGTCCCCCGGGGTCCTGTGATCCCCTTTTGTGATTTTCTGACACGCAAAATCCACGGGGACAGCCAGATTCGTTTAACAACCCCGTGTGGCTACCTTAACAACGGCAGTGAGTCACTGAACAATGTCAAGAAAGATCGTAAAACAAGGCAAAACTCCCTTAGCCACTCTCTCGCTTGGCAACACAAATGTTGTGCCCAATCGTGGTCGTTAGTCCAGGACTCATTCAAGGTTTTAGGAGCAATAAGAACTGTACCCAACTCAGTTAAGAACTGAAAAAAAGTGAAAAAGAAAACATAAGCAGCCCCAAAGTGCAAACCATGAGTATTTAGTCATTAAGAGCAGATGTTTTCCATGGAAGACTTATGTTATTTGTTTGTATTCATCAGTAGCTTCCCAGAACAGAAAACCAATTGTCTAGGATGAATAAGGTGGCTTCTCAAAAATGAAAACCCTGCCCTTCCCCTTCGAGTTCCATAAATCAGCACAAACTATCTTTACAAACACCCTGTACTCCCTTTTTTCCTGGCACCAAGAATACTGAGAGGGTTTAGGCAGATTCCAGCGTAATTGTCACCTACTATTTATAAATGCTAAGTTCTCCCGGTTGTATGGGGTAGCTGTCAAGCCGCCTGCAGTTGCAAAATGTAAACCTGGGAACTCTTCTAATCAGCCACCGTGGACGGTGTGTTGTAAGGTCTCAGCACACGATGCTGAGTGAGCTCCCTTTACGTGTCCCAGCTTCTGCCAACCTAGCAGTTCGAAAGCAGGGAAAAAATGCAAGTAGAAAAATAGGGACCACCTTTGGTGGGAAGGTAACAGCGTTCCGTGCGCCTTCGTCGTTTAGTCATGCCGGCCACATGACCACAGAGACATCTTCGCACAGCGCTGGCTCTTCGGCTTTGAAACGGAGATGAGCACCGCCACCTAGAGTCGGGAATGATTAGCACATATCCTAACCTTTACCTTTTAGTTTGCAGGAGGCCATCACAGTTGAAAACGGAGCCATGTCGAGTTGGTCATGCCCATCCTGGCCACGCCCCCGACCAACCCCCCCCCCCGCCCCTGAGATCAAACACAACCCTGATACAGCCCTCAATGAAATTGAGCTTGACACCCCTGGTATAGACTCTCCTGCTTGAGCAGGGGGTTGGGCTAGAAGATCTCCAAGATCCCTTCCAACTCTGTTCTTCTATGTTCTATTTTTTTTTCTTCTCTCTTCTACCTTCTCTAGGAAAACTAAACTATCCAGTCTAGACAGGGGAAAGCTCTTTTTTGGTTTAAAAATTGCAATGTTCTTTTGCAGCTTTTAAACATCTGCATTTAAAAGATCCTTTGATATGTGTGGTTGACTGGTTTATATTTAATGTCAGTACGATAGTGGGGATGTGTGTATCAGATCCTCACTCACTTATATTTGGCCTGTATAAAACGGCCCTGGTTCTCATTTTCTTTTCAATCACTAACCATGAGCATTATTCTGGTGTTTGACTGCTATCTTCTGCCTACATTCAGAAAACATTCAGTAATTATAGTAGCAGAAGTAACCTGGAATTAAGGAGAAACTTCCTAACAGCACAATAAACCAGTGGAACTGCTTGCCACCAGAAGTTGTGGGTGCTCCATCACTGGAGGTTTTTAAGAAGAGATTGGACAGCTACCTGTCTCAAATGGTAGAGGGCCATGATGGCGAACCTGTGTCACGCGGAGCCCTCTCTGCGCGCACACAAGCCATGTCCCAGCTCAGCTCCACTGCCCATGTGCGCGCACCTCCCACTGGCCAGCTGATTTTTGGGTCTCTGCCGCACATGTGGGAGAAGCACGCGTATGCGTGGGGGGGAGGAAGGGGGCACATGCACAGGGGGTGGGGAGAGCACTGGGGTGTTTTTGGTTCCAGGAGGCTTGAGGGAGGCCGGCTAGGCCCGAAATGGGGTACGGGGGTGACAAGGATAACCTTTGTAATTAATGATGATGGATCGTGGCTTCTCCTCGAAGTATACTTCTTGAATAAACAAAAATAAACCCGAAGCATGTTCTAATAAAAAACATTTTAATATAAAAGAAAATAAAAATACAAACTTGCTAACTGAATTAATTACATCTTGGCAGAGCTCTGTGCCTACCTCTCTTGGCAGGCGAACAAAAGATCAGAAGTGAAAGTTAAGAAAGAATGTGAAAGTGCATGCGCAGTAAATCATTGCAGATTAGAACTGTGACCTGTCCAATAAATCTCAACACAGCTAGCAAACCAATTAACGCAGTGACAGGGGGAGGGTATAGTGCCCCTTCACAGCCCATTTTTGGTCCAAGGAGGCTTCAGGGAGGGGGAGTGTCGCACCCATGCATGGGGCTGGGGGAGCGCAGGGGGTTGTGTGTGCGTGTGCAGGAGGGGTGAGGCGCATTGCATTATGGGTGTGGGCACATGCAATTTCGGCACACAAGGACCCTACACCAGTTAGCATCACTGGTGTAGAGTCTCCTGTTTTAGCAGTGGGTTGGACTAGAAGACCTCCAAGGTCCCTTCCAGCTCTATTCCAATTGAAGTTTCATTATCCAACTATGTAATACCTTCAGCGCAACAAGGACCCTTCAACAGTACTAATCCTGTGGTCTGAAAGAGTGAAAGATACACCTATGAGATGCACCTACAAGATGTGGCTCAGTTTTGTTTCTGTTCATCTTTCTCCTCTTCCTCTCCTTTATAGGAAGATCCCAAGTGGGAGTTTCCTCGGAAGAACCTGGTGCTCGGCAAGACTCTCGGCGAGGGAGAATTTGGAAAAGTTGTCAAAGCGACAGCCTTCCGACTCAAGGGCAAAGCTGGCTACACCACGGTGGCAGTGAAAATGTTAAAAGGTAGGTTCTTCTCCCTGGGAAATTCTGAGAATAGCAATAGCCCTTAGACTTAAATACTGCTTCACAGTGCTTTTACAGCCCTCTCTAAGCAGTTTACAGAGTCAGCTTATTGCCCCCCAACAATCTGGGTTCTCATTTTAACCCACCTTGGAAGGATGGAAGGCTGAGTCAACCTTGAGCCTGGTGAGATTCGAACTGCCAAATTGCAGTCAGCCGGCAGTCAGCCGAAGTAGCCTGCAGTACTGCACTCTAACCACTAGGGCGCCACAGCTCTTATAGAATAGTTTGGTAATGAAAACAGCCATCTATTTCTGTTCCATACTAGCTACTTACTATAGAGTACATATATCTCACCTTTAATGTGGGAACTCAATGTGGCATGTTTGAGATTCATCCCTAATTTTATTCAGAAAAAAACAAACTATGAGAGAGAGAGAGAAAGAGAGACAGAGAGAGACAGAGAGAGAGAGAGAGAGAGACAGAGAGAGAGAGAGAGAGAGAGAGAGAGAGAGAGAAGCCTCTGGCTGTGAGAAGTCCAGCAAAATGCTGTTAGCACAACGGCTTCAAAGCGAGAAGTCCAGGAAGGCAAAGGAACAAGCTCATCGCCTGACCTCCGTCATTCTTCATCTCCACTGCCTGCCCTCTCTGGGTCGTCGTGCCCCCATTCTTCCCCAAGGACAAGCCATCCCAAGCCTGAGGGGTCTGGGGCTGCCTGGTCCTGCTCTTCCCTGTGTTCCTCTGAAGCCAATGAGGCTGCCCCAATCAACCTCCATCGGCCCCAGCTCCGGCCCATCCTCCTCCATGGAATCAGGCTCTGACAGGGGCATGACAGCTAGATTGGCAGGAGCCAATGACAGAAGCTCATCCTGCCTCACAGCAGCCCTTGGGTCTCGAACATAGGCTTGCTAATTGTAAAGCCAGCGCTCTAACAACATGAGCCACCGTGTTCCCTAACCATGTGAGGCTGAGAGATAGCATCATCGTCATTAGTTCCTTTCTCACAAAGTGCATAGGGAAGCTAGCTTCTTCCAATGAATCCTATCCCTGGTGGCATCTTCAGCATCTTCCCATTTGATGTCCTCTGTCCATAATCATCTTTGAATATCTGACACCAAGTTTTGCATACTCTACCCTGACTCCGGTTTCCCTTTGGCAGGTCCCATCTTAAGGCGTACATTGCTGTGCTTTCCTTTACAGTGTTCTGTGTGCCCTGAAAACATTAGATATTGTATGAAATCACAACCTAGTGTGACTGAAGTAGCTGTTGTGCCCTGCCAGCGGCTAGCAGAGCTGGCAGCAGATTCAGACAGTGAGGAGGTTGGGGAGGAACATGGGCCAGTCCTGGAGTCTGGGGAAGGCTCTGATGAGGGCTCTGTTGGAGGCAGAGAGGGGGCCAGGGCCGTCTGACAGTTATCAGCTGCTTTCAGAGTCAGACATCAGTGAGGCAGATGAACAGCTGGAGCCTGTTCTCGGTGTGCGCATGCGCAGAGTTGCCAGACGAAGGGAACAGCTAAAGAACAAGGGTTGAATTGGGAGTAAATCCACAAGTGGATGGTGAATAGCTCCTTCCATAGGGAATAAAAGAGGAGCGAGAGGGGAGGGGAGTTTGCAGGAGACAATAAGTTCGCTTAATTGGTTCATGACACTCCGAGACTCCTTGCCAAGTTTTACAGATATCGGCCTTTCAGTTCTCCAAGCCAGATAAGGTCTATGAGTGTAAATTCACCCTTGAAAGACTTTGCTGGATGCGAATGAGAGGAATTCACAGTAATTTAATAATAAGGTCTTTTTGTTGGGACAAGGAATTTGCTTGGTGGTTTGGGGGAAGCTTAGGTCACAACAGTAGCGCGTCATTTGAGGAATCTAATGGGCCCTTTTCTCTTCAACCAATCTCATAATAAGGTTTTGATTTCCCTGGTTTACTGTCAATGTTTTTTTTTACATTGTTCCTTTTCATACTTTAATGGAATAAAATATGTATCTTTTACTATGAATCCCAGCTAATTAATAGGAGTGTAAAATCTAAGCAAATATGTCTGTTGATCCCAATCCTTGGGCTTAAACAAGTTTGATTTCTATCCAAGTCAAAATTGTGCTTTCCAATTCTTCCCAGTTGTCCTTTCTGAACTCCCCCGTATCACTTCCCCGTGTGTCTTCTTTCTTTAATCTCTAATAAGTATAATCACCAATGCAGCTTCCCTGGAAAAAAAGTTTAAATAGATGTGTCACTTTTCACCCAAATGTGTCGGTACTTTTTCCCCCTTGTAATTACGGTGAGTTAGTCATCCTTCACTGGCGTTTGGAAAACAGTTAAAGATTGTGTAATGCTCAGGAATTGTTCACCTCTACATCTGCCAGGGATGGATGGCCTCGTTGGCTGAATTATCTGTCAGGCTGACATGGCTCAAAGTGGGGGGGGGGGGGGGCACATAAAACTATAATAAAAACGATTGTCCCTTGAAGATTGTTGTAGAAAGTGGAGTTATGAGCCATGGTGGCGCAGTGGTTAGAATGCAGTATTGCAGGCTAATTCTGCTGACTGCCGACTGCCAGAAACTCGGTTCTCAAGGTTGACTCGTCCTTCTATCCTTCCGAGGTCGGTAAAACAAAGATCCAGATGGTTGGGGGCAATAGGCTGACTATAGTCTAGTGGCTAGGGGACGTTTTGGCTCAGTGGCTAAGATGCTGAGCTTGTCGATCAGAAAGGCCAGCAGTTCGGTGGTTTGAATCCCTAGAGAGGGCTGTAAAAGCACTATGAAATGGTATATAAGTATATAAGTGCTATTGCTATCTAGTCAACAGGGAGATCAGTAGTAAAAATGGGCTATCTATATGATGTACCTTGGAAGAATAAAAAAAAACCAAAGATGCAATAAAGAAGAGTATTTATAGGGATGAACTGAGGGGTCCTTGGTGCTCTCTGAACTTGGGTTTTTTCTTGCAGATGTTTCATTACCCAACTAGGTAACATCATCAGTGCTAGTAAGGAGTGGGGTTGCTGCCTATAGTCTATTGGCTTGTTCTGTCAATATTGATGAGAGTGTTAACTCGGAAAGCATCCCTGGCCTGCTCTCGAGTTGCCATAGGCAAGGGGGACGGGAAAACAAACTTGGAGAGCATGGCAGCCAAAAACAAAAGCACATTCCAGACATATCTCTGTCAAGGCTGTCTCTCGGGGTTACCCACTGTGGCCGGAGGGGAGTGATCTCTTCAACCCGCAAAATTGCTTCATTGGTGAATGTGACTGATGACACACCCTGAGGGAAGGGGGGAAACAGGGTCAAGCCTGGGCCGTAAATTACATGGGGTCAGAGTTTTCTTCATTTGGAATGTGCCAACATGAAGCTCCTAATAAATAACTGGATTTCTTTTGAAGCTTGGCTCAAGGCTCATAATTAATTAGGGCATCTGTCAGAACCCTCACAGAGAGTCTATAAAGTGAGAGCAAACCCCATTCCTCACTAGTGCTGATGATGTTATCTAGTTTGGGTAATGAAACATCTGCAAAAAACAACAACAACCCAACAACAACCAAATTCAGAGAGCACCAAGACAAACAAAGGTGCTTTTTACATAGCTGGGATTGTGATCCCTTAAATTTTATATGCTGCCCAATTCCAGCAACTCTGGTTTGCAAAATTATCCGTGTAAGTTTGATCATTGGACTGGATCAGCAGTTTTAGGACAGTGTTTTTCAAACTTGGCATACGATGTGTGGATTTCTGCTCCCAGAATTGGAGTTGAATTTAATTCCGGCTCCAGAAGCGGAACTCTGGGAGTTGAATCCCACCCATCTACCAAGTTGCCAAGTTAAAAAAACTACCCATTTAAGGATTTCAAGACCACAACCAGCATTTTCAAGTGGCCGAGAAGCACAAGGACACCGTGGAGCTAATTATATTCGACTTTCCCCACATTAAGATATTGCATCGCCTTAATTTTGGGGCTATTGTACAAGGTTTATAGTATAGTATCTCTCTCTCTCTCTCTCTCTCTCTCTCTCTCTCTCTCTCTCTCTCTCTCTCTCTCTCTATCTATCTATCTATCTATCTATCTATCTATATCTACATATGTACATATGTACATATGTATGTATGTGTGTGTGTATACATATGTGTGTGTTTGTGTATATGTGTGTAATTATACATATACACATACACACACATGAATATGTGTGTGTGTGTGTGTTCTAGCACACACACTGGTACACAGCTGATTTACTCTCTGGAGACAAACACTGTGGGAGTAAGACACCCCTAACACCCCTCGGTTTTTTTTTTTTTTGGTTATGATACAGCCTGTTGTGCCTTCAAATGGCTTCTACTGTACTGCCATAAAATGGCTTCTACTGTACAGTGCAGTGGAGTTGCCATGGTAACGGCTTCACAGTACTCCACAAGGGGGCTCCCTGGTAAGAGGGAAAATCCAACATTAGAAATTACGTTTGGTCCGGACATTTCCCCCCTATAAATAAATACTCAGGCAACGCCAGATTATCAGCTAGTGTAATATAAAATATAGCTTATATTTGCCATCGTATCATGAAAAGGAGAGCCATTTCTCCACTATTTACATAAGACTCTAATGTATCATTGGTAAATCCTGCCTTAAGTCATAGTCGGGGTGGCTTAATAAGAGGTCTCTTCCTGCTCTGTTCCACAGAAAATGCTTCATCAAGCGAGCTTCGAGATTTACATTCTGAGTTCAACCTTTTAAAACAGGTGAACCATCCTCACGTCATCAGGCTGTATGGTGCTTGTAGCCAGGACGGTAAGTATTTAATTTTGACTTCTAGAGAATTTTGATTCCTGGAGCAAAAGGATGAGCAAGAGAGAACAAGTACCGTATTTTTCGGAGTATAAGACGCACCTTTTTCCCTCAAAAAGAGGGTGAAAATCTGGGTGCATCTTATACACTGAATACAGCATTTTTGGCTTCCCGAAACCCCGCCCCCTTCACCAAAATGGCCTTGCATAGCCTTTAGGAGGCTTATAGAGTGCTCCTGGGGGCTGGGGAGGGCAGAAATGAGGAAACAACAGGCTGTTTTTGGTTCAATTTTGCCCCCTCAGCCCTTCAGGAGCACTCTGCAAGGCTCCTAAAGGCTATGCATGCCCCTTTTTTGCTTGTTTTTGCCCCCCCCCCCCAGGAACAGTCTACAAGCCTCCTAAGGCTATTCATGGCCTTTTTTGAAGAAAAAAAACACAGGGCCATTTTCGCAAAAAACGGGCCATTTTGGGGAGGTCTGCAGAGTGCAAAAACCTTTTTAAAAAATTTGCCTCTTCAAAACCTTGGTGCGTCTTATACTCTGAAAAATATGGTAATCTTAAGTGCAGCAGTGGAAGAATGAGGGAAGGGCCACAATAGAACATAGAAGGACAGAGTTTGGAAGGGGTCCTTGGAGGTCTTCTAGTCCAACCTCCTGCTTGAGCAGGTGATCCTATAGCATTCGAGACAAATGGCTATCCAGTCTCTTCTCGAAAACCTCCAGTGATGGAGCCATCCATGATTTCTGAAGGCAACTTCTGTTCCACTGGTTGATTGTCCTCACCAATGGTGGGTGTTCATAGGGAAAAAGAAGAAGAAGGAAAAGGTTGGGAGACATGGTCCATTTCTTTTAAAAAGAAATAATCTTTTTAGATTAGAGGAAGAAGGGAGGGAGGGAGGAAGGAAGTCTGAATTCCCAAAATCTCATCCTGGAGAGTAATCCCCCAACTGAGATGATAACATTTCTGATGTGTGAAACGGACATGAAGTTCACTGGTCCAATTAAAAAAAAAAAATAAGGACCTTGCCCATTTTTTTGAGGGCAAGTTGATTGAACAACTGCATTCCCCTCCCCCCCTTTGTTTGACCTCAGGGCCTTTATACTTAATTGTGGAGTATGCGAAATACGGCTCCTTGCGGAGTTTCCTAAGGGAAAGCCGGAAAGTGGGAACCAGCTACGTGGGAAGCGATACCAACAGAAATTCCAGCTACTTGGACAATCCAGATGAGCGGGCTCTCACTATGGGCGACCTGATCTCCTTTGCGTGGCAGATCTCCCGTGGCATGCAATACCTTGCCGAGATGAAGGTATGGACTTCCACTTTCCTGCCCAACCTATTTCCATGAACTTTTCAGGGGTGGGCTTCAAAAATTTCAGCAACAGGTTCTCTGCCTGGTTGCTGGGTGGGGGGGGGAGACGGGACATTTTCGTCATCCTTAGGCTCTGGAGGCCCTCCGTAAGCCAGAAACGGGTCGGGAACTTCCGAGAGGCCCATTTTTCTCCCTCCCCAAGACTCTGCACGGGCCCTGCACTTACCTCACATCCAAAATGGGCCACGTGGAGACTGCTGGGAGGGGAGGGGTGGGGCAGGGTGGGAGGGGCCAGCCAGGGGTGGGATTTGGAGGTTCTCAGAACCAGCCATAACGTTAGCTATGGGTTTTCCCAAACCTGGGTGAACCGGTAGCAGCCCACCCCCAGAGTTTTTCCAGGGTGGGGCTCATCTGTTAATTTCTTGTGTGTGTGTGTGTGTGTTTCTCCCAAGCTTGTTCATCGTGATTTAGCAGCCAGGAATGTCTTAGTAGCCGAAGGGCGTAAAATGAAGATTTCTGACTTTGGTTTGTCTCGCGACGTTTATGAAGAGGACTCTTATGTCAAGAGGAGCAAGGTGAGGAAGACAATTGTTTATTCGCCACAATGATCTGTTTATTTAAAGGATAATCCGTGAACAGCTGCGAGGGACTTAGAACATTGGAGTTTGAAGGGGCATCACTGTAACCCTCAAGAGGATTTTGCACATTTGGGAAATCTGAGGGGAAAAAAGGGTTCTAGAACTGTTCTTAGGGAAAATGATAGAGGGAAGATGATAGCCTGAGAGTTTTGGGTTGTTGTTTTTTAACCTGGGGGAAAAAATAGGAGACAGGTAAGGTAATGTAGCATGAGAATTATTTTTTTAATGCCACCCGTACAATGTTAAGAATTTGAGGTTATCCATCAAAACCTGAATCCTGGAAAATTCAGAGCCAATAAAAGTAAGTACTTTATAGACCGGGTAAATTAAAATGGGATTTTTTGCCCTCAGATGCCATTAGGACGTAACTATTTGGATAGCTTTTGGAAGAGGATCAGAGTCTTCATACTGTAACTAGTGTCAGTGTGGGGAAACACAAGGTGCTTCGAAATGTTGCTCACTCAAGAAAAGTCAATAAAATAAGTCCCTCTGCCACGGTTAACAAATGTGCTAGATAGATAGATAGATAGATAGATAGATAGATAGATAGATAGATAGATAGATAGATGATAGATAGATAGATAGATAGATAGATAAATAGATAAATAGATAAATAGATAAATAGATAAATAGATAAATAATAAATAGACAGACGGACAGACAGACAGACTAGAAGGAAGATGGATGGATGGATGGATGGATGGATGGATGGATGGATGATAGATAGATAGACAGACAGGTAGGCAGGCCGGCAGACAGACAGAGTAGAAGGAAGATGGATGGATGGATGGATGGATGGATGGATGGTAGATAGATAGATAGATAGATAGATAGATAGATAGATGATAGATAGATAGATAGATAGATAAATAGATAAATAATAAATAGACAGACGGACAGACAGACAGACTAGAAGGAAGATGGATGGATGGATGGATGGATGGATGGATGGTAGATAGATAGATAGATAGATAGATAGATAGATAGATAGATAGATAGATAGATAGATAATGAATGGATGGATGGATGGATGGATGGAAGATAGAGATGGATGGATGGGTGAGTGTGTGGGTAGATAGACAGACAGACAGACAGATAGATAGATAGATAGATAGATAGATAGATAGATAGATAGATAGATAGATAGATAGATAGATGATAGATAGATAGATAGATAGATAGATAGATAGATAGATGATAGATAGATAGATAGATGATAGATAGATAGATAGATAGATAGATAGATAGATAGATAGATAGATAGATAGATAGATAGATAGATAATGAATGGATGGATGGATGGATGGAAGATAGAGATGGATGGATGGGTGAGTGTGTGGGTAGATAGACAGACAGACAGACAGATAGATAGATAGATAGATAGATAGATAGATAGATAGATAGATAGATAGATAGATGATAGATAGATAGATAGATAGATAGATAGATAGATAGATAGATAGATGATAGATAGATAGATAGATAGATAGATAAATAGATAAATAGATAAATAGATAAATAGATAAATAGATAAATAATAAATAGACAGACGGACAGACAGACAGACTAGAAGGAAGATGGATGGATGGATGGATGGATGGATGGATGGATGATAGATAGATAGACAGACAGGTAGGCAGGCCGGCAGACAGACAGAGTAGAAGGAAGATGGATGGATGGATGGATGGATGGATGGATGGATGGATGGATGGATGGTAGATAGATAGATAGATAGATAGATAGATAGATAGATAGATAGATAAATAGATAAATAATAAATAGACAGACGGACAGACAGACAGACTAGAAGGAAGATGGATGGATGGATGGATGGATGGTAGATAGATAGATAGATAGATAGATAGATAGATAGATAGATAGATAGATAATGAATGGATGGATGGATGGATGGAAGATAGAGATGGATGGATGGGTGAGTGTGTGGGTAGATAGACAGACAGACAGATAGATAGATAGATAGATAGATAGATAGATAGATAGATAGATAGATAGATAGATAGATAGATAGATAGATGAATGGATAAATAGATGGAACATACATAGATACAGACAGACAGACAGTCACAGTAGAAGGAGGATGGATGGATGGATGGAAGATAGTGATGGATGGATAGATAGATGAATTGATGGATAGATGGAAGATGAGAGAGAGATAGACAGACAGACAGATAGATGTAGGACAGACGGACAGATAGATTAGATAGATAGAATGTTTATATCAATTCTTATAACTAGATAACTAAGCTAATTCTGCATATCGTAACATTTGAATTTTTGCTGGGCCAAGTTAGTCTAATTGGAATATCCGCTGCCTAAAAGTCAACTTACTTGCCTCTGAGAAAAAGCAATGAAGAAAAGGAAAACGAGGGATTAAAAAAAAAAGAACTGTTGAAGTAATGTTCAGATAGGCTTGCCCAGCAGCGGCCGGCTGAGCTGTTGGTGGATTCTGACAGCGATGACCATTGTGGGACTGCTCTGGAGGATGTGGAAGACTCTGGAGGGTGTTTGGAGTCAGAGCAGGGACTAGAGAGGCCTGTTGGTCACCAGGTGGCATCTGAGTCAGGGAGCAGTGAGGAGGAACAGAGGGAGGTTATCCCTGATTTCCGTGTGTGTAGAGCTGAGAGGAGAGGGGAGCAGCTGTGGAGAAGACGTCATAAAAGGAAATAGGGATAGCTGGCTACTGTTGTGGCCCCTCCCAAAGAGTTTATAGGTGGAGCGACGGGAGGGGAATCTTTGCAGGAAACAACAGTCCATTTTACTAGCCGTTGAGAAAGCATTCCATAAGTCTAATCTTGGTTTCTTGAAGATAGCGTTCTAGGCTCCTAGCCAAGGGGTGGTTTTATCTCTGTAATTAGTTGTGGCAGACAGCCAAGCCTGTGTCTACATATTCATTAGAATCACGGGACAGAACATGCATGCATGCATGCATACATACATACGCACACACGCACGCACACACACACACATATTTATATTTTTCTTCCAACAGGGTCGAATACCTGTAAAATGGATGGCCATAGAGTCCCTCTTTGATCACATCTACACGAGCCAGAGTGATGTGTAAGTTGATTTATGCTATTGGAAATTTGTATGCTTAAATCCAAACAGTATCTTTATGCATATCGATGGTGTTTGTGCAAGAGAGACTTTGCAGTATCCTTAGGGCAAAAGGGGGAGGGGGGAGGAGGGAGGCATGCATGCCCTGGAATCATGGCATAAAGGGCTCAAAAATATGTCATTTGTGTCACGTCATCCCGAGAACATTTGCAGATGTGGAATATTTGCACTGTGTTCTGAATTAGGCAAATGACACAATTTGTGTTGTTTAGGTTATGATGTCAGGCGTGTATGATGTTGTTTCAGACTTGTATGATGTCATTTCAAAATAGGGAACAAGTCAGGTTTATTTCAAAATAGGGAACAAACCCATGCATTTTGAAAATGGCAGCCCTAAAACAACACTGACTGATAGACCATTCACTATTAATCTGATTTTTTTTCAACTGATAGCCGCTGACCCAATGTTGATCCAACAGAGGAACAAAGTAGCTCTTTTAGCTGTTCAGATTTTGTAATATCCTGGCTTTTTTTGTTTAAAAAAAAAGGAAGTTGAAACTTGGAGAAAGAGGATATGTTTCCAACTTAGAATAACTCTCTCTCTGAAATAGTATAGGGCAGGGGTGTCAATGTTGATTTCATTGAGGGCTGCATCAGGGTTGTGTTTGACTTCGGGGGGTGGGGGGGCTGGGGCTGGCCAGGTTGGGTGTGGCCAGCTTGACATCACTTGTATCAGGGGCGCCTGTGGCGGCCCGAGTACTCTGCCAGCAAAAACAGACTCCCAAGCTCTGTTTTCGGTTTGACAGCCTCCTGCAGCCCTCTGCCAGCAAAAACGGAGCTCCCCGGGGTTTTGCTGGCAGAGGCACTGCAGGCTGGACTTTCGCTGTTTCCAGGGCGGCCTGGTGTGCCAGATTTAAGCACCCCACTGGCTGGATCCAGCACCCGCGCCTTGAGTTTCACACCCTGGGCTTCCTGCCTGGGGAAGAGGTTGGCCTAGAAGATCTCCAAGATCCTTTCCAAGTTATTCTCTCTTGTTCTGTTTTTTTTCTAAAAAGGCTCAGCTCCTTATAGCATTCACTCATTTGGGCAGCTAGTGTAGGTGAAGAGCAGGAAGCACCGGTAGATGGAGTTAAGCAAGTCATTAACCTAGAATCTTTGCGTTCCCATAAATGGTCTAATTTGAGCCTCTCGTGCATTCCATTGACTTTATCTAGCGCCAATTTAGTATTGAACGTTAAGTGGCTATATTCTTGTGCATAAAAGTAAAGATAAAGTTTCCCCTTGCACATATAGTATGTGGTAGTTGTTCCCGACTCTAGGGGTGGTGCTCATCTCCGTTTCAAAGCCGAAGAGCCAGCGCTGTCTGAAGACGTCTCTGTGGTCATGTAGCTGGCATGACTAAATGTTGAAGGCGCACGGAACACTGTTACCTTCCCACCAAAGGTGTTTTTGTACTTGCATTTTTACATGCTTTCGAACTGCTAAGTTGGCAGAAGCTGGGAACAAGTTAACAGGAGCTCACTCCGTTACGCGGCGCTAGGGATTCGAACTACTGAACTGGCGACCTTTCTGATCAACAAGCTCAGCGTCTTAGCCACTGAGCCACTGCGTCCCTTCTTGTGCATAAACTTGAACAATGAATCTTAACGTCAACATATGGTGCTGATTCTTTGTGCTAGACATCTCAAATGAGAAAAATAACTTTCCGCGACAACTGTCCAGTTCTTCTTTCAGAAATTACAACCTTTATCCGTTTTTTGTTTGCTGGCTACAACCTTTGAGTCTCTTCCCACCCGCTACAATTCCTTTGAGAAGCCACAACATCTCGGCTGGAGGATCTCATGTGCTTCTGGAGAGTCCTCAGACAAAAGAAAAACGAAGGATGCTGAGCAGTGAAGACTTGTGCTCATATTTCAATAAGCGGGGGATGAAGAAACCACAGAACGCTGGGAAGTAGCCAACTTTGACTGTAACAGCCAAAAAGAAAAGAAAAAAAAAACATTCCTAAAGTGATGACAGAAGCTTTACAAATTTAGTCTAACTGGGTTATTTAATAAGCATTTATTTAGACACCGCTCTCCAGCAAATGTTATATAATGTTGATCAGTTCAGTGGTTCGAATCCCTAGCGCCGCATAACAGAGTGAGCTCCCATTACTTTTCGCAGCTTCTGCCAACCTAGCAGTTTGAAAGTATGTAAAAATGCAAGTAGAAAAATAGGGACCACCTTTGGTGGGAAGGTAACAGTGTTCCTTCAGCGTTTAGTCATGCCATGGAGACGTCTTCGGAGAGCGCTGGCTCTTTGGCTTTGAAATGAGCACCGCCCCTTAGAGTCAGGAACAAGTAAAACACATGTGCGAGGGAAACCTTTACATTTACCTCCAGCAAATGTTAATATGTCCATATTTCTGTATGTCTAGCAGTAAAGAGCAGGACGCAGTGATAAAGGTATTAAATAAAATTGATGATTTAGAATAGTTAGCACCAGAATAACAGAACTGGAAGGGACTTTGGAGGCCTTCTAATCCCTGCTCAAGCAGGAGACCCTATACCATTTCAGCAAAAGGTTGTCCAATCTCGTCTTGAAAACCTCCAGTGACGGAGCACCCACAATTTCTGGAGGCAAGTTAATTGTTGATTAATTGTTCTAACTATCAGGAAATTTCTCCTGATTTCTAGGTTGGTTCTCCCCTTGATTAGTTTCCATCCATTGCTGCTTCTCCTGCCTTCCGATGCTTTGGAAAATAGGTTGACACCCCCAACCCCCGCCTCTGCTTTGCCGTAGCCCCATAGCAGAGGTAGCTTTCTACCGGTTTGGACCGGTTTGGCCAGTCCTTCCATGCCCCCAAACCGGTTCTCCTACGGTGCCGCCATCTTGATTTTTGGTTCTGCGCATACGCAGAACAATTTTCATTGCAGAAGTGTAAGGGTTTTTTCCCCCTTTTTTAACATTTTGCGCATGCGCAGATTTTTTTAGGTGCAAATGCACACATGTGCGGAGCAAAAACATCTGCTCACCAAACCGGTAGTAATGCTGGGAGCAACCCACCCCTGCCTCATAGATATTGCAAGACTGCTATCATGTCACCCGTGGTTCTTCTTTTCATTAAACTAGACATACCAAGTACTTCTATCTACAAAACCCATGCATTAAAAAAAAAGAGCTCTGTGATCTTCTGTAGAATCTGCACCCACTGAAGAAGACTGACCCTGGATGAAGGATAGATTCCTTTATGGTCTGCAATTATGAAATTCTTTAGCTGCAATAGATAAACCTTAGGTTTGATCCAGCAAAACAACTCCGCTCTTGTTCAGTACTGCCTGACAAAATATATAAGGCTGCTGCAAATACGTTTAAGGTGTACATGGAGTAGTGGTAGAATCAAGCTTCCCTGCAGTACGTTCAGAGAGCACCAAGGGCCATATACAATCCTCTACCTTGTTTCCCTGAAAAAAAGACCTTCCAGATAATAAGCCCAATCGGGCTTTTGAGCGCACGCACTAAAATAAGCCCTTCCCCCAAAATAAGCCCTCCCTGAAAATATTGCAACACAGCAGCAGCCATGAGGTGACCACACTTGCTGACTCCTGCACTTCAAAAATAATAAGACCTTCCCGAAAATAAGGCCAAGTGCTTATTTCAGGAGTCAAAAGAAAATAAGATCCTGTCTTATTTTCGGGAAAATACGGTAGATCAAGGGTGTCAAACTCAAGGCCCATGTGCCGGATCTGGCCTGTGGGGTGCTGGAAATATCAAAGGACCAGCCCATAATGCCTCTGCCGGGCAAAACGGACCCTGGGCGGCCCCTGCACGGCCCATTGTTAGCTGGCATAGTGCTGCTGGATGCCATGGGGGGCAAAAACAAGGTACAGAGGGGCACGGTCCCCTGTGCCCCGTTTTGGCTGGTAAAGTGCTGCAGCACCCATTTTGGCCAGCAGGATGCTGCTGCAGGAGATGTCCATCCTGTCTCCCCCCGCCTGCCACGCCCCCCCCCCCACTGGCAGAGAATGACAATGCTGATCCTGTCCTCGAAGAAATCCAGTTTTTCACCCCTGCTCTTGGTGATCACCAAATTTAAGTTTATCTGAGAACCAAAATTATATACTTTTGTAAAAAAGTTTCTTATGTTTGTGATTCTATAACAGCTTAGCAGACTTGCAAAAACTCTTTTTTGGTAATTTTGCTATAGCCGGTTCTTTGCCACTTGATATTTGATTGTAAGAAAGAATATTGGGAAAGCTGGCCAGAAAAACAGAATTTCTCTTCAAATGTATCTGTCCTCAGTTCTTTTGGGGTATTGTGCAAGGTTTCTCTGTCTGCAGAAATAACTGCTTCTGATTTTTTTTTTAAAAAAAATTCCCCCTTAGATGGTCATTTGGAGTGCTGTTATGGGAAATTGTGACCCTCGGAGGTAATCCATATCCAGGAATTGCTCCAGAGAGGCTGTTTAACCTCTTAAAAACTGGTTATAGAATGGAGAAACCGGAAAACTGCAGTGAGGAGATGTAAGTAACCTCAGATCAGAAGGATCACATCCAAGCCCAAGGATTACAATCAGCTATTTTCTCTTAGATTTCTGCAAATTGGATGAATACGATCAGGGGTGGACTTCAAATATTTTAGCAAGAGGTTTTCTGCCTTGTTGCTGGGTGGGCGTGGTGATGGTGGGCGTGGTTTAGTCAGCCTCCTACACCATGGGGTATGTGTGGGGGGGGGGGGCGTTTTTGCCCTCCCTGGGCCCCAGAGGCTTTTTTTTTTGAGCCTCCGGGAGGGCGAAAATGGTCTTCCCAGGCTCTGGAGGCTGGATACGGGACTGTTTCTGTCCTTCCTGAACTTTCGGTAGGCCCGTTTCTCACCCTCCTCAAGCCTCCGTGTGCACCCTGCACTTACCTGCATCCAAAACAGGCCACGTGGGGACTCCTGGGAGTGGTGGGGTGGTGTCTAGGAGTTATTGTCTAGGAGTTATTGTTTCCTCCCCATTGAGAGCCTTTAAACTTTTAACCATCATCCCAAAAGGATGAAGGTCTGGTGGAGCACAGGAAGGACGATGAAGTGGCTCATCGAATTCAGTTTCCTCATCTTAGCAACTTCCTAGATGTGGAGTCCTTGATGCTCTCTCTGCTCGGTTGTTCTCTTGCAGACATTTTATTCCACAATTACGTAATATCTTGTTTATTTATTTATATATTTGTGAAACAAGCACAAGATAACAGGTATGTTTATGAACATAAACATGAACAAAGGAAGTAAGTACAGATACATGGGGACAGCAAGACAGGGGCGGTAGGCACGCTAGTGCACTTATGCACGCCCCCTTTAGGGACCTCTTAGGAATGGGGTGAGGTCCACGGTAGACAGTTTGAGGTTGAAGCTGTGGGGGGTTTGAGGCTGTAGCAAGGGAGTCGGGCAGAGCATTCCAGGTGTTGACCACTCTGTTGCTGAAGTCGTATTTTCTGCAATCGAGTTTGAAGCGGTTCACCTTGAGTTTGTATCAATTATTTATCCGTGTATTATTGTGGTTGAAACTGAAGTAGTCCTTGACAGGCAAGATGTTGTAGCAGACAATTTTGTGTACTATGCTTAGATCGGACCGCAAGCGGCGCAGTTCCAGATTGTCCAAGCTCAAAATTTCACGCCTGTTGACATAAGGGATTCTATTGTGAGCAGTGGAGTGGGGGACTCTTCTCGTGAAATACCTCTGGACCCTCTCAATCATATTAATGTCTGATGTACAATGTGGATTCAAGGCGGACGAGTTGTATTCAAGAATTGGTCTGGCAAAGGTTAGGTTGAAGATGTGCACTGAAGACGTTACCTGGTTTGGTAATGAAATGTCTTCAAGAAAACAACCAAGCTCAGAAGTCCACAGTTCAGTCCCGAGCTACAAACATTGTCTTCTGTTGGTAGTTCTAAAGATGAACTTGAATTCCGTTATTGAAGATGGCCATGGTTGAGAATTTTAATGGTTCAGGCCAACAGGTGTGCATATTTCATGGTTGGGAAACCCTGGTCTAATCCTTAAGACCCTGACCCCTAATTATATTATCCAGTCTCTTCTTCAGTGAGAACTAGGACTTGCTATTGCTTGCATTGAAAAGTCTGCAACATCCAGCTTGCAAAATTAGGAGAAATACTAGGTTGACAAAAAAGAAATACAGAATGTCAGGGTTCCAAGTAAGACCCCCAAGGAAAGAAGACTCCGAGGCTTGAGTTTCCTCAAAGCTCCATTTCATTAGAGATGTCATATTGGCACATCTGGGAAAACCCGAATCTGAAAGCTCCCAGCTTTTCCCCACCCAAGTGAAAGTCCAAGTCCCTGCCCAGCACCCACATGTCCATCACATGGTCCAGTCAGGCACCATCCAAAACTGGAGATGCCTCCCAGTCACACCTTCACAGCTGCAGGGCCAGAAGTCCTTGACTCTCTGAGAAAGGAATGTTATTTTGACTATATATCTCCCCTACTCCATAATAATCCCCCTTCCTATTTTCCTACAGTAGAAATTGTGGCAGGCCTGAAGGCCCAACATAAAAGATGGCTTCCAGGTCTGACGCAGAAATGGTCATCCAGGATTTTGCAGCCCAGATATATGGTCCTTTTGCAGGAAAATAAATACGCTTTGACTCTCCCTTGGAGTTTTCTTGAAGGCCACCAGGCTTTACCTGAGATGAAAAAAGAATAGCTACAGGGTTGATGAGAGAGGAAGCTCTTTTCATTGTTTTTCTATTCTTTGCAATATTTTAAGATTTCAGCCTGTTGAAAAGTTGGGTATGAATTTGTTGAATTAATGCATTTAAGCCAAAGTCCTATCATCAATCTTCATGCATGGATATGCATAGGTTGGAGAAATCTATTGGCTTTCTCCCTAAAGCTTTTTTTTGGGAGGGGGTCAGAACAGAGACTTGTGATTGCTTATTTTATAGGGTGCCCCATTCCAGTAGATTCCAATATCACCTTCACAATACAGAAATGTTGGAATCCGGGAATTATTTCTCCTCCTCCTCCTCTTCTTCTTCTTTTCTTCTTCTTCCTCCTCTTCCTCCTCCTCTTCTTCTTCTCTTCCTTCCCCTCCTCCTCCTCTTCTTCTTCCTCCTCTTCCTCCCCCTCCTCTTCTTCTTCTCCTCCTCCTCCTCCTCCTCCTCCTCCTCCTTCTTCTTCTTCTTCTTCTTCTTCTCCTCTTCCTCCTCCTCCTCCTCCTCCTCCTCTTCTTCTCCTTTCTCCTCCTCCTCTTCCTCCTCCTTCTCCTTCCCCTCCCCTCCCTCCCCTCCCTCCTCCTGCCCTTCCTCCTTTTCATTTGAAGATTAAAAGTGTGCTTGTTTTCTTCAAGGTACAATTTGATGATTCACTGCTGGAAACAGGAACCAGATAAGAGGCCAATGTTTGCTGAGATCAGTAAAGAATTAGAAAAAATGATGGTCAAAAGCCGGGTAAGAACCTTACAAAATTCATTACAGCTACATAGGTATGCGTGGTGGAGGTGATTGGTACTTGGTTTCTCTTTGGAGTCTTTATTCACCTTTGGTCACATTTAAAGAGAACTTGTTCAAGGAGAGATTTAAAGAAAGGATATTTGAAAGGCAGGAAGGGAGAAAATCCTAGTTAATCACCTGGGATCAGACGTGCCACAGTTACTTAGATTAAGAAAACATTTGAGGTCAGATAAAAATTGCAGAGTGCAAAATGCTTTTGTGTACACATGCACGGGGCAGCTCTGATTATAGCAATCAACTACTGCCATTTAATTTAAAGGAAGCAGCGTAATTGTAAACACAAGTTCACTAAACAAAGGCCATTTCGCACAACCTATCTTATCATCTCTTTGGGCATCTTTCGGAAGTATGAAATGGGAATTCATTTCAACAGGTGTTTGAAAATGCCTGCATCATAGCAATAGTACTTATATACCGCTTTACAGCCCTCTCTAAGCGGTTTAGAGTGTCGGCATATTTCTCTCCAACAATCTGGGTCCTCATTTTACCCACCTCGGAAGGATGGAAGGCTGAGTCAATAGCTATAGCAATAGCACTTAGAGTTATATACCTCTTCACTGTATTTTTACAGCCCTCTCTAAACCGTTTAGAGATTCAGCACATTTTTTTCCAACAATCTGGCTCCTCATTTTACCCACCTCGGAAGGATAGGAGTCTGAGTCAATAGCAATAGGACTTAGACTTATATACCGCTTCTTGGTGCTTTATAGCAGTAGTGAAATGCTACCGGTTTGGACCGGTTCGCCGGAACCGGTAGTAAAGATGCCAGCGGTTCTCCCGAACCAGCAGTAAAAAAAATGCTACCAGTTCGGGCGAACCGGTTTTTCCGACGATCAGCTATGACGTGTGATTTATCTTAGCTAGAAAGCAGGATTTCCTGCTTTCTAGTTCATCTAAATCGCGTGGCACAGCAGATTCTCCCACTCGCTGTTCGCTTACCTTTGCAGGTGCATTCGGTAGCAGGCTCCGCCCACCCACCTGAACATCATTTTGATGCTCTTCGCATGCGCGGAAGGTGCTGCACATGCACGAAGGTGGTGCGCGTGAGCGAAGTGAGCCGAACCGGTAGCAAAGTTAAGTGGATTTCACCCCTGCTTTATAGTCCTCTCTAAGCGGTTTACAGAGTCAGCAGTATCGCCCCCAACAATCTTGATCCTCATTTTACCGACCTTGGAAGGACAGAAGGCTGAGTCAACCTTGAGGCCGGTCAAGTTCGAACTCCTTCTAATCATGCATTAGAAAGCATTCCCTTTTGAGGCAAAGCTATGTTCCTTGCTTTGAAAGAAAATTAAATTCATTAATAGAGGAAGTAGAATTCCCTCTAAAAAATTTTCCCCACTTAGGAAATGGATAAGTAAAAGTAAATCAACAGATATTTAAAGAGCCAATGGGTAGCTCTTGGAAAGAAAAACACATTTAATAATGTAATCTGACGTCTCAAGTTTAGAATTTACTGGCTGATAAGCTGGTGCTGCCCAGGTATGTATTTATGTACCCTCCTTCCATGAACATTGCTGCAATTTCTAATTTCCCCCCTTACCAGAGGGAGCCTCCTTGTGGAGTACTGTGAAGCCATTACCATGGCAACTCCACAGTGCGGTACAGCAGAAGCCATTTTAAGGCATAGCCCTGAGGGGTGTTAGGGGTGTCTTACCCACACAGTATTTGTTTCCAGAGAGTAAGTCATCTGTGTACCAAGTTTGGTTGAAATTGCTCAAGGCATTCCAGAGTTATGCTGGAACACACACATCCACAAACACACACATGCATGCATTATATATATATAGAGAGAGAGATTCTGGACACCTCTTTCCGTGAATGATGCATTTCTGAAAAGGCACATGAGCGCTTGAATATTATTTTGCAAAATCTGGAGTTGTCTTTGTGAAGGAGGGAGAGTCCCCCCCCCCCGAATTAATGAGGTGTGAATCGTCGGCTTTCCAAGCAGCATATTTCCAGATAAACAGAAAATAAAACCCGAGAACATATTCTAATAAACAACTTTAATATAAAATAAAATAATAATACAAATCTTACTATCTAAATCTTACATTTTGGCAAGAGTTATGTTGCCCACCTCCCTCGGCAGGCGAACGGAAGATCAGAAAAAAAGTAAAAGAATGTGTGACGTATTATGAGACATGCACATTAATCATTGTCAGATAAGAAACAATCCATTCTACTGTATAACTCAGAATATAAGCTCAAGTTGACAAACAAATTAACACAGTGACAGTCTTGAAACAGCTTTCTCCTGGCAGCTGCTGGTCCCAGTTAGATCCAGATTCTAAAGCCAATCCGATGCTTCTCTTCATCCTAACATGGATGGATTTGGTAGTTCTAGAAAAACAAAGCTGGATGGAGGCAGCAGCTTTGGTTAGGTCAACAGGGCCGCAAGATCCCGAGAAGTCAGTATAGGTAATTCCTCGACTTAAACGGCCACAACCGAGCCCAAAACCTCTGTTGCTAAATGAGACGTTTGTCACGGAAATTTCGCCCCATTTTAAGATTTTCCTTGTCAGAGTTGTTAAGGGAATCCCTGCAGTTGTTAAGATAGACACGTGGTCGTTAAGTGACTCCTGGCTTTCTGGTTGGCATTGCTTGTCAGAAGGTCACAAAATGGGATCGTGCTTCTGAATTTCGATATACGCGATTGTGGGGATGCCGCAACAGCCTGTTTATGTGAAAAACAGTCATTTTTTCACAGTGCCGTTGCAACTTTGAACATCACTAAATGAGGACTATACCTGTATTGGTTTAAATAAAAGAGAGATCATATATTTCAGGGGTGTCAAACACAAGGCCCGGAGGCTGGATCCGGCCCATGAGATTCTTAGATCTGGCCCGTGGGGCTCCCCTGGAAACAGTGAAGGAGCGACCCACAATGCCTCTGCCAGCAAAAATGGAGGTTGGGAGAGTTGTGTGCAGCCTTCCCGAACTCCATTTTCCCTGCAGGAGGTCATCGCAGCTGAAAACGGAGCTTGGGAACCCGTTTTCACTGGCAGAGCGCTTGGGCCACCAAAGGCGCCCCTGACACGAATGATGTTGAGCTGGCCCCGCCTACCCCGGCCCTCCTGACATCAGGCACAACCCTGATGCAGCCCTCAATGAAATCAAGTTTTGACACATAATGAATTAATAAAATAATATAATAAACCCCACTCCCCCCCCCCACTCTGGCAACAACAACATCACACGAGCCATGGGGCAAAGCTCAGGTAACAACCATCTTGCTTAGGAACAAAATGGCTCAATTGTGGTCGTAAGTTGAGGACTATCTGTAGATGGAGTATGAGCATTGTTATGAAGTGTACAAGGGGTGAATGCTCTGTTTCATCATATCTCTTTGAACACCAGGCTTTCTCAGATCAGGAAGTGGGGAATCGGGGAGGTTAAAAATAAAGGAAAGAGGATATCATAAAAGGAAATTAGTATCGCCCATCTGCACCTGCTATGACCGGGATCATCAACCTTTCGGACCTCAGGGACCACTAAATTCATAATTTTTAAATCCTACGGACGACTAATATGATCTGCCTAATGATCGGCTGGATGGGTGTGGCTAGGTAGTCATGTGACTGGGTGGGTGTGGCCAACTTGATATCACCCACATTGAGGGGCGCCTCACCGGCCTCTACTTGCCCCTCCCCTCCCAGCCACTCCTCACCTACCTGGGCTCCTTAGGGCCCCAACAGGAAGCAGTTGTTGGAGATAAGCAGCCACCGTGAGAAAGAGTTGGCAAAACAGCTGGCTCAGTTCAAATTGGATGTGACTGAGAAGGAGGCTCAATAGAAGCACCTCACTGAGGACTATGAGCATAGGCTTTCCAAGCAGAGGGAAGACCTGTGGGGGTGCAAGGCCAGGTACTGGTGCCTGGAGTCTCAGCAGGCTGAGATGGTCAGCCAGTTCCAGGCCATGATGCAGTTCAACTGGAACAAGGCCCTCCGGCTCTTTGCCACCTGTGGCGCTTCCCTCCAGCTTTCGTCCAAGGCTCCGCACCAGGAAGCTAAAACAGACCCCAAGTTGAAATTTCTGCCCCTCCCCGACCCACAAAAAAAGACCCCAAAGGGGGAGACACTGCAGCAACACTAGTGTTCATTGCACATATCCGTCCCAGGGGCTGTAATTTAAGGCCCCCTAATTTAGCACAATTTAAAAAATGCACATAATTTTTCTGTGGACCACCAAAATTTTCTTGTGGACCACTAGAAGTCCACGGACCACCAGTTGGTGACCACTGTCCTAGAAGATAATAAAGCCACCACTACCTACTACAAGAAAATAAATCCCCAAACAGAATCAACATAAATGAAAAAAAAAAGTTCTTAGGAACCTTTGGAATAAAATTTAAATGAACTCGTCTCCCTGGGGAAGAAAAATTGAGAAATTGCAGGACATATTTTGCAAGGGTTGGTGCAATTCTGCTGATCTTGGGATCCCCCAAAACTTGCAAAGGGCTTTCTCCTTTCCGTAGGTTGTGTAAGTACACAAATCCTTGCGTTGCTGTTTTTTAAATGCGGTGCAATTTTATTAGAAGACTGTATCTTGCAATAAGATTAAATCCACATGATGTTGAGCTGTAATGGGATCACACGATAGCCGTTGAATTTGCACCAGAGCTGTTTAGTGAAAGTTCAAATGAACGCAAAGCACATTATTTGCTTGGGAAGAAGTGTTTTTTTCCTTCCATATTCAGCAGTACCAGATGTGCATGAATTCAGTCCTTCTGAAAAAAAAATGTCCATAATTTCAGACAAAGGATTATTCAGAGAGGCTTCTGTAGCCAATTGATGAGCCAGTCTCCTGAAAGAGATACATAATGCTGGATGAGAAGGCTGTGGATTTCTAAAGGGGTTCCTTGCCAGACCCACAATGTTAACGTGTTGTCAAGGAACTCTACTTAAGTTGAGGAGAAATGGAGAACTTCAGCAGATATCTAAGGAAACATGAATTGGGCTGATTCCAAGGAAAAATATCTCCAGGGCTGCTAGTTTTCCAGATGATAAAAATATTCTAAATCCCTCCAAACTGAGTTTTTATGGAAAAATGCCCAGCCACACAGGGAAGAGGGCTCAAGCAGGGAATTAGTCTTGAATTGTTGTGCAGCTGCAAGAGAGCTAGTACCTTCGTGGAACTTTTATCTATCCATTCCCAAGGGAAGGCAATCAGTTTTTGGGAGATTCCTGTATTATAGGCAGAATACAATGAAGTCGTTAGCTTGAACTCTACCCGTGTGGATCTGGTTGTTTGAATTTTGACATTTTGGGTCCTTCGGGATGATCGACTTGACTTGAACGGAGACCCAAAGGCCTCTGTCCTTAACCCTCTTTCTCTTTTATTGGCTTAGGACTATTTAGATCTGGCCGCTTCCACTCCTTCGGACTCTCTGCTTTACGATGATGGACTCTCGGAAGAAGAGATGCCCCTTGTGGATTGTAATAATGTTCCCCTCCCTCGAACACTTCCTTCCACATGGATTGAAAACAAACTCTATGGTAGAATTTCACATGCATTTACTAGATTCTAGCCACACACACAACCTCCCAAAACTGATTTCTCTTCTGCACTGTCCTCACGCTCTCTGTAATGCCCTTCTGAGTATTATTTGTTGGTATGAAACCAATCAAACTTTGCTTGGCAAGTTTTTAACAACCCCCCCCCTCCTTTTTTCCCTCTTCATTTCTTGTCAAGCTCTGTTCCTTTAGCCGTCTTCTACAGCTGTGTTTAACAATAACAAAAACATTTAAAGGATGTGAAAACGTGCAACCTATCCTTCTATATCTATATATCTGGATATAGATATGTAGCCTAAGAAAGACAAATATCCTAGAATCAGGGAAGCATTCTCAGGGGAAGTTTAAAAAAATGCTAGCCATTATCCAATTAAAATTATCCTTTTTGTGTATATCTGGGGTTGGAGAATTTAAATCCCATTTTTGTTTTTTGGAGGTGGTGTCTTCTGTCAAAAACAGCATCACTTTTTTACGGCTTAAAAGTTTGGGTCGTCCTCTTCTTTTCACCATTTGTAGAGTATATATATTATGTTTCTCTACAGCCACGCCTGCTTACTGAGTAATGGGATTTTTCAGATGAGTCCGGGGGGGGGGGGGGGGAGAGCTGAAAGACTCCGATCCCACGAAAACAACCATTGCTGTTTTCACATGCTTTGGGGTTTGTTTGTTTTTTTTCCATGAAAATGTTAGCCTCTACACCCTTGTTTTGAATGTGGTTGCAAGTGTCTTAGAAGGAATGTGCTTTGATATTGTGGTGGTGAGATAGACAGTAAAGACAAATCTTGCCAAAACTCCTTCATTTTTGGTCTCCTAATTAAACGTTGCACATGCCATCAAGGCCTTGAAATGACTTTAATTCAAGCCATGCCTTTCCATTCATTTGTCACGAGCCCCAGTTCCTAAATTCGTAGCCGGGCTCTTAAAATAGTTTTCATGCCAAGTTAATCGTCTTTTTTAAATCCAGGAACTTTTTTGGGGGAAGTGGGTGACTCTCTCCAACGGGCATGATTAGATTCCCTATAAGAATCTTGATTTAGTATTTCATTTGCAAGAAACTTAGACTTGATGGGTTCAAGGAATTGGGCTGGGCATTATTATTGCTGCTGCCCAATTCCAAAACCACTCGAAGCACCTTACAAGTTAAATATTTTTTTTTAAAAGACAAACCTCAAATTAAGCCATTTACGAAAAGCCAGAATCAAGTTTTGGTTTATATCCATTTCAGTGGCCTTCTGGATTATGTTCCAGGCTCTCAGACATATTTATATACCTTGACATGTGTGCCTGTAAACACACAAATAAATCTTCCTTCCTCCGTCCATCAGTGTCTTTGATTGAAAACAATGCATGCCGAAACTTTCAACCTTTTTTTCAAATTGTGAGATTTATTGTTGTTTGCCACAGGAATCCACACTTACAAGAACCTCTCTCTCTCTCTCTTTTTTTTTTTTTTGCATTCCCCTAAAAATGTAACGCGGGACGCGGTGGCTCAGTGGCTAAGACACTGAGTTTGTCAATCAGAAAGGTTGGCAGTTCGGCGGTTCAAATCCCTAGCGCCGCGTAACGGAGTGAGCTCCCGTTACTTGTCCCAGCTTCTGCCAACCTAGCAGTTCGAAAGCACATAAAAATGCAAGTAGAAAAATAGGAACCACCTTTGGTGGGAAGGTAACAGCGTTCTGTGTGCCTTCGGCATTTAGTCATGCTGGCCACATGACCACGGAGATGTCTTCAGACAGCGCTGGCTCTTCAGCTTTGAAACAGAGATGAGCACTGCCCCCTAGAATTGGGAATGACTAGCACATATGTGCAAGGGGAACCTTTACCTTTAAAAACATAACATTCTCAAATTGTAAAAAGAGCAAACTTTTGAGCAGGCTGCAGCGAAGTTCCTATTTTTTTTGTGAGTTTTAGCTTTGGGTCCCAGTTCCCTGGGAAACACATTGGGAGTTCCTTGGGGAGGCGAGGGCTCGTCTTGTCATTTGGCTTTCAATTTGCAAAGGGAGTTTTGCCAAGGGCCTTACTGTCTGCACATGAAGTGTTGGTTCTTCAGTGCAGAAAAAATTATCTGTTTTCATTTTTAGGCATGTCATACCCGAACTGGCCCGAAGAGAGCCCTGTTCCACTTGCCAGAAGCGATGGGCCTAAGGCTGTGTTTTCAAGATATGCAAATGATAGTGTTTATGCTAACTGGATGGTTTCACCCTCAGCGACCAAATTTATGGACAGAGTTTGATAGTTAACAGTTACTTGGTGGAAGGTAACCGATGCAGGAAGGAGCCCCCTCCCCGTGTCCAAAGAGTTGACTTTCCCCCCTCAGCTCGTTCTTTGAGTAGCAACAACTGGTTGAAGCAAACAGGAATGTCAAGGATGGGGAAAATGTTCCCTTTACTTTTGAAATTTACTTAAATTTCAATCTGCTTTTTGGTTTCTAAAATGCGTCCTCCCCGTTTCCCTACTCTGATCATGAACACTTTGGTCCCAACTCTCTAAAGTCCTAAACGTGGCATTAAAAGAGGGGTGAAACAGGGTAAGATGGTTGCCACGATGACATGATCCAAAGGCTGCCATTTTGAGTCCCCTTGATCTCCTCTCTGGCAGACGCCCGTAACTATTTTAGACTTTTTTCTTTTCTTTCTTTCTTTTTGCCTCAAAGTGTTCTCTAAGAATTTCGTTTAGATTTGATGCAGCCGCTGGATTTCTTGTTCCGAATAATGTCGCATTCCTGGAACGGCTGTTTTATGGGCATGGGGAGCGAAAGCCTTTGGTTTCACTAGTGACTTCAGTTCCCTGTGGTCGTTGCTAAGAAAAAGGCAAATTAAAGCAAGAAGCACAAAGTGGGAAAGCACTTGTCTATTTTTCCCCCCAAAACACCCCGCATCAGCTTAATCTCACGTTAAGCATTTGCATTGAATTGGCAGTAGGAAATTGGTTTGGGATAATGGAACAAAAAACAACATTTTGGAAACCTGTAGTAATGTACTGTGGTTATGGGGAAAATAAGTTCTTTTTTTAAAAAAAGAAAAGAAAAACAAAAAAAATCAGGGTTAAATTGTTCTTACCGTTAGCACAATAGAAAACTTTGATATCTTAGAAACTAGAATAGAGACTTAATCTCAGAATACCCACCCAATATAATTTGTTTTCCATCACATTCCTTCTGTGGTTATCTTAACGTGGGCTCCAGATGTTTTGAAACAAGCAAACTGACACAAAAAGAACCAGTTTAATTTTATTCCATAATTTTTACTTCTTTCATCAAAAATTTTATTTCCGCCACCCACATCCGGGACGGATTCCCTCTTAACCGTGGTGAATAAACTTCAAACGCATCATTTGTACCTCCAAGTCTTTCCATTCCTTAGACCAAATTTCTGCCTTCCACTTTTAATTCCATTTAAACTGTTACAGTTCTCTGTCTTTAGTTAATATTAACAAGGATTTTTCAAAACTCACTGTTGAAACACCAGGATAGATACTCCCAGAGGCAATCTTGTTGGTCATGAAGAATTGATACTGACTTGATGCTACACCATCATTCTCTTCCTATTCTATAGTCCGAACCATGTTAAAGCAGAAATCTTGGTTACGTTAACCACAGTTCTTCATTAGTAACCACAAATTGTTCAGTTGTGATGAAGACACATAGTTGGAGAGGGGAAGGTGGCATTCCCAGTAACTTTGAGAAAACCAAAGGTAACAGAAAATGAATGTTAGATCTGCTTTTAGCCCCAACAGACATTTTAATTTATATATGTGAAATGTGTGAATACGGTACACACTCCTTGTCTCATATTTAATCTTTATTCTCTGTGTTTGTGTTTTTTCCTCCTCCCGTCAGTGTAGAGAAAAAAAATGTCTAAGGTTGTTGTCTTTTTCCAAAAAGTTAAAGCTGAAACCAGATGTGATGTTTTCAATTTTGGCACAGTGTTTTTGGAAGCGGGCTGACTTTTACAGAGCTTTCTTGCAACGCGTAGCAGAAAGTGCATTACATGATTGTGTTGGGGTTTTTTTTGTTCGTTGTTTCAACAATTTCTAAAGAATGCTGGAATGTTAATCCAACATTTTTATCCTTTTGGGATACTCCTGCATATTGAAAATATACCAAAGCATTGCTCATCTCATCTCTTAGGTTTCAGCTGAGTAATTTTGTGCATCTCCTTTACGTGGTCCAATTATTTCAGAAATCATGAGTCAGATTGCCAAAAACACAACCACACCAGAGGGCTGAACACCTCCTTAGGATAACTTGGTTTCCAAATAAGCTACTTTTCTGATGAAAGAACAGGAGGACAATTTCTGTTCTGTAAATTATGATATTATGCATTTGTGTTTACAAGGAAAAAAATGTATCTGTGTACACAGATGTCCAACAGCTGTCAGTATCCTGTAACAAAGAGTCATCTCAAATAATAATAATAAAATATGTAAATGTTGGAGTTTTAATAATTCTTTGGACTTCAGCCAGAAGTTCTGCAATGACTGAAATGTACCCATCATAAAATGGAGCCCTTGAGGATTGTCCAGTTTGGGCCAAAGGAAGAAATTGTGCAGTATAGTAGTCCCTGACTCACAACATTTCATTTAGTCACTGTTCAAAGTTAACAATAGCACTGAAACATGTGACCTGTGGCTGTTTTTCATAGTTACCTTTGCAGCATTCCCCATGATCATGTGATCAAAATTCATCCAACTTAGCAACCGGTTCATACTTACGATGGTCACTGCATCCCGAGGTCATGCAATCCCGTTTTGCGACAAGCAAAGTCAGCGGGGACGCCAGATTCACTTAACAACCGGGTGACTACCTTGTCGACTGTGGGGATTCACTTAACAATGGCTGCACGGAAGGTCGTAAAAAAAGGGAGCAAAACTCACTTAACAGATGTCTCACTTAAGAGCAGAAATTTTGGGGCTCCGTTGTGGCTGTAGGTTGAGGACTACCTGTAAGCGGCAGGTCAAAACAATAAAAGTCCCATCAGCAGAATTTGATTAGAAACCAATTGGATCCAACTGGATCACAGTGTTGAGTAGTTTTCATCACGGTTGGCTGTTCTACACAATGCATGAAATTATGCTCTGGTGGGTGGCAATCATACCCTGTTTCTAACAAGCCAGCAATGTTGGCTTCCAATATTAGTCCGTATAAAGCCAAGAAAAGATAAAAGGATTGAGAATGAGGAAACACCAATTATTTTCCCTTAAGTACCTTCTAAAAAGCAGATCAATCCAGGCCTTTTACACAGCTTTTCTGTTATTAGCTGTGGAGCAACAGTAAAGGTGACTGACCAACAATTATTGACCAAAAATAGCTGGTCTTTCTGCCATTGACCCACTGTCTTTTTCTAGTTCAAATCTTTAATTCAAGATAATAATAATAATAATAATAATAATAATAATAATAATAATAATAATAATAATAATAATAATAATAATAAATTTTATTTGATTAGCCGCAACCCTCTCCCGAAGGACTCGGGGCGGCGTACAATCAAAAGGATAAAATACACATAGGACACACATACATACGAAAAAACAAGGACAATTACATTTGTGCATGAGGAGAGTAGACTTGTAAGTGAAGGACAATAAACACAGCTAAAAACACAATTAAAACACAGTTTAAAATCCCCTTAAATAAAATTGCTAAATTAAAAACCCCTCAGGAGCGTAACGAAGTTATGGTTGAGCCAGGCCAGATATTTGAAAAAGGTGGGTCTTGAGCTTAACACGGAAGGAGCGGAGGTCTGTAGTGGTCCTAATATCCGGGGGGAGGTCATTCCACAGGGCTGGGCCCGCCACAGAGAAGGCTCTGCTCCTAGGCGCCGCCCCATGACATTGTCTAGTGGACGGCACCTGGAGAAGTCCCTCTCTGTGCGAGCGAATAGGTCGTAGGGATGTGTGTCTTTTCTATACTCAAAAATAGCCACCAAGAAGCCATGTCTCCCCCATCCCATCCACAAATTTTAATGTGAACAGTGCCGTAACTGAAAAACCTATAGATTAAACCAGGGGTGTCCAAACTTGGGAACTTTAAGACTTGTGCACTTCAACTCCCAGAATTCCCCAGCCAACTTCAACTCCTAGAATTCTCCAGCCAGCCATGCTGGCTGGGGAATTCTGGGAGTTGAAGTCCACAAGTCTTAAAAGTTCCCAAGTTTGGACACCCCTGGATTAAACCATTTGTCTTAGAACATTCCCAAACATTTGCTATTGGCAGCTACATGGAGAGTTTGAACATGTCACGGATGCTATCTGACAGGGGTTGTCTGATTATCTGTGGGCCATAACTAAACAAGAATTTGCTAGAAGACTAGAAAGAAAGCAGTTTGTGTAAGAATCAAAATCCATGGTAAAAGGTCATGCCCAAACTATAAAACCACTCTTAAATAATCATTTTTTAAAAATTTTTGGTTCAGGGTTCAGTTTACAGGAAGTACTGCCAACTGAAGAAGTTAAAGACAATTTGGCAATAAAATGAACAGAGGGACGTAAGTAACGTTGAAAGATTCAACAGTAAATGTTACCACAGGGTGCGCAAACACACACACACACACACACACACACAAAAGAAGATATGTAGATGAAACAATTACACACCTGCACACCCAGGCGAAACCACAACCACAAATAAAGCACAAATGGGGAACCACAGATACAACGACAAAAGTGGGTGAACTGTCATTTCCCTGCCTTCGTTTAAACAAACATTTAAGAACACAATAAAAGCCTTGATAAAATAACCATTTCACAGGGAGGCTTGTCAGCTATCTGGGTTTTCTCTCCTATTTCAGTAGAATTACAAATTTTAAAAACTTTTTTTTTGAGCATTTTGGAGCAGGCCCATTGAGAATGTTCCAAATTGCTCTCCCCGTTTTGGCTTGGTGAGAATAAAAAGCATCATTGTCAAAATTATTAATTTCTGCAAAAGGGGTTTCTGATTTGCTGTAGGTTATAAATATACTTTTGCACTCTTAAATAAATTTGCTGGCTTTTTGGAATTATGGTGTTTTCCCCTACTCATACAGTGGTTTCTTTTCCCTCCTCTCATCGAGGTCTGTAGAAATATTGCTCTCCTGCTTAACTCCATTTTAGGATGGATAATATTTCTGGTTTTGAAACATGTCTCTATTCCCTTTCTTCAGCTTGATTCATTTTTTTCAGTGCGACTCGTAAAATATTCAAAAGAGAAGCTCCTACATTTAAAAAAAAACAACAGCTGAACTTTCCCAGGCCTGGAGTCTTGTGTTTGTAAACAGACAAGATGTGTTCGGTTACCATAGCATCAGTTGTAAATTAAAAATTGTAGCCTTGTTTTCAGTCAGGTCGCCTCACATTTTCGGAGGAGCCTCGTCCAAAACAAACCCCACTACCATAGAAACAGCTGCGGGTAGCATGTGGCATGACTGCAAAAATATTTCGCCATATGGAAGTAGGCGTAAGGGGATCTTTTCTATCCCCATGCTCAGATAGCAGAATCGGAGTGAATTTGAGTCCAGAGAAGAAGGCAGTTTTGTAGAATTGGTCTTTTTTTTTGAGGCTACAGTGCTAAGAAATGGGGAAAGAAAGGAAGGAAAGCTAACAGAACAGAGAAAGGTTAGTTGTCTGCTGATAGGTTGCAGCTCGAGATGAAAATAGAATAGAATAAAGAGAATAGAGAATAGAATAGAATAACAGAGTTGGAAGGGACCTTGAGTGTCTTCTAGTCCAACTCCTGCTTAGGCAGGAAACCCTACACCACTTCAGACAAATGGATATCCAACATCTTTAAAACTTCCATTCACAACTTCTGGAGGCAAGTCGTTCCACTGATAAATTGTTCTAACTGTCAGGAAATTTCTCCTTAGTTCTAGGTTGCTTCTCTCCTTGATTAGTTTCCACCCATTGCTTCTTGTCCTGCCCTCAGGTGCTTTGGAGAATAGCTTGACCCCCTCTTCTTTATGGCAAACCCTGAGATATTGGAACACTGCTATGATGTCTCCTCTAGTCCTTCTTTTCATTAAACTAGCCATACCCAATTCCAGAAAGCATTCTTTATTTATTTTAGCACCCAGTCCCTAATCATTTTGGTTGCTCTTCTCTTCACTCTTTCTAAGTCTCCACATCTTTTCTACATCATGGTGACCAACACTGGATGCAGTATTCCACGTGTGGCTTTACCAAGGCATTATAAGGTGGTATTAACACTTCACGTGATCTTGATTCTATCCCTCTGTTGATGCAGCCAAGAACTGTGTGGGTTTTTTTGGCAGCTGCTGCACAATGCTAATTAAGGGGGCAAGATGGTAGAGCGAGAATGAGAGAGATCTGAACAGTGGCCGATTGTCCTTCTGAAGGAGTTGATATATACTGTGAGGCTCATCAGAGAGAGGATATTCTGATTTATAACCAATTTACACAGATACTTTACCTGAAGTGATGTGGCCCACAAGGATTGATAAGGTCACTGATAAAATGACTAATCAACTCAAAAATTGGGAGCCTGGATTTATCCTCTTACAAGTTCCAAGAGATCATAATTGTATTCATCCCTTTGATTATTCAAGATGCTAAGGTTAAGAAATGTTCTCCAAAAGGAGAAAGCAATTCTCCCCAAAATAGCCTGGAAATGAATTTCTAAAGTCTTGTGATGGATAGCCTCGTAAGCAGGTACGTGCGTGTCCCAAGAGAACATGAAGCAAAGAGTTTCTTCTTGAAGTTCCTCCCATATGGAAGGTTTGAGACTTGAATCTCAGCCATGTTCTAAAAGCTAGAGGTTTATTATTATTATTATTATTATTATTATTATTATTATTATTATTATTATTATTATTATTATTATTATTATTATTATTATTAATAATAATAACAACAACAACAACAATCTGTAAATGTTCGTGTTTTCAGTCAGATCTGTAGCCTCCAGATGCTCCGTTTCAATACAACTTGGCAAATCCTAAGACCATATATCTTGGCTACTTCATTCTCTCTCTTACTCCCTCCATCTCTATAATCTATCTACTTAACATATCTATCTATATATCTATCATCTATATTTCTTTATCCAACATCTCTCCCCCTCCATCATCTATCTATCTAACATCTCTATCTCTTTATCTCTAATATCTCTATCTCACTTACTATCTACCTACCCCTCTCTCTCATCTATCTAAAATCTCACTGTTTATTTCTAACATCTCTCCCTCCATCTATCTCTATCATCTAACATCTCTCTATCTCTCTCTAATATCTCTATCTCATTTGCTACCTACCTCCCTCTCTCCCTCCCTCCCTCTCTCATCTATCTAAAATCTCCCCCTCTCTAACATCTCTCCCTCCATCTATCTATCATCTAACATTATCTATCATCTACCTATCTACCTACCTACCTACCTACCTATCTATCTATCTATCTATCTATCTATCTATCTATCTATCATCTATCTATCTATCATCTATCTATCTATCATCTATCTATCTATCTATCTATCTATCTATCTATCTATCTATCTATCTATCTATCTAACACCTCTATCTATCTCTATCTCTTTATCTCTAACATCTCTGTCGCTTGCTACCTACGGGGGGGGGGGGTAGGTAGCAAGCGACAGAGATGTTAGAGATATCATCTATCTATCTATCATCTATCTATCTATCTATCTATATCTATCTATCATCTATCTATCATCTATATCATCTATCATCTATCATCTATCTATCTATCTATCTATCTATCTATCTATCTATCTAACTATCTATCATCTATCTATCTATCATCTATCTAATATATAACTAATTGTCTCCTGCAAACTTCCCTCCCCTTTTGCTCCTCTTTTATTTCCTCTGCGAGGAGCCATTCATCGTCCACCTGTGGCCTCACTCCCAAGTCGACCCCCGTTCTTTATTTGTTCCCTTCATCTGGCAACTCTGTGCATGCGCACATTGGGAGCAGGCTCCAGCTGTTTGTCTGCCTTACTGATGTCTGACTCTGAAGGCAGCTGATAACTGACATACAGCTCTGTCCCCCCCTCTGCCTCCAACACAGAGCCCTCATCAGAGCCTTCCCCAGACTCCAGGACTGGCCCATGTTCCTCCCCAACCTCCTCACTGTCCGAATCTGCTGCCAGCTCCGCTGGCCGCTGGTGGGCCACAACACTGCCCAAGAGTAAAACGAACATGGAGTAGCTGCATATTGCTTCTCTGCCCTTTTAGCCTGTGATATGGTGGCAATTCTATCGACACAAAGTCAACCAAAATACTTGTACTGCAATCCTGAGCAAGTAAGATCTTGGACATCATATGCTCATATAAGGCTGAACGATGCCACAAATAATTATCATGGAATGCTGCTCCTCTGCTTTTGACGCCTGGTGGGATTTTATTATATTGTTTGCAAATTTCACCTTGAAGCACCATCTCTTCCTGAAGCTTGGAAGCCATCACTTGTTCTTTGTTCTTTTGATGACGTACAAAAACAAGGATGTTGCATTTTTGCCAAACCGTGCACTTAGTTCCCCCCCCCCCAACCAGGATATATTTCCTCTGAATATTTCCTTCTGTAATTAATCTAAGTAGTTGCTGTTTGTCACTGGGTGTTACATGTCCTAAACAGTCTCATTCTCATTTTTGATTTATGAAATTACAATTTCCCTCTTTTTTCACCTGTTCTTTGGAGGACTCCTTTTGTACGCATTCAACTTGTGCCATTGTGACTAATGCTCTATATCCACATTTCAAAGGCTCAAGTTTCGATTGATTGTCGCTTTTGACAGTTGTCCATGCTTTGTATCCATACAAAAATCCCCTAGCATGATAGACCAACATATGATTTCCTGACAAAGTCTTAACAGAAGGGGGGGGGGCAGAAAATTCCCACGCAGAATAACTGTGAAACACGTTCTCCTTTGTCAGATTATCAGCAACAACTTTCCAAGAATGACTAAAGCTATTAATGGGATTATCATTGTTTGCACTTCCAGAAAGGGTTTGCACACTAGCAATTTATTCTGCTACCCAACTGTTATCGTCATGATTCATTAGGATGGACAGCACCTACTACTTTGGATAGCCCTGTTAATTTTCAAGTAAAATTATCAGAATAAACTAAAGACATAAACACACACACACACACACACACACACACACACACACACACAGGTAAAGGTTCCCCTTGCACATATGTGCTAGTTGTTCCCGACTATGGGACGGTGCTCATCTCCGTTTCAAAGCCAAAGAGCCAGCTCTGTCCGAAGACATTTCTGTGGTTGTGGCCAGCATGACTAAACACCAAAGGCACATGGAACATTGTTACCTTCCCACCAAAGGTGGTTCCTATTTTTCTACTTGCATTTTTACATGCTTTTGAACTGATAGGTTGGTAGAAGCTGGGACAAGTAACGGGAACTCACTCTGTTACCCGGCACTAGGGATTCGAACCGCCAAACTGCCAACCTTTCTGATCAACAAGCTCAGCGTCTTAGCCACTGAGCCACCATGTTCCTTTTATATACATACATATATGTGCACACACGCATATACAAATACATACACAAGTATACATATTTACACCTACAAAATACAAGAAATAAAAGCAAAAGGAAATACACCTCCTCTCTGATAGAAAACAATTGAGATTTTGAATATACTATTAAACCTTAAGTGCACCGTTAATATTGATCAGTGTTTGTATAATAAAACTATATAATTTTTATTTAAGAAATTGCAATGGGATAAAAAGCAGGGCAAATATTAAGAAAGAAGCAAAGAAAATAAGAGTGAACGTGAGAAAGAAAATAAGAGAGAATAAAATAACAGGCAAAAATTTGACTATGGAAGGGCAAGCCCAAATCGTGTCAATATTCCATCAATCCCTATAGTTCAGTATAAGGAAGTTGATTATTTATGTACCTATTCAAAGCAGGAATTTAACTGATTTCCCTGATGTTTGGTTCAGTTATTACACCCATCTACTTACAACACAACCATGTTACTATGCCTATGATGGCATTGCAAACCACTTCCTTGTTTAGTGAATTAACTCATTTTCTGAGTTCAGATGTCATATTGGAACGAAGCCTAGATACCCGCACAAGCTAGGTTTTCATCCACCCAGCTGGATTTCTGGATGGAAACCAATCAAGAAGAGAAGCAACCAGCAAGACTAGCAAACATGTTTCCAAACACATCACCAGAATGCTGGGAATGCAAACAGATAAATGGAACATACTATCACATGTGGTGGACCTGCCCCTCAGCAAAAAAATACTGGATAAGCCCCTGCATGGCACAGGGCAAAGTTATCTTCTGGACCAGCTATCTCTTCATGCCTCACCAGGACTAGCAAAGTGGTCACGCTCCAAGGCCTATCAGATAGGTGGGGTCTCTGACTTAGAATAGAGCTGGAAGGGACTTCGGAGGTCTAGTCCAGCCCCCTGCTCCTTAATTCTAGGTTGCTTCTCTCCTTGATTAGTTTGCATCCATTGTTTCTTGTCCTGCTCTCCAGTGCTTTGGAGAATAATTTGGCCCCCTCTTCTTTGTAGCAGCCCCTCAAATATTGGAAGACTGCTGTCATATCCTCCCCTAGTCCTTCTTTTCTCTAGACTAGCCAAACCCATATCCTCCAACTATTCTTCACATGCTTTAATCTCTGGGCCTTAAATCATTTTAGTTGCTCTTCTCTGTACTTTTTCCAAAGTCTCAACACCTTTTTTGAAATGTGGTGACCAAAACTGGGTGCGGTATTCCAACTACTTACCACAGATACTTCCCAGAAAGGTGTAGAATAGAGCTGGAAGGGACCTTGGAGGTCTTCTAGTCCAGCCCCCTACTCAAGCAGGAAGAAGTTGATTGCAGCTGCCCTCGGCAATATAAATGTACAACCTCGCATGGGGCAGTGAGTGCAAAAGGTCTTACGAAGACGTACTGCAGTAGTACTTCAAGAAATGCATGGTTGCACACCCAGAATGTGGAAAAACATTGAGAGTTGTTAACCTAATCTTGCAAAGCTTCTCCTCCGGTAACATTGTACTGCAAACTAGGGCATACAAAACCTTTGCTAGACCAATTCTCAAATACAGTTCATCTGCCTCGATGCCACACTGTATATCAGACATTAATACAATTGAGCGAGTCCAGAAGTATTTCACGAGAAGACTCCTCTACTCCTCTGCTCACAACAGAATCCCTTATTCCACCAGCCTTCAAATTTTGGGCTTGGACAATCTACACCGCCTATGGTTTCCCCCAAGCATAGTACACAAAATTAACTGCTACAACATCCTATCTATCAACAACTACTTCAGCTTCAACCGCAGCAATACTCGAGCAAACAATAGATACAAACTCAAGGTAAACCGCTCCAAACTTGATTGCAGAAAATATGACTTCAGCAACAGAGTGGTCAACGCCTGGAATGCACTACCTGACTCTGTTGTAATATCCTCAAACACCCATAACTTCAGCCTTAAAGTGTCTACCGTGGACCTCACCCCATTCCTAACAGGTCTTAAGGGGCGTGCATAAGCGCACCAGCGTGCCTACCATCCCTGTCCTATTGTCCCCATTGATTTGTCCCCATTTCCTGTGTTCATGTCCATGTTTATACTTATAACTTATCTCATACATGTTTGACACACTAAATAAACTAAATAAATAAATAAAACCCAGGAGTAGCGATTTACAGACTCCAACTGGTGGCTGTGATGAAAAATGAGCAGACCTTCCCAACCAGGCATATACAGGCAGTCCTCAACTGAAAAGCCATTCATTTAACAAATGTCCAAAGTTACAACAGCACTGGAAAAATGTGACTTATGACCGTTTTTCACACTTAACAATCATGGTCACGCCATCAAAATTCAGATCCTTTGGCAACTGGCGTGTACTTAGGATGGTTGCAGGGTGCTGGGGTGACAAGCAAAATCAATGGAGAAGCCAGTGTTTAACAGCTAAATATTAATGTAACGACCGCAGTGATTCGTTTAACAACGCTTAAAGCACGGAAGGTACATAAGATGGGGCGAAACTCACTTAACACATGTTTCACATAGCAACAGAAATGTGGGGCTCCGTTGTGGTTGTAAATTGAGGACTACCTGCCTTGCAGAAATTTTATTTCCTGTACACTATTGTTCTTATCTGGAGCAGAAGTGTGATCTTTCTAAGCAAGATCTTTGAATGAAATTAAATCAAAGGAGAGAAAAAAACAACAATCCTACATTCTATTGTATCTAACAGACAGTTTACTCCACATAGAAGAGGATTTTTTGACCAGAAGGGGCAAAACTCGCTTAGCGACAGAAAGTTACAAGTCCGGAGAGGGAGGAGGGGCTGTGTGCGATCCTGACTTGGAGACGGACACAAGCAAGGAGAGAGAAATATTAGTCATCACGCAGTCCCCACACAAAACCGACCCCTGGTGAGGGTGTAAGGGCAAACAGTCCTTGGCTTACAACGGTTCATTTAGTGACCAAAGTTACAACAGCGCTGAAAAGAGACTTATTACCACTTTTCACACTTTATGACCATTGCAGCATTCCCCCCCCCCCCCATGACAATTTGCAGGGTTTTGTGTGTTTGTGTGTGAGAGAGATTCCTCTTTCGGTCATGCAATCCAGATGTAGACGCTTGGCCACTGACTCATAGTTATGACGATTTGCAGTATGTGTGAGTGTGTGTGCCTGTCGTGTGATTCCCCTTCTGCAACCATCCGGGCAGCCAATTGGGGGGGGGGAGGAGCCCGATTCACTTAACGACCGTCTTGACTAACCGCTGCAGGCGGGACAAGCCAAACGGCAAACCGCCCTGAGCGAAATGTCTCGCTTAGCAACATAGGTTTGGCTGTAATTCCTCCGGGAAAGCCGCCTCAAAGCAGCGGGGACTCGGCGGGCCACTCTCCGCCTGCCAGCGCTCCGCGGGGCCGGCCAGGAAGAGCTTCGACCGGGGAATGATGTCACTCGCGCCGCCCGCAGCCTGAAGCTCCGGCGTCGTCCGCCTCCCCTGCCCACCCCGCAGCCCCCGCCCGCCTCCGCAGCCCAGCCGGGCGGGCGGGGCGCTGCCGAAGCCTCGCCCGCCTCCTGGGCGCCGCCGCTAGAAGAGGGGCGGCCCCGCTGCGAGGCCAGGCCAGGCCGGGCCCCGCTGGATGCCGGGCGGGCGGGCTGGCTGGCTGGGCGCGCAGGAAACGGTGCTTGCCGGCTGCGCGGCGGGGTTGCAGCGAGACTGAGGTAAGGGGGCTCCTTTGGGACTGGGCGAGGGATTGGGAGGAGGGGGGAGTCCCTTGCAATCCCTTCCTTCCTTCCCTCCCTCCCTCTCTCTGCTTCCTTCCTTTCGTCCTTCCATTCCCTGCCTCCCTTTCTCTCTCTCTCTCTCCTTTCCCCCCTTCTCTCTCTCCTTCCTTCCTTCCTCCTTCTTCCTTCCTTCCTCTCTTCCTCTGCTTCTTTCTTTCCATCTTCCCCTCCCTCCCTCCCTCTCTCTCTCCTCTTTCCTTCCTTCCTCCCTCTCTCTGCTTCCTTCCCCCCCTTCTCTCTCTCCTTCCTCCTTCTTCCTTCCTTCCTCTCTTCCTCTGCTTCCGTCCGTCCTCTCCTCCCTCCCTTTCTCTCTCCTCTTTCTTTCTTCCTCCCTCCTCTCTCTGCTTTCTTTCCTCTCTTTGTCCTTCCTTCTTTCTTCCCTCCCTCCCTCTCTTCCCTTCCTTTCTCCCCTTCTCTCTCTCCTTCCTTCCTTCCTTCTCCTTCTTTCCTTCCTTCCTTTCTTTCCCCCTCTCTCCTTCTTCCCTTCCTCCCTCCCCTCCCCATCCTTCCCTTCCCTGCCCCAAACCCTAACCCTGTCCCCTTCCCCAATGGGGCTTGGTGCATTAGAAAGAGGTGTCTCATCTTCCCCTCCCCTGTGTTTGCTGGGTGGGGAGGCTTGAACCTAGCCTTGCACATGTAGGTGAATGGCCCATGTCCCAACCACAAATAACCCCTTCTCCTTCCTTTCCTCCCTCTCTTCTTCCTCCCTATCTCCTTCCTTTCCTCCCTCCTTTACTTCCTCCCTCCCTCCTTCCATTCCTCCTTCCTTCCTTTCATCCCTCCTTTCCTCCCTCCCTCCCTCCTTCCTTTCCTCCCTCCCTCCTTCCTTTCGTCACTCATTTCCTTCCTTCCTTTCTCCTCCCTCCCTCTCTCCCTCCCCCCTTTCCTTCCTTCCTTTCCCCCCTCCTTTCCTTCCTTCCTTCTCTCACTCCCTCCAAGCTCACTGATTCGTTCCCCTCCTCCTTTTTGCTCTCGAGGTGTTCTTTCATTTCCCTTGAAGCTTTTCTTGCTGGGAGAGCTTTTTGAAAACAAGCTTTCCCTAAAAAGGTGGCCAGCTGGAGATGTCTGAATTTGGAATGGATGCAATTGCCCGGTCCCACTTTGCAGAGGAAGGGACTTTCCCGGACTTTGGTGTGCACAGGGGAGGCAAGAGACAAGCCTGGGTTTGACATGGAGTGGTGGGTAGACACAAATTGTGAAGGGCGGGTTGGGTTTTGTGCTGCCTCTGAACCATCCCTGTAAGTCACCCAGATTAATACCCAGCTGAACCTGTGGCAACGAAGCTCTAACCCGATTAATTAAGCGGCAATGTTGTGTGAAACCGGTTGCGTTTTGTGAAGCCGGTGCAGCAAAAAGACATGTTTTGTTTCTTCCCTGCAAATTTTGTCTGGGCTGCTTGTGGGTCATCACTTGGGTGTTTATTTTAAACATTGGATTTTATAGATAGATAAGATAGATGATAGATAGATAGATAGATAGATAGATAGATAGATAGATAGATAGATAGATAGATAGATAGATAGATAGATAGATAGATGATAGATAGATATACACAAACGCACACATATATATACACACACATACATACGTACATAGATAGATAGATGATATATAGATAGATAGATGATAGATAGATAGATGATGGATAGATAGATAGATGATAGATAGATAGATAGATGATAGATAGATAGATAGATGATGGATAGATAGATAGATAGATAGATAGATAGATAGATAGATATAGTTTTTCAAAACAAAATCTCGCAAGGCGCAGATTTCCCATAACCAGCTGAAAGTTGCTTGTCTTGTTTTTTTTCTTTGCTAAATTGTAGGTTGCAACTCCTAGTAGTCTTGCCTTTCTTACCAGGGGGGAGCCTAAGGGTGGCGTGAAGGGGGGTGTCACAATTTTAAAAAAACGAAATAAGGTTTACGCTGGCGAAGTGGGAAGTCTGTCAAAATTTGGCTTGAGTTTTTTTTTTTAAAGCTCCTTCCCAAAATTCCCAAGTGGACAATATTGCAATCTTGGAGGCATGATTCAGGAGTTAATGTGAATTATAAGGTCTTATTATTTCTAGCCCAGCCTTAGCCCCAAGTGAAATAATTTGCATTATTCCTGAGTGGGATCGCTGTTGTAGGGGCCAGACCCTGTAAACCTTTAAGGAAACATTGTCACTCATTCTGCTAGATCTGTGATGGCGAACCTGTGGCACGCAGCACCCTCTCTCTGGGCACACGAGCCGTCGCCCTACTTCAGTTCCACCACGCATGCGTGCGCACCGGCCAGTTGGTCATCGGGTCTCTGCTGTGCATGCTCAGGGGCGAGGCACATACAGGGGGGTGCATGTGCATGCACAGGGGAGTGGGGCGTGTGCTATGGGCCACATACACAAACACAGGGGCACATGTGAGGGGGCTGTACCAGTGGTGGGTTGCCAATTTTTTATGACTGGTTCGAGCGCACTTGCGCGTGCAACACTTCTGCACATACACAGAAGCATCCGGGTGTGTGGGTGGAGCCTCCCCTGGCCACTACTGCCAGTTTGCCCGAACCAGGAGCAACACACCTCTGAGCCACACGTACGTGTGCAGGGGAGCGGGAAGCGATAGGACGCGTGCACATACGCGGGGCGTATATGAGGGGGCCATATGTGCATGTGCAGGGAAGCAGGGCACGGGGTGTGTGCATTCCCAGGGGCCACATGTACATTGCACATTTGGGAATTCGGGCATGCACATGCACATTCGTGCGCGCACCCATGCATTTTGGGCACTCCGTCCAGAAAAGGTTAGCCATTACTCTGCTAGATCCTTGTAATCCACATGTTCTCTTCCTGCCTTTTTGGGGGGTGACAGTTATGCAGGTAGTCCTCGACTTGTGACCGCAGCAGAGCCCAACGTTTCTGTTGCAAAGGAAGACATTTGTTTTTCTCCCCCTTTTTCTTTCCGTAGTCATTAAGTGAATCACAGCAATTAACACGGTTGTTAAATGAATCTAGGTTCCTCATCGACTTGGCTTGTCCGAAGGTTGCAAAAGGGGGGGGGGAGTGTCACGTGACCCCGGGACATAGCAATCGTCGTAAATACGAACCAGTTGCCAAGCGTCTGAATTTGGATCACATGATCACAGGGACATTGCAAAGGTCGTAACTGTGAAAAACCGCTATAAGTCAGTTTTTTCTGTGCCATTGTAACTTTGCTTTTGTTTTTTTATATATGTATTTTATTGATACTTTTTTATTTCATAAACATAAAAATTCAGTATCTACATAAACAGTGTGTTGTCTGGGTACAGTTAATTTTGAGAAATAATAGTAATAACAACAATAATGTTCATAGCATTGATAATAATCCCATAATAATATTTGCTTATCCATATTAATAAATCTTAGTGCTGTTGTAACTTTGAATGGTCAAGAACAATTGTAAGCCAAGGACTATCTGTATTTATGGAAGTTAGAACATATTTCTCCTTTGCCTTTTGTTCTGCCCCTTCAAATAGCTTTTTCTTCTGAGCAGATTTTCTCTCTTACAACAGTTCTTTCCTTACAACAGTTCGTTTAGCAACCGTTCGCACTTGTAACGGCCCTGAAAAAAAGTAGCTGTGACCGTTTTTCACACTTAATGACCATTGCAGATAAAGCTCTCTCTCTCTCTCTCTCTCTCTCTCTCTCTCTCTCTCTCTCTCTCTCTGTTCTATCTATCTATCTATCCATCCATCCATCCATCCATCCATCCATCTCTATCTCTTTTATCTCTCTATCTCTCTAACATCTCTCTTGTTCTCGCTACCTACTATCTACCTATCTCTCTCTCTCCCTACCCCCCCTCTCTTTCTCTGTCTGTCTGTCTTGTCTATCTATCTATTTATCAATCTTTATCTCTCTCTCTCTAACATGTCTCTGTCTCTCTCTCTTTGTCTCTGTCTCTGTCTCTCTCTCTCCCTCTCTCTCTGTGTTTCTGCCTGTCTCGCTCTGTCTCTGTCTTTGTCTGTCTCTTTCTGTCTCTGTTTCTCTCTGTCTCTGTCTCTATCTCTCTCTGTCTCTCTCTTTCTCACTCTCTGTCTCTGTCTCTCTCTCCCTCTCTGTCTCTCTCTCTGTCTCTCTCTGTCTCTCTCTTTCTCCCTCTCTGTCTCTGTCTCCCTCTCCCCCTCTGTCTCTCTCTCTCTCTGATTATTCCTCGTCTTGTTGCATTATGTGAAACTTTCAAAGGTGGCCCAGTTGAACTGGGATTGCTTGATCCTTTGAACTCTTGATTCTAGGGAATTCTTGCCTGTCCCAGTGGACGTGAGCTCCTTCAATTGCCTTGGGCCTGCTTTCACTATTCCCTTAACCATCAGAGGGTTGTTGTAAATATTTAATGTGAAATTTGCAAAGAGACTGAAGCCTTAGATAAATGCCAGCTGCTAATTATCCTGCACCATAAAAATGAAAGTGAAGGATTGGAGCCAATTGTCTCTGTTAGCAAACAGTTCTTGTATGGACGGAGGATTTGGGAAGCCGAAGGAAGTAGGAAACATTCTCACTTCCTCTTGTGCTATGCCTGAAAAGTCTCCTGTCATCTGGAAGGTGTGTAGAATAATGGGACTGGGTCAAAATTTGATTTCTTTCATTTTCCTTTCCTTCTTTATCCATTTACTCCCTTCCTTTTCCTTTCCTTTCCTTTCTTTTCCTTCTTTATCCATTTACTCCCTTCCTTTTCCTTTCCTTTTCCTTTCTTTTCCTTCTTTATCCATTTACTTCCTTCCCTTCCCTGTCCTTTTCATTTCCTTTCCTTCCCCTTCCCTTTGCCCTTCCTTCCTTTCCTTCCTTCCTTCCTTCCTCTTTCTTTCTTTCTTTCTTTCTTTCTTTCTTTTTTTCTTCTCTCTCTCTCCCCCTTTCTCCCCCTTTCTCGCTCCCCCCCTCTCTTTCTTTCTTTCTTTCTTTCTTTCTTTCTTTCTTTCTTTCTTTCTTTCTTTCTTTCTTTCTTTCTTTCTTTCTTTCTTTCTTTCTTTCTTTCTCCAAGCCTTTTCTATCACAAGAGGCTGCACTGGATGCAACATTTTCTTTGCTGTTCGGAGAAGTGTACGGCCACAATACAATAGGCTGTAGCCAGGCCTACCTCGGCAAGATGTCTGTATTTTGAAAATGCAATAATAGTAATTAACATAGTTTTGTGCCTGAAATCTCCTTCCCACAACCTTCCTTCCAGCTGTGTTGTTGTTTGGAGCTAAGCAGAGGCCACAGTGCTGCCTCTGGTAAACAATTTTCTTTTAAAAAAAGAAAAACATAGAAGAGTTAAAAGTTTAATCCCTTCTCCATCAGAAGTGGGCTGTTCTCCCCAAGAGTAAAGAAAGAGATCTATTTAGGAGAGGGGCTCTTGTCTTATGGAAAGATCCGTTTGCGCTGAATTAAAAATGCTTGGGATACAGTACAGGTAGTCCTCAAATTAGAATGCGGGATCGCGTCCTGCCCCATACATCCCTACGACCAATTCGCTCACACAGAGAGGGACTTCTCCAGGTGCCGTCCACCAAACAGTGTTGGGGGGCGGCGCTTAGGAGCAGAGCCTTCTCTGTGGCGGGCCCAGCCCTGTGGAATGACCTCCCCCCTGATATCAGGATTACCTCTGATCTCCGCTCCTTCCGTGTAAAGCTCAAGACCCACCTCTTCCAATTAGCTGGCCTGGCTCAACCATAGTTTTATCCTATTGCTCCTGACGGGTTTTTTAAATTTTTATAATTTTAACTGAGGGTGTTTTAAATGGCTATTTTAATTTTATTTTTATATATATTTTATGAGTGTTACCTCCTCCAGGTACATGTATGTGTATGTGTTTATTTGTATTTGTATATGTATTGTATATTTATGTATATTGTATGTGTTTTATTGTACGCCACCCCGAGTCCTTTTGGAGAGGGTGCGGCTAACAAATTAAATTTCATTCATTCATTCATTCAGAACACCCAGCATTTATTTTAGAAGGTGCCTTCTTGGATCATTGTTATAATAAAAAAATGAAATGAATGTGTTCAAGGAAAGTTGATGGCCGAAATTGCTATGGCTGAGGTTTTGAATGAAAATCTATCTAGGGCAGTGATGGCAAACCTTTTTTGGCACCAAGTGCCGAAAAGGGAGCGCATGTGCGCTTGTTTGGGATGCTCCCCAGAAGACAACCTGCCAAGTGGGCATGCACGCAAGTGACTTCTGGTTTGCTCAGAGGGTCGTTTTGACTGCTTCGGAGGCTTCAGGGAAGCCTCCTGAAGGTCCCAGAAGCCTCCAGAGGGCTTCCAGAGGGGGTGGGGGAGGCTGTTTTCACCCTCCCCATGCTCCTATAAAGCCTCTGGAGCCTGGGGAGGGCGAACAAAGCATGCAAAAATGGGGGGGGGTTGCACCTGTAGTGCGCGCATGCGCACTGGGGGGGTCGCACATTGCATTATGGCTGTGGCATGCCTGCACACGACCCCCCTGCGCTCCCCCCACTTATGGCACGCAAGCCAAAAAAGGTTCGCCATCGCTGGTCTATGGCATTGTAATATTCTCTGGAATTATTATTTTTTCTTCCATTCGCTCAAGTCTGGATAAGTCCCTGCAGTTTTTTTCAAAAATAAGTTTGTCATTGCCAATTTTCCAGGGCTTGCAACCATTCATTTAGGGATGGTTTGAAGTTATGAAGGCCCTGAAAAATGGACACGTGACCGTTTTTCACACTTACGACCATTGATGATGGTTGCAGAGGCCTGCGGGCATGAAATCACTTTTTTCAACCTTCTGTAAAGCAAAGTCAGTGTGGAAGCCAGATTTGCTTAACAACCGTGTGACTGACTAAACAAGTGCAGTGATTCACTTAACCACTGCGGCAAGAAAGGTTGTAAAGAGGGCCAGAGCTCATTTCTCAACTGACTTGCGTAGCAACAGGAATTTTGGGCTCAATGGCGGCCGTAAGTCGAGGTCAAATTATTCTCCAAAGCACCAGAAGGCATGACAAGAAACAATGGTTGGAAACTAATCAGGGAGAGAAACAACCTGGAATTAAGGAGAAACTTCCTAGCAGACAATTAACCAATAGAACAGCTTGCCACCAGCAATTGTGAGTGCTCCATTACTGCAGGTTTTTAAGAAGAGACTGGACAGTCAGTTAACTGAAATAGTATAGGTCCGTGATGGTGAACCTATGGCACGCATGCCACAGATGGCATGCAGAGCCCTCTGCAGACATGCGAGCTGTTGCCCCAGCTTAGCTCCACCATACATGCGCACTTGCCTCCTGCTGGCCAGCTGATTTTGGGGGCTCTGCCACTCATGTGAAGTGGGCCCGTTTTTGGTCCCAGGAGGCTGCAGGGAGGCCTATTAGGCCCAAAACGGGGGGCTCTGCCACTCATGTGAAGTGGGCCCGCTTTTGGTCCCAGGAGGCTGCAAGGAGGCCTACTAGGCCCAAAACGGGGCATGGGGGAAGGTCACGAACACATGTGCGGGGGGACACGGGGGGTTGTGCACGCATGCATAGGGGGAGCGCAGGGGGCATGCACTGCATTATTACAGCACAAGACGAAAAAAAGGTTAGCCATCACTGGTATAGGTGGAAGCTGGACTAGAAGACTTCCAAGGTCCCTTCCAGCTCTTTCTATTCTGTCCTGTCCTATCCCCTATCCCCTATCCCAGCGATGGCAAACCTTTTTTGGCTCATGTGTCATAAGTGGGGGGAGCGCAGGTGGGGCGTGTGTAGGCGTGCCGCACCCATAATGCAATGCGCAAACTCCCCCTAGTGCGTACATGCGCATACTACAGGGGCGACCCCCCAATTTTTGCATGCTTTTTTTGCCCTCCCCGGAGGCTTTATAGGAGCATGGGGAGGGTGAAAACAGCCTCCCTCGCCCGCCTGGAAGCCCTCTGGTGGCTTCAGGGACCTTCAGGAGGCTTCCCTGAAGCCTCCAAAGCAGTCAAAACGACCCTCCGAGCAAACTGGAAGTGACTTTTGGTTTGCTCGGAGGGTCGTTTTAAGTGCTCCGAAGGCTTCAGGGACCTTCAGGAGGCTTCCCTGAAGCCTCGGGAGCAGTCAAAATGACCCTCCGAGCAAACAGGAAGTCAATTTCCAAACTTCCGGTTTTCCCGTAGGGCTGGTTTTTTGCACTCCGGAGGCTTCAGGGAAGCTCATGAAGCCTCCGGAGGGCCTCCGGGGGGGGGGGGGGAAGGTTCTTTTCGGCCTCCCCAGGCTCCTATAAAGCCTCTGGAGCCTGGGGAGGGCGAAAAATGGCTTTAAAAAAAGGTGAACAGCTGACAGGGCAGCGCCTCGCGTGCCCTGACAAATGGCTCTGCATACCACCTGTGGCACGCATGCCATAGGTTCACCATCATTGCCCTATCCTATCCTAAACCCCAATCCTATCCCCTATCCTATCATACCCTACTTTATTCTCTACCTTATTCCCTATCCTATCCTATCCTGTTCCATTCTAGTCTATTTCCATTCCATTCCACTCTATTCTGCATTCTATTCTGCATTCTGTCCTGTCCTTTCCTTTTTGCTCTGGGCTTGGCTGATCTTGAAAGAGCTAAGCTAGGACAGATCTGGTTGAGATTACCATAAGAGGCCATCCCAAAACCCCAGGCATTTTGGCCAGTCCAAGCTTTTGCCAAGGAAGCAGAGGTTAGCTAGGAGAGCTGGAACGAAAGCAGAAATGATCTCCAGGAATAGGAAAGAGTTGGTTCAGTCAAGACAAGGAGAGGTCCATCTGGCTGTTTTTTTTTTTTTTTTTGCAGGCTCCTTCATTCAAAACATTTCTTTTACATGGCCCTGAAGTGTCGAAGGAGAAGACATGAATAAAACATTTCAGGAAGGTTGGATTGTAGCCTAGTTCTTTCCAAACATCTGTTTTTGTGTGAGGGAGTGTGCATGTTTTGGTCTTCCTTCAGGGGATTTAAACAGGCGTCTGTCACGCCGGCTAAACGGCAGTGCGATAGATACAATTCCATCCAAACTTTATTCTGCTGATTGCTGATTGTTGCTTTTATCTCTACGATTTATTGGTTTCCTAGTATGATTTGATTGCTTGTTCAGTAACCTCTGACTATCACTAAGTGTTGTATCTTTTGATTCTTGATGAATATATTTTTTTCCTTTTTATGTACACTGAGAGCATATGCACCCAAGACAAGTTCCATGTGTGTCCAATCACACTTGGCCAATAAAGAATTCTGTTCTGTTCTATTCTATTCTATTCTATTCTATTCTATTCCCATTCCTATTCCCATTCCTATTCCTATTCCATTCCATTCCATTCCATTCCACTTGCAATGTTTCCAAAACTGGAAACAGAGAATGGAGACCCTCTTGTTTGCTTAATCAAAGATTGGGCACACCATTTTTGTTCTCTCAGCATTTCCTTTTTGAGAGGATGTTGGAACATCGCGCCTTTGAACAGACGGTAAAGTTTATATGTCTCACAGCTATTAAGGTGAGTGGTTTTCGATGGATCGCTCTGTCTGGTAGCTGATCCGATTGCTCTGATGCCAAGGAATTAAACATTCTACCTCCCCTCCTCACCTGAAAAGAACTCTGTTCCAACTGATGTGGCCCTCAATGAAATCGAGTTTGACACCCCTCCCTTATACCATTCTGGGCAAATGGCTATCTAGTCTCTTCTTGGAAACCTCCAGTGATGGAGCACCCACAACTTCCAGAGGCAAACTGTTCCACTGGTAATTGTTCTTACTGATAGGAAGTTTCTCCTTAATTGTAGGTTGGAGCTATCTTTGATAAATTTCCATCTATTGCTTCTTGTCCTGCCTTCAGGTGCTTTGGAGAAAAGATTGATTCTCTCTTCTCTGTGGCAGCCCCTCAAATATTGGAAGACTGCTATCATATCACCCCTAATTATTCTCTTCATTAGACTAGACCAAGGATGGCTAACCTTTTTGCTGCTGTGTGCCAAAAGCAATGCATGTGCGACCCTCCCCCTGTGCCCCGTTTTGGGCCTAGTAGGCCTCCCTGCAGCCTCCTGGGAGCAAAAACAGCCTGCGGGGGGGGCACCTGCCCCCCTCACGCATGCGTGATGGAGCTGAGCTGGGATGACGGCTTGCATGCCCGCAGAGAGGGCTCTGTGTGCTACCAGTAGCACGCGTGTCATAGGTTTACCATTATGGGACTACAGATACCTAGTTCCCTCAATCGTTCATTGCACGTTTTAGCCTTCAGTCTGCTGACCATCTTTGTTGCTCTTTTCTGCACTCTTTCTAAAGAGTCTCAACATCTTTTTTATTTCTTGGTGGTCAAAACTGAATGCAGGATTCCAAGTGAGGTCTTACCAAAACAGTATAAAGCAGTATTAACATTTCATGAGACCTTGATACTGTCTCTCTGTTGTTGTTCCCTTATGAGCCACGGCAGAACCTTACCTGTAGTGTGAAATGCCCTGAAGGAAGAGATGCAATCAATAGCTCTGTAATCTCGTTTTTATTAACAAGGCTAAGAAATCTATCAGAGTGGGTGTCGGTCAAAAGAAGCGGATTCGTATCTAAACTATGTTTCCGGAGAGGTTTTGTTTGAAGCAGAGAGTCATTTTAGAGCATTTCAAAACAGATACAAGCAGTACCAAGCTAGGAAGGAAGGAAGGATGGAGGGAGGAAGGAAGGAAGGAAGGAGAGAGAGAGAGAAGGAGGGAGGGAAGGAAGGGAAAGAAGGAAGAAAGGAGGGGGAAGGAAGGAAGGAGGGAAAGGAAGGGAAAGGGAGGGAAAAGAAGGAAGGAAGAAAAGAAGGTAAAGGAAGAAATGGAGAATGGAGGGAGGGAAAGGAAAGAAAGAATAAAGGGAAAGGAAGGAAGGAAGATTATTTTATTTCAAATTAATTTAGCCCTTGGCCCATTCATTACTTTTCGAACAGCACGAGACTTGAACTTAGCACATGCATAGTGTATAATATCCCAAAGGTGCTTTTTTCAAGAGGCAACTGGACTTTCTGGTTTTTCTTTGAAGACGTTTTGCTTCTCACCATAGGTTCGCCATCACGGGGTTATAACTTCAGACGGTCACTAAGTGAATGATTGTAAGTTGTGGGCTGGCTGCAGTGGCCTGTGGGGGAGGGAGCCTGACTGTGATTTGGTCACCAAACCACGGAGCAAAAGAGACACCACGAAGTAGTGCGATGTGTGAGCTCAGCGGCTGGCAAAATTTCAGCAGTCATCCTTTGCCTGGGTCAAAGTGTGGAAACCGGAGCATCACGAACCTGGTTTAATGAACCTGATTTAATGGCAGGACTCTCTGATGATTGTTCCTGCAGGAGGCAGGGATGCACTGCATTGAATTCTGGGCCCACTCTTGGCTCCCATCTTCTTTAGTAGGTGCAAAACTAGGTTTTGAAGTGAGGTTACAGATTCGGTCTTGGAAAAGTAACAAGGATCTGATATGAACATAATTTTAATATTTTTCTACTGTTTTCTGTCTTTCTTCCTTCTCCTTCTTTTGTTCCTCCTCCTTCTATTCCTTATTTCCCTCATTCAGTCCCATGTCGTCCCCTTTTTCTTTTCCTTCTACCCCTTTTCCTCCTGCTCCTCCTCCTCCTAGTTTCTCTCTCCTCTTTTTCATTCTACCTCTTCTCTTTCTTCTAGTTTATTTTTCCCCCTGTTCCTTCTATTCCTTCTCATCCTCTTCCTCCACTTCTTCCGTCTTCTATTTTCTATCCATCTTCCTGTTCCTTCCACCCATTCTCCTCTTTGTTCTCCTCCTCCTCTTCCTTTTCCCAGTTCCTATTTCTCTTCCTGCTTCTTCTACCCCTTCTCCTCCTCTTCCTCATCCTCTTCTAGTTTCTATCTCTCTTCCTGTTCCTTCTACCCATTCTCCTCTTCCTCCTTATTTCTTTCTCTCTTCCTTCTGCCCCTCCTCCTCCTCCTCCTCCTCTTCCGTCCTCTAGAACTTCTCCTCTTTCTCTTATGGCTCTTCTACCTCTCCTCTTTCTCCTTTCCCCTCCATCACTCTTCTCCTTCCATGCCCTTTCATATTTCTCTTCTGATTCCCACAGTTCATTAAATTACCCAAAAGCCTTCTGCACTGCTAACCGTCAGCAGTTTTATTGTATCCTTCCAAGGGTAGCCAGGGCCTCTTCCCTTCTCCTGGGCTTGTCCAAGCCAGAAGCTTGAGAGAGTCAATAGGAGACAGCTGCTGCTTCTCTGAACCATAGCCAGAATTCACCCAACCTGAAGGCTCAGGGCAAAACATGTCACCAAAATCTTGAGTGCAGTCTTCAGGAAGCCTTCTCCTAGTTGTCAACAAGTTGTAATTTTTAAGGAACCAATTAAAATCATGTCTGGGAAGAATTATATTATGGCAATGAAATCAATTTAACTTGAACCTAATGTAGATGGAATCAAATTTATTTCTTGTCCTCCCCCAGCTCCTTTTTTGGGAGTTTGCGATCTCACACATCATAAAAATTGAAGGTAGTTTTTCCAACGGGTCTTATATTGTATTGCTGTCAGACACTCCCCCCCCCCCCCCAACACACAGTTCTTCCTGTCTTTGTTTATTCTGGTTGGAAGAAGAAGTCAAGACTGTGTTTATTTTTTTATTTCGTCAAGCATGAATTAGATAACAGATATAAGTATAAACATGATTATGAATACCTGAAATGAATGAATACAAAGGAATATTAGGACAGGGATGGTAGGCCCGCCCCTTACAGACCTCTTAGGGATGGAGTGAGATCCACAGTAGACACTCTGAGGTTAAAGTTTTGAGGGTTTGGGGAAGAAGCCACAGAGTCAGGTAGAGCATTCCAGGCATTGACCACTCTGTTGCTGAAGTCGTCTTTTCTGCAATCGAGTTTGGAGCGGTTTACATTACTTTTGCATCTATTGTGTGCTTGTCTGTTGTTGTGGTTGAAGCTGAAGTAGTCATTGACAGGTAGAACATTGTAGCAGATAATTTTATGTACTACGCTTAGGTTGGATTGAAGATGGCGAAGTTCTAGGTCCGTGATGGCGAACCTAGAACTGAAGTTGTGAATGCCCCAACACTGGAAATCTTTAAGAAGATGTTGGATAGCCATCTGTCTGAAACGGTATAGGAATTCCTGCCTAGGCAGGGGGTTGGACTAGAAGACCTCCAAGGTCCCTTCCAACTCTACTATTGTATTATTGTATTATTGTATTAACCTATGAGGTGGCATGCGGAGCCAAATCAGTGAGCACGTGAACTCAGCTCCAGCTGATTTTCAAGCCTTGTGGGCCGAGCAGAAGTCGGGAAACAGGCTGTTTTTGACCTCCAGTGAGCCTCCAGGGGAGTGGGGAAGGCTGTTTTCACCCTCCCCAGGCTCCTAGGAAGGCTCTGGACCCTGGGGAGAGCAAAAAACGAACCTTCTGGTCTGACCGGAAGTCAGAAAACGGGCCGGTTTTGGCCTCTGGAAGGCTCGGGAAAGTTCTGGAGCCTGGGGAGAGTGAACAGGTCCACCGTGCCATTGCGTGCAAAGTGGGGGAGCGCAGGGGGGGGTCACACACACATGCGTGAGGGCGGACACATAAAATTATGGGTCTGGTCACATATGCGCATGACCCCCCACCCCTGCTCCCCCTGCTTTTGGCACGTGACGGCAAAAAGGTTAGCCATCACTGTTCTAGGTTGTCCAAGCCCAAAATTTCAAACCTGGTGGCATAGGGCATTTTGTTGTGTGTAGATAAGTGGAGGACTCTTCTCGTGAAATACCTCTGGACTCGCTCGATTGTATTAATGTCCGATATGCAGTGCGTGTTCCAGACAGATGAGCTGTATTTGAGAATAGGTCTATTTTGCCTTGCAAAGTAATGTTTTCATTTTGCGTTTGGTCAATGCTGTGGGGCTGAGTTGCTTTGATAGAAGGGGTCAGCTTCCGTGGTGGGTTGAATTTGGGCCTCCAATTCCAAAAAAAAAAAAAAAAAAAAAGAAAGCTTTGTGAAGAAGATTGAACTTGCCCCAAAGATCAAAGGTAGGAAAACTGAGGAAGCAAATGTCTCAAACAAAATTTCGTAATTTGGACCGTGATGACCAAACATTGCTCTTGAGCTTTCATGGTTAATGTTTATGTGGGGTGTGCAGAATAGGAAATGCACATTTTGGGGGGAAGCTCAGGTATAAAATGCATCGCTCCAATTGCAAAGTCATGGCCACGATCTTGAATTTTGGGACCCCTCGGCAAGTGCCTCTGATGAAACCTGAAGTGGTTTGTCTAAATCTCAGTTTGCTGTCTGTGTTAAAATCCATATTTAAAAGCTCAGTGTTATCAGTCCTCAATACCTACAGAGGGTGAAATTCTTTTCCTCTTCTCTTCCCTTCCCTTCCCTTCCCCCCTTTCTTTTTTCTCTTTTTTCTCTTTTCTCTTCTCTTTTCTTCTCTTCTCTTCTCTTCTTTCTCTCTTTTTTCTCTCTTCTCTTTTCCCTTCCCCCTCTCTTTTTTCTTTCTTTTCTCTTCCCTTCCCCTCTCTCTTTTCTCTCTTTTCTCTTCTCTTTTTCCTTCCCTTCCCCTCTCTCTTTTCTCTTTTCTTTCACTTCTCTTTCCTTCTTTCTCTTATCTTCTCTTCCTGTCCCTTCCCTTCCTTCTCTCTCTTCTCTCCCCTTCCCTCTCTTCTCTTCTTTTCTCTTCTCTTCTCCCTTTCCCTCCCTCTGTCTCTTTTCTCTTTTTCTTTCTTCTCTTCCCTTCTCTATTTTCTTTCCCTTCCCTCCCCCCCTCTCTCTTTTCTATCTTTTCTTGCAATTCTCTGTTCTCTTTTCTCTCTCTTCTCTTCCCTTCCCTCTCTTTCTCTTTTCTCTTATTTGTCTTCTCTCCTCTTCCTTTCTCTCTTTCTCTCCTTCACTTTTCACTTTTCTTTTGTAAGGCTGAAACAATCACAACATGTCTCATGTTCTAATGTTGTGTCTTTGAGGCTGAGAAAACAAGATCTAAAGTTACCTCTCTGCTCTCAAAATTAGCAAGTTAACTGCAAGAAATGCCTGTGTGAATCCTGTTATGTAGGTCATGTGTGAAGTAACAGTACACAGATCGTGTAAGAAGAGCCCCAGACCAAATGGGAGATGAACGCAGAGTGGTAAATGTTTTATAAAATGAAAGTGAGATCCAGGACTCTGCTTGGAGAAATGCATTTATTTATTTTTATTGCTATTTTTTGTGGCTGGAGTCGGATAAATTAGAGTTCTGTTCCCTGCTCTTGGGTAATAGAAAGCTAAAAACGTCGTTTTGAGCTGAAACTCTGAGAGAAGAACAGTTTGCTTTTTATGTTTTGTAAGAGCAAATGTGGGATTAAAAAAAAATAAGCAAAGTTATCTTATTTCCCGGGGTCATCTCATTTTTTTTCTATGTGGACTTAACCTTGTTCTCCCTAAACTTTGTATAGTTTCTTGATTGCTGAAAGTACCATAATTTTTGGAATATAAGACACACCTTTTTCCCCCAAAAAAGAGGGTGAAAATCTCGGTGCGTCTTATATGCTGAATACAGCATTTTTGGCCTCCCGAAATTCCACCCCCTTTGCAAAAATGGATGTGCATAGCCTTTAGAAGTCTTCCAGAGTGCTCCTGGGGGTTGGGGAGCGCAAAAATGAGTGAAAAATGGGCCGTTTTTTGCTCTTTCCCCCCCTCAGCCCCCAGGAGCACTCTACAAGTCTCCTAAAAGCTATGCATGCCCCCCTTTTTTTGGCAAAAGCCAGGCTCGTTTTCGCAAAAAAACAGGCCAAATTTTGCTTGTTTTTGCCCCCCCCCCCCAGCCCCCAGGAGCATTTTTCACAAAAAATGGGGGTTTGGGAGGTCTGCAGATTGCAAAAACCTTTTTAAAAAATTTACCTCTTCAAAATCTTGATGCGTCTTATACTCTGAAAAATACGGTAGCTAAGAGAGGATATGTTATGGCCTGCCAGCAGCCAGTGGAGCAGGCGGTAGAGTCGGACAGTGAGGAGGTTGGGGAGGAACATGGGCCAGTCCTGGAGTCTGGGGAAGGCTCTGTTGAGGGCTCTGTGTCTGAGACAGAGATGGGACCAGGGCCGTCCTACAGTTATCAACTACCTTCAGAATCGGAGATCAGTGGGGCAGAAGAACAACTGGAGCCTGTTCCCAGTGTGCGCATGTGCAGAGCTGCCAGGAGAAGGGAACAATTAAGGAACAGGGGTTGACTTGGATGTAAAGGCACAAGGAGATGCTGAATGCCCCCTTCCATAGGAAATAAATAGGAGCAAAAGGGGAGTGGTGCTTGTAGGAGACAATTTGTTAGTGTGAAGATTTGCTTCTCTGAGAGATGCCTTGCCAAATATTTCCTTGTACAACCTTGCGACTGGAAGCTCTTGGCCTTGCAGTTATCCAAGGATTGATAAGGTCTGTGTTTGCAATTCACCCTTGAAAGACTGTTTGCCGGGACTTTGCCGGATGTATATGCTAGGAATTCACATTAGCCAAATAAAAAGGTTCTCCCCCCCCCCCCCCAGGATGGGGAGTCTGTTTTGTGATTTGGTGAAGCCTAGGTCAGAACACGATATTAAAAGAATAGTTCACTGTGTCACTCACGTCCACAACATTTCTGTTGCTAGGCAAGACAGTCGTTAAGTAAATTTTGCTCCATTTTATGAACTTTCTTGCCACAGTTGTTAAGTGAATCACACCAGGTGTTAAATTAGTAATACGGTTGTTAAGTGAATCTGGCTTCCCCCGTTGACTTTGCTTGTCAGAAGGTCGTAAAAGAGGATCACAGCAGGGGTGGGTTCCGGCAGCCGCTACTGCCGGTTCACTCAGGGATGCACCATGCGTGCACTTGATGCGTGCTGTGCGTGCATGCACAGTACAAAAAAAATGCTCTGCGCATGCACAGAAGCAAAAAATAAAATGGCGGCGCCTATGGCACCGCCAAGAAAACTGGTTCAGGGGCGTGGCAGGCCTTGGTTGCTGCCGGTTCCTGCGACCCAGGCCACCAAGTTACTACCAGTTTGGCCAAACCGGTCCAAACCAGTAGGAACTCACCATTGGATCACAGGACCCTGGGACATTACAACTGTCCTAAGTACATGCCAGTTGCCAAACCTCTGAATTTGGATCACATGGCCCTTGGGGATGCTGCAGAGGTTGTAACTGAAAAGCGGCCATGTCACTTTTTTCGTGTCATCGTAATGTTGGACGGTCGCTAAATGAACGCTTGTAAGACGAGGATTATCTGTAGTCTGAGAATTCACCAGCTTTTTATCAGAGGGAGTTGCTTTCCTTGCCTGGGGAAAAAAGTGCAAGTTAGTTTAAAAACTAACTAGAGTTTAGGGCTGTTTCGGTGAGAGATTAGGTTGCAGGATTAAATGCCAGACGAGTGTGAATTCCAGGCTGAAATGGCAATCACAAAGTTCATTAGACAATTTTGAGCAAATTGTTCTTTTATATGGTTGTGTAAAGGGTTAAAAGGCACTGAGATGGCTGGGTGAAGAGAGAAAACTGCAAATGCCTTTGGCTTGGAAGCACAAGAGACAGATAGCCGATGTAAATTTTGCTGCAAGAAATAATGTAGAATATAGAATAGAATGGAATGGAATGGAGTGGAGTGGAGTGGAATAAGAGAGTTGGAAGGGACCTTGGAAGTCTTCTAGTCCAGCCTCCTGCTCAAGCAGGAGAACCTATACACCTCAGAGAAGTGACTGTCCAGTCTCTTCTTTAAAACCTCCAGTGATGGAGCACCCATGATTTCTGGTGGCAAGCAGTTCCACTGGTTAATTGTCCTCACTGTTAGGAAGTTTCTCCTTAATTCCAGGTTGCTTCGCTCCTTGATTAGTTTCTTTGTGGCAGCCCTCAAATACTAGAATACTGCTGTCCCCCCAGGCCTTCTTTTCTCTAGACCAGCCATACCCAAATCCTGCAGCCGTTCTTCATATGTTTTAGTCTCCAGGCTTTTGATCATTTTAGTTGCTCTTCTTTGCACTTTTTCCAAACTCTCAACGTCTTTTTTGTAATGTGGTGACCAAAACTGGATGCAGCATTCCAGGTGTGGTTTTACTAAGGATTTATAAAGCGGTAGTAATACTTCTGGTGATTTTGATTCTGTGCCTCTGTTTATACAACCAAGGATTGTATTGGCTTTTTTGGCTGCCGCCGCACACAGCTGGCTCATGTTTAAGGGATCGTCCACTAGGACTCCAATGCCCCTCTCGCAGTTACTGTTCTTGAGCCAGTACTTATATTGCCTAATATGTACTTATATCTTTGATAGGGTCAGAGTTTTATAAGGCCTTGTGTGAGAACCCAGTTACATTTTCCAAGATCTGTGTTCCTACCCTGGAAATTAATACATTTTTTTAATGTATTGGTTATAACTTTGGAGGTCAAGGGGCATCTGCTGGAGTCATAGCGGCTGTGGGGCCCACTCTGACCCTCTAAATGAAACCGGTGATTCATAGAGGAAACCATGATATGCATGCAATCTGCAGTTTACAGGAAGAGTGTCATGGACAGGCTTCATTTATGGATCCCAGAGGAAGCAAGTTTCCATCTCAAGGTTTTTACAGGCTGAGTCACATGCCATGCATCACTGTTCCTTCTCTCTCTTTTATCCCATTTACAGAGACAGAGACAGACAGACAGAGAGGAAGAAAATGAGAGAAAGAAAGATAAAGAGGGAGGGGGAAGGAGGGAGGAAGAGAGAGAAAGAAAGAAAAGAAAAAGAAAGAGAGGAAGGGTGGGAGGGAGGAAGAGAGAGAATAAAGAAAGAGAAAAAAGAAGAAGAAAGAAAAGGGAGAAAGGAAGAAAGGAAAAAAGAGTGAGAAAAAAAGGGGGAGGGAGGAAGAGAGAGAAATAAAGAAAGAAGAAAGAAAAGAAAGAGAGAGAAAAAGGAAGGAAGGAAAGAAAAAGAAAGAAAGAGGAAGTCAAAGACAAGCTCCTTCCCCCTTGTCTTCAGTCTTCCCCAGAGTTCCAAAGGAGGAGAAAGTGACGGAGAATTTGGTCTTCTGAGTTGATGGTTAGAGATCCTGTTTGTTCTTCTCTGGTCACTTTCCGAAGGCCTAGTGAAAAATTCCCAGCTTTGCCAAGGTTCTTGTGTGCAACTCGCCAACAACCGCAGGCTTCACTCTGGCAGTAATGAACTCTTCCAGCGAAGGAGACTTCGGGATGCTATTCAGTTCTGCGGTCTCTGAGCTCAGACCCTGCACTGAGCAGGGAGTTGGACCAGATGAGGTCCCATCACACTCCTGGAACAGTTTATCACTCTACGTTTAGCAGTGAAAAGGCAGCCAACAGAGGTCATGGGCTGGTGGGGGCTGGAAAACGGGTGGGCTTTATGTGTGTGATAGAGAAGGGGTCTTATAAGGGCACAGCAACCAAGCAAGACAGACACAAACTTCAATGGATCATTAGAACTACAGAAAAAACAATTGCTACCAATTTGCCACCCATTGAGGACCTGTATACTACACAAGTCAAAAAGTGGGCTGTGAAAATATCTACAGACCCCTCACATCCCAGACATAAATTGTTTCAACTCTTCCCTTAAGATGATGCTATAGGACAGTGATGGCTAGCTTTTTCCGGACTGAGTGGCCAAAGCATGCATGCACCCCCCCCCTGCACGCACTCCATGCCCCCACACATGTGGACATGAGCCCCTGTGCATGCCCTGTCACCTGCTCATCCACACGTGCCCTGCCCTGGCGCATGCATGGCAGAGACCCGAAGGCCAGCTGGCTGGCGGGAGGCGCACACACATGCGTGGTGGAGCTGAACTGGGACAATGGCTGCCATAGGTTTGCCATCACAGCTATAGGGCATTGCACGCCAAAACAACCAGACACAAGGACAGTTTTTTTCCTGCATGCCATCCCTCTGCTAAACAACTAATTCCCACAACCTGGTCTTATGCCCTGGGATATCAAACCACCGAGTAGGGCTGTATTATTACTATTATCTTTCTCATCTTTCCTATTACCTCTTTCCTTAACTTCTTATGACTATAACTTTGCTATTTGTGTCTCATAATTCTACATTTATTGCTTATTTAATGTCCTACGACTATTACTGAGTGTTGTATCTTATGATTTATGATGACTGTATTTTATGATTATAATTTATCACTTGTTGCTTATATGTACACTGAGAGTTTCTGCAACGGAGACAAATTCCTTGTGTCTCCAATCATTCTTGGCCAATAAAGAATCTTCTCTTCTCTTCTCTTCTCTTCTCTTCTCTTCTCTTCTCTTCTCTTCTCTTCTCTTCTCTTCCCTTCCCTTCCCTTCCCTTCCCTTCCCTTCCCTTCCCTTCCCTTCCCTGCTGTTCAACTGAAGATAGCCTACTGTGATGAATTTGAATCAGTGTATATGTTGGCAAAGACTCTCTGCCACAAGCTTCCAGCCCTTTCAGATTTCTAGACTCATTAGAACATTAGCAAGTGAAGGAAAACTCCCCATTAGAAATGGATGGATCTTTTAGTTCTGATTACTCATTTTGCCTTCCTTCCTTCTCTTCTTTTTATCCCTTCTCTGTTTTTTCATGCGGTATTAAAAGGAAGTTGGCATTTTCATAAACATAAAGAGATTTGCCAACCCTTTATTACCTTTCCTGCTTTTTATTTAATTGAGCATTCCTCCCACACACTTCACTTGCATTTTTTGAAAATGTTTCTGTGATTGAATTCATGTGTCCTTTTGAGATACATGAATACCAAAGAAGTGTTTGATTCTGGTTCGTGCATTGATCGGGACTTCCACAGAGGTGTCAAAATGCGAGTGACAAATTAGTGAGTGGCAACCAGTCATAAATGCAAAGTGCCCAAAATGCATTCTGTGCAGCAGTTATAATTTGGAGACCGGGTTGTAAATAACATTTTTGGATGGATGGATGGATGGATGGAATATAAATGAGAGATTATAGATCAAACTACGGCCATTAATCCAGCCCGCGCAGGACCACAAGGCTACCCCACCCACATCACCCTGCCCCACCCTTTGGCCGAGTGCAGGACTTACCTTCACGGCCCCCGTGGGCTGGAACTGAAAGGTAAGGCCAACAATTTTGGTCTTCAGAGATGTTCTGGGGGTGGGGGAGGTGAAAAACAGGATGGACAGACACCCCAGAAGGCCAGAAAACTAGCAAAACGGCCGGTTTTGGGCCAAAAAAAGGAGCCCTTTTTGCCTGTTTTTGTCCCGCAGAATGCTTCTGGAGATGATGGATGTAAAAGATGGATGGATCAATGGACAGACAGACAGACGAGAGATGAGAGAGGCAGACAGACAGACACCGTGTGTGTATGTAGAGAGAGATTTTTTTAATGTTCAAAAATAATAGAATAGGGGATAGCATGGCACTGTATGGTAACTCTGGGCCTGTCTTACGTATGTGTAAATGTCGGATTTCTCTGTTTTGTTTCCAGTTATTGTGAACTGTGAATGGCTTAGTAGTGTAGCTGCAGAATAGGGTAGAGGATCCTGGGTTTCTGAACATGAATAAAAGCCATCTGATTTCAGAAAGTTGTGTAGTATTGATTTAAGAAGGCCTTTGTTCAGCCCCTGCACTTGGCTGAATTAAAAAGTCAATCCCGTTAACATTCAGTAGCATTTTTGGAAGATACCGATCTTAGGGGAAAACCTTCATTGTTATACAGGTAATACTTGACTTACAACCACAATTGAGCCCCCAAATTTCCATTGCTAAGCAAGGCCGTTGTTAAGTGAGCTTTGCCTCATTTCATGACCGCCCTGGCTAAGCAAAGCACTGCAGTTGTTAAGTTAATAACACGGTTCTTAAGCGAATCCTGCTTCCCCGGGGACTTTGCTTGTCAGAAGGTCGCAAAAGGGGATCACGTGATCCCAGGACACAGCAGCCGTCATAAATACGAGTCGGTTGCCGAGCATCTGGATTTTAATCACGTGACCACGGGGATGCTGCAAGGGTCATAAGTCTGAAAAACAGTCATTGGTCACTTTTTCCAGTGCTGTCATGACTTTGAACCGTCACTGAGTGAACTGTTGTAAGTGGAGGGCTCCCTGTATTTGCTTTATTTTACAATAGAATAGTTTTGAAATAATGAAATAAAGTGAATGACAGCTCAAATAAAGTGAATATTGCCAATGACTGCTCCGTTCTGTTTTGCTTTTAACTAGGAATGCCTAGTTAAATTGTAACCAAAGTTACAACCCTTTTTCATACTTACGACCTTTGTAGCAGCCCCGTGATCGTGGGATCAAAATTCAGACGATTGGCAACTGGTTCATACTTGTGACTGTCGCTATGTCCCAAGGTCACGGTCCTAAGATCTCCTTTTGTGACTTTCTGACAAGCAAAGTCGATGTGGAAGCTAGTTTCACTTAACAACCGTGTTACTAATTTATCCACTTCAGTGATTCACTTAACAACTGTGGCAGGAAAGTTCATAAAATGGAGCAAAACTCCCTGGGCAAATGTTTCACTTAACAGCAGAAATGTTGGGCTTAGTTGTGATCGTAGGTCGAGGCCTATCTGTACATAGCTTGATTTTAATTGCTTTTATTCCCCAAGTTTGATCCAGTTTGATTAGACAGAGATGGGTATTGAATGTTGGATCTCAGCCACTATGGAGCCCAGGTCATCTTTAATCTTAAATAGAATTAGTCGTCTTCAAAGGAGAAGAATTGAAGCGCAGGTGGTTGGCTGATGTGTTTTGTTGTCGTTATTTTGTGACTTTGAATGAGTGTTAACTAATCCCTGCAGTTTTGATGGAAAGATTTCTTGGAAGTGGTTTGCCATTGCCTGATTCCAAGGACTAAGGGAGAAGCACTGGCCCAAAGTCACCCAGATGTTGGATGGTGGTTGTTTTCACGCCTAAGGCAAGACTGTAACTCAGATCTTCCAGTTCCTTGCCTGGTGCCTTATAGACAGGGTAGATTTGATTAAAATCAAGTCGTTTAAAAACACAATTTAAATCGGGATTTAAATCACTAGTAAAAAAATACTTGATTTAAATCATAATTTTTAAAGAGCAACTGTCATCTCTGTCCTGCAGCAGCTCCTCCTCTGACCCACAGTTGGCTCACCGACAGTCCCACTATTGCAGAATATACAACCTCATGCTACATAATTAAACTCGCATTTCATGCTGAATGAACTAAATTATGAATGTATCTTTAATAGAAAACTATCTTTAGATAGATTTTTACTCCATAAAAAAATCCGATTTAAATAAAAAAAAAATCTGACTTAAATGTTAAAAAATCCATTTTTTAAAAAAATCATCATTTTTTAAATCCATCCTGCCTATAGATACAGCAGGGGTGTCTAACCTTGGCAACTTTAAGACCTTTGGACATCTGCCAGAATTCCCAGCTGGCAGTCATCAGCCATGAGTAGAATTCCCAGCTAGGAATTCTGGGAGATGAAGTCCTCGGGTCTTAAAGCTGCCAAGGTTGGACACCCCTGCTGTATCTATAGGCAGGATGGATTTAAAAAATGATGATTACTACACAGTGGTGAATTTCATTTTTTTTACTACTGGTTCTGTGGTTGTGGCTTGGTGGGCGTGAACTTGGTGGGCGTGGCAGGGGAAGGATACTGCAAAATTTCCGTTGCCACCCCACTCTGGGGCCAGCCAGAGGTGGCATTTTCTGGTTCTCTGAACTACTCAAAATTTCTGCTGCCGGTTCTCTAGAACCTGTCAGAACCTGCTGGATTTCACCCCTGCTACTACACCAAACTGTATCTCAATTTCCTGGCTACAGTTCATTTTTCTCAAGTTGATTGGCTTTCAAAGATCTCCGCTATCTCTTCTGCCACCTAGCCTGAGAGGACAGTCTTGCATCCCAGGTACTAGACAGGGCTGATCTTCCCCTCTGCTTTACAGTTGGATGTCTTCTTCGGTCCATAAAACCTGATTTCTGGTTTCCAGAGCTAAATGCTCGTGTAGATATCTGGCTTTGAAAATACCATCCCCTGAGCATCCGTGCATCTTTCCTCCGCCTTGGGCTGTTTGCGCTTCTTTTCGTCTCTCTCGACTTGTGATGGATCCCCAGAATTGCGGCTGTGCCACCGGCACCTCTTGCTCCTGCAATGGATCGTGCAAATGCAAAAACTGCAAATGTACTTCATGCAAAAAAAGCTGTTGTTCTTGCTGCCCTGCCAGTTGTGACAACTGCGCAAAAGGCTGTGTCTGCAAAGACCCTTCCCTGAACAAATGCAGCTGCTGCCCCTGAACCCCCACCCTTCCTCTTTTTGTAATTAGGTGAAATCTGTTGTGCAGTCAAAATGATTTTTTCAGGCTACAGCGACGTGTGTGTTGCCCTTGTTTTTTTAAAAGCCTGAGAGCATGAAAATAAAGCTGACTTCAGACAAAAAATAAAAAAAAAAAAAAAAAAAAAAAAAAAAAAAAGAAAATACCATCCCCTGTCTGAGAATTCAGGGGTGCATCATGGTTCAGACAACCTTGCTGTCTTCCTCATCTGACATCTGGCAATTCTAAGTGGCCCCAATGTCTGTTGTTACCATCCCATTCAGCTGTTTCCTTGAATGTTAGTATGTCTTTCTGAACCTTGACATTTATCTGGCTTCTATTTATCAACTTTCTATGTAGATCTGTCTGCCTTCTTATCACATGGTTCCTACTCAAGGATTTAACAAGAAGATATCGCTGGCCGTCATCAGCCATTAGCAGAAAGCTTACACTCATGTTTTTATTTCATACCCGAAGAAGGTTGTTACTGGTAGTAGTTTCATGTCCACCTTAGCAGAAATTGTGTAGCATTACAAAAGAATTGCTGAAGGATGTAAACCTACCAGCCCAGGCTGCCTAAGTTCACAACAGTGTTCTGACCCAGCCTTAGGAGAAACAAGAAACAGACTCCTTGTCCTGAAAACCCCTTCTTTGTTTACATCTTGTGAATTAATTGCATTCACACACCGAAAAGTCCAGGCAATAGTCCTTCAAAGAGTTAACTGCAGTACAGACCTTATCAGTTCCTTGAGATAATTGCCAAGCCTTGAGCTCCCAGCCACAAAGCTGCAAATTAAGTTCTGGTAAGCAGTTTCTGAGGCACGAAACACAATGAGCAAAATCTTCAAAAATACGAACTGTTGTCTCCTACAACAAACACTCCCCTTTCCTTCTATTTATTCCCCATCCAGGGAGGAGCCATTCAGTGTCCATGTGTGCTTTGCTTTCAGAGTCAATTCCTTGTCCTCCGTTGTTCTCCTCTCCTGACAGCTTTGGGGATACGTGCATCTGGAGCAGGCCCCAGATGTTCTTCCTCCTCCAAAGGCAGCTGCCTCTCCGATGGCTGGGGAATGTCGGACGGCCCTGGCTCTATCTCTGTGTCCGACACAGCACATCCATCAGAGCTTTCCCCAGATGCCAGAACTGCCCGAGTTCTTTCCCAACCTCCTCATTGTCCACGTCTTCCACCAGCTCCACTGGCAGCTTGTGGGCCACAACACAGAGTTAGGAACAGGATTTTTGGAGAAGGGATGTATATTCTACTTCAAGGGAACTTAAGTTGGTTCCAAATGATGAATTATGTAAAACATTTCATGATTGAAGCAGAGGAACTTTGTTTAAATGAAATGCTAAGCAAACCACTTAATGTTTGCAGGTGCTACATAGGCTGTAGGAAGATCCATGAATAGTAACAAAGGCAAATAAATGTGGAGATTTAAAATGAAGCATTTTGTCACACTATAAAGATCAACCTGACTTGTGAATGCATAAATATTTCTTTCCTCTGCTCTTAAGATAGCCATCTTTTTAATGTCAGGAAGGAAGCTATGTGTGTATGTCTTTTTTATTATTTTTTAAGACATTTTTGAATGTCGTCTTTGTTTGTTTGTTTTTAATTGCTCTTTTAAAAAATATTTTGGCATTTTGTATTTTAACTTCCTTTGAATAAACTAAAAAATTCAGAAAAAAACCCCATCAAGCCTAAGAAGTCAGAAGTTAAAGGAGGTAAAAAATGAACCATTAGATTCAGAGTGTTTGCACACTTGCAATGTGAGAGCTTAGTCAAGAAATTTTCGAGTCCCTTCGGGGAGAGGGGGCGGTCTAGAAATCTAATAAATTAAATTAAATTAATTTAATTAAATTTTAAAAGAAGCAGCTACGTTCTACATGTTCGTTACTGTTCTCTAATGCAGGAAGTCCATTTAGTGATTGAAGTTGCACAGCATTGAAAAAAAGGGACTTATGACTAACAACCATTGCAGTATCTTCCATACCCATTATCAACTGTTATTCTGTTATTCCTCATATTTTGTGTGTCGGTGTATAGTACTTTGTGTGTTGGTGTGTAGTACTTTGTGGATGTGTAATACTTTGTGCGTTGTTGTATAGCCGTGATGACAAAACGATGGCACGTGTGCCACAGGTGGCACGCAGAGCCCTCTCTGCGGGCATACCAGCCATCGCCCCAGCCCAGCTCCACCGTGCATGCGCACAGGCCTCCCATTGGTCAGCTGATTTTCGGTTCTCTGCTGCGCATGTGTGGAGGGGGGCATGCACGGGGGGCACTCACATTGCATTTTGGGGGTTCGTGTGTGGGCGCCCCCCCTGCACCCCATTTTGGGCCTGGAAGGCATCCCCCACCAATTTGGAAGCCAAAACAGGGTGTGGGGGCACCACGCAAGCCCCCCCCCCCGCATGCTCTGTTTTGGGCCTGGAAAAGCACCTGCACTAACCTGGAAGCTAAAAATGGGCGGGCGGGGGAGCGCATGTGCAGCGGACATGCATGCATATGCAGAGGGTCAGGTGCATGTGTGGGGGTGGGGCGTATGCATGGGGGACACTCGCATTGCATTTTTGGGGCTTGTGCGTGCGCTTTGGCCATTTGGCAGCAAAAAAGTTAGCCATCACTGGTGTATAGGGTTATTGTAGTTGAAGACCAATGCGCATGATAGGAAAGTTTCTTACTCCCTCCATCACTCCATCTCTTTCTTCTCCATCACCTCTGTTCTGCATTTGGTAATTGAATTCCGGTATCTGATGAGATGGGCCACAAAGCTTTTGATTATAACATTTGTTAGTTTTTTAAGATCCCTTGAAGTTATGTGCCTCTGTGCGTTGGTTGCAAAAGAATTGGCCGCTTCTATGCATTGTTGGTATTTAACACCAGATAAGTTATCTGATGATAAGATGCATGAAGGTACGTCAAATGAATGTTGGAAGTGTAAAAGTAAATTAAGCGGGGACTTTTGAATCATCTATAGTGGACATGTGATAAAGCAGGGGTGTCCAAACTTGGGAACTTTAAGACTTGTGGACATGCTGGCTGGGGAATTCTGGGAGTTGAAGTCCACAAGTCTTAAAGTTCCCAAGTTTGGACACCCCTGTGATAAAGCAAAAAAGTTTCTGGAGTATGATTCATATTTTAATACAGAAATTTTTTGAAAATGGAGATACTAATGAAACCAGAACTTTTCCTTTTGGGCCTAATGGAAAAAGAACAGGAGAAAAAAAATCTGGAACTTTATTATTATATATGTTGACAGGAGCAGGACTATTATTGTATGCACAAAAACGGAGGGACGCTTCAATTCCTACCTTGGACAAATGGTTGCAGAGGTTGATGGAGTTGGCTGAAATGGCAAAATGAACGACTTTGATGAAAGAAAAGAACATACCGTATTTTTCAGAGTATAAGACACACCTTTATCCCCCCAAAAAAGAGGGTGAAAATCTGGGTGCGTCTTATACACTGAATTTTTGACCTCCCGAAACCCCCCCCCCTTCGCAAAAATCGACATGAAGAGGGTTTGGGAGGCCTGCAAAGTGCCCCTGGGGGCTGGGGAGGGCAAAAAGGAGCAAACAATGGGGCGTTTTTGCTCATTCCCCCCTCCCATCCCCCAGGAGCACTCTACAAGCCTCCCAAAGCCCATGCATGCCCTGTGTTTTGGGAAAAAATGGCCCATTTTCGTGAAAAACGGGCCCTTTTTTGCTCATTTTTGTCCCCCCAGTCCCTAGGAGCACTTTGCAGGCCTTTCAAACTCTCTGCATGCCCCATTTTTCACCAAAAATGAGGCATGCAGAGGGTTTGAAAGCCCTGCAGAGTGCAAAAACTTTTTTTTTTTTAGTTTATCTCTTCAAAATCTTAGTGTGCCTTATACTCCGGTGTGTCTTATACACCGAAAAATATGGTAAATACTTTTGTTTCCACATGGAGACTGCTTCTGAACTTCGTGCTTGATGTGGAGAAGAATGAAATTCTGACTTTGGGTTTTACCGTGTAGATTGATAGATCTTTATAGAAAAAGGCTTGATACTTCATATTATTATGAAAAAGCAAAAAGTTGTGATTTGATGCCTTATTTTACTGTAACAGAGAGAGTTGGAAGTCAATGCTTCTTTTTCTTCCCTCCCCCCTTATCTTTCCTCACTTCTCTCCCGTCCACACTGCTTTTCTATTTATTTTTGGACCAACTGTAGTCTCCGAGTGCATCTCAAGGGAAGCCCCATGTAGAGAGCATTGCAGTAGTCCAGGCGAGACGTCACTAGCGCATGGGTGACTGTGCGTAGGGCATCCCGGTCCAATAAGGGGCGCAATTGGCGCATCAGGCGAACCTGATGGAACGCCCCCCTTGCCACGGCTGTTACATGGTCATCCATGGACAGCCGGGCATCTAGGAGGACGCCCAAATTGCGCACCTGTTCCATGGGGGCCAGTTGCACGCCCCCGATGGCCAGAGATGGAAGCAACTGGTTGAACCGGGAGGCCGGAAGCCACAGCCACTCCGTCTTGGAAGGGTTGAGTTTTAGTCGGTTGCCATCCATCCAGACCCGTACGGCCTCCAAACACCGGGACATCATTTCCACGGCCTCATTGGGGTGGTTCGGGGTGGAAATGTATAGCTGAGTATCATCAGCATACAGATGATATCCCACCCCAAAACCACGGATGATCTCGCCCAGCGGTTTCATGTATGTGTTGAACAGGAGAGGCGAGAGCACCGATCCCTGTGGCACTCCACATGTGAGTGGCCTCCGGGTCGATCTCTGCTCCCCTGCCAACACACGTTGCGTCCGGTCAGAGAGGTAGGAGCCAAACCACCGTAAAATGGTGCCCCTGACTCCCAGCCCCTCTAGCAACAGGATACCATGGTCGATGGTATCGAACGCCGCCGAGAGATCTAATAGGACCAGGATAGAGGAACAACCCCTATCTCTGGCCCTCCAGAGATCATCAACCAATGCGACCAAGGCCGTCTCCGTGCTGTGCCCGGGTCGGAAGCCGGACTGGCGCGGGTCTAGATAATCATTTTCCTCCAGGTGACGTGGGAACTGTTGTGCCACCACACTCTCTACAACCTTCGCTAAAAAAGGAAGGTTGGAGACTGGACGATAGTTGACTAGATCCGTTGGGTCCAGGGAAGGCTTCTTGAGCAGGGGCCTCACCACCGCCTCTTTCAAGGCGGCCGGTAGAAACCCCTCACCCAACGAAGCGTTCACTAGGCCCAGGAGCCAGTCGCGCGTAACCTCCCAGGATGCCAGTACAAGCCAGGAGGGACACGGGTCCAATAAACATGTGGTAGGTCGCAGACGTCCACGCAACCTGTCCAAATCCTCGATGGCAACCGATTTTGTATTTTATAGTACTTTATCTATATACATAAAAATGTCTCTGTGTGTGTGTGTGTGTTCCAGCATAACTTTGGAACTCCTTGAGCAATTTCAACCAAACTTGATACACTTGGTACACAGATGGCTTATTAATCTCTGGAAACAAATACTGTGAGGGAAAAATACCCCCTCAGGGTGTGTGTTCTGTTAAGATACAGCCTGTTGTGCCTTAAAATAGCTTCTACTGTACTGCTGTAAAATGACTTCTACTGTACAGCACAGTGGAGTTGCCATGGTAATGGCTTCACCGTACTCCACAAGGGGTCTCCCTCTGGTAGGGGGGAAATCCAACATTAGAAATTACGTTTGGTCCAGACATTTTCAACAAGGCTTTGATTATTTTTGAGGACTTCTGAGGGCACAGGAAAAACATTTGTAACTAATCGTTGCCGAAATCAGGGTTTTTCCTGTCTAATACAGGATTAGGATAAATAAATACCCGGGCAACACTGGGTTATCAGCTAGCAACTCAATAAAAATGTTAAATGCAACAGAATTGACCACTTCTGTAGAAATGTTATTACCCTCAGAACATGAGCTAATATGGGGAGGATTCTACCAAGAGGAGTCTGGATTTTTGTAACTCTTCTTTTGTCAACATATTAAACTTGTTTTTTTTTTCCTTTCTGCTTGTCAAATATAACAATTTGCAGTCAATGCTATTAATTGGTAACAGTGTAAATCCATGCATGGTTGGTTTTTGGTTTTTGTTTTGGTAGGAATTATGTGATAATTGTTAGCAGTCCAGAGTAAAGGTCTTGACACTCTAACTATGGCAGGACTCAGCCCAAGTTTGAAACGGTTTTTAGAGACTCGCAGAAAGAAGTGGGCAATTGAGCTGTTCATACAGCAAAACTGTACAATTAATTTTGCAGATGTCAGTGCAGACAACTCAAAGAGTATTATGGGAAGGAAGTTTGGTCTTTGTATTCCATCTTGATCTGGATTTAGAAGTTTATCGTAGAAGCGATTCCATCTCGAGTCCTATCCTGTGGTGGAGAGTTAAGACATTCAGTTGAAGATTGTTATTACCTGTCAACAGGCACGAACCGGTAGCGGAAATCGTTGGTGCCCCCCCAATGCCCGTTCACCCTCTCACCCTCACAGGCTCTATGCCTTCCCATTTAGGCACTTTTTAAAGTCAAAGCGCATGCGCAGAAGGCTGAGCGCACGCACAGACGGGGCATGTGCGCTCACATTTGTGAACCGGTAGGGAAGGTGAGTGAATACCACCCCTGCCTGTCAAAGTTCTCAAGACCAATTTGATTAAGGATCAAGGTTCTCAAGACCAATTTGATTAAGGATCAAGGTTCTCAAGACCAATTTGATTAAGGATCAAGGTTCTCAAGATCAATTTGATTAAGGATCAAGATCATGTGAACAATTAAGATCATGTGAACAATTACCACTACACTGGTAAGACCACACTTGGAATGCTGCATTCAGTTTTGGTCATGCTACAAAGATGTTGAGACTTTAGAAAGAGTGCCGAGAAGAGCAAACATTGATGATTAGTGGGCTGAGGGCTAAAAGATATGATGAATAGTTGTGGGAACTAGGCATGTCTAGTCTACTGAAAGGAATAATCGGATGACATGATAGTAGTCACAGAGGGGTTGTCACAGAAAAGAGGGGACCGATCTCTTCTCCAAAGTATCTAAGGCAGAACAAGAGTGGAAGCTTAATAAAGAGAGATCAAACCCAGAAATAAGAAGAAAGTTTCTAACTCTGAAAACAATCAGTGGGACAGCTTATCACTGGAGGTTATCAAGAACAGACTGGACAATCATTTGCCCAGAATGGTATATGGCAGTAATGGCTAAACTTTTCGACACCGAGTACCGAAACTGGAGCGCCAGAACCCAGAAGAGAGCAGCTGGGCGGTGGGCATGCATGTGGCAGCTGCTCTTTCGGGTTCTGTTGTGCGCATGCACACTGGCCAGTTGCTCTCTTTTGGGTTGCGCGCACCGGCCAGCTGGTCTTCATGTGAAGAGCAGCTGGCCAATGTGCATGAACCCCGAAGAACAGCTGGCTGTTGCACGCATGCGCACCGGACCAGCTGGCCGACATGCATGCCTGCGACGGAACCAGTAAGAGCAGCTGGCGACAGTACATGTGCCCACAGAGAGGGCTCTATGTACCACCTCTGGCATGCGTGCCATAGATTCACCATCACGGGTATATATATGGCCTCCTGTTTGAGCAGAGGATTTGGACTAGAAGACTCCAAGTTGCCTTCCATCTCCCTGTTATTCCGTATTCTGGAACATTTTTTATTAATTCCTAAAGCAACTGTGGTGCTTTCCCCAACTATTCTTGAAATAACCAACATCTGAAAGCCAATACCGCAGTTGATATTTCTCTAGCATCTTTTTATTATTATTTGGGGGGAGGGAGGGGCAGCTGTAGAAGTTACGAAACTTTTCGACATTCTAAAATTCTTGCATTTAAAAGTCCTTTTCAATTGGTAATGAAGAATTTGCTGGCTTTTCTTTTCCTTTCCAGATTTTATTTAGCAAATTAAAAAAAAAAGCCTCTTGGAAAAGTCAAAATGGAATGAGTTTTGACAGACCAGTTATAATTTTAAAAAAAAAATCTGTTGCCCAAGAAGGCGCTTGTAGATGAGTAAAGTAGAAAATATGTCAGCATTGTCATTTTCCCCTATTCTAGCCTAGCCATAAATTTATATGCAATTCATTACATTTAGATTTTTAGGATATTAAGCATTGCCTTTATGTGCTTTCCATCTGTCTGGTTGCTTTGTAGTTCTAACCAAATATTTTTTTTTCCTCCCCCAGATTTAATATTAGGCTTTTCCTGCATTTTGCTGACTCAGATCCTGGATTTCCAAGAAGAAGAATGCTGACTCTCTGGTGTTGTTGAAATACTAACTTCTGTTTTTTGGCTTCTCTCATCCTTCATGGAGGAGCTCAAACCTACTCCAGGGCCAGTAAGAACGGGTTTCTTCTTAATTTTTTCATACTTGTTGATCGATAAACTTAAGGGTCTCACGGTGGAAAACGAAAAGCAGGTGACTTTGTTATAACGGCAAGCTTTCCCTACTGGTGCGAAACGGCGCTTATTTAAACGAGAGCCGCGTCAGCCAATTGGATGCAGGCAGCGGCTGGCAGGAATGGAAGGGAGCTTCGTTTGGGGATTTAAGCTCAGCTTGGAGATGAAGAAGAGGGCTGTTGAAATGTGGCTGTAACAGCCGAGTGGATTCACCTCCAAAATGATGGCTCTTTTCAGATGGCAAGGAATGACCTGCAAAGATCAGCTTTGTGTTTTGGAATAGGACCGTAGCACTCTAAGGATGCCCAGGAGAGGATTAATATTTCAAGCCAGAACGCGATGGCTTTTGGTCGGGTTAGCTTTGCTGCTGAGTCTGTTACTGATCATGTATCTCCTGGAGTGCGCCCCACCAACCGAAAGCAACCGATCGCTTCCTGGCCTCAGCGGGGATCATTTTGGTAAAGAGCATTACCAGGCCCTTCTTCAAGAGCAGGAAGAACACTACCAAGACAGGGCCGCCAGCCTGAAGCGTCAGATCGCCCAACTGAAGCTGGAACTTCAAGAGATGAGCGAGAAATTGAAGCTCTTGCAGGATAAGAAAAACCCCAAAGTCCAGAGCATGGGCTCGCCGGGCATCAAGGAACAAACGTCCAACGATCTCTTAGAATACCTGCATTCCCAAATAGACAAAGCCGAAGTGAGCATTGGCGCCAAGCTGCCCAGCGAATACGCCGTGATTCCTTTTGAGAGTTTTACCTCCATGAAGGTGTACCAGTTGGAGATGGGACTCACCCGTCACCCGGAGGAGAAGCCTGTCCGGAAAGATAAGCGGGATGAGTTGGTGGAAGTGATTGAGGCGGGCCTGGAGGTGATCAATAATCCCGACGAAGAAGGACAAGAGGAAGACGACGGAATCGGGGAGCGGCAGCTTTACAGCGAAAGTGATTTCGTAGAAGGTATGTTTCCACCTGGCTCCTTCTGACCCAGCTCCCCAAACACGGCAAATCCTCTGTAGTTGAAGCTATGATTCCTTTATTAGGAGCCCCGGTAGCCCCGGCAAAAAGTTTATCTCTCAACGCAGGCTAATAAGTCCATCCGGCAGGGAGAGGAATAGTTGTCTGACACATCTATTCATCTCCGCCCCCTGCCTTTTATCCCCAGAGTAGGGTGAGGCTTCGCTAGCAGCGGTGGCTCTTCAACCCAAGGACCGGCCCATAGATTTCCCTTGCTCTGCTCTCCTCTGCCTTCTGCGCACCCACGTATCAGGCACTGGACCCAGCTGTTCTACTCTTCCTCATCAGCCACTTCCAGACCTGGGGGCTGTTGATTCTCCATCTGTGGGCTGACAGATGGCCCAGGCTCTGCCTCTGTCTCTCTCTCTGCCAGCTCCATTCCCTCTTCCACCTTGGAGATCTCAGGTTGCCTTGATGCTGGCCCTGACTCCCATTTCTCCTCCTCATCTGATTCGGCTGGTGGAGGGGCCAGTGGCCGACAGACCACAGCACTAGCCTTGGAAATCAGAGTTTGCAGGAAGGCATTCTGCCCCGATCACGCACAGGTAGTCCTCGACTTACGACCACAATCGGGCCCCAAGTTTCCATTGCTAAGTGAGACCATGGTTAAGTGAGTTTTCTTCCCCATGTTACGATTGATCTTGCCACAGTTGTTAAGTGACTCACAGAAGTTGTTAAGTGAATCTGGCTTCCCCGTTGACTTTGTTTATCAGAAGGTCCAAAAAGGATCAACGTGGCACCCACACACACACCCAGGGACCCTGCCACCAACATAAATATGAATAGAATAGAACAGAATAGAATTCTTCATTGGCCAAGTGTGATTGGACACACAAGGAATTTAACATTGGTGCATAAGCTCTCAGCGTACATATAAAGACAAGATACATTCGTCAAGAATCATAAGGTACAACACTTAATGATAGTCATAGGGTACAAATAAGCAATCAGGAAACAATCAATATCAATATAAATCGTAAGGATACAAGCAACAAAGTTACAGTCCTGCAGTCGTAAGTGGGAGGAGATGGGTGACAGGAACGATGAGAAGACTAATAATATTAGTCGTGAATAGTTTGACAGTGGTGAGGAAATTATTTGTTTAGCAGAATGATGGCATTTGGGGAAAAACTGTCCTTGTGTCTAGTTGTTCTGATGTGCAGTGCTCTATAGTGTCATTGTGAGGGTAGGAGTTGGAACAATTTATGTCCAGGATGTGAGGGGTCTGTAGATATTTTCGCAGCCCTCGTTCTGACTCGTGCAGTGTACAGGTCCTCAATGGAAGGCAGGTTGGTAGCAATTGTTTTTTCTGCCAGTTGCTAAGCTGGCACTTGACCACAGGGATGTTGCAACGGTTGTTAAGTGTGACAAACGGTCATAAGTCACTTTTTTCAGTACCATTGTAACTTTGAATGGTTACTAAATGAACGGTTGTAAATCAAGGACCTGCCTGTATGACAGATTACAAAACAAAAGACGGAGCTGTTTACTTGCTTACAAAGAGTTTGATTATGATCGGATGCTAAAAATGTTTAAACAGGTGTTGGGGGTCACACTGAGAAATATGATAATATGTACAGTACAGCAGGTGTGTTCGTAAGCTTTTGTGTTGAGAATAGGCCAGTTAAAGAGTCTGTTCAGCTTTATTGTGTCCAGATTCTAACATACGTGATATTGGCAGAATTAACGACAGCTTGATGATGGATACTGTTTTCAGCCCATCCTTAATCCTGAAAATCTCAGCTATCTTAAAGTCTAAGCCAGCTTCAGATACAGTTATTTTTAGGGCTTTCCTTCCCAATAATTCAAGTCATCACTTATAATCTTCCTCCACCTTGGAGAGTTGAAGGAGTTATTGAGAACTATATATAACCATCTCCCCCCCAAAGCACAAGATTGGGTAGAAATGTTTTTTAAAGTTTATTTTTTAAATTAAAAATATAGGACAGTGACAGCTAACCTTTTTGTTGTTGCATGCTAAAAGAGTGTGTATTACACAATGCCCGTGTGACACCCCTGCACACCAGGAAGGCTGTGTGCGCATGCCTGGGGGTGGGGGGAGCACAGGGGAATGCGGCATTCCTCCCCACCCCATGTGGCTCATTTTGGGTCCAAGGAGGCTCCAGGAAGGCCTACTAGGCTCAAAACGGGGCGTGGGGGACCAAAAATGGGCCACGTGGGGGGGGACACAACACATCCCCCTTTGCTCCCCCTGCCCCCAGGCATGCACGCACCGCCTTCCTGCCCCCCGCACATCCGCGACAGAGACCCAAAAACCAGCTGGTCAGCAGGAGACACGCGCATATGCGCGGTGGAGCTGAACTAGGGCGACAGCTCCCATGCCTGCAGAGAGAGCTCTGCATGTCACCTGTAGTATGTGTGTCATAGGTTCGCCATCACAGCCATAGATCATTGAGGACTACCTGAAAAAAGTAACAATAATCCAGTTTCATACTTCTTTGGGGAGGGGGGGAAATCTCTGAGCTTGATTCATCATTAATGTCCATCAACATCACAGCACTGATGAAGTGACCTAGTTTGGTAATGAAACGTCTGCAAGAAACCACCGAGAGCACCGAGGACTCCCCATTTCAATCCCGAGCTACAAAGATTCTCTTCCATCTTCTTCTTCTTCTTGTTGTTGGCCATCTAATGTTTTCTAAACTAGAAATCTACACCGTCACAGGTTGTGACTTACCTGCCACACATGATTGCCCACCATAACTCTATCTAAGATTGGTATGCCAAATGAACTATCAAATACTGAGTAGGTCACAACACGTGGCTCATGGGTTATGCTTTACAGTTTCTGCCAGCAGGTCCATTAACTATCTATTACTTAATGACAAATCTTGCTCGGTGTTTGCTATCTATTCTAGGAATCTTAAGCTAGGTGTACTTAGAGCCTTAAATATTTCTTGCTGATGACATATTAATGAAACACAGAGTTTGCTTTGGCAAAACACACCAGTCTTCATTCTCTGATCTGCTGCTTCTCTTCCTCCAGTTCCTTTGCTAGTTTCCCAGACAGTGATTCATGTTAATAGTCAGTGAATTCGAATGCTTTTAATGTTTTACTCGAGACCCATGAATAAATTGGATTTTCTTCACTTGGTGTGGCGTTTAGAAGCTAATATAGGAAATGCATGGAAAGAGAAGACAACTATTCAAGACCAATGCATAAGAGAGATGGGAAACAGCCTAACCATAAGCCTAACTATAAGAAGCTTATAGTGGTGATCCCAAAGGTGATTTTTTTCCAAGAAGGCAAATCAGAATAGAGCTGGAAGGGACCTTGGAGTTCTTCCAGTCCAGCCCCCTGCTCAAGCAGGAGATCCTATACCAGTGATGGTGAACCTATGGCGCGCGTGCCACATGTGGAGCCTGTGGAGCCATTTGTCAGGGCACGCAAGTTCACCCTTTTTAAAAGCCACTTTTCGCCCTCCCCAGGCTCCCCAGGATTTATAGGAGCCTGGGGAGGGCGAAAAGAGCCCCCCCCCGGAGGCCCTCCGGAGGCTTCAGGGACGGTCCGGAGGCTTCCCTGAAGCCTTCGGAACGCTTAAAACGACCCTCCGAGCAAACTGGAAGTGACTTCCAGTTTGCTCGGAGGGTTGTTTTGAGCGCTCCGAAGGCATCAGGGAAGCCTCCGGACTGTCCCTGAAGCCTTTGGAGCGCTCAAAACGATCCTCCAAGAAAACCGGTTTGCTCAGGGGGTCGTTTTGAGCGCTCCAAAGGCGTCAGGGAAGCCTCCGGACCGTCCCTGAAGCCTCCGGACAGTTCCTGAAGCCTCCGGAGGGTCTCCGGGGGGGCGGGGAGGCTTTTTTCGCCCTCCCCAGGCTCCTATCTCTGGAGCCTGGGGAGGGCGAAAAAAGCATGCAAAAATGGGGGTCACACCTCTAGTGCGCGTATGCGCACGGGGGGGGGTCGCGCATTGCATTATGGGTGTGGCACGTTTGCACACGACCCCCCTGCACTCCCCCCACTTGTGGCACGCGAGCCAAAAAAGGTTCGCCATCGCTGTCCTATACCATTTCAGACAAGTGGCTGTCCAGTCTCTTCTTAAAAACCTCCACAACTTCTGGTTGCAAGCTGTTCCATTGGTTAATTGTCCTCACTGTTAGGAAGTTTCTCCTTAGTTTCAGGTTGCTTCTCTCCTTGATTAGTTTTCATCCATTGCTTCTTATCCTGCCTTCAGGTGCTTTGGAGAATAATTGACCCCCTCCACTTTCTGGCAGTCCCTCGAAGGCTGCTATCATGTCCCTGTCCCCTCCCCAGGCCTTCTGTTCTCTAGATGAGCCAAACCCAAATCCTGCAACTGTTCTTCATATGTTTTTGTCTCCAGGTCTTTAATGATCTTAGTTGCTCTTCTTCGCACTTTTTCCAAAGTCTTTTTTTTTTCCATGAACCAAAGAAGCTTCTCGGATGAGAAGTGAAACATTTTCAAAGATGAAAAAACGCCCCCAAGAAAGTCCAGCTGCCTTTTGGGGAAAAAAATCACCTTTGGGACAACCATGACCTGGATGATTGAGAATCTCCATAGACCTCTTAGTGCAGTGATGGCTAACCTTTTTGTCATCGCGTGTCGAAAGTGCGCGCACATACGTATGACAGTGCATGTGTGCACCCACACACATAATGCAATACGCACGTGACCCCCCCACCCGCTGCCCCGCACATGCACCCTGCTCCCCTTTGCCCATTTTTGGCTTCCAGGTTGGTGCAGGAGGCTTTCCAGGCCCAAAACGGGGAGCGGGAGGGGGTACATGCCCCTCCATGCCTCATTTGGGGCCTGGAAGGCCTCCTACACCAACCTGGAAGCCAAAACACGATGCAGGGCTGCGCAAGGTCCCAAAATGCAATACGAGTGCCCCGCACATGTGGCCCATCCCCCCATGCATGGACACGCGCATCCCCCACATGACCCCTGCCCCCCCCACATGTGCAGCAGAGACACGAAGACCAGCTGGCTGGTGGGAGGTGCGGGCGCATGCGCGGTGGAGCTGGGCTGGGGTGATGGCTGGCATGCCCTCAGAGAGGGCTCTGCATGCCACCTGTAGCACGTGTGACATAGTTTCACTATCACGGGCTTAGTGATAGCCACGCTTGATCCCTAGATCTTCAGACAGCAGAACTGAGGAATTCTCTTCTGGGTCCCACTTGAATTCCAAAAGCACACCCATGAAACCTGATTTTATTGGCTCACTAAAAATGTTTATGGTGGCGATTGCATTGGGACATTTCCAAGATGTGAGATCAGTTCCTCCGTAGCTCCCTAGTAGTAAATATCTGCAGTTATTTAAAATGATGGTTGAGATTCATACTCCACTCTGAATACCTCCCCTCAGAATTACAACATTTTCATGCATGAGTTGCACTCTTGAATAGCCATGAAATATATGTCTGTTGCGTTCTGACTTTGTCTTCCTAGTGTAATTTCCTATTGCACAAGGCCTTAAACTGAAAATTAGCCGAAGCCAGATGTTTGCAGACTCTGGAGTTTGTAGGTATTGTTGAACCATTCCGCAATCCTTGTGGGGAAAGCAGTTCAGGCAGTAAATTTTTAGAGCTTACTGCTTCTTTTTGTAAACTCCAACCTTCCTTCCTTTGTCAGTTTTTTTTTTAGTTTGGTGAAGAAATGGGGCCCCCTTTAAAACCATTTTGGTCAGCTTGCTTGAGATGGTTTGTGGGTCAACGGGTACTTCTCTCTTCTCCTTTTTAGATTTCAACAGGATGAGTTTGGCGTTTTGTAATTGAGTTGAAGCACTACTGACTTGTTTCAGGGGAAACAGGAATTCCCTGTTCCTGGTTACAGTTAGCTACAAGGTGAGATGTTCCCCACAAAGTAACTATTTTTGACCAATCTGCTATTTTAATGCCAATGCCAACGGTTTAAACTTTAGGAGCAGCGTGTTGTTGTTGTTACTCGCGAAGTCATGTCCGACCCATCATGATCCCATGGACAACGTTCCTCCAGGCCTTCCTGTCCTCTAAATGGACCTCTGGAGTCCATTTAATCTCACACCAACTGCTTTAGTGACTCCATCCAGCCACCTCGTTCTCTGTCGTCCCTTTCTTCTTTTGCCCTCAATCATTCCCAGCATTGGGCTCTTCTCCAGTGAGTCCTTCCTTCTCATTAGGTGGCCAAAGTATTTGAGTTTCCTCTTCAGGATCTGGCCTTCTAAAGAGCAGTCAGAGTTGATCTCCTCTAGGACTGATCGCCTTGCAGTCCAAGGGACTCACAGGAGTCTTCTCCAGCACCATAAGTTCAAAGGCCTCCATTCTTTAGCACTCAGCCTTTCTTATGGTCCAACTTTCACAGCCATCCATTGCAACTGGGAAAACCATAGCCTTGACTATATGCACTTTTGTTGGCAGGGTGCTGTCTCTGCATTTTAGGATGCTGTCTAGATTTGCCATAGCTTTCCTCCCCAGGAGCAAGCGTCTTTTAATTTCTTGGCTGCAGTCCCCATCTGTGGTGATCTTGGAGCCCAGGAAAATAAAATCTGTCATTCCTTCCATGCTCTTTCCAACTATTTGCCAGGAATTGAAAGGGCTGGAAGCTATGATCTTAGTTTTCTTAATGTTTTCTTAAAGAACAGAGTATATCATGCTCAAAAAATCCAATAACCCCAAGCAAAGACTGGCTTCAGCTTTTCAACCCTTCCAAAGATTTGAGTTGCATTGAAATCATTGCTGAAATGAGTCTCTCAAGCTTTACGGTAACATGTAATTGGAGGAAATAAAATTCCTACATTGCTAGTGGAGGTTGAATTTTAAATTCTGTCTGCTTGGACTTCAGGCCCTGTTTGGGTGAGTAGCAGTACTGGGGGGATCAGAGACAGCCCATGTATCATTCAGAAGAATATAGCAAGGTTCAAGACCAATGAAAGTTTGGTCTTAATGGAATAGGATTCCAATTTTATTTATTCATTTGTATCCCTCCTTTATTATTTTTTTACAAATAACTCAAGGCAGCCAATCTTTGAGATATCCAACATACCTTCCTCCTCCTCTTTTTCCCTCACAACAACCCTGTGAGGTGGTTTGGACTGAGAGAGAGAGAGGGACTGGCCCAAAGTCTCCTAGCTGACTTTCAGGCAAGACTAGAACACACAGTCTCCTGGCTTGTAGTAGGGTGCTTTAACCACTAGAGTAAGCTACTGGTTCTTTCTTTCTTTTTTCTTTCTTTCTTTCTTTCTTTCTTTCTTTCTTTCTTTCTTTCTTTCTTTCTTTCTTTCTTTCTTCTTTCCTTCCTTCCTTCCTTCCTTCCATCCATTTTTCCCTGTCTCCTTCTTACTTTCCTTTCACCTTTCCTTCCTCTTTCTTTCTTTCTTTCTTTCTTTCTTTCTTTCTTTCTTTCTTTCTTTCTTTCTCTCTCCCTCTCTCTTTCACTCCCTCCCTCCTCCCCTCCCTTCATTCCATCCTTTCTTCATTCCATCCATTTTCCTCTTTACCTTCTTATTTCCCTTCCTCCCTCCCTCTCTTTCTCTCTCCCTCCCTCCCTCCTTCCCTCCCTTCCTTGCTTCCTTTCTCCCTCTCTCTCCCTCTTTCTGTCAATAACAAAAAAATCAATATGGATCCTCCAGTCACACACCTCTCACTCCAAATACTCAGCAGTTCATAAATAGGGCCTTGGGAGGGAAAAGATAATTTGGGAAACGTACTAGATTTGCTAAAGCACTAAAACAGGAGTGAAATCCACTTACCTTTGCTACCGGTTGGATAGCAATGTGAGCGCACACACACCCCCTTTGCTTGCATTCGCCACCTCCGTGCATTTGCAGGATCTTCTGCTCATGTGCAGAGCATACCTGCAAAGATAAGCGAACAGCGAGGGTGGGAGTCTGCTGTGCCACGCGATTTAGATTAGCTAGAGAGCAGGAAATCCTACTTTCTAGCTAATATAAATCATGCTGATCGTCGAAAAATCATTTTTTTTACTGCTGGTTTGAGCGAACCGGTCCGAACTGGTAGCATTTCACCGCAGAACTAAAGATATTAGAAAGCCTCATTCCTCTTAAGAAATTAAATGATATTAGGGCTCTGATGAATTTGGCCAGGTCCCCAAAGCAGGGGTGAAATCCAGCAGTTTCTGACAGGTTCTGGAGAACCGGTAGCGGAAATTTTGAGTAATTCGAAGACCCGGTAGCAGAAATTTTGAGTAGTTTGGAGAACCTGCAAATGCCACCTCTGGCTGGGCCCAGAGTGCGGTGGGAATGGAGATTTTGCAGTATCCTTCCCCTGTCAAGCCCACCAAGCCACACTCACAGAACCGATAGTAAAAATAAATAAATTTCGCCATTGCCTCAAAGGTCAGATAATCATAACCCTTTGGAGAAAGAATCATTCTCTTCTTAAATTTGGGGTTTTATCCTGTATCCTAACTAATGCTTTTGAGGGCTTACTAAACAGAGTAACACAAAAGGGAAAAAAAAGTTTGTTAAAATTGAAGGTTGCAAAGAAGGAACAGAAGAAGAGTTTGATAAGGAGTGGAAGGTCATGGACATGTCTCAGTACTGTAGCCAAAACTTATTTAATTTTCTGCTTACTCTACATGCGAGATAACAAACCTCATCATTCTGTTTCAAGGTGCCCAGTTGGCATTAAGTTTTACATGCCAGGATTAACATCAGATACACCCTGCAATGGGAATTATGCAGCCCTTTGGGTCTCTCTCTCTCCGTCTCTGTTTGTGTGTGTGTTCCACTTATTAAACAATAAAACATCTGGAACAAAATCAGCAGAAATCACCACAAACCTATTGTTGTAATGAAGTAAACGGAATTTTAAAGAAGAAACCTCAACTTTTGCTTCCCTTTGTGTGTTGAAGTTAGGTATCCATCTTCCCGTGTCTGGAGTATTTCTTTTATTACTTGATTTCATTCATCATTTTCAATAGTAATTGATATTGGTATGTGAAAAGCGGTGGCTCATGGATACGACACTGAGCTTGTTGATCAGAAAGGTCGGCAGTTTGGCGGTTCGAATCCCTAGCCTAGCGCCACATAACGGAGTGAGCTCCCGTTACTTGTCCCAGCTTCTGCCAACCTAGCAGTTCAAAAACACATAAAAATGCAAGTAGAAAAATAGGAACCACCTTTGGTGGGAAGGTAACCACGTTCCGTGTGCCTTCGGTGTTTAGTCATGCTGTCCACATGACCACGGAGACGTCTTCAGACAGCGCTGGCTCTTTGGCTTTCAAACGGAGATGAGCACCGCCCTCTAGAGTTGGGAACGACTAGCACATATGTGCAAGGGGAACATTTAGCTTATGTGAAAGAACTTTTCATAAAATTCTTCCTTGAAACTTTTGTTCTCAAACTGTATATGATTCTTTTACCGCGGAATTCTATGCAGCCTTTGTGATGGCGATTAAATTTAAATTCTTGAACCTAGGAAAACAAGAACAAAAAAACAACCCTCAGCTTATCTGAAAGCCAATTGAAGTTCATTGCCAGTCTTAAATTCATTCTGGTTCCAATTGTCTGTTGTTTTGTGTTACTCATTTTCCCTCTTGTTCAAAAGATGCATCATAAAATACATTTTTTAAAAACCGCACAGAATGTATTGCATTCCTGTCTAGGTTGGAGGTTAAATTTGATCTCCACACTGCATTTACTTAGGATAAACCCTCCACGGTGTGCATAAGAGAATAGAATAGAATATGGAATCAGAATAGAATGGAATAGACTAGGAATAGGAAATAGAATAAAATAGAATAGAATGGAATGGAATGGAATGGAATAGGAATAGGAATAGGAAATGGAATAGGAAATGGAATGGAATGGAATGGAAATAGCAAATAGAGTAGAATAGAGTAGAATAGAGTAGAATAGAATAGAATAGAATAGAATAGAATAGAATAGAATTCTTTATTGGCCAAGTGTGATTGGACACACAAGGAATTTGTCTTTGGTGCATATGCTCTCAGTGTACATAAAAGGAAAAAATATACATTCATCAAGAATCATAAGATACAACACTTAATAATAGTCATAGGGTACAAATAAGCAATCAGGAAACAATCAATATAAATATAAATCGTAAGGATACAAGCAACAAAGTTACAGTCATACAGTCCTAAGTGGGAGGAGTTGGGTGATAGGAACTATGAGAAGATTAATAGTAATGCAGCCTTAGTGAATGGTTTGACAGTGGTGAGGAAATTATTTGTTTAGCAGAGTGATGGCATTCGGGGGAAAAACTGTCCTTGTGTCTAGTTGTCTTGATGTGCAGTGCTCTATATCATTGTTTTGAGGGTAGGAGTTGAAACAATTTATGTCCAGGATGTGAGGGGTCTGTAGATATTTTCACAGCCCTCTTTTTGACTCTTGCAGTGTACAGGTCCTCAATGGAAGGCAGGTTGGTAGCAATTGTTTTTTCTGCAGTTCTAATTATCCGTTGGAGTCTGTGTCTGTCTTGTTGGGTTGCAGAGCCAAACCAGACAGTTATGGAGGTGCAGATGACAGACTCAATAATTCCTCTGTAGAACAGAATCAGCAGCTCTTTGGGCAGTTTGAGCTTCCTGAGTTGGCACAGAAAAAACATTCTTTGTTGTGCTTTTTTGAAGACGTTTTTGATGTTAGGTGTCCATTTTAGATCTTGAGATACGATAGAACCTAGAAATTTGAAGAGTGATGGGTTTTCATGTTTTATATAATTCAGCATACCGTGTTTCCCCAAAAATAAGATAGCGTCTTATTTTCTTTTGACCTCCCAAAATAAGCACTTGGCCTTATTTTCGGAGAGGTCTTATTTTTGAGGTGCAGGAGGCAGTGAACGTGGTCACCTTGTAAGGGCTCCTCTCCTAACTTAAGAAAGTGAAGACTCTTGAAATGGAGTATTTCAAAAGGAACCTTCTCCATAGGGGGGGGGGGAGTATCCAGGATGAGTTGACCTTGTCCTCTCATTGATTGGGCTGAGTCAGATAAGCTCTTTGGGTTACACCCTGGTCACCGGGGTACTACCCAGTTATTGACTCAGCCCTCAACTGGGCGGTTATGCCATCCTGGAACTCCTGAGAATCCTAAGGAAAAAACTAGAGACTTTTTTAAAAAGCGCAAATATTACCATCAACTGCCTGAGTGAGTATCTGGAGACTCACAGAAAGCCTGGTGGGGCTAGGTGCGGTTGCCATTAGCCCCCGGGGCGGTGCACAGCCCAGGTCACTAAGATGATGGGATTTCAGGCATTTCAGCACCAGGGAGTCAATTGTAAAATATCAGTTGTCACAGGCACTGATAATAAATTGACTCCAAAGCCCCCCTCCTCCCAATTGAATGGAAGTATCATTCCTTCTTTATCTCCTCCTCTGTCTCCTCCTCCTCTGTCTCCTCCTCCTCTGTCTCCTCCTCCTCCTCCTCCTCCTCCTCCTCCTCCTCCTCCTCCTCCTCCTCCTCCTCCTCCTCCTCCTCCTCCTCCTCCTCCTCCTCCTCCTCTTCTTCTTCTTCTTCTTCTTCTTCTTCTTCTTCTTCTTCTTCTTCTTCTTCTTCTTCTTTAATGTTTGCTAATATAGATAATGCAGTGGCAGCCACAGAATTTTATAAATTGGTTGGTACAAATGTTGCTTACGATGTAAGAACAAATGTGCAACTTAAAACAAGCTGACTCAAGTCATCCCTGTTTCTCTAAAAATCGCCCAAAATCGTTCCATAAATTACCCAATGTGCCAGATGATCTCATTCTGAACTTTCCTTCCTGGACTGTTATTTTTGCATACCAGAATTTACAGCGGGAGAGTCATGTTTTCTGGAAAGGGGGAAAAAAATTTCCCCTTAATACTGATGTTGCAAGAGCTGCTTTGTAGATTCATATCTCACCTACTTTAGCTGGAAGTAAGATTTGACCAAAAACTTGGCTTAGTTGGATAAAGACCTTGAAACAGTTGACATCCTTGTATGTATGAATGACATATTTCTTTTGGTTCTGTTTCCATTTTTTGTTTAATGTTTTAAGGCAGTTTTTAAAATATGGACCTGGCTGGATTCTAAGCCAAGTCTATAAATTCTGAGTTTAATGTATGAATGATAGGTCACGCTAAGTTGCAAATGTTTAAAGCCATCATTGGTTGGCTAGTTGTTGAGGGGGTTCATGCATATAGAGAGTTCTCAACTTCAATGACAATTGAAGCCAATATTTCCATTGCCAAGTAAGACAGTTGTTGAATTTTACCCCATTTTATGACCTTTCTTGCCACCGTTGTTAAGTGAATCATTGCAGTGTTGAAGGGTTGCTAAGTGTTGTGGCCCACCAGCGGCCAGCAGAGTTGCCAGCAGATTTGGACAGTGAGGAGGTGGGGGAGGAACATGGGCCAGTCTTGGAGTCTGGGGAAGGCTCTGAAGAGGGCTCTGTGTCAGAGGCAGAGAGGGGGCCAGAGCCGTATGCCAGTTATCAGCTGCCTTCAGAGTCAGACATCAGTGAGGCAGACAAACAGCTAGAGCCTGTTCCCAGTGTGCACATGCACAGAGTTGCTAGACAAAGAACAGGGATCGACTTGGGAGTAAGGCCACAGGTGGACGTTGAATGGCCCCTCCCATAGGAAATAAAAGAGGAGTGAAAGGGGAGTGGAGTTTGCAGGAGACAATTAGTTCGCTTAATTGGTTCGTGACTCTCCAAGACTCCTTGCCAAGTTTTGCAGATATCGGCCTGGCAGCTCTCCAAGCCAGATAAGGTCTGTGACTGTAAATCTTCCCTTAAAAAACTTTCCTGAATGTGAATGAGCAGAATTCACAGTCAATTAATAAAAGGGTTTTTTGCTGGGACAAGGAGTTTGTTTCATGCTCTTGGGAAGCCTCGGTCAGATCATTAAATGAATCTGGCTTCCCAGTTGACTTTACTTGTCAGAAGATCGCAAAAGGGGGTCTAGTGACCCCAGGTACATTGCAGCCATCATAAATATGAGCCACTTGCCAAGCACACAAATTTGACCATAGGGATGCTGCAACAGTCATAAATGCAAAAAAAATGTCATAAGTCATTTTTTCAGTGCCGTTTTAACTGTCAAACAGTCACTAAACAAATAGCAGTAGCACTTAGACTTATATGCCACTTCATAGTGCTTTACAGCCCCTCTCTAAGCGATTTACAGAGTCAGCTTATTTCCCCCCAACAATTTGGGTCCTCATTTTACCCACCTCGGAAGGATGGAAGGCTGAGTCAACCTTGAGCCTGGTGAGATTTGAACTGCCGAATTGCAGACAACTGGCAGTCAGCAGAAGTAGCCTGCAGTACTTCACTCCAACCACTGCGCCACCACAAATGGTTGTAAGTTGCGGATTAAATGTAGCATTGAGTCAAAGACAAATTTCCTTAGGAAATGCACCAGGATGTGTTTCCCAGCCTTTTCTTGCTGCCTGTAAAATCTATGACTGAGTTGATTCCGTCTTTTGCATTTTCCACCAGGTTATTACCGCACAGAGAGAGACAAAGGCTCCCAGTATGAATTATTCTACAAGAAAGCAGACGAAATGGAATACCGACACGTTTCGTTGTTTCGTCCGTTTGGTCCTCTCATGAAAGTGAAGACAGAGACGGTGGACATCTCCCAGTCGATGATCAATATTATAGTTCCTCTAGCAGGAAGGACGGAGGTTTTTGCCCAATTCATGCAAAATTTCAGGTAAGTACATAAGAGATAAATTAAGATCACCTTTATTATCATGGTTTTTTTTTGCTGTGAGCACACATTAAAAATCAAATTCTATTGCCTGCTCTCCAAAGAAATAATATATCTAACAATACACATACATAGTGCACATATACATATGATATATGTATACATGTATACACACACCCACACACCCACACACACCACACCCTTACACCCAGATAGAGAAATAGAGATAGAGATGATAGATAGATGATAGATAGATAGATAGATAGATAGATAGATAGATAGATAGATAGATGATAGATAGATAGATAGATAGATGATAGATAGATAGATAGATAGATAGATAGATAGATAGATAGATAGATAGATAGATAGATAGATGATAGAGGCAGGCAGGCAGGCAGGCAGGCAGGCACATATACACATACACACAATATAAACCACAGTCCATTTTGAATACATAGTAGAAAGAGGAAACTTCAGCATTTACAAGGTTGATATTATGTACACTGAGAGCATATGCACCAAAGACAAATTCCTTGTGTGTCCAATCACACTTGGCCAATAAAGAATTCTATTCTATTCTATTCTATTCTATTCTATTCTATTCTATTCTATTCTCCTTTATATGGAACAAAATTGACTGAATCTGGATGTACTGTTTCTGGTACCACGAAGCCCCCTCCTAGGAGGTAACAAGGAAAACACATCATGAAGAGGATGTGTAGCATCCCGGATGATATTACAGACCCTATTTAAGTATTGCTTATATGCCGTATCCTGGATAGAAGGGCGTGAACTGCCAGTAATCTTTTCTGCCATCCTCAGTATTCTCTGCACCGCTTTCCTGCAATAATACTTCCAAATGAGACAGTAATGCCATAGGACATCTAAAAGCTATCCACAGAAGAGGTTAAAAAATAAAGACAGCGAGAAAAATAAAAATTCTTTCAGGTTCCGATATATAGGCCTTTAATTGGAGAAAGCAGAGTAGTAGTACAGGTACCGTGTTTTCCCGAAAATATGACCCAAGAGGAAAATGAGCCCTAGCATGATTTTTTTTAGGATGCTCATAATATAAGCCCTACACCAAAAATAAGCCTCAGTTAAGATAGTCAGCCAGACGCATGCATTTTAGAACCATATTTCCCTGAAAACAAGACCTAACGGGAAAATAACCCCTAATACTCTGATGGTGAACCTATGCCACGTGTGCCAGAAGTGGCACGCAGAGCCATCTCTTCGGGCACATGAGCCATCATCCGTTGCTCTCCCAGGTCGCTGGCCAGCTGGTCTTCATGTGCACTGGATAAAGGAAAAGCAGCCGTTCAGTGCGCATGCGTGCACCAGGAAGATAATCTTCCGGTTTCCAGCACAAATGCGCACCGGCACCTGGTCTTCCAGCGCATGCAACCAGGCTGCTGCTCTTCCGGTTTCTGGTGCTCCCACATGCATAAAGACCAGCTGGCTGGTGACATGCGAGCTAGAAACTGGAAGACTAGGTGACTGGTGCGCATGCCGGAATCCGGAAGAGAAGCCGCCCGGCGCCCTCATGTTCACTAACTCATGTTCACCAACACTACCCTAATGCGTCTTTTGGAGCAAAAATTAATATAAGACCCAATCTTATTTTGGAGAAAATATGGTAGTCCTCAATTTACGACTGGTTCCTTTGCGGCCCTGTAGTCAAGTGATTGCATTTTGGGTGCTTAGCAACCAGCCTGCAAGTATGGCCGTTTACAGTGTCGTGTGACCACAGTTTCTGACAGTTGTTTTGCCAGAAAATCACAATTTTCTACTGTACCAATCGTGGGTAATGCGTTCACTTAGCAACTCTGGCGTTCACTTAACTGCTAGAAAAAAGTTGTTAAATCAGGCACGGACACGGGGTGACTGCAAGAAATCAGCATTGATAGAGGCAGCCCAAACTGTGTTTTTGTATTTAGCAATTCTGAATGCAAAAATAGTTGGTTGAGAATTGACCTTTGCTAATCGGCTCCCATCAATAGACCCCGGATGCTGTCATTTGTTACGATAATACAGTGTTTCTCAAACTTGGCGACTTTAAGTCCTGTAGTTTGAGAAACACTGCGATAATAGATTAGATCTTGTTTCAGTTTCAGGGGAAACGATGAGATTCAGATGAAAATCAAAAGAAATGCTTTCAACAAATGACATAGCTACATAAAATAAATAAAAGCAGAATGTAAATACGATCGCTAAATGCTAAAACCCTCAAAAGCATCACTGATTCTATTTCAAAACTACGGCATGCTAACATATGGAGGGAATTAGCAATTAGAAAGAATCTTGTATGTTTTATTATTGAGATGCTAAAATCCTGAATTAATCCACCACTGGGCTGTTGCTAAAACTACCATCTGCATCATACTGGCTGTTCTGACCTAGGTGTCCTTAAAAAGCAAGAAGCAGGGTCTCGGCAAAACCCCTTTTATTTGCACAACTGTGAATTTCTTTCATTAACAGTCAGCAAGGCTTAGCAAACAGTCTTTCCGAGGAATATTTATCAACACGAACCTTATCTCGTTGGGAGAGCTGCCAGATAACTAGTTTCCAAACGCAGGGCAAGGCAAAACGTGGCACAGAGTCTCTTATAGTCACGAAAAGAACTTTCCACTCTTGAAACGACCGAATGAATAAATTGTTTCCTGCAAAAGCCCCCTCCCTGTTCACTCCTCTTTTGTTTCCTATGGGAAGGGCCAATCACCTCCAAGGTGTGGCTTTACTCCTAAGTCGACCCTGCTTTCTTAGTTGTTCTTCTCTCCTGGCAGCTCTGTGCATGCGCACACTGGGAACAGGCTCCAGCTGTTCCTCTGCATCACTGCTCTCTAGCTCCCTCTCTGGCTCCGACGCAGAGCCCTTGTCTGAGCTTTCCTCAGTCCCCAGGACTGGCCCATATTCCTCCCCAACCTCCTCATTGTCTGACTCTGCTGCCAGCTCTGCTGGACACCGGTGCGCCACAACACTGGCATCACCTACTTGAAGTTTCAGAATAACAATATAAAATCCAAAAACGAATCTTTGACTAAGACTTCATACTCCATGGAACAATTCTGTGGGCTTCTTACAATACCAGTCAGTCTTTTGCCAACACAGCTCTAGGCTGCATAAACCGAGGTATAGAATCAAGATCACGTGAAGTATTAATACCACTTTATAATGCCTTGGAAAGTCCACACTTGGAATACTGCATTCAATTTTGTTCGCCAGGATGTAAAATAGATGTGGAGACTCTAGAAAGAGTGCAGAGAAGAGCAGTAAGGAGAATTAGGGGACTGGAGGCTAAAACATATGAAGAACGGTTGCTGGAACTGGGTATGTCTAGTTTGATTAAAAGAAGGACTAGGGAAGACATGATAGCAATGTTCCAACATCTCAGGAGCTGTCACAAAGAAGAGGGAATCAAACTATTCTCCAAACCACTGAGGGCAGAACAAGAAACAATGGGTGGAAACTAATTAAGGAGAGAAGCAACTTAGAACTAAGGAGGAATTTCCTGATAGTTAGAACAATTAATCAGTGGAACAGCTTTCCTCCAGTAGTTGTGAATGTTCCAACACTGGAAGTTTTTAAGAAGATGTTGGATAACCTTTTGTCTGAAGTGGTGTAGGGTTTCCTGCCTAAGCAGGGGGTTGGACTAGAAGACCTCCAAGGTCCCTTCCAACTCTGTTGTTCTAAATTAATCCTAATTCTGTTTAAATGGAATACATCATGTTCCCTTTGAATGGAAAAAGAACAAAGAATACACAGCTGTTGTAAATCTTTCATCTACGTAGAAAGAATGAGCCTTCTGTTTCTCAGTAGATTTGGAAAGTTCATTTCTTAAACGAGATCCCAACTCAAATCTATCCATTTATGCAAGTCAGTGTCCTTTGAAAGCATCCTGCCGTTCCTTTTGTTGAAGTTTAACTATAAATCAGTGTTTTTTCAAATGTGGCAGCTTAGGGACTGCAATGGACTTCAACTCCCAGAATTCTCCAACCAGGATGCTAGCTTGGGAATCCTGGGAATTTGGAGCTGGCAGACTTTTACAGTCACCACGTTTGAAAAACTTCTATTAATGGTGTATGTTGTAGAACAGAGGTGTCAAACTGGATTTCTTTGAGGGCCGGATCAGCATTGTAGTTCTCCATGGGCCAGCAGGCGGAGGGGTGGAGTGGGGGAGGAGAGACAGAATGGGTGCCTCTTGCCAGCATCCTGTCAGCCAAAACTCTATCCCGTTTTCGGCCTAAACAGCACTTTATCAGCTGAAAACGGTCTGAAAATGGCTGTCAGAGTGCTGCTGGAGCCAGGGAAGCCGAAAATGGGCTGCGAGGAGGAGGGGGGGGGCTCGCAAGGCCCTTGCATGGCCCATTTTTGGCCGGCAGGGTGCTGCTAGAGGACATAGAGCCAAAAACAGGCCACATGGGGCCTCTGCCTGGCCCGTTTTTGAACCGTTTTCAGCCTGTTTTTGCTAGCAAAGTGCTGTAGGAGGCCATGGAGGCCGAAAACAGGCACCGGGGGTGGGGGTGGGGGGCGCACATGGCCCATTTTAGTCAGCAGAGGCACGGCGGGCTGGTCTTTTGATATTTCCAGGCCAGCCCCGGAGGACGGATTTAAGCAACCCGCAGGCCTTGAGTTTGACAGGCCTTGTTGTAGAAGAAAGCATAGCTTTCACAATCTCCTCTTTTATCCTGCCAATGCTAGCGGTAGACTTTCTGTATCTTCTAGATTATAATAGCTCTGTGGTGCATCTGCTTGCGATATTTGGAGACTGACATTCTGATTGAGGGGTAAATGGGATTGTGAAATGCGTATAAAAAAAATTAACCCAAGTAGTCCTCAATTTAACAGCAATCCATTCCGTGACCATTCAAAGTGGTCCAACGGTGCTGGAAAAAGTGACTTATGGCCGTTTTTCACACATGCGACCCTTGCACTATCCCCAGAGTTATGTGATCCCCTTTTGCGACCGTCTGACAAGCAAAGTCAGTGGGGAAGCCAGATTCACTTAATAACCTTGTTGCTCATTTAACAACTGGAGTGATTCGCTTAACGAGTGCGGACAGCAAGATCGTCAAAAAGGGGCAAAACTTGTTTAACAAATGTTTCAGTAGAAATTTTCGACTCAATGGCCGTACAGCCATTGTACAGCCTTGTTTAAGCCTACTTCTGGTAAAAACAAATTCAGGAACTGACTGGCTGCATCAGACTTAATCTTAAGAGAAAACTTCCGATCCCACATTTAATAGATAAGGATAAGAACATGGCAATCATATCTTTGTTTCTCCCATGATTCTGCTATATCGTTTTCTCTAAATTACTCAGCACATTAATCCCTGCTCTGCTGCACTCCATCTATTCATCCACAAATAAGTACTGTATTCTTCACACAATAAGACACACCTGACCACAAGACACACTCCCATTTTTGGCCTACACATGCACCATTTTTGGCCTCCACGCATCCCATTTTCTGGCTCCCTGTTTTTGGCCTCTGCATGTCCTGTTTTTGGCCTCTGCTCACCTTGTTTTCAGCCTCCATGCTCCCTGTCTTTTGCCTCCGCACATCCCATTTTTGGCCTCTGTGCGCCCAGTTTTTTGCCTCTGTGTAGCCCATTTTTGGCATCTGCACACCACATTTTTGGCTTTCGCGCAGCCCGTTTTTGGCCTTCACGCATTCAGTTTTCGGCCTCTGTGCATCTCATTTTAGGAGGCAAAAAATGGGACGCACAGAGGCCAAAAACGGGGTGCATGGAGGCCAAAAATGGGACAAATGGAGTCCAAAAATGGCCAAAGGGTGGGGGACAGCGGGTGGGCTTTGGCAATATTCACTCCATAAGACTCACAGATCTTTCCCACTCATTTTGGGGAGACAAAAAAGTGTGTCTCATGGAGTGAAAAACATGGTAAGTAAAATAAGTAAGTAAGTAAATAAATAAAATCCAACTCGATCTGATCTTGGAAGATTCCAAGGTATGCAGCTTTTTGTATCAATGACTCATAGTACTTAATTAATTAGACAATAATTCTCAGGAAGAACTTTCCCTGGAGAATGAATAGAATAGAATAACAGAGTTGGAAGGGATCTTGGAGGTCTTCTAGTCCAACCTCCTGCTTAGGAAGGAAACCCTGAAGGATTTCAGACAAATGGTTATCCAACATCTTCTTAAAAACTTCCAGTGTTGGAGCATTCACAACTTCTGCAGGCAAGTTGTTCCATTGATTAATTGTTCTGACTGTCAGGAAATTTCTCCTTAGTTCTAGGTTGCTTCTCTCCTTGATGGTTTCAACCCATTGCTTCTTGTCCTGCCCTCAGGTGCTTTGGAGAATAGCTTGACTCTCTCTTCTTTGTGGCAACCCCTGATTCCAATTGCTATGGACTCAATTACGGCGAGGCCAAACCTTTTAAGAAATCTAGCTGTTTTTTAATCGAAGTGTATTCGTAACAAAGCCAACATGGGTAGCTCAGATGATTTGTGAACAGCCCTAGTGAGATTAGATCTTTCCGAGATTTCGGCTGATCAATCCATTTGGAGAATTCTGACTCTGAAAACATCTGTTGGCCAGTAGAGGAGATACTTGGATCTTGGAAGTTACCGATTCACTAATAATCTCTTTTGCTCCCAGGGACGTTTGCATTAATCAAGACAAGCGAATTCATCTCACCGTGGTGTATTTTGGACAGAAGGGGCTTTCCGAAGTCAAAAGCATCTTAGAATCGGTTGCGAGGTGAGTCTCAAGGAGTCATGCGAACATGACGATAGGAAGGAAACCACAAGTGGAAAGTGGTTTGAATCCCTCCCCTGCAGAGACATTCTCTTGAAATGATTTGTGATACGTTTTGGTTTCATTTTAGGGGCAAAGTCATGTCCTTCGTTTAGTTTGAAAACAATTAGTTTGTGTGGCTCTTGGAAAGAGGCCTGTTCACCTTTTCCGTGCAAAATAAAACAGCCCCCAGTTTCTCAGATGGATGCAGTGCTTCACTGGCACACATAAAAATCTCCCCCGTAATAAAACCTCTCATTCGGAGAGATCAGTTCTGCCTTTGGTCTTGACCAGGGGTGGGATTCAAAATTTTTACTACTGGTTCTGTTGGCGTGGCTTGGTGGGCGTCGCAGGGGAAGGATACTGCAAAATACCCATTCCCTCCCCATTCCAGGGGAAGGTTACTGCAAAATCCCCATCCCCTCCCCACTCCAGGGGAAGGATACTGTAAAATCCCCATTCCTTCCCCACTCTAGGGGAAGGATATTGTAAAATCTCCATTCCCTCCACACTCCAGGGGAAGGATACTGTAAAATCCCCCTCCCCACTCCAGGGGAAGGATACTGTAAAATCCCCATTCCCTCCCCACTCCAGGGGAAGGATATTGTAAAATCTCCATTCCCTCCACACTCCAGGGGAAGGATACTGTAAAATCCCCATTCCCTCCCCACTCCAGGGGAAGGATATTGCAAAATCCCCATTCGCTCCTGATCAGCTGGGACTTGGGAGGCAGTGAATAGATGAGGGGCGGGGTCAGAGATGGTATTTACTGGTTCTCTTCATATTCATATTTCCGCTACCGGTTCTCCAGAACTGGTCAGAACCTGCTGAATACCCCCTCTGGTCTTGACTGAGGCCCTTCTGCACCCAGGGGGAATTCATTGTATTTTCTTTTGAGTAATGCATCTCATCAAAGTGAATCCTCAGCTGCCAGGACCGAAGGCAGTAAACTGTAGAAAAATTATTCCGTGACATTGCAGGAGACAAAACATAATTTTCATTTGATAGCAATAGCACTTCGACTTATATACCGCTTCACAGTGCTTTGCAGCCCTCTCTGAGCCTATTTGCTCCCAACAATCTGGGTCCTCATTTTACTCACCTCAGAAGGAGGAAGGGCTGAGTCAACCTTGAGCCCGATGAGATTTGAACTGCCAAATTACAGGCAGCCGGCAGTCTGCAGAAGTAGCCTGCAGTGCTGCACTCTAACCACTGTGGCACTGAGACTCAATTATTTATTCATTTATGATTCATTAATTTATTAATTAATTATACCAATTAATCATCCATCAAAAAAAATTCTCTTGAACTGAGCTTGATCTAATGACTTCAGATGTTGTGGCTGTTCCATCACTGGAGGCTTTCAAGAAGAGACTGGTCAGCCACTTTGCTTCGCAGGGAACCCATCACAGATCTTCTTTCCAATAGCAACTCTGTAAGGGTGAAATGTAAGACATGGAGCCGGCCGTGAAACCGAGAACTTGACTGTCCCAAACTCTTGATTCTTTCTCTCGTTAGAGAGGCTGACTTCCATAACTACACTCTGGTTTCTCTGAATGAAGAATTCAACCGTGGCCAAGGACTGGATGTGGGTGCCCGGGCTTGGGAGAAAGGGGAAGTCTTGATGTTCTTCTGCGATGTGGATATTTATTTCACGGCTGAGTTCTTGAACAGCTGTCGCCTGAATACAGAACCAGGTAGGTTCCCTTTATATCCTGAAGAGAATGGAGAAGAGTTAGGCTAACATGGTCCCCGTTGAGATCCTTGTGATAGGGTCCAACTTCCTTGGCCCCTAGTAAGGTTTCTTACCCACATAATAAAATTAGGGTGATAATTACAGAGAGGTGATCTGCGTAGCTGGACTGGTGTTGGGGATCCTTGACACCTACAAGGACCGGGGGGAGGCTTGCTTCTCCGGGGACCCTCGCGAGGGTGCGTGCCATAAATAGCACGGGGGCACCTGGCTCAAGAACAACTCGACACCATGAAGTCCTCGAGGTGGGTGCACATGGATTGCTCCGTCCGACCCCTTTTATTAGCAAGCTTAGACAAAGAAGTAACATTCTATTGGTCAGAGAGCCAAGCATAAGCATAGATAACTACTGCCACATATACAGAAACATGATACTACACATAGCTTGTTCATGGTCATATGATTTACAGGAAATCTTGTAAATGTTCAGGAATAGAAACTTATAGAAGAACGAAACTTATCTTGTACTTGGGCCTAGCTTCAATCCAGGCCAGTGATTGCTACAGTGATCAATAGCTTTTAGCCCCCTCTTAATTGACGAGGTTTCCTGTGGATACATTAGCCCTCTCTCAACTTGGTGTTGTGGCCCGCCAGTGGCCAGCAGAGCTGGCAGCAGATTCGGACAGTGAGGAGGTTGGGAGGAACATGGGCCAGTCCTGGAGTCTGGGGAAGGCTCTGATGAGGGCTCTGTGTTGGAGGCAGAGAGGGGGCCAGAGCTGTCTGACAGTTATCAGCTGCCTTCAGACTCGGACATCAGTGAGGCTGACAAACAGCTTGAGCCTATTCCCAGTGTGCGCATGTGTAGAGCTGTCAGGAGAAGGGAACAGCTAAGGAACAATGGTCGACTCGGGAGTAAAGCCACAAGTGGACAGTGAATGGCTACTCCCATAGGGAATAAAAGAGGAGAGAAAGGGGAGGGGCGTTTGCAGGAGACAATTAGTTCATTCCTGCATTCTTGCCAAATATTGCGGCATCTGAAAGATATCGGCCTGGCCACTCTCCAAGCCTGATAAAGGTTGGTAATTGTGAACTGTCTTGAAAGACTGTGGGCCAGGACTTTGCTGGAGAGGAATTCACTGTAAATTAAATAAAACATGTTTATCAGGACGAGGACTTAGCTTCGTGCTTCTGGGGAAGCCTAGGTCAGAAAATGAGCATGCTTGATGGTTGCAAGCAGCCACTTTGTAAACTGGTAAAGAGTCCATTCTGTAATGCCTGTATCCCCCAGTCATTGGTCAGGTCCAGGGTGGATTTGATTTAAATCAAGTGGAGTTAAATCACAATTAAAATCACGATTGAAATCACTAGTAAAAAGGCTTGATTTAAATCAACTCATTTTTTTAAAAGAATTTTTTATTTTATTTGAACAAAAACACAAACAAAGAATCATCCTTCAATACATCTTGTAGAAAGCATGTCGATTGGTTACAAATAGCTTTCGGGCATTTCTTCCATAGTCATTACTTGTAGTTCATAATAAATTATACACTTTAAATCAAAAATCTTTATATATCTTACCATCAATATATCATAATTCTCATTTGACTAGAATTATTTGACCTTGCTTCTGCCTGAACTTATTCATTCTTAAAAACACAACCATATAATGGCACTTGTTAGCTATTTCAAAAATCCTCTAATAACATTACACTTTTATGACATATTCTGAGTAAAAATCAATTAATAAAGTTTCTAAGCTCCCCCCCCCACTGTTTAAAATATTATATCCAAGTTGCTTTTACCAATACCAGAGCATGTATATATTATTAAACAATATCCATTAACATTTCCTTGTTGTTATTATAATTAGCTAAAAGTGCTTTACTATTTATATCCCAATTCCTCTCGTCACACCCAAAATAATAATAAAACATTACACTTTTATGACAAAACCTAAATAGAAGTTTGTTGGTAAAATGTATAGGTCTTTTTCCCAGGTCACAATTTGCAATCTATATCCAGATTTCTTTTACTAGTTTAGCAGTACATAATATATATCATTAAGTTGTATCCATTACCATTCCATTATTGTTAATTATAGTTATTTAATTGTTAACGAATAAACATTTAATAACAATATAAAACAATCTAAAAGTTACTAAATTCCTACTTGTTGCTCAACCAAAATTGATTATTTTTTTATTAAGAACTTTCATTGTCAACCTGTATCTTTCCAATTAAAAAACAGTCTTATCTCTCTGGCCAATTGTGGTGTCAGTTTTCTTTTTATCTCCTTTATAAGGTTTTTATAGATTTCTCTCCGCACTTTGTTGCTTAATGGATCTCTCAGGTAATCTCGTTGCCCTCCAATTATTTTAAAAATTAGCTTGTGTTTGGTTATCAATTGTGCTTCTGGAAGAGTTTCTTTTTTTAAGTCCATCATCATTACCCGTTTTTCCTCTTCTATATCTTGAAGTCTGGGGTAGAGCTCCAATTCATCGAAATCCCTCTTCCATGTTCCCTTCATTCCACTTTCACCCACATTTGCTCCATTAATAAAATCATCAGTTGCCTTGTCTTTATCTTTTATATCTTCATTCTTCCCTTTAATTTTTGGGGCTCTAGCCCCTTCATCTTTTTATGGGAGAAATACTAATTTTTCCAACTTCTTCTCAATTATCCCGTATCCTTCCAATAAATTTAAAATTCCAGCCAAAATATTTTGAAATTTTAAGGTTTCCTCCTCTGAATGTTGATCCATGTTTCCAAAAAAAAAGAAAGAAAAGAAAAGAGAAACTAATAGCCACTGCCACTCTAGTCGTCGAAGCCTCTTTTATTTTTTATTTTTAGGTTGATTTAAGCACAAGGGTTTTGTTTTTTGTTTTTTTGGTGCTCTTCAAAAGAGAAGGGTTCTATTTTATTTTGTTTTTTTCTCCCTTTCTCTTCCCTGCCAAAAAAGTTCTCACAGGCACCTGTAAAAACAATTTGTGCCCTTGGCGCTTTATCAGTTTGTATAAACAATTTACAAACCCTTCTGCTACAAAGTCAGTGAAAATAAAGAGAAAAAAATGAGAGATACATTGTTTCAAAAACTTCAGCTTCTGACTTCCGAGTGGCTAGTTGCTACTTTCCACTTTGACTATCTCAGGCTTAGATGAAATAAAGTTCTTTAATAAAATTTAACAACAAGTAATAGGAAGGATTGTTAAAGACAAAAAGGAAGGTTTTACTCCAGAAATCCAAAAAATAAAGTAACAAAGAGCAGAGGAAAAAAAAAGGTTGATCCGTTCACTTTAAGAGAAGAAACGAACAATGTTACGAGCATTTCAATCCACAAAATATGGTTACAAAGAAAAAAAAACTTTCCAATGCAGCCCAGTATTAATTAATTAATTTTGCAGCTTAATTCTTGCTTGAGGATCTGATTTGGCTTTTTAAAAAAAAGGTTTCTTTGGGCAGTTTTTCCAAAATAGTAAAAAGGTCTCACCAGATGGACTCACTTTCTCTTTTCACTTCCTTCCGGAGTATCCTGCTTCATCAGCCTGGGGGCTGCCTGTTTACCGCCGGCTTGAATAACTTCCCTTGGGTCAATCAGGGACTTTGCGATGTCCCTGAGACCAGCAAGGCTTTGTCTTCCTGATCACCATCTCTAGGGACGGTTTAGGTCCAGCTGGACTGTCCAGCGGCAAAAGTGTCAATGGCGGTCTCAGAGTGTCGAGACCGCACGTTGAAATCAACTCAATTTAAATCATAATTTTTAAAGAACAACTGTCATCTCTGTCCCACAGCGGCTCCTCCTCTGCCCGCTGTTGACTCACCGACAGTCCCATTCACTTTAATGGGGCGGCTGGTGTGTGGCAGTGACACAACAAGTTGAGGGACGTAGCAGGCCACAGGTGAGTCAATGTCCTCTTAACATGCGCTGCCATGATGGATCTGAAATGACAGGTACTCTTTAAATGTAAGGACTCATTGTTGCTGGCAGTTAGAATCTTTAATATTATTATTTGCAAACAAAATGAAGGTTTCCTATTTAGCAAGCAGAGCTTGGATTTATTGAACGAGTTTACCAAAAATGTAAATATTGCAGAATATACACCCTCATGCTACATAACTAAGCTCCATTTCATGCTAAATAAGCTAAATTATTAATGTATCTTAATTAGAAAACTATCTTTAGATAGATTTTTACTCCAAAAGCATTGCATTAAAAAAAATTTGATAAAAAAAGAATCGATTTAAATTTTTAAAAAATCTGATTTAAATAGAAAAATCATTGGTTTTTATCCACCCTGCTCTGGTCATTGGACAAGCTTCTATGTAGTGGTATGGGGTTAGGAATTCGATTCAGTTGGACTATGTCTTCTTGATCACTTGAATCTGAGCCAGCTGTGTGCAGCCACCGCCAAAAAAGTTGATACAATTCTGGATTGTATAAACAGAGCCATAGAATTAAGATCACGTGAAGCATTAGTACTGAATTATAAATCCTTAATAAGGCCACACCCGGAATACTGCAACCAATTTTGGTCACCATGCTAAAAAAAAGATGTTGAGACGTTGGAAAAAATTCAGAGAAGAGCAACTAAGATGATCAAAGGCCCAGAGACTAAAACACATGAATAACGGCTACAGGATTTGGGTTTGGCTAATCTAAAGAAAAGAAGAATTAGGGGTGACATGATACAGTGTTCCAGTATTTGAGGGGCTGCCACAAAGAAGAGGGGGTCAGATTTTTCTCCAAAGCACAAATAGGCAGGATAAGAAACAATTTGATAGAAACTAATCAAGGAGAGAAGCAGCCTGGAATTAAGAAGGCGCTTCCTAACAGTGAGGACAATTAACCAGTGGAACAACTTGCCTTCAGAAATTGTGGATGCTCTGTCACTGGATGTTTTTAAGAAGAGACTGGACAGTCACTTCTCTGAAATAGTATATTTTATCCTGCTTGAGCAGGGGGTTGGACTAGAAGATCCCCAAGGTCCCTTCCAGCTCAATCCTATTCTATTCTATTCCTTGTTCTGTTCTGTTCTGTTCTATTCTATTCCTTCCTATTCTATTTTACTGTTTTTCAACCTTCTTATTTTGCTCTTTTAATCCTTTGTCAGCTGGTGTGGAAAATTACATTAGTAAGTAAATTGAATGAAGTAGCCATCACATCTTCTCAGAATGTACCTGTCAACCCAAGAAACTGCCCTACCTTTGTAGCTGATGCTTCTAAAAAGTGGACATATAAGTCCTACTAATTGCAACATTATCCCCATCTTCCTTTTCCCATTCCCCCTTCCCTCATTTTGGATCATTCCCTTTTTCCCAGTATGATGAAGCCTTATACTGCAAAAATATATCCTCCTGAATTGTAAATTTTCCCAAGGCATTTCATTTCTCATGGTTTCTTCAGTCCTGATAGAGTCATATAATTTCCTTGGGAACAGCTGATCTTTCATAAACTGCTGAATTAATCCTAGACATCTGGGAAAATTACTTGGGAAAGGGCATAAGACAGTGGTTGTTTTCGTTTCATTTATTATATTTATATAGAGGGTTTCTCTTCTGAACATGGCATAGAGTAGACTTCATCACACACCATTCATGGCAGTGGTGGGATATGACTGGTACGCCCCGGTACGGGCGGGGAGCTGGTGCTGGGAGCACAAGGTGCCGTTTTGGTACGGTGCTCCGCCCTCCTTATCTGCATTTGAGCCAATCGGGGATTACGCGCATGGAGCGTATGGCGCCTGCGCGATGCTTTGCCGAGCAGCTGTAGGGTCGCGGGTGGTAAGTACACATGTGCGCACTTCACGCGTGCATGTGGTGGATGTCCAGCCCTGTTGCACCGTACTGGTTGCAATGGGATCCAGAACCCACCACTGATTCATATCAGGCTGGGTTTTGGGCTTAAAGTGTGATCGGAGCTGCCGTCTTTCTATAAATCTTGGTTGGGGAGTGGTGGTATGGAGTGCTGGCTTTGTTTCAGTGAGTGGAATGATTGGTTGTGTGGTTGTATCATGATTGGTAGATTGGTGCTGATTGGTGCTGGCTATGTGTACATTGTTGTTTCGTGTTGTAATGGCCTGGGTGGTGGGTGGGGCTTGTTTGTTGACTAGGGCTGGTTGCCAGATGTTTGGTAGGCAGGAGGTATCGTCACATTTATTCATGTTGTGGGGGTGTTTCTCTATGTTGATAGCTTCCATAATTATTCTCTTGTTGAAGTGTTCTGTTTTGGAGATTAACCTGGTTCCTTTAAAATTAATTTCATGTCCTGTAGCTTTAAGGTGCTGGAAAAGGGAGGAAGTTTTTTTCTTTTTTTTCCTACTGCGTTCTTCTGTTCTGTGATGCGTGCATTTATTCTCCTGTTCATTTGTCCTCTGTATGTTTGTCCTATGCAAAATCTGCCCTGCAACATACATAGGACAAACGAACAGGAGAATAAATGCACGCATCACAGAACACAAAACGCAGTACCTTAAAGCTACGGGACATGAAATTAATTTTGAAGGAACCAGGTTAATCTCCAGGGACTTTGCGATGTTCCTGAGATCAGCAAGACATATTCTTCCTGTTCACCATCTCTGTGGGACGATTTAGGTCCGTTTGGACCACCCAGCGGCAAAAGTATCGACTGCGATCTCAGAGCATTGACATCACACGTCGTCGCGACTTCAGCTCCTCCTCTCAATGCAAACACTTTTTTTAAAAAAATTACCTCTTCAAAATCATGGTGCGTCTTATACTCCGGTGCGTCTTATAGTCCAAAAACACGGGTAGTTCAACGGTTAATTTAAAAAAAAACCCAGGACACATGGCTGCCTTTTCTTCATCAGTCATTCACATGGAAACTTTCCCCTTTTTCGCAGGCAAGAAGGTTTTTTATCCGGTGGTTTTCAGCCTTTATAATCCTGCCATTGTCTACGCTAATCAAGACGGGCCACCTCCAGTGGAACAGCAATTGGTAAGAGACTGGGGTCCAAAGAAGCTTTAAAAAACATTACTCTCCATAGTAACAACAACACCGTGCAATGTATCATTTCCTGGAACTTCTTTAAAAATGAAGTTTCCCTCGTTGCAATGGATCTGTCCTTTCCTGGGCTTCATTGAATTTTCCCCAGACAACATGAGTGAAAGGACTTGTTGTCCTCAAATGACAGGAACCAAAGAGAGAAACTTGTTCTTAGCTTATCAGATTAACATTTAGCAAGTTTCCATTTGTTTTACTTTTCTTGGACCCTGGGGATTATTATTATTTGGGGGGGGGGGTGTTCAAGTCAATTTTATTAGTACCGTGTTTCCCCGAAAATAAGCCACGCCCTGCTAATAAACCCAATCGGGTTTTTCAGAGCATGCGCCAAAATAAGCCCCTCCCCCCAAAATAAGCCCCCCCAAACCGGAGTGGGAAGAGGGGGGGGACATGCCCCACGCACCCCACAGCCCTTGCCGTACCTACGGGTACAGTTTGCCGGGCAAAAAGAGGGCCCACCGCAAAAAGAGCGGTAGGCTAGCAATACGCTTCAAAAAAAACCCTGTTCTGTCCCGATCCCGCGGCAGCAATGCACTTCAAAAAAAACCTGTTCCCTCCCTTGCAAAGAGCCCAGCGCAAAAGGAGCAGCAGGCAAAGCAAAGTGCTTCGCGCCCCATTCCGTCCCATGAAAAAAAGAGTCCGCTGCAAAAAGAGTCCAGCAATGCAATCCCCCCCTCCCCCACCTGATCCCTCTCGCACCGCATTCCCTCCCAAGCAAAAAGAACAACTCCCACCAAGCCCCAATGATAACGGCTGCCTGGCTGCTTCCCTTCCCCAACCTCCCTTTAGGGAGGGGGTAGCAGTGGGGGGGGGAAAGCGACGCGTATCTTAGTGCTACCAGAGATTGACAGCTCCGCTGCGTTCCTTGCCGTTTCGTCCAGGGAAGCCCTATGTAAAAAAAAAAAACATGAGTTCAACTAGCGAGGTTTTTTTTAACAAGGGGCTTCAATGGGCGAAAGAACGCAGCGGAGCTGTCAATCTCCGGTAGCTCTAGGACACGCGCCTGGCGGCTCCCCCCCCTACATTGGTAAACGTTGCTACAAATGAGACTCCAAACAAATGATAGAATGGGGGGGGGGAACGAAGGCAGAGGACAGAGAATGAAACAGAAAAGGAAGAGAAGGGGGGAGGGAGGGAAGGGAAAGGAAGGCAAAGGATAGAGAAAGAAACAGGAAAGCAAGAGAAGGGGGGGAAGGAAAGGAAGGCAAAGGACAGAGAAAGAAACAGGAAAGGAAGAGAAGGGGGGGAAAGGAAGGCAAAGGACAGAGAATGAAACAGGAAAGGGAGAGAATGGGGGGGAAGGAAGGGGAAGGAAGGGAAAGGACAGAGAAAGAAAGAGCAAAGGAAGTGAATGGGGGGAAGGAAGGCAAAGGACAGAGAAAGAAACAGGAAAGGAAGAGAAGGGGGGGAGAATGTTTCTTTCTCTGTCCTTTGCCTTCCTTTCCCTTCCCTCCCTCCCCCCTTCTCTTCCTTTTGAAGTTTGATTGAACTCGGGAGAAGTTTTTTTTTTTTAACCAGCCGCTTCCCTGAGCACAATGGCGAGGAACGCGACGGAGCTGGAAAGGTAAAAGGCGCTCTTCGCTTCTCCTCCCCCCACCTGCCACCCCTCGCTCAAGGGGCGGCAGGGAAGGGAACTAGGCAGGCTGCCTTTACCATTGGGGCAAGGTGGGCGGTGTTGGGCCACGAGGCGCGCCTCTTACCTTTCCAGGTCCGTCGCAGTCCTCGCCATTGTGTCCAGGGAAGCCCTGGTAAAAAAAAAAAACCTCTCGCGAGTTCAAGAAGTTTGATTGAACTCAGGAGGTTTTTTTTTTTAAACCAGCCGCTTCCCTGAGCACAATGGCGAGGAACACGACGGAGCTGGAAAGGTAAAAGGCGCGCTTCACTTCTCGCCTGCCCCAGAAAATAATAAGCCCTCCCCTATAATAAACCCAAGGCCATATTTCGTGGGGCAAAAGAAAATAAGCCCCTGTCTTATTTTTGGGGAAACACGGTATTTATTTATTTTAGTCACTTTATAGGGGTTAAGGTTTATTTATATGTAATAAATAAATAAATTAGATAGATAATAGACACATAGATAGATGATAAACAGACAGATGATAGATAGATAGATAGATAGATAGATAGATAGATAGATAGATAGATAGATAGATAGACAGACAGACACACAGACGGACGATATAAGATAAACGATGGATGGGGCAGAGAGATACAGATAGATAAATAGATAGATGATGATAGATAGATAGACAGACAGACAGACAGACAGACAGACAGATAGATGATAGATAGATGATGATAGATAGATAGATAATAGATAGATAGATAGATAGATGATAGATAGATAGATAGATAGATAGATAGATAGATAGATAGATAGATGATAGATAGATAGATGATAGATAGATAGATGATATGATAAAGGATGGATGGATGGACAGAAAGACAGACTAATTAGATAAAATAAAAGATGGGTGGATGGATGGATAGATGGATTGATTGATTAATTAATGATATAGGATGATGGATGGATGGATGGATGGACGGACAAACAGACTAATTAGATAGGATAAATGATGGATGGATGGATAGATAGATAGATAGATGATAGATAGATAGATAGATAGATAGGTAGGTAGGTAGGTAGGTAGGTAGGTAGGTAGGTAGGTAGGTAGGTAGGTAGATAGATGATTGATAGATAGATAGATAGATTGATGATATAAGATAAATGATGGATGGATGGACAGACGGGCAGACTAATTAGATAACATAAATGATGGATGAATGGATGGATTGATTAATTAATGATATAAGATAAAGGATGGATGGATGTACAGACAGACTAATTAGATAAGATAAATGATGGGTGTGTGGATGGATGGATGGATAAATAGATAGATAGATGATAGATAGATAGATAGATAGATAGATAGATAGATAGATAGATAGATAGATAGATAGATTCGATGATTGATAGCTATAAATGAAATGTAAATTCATTTTGGGGAGAAACGCCCTGCAGTCTGTATGGCAAGAGACGGTTCATTCCAACAACACTCTGCCTCTCCAAAATTTTTCATTGCGACTGAAGAAGTGACTTGGATGAGTAAACCTTCGTCCAGTTACCACGATTTAACCTTTGGAGTGCAGTATAGAAGATTTATTCAAACCCATTCACAAGGATCTGATCCACTCATAGTAAGCATTAAATCAAAAGTGGAGAAAGCTCAGTGGAATTCAAGGGGGGAGGTCTGGAATTGGGCCTAGACTGATGGTGCATTTAGCTCCATCCCTGACCTCTGCCTACAGTTCGCCTACAGACAGATTTCAATAAGGAGCAGAATTAGAGGTCAAAGAGAGAATCTTGGAAGCTGTGATGGGACCTTTCCTTAGTGAGTTCACTGTTGAATGTTTAGGATCTCTTCCTGAAGCCCAAACAGAACTTGATGCAATAATGTCTATGGAGAATCTCAGCCATCCAAGTCAATGTGTGTTTAGTCAAGAGTCAACTGGACTTCCTTTGTTTTACCTTGAAGACGTTTCACTTCTCATCCAAGAAGCTTCTTCAGCTCTTCCGTTCTGAACTGAAGAAGCTTCCTGGATGAGAAGTGAAACATCTTCGAGGAAAAACAAAGACCAGTCGCCCACATCACAATTTCAATTTTGCAACAGCAGTATACTGGTGGTATCAAATCCTTTTAAAATGTACATGATGTTATGCACCTTAATCATGACATTTTTTCTCTTAATCATATTACAGTGATGTGCAGTCAGGTGAGGCAAGTGAGACACAGCCTCACCACATCATGAAAAGAAAAAAAAAACATACGAGAACATAAACCTCACCGCACGTCACTGATCATATATATAGTTTATTTTTAAATGCGTAATATTGTACATCATAGTTGTATCCATTATTTCCATATTTATAACATAACACTCTATATATTTATCACTCTGTACATTTTGATTTATAGTTGTGTACAGTCCGATAATAATATTGCTTGCAATATATATTCTTCTGTATAACTTTGCACCTGTATTTGTTTCTAGTTTGTTAATCTTCTTTCATTATTAATTTTCTAACCTCTGCACCTATTGTCTAGCCAATTATACCATAACTCCCATATTGAGTGGTATTCTGTTTCTCCTTCAATAATATATATTATTAATATCTTTAATAATCTACTTCTAAACACCCCTCCCCTCTGTTGATGGTTAATGTCTACGTCCCTTCTTCTTCTTTCCTTACAATCAGGCAGTGCTGAAGTGGGTTTCATTTCAGGTCATTTCTTGTTGTTTTGCTCTTTCCTGAAGCTAAAACTCTGTGTCTATTTCTGTAACAGGTCCACAAAAAAGATTCCGGATTCTGGAGAGATTTTGGCTTCGGGATGATGTGTCAGTATCGAACAGATTTCTTGGCCATTGGTAAGATGTATAACTGCCTCGCTTCTGATTTTGGTTGAGATGGTGCCCAAATCAGGGTGGATTTGATTTAAATCTAATCACGATTTAAATCATGATTTAAATCACTAGTGAAAGGGCTTGATTTAAATCGACTCAGTTTAAATCATATATAGTTTTACATGTTTTATTTGTAATTTTCCTCTAACATCCTTACATATTTTGTGGACAATGTATTGGGTCAATGTGTTTTGTACACGGTACTTACCGTAATAATAAAATTAAATAGTATAGTCTTTATTGTCATTGTACAAAAGAAATACAACGAAATTGGTTAGATATAAAATCATAGTCTTCCAACTTCTAATCTCGACATACATATTGCAATAAATTCTATTACTTATCTTCTAGTTATTCATATTTAAATCATAATTTTTAAAGAGCAACTGTCATCTCTGTCCCGCAGAGGCTCTTCCTCTGACCCGCTCTTTACTCACCAACAGTCTCAATATTGCAGAATATACACCCTGATGCTACATAACTAAGCTCCGTTTCATGCTGAATAAACTAAATTATGAATGCATCTTAAATAGAAAACTATCTTTAGATAGATTTTTTTTTACTCCAAAAGCATTTTATTAAAATGAATTTGATAAAAAAAATTAAAAATCTGATTTAAATAAAAAATATAATTTAAATTTTAAAAAAATCTGATTTTTTTTTTTTTTTACAAAAAACGATTTTTATCCACCTGGCCCAAATGCTTTCTCTTTTATTTATCGCTGTTTTATTGTAGCTAATGGATTTTCTGCTGAAATACACGGCTCACAACTTTTGATGTAAAGCAGGGTGTCAAACTCAAGGCCCATGGGCTGGATCCAGCCCGTGATGTGATCAGATCCAGCCCATGGGGCTGCCCTGGTCTACCCAATACAAAGAGGAAAGATCGGGCCAGTGTAACTTCAGTCTGGTCTGCCCAATGTGAAGAGGAAACATGCCAGCTGTTTGGGGAATGGTGTCAGGCTGGCCATGCCCACCCAGTGGGGCACATCCACCCAGCACGTCCGACCTCCCAAGGTCAACCACAGGCCTGATGCGCCCTTCAATGAAATTGAGTTTGACACCCCCTGATCTAAAGTGTGGGTGGTTAAATCTAAAGGATGGGTGAGCAAGCATGAGCTTTCAATTAGTTATTTATCAAGTGTAAATTAATTAATTCTTGCCGGGATTTCCTGGATGCAATATTCTGATTTTGGACTTTTGTTAAACATTTATTACCGTGCACATAACTTTTTTTAAAAAAAACGGAAAACTAGCATGAGCAACCCAAATTATTATTTTTTCATTTTGTACATTGGTGCCATCATATGGCTCAACAGAATTTTTCAGCAAAAGAGATTATGCCTCCATGTAAATTCTAATACGTTGCAGTAAAATAGGTGAAACTAGAAACCACTTCATTTGCTAGGTAAATTATCCTAAGTGAAAACTGTGAGGTTCGTCCATGTTTGCTTTTCCAGAATGGCACAATACAGATTTTTCACGCCTTCTTGAGTACAGGATTTATTAATGGAAAGTATACAAATCCTAGAGCAAAATGTAAACATCTTATTTCAGTAACAGGAATAATTGCCTTTCTTGCGTATCTACTGTAAATTAGCATTGTTGTTGTTGTTAGTCGCAAAGTTGTGTCTGACCCATCGAGACCACATGGACAATGTTCCTCCAGGCCTTCCTGTCCTCTGCCATCCCCCAGAGTCCATTTAAGTTCAGGCCTTCTGCTTTGGTGACTCCATCCAGCCACCTCATTCTCTGTCGTCCCCTTCTTCTTTTGCCCTCAGTCTTTCCCAGCATGAGGCTCTTCTCCAGTGAGTCCTTCCTTCTCATTAGGTGGACAAAGTATTTGAGTTTCCTCTTCAGGATCTGGCCTTCTAAGGAGCAGTCAGGGTTGATTTTCTCTAGGAGAAATTATCACATGATATATCTAAATTAGCATGCAATGTATTAAAAAAAATTCTGTAGTATTTTAATCCCTAGAAATATAGCTGTTGCATTCTATCCCTTCACAAGAGGGTTCTCAATCTTTGTCTCCCCCCCCCTCTTTTTTTAAATAAACAGTTGAAGGGATCTTGTTACTCTCTGAACCTTGGTTGTTTTCTTGGAGATGTTTCATTAACAAACTAGGTAACATCATCAGTGCTACCTACCTGGAAGAAAACGACCAAGCATGAGAAAGCACCAAGGACCTCCCAGTCTTTCTCCTCCTCTTCCTCCTTCCCCCTTCTTTTCATCTTCCTTCTTGTCCTCCTCCTTCCACTCCTCCCCTTCCACCATCACCATCCCCCTCCCCTCTAGCACTGATGATGTTTCCTAGTTTGATAATGAAAGGTCTTCAAGAAAACAACCAAGCTCAGAGAGCACCAAGGACCCCACAGTCGTCGTCGTCCTCCTCCTCCTCCTCCTCCTCCTCCTCCTCCTCCTCCTCCTCCTCCTCCTCCTCCTCCTCCTCCTCCTCCTCCCTCCTCCTCCTCCTCCATCATCATCACCATCCCACTCCCTTCTAGCACTGATGATTTTACCCAGCTTGGGTCATGAAACGTCCACAAGAAAACAACCAATCTCAGAGAGCGGCAAGGATCTCATATGTCAACCCTGAGCTACAAATATTCCCCTCTATCAAGAGAAACAATGACTTAAGATATCGAATGAAATATTGAAATATAATTGTTTTGCTAGAAGTTTTATGGTGGCCTCATAGTATTGTTGAAGTTGCTAGCAGTTTCAATCAGAAGCTTTATTGTTAAGTCACTGACAATATGTTGCAAGAATCTCACCAAGCCGACTCTATTTCCTTGGGAACAATCAGAATACTTCAGGAATTCTGGAGGGAGGTCAGGTCAGTGTTGCTTTCTCCAGTGCAAGGACTTTAACCTTGACCCCTCACGTACGTGCCATCTAACTGGAGATTCCCCCACTCTGCTGAATATATCTGTCTGCCTGCCTCTGTGTGTGTGTATGTGTGTGTGTGTGTGTTCCAGCATAACTCTGAAATGCTTCAAGCAACTTCAACCAAACTTGGTACACAGATTACTTACTCTCTGGAAACAAATTCTGTGGGGGCAAGGCACCCCTAACACCCCTTGGTGTGTGTGTTCTGTTAAGAGCCTGTTGTGCCTTAAAATGACTTCTACCGAACTGCCTTAAAAATGGCTTCTACTGTACAGCGCCGTGAAGTTGCCATGGTATCAGCTTCACAGTACTCCACAAGGGGGCTCCCTCTGGTAAGAGGGGAAAGCCAACATTAGAAATTGCAGTGATGTTCATGGAAGGAGGATCAATAAATACCCGGACAGCGCCGGGTTATCAGCTAGTTATTTTAATAAACTGATTGACGCCCATCCCTTTTGATTCAGCCTCCGTCTTCCATGATTCTTCAAAAGGTTCCTTCCTGACCCCCTCTCTCTGATTTCCCACAGGAGGCTTCGATCTGGAAGTCAAAGGGTGGGGCGGAGAAGACGTTCACCTCTACCGGAAGTACCTGCACAGCAGCCTGATGGTAGTCAGGACCCCTGTGCCTGGACTCTTTCACCTTTGGCATGAGAAGCACTGTGCCGATGAATTGACTCCCGAGCAATACCGCATGTGCATCCAGTCGAAAGCCATGAACGAGGCCTCTCACTCGCACCTTGGCATGCTTGTTTTCCGGGAGGAGATTGAAACCCATCTGCGTAAGCAAGCCTACAAGACTGACAGTGAAGCCATTGGCTAGAACGATCCCCGGGGGCAACCTTCAGACCCCCGTAGCTGCTATGAACCAGGTTTGGTTCGGAAGCCTTAATTAACTCAGCTTACAAACATGCAGTGCCTCTCCTCTCTCTCTCTGTCTTTCGAAAGATCTCTTTCTGCGGCCAAGTGTCACTAAGGTCCTCACCAGAGGAGGCGTTCACCCAAAAGGGGTGTCTTACCCTTCACTTCGACAAATTGGACGGTACACGTGAGGTGGAGTGGAGAGAAGAAGACCGCCTCTGTTCCACTTTCCACTTTTCATACCTTGGGTTCTCCAACCTGCATTCCACGAAGGTGTAGATCACACCTCTCCGTTTTCTGCGGTTATTCTGCATTGTTCCTTTCCTTCTTTTTTTTTAAGAATGGACACGATACATATCCCTTCAATGCAGGGTGAAACCCACTTACCTTTGTTACTAGTTGGGTAGCAATGTGAGCACGCGCGTCCATGCGCAGAGCGTCAAAATGACATCCGGGGTGGGGTGGGCGGAGCCTGCTACCGAGCTGCAAAGTAAGCAACCAGCAAAGGGGGGGGAATCCGCTGTGCTACGTGATTTAGATTAGCTAGAGAGCAGGAAATCCTGCTTTCTAGCTAATTTAAATCACATGGCACAGCTGATCGTCAGAAAAGCCGATTCACCTGAACCGGTAGCATTTTTTTTTTACTACCGGACTGGACGAACCAGTCCGAACCGGTAGCATTTCACCCCTGCTTCAATGGAAAGAGACAAAAGGTGGTGTGATTGTGCTGCCTGACACATCGTTGCAGCTAGAACCGCTGAGTTTGCCTTATCAGGAACATCCATCCAACTTGCAAAAAAAAAAAAAAAATCTAGATGTCAGGTTTCTAAAAAAATAAAAATAAAAAGACCTTTCAGGAGTTTGCAATACGGTCGCCGTGCCATACTTTAGCAGATTGTACATGAGTTGAGCTTTATACGCTATTTGCTTAACCTAGCTACTGGCCAATTTTTCTTTTTCTTCTGCATGTTTGGGAACCTAGAATAAAACAAGGGTTTCAATAGTTCAATTCTGATCCTCTTGGCTCTTCAGAGGAAAGTCGCAATGTTTCTGTCCCTTGACTGAGGCGGATAGCATCAGAAAATGGTCCTGAAAGTTAGACAGATGTCAACTTTGCTAACTATCTTCTTTTTATATTTCTTAGTGTTGGGCGCACAAGTCCGTCTTTTCAGGCTGAATTGCAATGAATACTAGTGGCAGAAAAGTGGAATTATACTGTCTATCTTTTTTTAAAAAATTTAATCTAACCATTTCAAACAGGATTTGTCAAAGAGACGCCAGAACGCTCCCAACAAATTCCTGGATAACAGGGGGGGTGGGGGGAGGAGGAGGACAGGTTGGAGTTTTTCTCGGTCTGAACCGCCGTATACTATTTGGGCCCATCCCTTTTTAACATGTAGTTCGCTTTTATATAACATTGTGGAGAACAAATATTATTTATCTGACTTGGAGAGAATGTCACGGGGCTTGCTGTTGTCGTGTCTTTATAAATAAATTGAATATTCCTCTCTTTTAATATTTGCCTGGTTTCTCTTCCTTGGAGTTTCAACCTGGGAGAAGAGGATAGGAAAAGTGGGAACAGCTACATCAAAGAACCTCAAATTGTGAGGCGTTTGTGAGGCCAGTTTGGAGAATGGTCTGTTGGGAGCCTTCTTTTTTTTTTTTTTCAAAATTTTTTTATTGGTTTTTCAACATTTATAGGGAAAAGGGTAAATGGACAGGTATACAAATTATGGCAGTTGCAAAGTGTGACAGGCGCCCCTCTCTCCATACTCATAGTATACATTTATATATAATGCATTGGTATATAATTGATTACAATCAGCATATTAGTTCTGTTACTAAATTCAATCAGATTAGACATTACAATATAAAATCCAGATATAATTCCATTATCACTTTCGGTCAGTTTATAATAATATGATTTTCTTGTTTATTTTTGTGATCTGAGTCTTCTTGCTGTTGCCCCATCTCCCTCCACTGGCAGAGCTCTGGCCCCTCCCGTGTCCTGCGTGTCCGCTGTAGTGTCTCGTGTTTTTTCTAGGAGTGTTCTGTTTTTTTCCATAAAGGTCTGCGCCTCTATGGGTGAATTGATTCTAATTCTTGTCTCCTCCCAGAATATCAGCATACCTTCAGGCATCAACCATCTAAACCACACCCCTTTCTGGTATAATTTATTCGCTAATTGCGAATAATTCTTCCTTTTTTCTCTAATCTTCTTAGGGATCTGCTTCAGAATGGTTATCTCCATATCATGGTATGTCAATGCTTGCCCCCTTTGTACACCCAGAATTTCATCTCTTGTGCTTTTTCTAAGAAATTTAATGTGAACCTCCCTGGGTACATTGTGAGTTCTAGCATAAGCTGAGTTCACTCTATAAACCAGGTCTATATCCCACCCCATCTGTTGTTTTTCTTTATGTGTGTAGTCAGCCAGGATGTTTATCATGATGTCCCTTATGTTTTCCCCATCTTCTTCTATAACATTTTGAAATCTAAGGTAATAGGACATTCTCTCAAATTCTGTTTTCATCTGTTGGATGTCAAGATCTTTGTTCCCTTTCTGCACAGCTTCTACCCCCCCCCCCTCACCTCCTCCACCCCCCCTTCCACAAGATTCAGTCTTTGTGAGTTCTTATATATTTGGGCTTGATTTTCTTTAATTTCATCTTTCATTTCCCTTAGCTGTTTCTTGATTTCCTCCTGGCCCTGTAAAATTTGTTGAAGCATTTGTTGAAAGTCCATCTCTGTAGTCTTATGTTGCATCAGTTCTGTTATCTTTGACTGTGTGGCTGGACTGGATGTTGCGGATGTTGGAGCAGAAGTGGCAAAGCCAGGTTTTCCAGGAGGGGGTCTTTTGGATGCCATCCTTTATAACGTTAGAAGTTCAGTCCAAATATGAAGTAAACAGTTAGAAAAGAAGGGTAGCCAGGTGAATCCGGGAGCAGAAGAACCAGGCAGAAGAGAGTCTCTCCAATAAGTCTGGCAATAGATAGAAAATTTCCCCTAGAAGGTTTAAAAAATACCAATCCACAAGAGATTCCTCTGGGAGACACGGAGACAAAGACCGGAAGCCTGAATTTTAAAGGTGGAGTCAGGTTTCAGAGTTCATAAAGACAACGGAAGTGTGCCATCTTGCCCTGCCAGTTTTGGGCACAGAGGCATAACAAAGTTTTAAAAAGTTCCAAAAGTCCTCAAATCATTGTAATATGTAGGATTAAATTGAAAAGAAAATCATCTCAGCCTGAGTGAGGCTTCATTCGTTGGCTCTCCCCCCTCCTCCTTCCCCGGGGGCTGAGAGCAAAATTGTTCCTCACCGCTTGTCCAAGGGGGGGGGGAACCCCCCTCCCTCCAGCCGCACCTCCAAAATGCTCCGAAAGTTATTTTAAAGTTTTAAAAGGCTGAGTACATCTTCATGCAGAATATGGGATGAAGAGAGAAGCAACCTCACCGCACTGCAGCTGCTTCCTTCAATTGTTGCATTCTACAGTCGGCTTATAGCGAGGCGCGAGGCGTAGGAACGCGAAGCGCCCTCCGAGCTTGCTCCCCGGTGCCTTGGGCGCGCAAGAGACCTCCCGCCGGCCGCCGCCGCTGCAGGAGTCCTCCGCGATGCCGCCCCTCCGGCAGGACCCCTCTGCGGGGTGTCCTGTGCCCCCCAAGGAGTGGGGAAGCCCACCGGGGAGCCGGAGCGGGCAAAGAGCTGCCTGTCGCTGCCGCCGCCGGAACCGGAACTCCCTGTTGGGAGCCTTCTTAACAAATTGACTGTCAGCTCACAGTTCGGTAGAGGGAAGTTTTGAGACAGACTTTTCCTTTCCTGGGGTTATTGACAGGTGGGATTCAGCCGGTTTGGACTGGTTTGGCGGAACCGGTAGCTCCGACGATCAGCTGGGAGCAAACCGGTTCACTCCGGCGATCAAGTGGACCTGCCCACCCTCCCCTGCACTTTATTCACCTATATCTTCTCAGCTGAGTCACCAAAGGTGGGGATAGCCCCTATGAATGGATACGTGATGGATAACATGAATACTTAGGATAACGTGGAAAACATCCTGAAGAGAAGTCTACAGAGATATGCATCTCTGTAGAAAACACAGGCATTCCTGACTTGCGACCACAATTGAGCCCAAAATTTAATGTTACTGAGTGAGACAGAGTTTTGCCCCATTTTAAGACCTTTCTTGCCACTGTTAAATGAATCGCTGCATTGGTGAAGTGAGGAACATGGTTGTTAAGTGAATACAGCTTCTCCATTGACTTTGCTTCTCATAAGTTTGCAAAAGCGGATCGTGTAACAAACACCCCTCCCCTCCTGGACATTGCAACTGTCATTAATATGAATCGGTTGATGAGCATCTGAAAATGTGATCACGGGGCTGCTGCAATGGACATAAGTGTGAAAAACGGTTGTAGGTCATTTTTTTCAGTGTCGTCGTAAACGTTGAACGGTGGTTAAATGAGCTGTTGCCATTGATGTCTACCTGGAATGGGTGATTAGACCCACCATGCCCCACCCTTTAAGGCAAATTGGGTTTTCATGAGATCTTTGAAGGCCTGACGCAAAGTTTTGAAAGTGCTTTGGTGGTAATTCAGAGGAAGCAAATCAGTGGTGGGATTCAAATTATTTTTACCGCCGGTTCGGTGGGTGGGGCAGGGGAAGGATACTGCAAAATCCCCATTTCCTCCCGATCAGCTGGGACTCGGGAGGCAGAGAATAGATGGGGGCAGGGCCAGTCAGAGGTGGTATTTCCTGGTTCTCCCAACTACTCAAAATTTCCACTACCGATTCTCCAGAACTGGTCAGAACCTGCTGAATACCACATCTGAAGCAAATGGCTCCCTTTAAAGGAAGTTTTGCCTCCCATGCCATCACTCTGCTAAACAATTAATCTCCACAACACTGTCTTATGCCCTAGGCTATCAAACCACCTAGTAGGGCTGCAGTATTACTATTATCCTTCTCATCTTTCCTATCACCTCTTTCCTTAACTTCTTACGACTATAATTTTGTTGTTTGTATCTCATGATTTATGTTGATTGCTTAGTATCCTATGGCTATCCATGACTCTTGTATCTTATGATATCATTTGTTGCTTGTATGTACACTGAGAGCTTCTGCCCCGGAGACAAATTCCTTGTGTGTCCAATTACACTTGGCCAATAAAGAATATTCTATTCTATTTCCATTCCATTCCCATTATTCCCATTCCCTATTCTATTCCATTCCATTCCATTCCTTATCATACTTGGCCAATAAAGAATATTCTATTCCATTCCATTCCATTCCATTCCTTATCACACTTGGCCAATAAAGAATATTCTATTCTTAGTGTTCTCCATAAGAATCTGGCAGCCACCTCCTTCCCCAGGAAACTACAGAGCGGTTGCACCTGCAGCTCATAAGTTGCCACAGCTGGAGACCATAGAATCCTAGAACCCCAGGGCTAGAAGGGACCTTGCAGGTCCTACAGGGGGGAGTCATCTCAACTAGGAAGCAAACTGCTACAGGGGGGAACCTTCTGTTTCCTGAACTCCCTTCCTTAAAAAAATATGCTTGATTTTCATGGGAAAGGAGAAGCCAAGCACCACTGGGACATCACTGGACATTGTCCTGCTGGACAGAAAAACTCCAAAATCAGCTGCTCCAATTTGTAGGAGACCTTCATGAGTCCAGTTGTTGTTTTGTCCAGTTTGCTCACAAGGTAAGCCTGTCTCTGAAATGGGAGGGAAATGGAAAAGTCACACACACACACCCAAGTGCCATTGTAACTTCGGTTCCTAAACAAATATGTTGTAACTCAAGGACTAGCTGTACGGCCTTTGTTTTTTCCCCCAGACTCCTGTGCAAAGAAGAATCAAATAATGAAAGGAGTGAAATTTTAATGAGACTCTTAAAGTAGCCACCTCATTTTTCTGCCTTGCAGGGAAGCGTAATAGATACCAACATTGCTGCTTTAATGAATTCAATGGAAGTTAGGGTTAACAGTTGCAGTTTTTGTTACCCAGGAAAAAAAAACAACCTCCAATAATGGTATTTTTCCCCAGTCCCCACTAGGTGGTGTAACTGCCTTGCATATTTAAGTGGGATTATGTACATTTTAGCACAATAGATCCCATTTTTTTTCTTGTGGCATCTTTTACAAAGCTTCCTATTGCTTACGAAAAGAAATATTTTGATGTAAAGCTAGACCCCTGTTGTCTGCCCTTGGAATAATGGCAAAATAATTAATTTAAGAGACTTTTATTTAATCTAGAAGTAGAACAAGTATGAAACAAAAGGGAATTTCACACTTTACAGACAGCTCTTGTCTTACAACAGTTTATAGTGACTGTCTCAACCTAAAATTCTAGAGCAGGGGTCCTCAAACTTTTGAAACAAGGGGCCAATTCATGGTCCCTCAGACTGTTGGGGGGGGGAACTGGCTGGGGGGATGTTTAGAAGTGCATTAAAACTACACACAAATTAAACTTTAATTTGTTATGGGGATGAAAAGCAGGTTAGTGAAGGGATGTGGCTGCTTTAAGGTGTGTCTGAGGGGCTTCTGGCCCAGAACCACACTGACACGCAAAAACAGGCCCATTTATGTCTTTTTCGGTCCCCAGAATCACTAACACGCAAAAACGGGCCCGTTTTTGGCTTTCTCGGCCCCCAAAACCACTCTGACATATAAAAACGGGGCCATTTTTGGCTTTCTCGGCCCCCAAAACCACTCTGACATGTAAAAACGGGGCCATTTTTGGCTTCCTCGGCCCCCAGAACCACTGTGCCACTCCAAAACAGGTTCGTTTTTTGCCTCCTCAGCCTCCAGAACCACTGTGCCACCCCAAAATTCTATTTTTAAGCAGTTCCACTGCTTAATGGTTCTAACTATCAGGAAATTTCTTCTTAGTTTTAGGTTGCTTTCTCCTTGATTAGTTCCCATCTGTTGCTTCTTGTCCTGCTTTCAAATGCTTTGGGAAGTAAGTTGACCCCCTCTTCTTTTGGGGCAACCCCTGAGATATTGGAACACTGCTGCATTTCACACCTAGTCTTTCTTTTCATTAAACTAGATGTACCCAATTCAAGCAACCATTCTTTATATGTTTTAGGAGACTGTTGGTATTTTCCTAGAATACCATGAAATAATATTCCATATTATAGAACACAGAAGAAGACAGCCACAAGGAAAACCACTTTCAGGGTAAGGAATCTAAGATGCACCGTCCTCAGGGGCTCAAAAGGAGCCCCCGTCAGGGCTCTAAGGACCAGGGTCAAATCCCATGTGAGAAACCTATGTACAGGGGGCGGACACAGATTAGCTGCGCCCTTGAGGAAGCGTTTCACCAAAGGTGACTGGGTTAATGACCAAGGCCCCTCCCCTGCTAGGACTGAGGACAGGGCCGCTGTCTGTCTCTTCAACGTATTATGGGACAGCCCATGTTGCAGGAATTCGAGGACCTGAGCGACCGAAGCCAATTAAAATCTCCCAATTTTAATTCCTGGTCCAATTCTATTCCAATTCCTCTTCCTGTTCCAATTCCTATTCCTGTTTCAATTCTATTCCTATTCCTCCTTTTTTTAAAAAATTGCAGCACCTGAAATTCAACTTGAAGAACTATTGCTCCGCAATAAAAGCACCAGTGGTGTGTTTAGTCTGCCTGAGGGACACGCTGCTTGACAAAAAGTAAGTGAATATTTATGATTTGAAAAACCTATTGTCCAATAAATGTTCTGCTCTTGCTTTAGTTCATTTTCTAAACCATGTATTTTAGAACTGCAATTATATCTACTTCTAAGAGCAAGAGAGAGTTAAATCTGGTTGGGAAGGAAACTATGATTATGCCAGAGAGTGAGTTTGTTTTCTTAATATTTCTTCTAACTTTGTTTTTTGTTTTTAAATATCGGGGGATTGCTAACTGTATAGGACAGTGTTTCTCAAACTTGGCGACTTTAAGTCCTGTGGACTTCAACTCCTAGAATCCCCCAGCCAGCATAGCTGGCTGGGGAATTCTGGAAGTTGAAGTCTACAGGACTTAAAGTCGCCAAGTTTGAGAAACACTGTTATAGGACATGGATGTTTGGTAATAGAAGTTTAATACTGATTTTTTGAATGGTCTGGGACAAACTGTTATCTCCATGGTGTTTGCATTACGCCCATCAAATGCCCTTTGTTTACGCTGAGCTAATCCTGAGTAATTCTTGAAATGTTGCTTAAAAACTCTTTTACAGTTGTGGTCTGCTATAAACAATTTGCTATAGGAATGAAAAAAAATTGTATAATTTATGTATTACTAGCTGGCTATCTGTGCTTCGCAACAAAACTAGGTGATTGGGTATTGCAAGAGAAATCCGGTTCAATCCATTGGTTCAATGGTGGTTGGTGATTGAAACACATAAGGAAATATTGCTCCTCTAATGTAGAACTCCTTAGCATCAGAGTGTGTTAATTACTGTATAAGAAATACTATACCTGTGCTTTGCAACGAAACTATGTGATCAGGCTATGCAGGAGAAATTTGGTTCACAATCTGTTGGTTTAGTGGTGGTCGGGGATTGAAACACATAAGGGAATATCATTCCCACTGCCTTGAGTCTGGAAGCAGTTCCCATAGGTGGAAGGCGTAGACATATTGAGGTACCGATGTTTAGTTCTGTAAGGAGCCCCAGACTGCTCCTGAGTGAAGGAGTGGAACGTCTGCCAGTTTGAACTGAGGTAACGGAATGTGAGGCAACTGGCAATTGGAAGAGAGTTCTTTTCAGTAGGGAACAGAGTAGAACTCCTTAGCATCAGAGTATGTTGATTACTGTATAAGAAATACTAATGATCTGATGGTCATTTTGAAAAAATACTTCCTTAACAAGCACCTAGAAGCCAAGAACATACGCACCAAATTTCACGTTTGTAGGCTTTATGGTTCTCCTTGACACGGTCGTTAAGCGAATCACTGCAGTTGTTCAATGAGTAACATGGCTGTAAAGTTCCCCATCATTGACTTTGGTTGACAGAAGGTCACAAAAAGGAATCTCATTATCCCAGGACGTTGCAACCATCGTAAATGTGAATCAGTTGGCAAGCATCTGAATGTCAAACACATGACCATGGCCATGCTGGGAAGGTCATAACTGTGAAAATGTCGAGGAAATAGCTGCTACAATTATATAAGGCAGGGAATGAGTCATCAAGGTTTTGAGGGCTGATGTTGTAGACATAAGAGAGGCCCTGTGAGGGTGTCTCTCTCTCTCCCCCCCATGTGTGCTTCCATGCTATAGTTGATGGTTGATTGCCTGACTTTGCCTAATACAGGTATGTATATATTCCTTGTAGATAAACCACTATTTGAAAGACAAATCTCTGTTTACTGTATTTTGTTCCTGGGTTGTCTCAAACTAGTCACACTGTGTGCACTCTGACAGAAAAATGTCACTTTTTTCAGTGCCATCGCAACTTCAGGTGTTCATCCCAAATTGCATAGCTAAAAGTCTGTAGACATTCTGCGTCATCCGGGTCATGGTTGTCCCAAAGGTGCTTTTTTCCCAGGGATAAACATTTGGGATGAATACCTTTCGAATGGTGTGGGGGTATGAATGGATTTCCCAAAAATATTGCAGACTACAGAAACCACTACCTCAGGTGACCCTGAGGACACAGATAAACCTCCAAGTGCCTCAACGACCCTCTAAAAGGTTGCAAATGACCAGCTGCCTGCAAGGAGTATAAATCCTTCCATTCCCCACCATCCAGTCAGAGCTGAAGAAGCTTCTTGGATGAGAAGCAAAACGTCTTCAAAGAAAAAAACAAGAAAGTCCAGTTGCCTCCTGAAAAAAACACTTTTGGGAGAACCACGACCTGGATGACCGAGAATCTCCACAGACTTTAAAAAAGAGGATGAGCAAATTCTGGAGGGGGTTAATACTTTTTCCTCAAGGATTATTACACATGACAGATCCACATAAGCCTGGTTGAAGCCATTTTGATTTTATTAATGCAAGCACAGCAAACTCAAAACACGGAATATCCTGCTTTATGGTACAGCTTTTTATATGTAGCAATTCAGTTCTCAATAACGAAACACAGATGTTTGAAGAGATGTTTCAAACCAAAGCCTAAGGGGGGGCGGGGGGGAGAATGAGTAGAATTTGAGAATTTGGGAATCACACTTTTTTTCGAAGGATATACTGGAACCAGCTCGGATAACCACTGGAGTGCACATTCATACCAAAGCTTTGTTATGTTTCATCTTAAATATTCCTACACATCACGTGTTCTAGAAACTGCATTTCTCATATATGAAATTTGAAACATCCGGTTGTAAATTTCAAATACATCAACAAAGCCCAAATATACAATCCCTTTTGAAGGATTTGACAATGTTCCTAAGTAGGAGACCTCTCAAAGTGCAAAATAGGAAAAGGAAAATGCCTCATTGAAATAATACAGTACAAATATTTATTTTTCTCCCAACTGGGATCAAAAATTAATACTTCAGGATTGGTGGGGAAAATAGCAGCAGCTCAACCAATAAACCTTAGCCATTAATTTGTGGGGTTCTTGTTCTATAAATTCATATATGTTTGTTTTAATCGGTATAAATCAATTTGATTGTTTCTTTCATTGCTTTCTCCGTGTACCCTGAACTATCTGAAGGCAAGTAGCAAAATGTTTTCTTTTGAGTCAGATGGATAGATGTTTAATGCATTAATCAAAAGAATGGAATATTTATTTATTTTCCGTATACCATGTACATAGGCAGAGATTTCGTAGCATTTTAATGGGCTTTCATTTGGAATTCGTAAATGTAAAATTGGTAAACCGTTACTGTATAAATTAAAAAGGGTTTCTCCTAATTTAAATTTAAATGAGCAGAAAGTTGGAGAGCAACAATGAACTAAATTGAATTCTGGTGATGTAGACATATGTTTTAGAATTAATATATATATATATATATATATTAAAAATAACTGGCTAGCTTCATGTTTTTCCCCCCACATTTTTTTTATTGTAACCCTTGGGGACTGTATCATCTCTCTCTCTGACTTGGCCAAACTGCGTTTCAACTTTTATTCAATTTTTAAGCCTTTTAAAACCTTATGCAGTAGCTTTTTATTTTCTGACAACAGCTGAACTACAGAATAGCCAATCATGGTTTAACTTAGAAAAATCAAATAATTGGCTTGCATTTATGGACAATAGACCCCTCTAACTAATTGGATTTCAAAGCCAAAGGTGAGAACATAGCATCTTTCAGCAAACTTTTTAACGCAGCCACATTTTCTCCTAGGAAAGGATATGGATGCCTTAAAAGGTTATGGTAGCTGCAATACAGGTAATCCTCGACTTATGGCCACAACTGAGCCCAACAGTTTCTGTTGCTAAGCGAGATATTTGATAAATGAGTTTTGTCCCATTTTACAACCTTTCTTGCCACAGTTGTTGAGCAAGTCACTGCAGTTAAGTTAGTGACACGGTTGTTAAGTGAATCTGGCTTCCCCATTGACTTTGCTTGTCAGATGGTCGCAAAAATGAGTCACATGACCCCGGGACACTGCAACCATCACAAGTACAAGTCAGTTGCCAGGCGTCTGAATTTTGACTGTGTGATTGTGGGGGCGTTGCAATGGTCGTAAGTATGCAAAACGGTCATAAGTCACTTTTTTCAGTGTAAATTTGAACGGTCAATAAATGAATTGTTGTATGTCGAGGATCACCTCTATTCACACCTTCTGACATTCAAAGCATTTCTTTACACAGGCTGAATGTCCACTTCTAGGTTTTTCCCCCCTGCTGAAACTAATGCAATTTTAAAACCCAGAAAGCAAGAAATTAGATTCGTGATGATCAGAAAACACATTTAGAACAGAATAAATTAACAGGAGGCACTGAAATATATATATATATACACACACAAACACAAACACACACACACACGCACACACTTAAAACTTGGTTCTAATGGAAATAGAACATGGCAGATAACTTTAAAAAAAACATACGTGGTCTCAATTCCATAACAGGATCCAAGAATTCTAAAGGGCCAATTCTAGTGAACAATACCGCCAGATCAATTATGAATTGAATCGACAGGGATATTTTTTAAAATATACATATTCAGTGAGCAATTGGCCTCCTATTAATAGTTTAGCAAAGAGGCAATGATGATTTTTGTTTCTTCTTAAAGTTGTCCCAATCTACCAAGCTTTGTCATGGTTTTAACCAGGGGTGGGATTCTACCGGTTTGGACCGGTTCAGCTGAACCGATAGCGCCAACAACCAGCTGAGAACGAACCAGTTTGCTCCAATGATCAGATGGTCCCGCCCTTCCGCCCAGTGGTGAAATTCAAAAAAATTTACTACCGGTTCTGTGGGCATGTTTTGATGGGCATGGCATGGCTTGGTGGGTCTGGTTTGGTGGGTGTGGCAGGGGAAGGATATTGCAAAATCGCCATTCCATCCCACTCCAGGGGGAAGGATATTACAAAATCCCCACTCTGGGACCAGCCAGAGGTGGTATTTGCCGGTTCTGAGAACTACTCAAAATGTCCATTACTGGTTCTCCAGAACCTGTCAGAGCCTGCTGAATTTCATCCCTGTGTGCGCCCCTGCGCTATACTGACCTATTTCTTCTCAGCTGATTCGTGCAGCAGAGCAGACAGCCGTGCCTCAGCTGTGTTACCCCCCAGCAGTCACATGGAAGATAAGTATTCTTAAAACTGTGCAAGTGCTTGTCAGGCACAAAGCGCGCGATCACCGAACCGGTTGTTAAAGCGGCAGGATCCCACCACTGGTTTTAACTCTTACTATAGAGATACTGTATTGGGTTATACAGATAGAGTTATCTGTATAACTAGCTGGGAGCCAAGACAAAGAGAAGATGCTGTCAATTTTGTTTTTCCCCGCAGACCAAAAAATTGTCCTCTTTATAAAATCCAGCCTCTCTTGTGAGCACTTAGGGTAGATTTAGGGAAATCCACCAAATTGATTTTTGTATTTTGGGCAATGTGTTATAATCATCAACACCCCAACGCCGGTTACTCAAGATCTCATCAAATTTTATATCCCCGATGAACAAAATTTTGATTCAAATGAAAACGTCCTTAACATCGGTAAAACTCTCTTAAGGGGGAAACAAAAAATAAATAAATAAAAACTGAGTGATTCCCCTATGCTCTTTTGTAACAAAAATAATTTCTGCTGCACTATTAATAATCCAGAGAATGGTAGACTCTTATTTCATCAGATAGATCCTCCAGGTTATTTACAAAGTGATTGCTGGTTTTTCGAGACATCTCTAGTTTTCATTTGCTTGTCTCTGACGCAGAATTGTAAAAGAAGGTACGCTAAACAATTTCAGTACCTTGTAAGGCACTAATTTCTGATGTGAGAAGGGGCAGCTAGGCTGCTACAACGATTAAGGCCAGAGACAAGAAGGACTGAATCCTTGGGTGGAGATGGGGCACCAATACTGTGTTCCAGTGGCTAAAAGTCCCTTTGTGCTGCAATGCAATGGGGAAATGCAACAGGGACGCTTAATCTAGGATATATCAAGATGAATATGATGTGTTTGGATGCTCCCCATGAAAATAAAATTGGCTTGTGTTACTACAAGCTAATTCAAGCTGCAATCTTTGGTCCTTCGGAGAGCATTTCTGGAGTTATAAGGTGTGTTTGTGTGGGTTAGCTTTGATTTCTTTTCCAAAGTAGGGATAAAAGTTTTTACAGGCACATCACTCTCCTTTCCTGCCCTGCCAGCTTCTAAGATTGGTGGATCAAACTTGGGGCAGTCACATCTGAGCTGCAAAAATGGAGCCGGCCACCAGATGGCAGCAAAGGGGTTGCTCTCACTGGTGACCACCCCCTAACAATCCTTGGCAGGTCTAAAAGCCATGCTGAGAGTTGATCAAGGAATCTGTTGAGACTCTTTGGACTGTCTCCAGGTCAACCATATACAACCGAATTTTCTTACTAAAAATATAGATGTGATTAATAATGTGGACTGCCACCTTTGGGGCATTTTTGAACCTTCTAATCCTAGGATTTTCTACTCCCATCCAAGGTCAGCAAAAAACATTTCTCTAAGATGGTGTAGATCCCAAGCCAAGTGTTTGCTCGAGGGAGAGGGGGGTCTGTATTTTTTTTTAATCTCAAGAAAGGAGAGGTTAAAAATTCCTTTCTCCCTACTTTTGCCCTGCCAGCAGAGCTTTCTCAGAATTAGATCTTTTCTCTTTTTTCAATCTTCCTCTTTTGCAAAGAGGTTTGCAGTTTCTTTCACGCCATCATGGTTTGCCCACATGTTTATGAAGGCCCCCTTTCAGCCTTCATGAAAGGCCTCCTTTCTTGGGGCTGTGGTACCCCGCAAAAGAAGCAGGAGATGAGATATGTTCCTTTTGTGTACTTCTTTAAATCGCCTTGTTTTAGCAACCCAGAGTCAATGCAAAGCCCTGGCATTTGGGCAGGGGTGGGATTGAAAACTTTTAGCAACTGGTTCTCTGCCTAGTTGTTGGGTGGGCGTGGACATGGTGGGCATGACCTACTCAGCCTCCTGCACCATGGTTTTCGCCCTCCCCAGGTTCCAGAGGCTTTTCTCGAGCCTCCAGGATGGCAAAAACAGCCTCCCCTGGGCTCTAGAGGCCCTCCGGTGCCCAAAAACTGGCCCATTTCCAGACTTCTGGAACTCCCAGAGCTTCCGTGTGGGCCCTGCACTCACCTGGCAACCAAATTGGGCCATGGTGAGCAGTCATTGCAACTAGTGGTTCGGCGAACCAGATATAAAATTAGCATCTGGTTCAATTGAACCAGTCTGAATCGGCTGAATCCCACCACTGCATCTGGGGATAAATTTTTTTAGCTTAGTCTTCTTGTACCACAATTTTCCACATTGTTTTTTTTTTTCTACACAGTTCCTTAAACAAGCCGCCAACGTAACACCGTTGTATTTAGGGCTAGATTCTGGGCAAGAATCAATTGATTTTGTTGGCTGTTTAAAGCAGGGCTGTGCAGAACCTTTGAAGAAGGTGCTTTGGAACTTCTAAGCCTTTTAAAGCAGCTGCCTCTGTCCCAATTTCTCACAGGGAGTCGCCAAGCTAGGATAAGATAAGTCAAGATGGCATCCATGATGGTGCAATTGAAACTCTGATTTTTGTTATGCGTGTGGTAGGGCAGATGTGGCTTCTATCACTTGTCCATGACCACCATACTGAATTTTCTTTAAACAATTCTCTTTAAAACATACCGTGTTTCCCTGAAAATAAGACAGGGTCTTATTTTCTTTCGACTCTCGAAATAAGCACTTGGCCTTATTTTTGGGGAGGTCTTATTATTTTTGAGGTGCAGGAGGCAGCGAGCGTGGTCACCTCATGGCTGCTGCTTTGTTGCGATATTTTCGGGGAGGGCGTATTTTCTGTGGAGGGCTTATTTTAGCGCATGTGCTCAAAAGCCCAATTGGGCTTATTATCCAGGAAGGTCTTATTTTCAGGGAAACAGGGTACCAGAGTGTGCTTCCAGGTGATGCTTTTACACTTCACTGGGGATGGTGGTATGGGAGGTAGAAAATCTATGTAGCTGTGCGCACGCATGCATGTAGCTTCCTAAGCAACCACAATTCTTGTGGAGGTGAGAATAGCCAATGTAACAATTTGGGAGGGAGGGTGGGAGGAAGAAGCAGCTTTGTACATTTCTCAAAGGATTTGTATATCCGTAGTGTTAAGTAGGAAAGCAAAGTGCCCTTCACATCACTGGAGGAATAATAAATAAATAAAGCTGCACAGAAACAAAAATCGGGATGATTCTGCAGGAATGCTAGTATGGAATATATTGCAGCAAAAGAATGACTCATCCAGAGCAGCCTCGAGGCAAGCAAATTTACCCTTTTTAAATTTCTCTAGGCAAATGCCTCCTTTACCAGATTCAACCAAGGGGTGTGTGTGTGTGTGTGTATGTATGTATAAACTTGGTAACAGAGAAGAAGCACGCTTATTGGAATATCAGTTCACTTAAACAGGTGTGTAGTTTGACAAAAGCTCTGTGCTTAAGTTTCGTAGTGAATCAACCTGATCCTGGAATCAACTCGGTTGCCTCTTTGGGTCACTCAGTGGTTTCTAGATGCCCCTTACCATGAAAACGCCAGGCACACGCGAGACCACGATGCATCCGCTCCACACCATGAAAGCGCCAGGCACACGCAAGGCCACAATGCATCCGCTCTTCGCCAGGAAGTCCCAGGCACACGCAAGACCCCCCAAAACGAGAGAGTACCGACTCCCTGGCAGAGGGTATACATGTACAGTATTGGGTAAAAATCATCACACATGAAAATAAAGATCTTGATGGCCGTACGAGAAGACATCGCCACAGATTCTACTTCCCCACAGTCCGTTTCATCTCTGAGACCAGGGCCCTGCCCTTGATTTGGAGGAGGTTTTTTTTTTTTAAAAAAAAGACCAAAAACCATCATTAAGTGCCTTAAAGTTGACGTGGAATACTATCGAGCGTAATTTTTTTTCAGTCGTTCATAAAAGGTATCGTATATATATATATATATATACAAAACTGACCCCAACCAGCGAGGCCTTCTTTTCACAAACCAAGCCTTTCAGGATTTAAAAAAAAAAAAAAACCCAGTGTTTGTAGAGTGTGCTTTAAAATCCAAAAGTTCCAATTCTCAGGCTCGGTTGAGGAGGGTTGTCCTAAAAACGAAAAGAGAAAAGGTTACTCTCATGGGCTCTTTTATGCGGCAGCAGCCCAAAAAGCGAATGACATCCTTGGTTCTATAAACCGAGGCATGGAATCAAAATCATTAATAAGGTAAACGTAAAGGTTCCCCTTGCACATATGTGCTAGTCATTCCTGACTCTAGGGGGTGGTGCTCATCTCCATTTCAAAGCCAAAGAGCCAGCGCTGTCCGAAGACGTCCCCGTGGTCATGTGGCCGGCATGACGAAATGCCAAAGGCGCATGGAATGCTGTTACCTTCCCACCAAAGGTGGTGCCTATTTTTCTACTTGCATTTTTCAAACTGCTTTTGAACTGCTAGGTTGGCAGAAGCTGGGACAAGTAACGGGAGCTCACTCTGTTATGCAGCACTAGGGATTCGTATGGATCCTTAGTAAGGCCTCACATGGAATCCTGTATTCAGTTTTGGTCTCCACATTACAAAAAAGATGTTGAGACTTTGGAAAAAGAAGAGCATCTAAGATGATTAAAGGCCTGGAGACTAAAAGATATAAAGAACGGTTGCAAGGATCAGGTATGGCCACTCTAGAGAAAAGAAGGACCAGGGGGGACATGATTACAGTGTTCTGGTATTTGGGGGAGCTGCCACAAAGAAAAGGAGGTTACTTATTCTCCAAAGCACCGGAGGGCAGGACAAGAAACAATGGATGGAAACTAATCCAGGAGAGAGAAGCAACCTGGAACTAAGGAGAAACTTCCTAACAACGAGAGCAATTAACCTGTGGAATAGCTTGCTTTCAGAAGTTGTGGGTACTCCATCCCTGGAGTCCCAAAGGTGCTTTTTCAAGAGGCAACTGGACTTTCTGGTTTTTCTTTGAAGATCTTTCGCCGAAGAAGCTTCTTGGATGAAAAGCAAAACATCTTCAAAGAAAAACCAGAAATTTTAGTTGCCTCTTGGAAAAGCACCTTTGGAACAACCATGATCTTAATGACTGAGAATCCCTACAGACATTCATCACTGGAGGTTTTTAAGAACAGACTGGACAACCAATTTAAAATGGTATAGGGTCTCCTGCTTGAGCAGGGGTTGGGCTAGATGACCTCTAAGGCCGCTTCCAGCTCTATTCTGACACTGGGGAAATGTACCCCCAAGTGAGTGGGCTCCAAAACCTAAGAGAGCCCACACAACAATACAGGTTGCTATGCAACATACATACACAAGCAATTCTCGTGTCCACTGGTGTCTACTACATTTTTTCCTATTTCTACTACACCTCCTTCTACTGCTTCTTCCAACTACTAGTATAGACGCTGGCCATTTTGTGGGCATCTTGTCATCTCACATCAACTAATGCTATATGGTTTTAATGCTGAGGAGAAATCAGACTATGTTAATGTGAAATCTCAGCTTCCCTTGACTTCCCGCTTAAGTTTTCCCTGAGAATCTCAAAAACCTGGTGGATGAATGAACAGAATAGCAGAGTTGGAAGGGACTTTGGAGGTCTTCTAGCCCAACCTTCTGCTCAAGCAGAAGACCCTATACCATTTCTAACAAATAGCTGTCCAGTCCCTTCTTTAAAAAACCCACAACATCTGGAGGCAACCTGTTCCACTGGTTAATTGTTCTCTCAGGAAGCTTCTCCTGATTCCAGGTCGCTTCTCTCCTTGGTTAGTTTCCATCCATCATTTCTTGTCTTGCCTTCTCTGATGCTTTGAAAGATAAGTTGACCTCCTCTTCTTTGTGGCAGCCACTCAAATACTGGAAGACTTTTATCATGTCATCCCTAACCCTTGTCTTCGTTAGATGAGACATACCCAATCCCTGAAACTGTTCTTCATACATTTTAGTCTCCAGTCCCCTAAACATGAAATTTCATGCTTCCCTTATACAGTATAAGAAACACTGAAATTGTCCTTGTGTTCTGATTTCTGAAGATGATTTCCAGCCAGCCCTCAAAACATATGCTGACAATTGTCTACAGGCGAAACTTTTCTATGTGCACACAATTTTGTTGTTGTTCCCTTCCTGTGAAACATCTATAAAAGCAGGCCAAACCCACAGGGCCTGTTTGCGCTTTATGTGGAATTAAGTCCAGTTAGTAGAAAGCAGACCTCTAATCCCTGAATAATTCAGAACTCTCCCAGAGAACTCTCTTCTCTGTTGGGAAAAGATAAGAATGGGGTTACTGTATTACTGTATTTTTCAGAGTATAAGATGCTCAGAAATATAAGACGCACCTAGCTTTGGGGGAGGAAAACAAGAAAAAAAAAAAGGCCACTGCCTCCCAGCAATTTGCCTCCTTGCAGCAAACAGCAAACAGCTTGCTTTAGTGTTAGTTTAGCCTGATTAGCACAAGGGGGAAAAATCTGCCTCTGCCTCCCAGCAATTTGCCTACTTGCAGCAAACAGCGTGTTTCCGTTTCAATTTCAACACAGCCTGATTAGCACAAGCAGCTGATTGTCAGTTGGATCAGCCTCCTGATGATCAGCTGTTTCAAGCTGCAGGGATTGCCATAGCCTATTGCCGCCTCCATGTGCCCCATTTTCGGCCTCCGCATCTCTGTTTTTGGCCTCCATGCACCCCATCTTTTGCCCGTTTTGGGCTGTGGGGATCGGAATGGGTCACACAGAGGCCGAAAATGGGGTGCCTGGAGGTGGCAATGGCAATCCCTGCAGCCTGAAACAGCTGATAGTCGGGAGGCCGATCCAACGGACAATCAGCTGCTTGTGCTAATCAAGCTGTGCTGAAGCTGAAACAGGCTGTTTGCTATTTGCTGCAAGGAGGCAAATTGCTGGGAGGCAGAGGTCAAAGGGTGCGGGCTGGTTGATGGGCGGGACTACATTCGATGTATAAGACACACCCAAATTTTACCCTCTTTTTTTTGGGGGGGGGTGCATCTAATACTCCAAAAAATACAGTAAATCCTGAGATGGTAAAAGGAAGATAACGCTTCTTGGTGTTCCCCAGGTTAAAACGTGCACACCCAAATTAACACTTTATAAGTACTTTGGATCAGACATTTTAATACTTTTGACTGTCTGCATGCTTTTTACTGTTGTAATTGTTTTTAAAATTTTAAATTATAACATGTTTTGAATTATGAGCTGCTGACAATCGTTTGCTGTGAGATGGGCGGCTACAGAAAGCAAATAAATAGCAATAGCAAAAGCAGTCTAAGTGCTTTTGCTATTGCTATGTATATAAGTCTTATATACCGCTTCACAGTGCTTTTACAGCCCTCTCTAAGCGGTTTACAAAGTCAGCCTATTTTCCCCAACAATCCGGGTCCTGATTTTACCCACCTTGGAAGGTTGGAAGGCTGAGTCAACCTTGAACCTGGTGGGATTTGAACTGCCAAATTTCAGGCAGCTGGCAGAAGTAGCCTGCAGTACTGCACTCTAACCACTGTGCCACCAAAGCTAAATAAATAAATACTTCCTGGAAACCTTAAAATGAGAACATTGGGGGGGAAAAGCTTAACTCAGTCTTTGGTCTCAGTCTTTGGTCTACCATTACAATTTTAAAATTTCATCTGCAGCAGGATGAAAGGTCAGGAAGTGGCCACAACTTTAGGTCTGAAAGATGCATTCTGGCCCATGTAAAAAGGGGGGCAGGGCTTTGATCCCATCTTGGTGGCCATCATCTCAACCTCTGGCCATGTTCCTCAGGACCTGCTGATTTAAATACCGTAGTCATCTCCCCCTTCTCAACGAAGAAGCAAAGTTTACTTCTTTATTTAGAAGTAAATAAAGTTTACTTCACCATTTAGAAAGTGGCGGGGAAGGTTGTGGCTTTGACTTGGTCTAGGATGGTTGGTGGCTTGGCCACTAGAAGAACTAGAGAGGCAAGTCTTTGAATGTCCTCCTTTCCTTTGGGGCAAATAGGACAATACTTGTGCAGTTTTGTTTCCTTGAGTACGAGAAGCTTTACTTTGCATCATGGCTAACTAGCCTTTTCGGCTTTGTTCCAGCAACAACTTTGCTTCCCATTTATCAATAATGTGATTACCTGAGAGTCTTCCAGCTATCTTTCTCCATGTGATTTTCTGGACCTTCACTTTCAAATGAGGCAATAAACAAAGCTGGAGGAGGGAGAGAAAGACAGACAAGTTGATCAGTTTGGGATGATAATAGTGTCAGAAATATGCCATCTGGAGCTGGTTAGTTAGATACATGGGTAGGTAGGTAGATAGGTATAGATTGATATAGATACATAGAGAAAGATAGAGATGATAGAGAGAAGGGGGGTAAAGATAGATAGATGATAGGTAGAGAGGTAGGTAGATAGAGAGATGGATGGATGGAGGGATAATAGGTAGGTAGGTAGGTAGGTAGAGAGGTAGGTGGATAGAATAGGATAGACAGAGAGAGAGAGAGAGATGGATGGATGGATGGATGGATGATAGGTAGGTAGGTAGGTAGGTAGGTAGTAGGTAGGTAGAGAGATAAGTAGAATAGACAGATACTGTAGATAGATTAGATAGATAGATAGATAGATAGATAGATAGATAGATAGATAGATAGAGATAGATAGATAGATAGATAGATAGATAGATAGATAGAGATAGATAGATAGATAGATAGATAGATAGATAGATAGATAGATAGATAGATAGATGATATGGATGGGTGGATGGATAGATGGATGATAGGTAGGTAGGTAGAGAGGTAAAGTTAGGTAGATAGGATAGATAGATAGATAGATGATAGATAGATGATAGATTGATAGATGATAGATAGATAGATGATAGTGCTGTGGCCCAGCAGCGGCCAGCTGAGCTGTCGGTGGACTCTGACAGCGATGACCATTATGGGGCTGCTCTGGAGGATGAGGAAGAATCTGGAGGGTGTTTGGAGTCAGAGCAGGGACTAGAGAGGCCTGTTGGCCACCAGGTGGCATCTGAGTTAGGGAGCAGTGAGGAGGAACAGAGGGAGGTTATCCCTGATGTGCGTGTGCATAGAGCTGAGAGGAGAGGGGAACAGCTGTGGAGAAGACGTCATAGAAGGAAATGGGGACAGCTGGCTACTGTTGTGGCCCCTCCCAAAGAGTTTATAGGTGGAGCGACGGGAGGGGAATCTTTGCAGGAAACAACAGTCCATTTTACTAGCTGTTGAGAAAGCATTCTGTAAATCTAATCTTGGTTTCTTGAAGATAGCTCCTAGCCAAGGGGTGGTTTTATCTCTGTAATTAGTCGTGGCAGACAGCCAAGCCTGTGTCTGCATATTCATTAGAATCATGGGACAGAACAGTTTGTTTCCTGTCTTGAAACAAAAACTGTAAATATCATCACCATGGAGCAGCTACATGCCGAAAATGCGCAACCTTCGCAACAGGTGGCTATGTTGGCTGCCCAGGTGGCACAGCTCCAAGCTCACCCTGCACCACCCCCACCTTGGAGGAAATGTCCGGTTGCAGTGCCTGATATATTCGATGGCAACCAAGCCATGTTTCCAGCTTTCTTGGGACAATGCCAGCTATTTTTCATCTTGAGAGCAGAGGATTTCCCCACTGACCGAGATAAAGTGGGGTTTATGATTAGCTTACTCTCCAGCTCCGCAGCTCATTGGGCGACGCCACTGCTGGTCCAGGCTAGCCTTTTGCTGGATGACTTCAGGGGGTGGTTTTATCTCTGTAATTCGTCGTGGCAGACAGCCAAGCCTGTGTCTGCATATTCATTAGAATCACGGGACATAATAGGTAAGTAGGTAGGTAGGTAGGTAGGTAGGTAGGTGGGTGGGTGGATAGGTAGGTAGGTAGGTAGGTAGGTAGGTGGGTAGGTAGGCAGGTAGGTAGATGATAGATAGATAGATAGATAGACAGACAGACAGACAGACAGACAGACAGACAGACAGATTCTATCAAATGTGGTTAGTTTTGTTCTCTTCTTCATTGACCTCAATCCTACTTCTCTAGAATGACATTTTGGTCAACAGACCCATTGCCTACATTCTTCCAACTGAAACTCCACCAGCTGAAAAAATGATTCAATAGAAAGAATAGAATAGAAAGCATCCCATGCATTTTTGTGATTTAGGCTTACATTGGTCTGGAAAGGGTTTGGCCTTTTCTGCTTAATTCTATAGTTCTTCTGTACTTGCAGTGTAAGTGTAAGTGTGAGAGATTCAAAGGCTGTTGTGGGGAACTATTCTTCTTTTTTTAAGAATAACCCCTCTGCCCCTCCCGCCCCAGAGTCTCACCTTCTTCACTGTAAATAGGTGCAGTGAGCAGATAGCTCTGAATCTTCCTGTCCTTTTCGAAAGGACATTCCACCTGCTTCCATGTGACAAAGTCGTGGATTTGCCTTGAAATTTCCCAGAATTTCTGCAGGAGATCCACACCGACCGAAAACAGATGGAAATTAGTATTGTTAACATCATGGAATCAAAAGAATCCCTCCCTCCACATTAAAACATCCCGAATAGGTGGCTGCTTTGTTATCCCTGTCAGGAAAGGTCTCCATATTTCTAAGCTGGTCCCCTCCTTGGTTAGTATCCATCCATTGCTTCTTGTCTGGCCTTGCTTTGGTCAAGGGGAGGAGGACAAACAGTCCTCAGGGCATCCCTACACCTTCCTTGATTATTGCTTCACAATTCCTATTCCTGTCAGGATCACTTTAGCTTGTGGGCCACTGCAATCTATTTTTCTCCCATGAAATCCAGACTTTGTCCTGCATGCAGGATGCTTAAATGAGCAAAGTGTCAATAAAGCTATTCTATTCTATTCTATTCTATTCTATTCTATATTCTACTCCACCTTACCCTACCCAATCCTATTCTACATTCTATTCCTATTCCCATTCCATTCCATTCTACATTCTGTATTCCATTCCATTCTATTCTACATTCTGTTCTACATTCTATTCCTATTCATATTCTATTATTTCACTTTCCCATTCCCATTCCCTATTCTATTTTATTCTATTCTATTTTCTATTTTATTCTATTCTATATTCTACTGTACTCTACTCTATCCCATTCTACATTCTATTCCTATTATATTCCATTCCTATTCCCATTCTGTTATTTCCCATTCCTATTCTATTCTATTCTATTCTATTCTATTCTATTCTATTCTATTCTACTCTATTCCATTCCCATTCCCATTCTATTATTTCCCATTCCTATTCTATTCTATTCTATTCCATTCCATTCCATTCTATTATTTCCTATTTCTATTCCTATCCCTATCCCTATCCCTATCCTATCCTATCCTATCCTATCCTATTCCATTCCATTCCCATTCTATTATTTTCTATTCCTATTCTATTCCTATTCCATTCCATTCCATTCCATTCCATTCCATTCCATTCCATTCTAGATTTTTACCAAATGGAGTATCTACCAGCTTACAACCAGTTGTGAAATGCATGCAGTGAAATATAGTTTCTAAATGCTGTAATCCCCATGTGCACCCCCCTTTTTAAAGGGGACACTTTCCTCCCCCCCCCCCTTCATCCCATTTATTGCATGCCGCATGCGTTCATTGTAGATCGCAAAAGGCTGCTTACCTTGAAGTTGATTTGTCCATTCGGCAAGTGGTTGGTGTGTATCTTATGCAGGAAGTAGATATCTTTAATGAACAGATTAAAAACAGGGATGACAATTTTCTCCCGGCTGCTGTGTGCTGTCTGAGATCTCTGTGCCGCGCCTTGGAGAGCTGTCCGATAGTTACAAAAGTTGCTGGAGGGATCCATGTGATGCTATTTGCAAAGAACGATAAGAAGCAGGGGCTTAATGTCTGCAGAGATTCTCAGTCGTCCAGATTGACCCGGACACGCTTTTTCAAGAGGCAACTGGACTTTCTTGGGTTTTTTTTTCCTTTGAACACGTTTCACTTCTCATCCAAGAAACTTTTTATTTTCAGTTTGGTTTGAGATGGCTTAAAAAGGTAAAGGTAAAGGTTCCCCTTGTACATACGTGCTAGTCATTCCTGACTCTAGGGGGCAGTGCTCATCTCTGTTTCAAAGCTGAAGAGCCAGCGCTGTCCGAAGATGTCTCTGTGGTCATGTGACCAGCATGACTAAACACCGAAGGTGCACGGAACTCTGTTACCTTGCCATCAAAGCTGGTTCCTATGCATTTTTAAATACTTTGGAACTACTAGGTTGGCAGAAGCTGGGACAAGTAACGGGAGCTCACTCCATTATGCGGCACTAGCGATTCGAACCACCAAACTGCCGACCTTCTGATCAACAAGCTCAGCGCCCTAGCCCCTGAGCCACCACGTCCCTTAGTGAGATGGCTTGCGGTTTGTTAAATCCTGAATATAATTCTCCACCAGATGGCAGGCTTTCATGAGGTGTGATTAAAAACGAAAATGAAATGAAAAGTAATATAGGTGGATTATGAGTGGTCACCTCCTTGTCTTTCAAGTGCTATCCGCTTCAGCCACTGTGTGAAAATTCTTACGGGTGGAAGAGGAACCTTCCAGCATGATATGGAACTGGTGATTCTTCCAACTGATGAAAATATGTTTTAAAAAATGCACTAAGAAAGGCAGACTTATAGCTAATCAAGGCACACCTACTTGAGTGTCTGCTGACAACTGAGGAAATTCTTTATATCCAGTTTGATTGAAATTTGATTGATTTTAAGATTTGGAAGGAAGAGCTTATTCATTACTATTTTATGCTTGCTCTGCTCTTCTGTTCCCTAACTCTAAGCAGGGAACTATGTTTAAGCCCACCTCTTGTGTTGCTGTATTGTGGCTTGTCATTGCTTTTTAAAATGAAAATGAAAAGAATCCGCTGAGTGAAAAACCTTGACCCAATGCAGCAAGGTATGAAATATTTACCTCTAAAACATCAAATTTGGCTGTTTTCACTTTGGACCATGTTTTCTTTAGTCGGGCAACAGGACTCAAATTCATGCCAGCTACAAAAGAGAGAAAGAAAGAAAAGAAAGGAAGGAAGGAAGGAAAAAGGAAAGAAAGAGAGAGAGGTGGGGAGAGAGAGAAAGAGAGAGAGAAGGACATGGGGGAGAGAAAAAAAAAGAGAAATAGGGGAAGAGAAAGAAAGAAAAAGAAGGAAGGAAAGAAAAAGAGAAGGAAAGGGAGGAAGAAACAAAAAAGTAAAAGAAAGGAAAGGAAGAGAAGGAGGGAAGGAAAAGAAAAAAGAAATGAAGAAAGAAAGAGAGAAGCAGAGAGAAAGGGAAAGTGAGAAGAAGGAACAAAGAAAAAAGTGAGAAACAAAAGTATTTTTAAATGCAAATAATTTGCAATATTTCGGCCTGCATTTCCAATGCTTTTCTAGCAACAATGGTCTTTCATAAAACGTCAATCAGGACTCTCTTGACTCGTGTCAAATGGAAGCTTCTGCAGACATGTGGATTGTCCTAAGCACATTAAATGTTCAGAAGCCAAGGGGTCAAAATGTTCTCAAGCCCCTCGCCCCTGGCTTCTGCATTCTATATTCCTCCAATCCACCTTGAGGTGTTAAGTATTGACATGCCACACCTTCTAGCAAATTGAATCGTACTCTTTCAAGCAGATGCCCCAATCCTCCTACACCTTTTTGATAAACCTACTGCTTTTCCATCTAACAGAGGCCTTCCTGGCTTCCTTTCTTTCTTGTGCACAGCATCATCTGTTTATACAGTGACAATAACTTTGTCTCTGAATCCCTGCGTTGAGCAAATCCTGCCCTCCAAGCCAGTGGTGAAATTCAATTTTTTTTAACTACCGGTTCTGTGGGCGTAGCTTGTTGGGCGTGGTGTGGCTTGGTGGACATAACTTGGTGGGCATGGCAGGGGAAGGATATTGCAAATCTCCATTCCCACCCCACTCTGGGGCCAGGCAGAGGTGGCATTTGCCGGTTCTCCAAACTACTCAAAATTTCCGCTACTGGTTCTCCAGCACCTGTCAGAACCTGCTGGATTTCACCCCTGCTCCAAACCCCAACTTTTACAACAAGGGGGAACCAAAGGTTTTGAACAGTGGTGCATTAACCATTAAGCAGACTAAGCATGTGCTTAGGGCACCAGGCCCAAGTGGGCACCACAAGTTGAGAAAGAAAAAAAAAAAACCAATGAAGATTTGTACAGTATGTACAAAGGAGGGGCGGGGCACCAAGTTTTGTCAGTGCTTAGTGTATATATATATGGGGATCATTACACAGGATCAGTTAATAATATATAGGTGCAGAGCAGTTAATATTAGTAGATGACACCGATGTGCCAAATAGCTGACTTGCATTCTCAGGCTAAGCTTTTATCTACTCAGTCCTCATTTTTTACTCATGCTGTCACACCCGCAGAGGCCTTACTCACAAATAATGGCCATCATGGAGTTGAAATTCCCAATGTTGAAGCATTCTCTTGCCACATCAATGAAAAATTCTACAATTCTTGTTCGCTGCTTTTTCTTCACCACCTGAAACATTAAAAGGATGTTCGGTGAAAAGAGGGGAACTGTACTAATCATCTCCTTTTAATGACCCCATAATTCCCTGCGGGGTGGAGTCTGGGCAACTGACTGGAGCTGAGAGTTTACTGGCCAGTAGCCCTTCTTGTCACCAATGCGGATTTTTCCCCCCAGCAGAAATATTCTCATTGTGCCCAGAGACAGAAATAATTGCCTCTACCTAGGATTGAACTCACAGCCTCCTGATTGTGAGGTGAGAGCTCTACCTCTAGGCCACCATACTACTTGGGAACTGTACTAATACCACAGGAATATCAAACTAATAGAGGCAACACATTTGTTAGAAAATTAACAGGATCAATTCCATTTTTCATGGACGTCTTCGGGGTTACGCAGTAAGTTGAGTTTCTCCTCTCTTTTTTAGGAGAACACCAAAATCCTGCATGTTGTGTGGTTAAGTGCTAAGTGTGATCCCTGCTTTAGGTATTCAAGGTCTTAAGTGCTTCTGAACTAGCAAGAATTTAAATAATTTCCTTCTAATCAGGACAAGGAATGCATGAAAAAAAATTGCCTCTGGTGAGCTAAATGCTGAAAAGTATTTAAATTTTCTAGCCTTAAAGAGAGAAACTGCCAAATACCTTGTCCTGCCTCTTAAAGAGAGGAGATTGCTTTGATCCTGTAGGGTTTTGATTATGACACCGAGAAGCCATAATCCAACTTTTTAAGTGTCACACTTGATGCAGAACATATTCTACCCTAAAACAAAACATTCCTCGCTTCAAATATGCAAATAAATGAAAGCAATAAGCTTAAAAGCTGATTTGATTTGACTTAATTACAAGCGCTGTTGAATTCAGGTTTGGATTATCTCCTGATTACATAGTTTATTACACAGATCCCACAAGGACGTCGAGATATTTCCTCCCAACCACGCTCTTAGGTCAACAATGACAATTATCCTTTAATACACCGAGGTGCTTTTCTGCATAAAATATGGGCAATCAGACGAGAACGAGCCACGCAATGCATTTCATATCTGATCATGCTCTATTTGGCCATTTGGAGGTCTCTGATAACCAGAGACTGTCCAAATTGACCAATATGATGCAGGGACATCTGCAAAAAACTCTTAATTCCCCCCACCTCTACTGTTTTGGTTTTGAAGATTGTGGTTTGTGTGGCGGGTATTAAGAGCCAAGGCAACTGTTCTATTGTCTCATCTGTATCCAAAGCAAGGAAGGGCTGCGTATCACACCGATGACGTTTCCCTCTGAATTCAAAATGTTCTCCATCCGTGGTTTCATGTTGATGTTGAAAAGTAGAAGGCAGAGGTGGGCTTTACATAATATAACAACTGGTTTGCCTGTTGTGGGCCACCAGTGGCCAGCAGAACTGGCAGCAGAGTCGGACAGTGAAGAGTTGGGGAAGAGCAGAGGCCAGTCCTGGAGGCTGGGGAAGGGTCAGACAAGGGCTCTGTATCAGAGGCAGAGATGGGGTCAAGGCCGTCCGGCAATGATCAGTTGCTTACGGAGCTAGACAGCAGTGAGGCAGAGGAACAGCTGGAGCCTATTCCCAGTGTGAACATGCGCAGAGCTGCCAGAAGAAAAGAACAACTCAGAAATCAGGGTTGATTTGGGAGTGGAAGTCCATAAGTGGAAGGTGATTGGCCCCTCCCATAGGAAATAAAAGTGGAGCGAAAGGGGAGTGGGCTTTTGCAGGAAAACAATTCGTTCGTTCGGTTGTTAGATTAGTTTCAGGAGTGTGAAGATCTGTCCGTGAATCTCAGAGACTCTGTGCCCAGTCTTTCCTTGCATAGAGCCTCATTTGGAAAATATTCACATGGCAGCTTTCCAAGATAGATAAGGTCTGTAGTCATAAATATTCCTTTCAAAGACTGTTTGCCTGGCCTCGCTGAATATAAATGAGAGGAATTCACATTTATTTAATAAAAGGGGTTTTGTCGGTACCAGGAATCTGCTTCGTGCTTTTTGGGGAAGCCTGGGTCATAACATTGCCTAGTGCAGAACCGAAAATGTGTGCGTGTCTTCTGCGTTTGCGTGCAGCTTCAAACACATAGTGATTTTCTGTGCACAGCTTCTAGCACACCTTCTCAGGCAGTGAGTGGAGTGGGTGAGGTTTTGGGCAGCCATGGTGAGTGGAGTGGGCGAGGTGCAGAAATCAGCTGGGCTACATGAGTGGGGCGAGTGAACTAGAGAGTGAGATATATAGGGCGGGATCATGCGAGGACAGGTGGGTGGGCCCAACCGGTGATAGGAATTATCGGTTCACCCGAATCAATCCGAACCGGCAGCAGCCCATCTCTGGAACAGTGGATAAAACTGAAGCTAGTGGATTTCCTTGAGATTGAGCTGAAACTGGCTCTTATTCCTTTTGTGTGTGTGTCACACGAGAGCTAAAATCTCATATACAAAGAGTTTTTTGCCCATTGCAGATGTAATCAATGGGTCTGATATCCTTTTGAATTTATGGGTGTGGTAATCTTGTGATTATGTCAAGAGGACTTGAATTCCCAGAGGTAACCATCAACCCTCAATCAATAAGCCCTATGCTGTCCCTTGTGGCTGGGGTCAGAGAAAGGAAGAAGAGCCTAAAAATCCATGTTTTAGAAATGAGCATCTTTAAACAAATGGATGTCAGGGCCAAACAGCCACATCCACATGTGAAGAGTTCAAAACAAGGGTGTGAAAAAGGAGTTTTATTGTTCCATGTCTGTTTCACAGCAATCTTCCCAAACTGGCAGAGTAGAATAATAGAGTTGGAAGGGACCTTAGAGGTCTTCTAATCCAACCCAAGCAGGAGGCCTTAGACCAGACCAGACCAGACCAGATCAGACTAGAGGAGGTTTAACACTATTCAAAAGGGATCGGACCACATAAAAATACTACAGGATGCAAGAATTAGAGGAGGGTTCGGACTCCCAAATTAGGAAATCTATTATGAAGCAGCGGCACTGTTATGGATGAAAGGCTGGTTACATTGAGGAAAACAAGGTTATTGACACTGGAGGGACATGATCTACAACTAGGTTGGCATGAGTTTTTGTGGTATGGGAAAAACAAGATGCATAGTTATTTTCAAAGGCATTGCGTAAGAAACACTCTATTATTTGTTTGGGAAAGAGTGAGAGAAAAACATTATTTGAAGATTCCAATGTGGCTTTTGACAATGGAAGCATTGATACATCCAAACTTTATTAAGATGGAAAATATCATTAGATATAAAGACATTTTATCAGAAAAGGGAGAATTAAAAAGGAAACAAGAGTTAGAAGAACATGGGATAGATATGGTTTGGTACGCAAAGTTGCAAATTACAATCGAGATATGAAAAAGATGCAAAGCTTTATGGTTTTTATTTGGAGTTGACAGAATTGGATGAAATACAGGAATAGAAGAGTGAATGATTTAAAATTATATAATTATTTATTTTGTATTAAGTTAGAAGAAGTAGTAAAAGAAACAATGATAGTATGGGCAAATATTTTTGGATATACAATAGAACTTGAGAAGTGGCAGCAATTATGGGAAAGGGATTATAAATTAACAATGGCAACAGCATATAAAGAGAATTTGTATAAAATGTTTTATAGATGGCATATGTCACCGGAAAGAATGGCAAAAATGTTTAAAGATAAATCAAGCAAGTGTTGGAAGTGTCACCAGATGCCAGGATCATATTATCATATGTGGTGGACATGTGCAGAGGCAAAAAAATATTGGGCAAAAATATATATAATATGTGTGTGTGTGTGTGTGTGTGTGTGTGTGTGTGTGTGTGTATTGTGTCACAACCCCTGGTATGCCCAAATATGGGAGGGAACACACTGTTTCTCTTTGTCTGTCTTTCGGCTCACTGCAGGAGACCCTCCAGGCAGAAAACCATATTTTTAATGTTGCCTTTGTTATATTTGTGTTGTATTTGTGCTGATATTTATTTATTTATTTATTTATTTATTTATTTATTTATTTATTTATTTATTTATTTATTAGCATAAATACAACATATGTACGCATATACATACATAGTTTTATTTATAGTTCTTTCTTTAACATCCATAAATGCTTGGTGAACAGTGCATTGTCTGTTCTACGTTAGAAGTTGAAAAATTATAATTATGTATATCTAAATGATATTATTATTATTAATACTGTTTTTAAAATATATTGACCCAGACAGCACTGTGACCTTTTGTGCCTACATAAAGACTCCAGACTAATTCCCTGCTTGACTCCTCCCTCTGCCTTAAGCCAATCTCTCTCCAACAATGGAATTGTTTTGAGGTTGTTCCACCTGCCCTAAATTTGGAGACCCTCACCTCATCGGGGACGGGGGGGGGGGGAGCGGGGCAATGAAAGATCATAAATGCCATGAAGAGATCCAGGGTTGCACTCTCTCTAACTTTATTCTAGTAATGACCATTCAACAGGACAACCCAATGGTTTTTCAGTTCCAGTCACATGTTTTGTTCCTGATTTGTAATTTTGCCTCTTTTTGGGGGAGGGGTATGTAGCTTCCCAAAAGCAATTCCTTGTTCTGTTTGTTTATTACTTTCACTGTTAATAGATTGTGGCCGACTTGGCTTTTTAGAGCTAACTTGTATTTTCTGCAGAGTTGTCTACAAGAAGCGATTGTGCTAAGATACCTTGCTTTGCTCTGATAGATTTCTAGAGGGGAAAAATGCTTACATAGTGGAGTTCACTAAGGGATTTCTTTCTATAAATAAGGGTTCCCAGTTGCATGATTCTATCTGGCCCTTTTTGGAAACAAAATGCACTCCAACTGTTTTTACTGGCTTGCTTCTCTCCTGATCAAATGCCCTCCATACTGATTGGTTGCTTTTAATTTTCCTATCAGTTGTTGACATGAGTTAGACACTCCAGATGGCTTTGGGTGTTTATTTGTTTAATCATTTATTGTTTTTTTTAATAGAGAGGAATTATTTCTCTGTATTTTTAATACAAGGGAATTGTTGGGTCCGTTATTTGTACTTCTAAAACTACTTCTATAAATGTTATGAAAAGCCATAGCAGCAAATCAGGTTTGGGACAGCAACCAAACAGGACAGGTACAGACTCCAGTGGATAGTTAAAGGTAAAGATTCCCCTGCACATGCGTGCTAGTCATTTCTGGCTCTAGGGGCAGTGCTCATCTCCGTTTCTACACCGAAGAGTCAGCACTGTCTGAAGACGTCTCTGTGGTCATGTAGCCGACATGACTAAATGCCAAAGGCACACAGAACACTGTTACCTTCCCACCAAAGGTGGTTCCTATTTTTCTACCTGCATTTTTACATGCTAGGTTGGGAGAAGCTGCATATTGGAAGCTTACTCCGTTATGCAGCGCTAGAGATTTGAACCGCCGAACTGCCGACCTTTCTGAGCGACAGAACAAGTCCTCATGGCGCTTTCCATTTCTGTTTATTATACAGAGCTTTGGAAATGGGCACCAATTATTCAAAAATGAAAACCTATTTTTAAAGTTGATCTTTGAAAACAGCTTTAGCAAAACAAGATCCTTGGTAACTATGGGAACGAAATCACTCTGTAACAAAATATTATATTGTATGTTCTAACTAGGAACTCTAACTAAGTCTTGTCTTGGGGCTATGGTGTGTTCACCTGATCAAACACCCTCTGGCAGAATACTGTTGCATTCCTCCAATTTCTAGACTACAATTACAGAGTTGGAAGGCACATTGGAGGTCTTCTAGTCCAACCCTCTGCTTAGGCACGAATACCAGTGATTCTCAACCTGTGGGTCGGGACCCCCTTGGGGGTCGAATGACCCTTTCACAGGGGTCGCCTAAGACCATCAGAAAACACATATTTTCGATGGTCTTAGGAACTGAGACACCAATTTTATGGTTGGGGGTCACCACAACATGAGGAACTGTGTTAAAGGACCGCGGCATTGGGAACGTTGAGAACCACTGCCCTATACCATTTCAGACAAATGGTTGTCCAACATCTTCTTGAAAATTTCCAGTATTGGAGCATTCACAACTTCTGGAGGCAAGTTGTTCCACTGATTAATTGTTCTCACTGTCAGGAAGTTTCTCCTTAGATCTAGGTTACTTCTCTCCTTGATTAGCTTCCATCCTTTGCTTTTTGTCCTGCCCTCAGGTGCTTTGGAGAATAGCTTGGCTCCCTCTTCTTTGTGGCAGCCCCTGAGATATTGGAGCACTCCTATCGTGTCTCCCGTAGTCTTTCTTTTCATTAAATTAGACATGGTGAATTCCAGCACTCGTTCTTCATATGTTTGAGCCTCCAGTCTCCTAATCCTCTTTGTTGCTCTTCTCTGTGCTCTTTCTAGAGTCTCAACATCTTTTTTACATCGTGGTGACCAAAACTGAATGCAGTATTCCAAGTGTGGCCATACCAAGGCCTTATAAAGTGGTATAACCCTTCACGTGATCTTGATTCTATCCCTCTGTTTATGCAGCCTAGTACTGTGTTGGCTTTTTTGGCAGCTGTCAAAAAAATCTGACATGTACTGTTAACTCAATCTGGACATTCCTCTCCACCCACCATCTTTAGTGGGATTTTTTTCGAGGAGGAGAGGAGAAGGGGTACTTTAAATCAGCTTTGATGCCTGGTCACTGGCCCAAAGTCATTGAGTTGGTTGCATAAAGCTCCATGTCTTAGGCAGGATTAGATCTCATAGTCTTCCAGTTTGAGTTTGGTACTTTTATATGATAAAGGGGAATATTTGTAGTTCAGGGTTGATATGAGAGGGTCCTTGGTGCTCTCTGAGCTTGGTTGTCTTCTTGCATTACCCAAACTAGTAACATCCTCAGTACTAATATGGAGTGGGGCTTGCTCTCAGTTTATATTCCAAACTGCATTGGTAGGGGTAATGTTCGAGTTTGTTTGTTTGGGCTATTTACTGTTGTCTGGCAGTTCCTTGATTGGGATATTGATTGTTAGTCTGATGTTAATCTATTCTCATCTGGCTGTTGATTGATTGGTGGGGAGCTGTCTTCCTCTTCTCTTTTTGTCTTGTTCGTCGTGGGTGTTGTTGTTTTTTTGCACAGTATGTAGATGTTGTTTATGTGTATGTGTCTATTGATGGCCAATTTGTCTGAGTGCAAGATTGCAGGGGACGGGAAGAACAAACAGGGGAGAGATTCCATGTCATCTAAAGATGATCCTTTTGTGCACTAATTGTGCAAGCTATTGCACTGAAAGAGTCAGAATAGAGCTGGGGGGGCGGCGACGACACATTTGAGATCTTCTAATCCAATCTCCTGCTCAAGCAGGAGACCTTATTACCATTTCAGACAAGTGGTTGTCCAGTCTCTTCTTAAACACTTCTAGTGATGAAGCACCCACAACTTCTGAAGGCAAGCTGTTCCACTGGTTAATTGTCCTCACTATTAGAAAGTTTTTCCTTAATTCCAGGTTGCTTCTCTCCTTGATTAGTTTCCATCCATAGATTCTTGTCTTGCCTTCTGGTGCCTTGGAAAATAAGTTGACCCGTCTTCTTTGTGGCAGCTCCTCAAACACTGGAAGACATGTCACCCCTCGTCCTTCTTTTCTCTAGACTAGCCATACCCAAATCCTGCAAAGGTTCTTCATATGTTTTAGTCTCCAGGCCTTTGATCATCTTAGTTGCTCTTCTCGGCACTTTTCCCAAAGTCTCAACATCTTTTTTGTAATGCAGGAACCAAAATTGGATGCAGGGTTATAGGTGTGGCTTTATAAATCGGTCCTAATGCTTCACGTGATTTTGATTCACTGCTCCAATAGCAGGCAATTTTGGAAAAGTGTATGATAACTTGGAAAACAGACTGATAATGCCTTAACTCTCCAGCATGAATCAAGTCTAAGTACTTCAGTGAAAGTCACAGCAAAATAAAGAAAAGCAGATTTAAGGTTGACAGGCGTGTCCTGCTTGTGTGTGAATTAGCTACTCTCAAAACAGAGGCATTACACTGGTCAGTAGTACATCCATCCCCCAGTTCTTTTCTCCTGTGGATACTTACCTTACAAATCTCTGTCGCCACCAACATACTGAGGCAGTTAAACCAATTGTCGTAGGCTTCGAGATTGTAGGTCTTCGTAACATCGCTTCGGCACTAAAAAAAAATCAAACTTCTGCAGTTAGACCTGAATTGAAATGAAGGTACCGCTTCCAACAAACTCTTTGTCTCATCTTCATAAGTAAGCCCAGCTTAGATGTATGTTTAACAGATTAACAGAGTTGGAAGGGTCCATCTAGTCCAACCCCCCACCCAAACAGGAGACCTGACACCATTTCTGACAGATGGCAGTCCAGTCTCTTCTTGAAAGCTTAGTATAGCATTTTTAGTAGTTTAGTACTTTTTTAAAAAAAATAAAAAATGGATGTCTCCCAAGTAGCAACCTGCTTTTAGGAGATTCTGAGTGTGCGTGCAAAACAATTATAGGATTTTCACAGTCCAAATGTATACCCTGTCTATAGGTAGTCCTTGCACGCCCCATGAGTTGGCCTTTTGTCACCATTCCTATGTAGGTCTTCCAGATTATTTTTCTTGATTATTTAAGAAAATTTGTATGGGTGCCCCACCAGAGGTGGTATTCAGCTGGTTCTCTCCAGTTTGGGCAAACTGGTAGTGGTGGCTATGTGAGGCCCCACCCACCCACCCTGTCGTAATGCGTGAGCACTCTGCATGCACAGACGCAGTGTGTGTGAGCAAAGCACACACACACACATTTGCGAACTGGTAGGGAGGGTAAATGAATCCCACCACTGTGCCCCACTCATTCTTAGTAGCTCTGGGGAACTTACATTATTAAAAAAAAAAGAATATAGAAACAATAAAAACAATAACCCCCACACCCCAACCCCTGCGATAACAATAAAATGAACCACTTGATGGGCTCCATCCCACTCTAAGGTTCTCCAAGCCTGTTGGAAAAGCTAGGTCTTCAGGGCCTTGCACTGAGGGTCAAAGTGGGGGCCAGTCTAATTTCTGAAGGGATGATGCTCCACAGGGAGGGAGCCACCACAGAGAAGGCCCTTCTTCTGGGTCCCACCAGATGGACCTTCTTAAAAGAGGGGGACCCACAAGAATCCCTGTCTCCCCCCTCTCCCCATTTTGATAGATTGCATAGATGTCACCAGGTAAGGATAGTCCTTCAGATAATCTGGTCCCAAGCCATGTAGGGCTTTGAAGGTGACAACTGGCACCTTGAATTGTATCCGGAAGCAGATCGGCAGCCAATGTGGCTCCCGCAGGAGAGATGACACCTCTGCACATCTGGATCCTCACAAAATTGTATGAGCCGCTGCAGTTTGCACCAATTGAGGTTTCCTGATACTTTTCAAGAGCAGTCCCAGGAAGAGTGTGTTGCTATAGTCAAGACGGGTGACAACTAGGGCATGACTAGAGATTGTGGGTTAATCTTTCTATTTCCCATGTCCGCTTCATTCAAATTTTGAAACCCACCTTGTGGTTATCCAGAGAATCCACATGACTGACTATCTGCATGAGATCTTCTGGGTAAATGTTGCTTACCCTCTCCTAAAACAAAAAAAAAGATGATCAAGATCACAGATGTGCAAAGAAGACACCGATGTAACATTCAGAGGTGTGTTTTCATCCCAATGTAGACAACTGCCTATACACTTGGAACAAAGCTCTATTTAAAAATGAACGTTTTTCTTAGTCTCATGAGCGTAGCTGTTTTTCATTCTTACATATGTTTGAGCAGTAAAGAACTGGCAAGTGACAAGTTACACAAACTTTTTGAGTTCTGACAAAGCCGTTCTCTTGTTCTGACCTAGGTTTCCTTAACAAGCAAGAAGCGGAGTCTTGGTCCCAGCAAAACCCCTTTTATTTACACAACTGTGAATTCCTTTCATTCATGGTCAGCAAGGCTTAGCAAACAGTCTTTCAGAGGAATAGTTATCAACACGCACCTTATCTCGTTTGGCAAGCTGCCAAATAACTAGTTCCAAATGCAAGGCAAGGCAAAACTTGGCCCAGAGTCTCTTATAGTTACAAACAGGATTTTTCTCTCTTGACACAACCGAATGAACGAATTGTTTCCTGCAAAAGCCCCCTCCCCGTTCACTCCTTTTTTGTTTCCCATGGGAGGAGCCAATCACCCCCAAGGTGTGGCTTTACTCTTAAGTCGACCCTCCTTTCTTAGTTGTTCTTGTCTTCTGGCAGCTCTGTGCATGCGCACACTGGGAACAGGCTTCAGCTGTTCTTCTGCCTCCCTGCTGTCTAGCTCCCTCTCTGCCTCCGATGCAGAGACCCCATCTGAACTTTCCTCAGCCCTCATGACTGGCCCATGTTCCTCCCCAACCTCCTCACTGTCCGACTCTGCTGCCAGGTCCGCAGGCCACTGGCGGGCCACAACATCTCTGTACTTGCCCATCATCTTCCTCCCCTTTTGGAGTAGCTTTTCTAAAACAGCTGGTCTCGAATCAGAGAATTTGCACTGTCATGAAGCAAAGAAAGGACAAGGCAGGGCTCACTCACCAGTTCGATGTGTGTTAGCTGCTGCGCAAGGACCAGAGGGTCACAGCACACACTCAGAATGTCCTTCTGGGATGCCTGTGGCTTAGTTTTGAGGATGGCACCCTTCTCGGTCACCGGTTGGCGAAACTTTTCTCGGATCTCTTGGTACTGATTGCGGGCAGCAAGTGCCATCAGAAGATCTTGGGTCATCTGGCTGATGATCTTCTTGACTGTTCCATTTTCCTAATCCATAAAATAGGTAAGAGTTGATTTGAGAATGGGTAAATTATCCTGGGCAGGGCATTGGAGTAGAAGACCTCCACGGCAGTTGTGAAATCTAATTTTTTTTTACTACCGGTTCTGTGGGCGTGGTGTGGTGGGCGTGGCTTGGTGGGGGATCATGTGGCAGGATGGGCGTGGCTATGTAGCCATGTAACTGGGGGATCAAAAGACAGAAACTCACTTTAACAATGTCCTGCTGGAGCAGGGTTGGACTAGATGACCTCCAAGTGCCTTCCAGCCCTGGATTATCCTCTGAAGCTGCGTCTAGTGTCAGGTTTGTAGTCCTTCCTTCCTCTCCTTTTTCTCTCTTACCCTCCATTTCTTTTTTTTACTTTCTTTCTCCTTTCTTTCTCCTTTCTTCCTCCCTCCCTCCCCCCTCTCTTTCTCAGCACCCCCACCCCCCTGTTTTGGCCTACAGGCTTCAGGGAACCCTGCTGGGAGCAAAAATGGACATCCCCCCCCCCGTGTTTCCAGAGAACCTGTAGTAAAAAAAATGCTTAAAAAGTAAAAAAAAAAAAAGTTCTGAAGATCAGCTTTGCGACGTGCGATCGTAGGACACTTTTTTAAATTACTTTTTTAAAAGCACTTTTTACTACTGGTTCTGTGAACCAGCCCAAACTGGTAGCATTTCACCCCTGCTCCAAGGGCCCCTTCCAACTTGGTGATTCCGTAAAGGTAGAACCTCTCCTTACAACAGTTTGTTTGGAGTTTCAATGGCAGTGGGGGGGAAAAGAGACTTACGATCATTTTTACACACTTAAGACTTGCAACATCCCCATGGTCACGTGATCCAAATTCGGATGCTTGACCACTGGCGTGTACTTACGACGATTGCAATGTTCCAGGGGTCACGTGATCCCTTTTGGGGACCTTTTTTGGAGAAGGAAAGCCAGATTCACCAAACTGAGATGTTTGGTTAAGTGAATCTTGTTCCGTTTTATGACCTTTCTTCCCACAGTTGTTAAGCGAATCAAAGTGCTCAATTTTTTTCAAAAAAACATTCTTCACGGGTCAAACTGGTTATGGGTGTAATACGTAGCCCCGCCGAAGTCCTGCTGTACGTATTTTCCCACCTGCCATCATGGAGACAGATTCTGGCTTCCCTAATTAGGTCCAACCAGTTATGGTGCCATCGTAACTGGAAGATTAAGGTGCATTCTCCTTGATGATGTAGATCAGGGGTGTCAAACTCAAGGCCCGAGGGCCTGTGGCATACTTAGATCTGGCCCGTGGGTCGCCCTGGAAACAGTGAAGGACTGGCCCACGGTGCTCCTGCCAGTGAAAACAGATTCCCGAGCTCCGTTTTCGGCTGCTACAGCTTTCGGCAACCCTCTGCCAGTGAAAACGGAGCAGAGGGTTGCAGGAGGCCGTGGCAGTAGAAAATGGAGCTCGGGAATCTGTTTTCACTGGCAGAGTGCTTGGTCCATCACAGGTACCCCCGATATGAGTGATGTGGAGCTAGCCACGCCCACCCTGGCCACGACCACCCTGTCCCTTAGAGGTCAAACACAACCCTGATGTGGCCCTCAATGAAATTAAATTTGACACGCCTGATGTAGATGCTAACACACTTTTTTAAAATCTTAATTGGGATCTCAAAAACATGCTTAATGGACTTTGATTAAACCTCTTCATCCTGCCTGCGTAGGTGTGAATGCTTCATGAGGTTAAGCATCTACGTTCAGGCCTGAAACTTGAAAGGACAAGTTGATATAATAATGTGCTTCCTTGTTCCTGAAATTTTAGCCCATGCCTGCATTTTTGCCTACTTAGATACTAAGAACCACACAACAATGTGGTTTTTGGGTCATTTTCAGGCCAGTTTTTGGATCATTTTCAGGCTGGTTTTTGGGTATTTATGGATGTTTTCTTTGCCCCAAAATGTGTTTTTTTGGCCTGAAAAATGCGGGGGGGGGGAGGGTTGCCCGAAAAATGGCCTACAAACAGTCTGAAAAACAGCCTGAAAATGCCTCCCCAAAACACCCCAAAAACAGGCATGCGTGCGCCGACCAGCTGGTCTTCGGGCTTCTGGCACTCTGGCGAACATGCATGTTCCAGTTTGGGCACTCGGTGCCAAAAGGTTTCACCATCACTGCCCTATGCCATTTTAGACAAACAGTTGTCCAATCTTAGAAACCTTCAGTGATGGAGCACACACACAATTTCTGGAGTCAAGCTATTCCACCGATTAATTGTTCCATCGGGAAAACCCTTAGGATTTTCTATTGGTGCCACATCCCAATACAGCCACTTCTGGCCCTTCGTAGTTTTGTTATTGCCAGCTTATTTTTTTTTTCCTTTTCCTTTTTAACTTTTTTGAAATTAAATTTTGTTTGCCGCTCATTTTGCTTTGAGGCAACTCTGTACAACTTACACCATTAAAAGCAATAAAAACCACAAAGCCAGTTTTCTCTCATCACCTACCTGGGCCTTTTTACCTTTTCTTTAATCAGGTGTGGCCTCACCCACGGGAGGCCTATTTTGGGAAAAGCAGCCTATTAAACCTGACTGCCAAAGAAAACAAGAATATCCTTGGAGTTTACCAGTTTTGAAAGCATGTGCTTGCAAGCATGTTTTTAATCATCTGTCATATGACCTCCACCGTGGCTTCTCAGCCTCATGATGTGACATTCCAGTAAACAGCTGGACTGACGAATTGAAACATGTCCGGCTGACTGAACTCTTAATAGTTAAGTGTCAACTTTAATCATCAAAGGTGCCGTCTGCTTTATAGCTATTCATTTTTTTTAATAAGCACCGACTCAATTACTCTTAAAGCTTTATGACCAATCTCAAAACATCACATTCTTTATTTTTATTTTTTTTAAAAAGAGAGCCTTGTTATCTTTACATTTTGCATTACTTAACAGTGCATGGCACGCTCTTCAAAAATCATTTAGCAGAAACATCTTGGCCCTCATATGAAGGGGAGTGCAAACATTCATCCAAGCAAACTGACCTGCTGGAGGAGATTTGGTTGGAACTAAAAATAAAGATTAGATTCTTCAAAGCAGCAGTAAAAAAAAAAATGGACTGCTTTGATGAGTTGCAAAGAGGTGCTTCGTCAGGTCTGAACCCCTTGTCTGTGGAGATTCTCAGTCATCCAGGTCATGGGTTGTCCCAAAGATGCTTTTTCAAGAGGCAACTGGACACTTTGTTTTTCTTTGAAGACTTTTCGCTTCTCATCCAAGAAGCTTCTTCAGAACTGAATCAGAACTGAAGAAGCTTCTTGGACGAGAAGCGAAACATCTCCAAGAAAAAACAAAGGAAGTCCAGTTGCCTCTTGAAAAAGCACCTTAGAATAGAATAGACTAACAGAGTTGGAAGGGGCCTTGGAGGTCTTCTAGTCCAACCCCCTGCCTAGGCAGGAAACCCTACACCACTTCAGACAAATGGTTATCCAACATCTTCATAAAAGCTTCCAATGTTGGAGCATTCACAACTCCTGGAGGCAAGCTGTTCCACTGATTAATTGTTCTGTCAGGAAATTTCTCCTTAGTTCTAGGTTGCTTCTCTCCTTGATTAGTTTCCACCCACTGCTTCTTGTTCTACCCTCAGGTGCTTTGGAGAATAGTTTGACTCCCTCTTCTTTGTGGCAACCCCTGAGATATTGGAACACTGCTATCATGTCTCCCCTAGTCCTTCTTTTCATTAATCTATACATACCCAGTTCCTGCAACCGTTCTTCATATGTTTTAGCCTCCAATCCCCTAATCATCTTTTTTGTTCTCTGCACTCTTTCTAGAGTCTCCACATCTTTTTTTACATTGTGGCGACTTCTGGGACGTCTGAACCCTTTCTTCCAAATAAGTGTGCAGAGAAAGACTGCTGGCAAAATCTTACACTTGTGCCTTCCTAATGGAAGTGTAGTTGTTGTTTTGAATTCTGTCTGTTGTGTTTATCCCATTTCTGGCTTCTTCTTTGCCTAATGTCTCCTAGGAAGGGAAGATTAAGGATCTATAAATTCTTACTCTGTTTAGAATGATCCATTCAAGCTCCTGTCTTGGAAGTGAGCAAACACCACAGCAGCAATGTTAGGTAGCAAAATGAGGAGGCTGTTTCCATTTCCAGAAAGGAATGGAAGAAAAAGCAGCAATCAAATCACAAGCCTGGGCTGTATTCCCACAACCAATAAATAATTGTGGCTATCAAGAGCAACACATGATACTATTTTGGCAGCTGATTCAACGCATTGGTTTAAAAAAAAACCAGTTTAGTTCTGCAATAAAGCATTCTTGAAAAGACGGAGGGGTTTAAACAGCAATAGCAATTGTACTTATACCGCACTCACAGTGCTTCACAGCCTCTCTAAGTGATTTACAGAGCCAGCCTTTTGCCCCCAATGATCTGGGTACTGCATTCTAACTGCTGGGAAGGAAGGAAGGAAGGAAGGAAGGAAGGAAGGAAGGAAGGAAGGAAGGAAGGAAGGAAGGTAGCAATAGCACTTAGATTTATATAGTGCTTCGCAGTGCTTTTACAGACTCTCTAAGCAATTTACAGAGTCAGCCTATTGCCCCCAACAATCTGGGTCCTAATTTTATCACCCTCAGAAGGATGGAAGACTGAGTCAACCTTGAGCTGATCAGGATCGAACTCCTGGCAGTGGGCACAGTTAGTCTACAATACTGCATTCTAATCACTGGGGACGGACGGACGGACGGAAGGAAGGAAGGAAGGAAGGACAGATGGATGGAAGGAAGGAAGGAAGGAAGGAAGGAAGGATCAATAGCAATAGCACTTAGACTTATATACCGCTTCACGGTGCTTTACAGCCCTCTCTAAGTGGTTTACAGAGTCAGCCTCTTGCCCCCAACAATCTGGGTCCTCATTTTACCACCTCAAAAGGATGGAAGCCTGAGTCAATAGCAATAGCACTTAGACTTATATACCGCTTCACGGTGCTTTACAGCCCTCTCTAAGTGGTTTACGGAGTCAGCCTATTGCCCCTCAACAATTCTCATTCTAATCACTGCGCCACCACAGCTCTAAATGTTAAACCTCTTCTCCTAGTTTTGCTATATCTTTGCTGGGCTTTGAAAGAGGAAAATGTTTTGGAAAACATGCATGTGCACCAAAAGATCCTTCAGATCCAAAGTGTTCCACGTCCCAACTGCGTAGGGCTAATTACAGTCAACAGCCCGTCTGTCTCAGTGCTGCCTAAGACATAAATCTACCCCTACCAATAAATATTTTTCCCCTTGACAAGTTAATACATGGGTTGGTTAACAGTGAGTTTTTTTTTCTTTTTCTTCCCACCACTCATTCTTTTTTCTTCCTTACCTCATCACACTGGGTGATCCGGTGAGCAATTTCCTTTAGCTCCTTCATAGATTTCTCATCCTGGAAGTCATACGGAAACGTTTCAGTCCATTCTTTCAGAAGCTGGATTATCTTCGCTGCAAAGGCCTTGAGCTTCCCCTAAATGAAAAGAGGGGGTTTGTTAAGCAGTGTATCAAAAATCTTCCTAACTCTGAATTTTGGGCAACCTTGTGATGCTGTTCAGTGCCAAATGTAGGAGATGACCAGGGTGAGAGTGAGGGAGGGGTCAAGTGCATCATCAGCCTCGAGATCAGTGGTGGGATGCAAGTGGTTTAACAATCGGTTCGGTGAGCATGCGCTGTGCATGGTTGCCTAGCGCACTTGCACACAGCGTTCAAAATACAGCAATTTGAAGCTCAGCTGCTTACCTTCTAAGGCAGCCCCGGTAAGTAGAATAGTGGAGGCATGGAAATCAGTGGTGCTGCTCAAATCAGCTGAGCCAGAAAGAAGGAAATATAGGACAGATAGGGTGGGGTCAACTGATCATCGGCACTACTGGTTTGCCCAAACCAGTCCGAACCGGCTGAATCTCAGTTCTGCTCGAGTCCCTTCATGCCCACAAAAGTTTTAAGTCCAGACCTCCTTGAATTCCATTGACTCTTATCTACTGTCAATTTGGTTTGATTGTTAGTAGTTCAGATTCTCGTAGAGAACTAGCATGGAATTAACGTGTACTCATTTGAACAAACTCATTTGGTTCCTGACACCAAATTTTGAACCACCGGTTAGCAAAAGGGAGAATTAAAACAAAGGAAAAGATAAATTTGTATTTATTTACACTTTGTTCCAGAAATTGTGGGTGGTCCATGATTGGAGGCTTTTAAGAAGAGATTGGACAGCCATTTGTTCAGTTCTCCTGCTTGACCAGTGGGTTGGGCTAGAAGACCTCCAAGGTCCCTTCCCATTTGGTTATGGAACATTGTGAAATAACATTCTGTATGCTGCATTATGTTAGTTAGACCTAAGCAGGTCTTCTAAATTGGCTTGATTTTGAAATTTGTTTATAAAGAGAAAGATTATAAGGAAAAGGTAAAGGTTCCCCTTGCACATACATGCTAGTCGTTCCCGACTTTAGGGGGCAGTGCTCATCTCCGTTTCAAAGCCAAAGAGCCAGCACTGTCCAAAGACGTCTCCATGGACATGTGGCTGGCATGACTAAATGCAGAAGGCACACAGAATACTGTTACCTTCCCACCAAAGGTGGTTCCTATTTTTCTACTTGCATTTTTACATGCTTTCAAACTGCTAGGTTGGCAGAAGCTGGGACAAGTAATGGGAGCTCACTCTGTTATGCGGCACTAGGGATTCGAACCGCCGAACTGCTGACCTTTCTGATCGACATGCTCAGAGTCTTAGTCATCTTAGAAAGATTATAGGTATGCATAAATGCTTATCCCAGCACACTCCCAATACCCTGAGTTAAAAGAAGAGGCAGCAGCTCAAAAAAACATGAAATGAATTGGACATGGCAAGGAAGGATTTGGAAGGCTCCTGGTGAAAAACACTAGTAAGTCTAAGTGCTATTTTACACTCTTAGGAAAAAAGATCCTTCAGGCTCTCTTAGCTTGAAGTTTTTAAATGCCTCTAAAACCGGTATAAATATCAGCCTAGTGCCTGCATTTTAAAGTGGGTGAGAGTTTTCAGCATTTCCAAATGGGGCATATCTGTGCAGTTTTTATACATGAGAACAAAAGGCACTGGTCATATCATCCCTGGACAAAGTGGGCTGTGTTCCTTCAACATTTTCAGAATTTGCAGTAGGATTCGGGTTTTTAATATGGAGAAGGGCGAGAAGATTATTAAATGCATATGACTTGAGGTCAATCATGCAAATTAATAATGAATTAAGTATATACGTCAATGAGATCAAATCAAATTATTTTTTGGTCTTAATTTCATTACAGAATAGAGTAGAGTAGAACAGAACAGAACAGAACAGAACAGAATAGAACTCAGAACAGAGTAGAGATAGAGATAGAATGGAATGGAATAGAATAGATCACAGAACAGAGATAGAGATAAAGATAGAGAGAGATAGAGATAGAACTAGCAGAGTTGGAAGGGACCTTGGAGGTCTACTAGTCCAACCCCTTGCTCAGGCAGGAATCTCTATATCATTTCAGACAAATGGTTGTCCAATCTCTTCTTAAAAACTTCCAGTGTTGGAGCACCCACAACTTCTGGAGGCAAGTTGTCCCACTGATTAATTGTTCTAACTGTCAGGAATAGGGCCCCCAGTCCAGGGATATCCATGATGGGAAGGGTAAAAAAAAAGTCAGGATGGCTACAACTGTACAATCAAAGCTTGGTCCTTTTATTTCCAGGAGATAACACAACAAGATCTGTGACTTTGCAATGGTTGCAACCTCCACCTTGACTTTCTGGACAGCGCCATTCCTGTGAATGGACCACCTTAGCACACACCACTCAATGGTTGACCAAGGTGGGATGGAACAACTTCTTGAGAAGAAGAAAAATGCACAACTCTTCCTAGAGTTATCCAATTCATAGAGAGATGGTTCCTCCAACTTAATTGGATGTTGGCTTGAATTCAAAGATGATCAGATTTCAACGTGGCATTGTTGGAGAGAGTTGGAAATATGCTTCCTTATTGAGTCAGTCAAGCGGGTCCTGGAGGGTGGGGACTTTCTGGGGCCACTTGGTCACAAGGCATTTTGTTCATTTGCTTCTGGTGTCCATTGTTGCCATAAACTTCATCCTGTTTCCTTATATTAGCATGGATGGCTGGGTATTAATTGGAAGCTAGTTCTCAAGGAAGGGAAACGCTTAAATGCTTGTTCTGGGAGCAAGTAGAGGGATTTCTTGAAGGAAGCGGTGAGAAGCAGGGACTTCCTTTGTTCACCCTTCTAATCAGATCAGCTAAAAAGTTCATGACTGTTTCTCCCTCTTTCTAAAGAGGAAGGAAAAGGAGTTATTCCTCCTGTGCTGTGCACCCTTGCTTGGGAATTTATTTATTTATTTTATTTATTTATTATTCGTATTTATAGACCGCCCCCTCTCCCGAAAGGGACTCGGGGCGGTGTACAGTCATTAAAATGCGTTATAAAATACATACATAAAACAGTTAAATAATTAAATACGTAGGTGAAGGAGGTTGTAAGACTGTATATAGAATAATAAATATAATACATTAAAAGCTTATTAAAACCCCAAACCCAATTAAAATGAATAAATCCCCGGGAGGTAAAACTAAGAAAGTGCCAGGCCAGCTGATTGAAATAGGTGAGTCTTTAACTTTTGCCGGAAGGAACGGAGGTCGGTGGTAGTTCGAATGTCTGGGGGGAGGTCATTCCAGAGGGAGAGAGTCCTACAGATGCCAAATTAGTCCAATTCCCTTTAGAAGAAAAAGGAAGGTGTATTTTTTTAGGAATTTCCTCTACAAGAGAACGCTCAGTTTAAGTTGGGCTTCTGCAATGATAATGATAATAATAATGATGATGATAATAATTTGCAACAACAGACAGTAAGTGCCCCCTACGCAAAAAGCCGAAAAAACAGTGGACCACCTGGTAAACTGCCGCAAGAAAATTGCATACTGGAAAATGAAAAAAAAACTATGAAAAAAAAGATCACACAAACTGACTATAAGCAGCAGCATGACAAAGTAGCAACAATGGTGCATTGGAAGATCTGCAAGAAATATCATTTGCCTGTAAGCAGGAACTGGTGGGACGATAAAATAGAGAAAGTCATAGAAAATGAAGAAGTTCAATTGCTCTGGGATTTCAGAATCCAGACAGACAGGCACCTAACACATAACACCCCGGACTTAACAATGGTTAATAAGAAAGACAAAAAGTCTGGAGTGGCCATACCTGGAGACAGCAGAAGAGAAGAGAAAGAACTGGAGAAGATCACAAAATACAAAGACCTACAAATAGAAATAGAATGACTATGGCAAAGGCAAGCAAGGGTAGTACCAATAGTAATAGGAGTCTTGGGTGCAATCAGAAAACAACTGGAGCATCACTGGAACACCATAGGCATTGACAAATTTGCCATCAGTCAATTGCAGAAGGCAGCTTTACTTGGAACTGCTTCCATCCTGAGACGATATCTGTAACACCATCAAACATCTAGATTTGCCTATCCCAGATCCTTGGTAAGGACTCGATAGGTAGACCGAAATGCCAAATCCAGTCTGAACATCTGGCTGACTGTGCAGTGATTTTTATTTTTATATTGTTGTTGTTGTTACTTACTTTATTCATTAAACATGAAACTCAGTCAACTGAACATTAAAAAATGCATCACAAATACCATTGACTGCTGCTTTTCGTTGACACAGGTTGTTGCCAGCATCCTAGGTATCAACCAAGTACCTTCTTAAAATATATGATGTTCTGAGTAGCTCAGTTTTTTGCAGTTCCGCTGGTGTTATTGCAGGAAGCTGCAATTTGTTGATGTATCTTATAAAATTCTTGGACATGGTACCAAGTGCCCCGATGACAATGGGTATCACTGTTACATGCTTCATCCATAATCGGGTAATTTTGATGGCCAGGTCGTGATATTTTGTGATTTTTTCCAGTTCTTTTTCTTCGACTGGCATCTCCTGATACAGCGATATCAATAAATTGTACGTTTTGGTTTTCAACAACTGTGATATTTGACGTGTTGTGCTCCAAATGACTATCCGCCTGTGATGTCTGGTGTGTTATGCGCCAGTATTTTGTCCGTTTGTATACAAAAATCCCATAGGATCTTGACCATCTGATTTTCGGTGACTTTTTCAGGCTTATGTTCCCACCAGTTTGTTGTTGCTTTAATATTATAATTTTTGCACAAATTCTAGTGGATCATTTGTGCTACTGAATTGTGCCGCTATTATTATTATTATTATTATTATTATTATTATTATTATTATTATTATTATTATTATTATTATTGTTGTTGTTGTTTGTGATGATGATGATGATGATGATGATGATGATGATGATGATGTTAATCTTTGGTGAGATTCACAGCCTTTGGGGCTGGTTGATAGCTCAATAGCTCGAGTCCTAACCAAAGACCTAGGAACTGTTAAGGTAACGTCGGAGGATATAAGCTGTTCCAAGTAGGGTGTTTTTTTTTTTGTAGAGACAGAATGTTCAAGTCTGATAAATTTAGAATAATAATAATAATTCCAGAAATTCTTCATTGAGTCTTATCATATGAAAAGTTTGGTTGTTGTTGTTTTTTGAGTGAGACTCTGAATTTAGCTCAGATTTTTGTCCTTTGTGGATACTTCTGTGGTGTGTTCTGGCAACAACACGGAAGGAACTGCTGCTACCTACTGTGAGGTTCTTAAGACACCCCAAGCATGGTCTTCTCAACTAGGTTGGTTAGGCTAAGACACAGGAGAGTTGGGGAATCTCATTTATAAATGTCCAAATTGAACTCTGGAAAATTTCACACAGTTTCTCGGGTAACAGGGTGATCCTAACATTCCTTTCATCCTAAGCGAGTGGCTTCAACAACTTTGTTCCACTTTCCTTCTTGTGGCACCAAACACTTTTGATTTTGGATGACACCATCATCGTTCAATCAATCAGAATAGAGCTGGGAAGTACCTTGGATATATTCTAGTCCAGCCCCCTGCTCAAGCACTTTGACTGAGTCCCCATCATCATCATCATCATCATCATCATCATCATCATCATCATCATCAACAAAAGACTGGACTTGAAACTTCTTCAAACGCTCCCAAAAACTCTAGGTCTCTTTGCTGAAGCAGAAAGAACATAGAGAAGGAACATCAAGCAGGATATTGGGGACTTCATAGGCTTACAAGGTGGTCAGGAAGGAGAAGTGGTAGAATATGGCCAATCCCTTTTTTTCTTCTTCTCCTGAATTTCCAGGGATCAAATGTAAACAGATCCTTCACTTTCTTTCACTCTACTAACACAGGCATCATTTAGTATTTTGGTTGAACTCAAAAAAATCTCTGCAGAATCAGAGTTGGTTAGGGGTCAGATGAAGCTCTACAAAACTGGACATGGAAGTAAATAAAAAAGGACCCTAGAACAAAACAAGAGCAACCGAGATTGTTTCCAGGAAAACATCACATATCTGTCTGTAGAATCCAGCTCAGTTCAAGGAGTTGTTGCCTGAAACATGTGCTCCTCACACATATGATACTGGTAGATGGGTATGAAAGTTGTAGCTACCTCTGTGCATTTGTAAAATCGCTTCAGACCCAGAGTAAACATGACGGGAGATGTTGTCTTGAAACAGATCAAACTCTTAACTGGGATTTGACATTTAAGAACAAGTCAGATGCTTGTTCCAGATTTTGTAACACGTCGGCGTGTTGCATAAGGACATGCTTTGAAGCAATGTTGTTTATGTACAACAAACAGAACAAAGTGAACATACTAAGAGAATTGTTCTCTGCTAACTGTCTGGGACAGTGATGGATAACCTTTTCCGGAGCGTGTTCGCACATCCAAACCCTCCAAATGCAATGCATGCACATCCTTTGGGCATGCATCCTGCCCCATGCATGCCCCGTGCCTCCTGCACATGCAAGCATCCCCCCTGGTAAACCCCCCCCCATGCCTGTGTGTGTGACCCCCTGCATGCGCCTGTCCCCTGGGCATGCACATGCAGCCCCCCCCCCCGTGTGTGCCCCATCCCCCCACATGCGTGGCAGAGATACGAAGACCTGCTGGCCGATGGGAGGCATGCGCACATGCGTGGCGGAGCTGAACTGGGGTGATGACTCTCATGCCATCAGAGAGGGCAGCTGCATTGCCATAGGTTCACCATCACAGGTCTGGGGTATGTGTAACCTAGCTACTATAGGTAGTGCTTGACGTATGACCACAAACGAGCCCAGAATTTCCATTGCTAAGCAAGACGCTTGCTAAGCGAGTTTTGCCCCATTTTGCAAACCTTTCTTGCCCACAGTTGTTAAGAGAATCACTGCAGTTGTAAAATTAGTCACATGGTTGTTAATTGAATCTGGCTTCCCCAGTGACTTTGTTTATTGCCAAAGAGGAATCAGGTGACCCCAACCATCATAAATATGAACTAGTTGTGTCCAAATTCTGATCAATGACCATCATTTGATTGCAGTGGTCATATGTATGAAAAATGGCTGTAATTCCCTATTTTTTTAATGCCACTGTAATTTCAAATGAGCACTGAACAAAACTGTCGTAAGTCGTCTATGCACAACTTACTGTAGTCACATATGTTTCAATGTTCTACTTTTTCAACAGCCGTGTCGATCCTGACTTACTATTATATTAGGATTGTTTTCTGATGGGTTTCCTGTTGTTTGCTGCTTAGCCATCCTTGGCAGGGTTCACAACACACTGAAGGCGTAATAAAACTGGGGATTTGAGATGTCTACTTGTCTCGTCAAGCCTCCCAGGTTGATCTGAGCAGCGCTAAAGTTTGTTTTTAATCTGCCAGCTTATGATTTGGAACAGTTTCTTTTGAGATTTTGCTAGTCACTGGTGGCGCTCATGCGGGAATGGCAAATAGTTTAGCATGCAACAGCAACATGGAGTTTTCCTGCCAATGTTTCTACTTACACACCATCAACCAGCTTTGATTTTCATACAGTTTTTCTGCCAATATTTTATCGCTGTGCAAGGTGTGTGGGTAAACCTTCCCTATTTTGCATCTGTTGTGGCCCACCAGAAGATTCGGACAGTGAGGAGGTTGGGGAGGACCATGGGCCAGTCCTGGAGTCTGGGGAAGGCTCTGATGAGGGCTCTGTCTCAGAGGCAGAGATGGGGCCAGAGCGATATGCCAATTATCAGCTGCCTACAGAGTCAGACATCAGTGAGGCAGACGAACAGCTGGAGCCTGTTCCCAGTGTGCGCATGCGCAGAGTTGCCAGATGAAGGAAACAGCTAAAGAACAAGGGTCGACTCTGGAGAAAGGACACAGGTGGATGATAAATGGCCCCTCCCATAGGAAATAAAAGAGGAGTGAAAGGGGAGTGGAGTTTGCAGGAGACAATTAGTTTGCTTAATTGGTTCGTGACTCTCCGAGACTCCTTGCCAAGTTCTGCAGATATCGGCCTGTCAGCTCTCCGAGCCAGATAAGATCCCTGACTGTAAATCCTCCCTTGAAAGACTTTGCTGGATGCGAATGAGCAGAATTCCCAGTGAATTAATAACAGGGTTTTTTGTCGGGACGAGGAGTTTGTCTCATGCTCTTAGGAAGCCTCAATCAGAACAGCAGCGTAGTCCCTTTTGATTGATATCCTTACCTTACCATTTTTTAAATTATTTTCAAAATTTGGGTTGAAAGAAAAACCATGGCACTGTTGATTAAAACACGTATTTTTAAAAAGTTGAACCCAAAGGTGCTTTTCTCCCCCCAAGAGGCAATTGGACTTGTTTTGTTTTTCCTTGAAGATGCTTCGCTTCTCATCCAAGAAGCTTCTTTAGGTCTGACTGGATGATGGGGAATGGAAGGGTTTATACTCCTGGCAGACCGCTGGCCATTTGTGTTCTTTTAGAGAGTCATTGAGGCCAGCGGGAGGTTTGCCTGTTTCCTCAGGGTCCCCTGAAAAAGCACCTTTGGGACGACTATGACCTGTATGACCGAGAATCTCCATAGACATTTAAAAGTTTGACTTTTCTATTTATCAACTGGAGGAGCTGAGAGAAATGCAAGACCAGTTTCTATATCCCATTCCAATGTTTCAGTAGGAACATTCAGAGTCTCAATAGCAAGAGGCACCGAATGCCTCTGTTAAGCTAAGCTCTGTTAAAATAGGTTCCCCCCCCACTCCCCTCTTTCAAGTTAATGAAATCTTATCCTCCAAATGTCTTCTTGCTTTGTCTTTGCACAGCTTCTTTATTTCTAATTCCCTCTTGGAAAGCACATTGAAACGGAAATAAAAACATTGCTCTAATAGCAATAGCACTTAGGTTTATATACTGCTTCATAGTGCTTTACAGACCTCTCTAAGCAGTTTGCAGAGGTGGCGCAGTGGTTAGAGTGCAGTACTGCAGGCTACTTCAGCTGACTGCTAGCTGCAGTTTGGCAGTTCAAATCTCACCGGGTTTAAGGTTGACATGCTAGAAACCAGACCATGGAAACAAGCAAAGCCCCACCCACGGGATGTGGGCAGCACATAAAACCAGGAGTGGGATTCAGCCAGTTTGGACCAGTTCGGGCGTAATTTTAGGTCCAGAGAAGAAACGTGAATGTGTCCAAATGGATGATTTGAGCCTCCAAATACTCTACATTCTATCTCTGCAGTTCTTTGCTTCAGGATGTGCTTCTGGAGCATGAATTAAACAGCAGTGTGAAAGTAACATCTGAAAGCAGTCACAGCTTTTCCAAGGGTTGCACAAACCTAGAAAGAGACGCAAGCACTTTAAGCTGTGGCATATTCTACTTTGAATATCTGGAGCCACTTCTTGGAGATAGAATTTAACAATTCCACAGCCCCGTTTAAACATTTTGGGTGCATGGCTTGTAATATTGATTGCCGCCGGAAAAGTTATTCCAGGTTTTTGTTTGCTAATTATAGTGGATTCGGGAGTATTTCAGGAGCCAAATTTGCCTCTTTCAGTTCCTGAATAATTCATGCTTACATCAAAGAATATCCAAATTCATTGTGTGTTGACCCGCAGAATGAAACTGAGAGAGACTTTGTCTGGTAATTTGGGCAGAATTGTGTTGCTCCTGATACCGCCAATTGACACCTGAAACAGTAAACAAGCTAGAAGAGAACATTTGTAACTTAGAGTTGAAGTACAGGGTCCTTATTGCTCTATGACCTTGCTGGTTTTCATGCAGATGTTTCATTACCAAACTAGGTAACATCATCAGTGCTAGCAGTGCTAGCTAACCATAACCCCTAGTGCTTATGATGTTACCTAGTTTGGTAATGAAACATCTGCAAGAAAACCACCAAGGTCAGAGAGCACCAAGGACCCTGCAGTAGGCAAGCTCTTAGCCCAGAAACTAGCTTATTCCAGTTTCCCAACAAGTTTTATTCAACTCTTATACAGAAAAGTAACATCATGCTAGCCTAAAAAATACAATAGGTAAGGAAGTTCCAATCATTATATATAAATATAGGGCATAAAAGATCTCTATAGTCCAGCATTGTGCTCATTAACTCATGCCATTGGGTGAAAGGCCTGTTTGTCCATTAGTGACGTAGATGTCACTGCAGAAGGAAAGAAAATGCAAAGCTAAAATCAAGAAACCATTTGATCGCTCGTTTACCTTGTCTGCTTCAACCCCGGTCTCCAGTTGCTGTTTCTGCTTCAGGCAGAGGTCTCCAACTTTAGCCAGGAGCTCATGAGGATGAATGAAGACACGGGAACTCAGAAGGAAGGTGAAAATGTATGTCCTCTGTATCACAAAGAGGGGAGAACAAAACAGAAAGGACCTTTAAAATTGATTTCACACACACATAAACACACACACATACACACACGCGCACACACACACACACACACGGCTCTGTGAAGGTGTCAAGCTTTCCTTGAAGGAGGTTTGAGCACTTTTCTTTTGAAAAATGATGATCAAAAACCTTTTCCTTATTTTGAGTTATCAATCTTTCCCGGTAGCTTATGAAACAAAACTGCAAATATCAGAATTAACACCAATCAGGGATGATAAACATCCTCCTTCCCCTATCAACTGACAAAGAAATGCAGACAACACAACTGCAACACATATCAAAGCATCCCCAGAAAGTATCACATCAATGCTCTGCTGGAAAGTGTCAAATCAATGTTCTATCAAGAGGGAGCAGCTCATTAAGGTGGATTTCTGCAGAGCTTCCCAGATATACACCAAAGGCAAGAATCTCTTTGAGTTGACACAAACATAGTCTCAGAGCTAGCCACAGGATGATTCAAAATACTCCATAACAAGGAGGCTTAGCAAACCTCTGCCAGAAAGGCATTCACACAAATTCTGATTCTCTATGCCTTTCCATGATTGGGGTTCTCAAGTAGAGCTTTGATTGAAAATCTAAGAATAGGGTGGGCAGAGTTGAGACCCTTCCCAAAGAAGAGGGAGTTTGGGGAATATCTTCAGGACAAAATCGATCAGATCCGGAGCGGGTGGACCTCCGTCAGTGGACCAGACGAGCCGCCAACAGCGAGTCTTGAGGGACCATTCTGGGAGGAGTTTGACTCTGTTGCCCCCGAGGATTTGGACAGGCTGCGTGGACGGCTGCGACCCACCACTTGTTTAACAGACCCGTGCCCCTCCTGGCTGGTACTGGCAGCCTGGGAGGTGACACGAGGCTGGCTCCTGGGCCTGGTGAGCGCCTCACTGAGTGAGGGATACTTACCAACCGCCTTGAAAGAGGCGGTGGTGAGACCCTTGCTCAAGAGGCCCGCGCTCGACCCAATGGAGCTAGCTAACTATCGTCCAGTCTCCAACCTCCCCTTTCTGGCGAAGGTTGTCGAGAATGTGGTGGCGCAGCAGCTCCCGCGACACCTAGACGAATCCGACTATCTAGACCCACGCCAGTCCGGCTTCCGACCCGGGCACAGCACTGAGACAGCCTTGGTCGCGTTGGTCGATGATCTCTGGAGGGCCAGAGATAGGGGTTGCTCCTCTATCCTGGTCCTATTAGACCTCTCGGCGGCTTTTGATACCATCGACCATGGTATCCTATTGCGCCGGTTGGAGGGGATGGGAGTCGGAGGCACCGTTTTGCGGTGGTTCGGCTCCTACCTCTCCGACCGGAAGCAATGTGTGTTGACAGGGGGGCAGAGATCGTCCCTGAGGCCACTCACTTGTGGGGTGCCACAGGGGTCGGTCCTCTCGCCTCTCCTGTTCAACGCATATGTGAAGCCGCTGGGTGAGATCATCCGTGGTTTTGGGGTTGAGTACCATCTTTACGCTGATGATACTCAGCTGTATATTTCAACCCCAAACCACCCCAACGAGGCTGTCGAAGTGATGTCCCGGTGTTTGGAAGCCGTCGGGGTCTGGATGGGGGACAACAGACTTAAACTCAACCCCTCCAAGACCGAGTGGCTGTGGTTACCGGCGCCTCGGTTCAGCCAGCTGACTCCATCGCTGGCCATAGGGGGCGAACAATTGTCCCCTGTGGAGCGGGCGCGCAATTTGGGCGTCCTCCTTGATGCCCGGCTGTCAATGGAGGACCATGTGGCAGCCGTGGCAAGGGGGGCGTTCCACCAGGTTCGCCTGGTGCGCCAATTGCGCCCCCTACTGGACCGGAGTGCCCTGCGCACGGTCACTCATGCGCTGGTGACGTCTCGCCTGGACTACTGCAATGCTCTCTACATGGGGCTTCCCTTGGGACGCATCCGGAGACTGCAGCTAGTTCAGAACGCAGCCGCGCGGGTTATTATGGGAAGTACACGTTACTCCCACGTAACACCTCTCCTGCGCGAGCTGCACTGGCTACCTGTGGCCTTTCGGGTGCGTTTCAAGGTATTGATCACCATCTTTAAAGCGCTCCATGGCAGTGGACCTAGTTACCTGCAGGATCGCATCCTACCACACACGTCCCTGCGACCTATCCGCTCACACAGAGAGGGGCTCCTCCTGGTGCCGTCTGCTAGTCAATGCCAGCGGGCGACACCTAGGAGTAGATCCTTCTCTGTGATGGGCCCAACCCTCTGGAATGACCTCCCCCCTGACATTCGAACTACCACCGACCTCCGTTCCTTCCGGCAAAAGTTCAAGACTCACCTATTTCAATCAGCTGGCCTGGCACTTTCTTAGTTTTACCTCCCGGGGATTTATTTATTTTAATTGGGTTTGGGGTTTTAAAAAGTTTTTAATATACTATATACTATATTTAATATTTATTATTCTATGTACAGTCTTGCAACCTCCTCCACCTACGTATTTAATTATTTAACTGTTTTGTATGTATTTTATAACGTATTTTAGTGACTGTACACCGCCCCGAGTCCCTTCCGGGAGAGGGGGCGGTCTATAAATATGAATAATAATAATAATAATAATAATAACCTATTTTCCCAAGCACCAAAAGACAGGACAAGAAGCAATGGATGGAAACTAATCAAGAAGAGAAGCAACCTAGAAATAAGGAGAAATTTCCTGAAAGTTAGAACAATTAACCAGTGGAACAGCTTGCCCTCAGAAACTGGGGGTGCTTCATCACTGGAAGTTTTTAAGAAGAGATTGGACATCAGCTTGTCTGAAATGGTATAGGGTCTCCTGCTTGAGCAGGGGGTTGGAGTAGAAGACCTCCAAGGTCCCTTCCAACTATACTGTACTGTACTGTACTGTACTGTACTGTACTGTACTCTACCCTACCCTACCCTACCCTACTCTACTCCAGTCCAGTCCAGTCCAGTCTGACAGACTGGATTTTATCATAGATTTTATCTGTTATTTAATATTTTATTCTAGAATTTTTAATTGTATATCTACTGAGTGTTTTTAGTTATTCTGGTCTCTGGTTACGACTGTAATAAAGTGAATTGAATTGACTCAAAGTTCTGGTTATCCAGTACAGGTAGTCCTCAATTTATAACTATAATTTATCATTGCAACCGCATGGACAACGTTCCTCCAGGCCTTCCTGTCCTCTACCATTCTCTGGAGTCCATTTAAGCTCAGGCTGACTACTTCAGTGACTTCATCCAGCTACCTCATTCTCTGTCGTCCCCTTCTTCTTTTGCCCTCAATCCTTCCCAGCATTGGGCTCTTCTCCAGTGAGTCCTTCCTTCTCATTATGTGGCCAAAGTATTTGAATTTCATCTTCAGGATCTGGTCTTCTAAAGAGCAGTCAGGGTTGATCTCCTCTAAGACTGACCACTTTGATCGCCTTGCAGTCCAAGGGACTCACAGGAGTCTTCTCCAGCACCATAGTTCAAAGGCCTCAATTCTTTGGTGCTCAGCCTTCCTTATGGTCCAACTTTTGCAGCCATACACTGGAATTGTTATACATGTATACCCTTAAAAGGAGGATGTATGTTTAAACTAATATGAAAGATATGTACTGGAATGTAATTATCAATACCATCAATATTAAATGGAGCTTGCTCGGACACTGACACCATGTAAGAAGTGGGGAGAATGGAAGAGGAAAGGAAGAAGAGAGAGGACAGCAGAGAAGGAATAGAGGAGAGGTAAAGAGTAGGAGCGAGAGAAGGAGTGGAAAGAGGAGAGAGGAGAAGGAGAGAGGAAAGGGAAGTAGAGAAGAGAGGGATGGTAGAGAGTAGAAAGAAGGTAGGAAGGTGTAATATGGTGTATGGAAAGCAGACTTCCCTCTACAGGATCTGGCCTTCTAAAGAACAGTCAGGGTTGATCCCCTCTAAGGACTAGCTAGCTGTGTTATTTACACGCGGCTGCACGGGACAGCTGATTTACCTCCCTGGCCAACCCTTTAGAAGCGGTGTCCTTGTGTGCCTACAAACACACAGGCACGTGTGAAAGCCGAGGACGGCTTTCGACAGCTGGCCAAATCTTGCAAAAGATGGGAACCGGCCTGATGCTTCAAAGCGATGGGTTTTGTTTGTGTTTGGCCTTCTGAACGCTTCGCACAACTTGGAGCAGCTGCAGGGAAAGAAGCCGAAATAGGGCACTAAGCTTTATTCCCTCCCCACCCCCAGCCTTTTTTTCTTTTCTGGCTTTGATTCTTTGAAGATTTTTTTGTCTCGGGGAAGCTTCTGCGCCTCTCTTCCAAACCAAAGCCAGGCTTAGGCTGCATCTGTCCGGAGTCCTTTTGATTTACCGTCCTTCACCACCAACCGGTTGTAATGAATCTTGGCTCAATCTGTTTTGAGGAGCTCCTGATTAGCTCTTGACAGCAAAAAAGAAAAAGAAAAAAAGCTTTTCCCCAAAGCTCCAAATTCCCGATTTACATTCGCTGACCTTCCCCACCAAAAAATCTGAATGAAAGTGTTCTTTTAATGCTTGCATTTTAATTTGGAAGTTATTGCAGAGAAAGTCAAGTGGAATTGTTTTGTTGCTGGAGTTTTGTGTACCCTCCAAGCTGCAAATAGTAGGGCACAAACTAAGCAGACCAGAAAATCAGAGTGGGAAGGGACTTTGAAGGTCTTCTAGTCCAACCCCTTTCTCAAGCAGGAAATCCTATATGATTTCAGACCGAGGGCTGTCCAATCCCTTCTTAAAAACCTTCAGTGTTGGAACATCCACAACTTCTGGAGGCAAATTGTTCCACTGATTAATTGTTCAAACTAAAATTTCTCCTTAGTTCCAGGTTGCTTCTTTCCTTGATTAGTTTCTATCCATTGCTTCTTGTCTTGCCTTCTGCTCTTTGGAGAATAGACTGACCCTTCTCATCTTTGGTGCAGCCCTTCAAATATTGGAACACTGCTATCGTGCCTCTCCTAGTCCTTCTTTTCACTAGATTAAACATACCAAATTCTTGCAATGACATCCATGGGACTATCTGGTAGGGTCTCATTCAACTGTGTTGAACTTTTGAATCAAGGAGGAAATTTTAAATTCCTCTAAGGAATGAGGATTATGGAGCATGCCGAAACATAGAATAGACCGAATAGGATAGAGCTGGAAGGGACCTTGGAGGTCTTCTAGCCCAGTCCCCTGCTCAAATAGGAGAACCTATACCATCTCAGAGAAGTGACTGTCCAGTCTCTTCTTAAAAACCTCCAGTGATGGAGCACCCACAATTTCTGGTGGCAAGCAGTTCCACTGGTTAATTGTCCTCATTGTGGGATTATTAGAAGTGGGATTGTTTCATTGCTGGAGTTTTGCATACTCTCCAAGCTGCAAATAGTAGGGCACAAACTAAGCAGACCAGGAAAAAAAAGAGTGAGAAGGGATCCTTGGAGGTCTTCTAGTCCAACCCCCTGTTCAAGCAGGAGACCCTATATTATTTCTGACAAATGGTTGTCCAATCTCTTCTTGAAAGCCTCCAGTGATGGAGCATTCACAACTTCTGAAGGCAACTTCTGTTCCATTGGTTAATTGTTCTGTCAAGAAATGTATTTATTTCTAAGTTGTTTCTGTCCTTGATTAGTTTCCATCCATCGTTTTTTGATGGAGTACCCACAACGTCTTGAGGCAAACTGTCCCACCAGTTAATTGTCCTCACTGTTAGGAAGTTCCTCCTTAATTCCAGGCTGCTTCTCTCCTTAATTAGTAGTTTCCATCCATTATTTCTTGTCTTGCCTTCAGGCACTTTGGAGAATAGGTTGACCCCCTCCTCATTGGGACAGTCTCTCAAATACAATTCCCCCCCCCTTTTTTTTTATCCTATCATGGCTTGTACCCAAGTTTGCCAAATTTTGAAAAGGTGGTTAGGCTTCAAAATGCTACACAGGTAGTCCTCGATGTATGACTACAATTGAGCCCAATTGTTTTGTTGTAAGGTGAGACATTTGTTAAGTGGGTTTTGCTTCATTTCACAACCTTTCCGGCCACAGTTGTTAAACGAATCACTGCACTTATTATATTAGAAACAAGGTTGTTAAGCGAATCCGGTTTCCCTCTTGACTTTGCTTGTTGGAAGGGATCACGTGATCCCCCGGGACTGTGACCGTCATAAATATGAATCTGTTGCCAAGCCTCTGAATTTTGATCATGTGTCCATGGGGATGACGTAATGGTTGTAAGTGTGAAAAATGGTCATAGGTCACTGTTCTAACTTTGTTCACTAAGCAAACTCTTGCAAGTTGAAGGCTCCCTTAAAAACTAGAATTATTCTATCTGCAAATCTGGGCGCAGGATGTAACCATCGAAAAGATTCCAAGTGGATGAAGCAAATGCCCCTAATTTTACTTGCGTGTGTTTGGGAAAAAAAAACATCTCTACAAGAGGACAGACCGTTAAGGCTGTTTAAACACACACACACCATGTATGGGTTGGGTGAGTGAGGAGCAGATAAGCAGACCTCCACGGAGGAAGTCTTGAAATGAATTCTGGCTGCTGAATGCAGTGAAAATAAGGACCAACCTTTGGCCACAGACAGGAAGGGAGACCTAGCCCCTGATCTGTCTGCTTGCGTGGAGATAGCTGGCTTGATGTGACAGATTGTTGATGTAGGCTGCAAGGAGAGGACAACCAAGCCCAAATGGTTGAGAAATGACAATTGCCTCCTTTCTTTTCCTCCTCCCTTCCTTTGCTGGCTAACTGTTCTCCATGTGGATAAACACAACGCAACAGTGTTAGCTGGTGTTTCCACAACCTTCTCTTCTAAGTGTCGACTTCAAGCCTGTTTCTTTTTCCTCCATATTACAAAACAGGATAAGAAAATAGCAGAGTTGGAAAGGGACATTGGAGGTCTTCTGGCTCAATCCCCTGCTCAGGCCAGAAACCGTATAATAATAATAATAATAATAATAATAATAATAATAATAATAATAATAATAATAATAATAATAATAATAATAATAATAATAATATAATTTATAGACCGCACCCTTTCCTAAACAGGACTCGGGGCGGTGTACAGTCATATTAAAAACAATGTGAATACAAAAATATAGATATACATAGATAAATAGACGGAGGAGGTAGGATATGCACTGTACAATAATAGATTAAGATTCGAATAAAAAATTAAAAATACCCTTAAAAACTACCCCGAAATAAGATGTTTGCCAGGAGGTTGAAAGTGGGACTATAAATCAGCTAAGCCAGCTAATTGGAACAGGTGGTATCCCTGTGTTGTCGAACCTATGGCATGCCAGAGGTGGCACGCAGAACCCTCTCTGTGGGCATGTGCACTGTAGCTACCTGGTCTTTGGGTTTCCGATGGAGCATGCATGTCGGCCAGCTGGTGTTCAGGTTTCTGGTGTTCGGTGCATGTGAAGACCAAATGCCTGATGCGCATGGCTGCACCAGAAACCCAAAGACCAGGTGTCTGGCATGTGCATGCACACCGGCCAGCTGGTCTTCAGCTTTCTGGCACTCCTGTGCATTCCGGTTTGGACACTTGGTGCCAGAAAGGTTCACCATCATTGAACTAAGCCATAAGAGCCAGTTGGGTCAGGCGGTTAAAAGCACCAGAAAACAGGGTGACGATGAGTTCTAGTCCCGCCTTAGGCCTGAGAGCCAACTGGGTGACTTTGGGACAATGACTCTCTCTCTCTCTCTCTCTCTCTCTCTCAGCCCAACTCACCTTACAGGGTTATTGTTGTAGGAAAAAAACAGGAGGAGGAAGGAGCACTGGATATGTGCACTGCCTTGAGGTATTTTTTAAAAATAATAAAGACAGGGTACAAATAAATAAAGAGTCAGAGATGATTGGCCTGCCATGTGGAGGCAAGTGATGAAAAGATGTTTTGCTTCCTTTCTCATTGCAAGAGGTTGAGGAAAATGGTCTGTGGAACTAGAGTGTGAATGGAGGAAAAACTTGTTGACATGGGACATTTTTTTTTCAGGCCACGTGTCTTTGGAATTCAGACCTGCTCCCAGTTTTTCTGTTCAACTTCCTGACTTGAGCAAGCGCTCGACATTTCTCAGATTTCATAGATGAGTCTCCTGAAGTATTTAAAGTGCTTTGGCTGTAGGGCTGTGTGAGACATTAGCTATTCAGATTCCACATCCAATCAATTAGAATAGAGCTGGAAGGGGCCTTGGAGGTCTTCTAGCCCAACCCCCTGCTCAAGCAAGAGGCCGTATACCAGCATTGGTGAACCTTTTTGGCACTGAGTGCTGAAACGGGAACGTATGCGCGCATGTACGTGCATGCCGGAAACCAGAAGAGCAGCCACCCAATGAGCATGGGCATGCCGGGAAGGTGATCATCCAGTTTCCAGCGTGCACATGCACACCGGCCATCTGATCTTCCAGTTTCTGGCGCGCATGTACACCTGAAGATCAGCTAGCCGGCATGTCGGAAGCCGGAAGAGCAAAGGGTTACAGCTGGTGTGCCTGGAGAGATGGCTCTGCATGCCACTTCTGGCACACGTGCCATAGGTTCGCCATCACGGACCTAGTTGTTCCACTACTGGGTGGCAACCTCTATCCTAAGAATGGAAGCATTTATTGAGGCTTTCACAGTCTAACTCGGGTTATTGCGGGGATCTAGAGCAGCGGTTCCCGTCCACTGGATCATGGCCCAATACCAATACCATGCAACCAACAGATGACTGCATGCACACTCAAAGCTCCCCTTGTGCGAGCAGAGGGTGCTTGTGCTCATGTGCAAATCTTTATTTCTGCACCTGTCGCTTAACAAATGGAGCTGGGTGTGCTTGGGAGGAGAGGGCAGGCGCCCATCTGCCACTCACAGGAAACCATCCCCATCTCCCAAGCCAGAAAGGTTGAGGATCACTGATCTAAACCAAAGGGATTAGACCAGGGGTGGGTTTCTGCCCGTTCCAACCTCTTCTATAGAAGAGGTTCCACAAATCTACAGTGCCGTTTAGAATCGGTTCCAGCTCCCTCCCCCCGCCCGTCCACACATCATCAAGATAAAGAGCGAGAGGAGGAATTCTGGGAGTTGAAGTCCACAAGTCTTAAAGCTGTCACATTTGAACACCCCTGGAGTTGTTTTTCTAAAGGGTTAGGGGTGCAAGGGTCTTGTAACTTGACAGCTTTAAGACTTGCGTGCTTCAAATGCCAGAGTTTCTGAGCCAACATTTTGGTTGCTAAGCAAGAGCGTTGTTAAGTGAGTTTCACCACATTTTACAAGTTGGCCACGCCCACCCAATCACATGGCTGGCAAGCCACTCCCACCCTGTCACATGGCTGGCAAGCCACTCCCACCTGGTTACATGGCTGGCAAGCCACTCCCACCCAGTCACATGGCTGGCAAGCACTCCCACCTGGTCACATGGCCGGCAAGCCACTCCCACAAATCAGGCCACAGCTACAGAAGAGGTTCTAAAAAATTTTGAAACCCACCACTGGATTAGACTCAACTTTGCTGGACTATACATCAGGTTCTAGATCTGTGATGGTGAACCTATGGCACGCGTGCCAGGAGTGCTGGAAAACGCCCTGAAAATAGCACCAAAAATGCCCCAAAACAGGTTATTTTCCAGGCTGTTTTCTGAGCCATTTTCCAGGCCATTTTTCAGTGCTCTGGTGCCTGTGAAGACCAGCCGACGTGCCAGAAACCAAAAGAGCAATTGGCGCAAAAATGGCCCCCAAAACAGCCAAAAAACCAAGCATATGCACACCGGCCAGCTGGTCTTTGGGTTTCCAGTGCACACACATGCATGTGCATTCCGGTTTGGGCACTCAGCACCAAAAAGGTTCGTCATCACTATTCTAGGCGAGAACAGTGATGACGCTTTAAATGAGCAGCAGAGAGAGACTTACTTAACTGCATACGTATAGTTTATTTATTATGGCAATCACATCACACATTTTCCTCTGGGATTCAAGGCACCATCCATGGAGTGTCTCCTCCTTCCCAGGATGAGAAACAGCCCCGAGTCATCCAGGGGGGACCGTGATCAAAGACAGACTCTGATCTTCTCTAAAGCCCAACGCTGTTAACCACAGCACTGGCTCCACCAGCCAAAGATGCTTTTTTTTAAAAAAATGCCGACATGCCGATTTGTGTAATCGCATGGAAGGCGTATTCTTTTATTAGATTTCCAAGACTGCCCGGTTCAACAGCAACTCTTGGCAGCTTACAGTTCACAAACACCACCACGGCACCTGCATTCTGAAGAATCAAAGGTGATGGTGAGGAACAGAACAAGCGAGCACCGTAAATGGACTAAACGTAATCCAATCCAGGTGGGCGCACGTAATCCGGGGAAAGAAAAAGGCGGGATTTCCAGACACATTGAAAACACAGCAAGAGCGAGGTTGCCTGGACCCTGCAGGGGGTGGGCGTGCTATTACAGAAGGCAGACACTGCAACACGGGGGCAAAATTGTCAAACCTTACAATAAACATCTTAGGCCCGTGATGGTGAACCTACGGCACGCGTGTCAGAAGTGGCACGCAGCACCCTCTCTGTGGGCACGCCAGCCGTCACCCCAGTTCAGCTCTGCCGCACTGGCCAACTGGTCTTTGGGTCTCTGCCGTGCATGTGCTTGGGTCAGAACGCAGGTGGTGGTGGGGGGGCGCCCAAATGTGTGGGGTCGGGAACATGTATGGGGTGGGCATGCACAGGGGGTGGGGCATGTGCAGGGGATGTGGGAGGTTGGGACGTGGGGGGGGCATGCACACATGCACAGGAGGCAGGCCACGTGTGGAGGGCTGCACATGCATTGCATTTTGGGGGTTTAGGCATGCGCAGATGCTTTGGGCACTCAGTCCAGGAAAGGTTAGCCATCACTGTCTGAGGCAAAGAACTGCTTCATAGGAACAATGTTGTTACTGTTCAGTCTCTAAGTCATGCCTGACTCTTCATGACCCATGGACCACAACATGCCAGGCTCCTTTGTCCTCCAGTGTCTTCTGGAAATTGCCCAAATTGATGTTCATTGTGTCGATGACACCATCTAGCCATCTCATCCTCTGCGTTCCCTTCTCCTTTCGGCTCCCATCAAGGTCTTTTCCAAGGAGCCCACTCTAGCCCCTCTATCCTCCCACTGTCTTTTGGAGTCCACCCAAACCCATGTCCATCCCATCCATGTCTCCCATCTTTCCCAACATCTGGGTATTCTTCAAGGAGCCCACTCTTCTCATTAGGTGGCCAAAGTATTTGAGCTTCAGCTTCAGGATCTGGACTTCCAAAGAAGAGTCAGGGTTGATTGAGCTTTTCATGCTTTCTAACCCAAATTCAGCAATCTGTAATGCCTGTTTTCTCTCTTAACTGTCTTGCTCTGTATTCCCATGGTCTACTAAGCATTCTATAATGATGTTTTGTTGCTTTTGTTGTTCAGTTGCTAAGTCATGTCTGACTCTTCATGACCCCATGGACCTTAGCATGCCAGCCCCCCTGTCCTCCCACTATCTTTTGGAGTCCACCCAAACCCATGTCCATCATGTCAATGACACCATCTAACCATCTCTTCTACCGCCTCCTTCTCCTTTCACCTCCCATCTTTCCCAACATCAGAGTCTTCTCCAAGGACTCCACTTCTTCTCATTTGTTGGCCAAAATATTTGAGCTTCAGCTTCAGGTTCTGTCCTTCCCAAGAAGAGTCAGAGTTGATTTGTTCTGGCCTAGGCTTCCTGAGACAGTACAAAGCTCACGCTTAGTCCCAAAAGCCCTCTTTTTATTTCAACGGCTGTGAATTATCTTCATTCACAGCCTGTAATGAGTCACAAATAGTTTATAAAGGGTCTGACAGAAGTCTGCCAAAGTCTTTTGGAATAAGGCTGATAAGCACCCACCTTTATCTCCCTTGAAATATTGCCAAAGACCCAATTGCCAATTAGCTTTGCAAGGCCACACGGAGCACAGAATCAAAACGGGGCTTCAGAATTTAAACCGACCAGAACGAACAAAGTTGCTTCCGGCAAAGGCTCACGTGTCTTTGCTCCTGAGTCGCCCCTTTTGTCTTAACTGTTCTTGCCTTCTGGCAGCTCTGCGCATGCACACACTGGGAACAGACTCCCCCTGTTCCTCTGCCTCGCTGATGTCCAACTCTAGAGGCTCTGGAGGCAGCACATAACTCCTATCTGCCTCCGACATAGAGCTCTCGTCCAAGCCTTCCCCAGACTCCAGGACTGGCCCATGTTCCTCCCCAAAGTCCTCACTGTCTGACTCTGATGCCAGCTCTGCAGTCTGCCGGTGGACCACAACATGATTTGCTTTAGAAGCTTCACACAATAACATTGACCATATCTTCCATTCTTTTGGTTTAAGCCCCACGTGCCTCAAACAGCGACCTCCTCTGAACCAATGACTACCATCCACCAAGAAGGACACCATCGATGGAAGCTAAGGTCCAACTCTGGCAGTGTTGTATATCAGTTGTGATTTTAAAAAATGAGCCTAAAGGAATGAGAACCTTGAACTCCCAGACTGAACCATAAGTCGCTTGTCAGAAGATTACACAAATTTGGGGGCCAAAGGAAAACAAACAAGAACATATAAGAAAATCCTTTGGAATGAGCTGGAAATGGAAGACAAGAAGGCTTCAGGGTGTTTAAAATCGGAAAGAATGAGGCGAATTCCTCTAGTGCCTAAACCTGTTGCTAAGAGACGTGATAAATCAAAGGAAGGAGGATGGAGAGGGTGGAAGAGCGAGAAGAGAGACTAAAATAGTAACTGCTCTTAAGGAGCAAGAATGTAGAAATATCTTCTGGGGAAGAGGAAGGGGGGATGACAACAACAACAACACAGCATATTGTGCCCCTTAGTTTATGCTGGTGGAATCTGGAATTGTTTATTTGTTTGAGCATTTGGAGAAAAAAGTTGCTTGTAATGGTCAGGCAGCAAGAGCTGGCGTTCAGTACATTCCATTCTCACATTCCAGACATTGTTCTCTGGTAAAGACCCACATTTCCCTGGGTGCCAAACAAACTCTTGTATGCAAATGGATTTTCCTGGAGAGGCTGCAGGGTTTATCATCTCTCCAGCATGGCAGGAGAAAAAAAGGATACTCCCAGTGAAATTCATTCATTCTTTCATTCTTTCTTTCTCTTTCCTTCCTTCCTTCCTTCTTTTGTTTTTTGCACTCTTCTAATTTAACTAGAATAATTTTCCCCCTCCCTCCCTCCCTTCCTCCCTCCCTCCCCCCTCCCTCCTTCCCTTCCCTTCTTCCTCCTTCCCTCCTTTCCTTTCTCTTTCTTTCTTTCTTTCTTTCTTTCTTTCTTTCTTTCTTTCTTTCTTTCTTTCTTTCTTTCTTTCTTTCTTTCTTTCTTTCTCTTTTTTGTTTTTTGCACTCTTCCAATTTAACTAGAATAGTTAGTCATTGCCCCTCCCTCCCTCTTTTCTCCAAAGAGAAAATAGTATTTACTGAACAAGTCTATTTATGTACAAAAAATTTGTGTCTCGGTGTGTGTTTGTATGTTTGTTAAAGAAAGGTCTTTCTTTCTTTCTTTCTCTTTTTTGTTTTTTGCACTCTTCCAATTTAACTAGAATAGTTAGTCATTGCCCCTCCCTCCCTCTTTCTTTTCTTTCCTTCCTTCTTTTCTTTTTTCACTCTTCTAATTTAATTAGGTTAGTCATTCCCCCCTCCCTCCTTTCCTTCCTTCCCTCCTTCCCTTCCTTCCTTCCTTCCTTCCTTCCTTCCTTCCTTCCTTCCTTCCTTCCTTCCTTCCTTCCTTCCTTTCTCTGCCAGCCTGGGGCATTACTGTAATTCCACTCTAGAGAAGCATAATGAAAATGTGAAGAAGCAGACCCCCCCCCCCCCCCCGACTGTATGCTAATGCAGTTCCAAAATTAACAGCAGAATGTCCAAGCCAGGTGTTTGCCTGATCTATTACAGAAGTGCATTCTGGTGGAATTTTCACTTGCTCAGCCTGGGATCAAAATGCATCAGTTGCCAAGTCAAGGGAGGGGGTGGGGGGGGGGGAGGAATCCAGTGTTTCAATTATGCAATTATGAAAATAAATCTATAAATAAATAAATAAAAATAGGCAATGCTTGATACTATATAAGTATCACATATGAAGACAAATGCAGCTTTGATTTAAGCCTGAATGGGAAAATAAAAATCTAAATTTCATTTAAAAATACTGCATGGAAGAAAAATACCTTTTATTCTATCTGTCTGTCATCCATCTGTCTACCTCCTTATCTGTTTGTCCGTCCATCTCTCCATCCATCCATCCATCCCCCCAATATCCCAAGCATCAAAGCTTATAATCTCCCAATGTTTAATATGCAGGAATGCTAATAAAGAGCTTATTTCCAAAGAGAAAATAGTATTTACTGAACAAGTCTATTTATGTACAAAAAAATTGTGTCTCGGTGTGTGTTTGTATGTTTGTTAAAGAAAGGTCTTCTTGAACTAAAGGTCATTTCCTGTAAATTGCAACATGCCCATGCATTTTTCTTGGCAAACATATAGATAGAGGTGACATGCGATTGACATCTTCCAGAATTGTTTTTAGTTTTCCAGACCACCTTTGGACTTTCTTGACATATCCCATCCAGTTACTAACTAGATGTGATCGTGCTTTACTTTCCAAGATCAGCTGTGTTTTATATTATTTTATTAGCATGGCTTTTTATTCATGATGCGATGAATGATAGCTGAAGATGCTGAAAATAGCATTAGCACTTAGGTTTATATACTGCTTTCACAGTGCTTCACAGGCCTCTCTGAGGGGTTTACAGAGTCAGCATCTTGTCTCCCTAACAATCTGGATCCTCATTTTACCCACCTCGGAAGGATTGAAGGCTGAGTCAACCTTGAGCCAGTCAGAATCGAACTGCTGGCAGTGGGCAGAATCTGCCTACAATACCGCATTCTAACCACTGTGCCTCCATGGCTCTTTATAAATGAGTGTGAGTGAGTGAGTGAGTGAGTGAGAACGAACAAACAAACTAATCTAAAGGACAATTTTTTGAAATAAAGGATCTGCGTATACAAGAAAGGAAATACGGTCTCTATATAGGAAGATCTACAGGAATAAAGGAAAAACGCTAATAGCAATAGCACTTAGATTTATATACTGCTTACAGTGCTTTCACAGCCATCCCTGAGGGGTTTACAAAGTCAGCATCTTGTCCCCAACAATCTGGGTCCTCATTTTACTGACCTTGGAAGGATGGAAGGCTGAATCAACTTTGGGCCGGTCAGAATTGAACTGCTGGCAGTGGGCAAAGGTTGCCTGCAATACCCCATTCTAACCTCTGCGCCACCAGGGCTTCAATCTCGAGCCGGTCAGGATTAAACTCCTTGCAATGAGCAGAATTAGCTTGCAATACTGCATTCTAACCACAGTGCCACCAGGATTCACCCAGATTGCCGTTTGACTTTCTTATGCCAACTCTGTTCTTGCAAGATTTCTTCAGGAAATACCACTTTATGTCTATCATATCCTCTCCCAAGCAGGAAGTTGTTGCTGCCTATAAACAACTCCAGGCCTAAGGAAGGAATTGCTTTTAATTATTTCTGGAGCTCTTGACGAAAATAAGAAAATTACTTTCTGTACTTGCAAAAGCCTGTAATATAAGTAGACCTCGACTTACGACAGTTCGTTTAGTGAACGTTCAATGTTACGATGTCACTGAAAAAAAGTGACTTACAACCAAGTTTGACAATTAGGAACGCTGCAACATCTCCGTGGTAATGTGATCAAAATTCAGATGCTTGGCAACAGTCTCATATTTATGACTGTCTCCATGTCCCGGGGTCATGCGATCCTCTTTTGCCACCTTCCGCCAAAGCAAAGTCACTATGGATGCCAGATTCGCTTAACAACATGTGTTCCGAACTTACAATGGCAGTGATTCGCTTAACAAATGTGGCAAGAAAGGTGGTAAAACAGGAGAAATCTCACTGAACATAGCGACAGAAACGTTGGGTGCATTTGCGGCCATAAGTCGAGGACCACCTGCATTGTCAATGCTTGAATCTAGGAAACCAACAGCAAAAAAATGAGTGCCATTATAAACCGTCCACTTACATCTGGAGAGTAATCCATGGTGGGAACCAGATGCTGGATGAGGACTTCCAGGGATCCAGAAATGAGATTCCCATCCTGATAAACAGGATCGCCACTCCTCTCGCCGGAGTCGGGTTGCACCTGTCCTCTACATCCTGTCCCGAGCATGCTGGAAAATATCGGTGTCTGTGGCATAGTTTCCTGTAAAAGGAGAGAAAGCAACATGAAGGACTTGGAAGCACTATGAACGTCCCAGAACTTTGAGGTCCTGTTGGGGATCTTAAAAGAAACTTATAGTAAATAAAACGTATATTTGATTATAACAGCAGCTAGGATTGTATTTCAACAAAACCAGAAAAGCAAAGAGATTCCTACAGAGGAGAATGTGATTAGGAAAATATTAGAATGTGCAGAAATGAATAGATTGACACTTGCAATTAAAAAGAAAGAACAAACTGATCATTGTATTATATGGAAACCGTTTTATTGATGGTTAGAGAATAAATATAAGAATTAGAAGTAAAAGTAGTTGTGTCAAATATAGAAAATGTATTAATGGAGTTAGCATAATTAATAGCGTTAAATAAATTAAGAAGAAGATTGTTTTAGTAATAGACATGTAAGGTATTGGTATTAAGCTAGGAATAGATTAAACAGTGAATATGATTGTAAACTTTAAATGTTATCGCACAAAATGTTTGTACCTAGACAGCACACTGTTTAATGGAAGATGGATTGTTTATATTGAAATAAAATAAAAACCTTATTAAAAAATGTTTGGCTTATTTCTTTGGAAGCAATGGACTGATGCATGACTAAGGGCATAGAAGAAAACTGTACACTCCTCCTGCAAGTTATCATCGCGGAAAGTATTGTGAGATTATACATATGGAAGGCTGAGTCTCAAAAGCCTTTGCTTGTGATTTGATAACAGAATAACAGAGTTGGAAGGGACCTTGGAGGTCTTCTAGTTCAACCCCCTGACGAGGCAGGAAACCCTACACCACTTCAGACAAACAGTTATCTATCAAGGGCATGATTAAGGGCAGGCTCCTAGCACATAGCAATGGTCCTTAGACTTATATACCACTTCATGGTGCTTTACAGCACTTAAGCTTAAAAGTTGGTGATGGCGCAGTGGTTGGAATGCAGTATTGCAGGCTAACTCACTGCTCACTCCAGGAGTTCAATCCTGACTGGCTCAAGGTTGACTCAGCCTTCCATCCTTCCGAGGTCAGTAAAATGAGGACCCAGATTGTTGGGGGGCAAAATGCTGACTCTGTAAACCACTTAGAAGAGGGCTGTGAAGCACTACGAAGCAGCATATAAGTCTAATTGCTATTGATTCAGGCTTCCATCCTTCCGAGGTCGATAAAATGAGGACCCAGATTGTTAGGGGCAATAGGCTGGCTATGTAAACTGCTTAGAGAGGTCTGTAAAAGCACTGAGAAGCGGTATATAAGTCTAACAGCTATTATTATATTGCCCCCAACAATCTGGGTCGTCATTTTGCCCACTTCGGAAGGCAGTCAAACTTGAGCCAGTCAGAATCAAACTACTGGGAGTTGGCAGAATTAGCCTGCAATCCTGCATTCTAATCACTATGGCTCTTATGGTGTTATTTGGTTGGCAGGATAAGATTTGTCTCACAATTGAAGGGTGAAAAAAAGCACAGACTTAAGCAGAAAGAAAACAGTTGCAAATCAACAACCCTAACATGGTACATTTTATCTGTTCTCATCAAGACATTTGTTCATGCACACAGGTACCTTCTTTTCATTTCGTTATGATAGGACATATTAATTAAAATCGTTCATAAGTCTAAACCTATTTTTTAAAAGCTCCCACATGAGTTAAAAACTGATAAAATACAATTTAAGAGTCGGAAAGAGCAGAATGGCTTGAAATCAATATGCATGGAAACTTTTTAAGAGTGAGTATAATGGGAGAGATAATTTCAAGGACCTTTACTTCCCAGGCCTTGCTTGGTTAACTTACAGAAATAACTGAATAACAGAGCTGGAAGGGACCTTGGAGGTCTTCTAGTCCAACCCCCTGATCAAGTAGGAGACCGTATACCATTGAAAACACATTATCCTAGTTTGACATGGAAGAAGATGCTATTTTGCTAGTAAGAAAGATAGAACATAGAATAATAGAGGTGGAAGGGACCTTGGAGGTCTTCTAGTCCAACCCCCTGATCAAGCAGAAGACCCTGTACCATTTCAGACAAATAGGTACCCAGTGTCTTTTTGAAAGCCTCCAGTGATGGAGCACCCATCCCTGTTCAAAGGCAACCAGGTTTGGATGTTCAAAGGTGACCACTTTGGAATGTCTCTTTGGTATGTCAGTTTTGTTTCACTGGTTTGAGACCTGGTGATCATCTTTCCTCAAGAGTTTAATGCTTCAATGCAGTGGTGAAAAAAGTAAAGTTCTACATTTAGGTAAGAAAAAGAAAATGCACAGGTACAGTATAGGTGGTACCTGGCTCGATAATAGGAGCTGTGAGAGGGATCTTGGAGTCCTAGTGGACAACCATTTAAATATGAGCCAGCCGTGTACAGCAGCTGCCAAAAAAGCCAACACAGTTCTAGGCTGCATCAACAGAGGGATAGAATCAAGATCACATGAAGTGTTAATACCACTTTATAATGCCTTGGTAAGGCCACACTTGGAATACGGCATTCAGTTTTGGTTGCCACGATGTAGAAAAGATGTGGAAACTCTAGAAAGAGTGCAGAGAAGAGCAACAAAGATGATTAGGGGACTGGAGGCTCAAACATATGAAGAACGGTTGCAGGAACTGGGTATGTCTAGTTTAATGAAAAGAAGGACTAGGGGAGACATGATAGCAGTGTTTTGATGTCTCAGGGGTTGCCACAAAGAAGAGGGAGTCAAGCTATTCTCCAAAGCACCTGAGGCAGGGGTGGGTTCCTACTGGCGTTAGTATTAGTTTGATTCATGTACTCTTTGCGTGCGCTGCATGCACAATTCACTTAAATTGTTCTGCGCATGTGTGAAGAACGTGAAAAAGTACTAAAAAGTATGCCACCAACAGCAGCAGTGACCGGGGAACCGGTTCGGGTGCGTGGCCAGCCTGACTTGCTGCTGGCTCTGCGACCAAGGCCAAATAACCAATACTGGTTCGCCTGAACTGGTGTGAACTGGTAGAATCCCACCTCTGACCTGAGGGTAGGACAAGAAGCAATGGATGGAAACTAATCAGGGAGAGAAGAAACTTAGAACTAAGGAGAAATTTCCTGACAGTGAGAAACTGCGATGCTCTCCACATGGGGCTGCCCTTGAAGAGCACCCAGAGGCTTCAGCTGGTCCAGAATGCGGCCGCGCGGGTTGTCATGGGGGTACCTAGGTGCTCCCATGTTACACCCCTTTTAGGCGGCCTGCACTGGTTGCCGGTTGTTTTCCGGGTGCGATTCATGGTATTAATTATGACCTTTAAAGCACTCCATGGCTTAGGCCCAGGGTACCTGCGAGACCACCTACTGCCACCAGTAGCCTCCCACCGTCCAGTACGATCCCACAGAGTTGGCCTCCTCAGGGTGCCGTCGGCCAGACAGTGTCGGCTGGTGACTCCTAGGGGGAGAGCCTTCTCTGTGGGAGCGCCTTCCCTCTGGAATGAACTGCCCCCGGAGCTTCTCATAATCTCTGACCTCCGGTCCTTCTGATGCGCCCTAAAAAGTTGGCTTTTCCAGCAAGCCGGCCTGGCCTGTTAATTTTAACTCATTTTTTAAATGTATTGTTTCATAAATTCGATTTGTTTTTTTTTTGGATATATATTTATTTTCTTTTTAACTTTTGGGTATGTGTGTTTTTTAATGATGTACGCCGCCCTGAGTCCTTTGGGAGAAGGGCGGCATATAAATCCAATAAAAACAAACAAACAAACAAGACAGTGAGAACAATTAATCAGTGGAACAACTTGCCTCCAGAAGTTGTAAATGCTCCAACACTGGACGTTTTAAAGAAGATGTTGGATAACCGTTTGTCTGAAGTGGTGTAGGGTTTCCTGCCTAAGAAAGGGGTTGGACTAGAAGACCTCCAAGGTCCCTTCCAACTCTGTTATTCTGTTCTAATAGATACCAGAGAGATTAATATTGTAATAGTTATGATCTACTCTAGAAAGGATCAAAGGGTAACTGCCACCTCTGGCCCACTGCGTTACAAAGAGCAGCATTTTGAGGGCCGCTAGGTGCCAGCTTCATTGCCAAAGCTAATTTAGAAGAAAGTAGCTACTATTATTCCCCCCCCCCCCCCCCATCCCCAACATGCAAGAACACATAACGATTCCTCTAAATGGATCAGGAGCCAGCGAGATGCAACCAAGACATAATCCTGAAATAATAACTTTTGGTTCAGACTGCCCTGCGTGTTTCTGCTTGTTCATGTACAATCGCACACCCACACTGCTGAACCAACAGCAGAGGCTTGTTGTCTCCCCCTCCCCCCTGCTATGGTTCCCCATAACTCATTGGTTCCATCTGGTGGTCACCCAGATTTTTGCAACTCGGGTCTGTTGGTCCTATTCTTTTCCCCAAGTGTCTCACTCCACTGTGCAACAACTATACGTATCGGCATTGTCGAGGCGAGAAATAAAGCAAGCTGCCATGGCTTGTTAAGAGAAACTGATTGTTACTACTAGATGCAGATGTCAAAGCAATTGAAGTCAAGCCCTCCTCCACATGGTTTCTCAATAGCTCGTGTTTACTTTTCTGAGTTTTCAAGGTTACTAAGCCATACGTTAGGGAGGCGCTAAGGGAACATATCAGAAGCTGCTCTGGTAAAATCAGCTTCCTTCCTTTGTTCCAGAACAATTCTTCCATTCTCCACGCATATGGGTAGTTCTCGACTTACGACAGTTCATTTAATAAGCATTCAAAGTTACAATCGGACCGGGAAAAGCGACTGTGTGACCGTTTTTCAGGGTTATGAACTTTGCAGCATCTCCATGGCCATGTGATCGAAACTCAGATGCTTGGCAACTGATTCGTATTAATGACGGTCGCAGTGTCAGGGGTTCAAGTGATCCTCCTCCTGCGACCATCTGACAAGCCAAGTCGATGGAGAAACCAGATTTGCTTCGCAGTCGGGTGACTAACTTATCAACTATGGTGATTCACTTAGCAACGCTGGCGAGAAAGGTCGTAAAATGGGGGCAAAACTGACTTAACCAATGTCTCACTTAGCAACAGAAAATTTGGGCTGCCTTGCTGTCATAAGTTGAAGGATACCTGTGCTTTATCGTTTTTTTTTCAAGTTTATCATTGCCAGAACTTGAATAATTGAACCTTAGAACTAAAGACGTAAATTCTGATTTTCAGTTACTATACAGTTCCTTGTCTTTATACAGGTAGTCCTGACTTAAAACATTCATTTAGTGACCGAGGTTACAAAGGCAATGAAAACAAAGTGACTTATGAACGTTTTTCACCCTTATGACCATTGGGATGCGAGCAACATTTGTACGCTTGGCAACGGACTCCTATTTATGACAGTTGCAGTGACAACTGATTCATATTTATGACCATTGCAGGGGTTATGTGATCCCTTTTGTGACCGTCTGACAAGCGAAGGCGATGGAGAATTCATTTAACAACCGTGTTATTAGCTTAACGGCCGTGGCGATTCACTTAACAACTGTGGCAAGAAAGGTGTCAAAAAAAAGGGCAAAATTCACTTAATCACTGTCTCGTTTAGCAACAGAAATGCTGGGCTCAGGTGTCATAAGTTGAAGACTATCTGCGTTGCCTGGCTCTAGCCTCCTCCTCTCTTCCTCTGGATTTCCTTTCTGGAGTCAGGCTGATTCGTGTTCTAGATCATTGCTACTAAGTTACACATATACCTAACATCTTTTCTATCAAGCTTGCTTAACAGATAGATCCCATGCAGCCATCTGAGCCACAGACGAGAAGTGGTTTGACACTTCTGGAAAACTTTTATCAACTTCCCCGTCTAGCTCACAGCCCTGGGATATTCTCTTCTGTCCAAGTCTTAACCAGGTTTGACCAGCTCAGCATTTAAAGCTGAACCAGGGGACGTTACCTAGCCGAATTTAATTTCCTAAGTCCACCAAAGAACATAGACTGTACCTCATCATGATAGACACAAACACTTCACTTCCCACACACACCCAGGCCAGCTTTCAGAAGTTGTCAGTGCTCCATCACTGGAAGTGCTTAAGAAAAGACCGGACAGCCAATCGTCTGGAATGGTATAGAGCCGAAGACCAGCCAGCTGGTCTTCAGGTCTCTGTTGCACATGCATGAGAGGTGCATGCAAGGGACGCACACTTGCATGTACGGGGGCAGGGAGCATGCACGGGAGCTCTCACATTGCATTTTGGGGCCTAGCATGCACCCATTTTGGTTTCCAAGTTGGTGCAGAAGGCAGGTCCAAAACGCATGTGTGGGGGGGTGGGGCAAATGCTGGGGTCACATGAGCGGGGGGGAAGCACGCGGGGTGTGTGTGTCATGCACACATTGCATTATGGGTGAGGATGCGCACACACGCTGTCGGGCACGCAAGCACACACTTTTAGCACACAACGACAAAAAGATTAGCCATCACTAACATAGGGTCTCTTGCTTAGGCAGGAGGTTGGACTAGAAGACCTCCAAGGCCCCTTCTGACTCTTATTCTTAGCGGCATTCTGTTATCTATTACAACTACTCCTATGGAAACTTCCCAATCACTTCATTGCTTGAATCCACCGTTTCCTAAACCCGCTTCTTCTGCGTAGCTGTCCTTATTATTACATTTCTCTTTTATAGCCGGCAGTAGGGGAAAAAACGTTCTGATATTTTAGCAGTTTAGGCAGTCCCTGTTGGAGACTTTTACAGCAACCTTTTATTAAGCCAATTTGGATAAGCCTCAGTCTTTGTAGGCAACCATTTCTATTCTCCTCTGGGCCTCTTTTTAATTGTTAGAATTTACGTTTCTTGCAACTGCAGCTCCTACAGGCTGTTTTTAAATATTTTGCTCGATTATCTCGCACCTGCCCAGATAGATGGGAAACTCTAGCATTGAGTCACTGATCAAGGACGCTAAAGAAGACACACCCTGGTGAGAATTTTAGTAGGGAGTCTATCCTGGAAATATAGGCTATAGGAGAAATTGGAAGGTCAGAAGAAAACAGTGCCAGAATGTTTTCATATAATCTTAAGAAAACAGAACAGAAGTGTCCTTATAAATCACCAGGGGTTAAACTCAACTCCGAGATGGGTTTAATTTATTTTAGCTCTGCACCATATGAAATGTCTCCTGTGATGGCAGCAGATACCAATCATGGTGTCAGCCATAATTTCTTGGAAAACAAAGCAGATAAAACTTCTCTTTCTCTTTCTTTCTTTCTTTCTTTCTTTCTTTCTTTCTTTCTTTCTTTCTTTCTTTCTTTCTTTCTCTCTCTCTCTCTCTCTCTCTTCCTTTCCCTTCCCTTTTCTTTTCTTTCTTTCTTTCTTTCTTTCTTTCTTTCTTTCTTTCTTTCTTTCTTTCTTTCTTTCTTTCTTTCTTTCTTTCTCTCTCTCTCTCCTTTCTCTCTCCCTTCCCTTCCCCTTTCTTTCTTTCTTTCTTTCTTTCTTTCTTTCTTTCTTTCTTTCTTTCTTTCTTTCTCCCTCCCTCCCTTCCTCCCTCCCTCCCTCTCTCTCTCTCTCTTTCCTTTCCTTTCATAGTCTGTATTCACTTATGGAGAAGGAGAAAAAAAAAGGCAAACTCAAAGCAGAAATACTAAATGTCCAATGTGAAATGAGTACCCAAAATAAAACACACGCTGGAGATACTTTGCTGTGTAAAGCAGTAATTCCAAGCTTCTCTTCCCTTTTAAGGCAGCTTCTTCCAAAATCCCTGTTAATATTTATCTAAGGATTTGAGAATTTGTCTCTGTACACTCAACCCTCAGTGCTGATGTGAAGAGATGACATTTTTTTAAAAAAGGAAAGAAACAGTTAAACAGTTTTTCAACTGTTTCTCCTCAAAACGGTTAAAAATAGATCTTGTACATCTTGTCCAACAAATTCTGCATGGCTATTTACAAATTAGGACAAGAAATGTTCCTAATAGTAAACAGGAGCATTCTTCCTGCAGTTCAGTCCAAAGTTTGCCATTCAAATGTTTGGGGGTGAGTCACGAGAAGTGGAATTTGAAGACAGAATGTACGGCCGCTAAATAAAATCTAATTGAGGAATGAGACGGGATGATTGTATGCCAAAGTGCTTCTGTGGTAATTTTCAGTGGCATTTCATAAATTTAGTCACAAGGCATTGTTTGGGGAAGGCAGGATAGTTTGGGAAGTGGGAGTCGGCTGGAAGATGGCTTGATTTTGCTTGGGAGTTTCACTTTGTCCCTTCCAGGTATAGGAATGAGATTTCTGGCGGGCTGCTAAGGTATATTACAGACAATTAATCTGGATGTGTATTATACATTTTGGAATGGAGGAAAACCTTCCATCTCTGTTCTGGTAGAGATGACACGCATGTGAAGCTGTGTTCAGGGTTGAAATGAGGGTTCTTGGTGCTGTCTGAGCTAGGAGGAGGAGGAGGAGGAGGAGGAGGAGGAGGAGGAGGAGGAGGAGGAGGAGGAGGAGGAGGAGGAGGAGGAGGAAGAGGAGGAAGAGAACTGTGAGGTCCTTACTACTCTCTGAGCTTGCTTGACATTTCTGTAGCCAACTAGGTAACATCATCAGTTTTAGCACCTGATGATGTTGCCTAGTTTAGCACCTGATGATGTTGCCTAGTTTAGCACCTGATGATGTTCATTACCCAGCTAGGTATCATCATCAATACTAGAAGGGAGTGGAGTTTGCAGGAAGGAGGAGAAGGAGGAGGTGGAGGAGGAGGACTGTGAGGTCCTTAGTGCTCTCTGAGCTTGCTTGACATTTCTGTAGCCAACTAGGTAACATCATCAGTTTTAGCACCTGATGATGTTGCCTAGTTTAGCACCTGATGATGTTGCCTAGTTTAGCACCTGATGATGTTCATTACCCAGCTAGGTATCATCATCAATACTAGAAGGGAGTGGAGTTTGCAGGAAGGAGGAGAAGGAGGAGGTGGAGGAGGAGGACTGTGAGGTCCTTAGTGCTCTCTGAGCTTGCTTGACATTTCATTACCCAACTAAGTAACATCACAGTACTCTCCTCTACTCACAATAGACTCCCCTATGCCACCAGGCCTGAAATTTTGGGCTTGGTCAATGTGGAATTGCGTCGCCTGGGGTTCGATCTAAGCATAGTACACAAAATTGCCTGCTACTTTCAACGCCTTTCAATGACTTCCTCAGCTTCAACCCCAATAATACATGGGCAAACAATTGATACATACTCAACATAAACCGCTTCAAACATGAGTGCTTAATTTAAAATACGACTTCAGCAACAGAGGGGTCAACGCCTGGAATGCTCTATCTGACTCTGTTGTTACATCCTCAAACTCCTGTAACTTCAACCTTCGACTGTCTACCATGGACCTCACCACATTCTTAAGAGGTCCATAAAGGGGGCGTGCATAAGCGCACCAGCGTGTCTTCTGTCCCTGTCCTACTGTCCCCATTTATCTGTACTTACTTCCTTTGTTCATGTTTGTGTTCATACCTATACTTGTTATCTTGTACATGTTTGACAAATAAATACATAAATAATTAAATCATCAGTGTTAGAAGGGAGTGGGGTTTTCATGGAGGAGGAGCAGGACTGTGAGGTCCTTAGTGCTCTCTGAGCTTGCTTGACATTTCATCACTCAACTAGGTTACATCATCAGCTTTAGCACCTGATGATGTTACCTAGTTTGGTAATAAAACATCTTCAAGAAAACAACCAAGTTCAGAGAGCACCAAGGACCCTTTAACATAGCAGCATGTGAAGGTGGACAATGCAGAAAGGAGCCCTTTTATCGACCCTGATCTTGCTGCACAGTTTCACAAAAGTGTCATCCGTCTTCAATTATATGATAGCCGTCTCCCAGTAGAGGAGGGGCTGTCACAGAGAAGAGGTGACTGACTTCTTCTCCAAAGGATCCAAGAGCAGGACTAGAAGTAATGGGTGGAAGAGCCTTAAAGAGAGAGCCAAGCTCGAACTAAGGAGAAATTTTCTGACAGTGAGAACAAATAATCAATGGAACAGCTTCCTTCCTGGAATTGTGGGTGCTCCATCACAGGAGATTTTTCAAGAAGAGACTGGGCAGCCATTTCACTGGGATAGTTTAGGGTCTCCTGCTTGAGCAAGGACTGGACTAGAAGACCTCGAAGCAGGAGTGAAATCCAGCAGGTTCTGGAGAACCCGTAGTGGAAATTTTGAGTAACTCAGAAAACTGGTAAATGCCACCTCTGGCAGGCCCCAGAGTGGGGTGGGAATGGAGATTTTGCAGTATCCTTCCCCTGTCACGCCCACCAGGCCACACCACACCCACCAATCCACGCCCACAGAACTGGTAGTAAAAAAAATTGAATTTCATCACTGCCTCCAGTTGGTCCCTTCCAATTCTATTCTGATTCCGAAATACGGCTTTTTAAAACCAGAGGCAATTCTCATTCACCCAAAGCGACAAAAACATGCTATATGGAACTCAACAAATGTAGCAATACCTGAATATCATTCAAAGTAGAATACCGCGTGTAACTGAAATCACAGAATTACACCAATGGAAAAGGAAGTCAAGCTTAACATTTGCAACCCTGATCAAACCAAGTATCTGAAGAAAGTGTCTTAACGTGGACAACCCCTACAGGGTGAGCTGTTTGATCATGAATACATCTGTCCATGTTGAGCATAGCATTTCCTGATTTCAGTCATCATTATTTCTCAGCAGGCCCAGATAGAATTGCAGTATCAGTTTACCACATCAATGTTCAGAGCTGAATTCTTGAGCAGGGGGGTTGGGCTAGACTAGAAGACCTCCGAGGTCCCTTCCAGCCCTATGATTCTACGTTCTTCTACTCTCATATGCCTTTCTCCACTCCATTTCCCCATTGATTCTTGACTTTCTGGGCCCCTGGAATGGGCTGTTTTTAATCGGGCAGAGAATTCTGATCCCTCCTGCCCACGATATATGGACTCTCCTCTGAAAATGTTCATTTTGCTTTGAGCTTGTTGACGTTTTCCAGTTTCTGTCAAACCCTTGCACGCTTGACAGCGGCAAGGTTCTCACTACCCATGGCATCATCCTCTGACAAAGAGGAACCTTTAAGAGGCTCTAAGCTCTGACAGCTCAGAGCAACACCTCTTCTATAGAAGAGGCTGATGTCGGACAGACCACACAGGAAGAGCTCTTCCTTAAACAGCCATTAAGTTTCCCAGAAGCAAAATTACCTGGCTGGCTATGATTGAAAAGAGAAGGCAAAATGGATCTTGGTTCTGCTCCAGCAGGTATTTATCGAGATAGCAATAAGCCCTTAGACTTAAATACCTCTTCATAGGGCTTCACAGCCCACTCTAAACAGTTTGCAGAGTCAGCCTATTGACCCCAACTATCTGGCTCCTCATTTTACTAACCTCGGAAGGATGGAAGGCTGAGTCAATAGTAATAGCCCTTAGACCTATATACCACTTCATAGGGCTTTACAGCCCTCTCTAAGCGGTTTACAGAATCAGCCTATTGACCCCAACAATCTGAGTCCTCATTTTACCGAACTCAGAAGGATGGAAGGCCGAGTCAACCTTGAGCCTGGTGAGATTTGAACTGCCGAATTGCAGGCAGCCGTCAAACAACAGAAGTAGCCTGCAGTAGTGCATTCTAACCACTGCGCCACCATGGCTCTTAAGATATGCCATAAACCGTCCAAGGAATTTAAATAATTTCATTGATGCAGCCATGCCATATTTTGGCAGTGGGGATGTATATTTATTCAATTTCCATAGGCCCATTTCACTCTCACGCGATTCTATACAGCTCTACAGGAAAAGTGAGCTATTGCTCGGGATTTTTTTAAAAGAAAAATTCCCAGTCCATGTTACAGATCTGGGATTCCCTTGGTTGGTCCTCATCCAAGGGCTGATAGGTTTTTTGTTTTAGCCCAGATAAAACCACCACTTGCTTCAGGTAACACTGATATCTAAGAAGGGTCATTGCAATATTCTGAAAGTAGAACAGAGAACACTAGGGTTGCAAGGGACTTTGGAGGTCTTCTAGTCCAACCCTCTGCTCAAGTAGGAGACCCTATACCATTCTGGGCAAATGGATGTCCAATCTCTTCTTAAAAACCTCCAGTATTGGGGCACCCACAACTTCTGGAGACAAGCCGTTCCACAGGTTTATTGTTCTCAGCATCAGGAAATTTCTCCTTAATTCTAGGTTGGCTCGTATCTTTTATAAGTTTCCATGTGTTACTTCTTTTCCTGATTTCAGGTGTTTTGAAGAATAGGTTGACCCACCCCTCTTCTTTGTGACAGTCCTTCAAGTACTGGAAGACTGCTATCAAGTCACCCCAAATCTTAGTCTTCATTAGACTAGACATGCTAGTTCCCTCAATTCGTTCATCGTAGAATCTCACTCATGCAAGAAGAGTTGAACAAGAGGTCATGTAAGATCCCCCCCCCCCTTTCTTCAAAAGAAAGTGAGAGACAAAGTGGAGGTAGGATGTTGGGTTGACACCAAAGGTACCTTCAGCCACTGAGCGGCTCAGGACCAGGCAATCTTTCTCAGCCTAGCCTACTTTACAGGATTGTAGTTGTGAGTAAAATCGGAGAAACCATGAGCTCCTCAAGGAAAGCAAGAACATGCGTTTAGGTTTAGCCAACATATAAATAACAAATGTAGGGCCAGAGAAGAGCAAACTCCTAACCTGCCACCCTGTAGACACACAAAGGAGATACACAAACCTCTCTACTGCAGTGTTGGCAAACCTTTTTGGCACTGAGTGGCAAAGCACTGCAAACCAGAAGAGGGGATATTGGATGCATATACGCGTGCCACGAAGCTGTGCTTCTGGTTTCCAGTCCATGCATGTGCACCAGCCACCAGGTCTTGTGGTTTCTGGCCAGCTTGTGTTGGTGCATGCGGGAGCGCTGGAAACCAGAGGAGCAGCATCCCACGGATGTCTATGCATTGGCTTCCTGGTCTTCCAGTTTCCAGCGTGTGCGCCGGCCAGCTGGTTTTCACACACACATTGCATGCCAGAAACTATAAGGACAGGTGGCCGGTGCGCATGCACGGACCAGAAACCGGAAGCATAGCTTCGTGGCACGGGCATGTGTACCGGGTATCTCCTCTTCTGGTTTGCGGCACTCCGTAGCGTGCATGCACTCCCCTTTCACTACTCAGTGCTGAAAAGATTCTCAGGCACACGCTGGAACCCAGAAGAGCAACAGGCGACAGCTCATGTGCCCAGAGAGATGGCTCTGTGTGCCACTTCTGGCACGCGTGGCATAGGTTCACCACCACTTCTCTAAACTATTAAGAAGAACACTTGCATAATTCCCATCCTAATGTTGATGCATTTAATCTTAAACCTTGTTGCTTTTCTGCAAATGTTACAGAAACCCAAATATTTCTGAAACGACACTCTACAAACTATCTTGTCAACATCCCAGGATCATTCTTAACCCTCTCCGTATTCTGTGGGAAGGAGGAAGGGCCGATTCTTGTGTTGTTTAATTTTTTGATTTAATCCTTTGAATTTTAATTGCTTTGTATGATTTTTTTTTAATAAAAGACTTTTTAAATTACACTGTAAGCTGCCCAGAGTTGCTGTTATCAGTGAGATGAGGGACATAAAAATGGAATAAATGAAGGACTCTGCTTGGCAACTTTGAACGAGCTAGATTAGTTTGCTTCCTAGTGCACAGGTTCAACGTTCGTGGTCTCCCTTCCACATAGGATGTCAAAAGGAAAAAGAGAGGTGTTTTTAACTGCCATCCGTTGTTTAATATCTGGGAACCGTCCAGGGCTTTCTTTGACGTCGTCTCCTGGGATGAAACTAGCACACGTTGCTCAGCACCTGTGACAACTCCTAAGTGTCGTTTACCAGCCAGTGTGCCAACGTGTGTCCCCGTGACTAGGAAACAGCCATCTGTGGTTTCTTCTGAACATATTCTCATAGGCAGGAATCTAGCTGATTATCAACCCTCTCCATTTTCAGTGCAAAGTAAACCTCGGGGACAATGTCTGATTAGATGGGTCTGGCAATGCAGTCTTCCAACAAGTAAGGGGCTGCCACACAAAGAAGAGGGGGTCAACCTACTCTCCACAGCACCAGAAGGCTGAGCAAGAAGCAACAGATGGAAACTTAAGCAAGGAAAGAAGCAACCTAGAAATAAGGAGAAATTTCCTAACGGTGAGAACAATCGACCAGCGGAATGGCTTGCCTTCAAAAGTTATGGGTGCCCCATCATTGGAGGCATTTAAGAAGAGACTGGACAGCCACTTGTCTGGAATGGTATAGGGCTTCCTGCTTTTGAGTTTTGAGTTTTATTAAATTTATATACCGCCCCCCATTCCCCGCAGGGACTCGGGGCGGTGTACAGACAGTACAAATAAAACAACAAAGCAAGAACAACAATACATTAGACAACCGACATAAACATATGGTCTGTGACATACCCAAACTCATTTCAAGTTAAAAACAGTCTAAAACCAAATTAAAACCCCAAAATTTACAATATTAAAAAGCCATCCAGGAAGGGCAGTAATAGATTGTACTTAAGATTCCGATTAGGCTAGGCCTTCTAGCCGGAACAGGTGGGTCTTGAGTTTCTTACGGAAGGAGCTTGAGCAGAGGGTTGGACTAGAATACCTCCAAGGTCCCTTCCAACTCTGTTTTGCTGTTGATTTGAACATGGCAATTGTTTTGAAATGTCCATTCTCTCAATTCACTGGCACAGCTTTTGAATTCCTTTCGAGCCATGGGCATGAGTCGGTGGCTTCAAACGTTACCAGAAAAGTGAGCTGCGCCTTTCATTTTTCTAAGGTAAAGGTTCCCTTTGCACCTATGCGCTAGTCGTTCCCGACTCTAGAGGGAGATGCTCATCTCTGTTTTAAAGCCGAAGAGCCAGCGCTGTCCAAAGACGTCTCCATAGTCATGTGGCCGGCATGACTCAACGCCGAGGATGCATGGAACACTGTTACCTTCCCACCAAAGGTGGTCCCTATTTTTCTACTTGCATTTTTTATGTGCTTTTGAACTGCTAGGTTGGCAGAAGCTGGGGCAAGTAACGGGAGCTCACTCCATTATGCGGCACTAGGGATTTGAACTGTTGAACTGCCGACCTTTCGATTGACAAGCTCAGCGTGTTAGCCACTGAGCCACCACATCCCCTCCATTTTCATTTTTCTACGTCTGGGTTAAATGAACCAAGACCTCACTGCCCCGAGGAGCTTGCAATCGTTCCCCACATTTGGGAGAGGCAACCTTTAAGAGAGAAAAGTTGAGAACAGTAGACAGTAGAACAGTCTGGCTCCTTTTCACTGGCCGATTCACTACAGCGAGGGGCAAATATTGCCTTGTGATCTCTCTACAAACTAAGCAGCAAATGTTGGAAAAGTGCCCAAAAGAACAACATCCATCTGCAGTTGTAGGCAAGTTATTTTTCAGGAAGCAGAGCAAAATGCACACAAAACACAGCCTCCAGTTACACGTTAGCGAGCGTTTGGCATGCTAAGAATCTTTGAGTCAAAAAATAATAATGTTTGCACACCTTCTCGTATGGAGGCTAAAAAGTCCCTGCACTTGTTATGTCCGCCTTTGCTGTCAAACAGGGACCCAGGAATGCAGCTGCTGCAAGCTTTCCTATTTCTAAATAAAATCCTTCAAAGGCGTGTATTTTCACTGCCCCCAAAAGGACCAAAAACGTTCCTGTCATTATGTTTATTTACCCAACGGCAGCCAAACCAGAAAGGGCAGTTTGAAAGCAGAAACGAAACAACTCACTTGGATGGCCAAAGAAAGGATAAAAACTTCAACCTCTGTTTAACTTTTACAGTTACTATGTTCTCCCAGGGTAGCCTGAACAGCTGAGAATATTCCCACGCCTGACTTTTTAACAACTTGCCTATAGTACACTGGAGATCAATCAAGTTTCTCCCCGCCACCCCTTCAACTTTTCTTTAAGAGAGTTTCAAATATTACCAGCTCGCCCTTGGAAAAGGAAGGAAGAAAAAGCGATAGGAAGGAGAAAAACAAAACTCTTTCTTACCCTCATGGCTTTCTGGAGTGTGTACATACGTTTTCGGGCAAGTATCACCCCTGTTAACCCAGCATTGTAGTTTCAGCCCAAGAGGAGAGGGAATGAGAGAGAGAAAGAGAGCGAGAGAGCAGTGCTCTTCGTCCAGCAACTCTTCCCGCCAGCTCAGATCTAAAATAACAAAGCTTGCAAGCATCCAATTTCCAGACTGGGTCTGACGTCAGCAGCTGCCTCAACCCACTGTTGGCTGAGCTGGAGGCATGTCAGATTCAAAAGGAGAGCTGGTTGACCCCATCTGTCTTTTGTGCCAGCCTTGGAAATTGGGGGTGGGGGGAAAGCCCCCCCTTCTCAGCTCTCCTTTTTGGGAACAGACAAGTCGGGACTCCCTGCATTCCTGCTCGGTGTCCTTTCTTGAGTTTTTGCTAGCTTAGAAAGCCCATGACAGAGTGGCAAGAAAAAAAAAGCCAGTTGTCTAGAAAGTTAAAATACAGCTATATCTCGACTTACGACCATCAGGGGCACCGACATTGATACATTGCTAAGTGAAACATTTGTGAAGTGAGTTTTGTTCCATTGTACGACCACCATTGCGAAGCGAATCGTTGCAATGGTTTCGTTAGTCAGACAAATGTTCAGTGAATCTTGCCTATCCCCGTTGACTGGGCCTGTCAGATGATCGCAAAAGCTGATCTGGCTTTTTTTCAGGGCTGCTGTAACTCTGAATGGTCACCAAATGAGCCAGCGGTGTGCAGCAGCTGCCAAAAAAGCCAACACAGTTCTAGGCTGCATCAGCAGAGGGATGGAATCAAGATCACGTGAAGTGTTAATACCACTTTATAATGTCTTAGTAAGGCCACACTTGGAATACTGCATTCAGTTCTGGTCGCCACGATGTAGAAAAGATGTGGAGACTCTAGAAAGAGTGCAGAGAAGAGCAACAAAGATGATTAGGGGACTGGAGGCTAAAACAAATGAAGAACGGTTGCAGGAACTAGGTTTGTCTAGTTTAATGAAAAGAAGGACCAAGGGAGACATGATAGCTGTGTTCCAATATCTCAGGGGCTGCCACAAAGAGGAGATGGTCAAGCTATTCTGCAAAACACCTGAATGCAGGACAAGAAGCAATGGATGGAAACTAATCAAGGAGAGAAGCAACTTAGAACTAAGGAGAAATTTCCTGACAGTTAGAACAATTCATCAGTGGAACAACTTGCCTCCAGAAGTTGTGAATGCTCCAACATTGGAAGCTTTTAAGAAGATGTTGGATAACCATTTGACTGAAGTGGTGGAAGATTACCTGGCTAAGCAGGGGGTTGGACTAGAAGACCTCCAAGGTCCCTTCCAACTCCTATTCTATTCTATTCTATTCTATTCTATTCTATTCTATTCTATTCTATTCTATTCTATTCTATTCTATTCTAAATGAAATAATTTGAGGGCTACCTCTAACAGAGTTGGAAGGCACCTTGGAAGTCTTCTAGTCCAATCCCTTGCTCAAGCGGGAAATCCCATATGATTTCAGACCAAAAACCTCCAGTGTGGGAACATCCACAGCTTCTGGAAGCAAATTGTTCCATTGATTAATTGTTCGGACTAAAATTTCTCCTTAGTTCCAGGTTGCTTCTCTCCTTGATTAGTTTCTATCCATTGCTTCTTGTCTTGCCTTCTGCGCTTTGGAGAATAGGCTGACCCCTCTCATCTTTGGTGGAGCCCCTCAAATATTGGAACACTGCTATCGTGCCTCTCCAAATCCTTCCTTTCACTAGATTAAACATACCAAATTCTTGCAACGACATCCATAGGATTATCTGGTAGGGTCCCATTTAACTGTGTTGAACTTTTGAATCAAGGAGGAAATTTTAAATTCCTCTAAGGAATGAGGATTATGGAGCATGCTGAAACATAGAATAGACCGAATAGGATAGAACTGGAAGGGACCTTGGAGGTCTTCTAGCCCAGTCCCCTGCTCAAATAGGAGAACCTATAACAGCGATGGCGAATCTTTTTTGGCTCATGTGCCACAAGTGGGGGGAGCGCAGGGGGGTCATGTGCGGGCTTGCCGCACCCATAATGCAATGCGTGACCCCCCCAGTGCGCATGCGTGCACAACGCGTGACCCCCCCATTTTGACATGCTTTTTTCACCCTCCCCAGGCTCCAGAGGCTTTATAAGAGCCTGGGGAGGGCGAAAAGAGCCTCCCCCGCCCCCCCGGAGGCCCTCCGGAGGCTTCAGGGACCGTCCAGAGGCTTCCCTGAAGCCTTCGGAATGCTTAAAACCACCCTCCGAGCAAACCGAAAGTGACTTCCGGTTTGCTCAGAGGGTGGTTTTAAGCACTCCAAAGGCGTCAGGGAAGCCTCCGGACGATCCCTGAAGCCTTCGGAACACTTAAAATGACCCTCCGAGCAAGTGACTTCCGGTTTGCTCGGAGGGTGGTTTTAAGCGTTCCGAAGGCTTCAGGGAAGCCTCCGGACGGTCCCTGAAGCCTCCAGGGGGCAGGGGAGGCTCTTTTCGCCCTCCCCAGGCTCCTATAAAGCCTCTGGAGCCTGGGGAAGGCGAAAAATAACTTTTAAAAAGGTGAACTCAGCTGGCCAGCACGCGCATGTGCGCTGGCCAGCTGACAGGGCAGCGCCTCGTGTGCCCTGACAAATGGCTCCGCGTGCCACCTGTGGCACACGTGCCATAGGTTCGCCATCACTGACGTATACCATCTCAGAGAAGTGACTGTCCAGTCTCTTCTTAAAAACCTCCAGTAATGGAGCACCCACAATTTCTGGTGGCAAGCAGTTCCACTGGTTAATTGTCCTCACTGTTAGGAAGTTTCTCCTTAATTCCAGGTTTCTTCTCTCCTTGCTTAGTTTTTGTTTGCTGCGCCTCGGTGAAATTCGGGGACATTTTGCTTCTAAAAACCTGCCTATTTGAATGTAATTAGACACCTCCACTGTTTGAATTCTTGGCGTGCCTTGTGTAAATCTGATTTAAAAAAACTATGACTCGGAAAGTAAAGGACTTCTGCTTGTTCTAAAAATACTTGGGGAGGTGGGGAGGGGAGAGAAAGGGTCACTTATGATTAATTTTTTCATCTTGAATGCTCCCTATATTTTATATTTTTATTTTTATTTTATTGAATTTATAGACCGCCCCCTCTCCCCAAAGGTGACTCGGGGCGGTGTACAGACCATAAATAAAACAATATACAAAACTTAAATATTTTTAAATACCCATAAAACCGATTAAATGATAGGCTGTACAATATAGTTAAAAATTAAAACAACCTAAAAAATCTACCCCGAAATTTAAAATACAGGCTAGAGGGACACAAAAACTACAGTTAGGCCAGGCCAGCTAAGTTAAACAGGTGGGTCTTAAGTTTCTTACGGAAGGAGCGGAGATGGGCACAACTGCCTTTCTGCTTTCCTCTGGCTATATAAAGGCCAGGAGTGCACTTAAAAGGGAATTTTCTTAACTTTATGGATTGATAAGAAGCAGGATTTTCAAGCGAGATGACGAAGGTGGACAAAGGGCATTTTCAGCATTTTCGTGCTGGAGAAGACTCCAGGAAGTCCCTTGGCCTGCAAGGCGATCAAACCGGTCAGTCCTAGAGGAGATCAACCCTGACTGCTCTTTAGAAGGCCAGATCCTGAAGATGAAACTGAAATACTTTGACCACCTAATGAGAAGGAAGAAGTCACTGGAGAAGAGCCCAATGCTGGGAAGGATTGAGGGCAAAAGAAGAAGGGGACAGCAGAGAATGAGGTGGCTGGATGGAGTCACTGAAGCAGTCGGTGTGAGCTTAAATGGACTCCAGGGGATGGTAGAGGACAGGAAGGCCTGGAGGAATGTTGACCACGAGGTCGTGATGAGTTGGATACGACTTCGCAACTAACAACAAAAGTGGCTTTTCTTAACTTTGTGATGGATAAGAAACAGAATTTTCAAGCGAGAGGACAAAGAGCATTTTCTTCACGAAAATGATATTATTTATGTCCTTGGCTTGCTACTTGAAATCAGTGGGCCAAAACTTGTACTTTCTATACTTGGGCTCTCCCAATGGAGTTTTTTTACCCATCTACCCTATTGTGAAGCTGTTTGTTCAAGGTGCAATCAACCTCTTGCTTGGTGAAGGTTATTTGAGCCCATTTTTAGTACTGGTAATACTGATTTGACAGCATAGCTCCCTAGATGTTTTTCTTGGTTCTCCCTGGAAAAGGCTAGAGATTAAATTGGAGCATTTCTGATCCAGCTAATAACCAAGCTCTTCAGCTTAAATAGTCCTGTAAAAAATGAAAAAGATTTACATGGCTTAGGGAAGAGGAAGAGTGAGGAGAAGGGAGGGAGGGTGAGGGCAAGGAGGAGGAGGAGAAGCAGGAGGAAGAGGAGAAAGGAAAAGGAGGAGGAGGAGGAGGAGGAGGAGGAGGAGGAGAAGAAGAAGAAGAAGAAGAAGAAGAAGAAGAAGAAGAAGAAGAAGAAGAAGAAGAAGAAGAAGAAGAAGAAGAAGAAGAAGAAGAAGAAGAAGAAGAAGAAGAAGACTTTATTGGGACTTTATTATTTGGGACAAATTACTTATTGATTTATTTAATTTAATTAAATTGATAGAACTGTCCAGGTCTATCAACTCTGGATGGCTGATGATAAAACTGATTAATTTAATAGCCCCACCCTCAAAAAAAGGTTTTCTCTTCTCAGGACTTGGGGAAGTGCCAAGTCTTCCAGGCTTATTTAAAGAAGGACAGGTTGTGATATTCTGAAATAAATGAGGAAGAAAATGAACATAACATGATCCAAGGATTAAATTGTGGGCTGGCTATGCCAGTTAATATATTTTAAGCACACCTGTAGCGTCAACAGACATCTGAAGCCTATATGAAGCCGACTTCAACTGGCACTATGCTCAAGTTCTCTATTATCTTGGCCTGAGACCTCGATTTCCTTCTAAGTCATTGGGACTTCTAAGTCAGTTGGATGAAAATGACCTCGTAGATGACCCTCACTCTGTCAAGGACCCATCTCAAACAATCTAAGCCCCAGAGTCCCCTGTAACAGCATTGCCAAAAAGGCATTAAGAGTTCTTAACCTAATTTTGCAAAGCTTCTTCTCCGGTAACATTGCATTGCTAATTAACCTTTGCCAGACCAGTTCTCAAATACAGCTCATCTGCCATTAATATGATTGAGCAGGTCTAGAGGTACTTCATGAGAAAGATCCTCTACTCCTCTGCTCGCAATAGAATCCCTTATGCCACCAGGCTTGAAATTTTGGGCTTGGACAATCTGGAACTACGCCGCCTGCGGTATGATCTAAGCACAGTATACAAAATTGTCTGCTACAATGATTTCCTCAGTTTCTACCAAAATAATACACGGGCAAACAATCAATACAAACTCAAGGTAAACTGCTCCAAATTCAATTGCAGAAAATACGCCTTCAGCAACAGAGTGGTCAATGCATGGAATTCTCTACCTGACTCTGTGGTTTCTTCCCCAAACCCCCATAACTTTAACCTTACACTGTCTACCGTGGATCTCACCCCATTCCTAAGAGGTCTATAAAGGGGGCATGCATAAGCGCACAAGCGTGCCTACCATCCCTGTCTTACTGTCCCCATTTATTTGTACTCATTTCTTTCCTTCATGTCCATGTTTATATTTATACCTGTTATCTTGTACATGCTTGGCAAACTAATAAAATACGAATAAATACAAATACACGTGTAGTAAAATCTACTTTGCCTTGCCTGATCTAAAAAAAAATCTAATACTGGACAGCACACCACTAGGAAATCCCAAGCTGGGAGCTCAAAACAAAAACCATCTGGGAAAATATGGTACTCCTACAGTCCCTTTCCTAACTCTGGTTGAGAAAAACTACAGAGTTGCATCTGGGTTCAAAGAAAGCTCCTTTCAATATAAACATTGTGACCAGATGAGCAATTGTTTTTGTGCAAAGACAAGCCGCCTTCGCGAAGAATTCAATAGCTCTCTTAATGGGCTCCGTGACCCAAACTATCCAAATAGGGAGGCAGTCAAGAACATAGCAAGAACAGGGTGTTGCTTGCAGGCAGGAATAACTTGCTCGGTGAGTCAATTCTGTTTGGCCTTGGTTGCGTGCCAATTTTTTTCCTTCTTTTACTTAATGCAACTTCAGTTGCTTAGTGTTCCTTTTCTAAGCGACTCTCTGTTTAGTTTGACAATCCATGACTAATACGAGAGCCACTTAGTACAGTATTTATATTGTTAAATGCCAATCATGTGATATTTTAACAACAGCTAAAAAGTACTTGGCAGTTACGGTTGAGTTCCCATATCATGCCGACCTGTGCTTTGCAGAACAAGCCACGATCGGCTGTGGTTACATATACCACGTTGTAAACTGCACATTGCAGGGTCCTGCTTCTTTTTGAGATGCCCTTTGTTAAGCAAAGGAGATGTCAATTGCGCTTTGTTTCAGCTATGCGGACTGCGTAGTTGGTAAACGGTTTTCTTGGTTAGGAATAGCATGCAAAGCTAGGAATTTGTGAATTAGCGTCTAGCATTAAGTCTGAATTTAATTTGAGATTGTTCCTCTGCATTGTAAAAGATTTTGTGCTTGTTTTTTCCAAAATCAAGTCCATTTATTTGTAATATGCAATTCGCACAGTTCTATACACACTTTCTGACAAGTAAGCTCTACTGAATAAATAGGGGAACATTTCAAAAATAAGCAGGCTTTGAAATTATCCCCAAGTATTTCTCAAAAGGCAATGGGACTTTCTTGGTTTCTCCTTGAAAACGTTTTGCTATTCATACAAGAAGCTTCTTCAGTTCAGAACTGAAGAAGAACTGAACTAAAGAAGCTTCTTGGATGGGAAGTGAAATAATTGCATCCAGTTTTGGTTGCCATGATGTAAAAAAGACATGGAGACTCTAGAAAGAGTACAGAGAAGAGCAACAAAGGTGATTAGGGGACTGGAGGCTAAAACATACGAAGAACGGTTGCAGGAATTTGGTATGTCTATTTTAATGAAAACAAGGACTAGGGGAGACAAGACAACAGTGTTGCAATATCTAAGAGGCTGCCACAAAAAAGAGGGACTCAACCTATTTTCCAAAGCACCTGAGGGTAGAACAAGAAGCAATGGGTGGAAACGAATGAAGGAGAGAAGTAACCTAGAACTAAGGAGAAACAGTGAGAACAATTATCTACTGAAAGATTTGCTTTCAGAGGTTGTGGGTGCTCTAACACTGGAGGTTTTTAAGAAGAGATTGGACAACTATTTGTCTAGAACCTTATAGGTTTCCTGCTTGAGCAGCAGGTTGGACTAGAAGACCTCCAAGGTCCCTTCCACCTCTGTTATTCAGCCATTTCAAGGAAAAATCCAAGAAAATCCAGTTTTGTCCAGTCTTCAAAAGTCCTGTTGCCTTTTGAAAAAAGCACTTTTGACCCATAGGACTGAGAATCTCCATAGTCATAGCAATTGTGGTACAGATTTACATTAAGTAGATTTCATCCATCCACAAATGTGTACCTAGTTTCAATCAAAAACATCCACAACCCTAAATATAAAATGTATGTTATATAGATATGTACCCCATGCAACTAAGGGTGCCTAACTAATTAAAAAAAAAACAGTATGCACATTTTGTCAGTGTTCTTATTTCTGTTCTATAATGATTTTCTTTTTAAGTAGGAGAAGATGAACTAAGATAATTGCTGGAAGTCAAATATAAATTGGAGGTTGAATTACAGTGTGCTGCTGCATGGAATGTATTTAAAGGTACTTGGATGAATTGCCTGCCTGATTTCCTATCAAAGAGTAACAGGTAATTACAACAGCCTCAATTTACATTCTTCCAACCTAGACTGCTTTCTTAATTACAAAGGAAATAACTCTGGCATATGCCATTTACCTCCTTTTATTAAATCCATAGGGCAATTTTTAGACTTGTTTCGTAACCTCTGGCTTTTACAGAATGCGACGCCTGCCTGGAAGTGATGCTCAGGCTAATCCTTAGATAGACAGAAACTTTGGCTGCTTCTTGGATGTTGCAGATCTTAGCAACACAAAACAGGAATTTAATTGGGGACTGGAAATTCACCTTCTAAGGTGTCTTTTGGGGAGATGCATTCAAATGCCTGTCTTTTAAAGTTCATATATACGTAAAAGGGTCAAGGTTCCCTTCGCACATATGTGCTAGTCGTTCCCGACTCTAAGGGGTGGTGCTCATCTCCGTTTCAAAGCTGAAGAGCCAGTGCTGTCCGAAGACGTCTCCGTGATCATGTGGCGCAGGGAATGTTGTTATCTTCCCACCAAAGGTGGTCCCTATTTTTGTACTTGAATTCTTACATGCTTTTACATGTGTATGTGTAAACAGTCTAAACAGTCTGTCCTCTTGTAGAGATGTTTTTTTCAAAAATCTCTGCAAGTAAAATTAGGGGCATTTGCTTCATCCACTTGGAATCTTTTCAACAGTTAGATCCTATGCCCAGAGTTGCAGATGGAATAATTCTAATTTAAGGTAGCCTTCGACTTGCAACAGTTCGCTTAGTGAACTAAGTTAGAGCAGCACTGAAAAAAGTGACTTTTTTTCACACTTACAACCGTTGCGGCGTCCCCATGGACACATGATCAAAAGATGTGAATATATGCATACATTCACGCACACATGTGTGCGCACGCACACACACAGAGGTAAACAGCTGTTTGTTTAAGGACCAGTTGAAGTTCCAAAGGCACTAAAAAAAGTGATTTATGAACGTTTTCACACTTATGACTGTTGCAGTGTCTCCGGGGTCATTAAATGTGATCAAATTTCAGGCACTTGGCAACTGACACACATTTATGACAGTTGCGCTGTCCCCGGGGTCATGGGATCCCTTTTTGTGACCTTCTGACAAGCAAAGTCCATGGGGAAGCCAGATTTACTTAACAGCCATGTTACTAACTGAACAACTGCAGTGGTTCACTTAACATCTGTGGCGAGAAAGGTGGTAAAACAGGGCAAGGCTCACTTAACAACTGTCTTGCTTTGGGCTGAATTTGGTGGTAAATCAAGTGCTACATATAGTATGTATGTATATTTATTTATTTGAGAGGGAGGTTTCATTGAGACATACGTTTCACATCCAAATATGCATTTTTATCTTTTAATCACTGTAAGAATAATAATGATTAAAAACCGCAAAGGGACACTGTCAGCCAAACAACTAAATATGAGCCAAGAATGTGAGTGGGCAGTCAAAAAAGCCAATGCCATCCTAAGTTGCATTAACAGAGGGATTGAGTCAAGATCACGCGAGACACTAATGCCTCTCTATAAAATAAGACCACACCAAGAATACTACATCCAGTTTCAGTCACTACACTATAAAAAAAGAGGTTGAGATTCTGGAAAGCATGCAGTGAAGAGCAACAAAGGTGATTAGGGGACTGGAGGCTAAATAGATATGTATCCATCTCTAAAGCTTGGCCACACTGGAAAATAGAATGCTATGGGGAAATAGTGATGAAGCTAGATCATACTGAACTATGGTATGGTATAAGCATTAGGTAAGATTTCTTCTTTAAAAAAAAAAATTTGCACCCTCGTTTGAATTTTAAAAATGGGGAACTTCATCAGTTCCATCATCTTTTCATGCCATTCACTACAATGCTCTATTTCAGATTGGAGTTGAACTCTAGTTCAATCGGTTAAGGGTTGTTGTTTTGTATTGAATGCCTCGCTTACGTAACAGCAAAACATGCCCATAAAAAGAACATTCCTGAAATGTTTTCATCGGCATGCTTTTATGAGTTGGGTTGCTAGTACCACCTACAGTCTGGTTCCTTGGGTGTGGTACAGTAGCGCAAAGTAGAAGCACTTCAGCTAATTTCGACACCTGTCGGCACGCAGTTGGTCTCACCTAACCTACAGCCCAACCTAAGCATCAGGTGTTTGCAACTGTGACCCAGCAGAGTCTCCGACAGGCTAAAGTGGATGATCCCCAACCTGTCAAGGACCTTAGAGTACTCATCTCAAATGATCTAAGTGCCAGAGCTCCAGCATTGCCAAAACGGCATTAAGAGCCTAATTTTGTGAAGCTGCTTCTCCGGTAATATTGTACTGTAAACTAGGGCATATAAAACCTTTGCTAGACCTATTTCCTGAATACAGCTCATCTGTCGAGTCCGCACTGCATATCAGACATTAATACACTTTTTAAAAAATTATTTTTTATTTTATTTTTAATTTTCAAAACAAACACAACACATAAAATCTTCCTTCTTTACATACTGTAGAAAGTGTATCAGTTGGTTACAAAAGGCTTTCGTGCATCTCTTCCACAGTCATCAATCATAATTCATATTAACTCAAGTATTTTAACTCAGATATTTATACATGTTACAATCATCATACCTCCATTTTTATTTGACTATAATTGTTTAAACGTCCATCATAAAATATACCAAGATTTAATACATAACCACATACTGGCATTTCATTTACTATTTCTAAAATCCTCCAATAACACTGAATCCGTATGTCCTATTCTAGCTAAACATCCATAATATTTAATAACAAAATTTTCTAATCCTCCTTTCCAAATCACTGTTCACAATTTACATCCAGTTTCCTTATGATGTACCCATACACACATATATATACATTGTTATCATAATCCCTCCTTTATTTGACTATATCTTGTATCATAACATTTTCCCCCTAAAGACCTAATTGTATCTAACTTAGTTCTTTTTTATTAACCTTTATATATAATCCAAAAGGATTTCTAATCTTCCTTTCATGGGTACCATTCAATATTCATATCCAATTATTACTTATAACACTACACATTGTATACATTATTATCATTATCAATTATTTATTTAACTATATCCATTGTCACTAAATTTCACTAAGTTTAACTAGTTTTAAATTATACTCTTCCATCTATCAACCTGCATCTTTCCTGTAGCAAACAGTCTCATATCTTCTGCCTTTTGTGGTGTCAGTCCTCTAATCATCTCCTTAATCAACTTTGTATGGACTCCTCTTAGCAACTCCTTGCTTATAAAATCTCTCATGTAATTTCGATGCCCTTCTTCTGTTTCCTTAATCAGCTTAACTTTGATTGTCGGTAGTGTTATCAATGATGTTGCTAATAAAATTTCTCTCTTTAAATCCATAAATCATTTTTGTTTTTTCTTCTTCTGTGTCTTGCCATCTGGGGTAGATTTCCCCTCCATTTAATTCCTCTTTCAGTATTACACTCTTTCCATTTTCAGAGACAAACCAATCACCATAAATATCAGCAAATTTAATTTCTTTATAGTCATTTTCCTCTTCGATTTTTAGGATTCTAACCACCACTTTTTCCACTTGATAAACATCTCCGACTTCTTCATCATATTTTACTGTTAGATGCTCTAAGTTCCAACTTCTTCTCTATCTTCTCAAATGTGTTTGATAATTTCTGTATTTCTAAGGATATCTTTTGCAGACTTGAAGTTTCTTTCTGCTGTTGAAATTGTGCCATTATCTCCAGCTAACAAACACTGCTGCTCTAGCTTGGAAGGTTTTTACAAGATTAAGCACAGATTCACAATAAAGTTTTATTTTCACTTTTCTCTGGTTAAAGATATACTTCAAAGGGACATCTGTATGCTTTTCTTCTTATCACTCTCTATAAACAAGCAGTGAGACTTTGGAGTGCCAAGCCAGGATAATCAGTGAGAAAAGTAAGAGTGTTTCGTTTCCAATACACAAACCTCCAGCCTCTGAATAGCAGTGTTATTGTTGCAATTTTCTTTGTTTCTTTTTGTATCTTTTTTGTATTTCAAGTTAAAAAAATGTCCGATTGTTGAATGAGTTAGAAGAACACCACAGTAATGAAAGAGGAGAATTTTAATCCGCAGGTTACAAAGAATAAAAAAGAAGAAGAAAACTTAATCCGTTCGTTTTAAAAGACTTGCATAAATTCCATCCATGAACATAGCATTTAAAAAGTAAGATAACCCCTGTCCAAAACCATTCCAAACTTAATTCCACCGCTTATTTCTTCTGTTCTCCAATTTAAATTAATTTTAAGTTTTTTATAGGCAGTCTCTTTTAAAACTAAAAATTCCTCACCAGCTGGAAACACTTTCTCTTTCCGTATCCTTCCATTTTGGAACCGCCCCGACTTCATCAGCCTAATGGCTGGATTTTTTTGTCACCGTCTTGAATAACTTCTCTTGGATTGATCAGGGACTTTGCGATGTCCCTGAGATTAGCTAGACATATTCTTCCTGTTCACCGTCTCTGCAGGATGGTTTAGGTCCGATTGGAGCACCCAGCGGCAAAAGTATCGGCTGCAGTCTCAGAGCATCGAGACCGCACGTCCGTATCATCGTGACATTGGGTCCTCCTCAGACATTAATACACTTGAGTGAGTCCAGAGCTATTGCACAAAAAGAATCCTCCACTCCTCTACTCACAACAGAATACCTTATACCACCAGGCCTGGTATACACAAAATTATCTGGTACAATGTCCTACCTGTCAATGACAACTTCAGCTTCAACCACAGCAATACATGAGCACACAATAGATGCAAACTCAAGGCAAATTGCTCCAAACTCGATTGCAGAAAATACGACTTCAGCAACAGAGTGGTCAACGCCTGGAATGCTCTACCTGACTCTGTGGTTTCTTCCCCCAAACCCCCAAAACTTTGACATTAGAATGTCTACTGTCAACCTCACTCCATTCCTTTTTTGTTTTTTTCATTTTTAATATACATTTATTTCGTCTTTGCAACACTTCTACATCTTTTAAATATCCATTATGTTTCTTTTGTCTATACATATATACCTTATACATCTATATCTATATCTTATACATATTTTTACATATCTTTTATCTCTATTGATTGCACACAATACATCTTATGGTTCGCTTATATTTCTTATTTCGTACTATTTTTATATACTATCTATCTTATATTTGCCCCCTCTTGTTAATTCTGTGTTTTTGTATTTATTTTCTGGTCTCTTGATCTTTTTTCCTCCCTTTATTGCTTTCCTATTTTTTACCTCTTTCCTCTAGCTATTTGCACCATGGATTCCATACTAAGTAGTACTCAGATTCCTCTTTGTCTTTTAGTTCTTTTGTGAGTCTGTTCATTTTGGCACACTCCAGTACTTTTTTTATCACATTTTTCATCTGTTGGCATATATTTGTTTTTCCAGTTCTGTGCATATGTGATTCTTGCTGCTGTGATTATATGTAGTATTAGGTATTTGATTTTTTTTCTCATAGTTCCCTGTAATTATTCCTAATAAGAATAGTTCCGGATTTAATTTTATTGGTTGTGTAATAATCTCTTCGAGCCAATTTTTAATTTTTGTCCAGTATTTTTCTGCAGATGCACACGTCCATCACATATGATAAAAAGTTCTGTGTGCTTGGTTACATTTCCAGCATGCTGGTGAACATTCTAGAAACATTCTTGCTATTCTTGCTGGTGGTATAACCCTATTTCTAAGAGGTCTGTAAGCGGTTTGCATGAGCGCACCAATGTGCCTACCGTCCCTGTCCTACTCTTCTGACTTATTCATACCCATTTCATGTATTCATAATCTTGTATATACTTATATCTAGTATCTGTTATCTTATACATGCTTGACAAAATAAATAAATAAATAAAGTCCATAAATTGCTGTACAGCCAAATGCAGAGTCATCAGGATAAAGTTTGTTATCTCTAAGGACCTTCTTACTTTGGTCTTCCAAGGAAACCCCATGATCAACCTGGATTCTGACTCACTCTGAAGTACCCATGGATGTTCTCTTGTGGATGGAGGAAAGCCATCCAAGATTGGTAGTGGAAACTCAGTTAATTTCATGAAAGCTTGTCTGCCATTCCTTGCAACCAAAGTAATCCTCAAGAGGTATTTGAGAACCTCCAAGAATGAGTTTAGAAGCCATTCACGGTATACACATAGTCCTCGACTTATGAACACAATTGAGCCCTGAATTAAATGAGTGCTAAGTTAAGTGGTAGGTACACATGGTGGCTCAGTGGGTAAGATGCTGAGCTTATCTATCAGAAAGGTCGGCAGTTCAACAGTTCGAATCCCTAGCACCACATAAGGGAGTGAGTTCCCGTTACTTGTCCCAGCTTCTGCCACCCTAGTAGTTCGAAAGCACGTAAAAATGCAAGTAGAAAAATAGGGACCCCCTTGGTGGGAAGGTAACAGTGTTACACGTGCCTTCGGCGTTTAGTCATGCCAGCCATATGACTACAGAGAAGTCTTTGGACAGCGCTGGCTTTTTGGCTTTGAAATGGAGATGAGCACCACCCCCTAGATTTTATCACTGTGTCATATAATATGTGGATATATGCATACTTTTGTATTTATTTATTTTGTTGTGTTTATGTAGTGTATGCTGACGGTGGTGACCCTTAGAGAGCTGTGTACAATGAAATTTCATTTTAATGTATGCCAATTAGTGTACATTCAAAATGACAATAAAGGTATTACTCTACTCTACTCTACTCTACTCTACTCTACTCCACTCCACTCCACTCCACTCCACTCCACTCCTATGCCTATTCCTATTCCTATTCCATTCCATTCTTTGACATGGTCAACAAAAATCTGCATCCTGATTGTTCATAATTTGGTTAGCATTGATCTGTTGAAGGTGTGGGTTCATGGGACCTGCACAGAGATGGTTGCAAATCCCGGTGCTACCGGTTCGCTTGGGCGCGCACGACCTGGCAGAGCCTTCTGCTGCCACCACTACCAGTTTGCCCGATCCAGGCCGAACTGGGAGCAGCCCACCTCTGGCCCCGCACCTTCAGTACTGCATGATTTAGGGATCATAAGAAAGCCATAGGGTGTAAATAGAAAGTTAAAGGTTTACTTTGTCATCTTTCTTTAGCTATTTCTAGGTAATGCTTTGTCTTGGAGGTTGCTGATTTGAGGTTCTTTTATCCTAGCTGCAGGTGCACAGAGTATGTTCTTGGACTCTCCTTCTGGTAGGATATAGTTAGTTAGATTCTAGGCTTTCCCTGTCCCGATAATGTGTGGGTTTTTTTGTGGATAAATTCTAGCCTGTTATTCAAACTTCTGTGATATTTATAATAACTGCTTTGGTTAGGTTCCTGCCTTCTTAGACTCTCCCGCCACACACAGAGAATGCTTTAAGCGCCAACATGTCCCACCTTCTGAGATATTGAAAAAAATGTTCATGTTAATAAACAGAGTCTGTAAAATATATGTAGGCTGAAAAACAATTCATTATATCTTAATCTCCAGGCTGGCTTCCCTCCTTTAGTTCAAAATTCTTCAACCTCCAACAATGTTTACAGAAACAAAATTGAAATTGCAGGGAAAAGAACGGTTTTAGTGCAATTTATCTGATGAGATTGCCAAGGCTTATAAGTGACCTGGCTTGGTCACCTTAATACTGTTTGTTCTGGGTGTGCAAAGAATCATTTCGGCATTCCCAGTTTTCAAATAATAGCTGACGGCGAGTGTTATAGTTATTACTATGATTTATGAAACTGATGGTTCCTCCTTGAATGGGAGAGAAGGCATCCCCTGAGAGAGAGAGAGAGAGAGAGAGAGAGAGAGAGAGAGAGAGAGAGAGAGAGAGAGAGAGATCTTGTTTTCCCAAAAATAAGACCTTCCCAAAAGCCTAATAGGGCTTTTGAGCACATGCACTAAAATAAGCCCTCCTCCAAAAATAAGATAGATAGATAGATAGATATATTAGATAGATAGATAGATAGATAGATAGATAGATAGATAGATAGATAGATAGATAGATAGATAGATGATAGATAGATAGAAGAAAGAGATATGATAGGTAGGTAGGTAGATATGATAGAGAGAAAAAGCGATGATAGACTAGATAGATGATATATAGATTGGGATATATAGATCGGGATATATAGATCGGGATATATACAAGATAGATAGGTAGGTAGGTAGGTAGGTAGGTGGGTGGGTAGGTAGAAGATAGCAAAAAGAGATATGATAGGTAGGTAGGTAGGTAGGTAGATAGGTAGGTAGGTAGGTAGGTAGGTAGGTAGGTAGATGATAGATAGATAGATAAGAAAGAGATATGAGGTAGGTAGGTAGGTAGGTAGGTAGGTAGGTAGGTAGGTAGATAGATAGATAGAGATAGATAGATAGATAGATAGATGGATGATAGCTAGTTAGATGATAGATTGCGAGATAGCTAGATAGGTAGAGATAGACTGACAAACAGACAAAATATCCATGTCCATAATTATCATGTAGCAATGATGATCAAATAATTCCTAGTACTCATTGCTAGCATCTGCAGGAAATCTTCTCTGAGTGACCCACAGCGATAAAGAGCCATGGAAATGGAAGGTGGGTAATGAGTGAAGAAGATGGCTCTTGGGGCCGAGCGGAGATAAAAAGCCAAAGGAAATCTTATCCAGCTGCATCCTTTCTACAGCTACAATCAATCTCGACCGTCTTCCTGTTCTCAGTTCCAAGCCTTTCCCACATCACATGTGCCCTTCCACTGGTCCAAATACAGGATGCTCGCAATAATCTCATGCTTATCTTTCAGGCACTATCTTGAGATGTGGCCATCTGTAGATGACATTGCTGTGTTGTTGAACGTTGAGCGTACTATTTAGAGAAAACAGGGAAAAGAAATATCTTCGCTGTGTGTGCTTTCTGCTCTCTGTGATTCAACTTCAAAAGCATCCATAGGCTGGAAATTGTCTAATTGCACTATAAACATATGCTATGCCCTTGATAGTGAACTGATGGCTTGCGTGCCACAGGTGGCACATGGAGCCCTTTCTGAGTGCAGGCGAGCCGTCGCCCAGGTCAGCTCCACCGCGCATGCATGTGAGCCTCCCGCCAGCCAGCTGATTTTTGGGGTTTCTGCCGGGAGATGCATGCATATGTGCGGCGTGTGAAGGGGTCATGTGTGCATGTGCATGGGTGAAGCACGGGGGAGCGGCGCTCCTTCCCCTGCTCTGTTTTTGGTGCCAGGAGGCTTCAGGGTGGGCCTCCAGAGCCCAGGGAAGGACAATTTCCCCCTCTCAGAGGCCCAAGGAAAACCTCCAAAGCCTGGGGAGGGCAAAAATGCCCCCCCCCCGGCATGGTGCAGGAGAATGAGTAAGCCGTGAGGGGTTCGTTTGCAAATGCCCAGGGGAGTTTATGCACGCATGTGCAGGAGGCAGGGCACCTTGCTTTGTGGCTGTGGCCAAGGGCACGATTTCGGCACATGAGGACCAAAAGGGTAGCCATCACTGTACAATGCTATTGTGTTCAATTTTTGATCTGGCCAAAACCACATCTTCAAACCAGTCTCTCCCCCCCCCCCCCAATGACCAACAGGTGTGCGGCAATGTAGATGCTTAGCCAGTTGAACCTGGTTGGAAAAGACACAAAGCTGCAAGTGTGAAAAACAACACATCCCCTACCTCTGTCTTGTCTTCTCTGACTCTAGAAAGAATGCAGAGAAGAGCAACAAAGATGATTAGGGGACTGGAGACTAAAACATATGAAGAACGGTAACAGGAACTGGGTATGTCTAGTTTAATAGAAAGAAGGACTAGGGGAGACATGATAGCAGTGTTCCAATATCTCAGGGGTTGACACAAAGAAGAGGGAGTCAAACTATTCTCCAAGGCAGCTGAGGGCAGGACAAGAAGCAATGGGTGGAAACTAATGAAGGAGAGAAGCAACTTAGAACTGAGGAGAAATTTCCCAACAGAACAATTAATCAGTGGAACAGCTTGCCTCCAGAAGTTGTGAATGCTCCAACACTGGAAGTCTTTAAGAAGATGTTGGATAGCCATCTGTCTGAAACGGTATAGGGTTTCCTGCCTAGGCAGGGGGTTGGACTAGAAGACCTCCAAGGTCTCTTCCAACTCTACTATTGTATTATTGTCTCAGATGTTGCACAGCACTCTCTGTTCATGTCATATTTATTTCTGGAACCCACCTAGGAAAGTGATCATCTATTTTTCATGGCTGACCTTCAGCCAGGAGTTCCACCAACATAAGAAGAAAATAGGGACGCAGTGGCTCAGTGGCTAAGACGCTGAGCTTCTCAATCAGAAGGTCAGCAGTTCAACGGTTCAAATTCCTAGCGCTGCATAACAAGATGAGCTCCCGTTGCTTGTCCCAGCTTCTGCCAACCTCACAGTTAAAAAGCACATAAAAATGCAAGTAGACAAATAGGAACCACCTTTGGTGGGAAGGTAACAGCGTTCCATGCACCTTTGGTGTTTAGTCAAGCTGGCCACATGACCACGGAGACATCTTCAGACAGCACTCGATCTTCGGCTATGAAACAGAGATGAGCACTGCCCCCTAGAGCCGGAAACGATTAGCACACATGCGTGGGGGAACCTTTACCTTTTAGAAGAAAATGGGAATGTTCTGACTTCTGGGGATAGTTCATTTTGTGCTTTCTGTGGTGTTAATGGACATTGGAAGGGGGAAAAAAGCCAGGAAGTAGCACTTATAGCCACTTAACTTGGAGTGTTATTCTAGTAGCAATTCTTTGAACGGGAATTACTAGTACAGTTGGAAACATCTCTTCAAAGCCCATAGCACTTAACATCTCCAGTCGCTTAATTTCCACAGATAGCAGAACGGCAAAATATCTGGATAGTAAGAAGGTAAAGGTTCCCCCGTGCTACTCATTTCTGGTTCTAGGGCAGCGATGGCGAACCTTTTTTGGCTTGCGTGCCATAAGTGGGGGGAGCGCAGGGGGGTCGTGTGTGGGCGTGCCGCACCCATAATGCAATGTGCGACCCCCCCAGTGCGCATACGCGCACAACAGGAGCTCCCTCCCATTTTTACATGCTTTTTTCGCCCTACCTAGGCTTCAGAGCCTTTATAGGAGCCTGGGAAGGGCGAAAACAGCCTCCCCCACCCCCCGGACGCCCTCCAGAGGCATCAGGGAAGCCTCCGGACGGTCCCTGAAGCCTTCGGAGTGCTCAAAACGACCCTCTGAGCAAACTGGAAGTCACTTCCGGTTCACTCAGAGAGTCGTTTTAAGCGTTCCGAAGGCTTCAGGGACCATCCGGAGCCTTCCCTGACGCCTTCGGAGCGCTCAAAACGATCCTCCGAGCAAACAGGAAGTCACTTCCGGTTTGCTTGGAGGATCGTTTTGAGCGCTCCGAAGGCATCAGGGAAGCCCATTTTTTTACTTGGATTTTTTACGTGCTTTCGAACTGCTAGGTTGGCAGAAGCTGGGGCAAGTAATGGGAGCTCACCCTGTTATGCAACAATAGGGATTTCAACTGCTGACCTTTCTGATTGACAAGCTCAGCGTCTTAGCCATTGAGCCACCCTAAGTGATTTTTAGCTGGTCTTATCTCAGGATTTCAAACTCTGCAAAGGCTTCATCTCACCCATGTTTCTCACTCCCTCTTTTAAAAATGAAATAGCCTATATGAAAATGGCTTTTGGTTAAGGCCGAGCTAAGAAGAACATCCTTGAGATTCTGGATATAATGGACTCAGATCATTAGGTCTGAGTTAGAAAAGTACAGGTAGCCCTTAACATACGACCACCATTCAGACCAACACTTCTATTGCCAAGCAAGACGGCTGTTAAGCGAGTTTTGCCCCATTTCCCAACCTTTTCTGCCACGGCCGTTAGGTGTTTCAGTGCAGTTGTTTAGGTAGTAACCCAGTTGTTAAGTGAATCTGGCTTCCCCATTGACTTGGATTGTCAGAAGGTCACAAAAGGAGGGATCACATGACCTCAGAACACTGTGGCCATCATAAATGTGAGGCAGTTGCCAGACGTCCGAACGTAAACCACGTGACCATAGGGGTGCTGCAGTGGTGGGTTACGACCAGGGCGTACCGGTGCCTCTTATTCTTATTCTATTCTATGGATTTTTGTAATATCTCCCTCAAATCAAGCTAGCTGTACCCTTATTGTTTGCTTGGCAGCAGAATGGAGGAGGTATGTGGGTGTCTTCTTCCAGATTTCCTTTTCAATTTCCTGATCCAACTTGCAATTCTGAAGGTACTTAGTGGTCTCTCATTCAAGTTGTAGCCAGATCTGAGATTTTCTGCCAAACTTTTGCGAGATCCGCAGTGGTCAGTTAGATGGGGCCACCTGCTGAGGATACATTGGAATTGCACCCATTCTTTAATGTTAATGCATATATTAGAAATATTTGAGGGGCTCCTACAAAGACGAGGGGGTCAAGCTATTCTCCAAAGCTCCTGAAGGCAGGAGAAGAAACAATGGATGGAAACAGAGGTGGGCATCATATCCTGTAACAACCGGTTCGCCTAGAGTGCGAAAATGTGTGCGCCCCCCCCCACACACTCTCACTTCGCCCATGCTCTCTCTATATATTTCAAAAATATCTTTTCAGATACTTATGGAAATTGGTAAGAAGGAGATGAATGTAGATTTAGCAGTGGGCAATCCCTTTAGTCATTCTATCTATAATGAATGGTGGTGAAGATATTGGCCTAGAATTAAACAAACCACGTCAGCTTCATCTTGAAGTTTCCAACATTGATTTCCAACAATGGATAATGACACATTAGTTTCCAACAACAGATGGAAACTAAATAATAAAACTTCAGAAGCTGTGAGTGCTACAAGACTGGAGGTTTTAAAGAAAAGATTGGACAACTATTTGTGTGGGATGGTATATAGGGTCTCCGGGTTGAGCAGGGGGTTGGACTAGAAGGCCTCCAAGGTCCCTTCTGTTAAGTGTTGAATTATGCAAACACCCTGGGTGATTCTGAGCTACAATGACCTCACAGTTGCAATGAAATGGGATTAAGGAAGGGTTATGATCAGAAGAAAGGATTTTGGGAATTGACTGTTCCTCTAATTCTGTTTAGCAGACAAAATCTACAACTGGGCAAATGTTGAGCTGGCACCACATTCTCTGTTGTGCTGCCAGGGTTCCAAGTAACACCGCCAACGAAAGAAGACTCCCTACCCTAGGCAAGAAGATCTGGCTAATACATTCAGTGTCGAAATACATTTTATGTTTAGCTCTGGAACCCTGCTTATATATTCGATATATCGTAGCTACCCTAAGATTAAGACGCCTGTCTCTTTCTCCAAATGTTTCTTTTTATCCTCTTTCCATTTCAAACTCTCCATCCGAATTGGCAAACCATGTTCAGCTCCGATGTGGTTTGTGGGTTTCTACCATCGTATGTTGTATAAAACGGAGCTTATGCTAGAATTTCTTTCAGGGAACACAGTTAAGCAAATCAACTCAGCATTATGCACGAGGGTAATCATATCTGTATTGTGTTAGCTCACCCCTTCAACCTTCTAATGGGAACTCCACACACACATGCCCCAAACAGAAATAAATACAGAACAATGAAATATGTCGCTCTTGTGCTGCAATTTGCTAAGGCTCCTGTCTCAGCCATTCGTAAGCAGGCAGTGGATTAGAAGGATCTGAATTCTGATTTGCATTCCTTTTGCTACAAAACCTTGGAAAGCATGCTTAGTGGCTTGGCTAACCTACCTTACAAGGCTGTTTTGAAGCTAAGTGAAGTAGCTCATTGCAGTGGTGAAATCTAAAAAAAATTCGTACTGGTTCTGTGGGTGTGGCTTGGTGGGGGAGATCATGTGACTGGGTGGACACGGCTATGTAGTCATGTGACTGGGGGTTCAAAAGACAGAAACTCACTTTAACAACTTCCTGTTGGAGCAGGGGGTTGGATTAGATGACCTCCAGGTCCCTTCCAGCCCTGGATTGCTGTGCTCTTTCAAGGCATCCTCTGAAGTTGCGTCTAGTGCCAGGTTTGTGGTCCTTCCTCCCTCTCCTCTTTCCCTCCCTCCCTCTCTCTTTCTTTCGCAGCATCCCCCCACCGCTGTTTAAAGCATTTTCCCCTGCCTATTCGCCCAAACCAGCAGGAAAAAAAATACTTTAAAAAGCGGAGTGGAAAAGCTTCCAACGATTGTGTGGATCAGCTGTGAGCCGCGCGATCCTTGGAAGCTTTTTTTTTTAACTACCAGTTCGCTGAACCAAGGACAATCGTCCCTACCAGTTCGGCCAAACTGGGAGGATTTCACCCCTGGCTCATTGGATGGGGCCCTGAATTCCTTGGAAGGAAGCTGCAGTGAAAATGTGTCCTTTCCAAATATATATATAAATTTTTAAAGAAATTATAAAGAATGGAGGGAGTAGAGAATCAGTGATGACTCTGGAAAAGGACCTGTCTTGATGGTTCACACTCCTTGTTGTTTTCAGTTTCCATGGTGACACTGGGGCTGCCTAGCAATATTAACAATGCCGCATCGGGCTGCCAATGGCAAAAGGTAAGTTTTGAGAACTGCCAGTTTAGTATTCATTCCCTGGCATTTATTTGGGAGAAGCCCAGCTAGGTTTGCTCAAAAATAAACCCTAAATCTGACTCAGGTGTAGTCACAAATCACACATAAGGTACGGGCATAGCTTCTTCATGTTTTAAGCAAAAAAAAAAAAATACCTTTGGAGGTGTATCCATCTATTTTCTTCCTTTGCGTTCCATACCATATGTTGGAAAGCCAGAGAACAGAGAATCATAGAAGGGACTCGGAGGTCTTCTAGTCCAACCCCATGCCCAAAGCAGGAGACTTTATACCATCCAGATCCAATAGTTGTCCAGTCTAATTCTGAAAACCTTCGGTGATGAAAAATCCACAATGCCAGGAGACAAGATGTTCCACTGATGAATTGCTTTCAGTGCCAGAATACTTCTAGGTTGAATCTTCCTTTAACAACTTCCACCCATTACTTCTCGTCCTGTCCTCTGGTGCTTTTGAGAATAACAGATTAGCAGAGTTGGAAGGGACCTTGTAGGTCATCTAGTCCAACCCTCCGCTCAAGCAGGAGACCTTCAGTGATGGAGCACCCACAACTCCAGGAGACAAGGTATTCTACTGATGAATTGTTCTCAGTGTCAGAAAATTTATCTCGACTTCTAGATTGAATCTTCCTTTAAGAAGCTCCCACCTGTTACTTCTTGTTCTGCCCTCTGGTGCTTTGAAGAATAAGTCAAGCCCCTCTTGTCCATGATTGGCCTTCAAATATTGGAAGACACTTATCATGTCCTTCCTAACCCTTCTCTTTGATAGATTAGAATACTTACACGGCTCCCTCTGCTGTAGAATGGAAGATCTCCCAAGGGTTCCTTACTTTCTTTTTCTTTTTTCATGGTTTATTTGTTTTATTTCTATAACGTCCACTTTGAAATACAATAAAATATAATACAATAGCAGAGTTGGAAGGGACCTTGGAGGTCTTCTAGTCCAACCCCCTGCCTAGGCAGGAAACCCTATACCGTTTCAGACAAATGGCTATCCAACATCTTCTTAAAGACTTCCAGGCATTCACAACTTTTGCATCAAACAGTGTGTATTCTGGATACAATTATGCTTAAATAATCATATTATACATCTTTGTTGTTGTAATTCCTCACCATCCTATTAATAGTATAATAACATAATAATATGATAACACTAATATTTAACATTTGACATCATCTTTGTCAGACCTGCTAACCATCTTTTCTTTTTTATGTTTCAGGTCTGCCACACTTTCTACTGTGGGAAAGTGGGAAGGGGGGATTATACAGAGTTGGGTGATATGTAGCCACAATAACATTCTTCTTAGAAAGATAAGGTCATCTTTGTCTCTGCATCTGGTGGAACTGGGTGGGTGGCATCTGTCGTCGTGGCAGTGGAAGATTGGACCGTGTGATGGACTTGTGAGTGTGGGAGCAAGATCTTGAACTTTCAACTGGGTGGGAAAACCTGGAGGCTTTCAGATTTGGGTTTTCCCAGATGTGCCAACATGGCTCTTTTAATAAATTGCAACTTTGAGGAACTGCTGGCCTTGGAGTGTGATTTGTTTGAGGATTCTATTTGGAACCCTGACATTCTTTTTTAACAATTCTCCTCTTTATCATTTCCTCCAATTGTATCTCTTCTTTTCTAACTTCTATTATCTAACCATTGATAAAATATGTCCCATATGAAAAAAATATTCAGTTTCTTCCTTATCCTTAATATCAAGTGTTAATCTATCCATTTCTTCGCAGTCTAATATTTTCTTAATCACATTCCCTTATTTTCTTAAGTCCAAGTGAAATCCAAGAGGCTCAAAAGGCTGGAGGAAGATTTCAATTGTCCCGTTCTCTGCTCTGCGATAGATTCGGCAGAACATTTTGCAGATTTAATATTTTGCAAGCTAAATGCAGAGATGTCCCATCTGAATCTTCTTCCAGCTACACGTCTAGTTTGGACGAATGCCAAATCTTGTTATTTCTCCAAAGAAGGCTCTGTTTTCGGAAATCTGTCTTATTTTTTTTTTAACTCCCACTTTTTTTTCCAGCTAGGTAACAACACCTGAACAGACCTAAGAAAAGCTCTTGAGGATAAGAGGGGTTTTACACATTGAGAAAGTGATGTCACTGAATTCTGGTTGCAGGCTTGAAAAATTCCACGCCACAAGAGGATTGGTGGGGAAAACAGAATTTAAAGAATCCTAGTTCTGTTTCTACTTTCAGAGAGAGGATAAAATGGCAACTTTCTTTTTGTCAACTCTAATTGCAGAAAGGACATCAATATATATATGTTGATGTCCTCAATATATTTTGACACTTTAGAAAGAGTGCAGAGAAGAGCAACAAAGATGATTAGGGGACTCAAGGATAAAACATATGAAGAATGGTTGCAGGAACTGAATATGGCTAGTTTGATGAAAAGAAGGACTAGGGGAGACATGATAGCAGTGTTCCAATATCTCAGGGGCTGCCACAAAGAAGAGAGAGTCAAACTATTCACTAAGGCACCTGAGGGCAGGACAAGAAACAATGGGTGGAAACTAACCAAGGAGAGAAGCAACTTAGAACTATGGGGAAATTTCCTGACAGTTAGAACAATTAATCAATGGAACAACTTGCCTCCAGAGGTTGTGAATGCTCCAATACTGGAAGTTTTTAAGAAGAGGTTGGATATCCATTTGTCTGAAGTGGTGTTGGGTTTCCTGCCTAAGCAGGGAGTTGGACTAGAAGACCTCCAAGGTCCCTTTCAACTCTGTTTTTCTATTATTCTATATGTGTGTTCATAATGCCCTTCAAAACATCCTAAGCAAATCAAAAGACCCAGCAACCCCAGAAGACAAGACAGGCGTCATCTACAACATACAGTGTAAGGACTGTAACAACCACTATGTAGGTCAAACAGGCAGAAGACTGGCAGAATTTCACAACACATAGATCGATTTAACCAAAGTTTCAAATGGAAAAATGTGACTGTCCTAGATCAGGCCAAATCCAAAAAAGCCAGGGAATGTCCAGAAGCCTGGCACTCTGACAAATCAACCATCGATAGACACAACATCTACAGACTACGCAAAAGAGACAATCAACCAGCCCAAAGGAGAACAAAAAAGACCTCAGCACATCTCCACCAGCCATCAGCACCCAGATCAGCATAGATGAACTCCAAGGTTAACCTCAGACCAACAATCAAGTAAACAAAACCCCAATCAAGAAACTGCCAAAGAAGCCAACAGCAAACAGCCCAAGCAAAGAATCTCTAGGACAGTGTTTCTCAAACTTGGCGACTTTAAGTCCTGTGGACTTCAACTCCCAGAATCCCCCAGCCAGCATAGCTGGCTGGGGAATTCTGGGAGTTGAAGTCCACAGGACTTAAAGTCGCCAAGTTTGAGAAACACTGCTCTAGGACCAAACCCACCAGCACTGACAGGCCAAGCCACCAGAATATAAACTGACACAAACCACACTCCTTACTAGCACTGATGACGTTATCTAGTTGGGTCATGAAACATCTGCAAAACAACAACAACCAAGCAAGCTCAGAGAGCACCAAGGACCCCTCGTTTCAACCCTGAGCTACAAATATTCTCCTTCATTGATATTTGTGTTCTTTGTCTACATACAGTATATACCTCTACACACAACAACACCCTCTCTCTGTGTGTCCCTGTCCCTCTTTATCTGTCTGTATCTGTCTAGTCCTTACTTTATAGCCTTGATGGCAAACCTATGGGTCTTCGGATTTCCGGCACTCCGGCGTGTGCGAAGACCAGCTGGCTGCCGGGCATGCACACGCTGGAAACTTGAAGGCCAGCTGGCCGGCACGCTCATTCACACACCCGCCAACTGGTCTTCAGGATTCTGGTGCTCTGGCATGCACATGCACACACATACATGCACACACATGTTACGGTTTGGGCATTCGGTGCTTAAAAGGTTTGCCATCACTGCCTTGTAGCCATTCATTTTTTATATATGTATATTTTTTTCTTTTTTAAAAATGCAAATAATACAAATAGTGCACATACAAATGAATACAAAAAAAGAAAGACAAAAGAAAAAGGGGAAAAACACATATTACAGTGCACCCCACCCCCTGGAGACCTTCCCCCCCTTATATTTCTTGGATATACAATATATTCCAATTGTGCCCTTATCCCCTCCAAAACAGCATGTATTCTTGAGCAGGTTTACTCCCTTTGCTTTCCACCGCATTTCATTATACCACTCATTTCTTTGCATATCCCCATTTCCTCCCCAATATTTAGCCATCACTAATCTAGCTGCCATTATCAAATTTGCAATCAATTCCTTTTTTGTTTCATTTACATCCCATTTTTCCACCAGCAACAATAATGCAATCCTTGGTGACATCTCTGGGTTTACATTCAACAGTGCTCTAAATTTCTCTAAACACCAGGTCCCATGTTTTTTGTGCACTATCACAATCTCACTACATATGTTTATATGTTCCAACCTCTTTCTTGCACCTCCAACAAATATTTGCATATTTGCCATCTATTTGATTTCATTTACGTGGTGTTAGGTACCATCTCCATATCACTTTATATTCGTTTTCGGTAACTCTAACTGACATATTCTTAGATACTCTTCTATTCCAAATATAGCCATTCATTAAGCCACCATTTAAAAGTGCAATAGCATTGAACAAATGACCTATGATCAGCTTCGGTACTCAGTTGTACAAAGTTTGTACCAAGTTTATACTGTTGCAGCATCCCCGTGGTTGCATGATCAACCTGCTTGGCAACCGGCATGTATTTGCAATGTTTGCAGAGTCCTTGGCTAATGCGATCCCCATTTGTGTCCTTCCCTGCCGGCTTCCCACAAATAAAGTCAATGGGGTGAGCCAGATTTGCATAATAACCATGTGATTCACTTAACAACTGCAGCGATTTGCTTAACAACCCTGGGAAAAAAGTTATAAAAATCAGGTGCGATTCACTAAGCCTTTGCTTAGTAACGAATTTAATCGCAGATGTAAGTCAAGGACTATTTATATAACTAGCCGATAACCTGGTATTGCCCGGGTATTTATTTATAGGGACGAAATGTCTGGACCAAACGTAATTTCTAATGTTGGATTTTCCCCTTTACCAGAGAGAGCTCCCTTGTGGACTACCGTGAAGCCATTATCATGGCAACTCCACTGTGCTGTACAGTAGAAGCCATCTTACGGCAGTACAATAGAAGCCATTTTAAAGCACACCAGGTTGTATCTTAACAGAACACACACACCGAGGGGCTTTAGGGGTGTCTTACCCCCACAATATATTTTTTTCAGAGACTAAGTAATTTGTGTACCAAGTTTTGTTGAAATTGTTTGAGGCGTTCCAGAGTTATGCTGGAACACACACACACACACACACACACACACACACACAGACAGACAGACAGACAGACACACATGCAATATTTTCCCTTCTAGTCCATCTAAGAAGTAAGCAGCAACTCAGATTGATGTTGATTCATATACAGCTGAGAATATATAGCTGGGAATATAGCTGTGTCCCCTTGGTTATGTAATTCTGAAGTAAGTTTCACCCAATATTTTTCAATTATTTGTGTTTTGCCTCTTGGCTCCAGAAAGGGGACAGTAACAGAGCAGAATCTGTCTTGTCAAAGGAAGAAGAATCAGTTCCCATTAGAAATATAGCCTGCAATCTGCTGCCTCCTTCTGTTTGTGATCCCCCTCCCAGCATCTGGGCACTGGGGAAGTCCTACAATCTTTCAACTCCCTGCATTTAAAGTCCAGAGTTACTAACAATCCCTGCGTTTGGATTCTTCCTTTTTAGGAATTTATGCCCACCCAAAAAGATGTCTGAAAACTGCTTCATGCACTGTGCTGGAGCCATAAGAGGGATAATCATCCCTCTGAGTGTAAGCAATCTCCAAAGCTGTTTTCATATAACGCACTGAGCGAAAGATTAACCCTATGTATGAGTTGCTCCATTGGGTGAATGAATCTGTTTGCATGAGGGATGCACCAGCCTCTTTCTTTGCAAGTACCCTCTTCAATGCATAGTGGTTAATCACCTTTGGGCCTCTTTCTTGTTGGTGACCTCTACAAATAAGACACCCAGAAGAGTCTTTAGTGGCTCTATAGGAGATGATCAGGATGAACCCGAGGGAGAGGTCAAACATGTCATCTGTCTTGAGTCCCTGCGTGCCCACAAGAGAACTAAGTCCAGCCCACCTTGAATTCTTATCTACTGCCAATTTGCTTTGACTGTTACTAGCTCGGAGTCTTGCAAAGATTATTAGCATGCAATAAACCAGCATTCCTTTGAACTGCTTGGACTCCTGATTTCCTCCTTGAGTTCCATTGATGCTTATCTACCGCCTATTTGCTTTGACTGTTACCAGTTCAGATTCTTGTAGAGAGTGTTAGCATGCAATAAACCTTCTGTATATTCACTTGAACAAATTGTGGGTGCTTCTTCACTGGAGGTTTTTAAGAAGCGACTGGCCAGTTGTGTGTCTGAAATGGTGTAGGATCTCCTGCTCGAGCAGGGGGCTGGACTAGAAGATCTCCAAAGTCCCTTCCAGCTCTACTCTGATTTGTCATATCCAAAGAACTGAAAGGAATGTGGAGAAGAGTAGCGATGATTATGAGAGTTGGAAGGCTAAATGCCAAGAAGAATGCTTAAAAAAAACTGGGTACAGCACAATTAACCTACAGGAGAGAAGGTTAAGGGAGACATAAAGCAGTCTTCCACTACTTGGACAGTGTAATTTCCAATTGTATGTTGGTCTGGTCTTGGGAGACAGGGTAGGGAGAAGAGATGCTACCTAGGGGATATCCCAAAGGTGCTTTTTGGGGAGGCAACTGGGCTTCCTTGCTTTTCTTTTTGAAGACGTTTTGCTTCTCATCCAAGAAGCTTCTTCAGCTTTGACAGGATAGTGGGAAATGGAAGGATTTATATTCCTTGCAGACAGCTGGTCATTTGCATCCTTTTAGAGGGTCACTGAATCACTTGGAGGTATATCTGTGTCCTCAGGGTCACCTGAGTGGTGCTCTCGGTTCCTGTGGTCTAGAGCCCAAATGTCTTCAAAAACAAAACATCTTCCAAAAGAAAAAAACAAGAAAGTCTAGTTGCCCCCTGTAAAAAAAGCATCTTTGGGACAACCATGACCTGGAGGACTGAGAATCTCTACAGACTTTTGCTAATGAACAGATAAGAAAACCCACAGCCCACAGATGCATCATGGGCAGAGAAAGAAACCCAGAAAGGATCCTTCATAATTTATACGCCTGCAAAAGGGAAGGCAGGAGATTTTCACTGTCAGACTTGCAAGATTCTGCTAATGTAGAATTCCATTGCTTCTGATGGCGTTTCTTGTTTGCCTGGGAAGGCTACACACAGGGGGGAAAGTGAGGGTGTCTGGGAAGAACCAACAGGTGAAAGCTTTACACAGAGAAAGCCCAGGTCAACACGAGGAGGCGTTTCAGAGCATTTGAGAGCATAGTGTAGCCGTACTTCCTGGAATTGTGAGAGCTTGACTAATTTATCAATCTATTGATTTGTCTGTTGCTGTTTGTAAATTATGATGAATGATTGTAACTATGATTTATGACCTTTCACCTTTTACTTATTTATATGTACACTGTGAGCTTAGGCATCAGAGACAAAATTCCTTGAGTGATCACACTTGGCCAATGAAGAATTCCATGCTATACTATGCCATGCCATGCCATGCCACAACACGCCATGCCACGCTACACCATGCCATGCCATGTCATTCCCTATTCTATTCTATGCTATGCCATGCTATGCCATTCCCTGTTTTATTCTATGCTATGCTATGCTATGTCATGCCATGCCCTGTTCTATTCCATGCTGTGCTATGCCATGCCATTCCCCATGCCATACCATGCCATGCCATTCCCTATTCTCTGCTCTGCTCTGCTAAGCTATGTTATGTCATTCCCTCTTCTCTTCTTTTCTCTTCTCTTCTCCTCTCCTCTCCTCTCCTCTGCTATATCATTCCCTGTTTTATTCTATGCTGTGCTATGCCATGCCTTGCCATTCCCTGTCCTATTCTATGCTATGCTATGCCATGCCATGCCATGCCTTGCCATTCCCTGTCCTATTCTATTCTATGCTATGCTATGCCATGCCATGCCATGCCATGCCATGCCACACCATTTCCTGTTCTATTCCATGCTGTGCTATGCCATGCCACTCCCCACGCTATGCTATGCCATGCCATGACATTCCCTCTTCTCTTCTCTGCTCTGCTATGACATTCTCTCTTCTCTTCTCTTCTCTTCTCTTCTCTGCTCTGCTCTGCTCTGCTCAGCTATGTCATTCCCTCTTCTCTTCTCTATGTCATTCCCTCTTCTCTTCTCTGCTCTGCTATGTCATTCCCTCTTCTCTTCTCTATGTCATTCCCTCTTCTCTTCTCTTCTCTGCTCTGCTATGTCATTCCCTCTTCTCTTCTCTTCTCTTCTCTGCTACGCTATGCTACTTTACGCTATGCCATTCCCACTTCCCTTCTCTTCTCTTCTCTTCTCTTCTCTTCTCCTTTCTCATCATAAAGCAGGAGGGAAAAAGCTAATTGGTGACAGTGCTAAAGGTTTGCTATTCTGAGGTCTGACAGGTCAAGAGGAAAAGTGTTTACCAGTGCGCACAATGCAGAAGAGAGATACCAAAATATGCCTAAAATACAAACCTGCTGTCATGGGAACAGGGAAGGAGGCGAGGGCTTTGGAAGGAATAGCTCACCAAAATGAAAAGGCATCGCTCAAAGAAGCCCATTAAAAGACTTTTGTGCACATTATGAACACTTTAATAACAAAGACATTTTCAATCACTTTAGACATTCTAATTAAGCACTGCGCAGCCTGTGACTATAAGAATGGTACGCTGTTTTTTTTAAAGATAAATAAATAGAGATAAGGACTGTTTTGTGTCAATCTTACCTCCTTGTGACTACAAGGACACAGCTATGCTGTTTCCTTGGTTACAAGGCTTGTCTGGCCTTTCCTGATGATCACCCAACTTGCTCGGCTCTTTCAAGAGGAGCCATGGTTGGGTGAGTTGCTTAGTAAGCAAATAAAGTTATATGTTGGACTTCCGAGGTGGCTGAGCTGGTTTAATTGCTTTGTTGAATAGAGTAGAGGCCGCAGTTGTTATTGACCTCTGACTGACCTGACTAAACTCCCTGGGAAAGTACTTGAAGAGGGTAGGATGCTTGTAGCCATTGAGGTTGTTCAGGTGAAGATTTCAGGGACAAAAAAAAAATCTATCTGTCTATCTGTCTGTCTCTTTATCTCTCTATCTTTCTTTTTACCTTTCTATCCACCCACCCATATCTATCTATCTATCTATCTATCTATCTATCTATCTATCTATCTATCTATCTATCTATCTATCATCTATCTATCATCTATCTATCTATCTATCCATCCATCCATCCATCCATCCATCCATCCATCTCTCTAACTCTATCCTTCCAGAGACTATATCTCTCTATCGATACATCAGTCAAGAGACTCCCAGTGACTGAGCCAAATTCAATTTCACATCATTATCGTGGGACACGTATATTCACTTGCATTCATAGTCTGTCCATTTCTTTCTTTCTTTCTTTCTTTCTTTCTTTCTTTCTTTCTTTCTTTCTTTCTTTCTTTCTATCTATCTTCTATCTAATATCTATCTATCATCTAATATCTATCTATCTATCTATCTATCTATCTATCTATCTATCTATCTCTATCTATCTATCTATCTATCTATCTATCTATCTATCTATCTATCTATATCTATCTATCTATCTATCTATCTATCATCTATCTATCTCTATCTATCTATCTATCTATCTATCTATCTATCTATCTATCTATCTATCTATCTATCTATCTATCATCTATCTATCTATCTATCATCTATCTATCATCTATCTATCTATCTATCTATCTATCTATCTATCTATCTATCATCTATCTATCTATCTATCCATCCATCCATCCATCCATCCATCCATCCATCCATCCATCCATCCATCTCTCTAACTCTATCCTTCCAGAGACTATATCTCTCTATCGATACATCAGTCAAGAGACTCCCAGTGACTGAGCCAAATTCAATTTCACATCATTATCGTGGGACACGTATATTCACTTGCATTCATAGTCTGTCCATTTCTTTCTTTCTTTCTTTCTTTCTTTCTTTCTTTCTTTCTTTCTTTCTTTCTTTCTTTCTTTCTTTCTTTCTTTCTTTCTATCTATCTTCTATCTAATATCTATCTATCATCTAATATCTATCTATCTATCTATCTATCTATCTATCTATCTATCTATCTATCTATCTATTATCCATCCATTCATCTATCCATCAGGAGACTTTATATCGCTCTATCAATAAATCACTGAAGAAACTCCTGTCTACTTCTTTCTATCAATCTATTTGTCTGTCTGTCTGTCTGTCTGTCTGTCTGTCTCTATCTATCTATCTATCTATCTATCTATCTATCTATCTATCTATCTATCTATCATCTATCTATCTATCTATCTATCTATCTATCTATCTATCTATCTATCTATCATCTATCTATCCTTCCATCCATCTATTATCCATCCATTCATCTATACATCTATAAATCAAGAGAGTTTATATTGCTCTATCAATAATCAGTGAAGAGACACCTGTCTGCCTGCCTGTCTACATCTGTCTCTCTGTCTGTCTGTCTGTCTGTCTGTCTGTCTGTCTGTCTGTCTATCTATCTATCTATCTATCTATCTATCTATCTATCTATCTATCTATCCTTCCATCCATCTATTATCCATCCATTCATCTATACATCTATACATCAAGAGAGTTTATATTGCTCTATCAATAATCAGTGAAGAGACACCTGTCTGCCTGCCTGTCTACATCCATCCATCCATCCATCCATCCATCCATCCATCCATCCATCCATCCATCTATCATCTATCTATCTATCTATCTATCTATCTATCTATCTATCTATCTATCTATCTATCTATCATCTATCTATCTATCTATCTATCTATCTATCTATCATCTATCTATCATCTATCTATCTACCTATCCTCTCTCTCTCCCTCTGTCTCTGTCTCTGTCTCTCTCTCTCATGGGGCAGAGTAGCTCGCATGTTTAGGAATTTGGACTGACAAGTAAAAAAACTCAAGTTTGATACCTGAGTGCAGTCATGGGGTGGGATAAGCTTCTATCTTTCACTTCAGCTCCTGACAAGGATGTCACCAGCTACCTACCTACCCACCTACCTACCAACTTACCTACCTACCTGCCATCTTCTACTCAACTTTTGGATGTGTTTTAGCTACCCATTTTTTATTCCAGGAAGAAATTTGGTCTCCACCTTTGTAAGGTAAAACAATACTTTCGGGTGAATAGCACGTCACACAACTGAGATGAAAGATATTTGTTTAGGCACAACTCAGCAGCACTTAGCACAATTTCTCCAGACCTTAAAGCAAACAAAGAAAAGACTCTAAGTTCCTGGTATAAACTCTTCTTGCACACCTGTTTCCAGAACTTCCTCTTTATCCTGGTCCACAGGCTCGAGAAAAATTACAGTAGAAATCCCCAATTTGGGGGGGGGGGGGGGAAACACCCAGGATTTCTATTGAAAAAGAGCAACATAATTCTTCTTCTTTCGTAATAGGATCAGTGCTGCCAATTTGCAGCTATGCATTCCAAAACACCAGGCGGATCAATTGCATGCCAACCTTTTCTTTAAACTGAGAGCATTTTTACAATCCTTGAAAAGGAGCGGCAGCCTGTGGTGCAAACTACAGGACAGGCAGCAGCTGAGCTAACACGGGCAGGGTGCCTCCAAGCAGAAGTGGTCATACTCTGTAACTGCAAGCATCTTGCAAGTCACCTTTATGTACTCCTCATCGATCAGTTGGCTCTGCTTTGTTAAGGGATGCATGACTTGACACAGACAGCAAAACCCATCAGGCTTTAGTCAAGCCTCCCACACCCACTCGGTCACATCTAACAACGCCTACTTGATGTGGCATCGCGAGAAGCTGGTGTTTATTTTGTTCCTCTATGTCATTTCCCTCCTCTTTTTTAAAAAAATAAATAAAATGCAGCATTTCCCCCCCCCCCTTCCAAACAAGAAACTATGTCGTGGCAGCTCAAGTCTGCCTAAAGCAAACTAAAATATTTACAGTGTTCCACGATGTGGATCTCCTGAACAGATTCTGCTTGAAATGACCGCAAAGGAACCATAGGTTTTGGGTTGATCCCAGTTTAACCCTAACCCTTCATGCACCAAAGGAAAAGCAATAGCACTTAAATGTACATACTGCTTCAGCATTGGTCAACTCTGAACACAATCCGTACCCAACATGGTGTCTGCCAGGACTCATTGCTTACATGGGGTCTTGTTTCTACCCCTCAGTGTGACTGTGGTGTTCCTTGACAAAATATCCACCACATTGTGTCCGAATGTCCATCAAGAGCTTACACTGGCCCAATGTCTATGTTTTTCAATATAGGCAACCCTGTTCTTGAACAGCTGGGTTGACTGGACATTTAGAACCACTATAAGTCCAGATACCGTCTCCTAGCAATTGGGCCAAAGCCACACAGATAGCTTTCCTGCCTAAGGTGGGACTAGAACTCACTGTCTCCTGGTGATTGGTCCAAAGTTACCCTGCCAGCTTTCCTGTTTAAGGTTGGACTAGAATTCACTGTTTCCTAGCAATTGGGCCAAAGCCACACAGATGGCTTTCCTGCCTAAGGTGGGATTAGAAGTCACCATCTCCTGGTGATTGGTCCAAAGTCACCCTGCCAGTTTTCGTGCCTAAGGTGGGACTAGAACTCACTGTCTCCTAGCAATTGGGCCAAAGTCACACAGATGGTTTTCCTGCCTAAAGTGGGACTAGAACTGACCATCTCTTGGTGATTGGTCCAAAGTCATTCAGTTGCTTTGCATGGCTAAGGCAAGACTTAAACTCACAAATCTCCTGATTTATGTCTTAAATCCCTAGATGAAACTGACTCTCTTATTGCCTAACATTTTCTTCTAAGTTCTAAAGAGTTCATTTTAGTACAGGAACTTGATTCCAAGGCTGAGTCTTGGTAGGGAACTGGGACTGCCCTATTGTGATGAAACACCAATTACAAAGGAAAAATGCCCTGATTTCTCTGCCTAACCCTGCCTCCACGTTCATTCACTCAAAGCATGCTCTGCTAAAAGAAGTGTGGTGGTGCAGTGGTTAGAATGCCAGTATTGCAGGCTTACGCACAGCTCACTGCCAGGAATTTGATCCTGACGGGCTCAAAGTTGACTCAGCCTTCCATCCTTCTGAGGTCGGTAAAATGAGGACCCAGATTGTTAGGGGCACAAAGCTGATTCTGTAAACCACTAAGCAAGGGCTGTAAAGCACTGTGAAGCGGTATATAAGTCTAAGTGCTATTGCTATTGACTCATCAGTAAGTCTTGTGTGTACCAAGTTTGGTTGAAATTGCTGGAGGCATTCCAGAGTTATGCTGGAACATACACACATGCACACACATATACAGATATATATATATATATATATATATATATATATATATATATATATATGTGTGTGTGTGTGTGTGTGTGTGTGTGTGTGTGTGTGTGTGTGTGTGTGTGTGTGTGTGTGTGTGTGTGTGTGTTGTATTTGTGCTGATAAATAAATAAAGAGAGACTAGTATAGATCTATTTCGAGCTATTTAGCTCTCATCAGCTAGCCATACCCTTACTGGGAATCAAACCAGGGCTGTATTGCATATTAGGCCGATGTAATTGCCACTAAGCCACAGGTTCTCTTCCTTATCAGCTAGGCACACACACACACACACACACACACAGTGATGCATGTGCATGACCGCCCCCCTTCCCCCCCCCCAGCCTGCTTTGGGCCTAACAGGCCTCCCTGAAGCCTCCCGGGACCAAAAATGGGCTGCAGGGAGGGGTGCCGCAGCCCCCCCGTGTGACCCCCCCGCCCCCACCCATGTACACACAACCCCCTGCCCCGCCCATGAATGCGAGGGCGGCTCCCGCATGTGCAGCAGAGACCCAAAAATCAGCTGGCCAGTGGGAGATAATGATAAAAATAATAATGAATCATAATGCAATATGAATAACATGAATAACAATGAACATACATAAAAATAATTCTGAAAATGCAAACAGAATGTTTGCAAACAACTGCTACCGATTTTTTGCAAACAATCACTACCAACCTGCCTTCCATTGAGGACCTGTATACTGCAGAGTGAAAAAGAGAACTCTTAAAATATCTACAGACCCCTTCACATCCTGGACATAAATTGTTTCAACTCCTATCCTCAAAATGACACTATAGAGCTCTGCACACCAAGACAACTAGACACAAGAACAGTTTTTTCCCAAACGTCATCACTCTGCTTAACAACTAATTCCTTCACCACTCAAACCATTCACTAAGGCTGCATTACTATTAATTTTCTCATCGTTCCTATCACCCATCTCCTCCCACTTAGGACTATAACCATGTTGCTTGTATCTTTACAATTTACATTGTTTTATTTGTTTCCTAGTATGATTTGATTGCTTATTAGTAACCTATGACTATCACTAAGTGTTGTGTCTTATGATTCTTGATGAATGTATTTTTCCCTCTTTTTCCTTTTTTTCCTTTTATATACACTGAGATCATATGCACCGAAGACAAATTCCTTGTGTGTCCAATTACACTTGGCCAATAAAGAATTCTATTCTATTCTATTCTATTCTATTCTATTCTATTCTATTCTATTCTACTCTACTCTACTCTACTCTACTCTACTCTACTCTACTCTACTCTACTCTACCCTACCCTACCCTACCCTACCCTACCCTACCCTACCCTATTCCTATTCCTATTCCTATTCCTATTCCTATTCTGGCCATTTGCCGCCTTCTACATTATTTTGATGCATTATTTATAACTTACATTATAAATGTAACTCATTTTTGAAGCTGCTAAGGTGTACCTTGAAGATCTTAGCTAGAAACCAACTTCCTCTTTGAAAAAAATCACCTCCTTTACAACCTCCTAAACTACTTTCCTGACTCCCTTGGTTGGTCCTGATGACTGAAATGGTTTTAAATTTATATTCCTCACCCTGCTGTTGCTTTTCATGTTCCATGCTCAGGAGTAAAAAGAAAGATAAGATTTAAAATTGATTACAAATACTTACCTGGGACTTAAGCCTTCAGCAATCCCAATAAAGCATTCCTGGTTTTTCGAATCAGGTCTATTACTTTTTTAGCTGCGATTAGTCAACTGCTCTATGTAGGAATCACAATGATGTTTTTGTCTATACTTAGGTTGTCACGTGGGCTTTCTCTGGGAGCCAGGAAACCACGACGCCGACAGATTTCCGCTGCGTAATGATCATGTGATGCAACGTGTGGCTAGGAGGATTTTTGGACTTTACACTTTCTGGGTTCTGAAATGACTCAACATTTGCCTCTTAGTTCTTTCTTTTTTCTTTTTCTGGCTAAATAAAATAATAGAGTCATAGAGCTGGAAGAGACCAAAGAAGTCTTCTACTCCAATCCCCTGCTCAAGGCAGGAGACGTTACACCAGCCAAGCCAGATGGTTGTCCAACCTCTTCTTGATGGAGAAGAACTTATAACTTGGAATGGGACAACTCGCCGCAGCCAACTCGCTACAGACAATTTACCATGGCCAACTCACCATGGCCAACTTGCGACGAGACAATTAGTCATGGCCAACTCACCACATGACAACTGACTGTGGGACAATTCAATAATTCAATTTAATTATTTTAAAAAGTTTTAAAATATTTAAATTTTTGTCATTGGGAGGTTCATCTTGTCACTCCTTTGGCATCCTTTCTTTAATGATTCTGTTCCACTATTTGTTCAATATTAGTGTAAATCTTGCCCCACGGCAAATTGTCCTGTGGCAAGTTGGCCATGGCAAGTTAGCCATGACGAGTTGGCTGTGGCGAGTTGTCTTAGACCCTACCCATAAGTCCAGGAGGCAAGTTGTTCCACTGATGAATTGTTCTCACTGTCAGCAAACTTCCCTTTACTTCTAGGTTGGATCTCTCTTTGACAAGTTTCCACCCATTAATTCTTGTCTTGCCTCTGCTACCTTAGGGAATAAGTCAATCTCCTAATTTCTGTGACAGTGGCTCAGGTACTGAAATAGTTCTTCTGACTGAACCTTCTCTTGAATAGATTAGACCTTCCTAGGTCCCTCACCATTTGACATACAATTTAACCTCCAGAACTTTATATCATATTTGTTGATCTTCTCTGCACACTTTCCAAGCTCTCAACATGTTTTTTTTTAATCTCATGTGACCAGAAATTGATTCCAAGTGTGATCTCACCAACGTGGTGTAAAGGGGTACTATAACTTCTCACCGTCTTGATGCTATCCATCTGTTGATGCAGCCTAGAACTGCATTGGCTTTTTTGTTAGCTGCAGGATACTGCTGGCTCATACTTAAGTGGTGGTCCACAAGATTCCTCTTACAGTGGCTACTGTTGAGTCAATAGCATTCTATATTTGTGCTATACTCTGTTTTTCTTGCCAAATATGCAGGATCTTATTTTTTCTCACCACTGAATTGCATCTGGTTGGAAAGGGGCCAATCGTCAAATCTATCAAGATCCTTTTGGATATCGAGCTTATTTTCCAAAGTATTACCTTCTGCAAATTTGATGAGTCCCCTTTCTATCTGCTTGTCTAGATCATTTACGAAGAGGTTGAAGAGTACAGGACACAAGACTGAACTGAGATACCCCAATGCATGCTTCCCTCCATTAGATGAAGTTCCATTGAGGACTACACAGAGTTTGGTTGGTCAGCCAATTGTGAATCCATTTAGGGATGAAAATATTGAAGCAGGAATTTTCTGCAGGAGTCTCAGCAGCATATATAGAGTAACAGTGTTGGACGGGACCTTATAGGTGATCTAGTCAAACCGCTGCCCACGCGGGAGGCCCTAAACCATTTCTGACAAATGGCAGTCCAGTTTCTTCTTGAAAGCCTCCAGTGATGAAGCTCCCACAACTTCTGAAGGCAACTTCTGTTCCACTAGTTGATTGTTCTCACTCAAAATAGACTCAAAACAGCAAGAAATGGGAGTTAGATAAAATTACCGGTGCTTACAGACTTTAACTAGAAAGAAACAAGCATAAAAATAATTTGACCCCCAAGACTTGAGCTACTCTTTGATCTTGGCTTGATGTCTTTCGGATATTATGTCTTACTTTTACTTCTACTTCGTAGAAAAGCAAGACGTTTGATGAAAGACTTAGAAGATACAGATGGTTGGTGTACCTCATCTGGAAGAAAGGAAATTTATAGGGAGTTTTTATCAGCAGTGTTCCAAAGTTTTAAAATGCCCCTTTGGGAGGGAAAAAAGTTGTGTGTGTGTAAAAATATTTTTTGGAAGTGTATAGTAGATCTAACCTTGCTTAAAATTGATGCAACTATTGGTGAAATATCCCAAAAGGACTTTTTCAAAAGGCAACTGGACTTTTTTTCCCCCTTGAAGACATTTCGCTTTCCATCCAAGAAGCTCCTTCAGTTCTTGGATAAGAAAAGGAATGTCTTCAAAGAAAAACCAGAATGTCCACTTGCCTCTTGAAAAAGCACCTTTGGGATAACCACAACCTGGATGACTGAGAACCTCCATAGATATGTCGGTGGGATGTTTCAGACTTAAAATAACTTGCTATCTGAACTGCAGCCAAGAAATTAAAAGACGCTTGCTCCTGGGGAGGAAAGCTATGGCAAATCTAGACAGCATCCTAAAAAGTAGAGACATCACCCTGCCAACAAAAGGGTGTATAGTCAAGGTTATGGTTTTCCCAGTTGCAATGTATCAATGTGAAAGTTGGAACATAAGGAAGGCTGAGTACCAAAGAATTGAGGCCTTTGAACTCTGGTGCTGGAGAAGACTCCTGCGAGTCCTTTAGACTGCAAGGCAATCAAAATGGTCGGTTCTAGAGGAGATCAACCCTGACTGCTCTTTAGAAGGCCAGATCCTGAAGATGAAACTCAAATACTTTGACCAGCTAATGAGAAAGGACTCACTGGAAAAGAGCCTAATGCTGGGAACGATTGAGGGCAAAAGAAGAAGGGGACGACAGAGAATGAGGTGGCTGGATGGAGTCCCTGAAGCAGTAGGCTTGAGCTTAAATACGCTCCGGGGGATGGTAGAGGACAGGAAGGCATGGAGGAACTTTGTCCATGGGGTCAGACACAATTTCACAACTAACAACATCTCAACTGCATCAGTCCCTACAATACATCGCATTTAATAATCTTGGTTTACTTTTTATCCCACTACCACTTTGTTTTATTTTTGTAGCTTCTCCTTCATCTGGGTGCATCGCACGCTGACAATTCAGCAAACATTTGCAATTACAGCTGCTGGATACGTTTTAATTACTTTCGCTGATTTACTACCAATTTTAGTTGATTAGAAGGCTGTTTAAATTAGCAATGGTAAAGTTTAATTACCTGGAAAAGAAGCCTAACTCTTTTTTTTTTACTCACCAAAGGCTCTGGTTTTTTTTTTGTTTTGCTCAAGGATGCTATTCCAGTGAGAATTTTTTTTTGTTTTTTGTAAAACAAAAATAAAAATCAGTTATGTTTCAAGTGTTTTTGGAAGAAAATCAAAGATGATTTAAACCAATAACAACGATGTAGTGAATTTGGAGAGAGATAAATTGGTTGAATCCAATTACTTGTCCTAGAGGGTGGACAACTCTGAGATTCTAAAAAGAGACTAAAACATAAGAAGAACGGTTGCAGGAACTGATTATATCTAGTTTAATGAAAAGAAGGACCAGGGGTGACACGATAACAGTGTGCCAGTATTTGAAAGGCTGCCACTAGGAAGAGATGGGGTCAATTTATTCTCCAAAGCATCTGAAGGCAGGACAAGAAGCCACGGATGGAAACTAATCAAGGAGAGAAGCAATCTAGAACTAAGGAGAAATATAGTGAGGACAATTAATCAGTTGAATGGCTTGCATCCAGAAATTGCGGGTGCTCCAACATTGGAGGTTTTTAAGAAGAGACTGGACCATCCTTTGTCTGAAATGATAATAGACTTTCCTCCTTGAGCAGGGGGCTGGATTAGAAGATCTCCAAGGCCCCTTCCAATTCTGTTATTCTGTTAAATGCACCTCCAATGTGTTCAAATAATACTGCAGTGTTATTGGAAGGAATTGCGGCCAAGGTTGTAGACTTGATCTAGCATCTTCAGACGTAAATGCTATTACGAAGATCAGCGATGGCGAACCTTTTTTGGCTCGTGTGCCACAAGTGGGGGGAGCGTAGGGGGGGCGTGTGCGGGCGTGCTGCACCCATAATGCAATGTGCGACCCCCCCAGTGCGCATGCGCACACAACAGGTGCGATCCCCCATTTTTACATGCTTTTTTCGCCCTCCCCAGGCTCCAGAGGCTTTATAGGAGCCTGGGGAGGGTGAAAAGACCCTCCCACGCCCTCCCGGAGGCCCTCCGGAGGCTTCAGGGACCGTCCGGAGGCTTCCCTGAAGCCTTCAGAGCGCTCAAAACGACCCTCTGAGCAAACCGGAAGTCACTTCCGCTTTCCTCGGAGGGTCGTTTTAAGCGTTCCGAAGGCTTCAGGGACTGTCCGAAGGCTTCCCTGACACCTCTGGATGGTCCCTGAAGCCTCTGGAGGGCCTTCAGGGGGGACAGGGAGGCTCTTTTTGCCCTCCCCAGGCTCCTATAAAGCCTCTGGAGCCTGGGGAGGGCGAAAAATGGCTTTAAAAAAGGGTGAACTCAGCTGGCCAGCGCACGCGTGCCATAGGTTCACCATCACTGACGTAGATATTTATTTCAGGGTAACCTATCAGTTCAGTCATGCATGAACAGTCACAACAGGAAAGGTCACCCTTAAATCCTTCATGATGGAGGTATCTCCCTGCCAGGTACTTCTCTGTCCAACTTCCTTCAGCAAAGAAACCTGCACATCACTAGCAGCATTGCAATTTTTGTATGAAAGGCCGTTTTGAAGAAAACCATTTAGAACAGATTGTGGTTGATGATAGGAACGAGGACTTATGAATCAATCTATTTATGTATCTATCTATCCGTCCGTCCATCCATCCATCCATCCATCCATCCATCCATCCATCCATCCATCCATCTATCTATCTATCTATCTATCTATCTATCTATCTGCCTAGTGGTTTCTCCAGTGAATACTCTCTCTCTCTCTCTCTCTCTCTCTCTCTCTCTCTCTCTCTCTCTCTCTCTCTCTCTCTCTCTCTCTCTCTCTCTCTCTCTCTCTCTCATGTCTGTCTGTCTATCTATCTATCTATCTATCTATCTATCTATCTATCTATCTATCTATCGCCTAGTGGTTTCTCCAGTGAATACTCTCTCTCTCTCTCTCTCTCTCTCTCTCTCTCTCTCTCTCTCTCTCTCTCTCTCTCTCTCTCTCTCTCTCTCTCTCTCTCTCTCTCTATGTCTGTCTATCTATCTATCTATCTATCTATCTATCTATCTATCTATCTATCTATCATCTATCTATCTATTGCCTAGTGGTTTCTTTAGTGAATACTCTCTCTCTCTCTCCTATCATCCATGTCTCTCTCTCTCTCTCTTTCTCTCTCTCCTAGTGCAGTGATGGCTAACCTTTTTGTTATCGCATGCCAAAAGCGTGCACATGCGCTCACACCCATAATGCAATGTGTGTGGGGCACACAGACCCTGCTCGCCCTGCCCCCTTCACATGCACATACAACACCCCCATGCTCCCACTGCCCCACACACACATACGCGTGCAACGCCCCCATTCCTCGTTTTGGACCTAGTAGGCCTCCCTGCAGCCTCCTGGGAGCCAAAACGGCCTGTGTGTGTGTGGGTGTGTACCCTCCTCCCTCCCTCTCGTGCATGTGTGTGCATCTCCTGCATGTCCCCCATCCCCTGCGCATGCACGACAGAGACTTGAAAATCAGCTGGTCTGCCGGAGGCGCAGTCTCATGTGTGGTGGAGCTGAGCTGGGGCGACGGCGCGCATGCTCGCAGAGAGGGCTCTGTGTGCCACCTGTGGCATGAGTGCTATAGGTTTGCCATTACAATCCTAGTGGTTTTATAGTTTTTGAATATGGCCAGATGACTAAATCCACAAAGTTTCTTGACTTGAATTTAAATCCTTTTTTTTTTTTTTTGTAGCATTGTAAGTCTGGCCCTGGATATCTCTCGCAATATTGCTGAATTTCAAAATGAAAAAAAAAAACTGTTTTGAGCCTCATGCTTTCTGAGATACCATCATCATCATTGTCATCATAATTACAATTTGTATTAGCAATAGCAATAGCACTTAGACTTATATACCGCTCCTCAGTGCTTTACAGCCCTCTCTAAGCGGTTTACAGAGTCAGCCTGTTGCCCCCCAACAATTTGGGTCTTCCTTTTACCGACCTCGGAAGGACAGAAGGCTGAGTCAACCTTCAGCCTGGTGAGATTTGAACTGCCAAATTGCAGGGAGCCACCAGTCGGCAGAAGTAGCCTGCAGTACTCCACTCTAACCACTGTGCCACCACGTCTCATTAATATTATTTATGTACTAATTTGCTTAAGTGCACTTGTGACACCTATGCTGAAAGTGGAATTTACACCTGCCACGATATCAAATCAAAATCCCTGATTATGTAGCCCCCCAGAAACACAAAAGATAAATAATGACAACTTACTTTACATTTCTTTAGGGTAGCATCATACAATGGCTCTGCCATCCAGACCTTTCCAGCAGGTGGAATTGGAGCTATTTCACTCTGCTCTTTTCGACATCAATTTGGTCACCGTCTCCTTTAAAACAAAAGGAGTAGCAAATGTTTTACATTTAGGCAGGAAAATCCCAAAGGTATAAGTACAGGTTAGGTGAGGCTGGCTAAAAAACAGTAACTGTGAGAGGGACCTTGGAGTCCTAATGGATGATCATTTGAATATGAGCCAGCAGTGTGCAACATCAGTCAAAAAAGGTAATACAATCCTGGGTTGTATAAACAGAGGCATAGAATCAAGATCCCGTAAAGTATTAGCTTTATAAAACCCTAGGACGGCCACACCTGGAACACTGCAACCAATTTTGGTCACCACATTACAAAAAACTTTGGAACAAGTGCAGAGAAGAGCAACTAAGACGATCAAAGGCCTGGAGACTAAATCATATGAAGAACGGCTGCAGATTGTGGGTCTAGCTAGTCTAAAGAAAAGAAGAATTAGGGGTGACATGATAGCAGTATTCCAATATTTGAGGGGCTGCTATAAAAAAAGGGGGGTCAAGCACCAGAGGGCAGGACAAGAAACAACAGTTGGAAACTAATCAAAGAGAGAAGCCATCTGGAATTAAGTAATAGGACGATTAACCAGTGAAAGGATTTGCCTTCAGAAATTGTGGACGCTCCATCACTGGAGTTTTTAAGAAGAGACTAGACCAGTGATGATCAACCTCTTTTGGCTCCCGTGCCAAAAGCAGGGGGAGTGCAGTGGGGTCGTGCACTATGTGTGCGACTCCCCCCCCCACGTGTGCTTGCAAATGCGACCAGCGCCCCCGCTTTTGGTGTGGTTTTTTTGCCCTCCCCAGGTACCAGAGGCATTCTAGGAGCTTGGGGAGGGCAAAAACAGCCCCCCCACCCCTCATGTCCTCCGAAGGCCTCAGGAGCTTCCCTGAAGGCTCCGGAGGGTGAAAAATGGACCTATGGGGAACCTGGAAGTTTGGGGATGGTGACTTCTAGTTTGTCCGTAGGGCCGCTTTTCAACCTCCGGACCCTTCAGGAGGCTTCCCTGAAGGCTCCGGAGGGCAAAAAACAGACCTAGGGACAAACCGGAAGTCACTATTCCCGAACCTCTGGGCTACCCATAGGTCTGTCTTTCACCCTCCAGAGCCTTTAAGGAAGCTTCCTGAAGGCCCCTGAAGGCTCCGGAGGGTGAAAAATGGACCTACGGGGAACCTGGAAGTTCAGGAATTGTGACTGTAGTTTTTCTGTAGGGTCAGTTTTTTGCCCTCCCAAGCCTTCAGGGAAGCCTCTTGAAGGCCCAAGAGGGCGAAAAATGGTCCTATGAGCAAACCGGAAGTCCATTCCTGAACTTCTGGTTTGCCCAAAGGGCTGTTTTTTTTTTGAAATCCGGAGGCTTCAAGGGCAAAAAGAGGTCTCAAAAGAAGTTTGAAGTCAGCTGGTGAGCGCATACATGCGCACTGGCTAGCTGACAGGGCAGCGCCTTACGTGCCATAGCAAATGGCTCCAGGTGCCGCCTGTGGCAGGCGTGCCATAGGTTCACCATCCCGGGACTAAACAGTCTAAACAGTGACTAAACAGTCACTTAATACATTCTCCTGCTTGAGCAGGGGGCTGGACTGGAAGCCTCCAAGGTCCCTTCCAGCTCTATTCTATTCAACTATTCAACCATTCCTGAAATGATCAAGCAACGAATTTGCGAACACCTAGAAGCAAACAAAGTAATAGCCAAAAGCCAACATGGATTTGTCAAAAACAGATCATGCCAGACTAATCTTATTGCATTCTTTGATAATGTGACAAAATTAGTGGACCAGAGGAATGCCGTTGATATAGTTTACTTGGACTTCAGTAAGGCTTTTGATAAGGTAGACCATAACCTACTACTAGATAAAGTAGAAGAATGTGGATTAGACAGTATCACCACCAGATGGATTGGTAACTGGCTGACCAACCGCACTCAACGTGTAGTTCTCAATGGAACTGCATCTACATGGAGGGAAGTATGCAGTGGAGTACCCCAAGGCTCTGTTTTAGGCCCAGTACTCTTCAACATCTTCATCAATGATTTGGATGAGGGAATAAATGGGGAACTCATCAAATTTGCAGATGATACCAAGCTGGCAGGAATAGCCAACACTCCAGAAGATAGGCTTAAGATACAGAAGGATCTTGACAAACTTGAACATTGGGCACTATCTAATAAAATGAAATTCAATGGTGAAAAGAGTAAGGTTCTACATTTAGGCAACAAAAACGGAATGCACAGGTACAGTATAGGTGATACCTTACTCAGTAGTAGTAACTGTGAAAGGGATCTTGGAGTCCTAGTGGACAACCATTTAAATATGAGCCAGCAGTGTGCAGCAGCTGCCAAAAAAGCCAACACAGTTCTAGGCTGCATCAACAGAGGGATAGAATCAAGATCACGTGAAGTGTTAATACCACTTTATAATGCCTTGGTAAGGCCACACTTGGAATACTGCATTCAGTTCTGGTCGCCACGATGTAAAAAAGATGTGGAGACTCTAGAAAGAGTGCAGAGAAGAGCAACAAAGATGATTAGGGGACTGGAGACTAAAACATATGAAGAACGGTTGCAGGAACTGGGTATGTTTAGCTTAAGAGAAAGAAGGACTAGGGGAGACATGATAGCATTATTCCAATATCTCAGAGGTTGCCACAAAGAAGAGGGAGTCAAACTATTCTCCAAGGCACCTGAGGGTAGAACAAGAAGCAATGGGTGGAAACTAATCAAGGAGAGAAGCAACTTAGAACTGAGGAGAAATTTCCTGACAGTTAGAACAATTCATCAGTGGAACAGCTTGCCTCCAGAAGTTGTGAATGCCCCAACACTGGAAGTCTTTAAGAAGATGTTGGATAGCTATTTGTCTGAAACGGTATAGGGTTTCCTGCCTAGGCAGGGGGTTGGACTAGAAGACCTCCAAGGTCCCTTCCAACTCTACTATTGTATTGTATTGTATTTAAATATAAGAGCAAAAGAAATAAAAGGAGTAACCTAACAGGAGAACAAGACCAACATGGGAGACATAGTTTGTCCTTTCACTGATCTGATCTTTCCCAACAGAGCAAATAACAGTCTGCTTGTGGTTTCCTGCACAGAGTGATCCAGAGTTGCGTTTTAGGAAATGGAAAAAAAAGTCACGGCTATTTCAATGAAAGAGTGCTAATTTTAAATAAGTGGGAAGTTACTGATGAAGCAGATTGGTCTGATACTTTTCTTTTTAAAAAATCCCCCATTTGTTATTTGTTGTAAATCAGGGATTTCCAAATTGTAGGAACACTTTCCTTTTAATTGTGAACTCAGGAACCTTCAGTTGCCATCAGTGGGTGATATTATTATTATATCGATTGATATTTATTGGTATTCTCGTATTACATACAGGTAGTCCTCGACCAACAACAGTTTGTTTATTGTCCATAAAATACTTCTGGCCATCGCAAAACAAGTGAGACAGTATTAAATGTGTTTGCTCTATTTTGTGACCTTTCTTGCCACAGACGTTAAGTGAATCATTGCAGTTGTTAAATTAGCAACATGGTTGTTAAGTGAATCTGGCTTCCACATTGAGTTTGCGTTAGGAATTCTGTTTATATAGAACAGTGGTTCCCAAAGTGGGCGGTACCGCTGTTGGGGGATGCTGGGATGACTTAGGGAAGGTGAAAAGAGGCAAGGGGGTGTGGCAGGGGGGCGCTAAGAGGCAAAGGAGGTGGCAGAGGAGTGCTGGAGATGGCCCCCTCTCAGGGCGCAATTCTGCTGGGACTCTGTTGGCTGCCAATCATCTGAGCACTTCCGGCAGGGGTGAAATTCAGTCTAATGTCCCATAGACTGGAAGGATTTTTTGCTCACTCTCTTGCTTGTTCAGGAGGCATACAAGCATGTCAGGCTGTGGGGGGCAAAGGGGGGGGCAAAGAAAGAAGAGAAGAGACTTTTGCCTGCATTTCTTCTCTGATACGACTTTGTGTGTGCTGTGCATGGAGAAGAGATGTGGGACTGAACGGGGCTGTCCTTAGGCCTGCATTTCAGGGATTGGGAATTGGTGCTGCATTACGCAGCGAGTCCGATTTCACTGCACAAGAGCGCTTGCCTGCCTGCCTGCCTCTCTTTTGCTTTTATAAATGGCTTTACTTCTGACTTCCATTCCGGGACTGTGCTGCGAGCCGCCTCTGCGAGGATTGCGCCACAGCGCGTGTGTGCAACAGAGCCACCCCCCCAATCCCTCTTGCACCCGCTCCACACGGTTGCGCCACTCTCGCCTGCCTCTACCCCTCCCACCTTAGAAATGCAACATAGGTAAACATGCGGTGGGGGGGGGGAAGAGAGAGAGGCTAGCCCCCCTCTGCCTCCTCGCTCCATTTGTAGAGGTGGCCTTAAAAAGCGAGGAGCGGGAGGATGGGCACTTGGGGAGGTTTCTCAAACTTTGAGTTGCAAAGTAATCTCATTGAAGGCTGAAATATAGGGGAGATTGTGAAAAAGGGATAAGCATTTCCAACATATACTGTTTTTTAAAAAGTAAATTAAAAAGTGGTCTAATTACTGTCTAAAGTTGGATATTGTCACATATAGGAAAAAACAAAGCAAAACAAAATTATGCTAGAACAACGTCCCATATTAGAAGAAAATGTTGTCCAAATGTTCCCAGTATGCCAAACAAGATGTTTTATAACCAAATGGAATCAAAACACTGCAGTTTTTTTTAAATAAAGTGCCCTTCCTATCTTGATATTTATGCACAGTGAGACCTTTGTCACAGATAAACCTGGATAATGGCATCATTCTTATGTTGTGTGAGTGTACATGAGCTGCAAGGCTTGTATTTTGCCATAGTATCATCTACAGCTCCATAAGTACCACTAGGATTTTGACCAGCTGCTGGGCACCAATATATTGAGGAATACGGAAAGACTGAACACGTGGGGCAATCTAATGAGCATTTCTGAAATGGCAGATACCACAGAACAAAGTCTTCTTCCTTCTCTACCCCCACCCCACCCTGTTATTTTGAAAAACAAAAGGCAGCAGTGTGTGTGTGAATGATCAGGCATGTACTGTATTACACAGAATTTACTGAACAGTGAAGTAGTTACTAAATTTTACCGAGTTTACTAAGTTACTAGTTACTAAAGGTTCTTGAAAAATCAGACTTTGAAAACCTGGTATCACTGGATCATGTTCAACAATTTTGTTGAATTAACATTAACTAAAAAGGTTTTTAAATTGGATTTTGAATAAATGTGCAATTAATTGTTATAGTTTTGAATTTTACTGTTACTGTCTTCCTTCCATCGTGCAAACCGCCCAATCACATGACCCCCCAGCCACGCCCACCAAGCCACACCCACAGAACTGGTAGTAAAAAAAAATTGAATTCCACCACTGGGTGGGGGGCACTGAGGATCAGTTTGTAGCACCAAGGGGGCGGTGGACTGAAAAAGTTTGGGAACCACTGATATAGAGCATCACAGAGCAAATGAAATGTACAGTCACCATGTGCTTTACTGTTCAACTGTTTAACTCCTCAGAACAAATACTATCATCTACTGGCTGAATGATTCTGTAGTTATTGCAACACAAAATACGGGTAGTCCCCAATTTATGACCACAACTGAGCCAAAATTTTATGTTGTTAAGCAAGAAATTTGGTGCGTTTTGCCCCATTTTACCACTTTTCTTGCCACATTTGTTAAGTAAATCATTGCAGTTGTTAAATTTAGTAACACAATTGTCCCAAAGGTGCTTTTTCAATACGCAACTGGACATTATGGTTTTTCTTTGAAGATGTTTCTCTTCTCATCCAAGAAGCTTCCTCAGCGCTGACTGGATGGTGGGGAATGAAAGGATTTATATTCCTTGCAGACAGCTGGTCATTTGCATTCTTTTAGAGAGTTGTTGGGCCACCTGGAGGTTTATCTGTGTCCTCAGGGTCAATTGAGTGGTGCAAATGGGTATGAAGCCTTCCTGGAACTGTTGAAAGGACTGTGTTGTAGATTGGAGATAGATGACATCATATCCCATGCCCTATGTTGAGAGAGGGCTGTTCAATTTTGACACAGATGGCCTCTTTTACCCCTTTTTCAAACCAGCAGTCCTCTCTGTCCAAAATGTGGACTTTGCAGTCTTCAAAAGAGTGGCTTTTGTCTTTTAAATGCAGATAGACCTCTGAATCTAGTCCTGATCTATTTGTCTTCCTATGTTGTGCCATTTGCTTATAAAGTGGTTGTTTTGTTTCCCCAACGTACGGATCTTCACATGTCTTACTGCATTGTATTGCATATACCATGTTCATTGTACCAAGTACTTCAAACGGTCACTAAACAAACTGTTGTAAGTTGGGGACTATGTGTAATGCAAGGATCTGAATCTGAAAAAGTGACACCCTTCTCTTAGGCCAATACACAAAATTGTTGTTACTTAATTATTCAAATAGGGAAATGCTGAAGTTTTGTTTCATTTTCTTAATCACTATAGCAACTCTTGTTTCTTGAAAGAGATTGCTTGGCTCTCTTGCTGCATTGGAGTCTGTCGGTTCATTTGCATGATTCGGTTTCTCTTTGTTAATGGCTGCAGCGGTAAGATTGGGTATTTTTTTCAACCAGCCTAAAAATAGAAAGGAATTTTTAAAAATAAAATCAAGATGGTGTGAGAATTCTTTTATGAGATTTCCCAGGGTTTCATGGGACTCTCAGGGATTTTTGCACTGATGGTTAGAACTTTGTTTTTGGAAATGAATGAAATTCCCTTCCCTTTTCCTTCCCCTCCCCCTCTTTCTTTCTTTCTTTCTTTCTTTCTTTCTTTCTTTCTTTCTTTCTTTCTTTCTCTTTCTTTCTTTCTTTCTTTCTTTCTTTTTTTCTTTCTTTCTTCCTTTCTCTTCCTTCCTCCTTTCCATCAGTCTCCTTCTTTCCTTCCCTTCCTTCTTCCCTTCCTTCCTTCCATCCTTCCCCTTCTTTCCTCTTTCCTTCTTCTCTTCCTTTCCCTCCTTCCCTCCTTCCTTACATCCGTCCATCCATCTAGAGCAGTGGTTCTCAATCTGTGGGTTGGGACCCCCTTGGGGGTCGAACTACCTTTTCACAGGGGTCGCCTAAGACCATTGGAAAACACATATTTTCGATGGTCTTAGGAACCAAGACACCAATTTTATGGTTGGGGGTCACCACAACATGAGGAACTGTATTAAAGGGTCAGGGCATTGGGAAGGTTGAGAACCATTGATCTAGAGCAGTGTTTCTCAACCTGGGCGACTTTAAGTCCTGTGGACTTCAACTCCCAGAATTCCCCAGTCAGCACAGCTGGTTGGGGAATTCTGGGAGTTGAAGTCCACAGGACTTAAAGTCGCCAAGATTGAGAAACACTGATCTAGAGCCTCAAGAAAGGTTATTTGGAAATATTTCAGATGGAAAATTGACAATGCACATGGCTTAGGCAACATGAACATTTCCCCCGAAGATATATTTAGGACAAATAAACTTGGAGAACTGGTAGACACATTGCTTGTTAGGCGGTGATATAAATAAGAGATATCTTCTTTGGGATGTTAGGCTGTATCTAGTAGGTTGAAGAAGTCTGGATCTAGGAAAGGGCAAAATTTGAGTCAAGGTTTGTGGGAAGTGTGTATTTTAGCACCTCCCAAAGACACTTTAACTTAAATGCAGCTTGGCCTGGTGTCACAGATTGCTGCAGAGGTGAGATACACAAGCTCAGTTTTAAAGTGTTTGGGACAGCTGCTGCGTATGTGTCCATGTGTCCTTCGAATCACATTTTTCCGTACAAAATTCAAATTGTAGAACAGCTATAACCACTTGGTTTCCATTGCATACTTATTTCCACTCTCTATCTTGGGTGCTGAAATGCAGACAGAGTGAGTCAGCCAGAGAATGTTTACATCTTGAGAAAGTGGTTTCCCTAGTAACTGTAACCATGGGAAGCTTCACAAAGTTATCTTCTCTCTGTATGCTGACTTTCTCTTGTGACATTTACAGAAATGCAGCGGCAAGCTGATTTGCCAGAACCAAGCATTCTCTGGGGCGAGATTTTGCACATTTGGCACCCACGGCTTCTGCGTTATCACTTCCTTGAAATGATGTGTATTTTTTTCCAGTCGTTCATGGGTCTTTTCCTACTTTAACAGGACTAGCCTTCCATTGGATGGCTGGGTACAAGTCCCGAGTCCCTCTTTTGCAGTTAGAGTTGTGGCTGTAATGGATTTTTTTTTGTTTTTATTTATTTAGTTAGTTTGTCAAACATGTACGAGGTAACAGGTATAAGTATAAACATGGACATGAACACAGGAAATGGACATGAATAAACAGGGCCAATAGGACAGGACGGTAGGCACGCTGGTGCGCTTATGCATGCTCCTTAAAAACTTCTTAGGAATGAGGTGAGGTCCATGGTAGACAGTTTGAGATTGAAGCTGTGAGGGTTTGAGGGTGTAACAGTGAAGTCAGGTAGTGCATTCCAGGCATTGACCACTCTGTTGCTGAAGTCGCATTTTCTACAATCGAGTTTGGAGCAATTTGCCTTGAGTTTGTATCTAATTTTTGACCGTGTATTATTGCAGTTGAAGCTAAAGTAGTCATTGACAGGTATGATGTTGTAGCAGACAATTTTGTGAACTACGTTTAGGTCAGAACTCAATTGGTGTAGTTCTAGGTTGTCCAAGGCCAAAATGTGAAGCCTGGTGGAATAAGGTATTCTATCGTGAGCAGAGGAGTGGAGGACTCTTCTCGTGAAATACCTCAGGACTTGCTTGATTATATTAATGTCCGAAATACAGTGTGGATTCCAGGCAGACGAGCTGTATTCGAGAATTGGTCGGGCAAAAGTTTTAAATTCGAGGTGACGTACATATCATGTGTAACAAGAAAGGGTGAAGGCAAGTCCGAGAAGGGGAAGATAAAGTAGAGGATGAAAGAACACGGAATAGGAAGAGATCTTCTCTCTCACAAAAGTATTAAACAGTAGGCGAATAAAAATATTAAACTTCTGATGTCCTTCAGAAGTTTTGGAATACAACTCTCATGACCTTCAGGCAAAATAGCCAATGATCAGGAAATTATGGAATTGTAATCTTGAGTGCACCACGTTGGCTACTGCAGAATAGAATTGCAGAAAGTCTGGCCCAGCAGTTAGTGTCCTGGACGGAGATCTGGAAGAGCTAGATTTTAATCCTCCTTCAACCACAGGGCTCACTGATTAATTGTTCTCACTGTCAGGAATGTTCTCCTTAGTTCTAGGTTGGATCTTTCTTTGATAAGTCTCCATTTGTTACTTCTTCTCCTGCCTTCTGATCCTTTGGATAATAACTTGACCCCCCTCTTCTTTATGGCAGCCCCTCAAGTACTGGAATCTATCATGCTATTATGTCACTCCAAATCCTCCTTTTCATTAGACTAGACATGCCCAGTTCCTGCAACTGTTCTTCATATGTTTTTACCTCCAGTCCCCTAACCATCTTTGTTGCTCTTCTCTGCACTCTTTCTAGACACATCTTTTTCTGTATCATGATCTACTAGATTAGGGGTCTTAGTTTTCACAGAATACTGTGAGCATCTTTGATTATGATTGTAGCATACTAGCTAATGCAGTGGTGGGATTCAAATTTTTTTTTGCTACTGGTTCTGTGGGTGTGGATTGGCGGGCGTGGCATGGGCATGGCAGGGGAAGGATACTGTAAAATCACCATTCCCACCCCACTCCAGGGGAAGGTTACTGCAAATTCTCCATTTCTTCCTGATCAGCTGGGACTCAGGAGGCAGACAATAGATGGGGGCGGGGCCAGTCAGAGGTGGTATTTACCTGTTCCCCAAACTACTCAAAATTTCCGCTACCGGTTCTCCAGAACTGGTCAGAACCTGCTGAATACCACCTCTGAGCTAACGTGCGTTTCAGTTGGGCAGTATGTCATCATTACCGTTAGAAGGAAATCATTTATGTGGCAGATACCCCTCTCTCAATGAAGCATTGGTAATCGCCTGGAGCCAGCCTCGTGTTTGGAAAGCCAAAACTAACCAAGAGGGACACGGGTCCAGCACACAAGTGGCAGCACTGAGTCGGCCCATAATCCTGTCCATGCCCTCAGGGGTCACAGGGTCAAACTCATCCCAGATTGTCTCCACAAGATTCATCCCCGTCGACTCACCCGAATTTATCCAGTCAGAGTCCAAGCCTGTCCGGATCTGAGCGATTTTATCCTGCAGATACTGAACAAATTCTTCAGCCCTACCCTGCAAGGGGTCTTTCCCAGTTCCTTGGTTAAGTAAGGAACGGGTCACCCTAAACAGGGCAGCTGGGCAGTTATCTGCGGATGCGAAAAGAGCAGAAAAATGTTGCCATTTTGCCGCTTTTATCGCCACTAAGTAGGATTTAATATGAATTCTTACTAGTGTTTGATCAAATTCGGAACGGCTGGCCCTCCAACCACTCTCTAGGCTTCTTTTCTGGCATTTCATCTCCCGGAGCTCCTCGATAAACCAGGGAGCCACCCGGGATCGACACCGGGTCAGAGGCCAAAAAGGCACAATGCGATCCAAAGCTCCAGTGGCCGCCCTATCCCAGGCTTCCACTAGGGTTTCGGTTGAGTTGTGAGCAACGGATTCAGGAAAAGTCCCAAGCTCCATCAGGAACCTTTCAGGGTCCATCAGGCACCTGGGGGGGAACCATCTAGTTAGTTCCGCCTCCCTGCGGCGAGGGGTAGCAGTATGGAAGTCAAGCCTGATGAGGAAATGATCAGACCATGACAAGGGTTGAATAGAAATATCCCTTAAATCTAGGGATTTCCCCCCCCCCTTGGATAAGCGGCTTTAAACTGCTCTCTGCCCCCAGAGGAGGAGGAGGGGGGTGAGCTCTGGAATGAAGTCACGCTCATAGCAAACAGCAGATTTTTTCTACTGCAATTGTGAAAATGAGGTGATGATCTGACTTTATGAAAACTTTGAAAACTTTTGGTTTGTTGCCTTCTGATCCCGGAGCTGGCAAGGCAAGATGGCACACTTCCGTTGTCTTCATGTACTTTGAAATTTGACTCCACCCACAGAAACTGCTGGCATCTTGTCTTTGTCTCCGTGGCACTCAGAGATATCTCTTGATACACTTTATCCTGGACTTGGAACAATGGACTTTACTGCTTGGATTTAGACTTTAGAAAAGGTTTTTATTTGTCTGGGCTGTCTGCCTCATGATCTCTCTCGGCTATCCACTTTTACAATTGCTTCTTCCCTGTGTTGACACAGACATTTCTGAGCTCTTCTTACTACAATGCCACCAAAAAGACCACCACTGGGGAAACTGGGTTTTGCTGGCTCTGCCCCAGCATCTTCAGCGTCCAGCCCCAGTGGACAACAGACACTATCATCTTTGCTCCAGCCTAAGCCCCTTGAGGTGGACATAACCCAACAGATGTTCCAACAGCTCTTAAAGGGACAGGAGGACTTGAAAAATCATCTGAAAGAAATGAATGAACAGCTCAGAGAGAACCAAAACCGAACGGTTCAAAATTCACAGAGACTGGAACTTTTGGAGGAGGGGACAGCTGAGATGAGGGGGGAGGTGAGGGGGGTCCAGAGAGGAAATCAAGAACTTGAGAACCACCAGATAAAAATGGAATTTGAAAGGATGTCTTTTTTCCTTAGATTTCAAAATGTAATTGAGGCTGATGATGAAGACTTGAGGGACATTATGACAAAATTATTGGCTGAATACATAAAAAAAGACAGACAACAGTTGGGGTGGGATATTGACCTGGTCTATAGAGTAAACTCAGCATATGCCAAAACACATAACGTTCCAAGGGAGGTCCACATTAAATTTCTCAGAAAGACTACAAGAGATGAGATTCTGAGTGCACAAAGGGGGCAAGTATTAAAATACAAGGATAGAGAAATAGCCATTCTGAAACAAATCCCAAAGAAAGTTAGAGATAAAAGAAAAAATTATTCACTTCTAGCGAAGAAATTATACCAGAAAGGGGTGTGGTTTTGGTGGCTTCTGCCAGAAGGTATGTTAATATTCTGGGAGGACACTAGAGTTAGAATTAACACAACTATGGAGGCTGAGGCCTTCATGGAAAAAAACAAAGTCCTCCTGGATAAATCTGATGACACTACACGAGACACATAGGACACGGGAGGTGCTGGAGCCTTGCTGGAGGGGGGAGAAGAGGCAACATTGAGAAAACTTAGATCACAAAAATGAACTTGAAAATCTGTTTGATATAAAATGATTTGAAGATAAAAGGTTAAAATATGCTGACAAAATATTATTAAGTAGCAACAACTTAATGTATTAATAAATGAAAGTTATGAGAATGGGGGAGGGCCATTTCCTGCATAATGTAACTGCCAAAATTTGTAACCTTATCCACCATTCCTTTCCCTGATTATTATTTTTGTAAAAACCAATAAAAATTTTGTTTGAAAAAAAAGAAATAGCCCCTAAATCTAGATCATTCATCCACTGCCCCTGGAGCTTCGCATAATCCCCAACGTCCGGTCCTTCCGACGTGCCCTAAAAAGTTGGCTTTTCCAGCAAGCCGGCCTGGCCTGTTAATTTTATCTAATTTTTAAAATGTTAGTGTTATATTAATTCGGTTTGTTTCTTGGATTGTTTCTAATTTTCTTTTAAGTTTTGTAATATGTGTTTTTTAATGCTGTATGCCGCCCTGAGTCCTTTGGGAGAAGGGCAGCATATAAATCCAATAAAACAAACAAACCTTGACATGGGTGATGTTATGCTGGCCATGCCCATGCTGGTCACACCCCAGGCCCTCCGAGGTCAAATACAACCCTGATGCGGCTCTCAATGAAATTGAGTTTGACACCCCTGCTATAAACAATCATAAATGCATGATGGTTGCACATGACCATAGAAGGTGCAGAACTTTGGAACCTGGTTGTAAGTACCTCACGGTAAGTGTGGTAACTTCAAACCATCACTAAGTGACCGATCATTAAATGAGGACTATCCATGTACAATAGTTGTTTAAATGCTCCATTCTCTGTACCATCTGCCTGGGCTTTTATTGGTTCTTCACAACAGCACAGAAGGGCTCCTGTTGTAAATGAAGATTTGTGAGCTGGGCTCAGTCTACAGCATAGTCATGTTCTTCACTGACTCTCAGTTTCTCCCATCAGTGAAATAATATTTCAAAGAGACCTTTTCTAGATTCTTTGTAGTAGAAGGAGTAGCAGAACCTGGGGGTGGAGTCAAAAGAGGGAATCGCCTAGAATCTCTACATAGCCACAAGTGAAGTAAGTCCAACCTCCCTTGAATTCCGTCTAAACTTCAAGCAAGCACTAACCATTAGTTAAGAAGTTCCCTTGCATAGGCATGAGTAGCAGTAAATCAGTTTAATTGGACCTTCACCTGTTGGACTTCATCTTTTGTGCCTGACCAGCCTTGCCTAACGAATCCAAGTGATGTTTGGAAGGGAAATGGATCTGCCAACAGTTAACAGAATGGCATGAGCTATTGTGGGTATGTGGAGTTCTGTTTTAATAAAAGGAATTTGCTTTGAGAACCTCTGGACCTCAACGTTGCTCTTTCTATGTTTTCTCTCTCTTTTTTTAGAATTAAGACTAAGCTGGAGTAAACTGTGCTATTCTCACAGTTTTAGTTAGCAGGGCATTATGGGGCCTCTGTACTACAAGTCTGTAATGCTTTCAGAGAAGTGATAGTCAGTCAGAATGACCCCTTTTCTGGGCAGTAGGAAATTTCCATGTTTCTCCAAAAAGAAGGCTGGGTGTTATTTTCTTTTGACCCCTGAAAAAATGGCTAGGCCTTCTTTTTGGAGGATTCTACCATGTTTCCCTGAAAATAAGACAGGGGCTTATTTTCTTTTGACCCCCGAAATAAGGGCTTGGCCTTATTTTCAGGGAGGTCTTATTATTTTTGAGGTGCAGGAGGTGGCAAGCGTGGTCACCTCATGGCTGCTGCTGTGTTGCAATATTTTCAGGGACGGCCTCCTGCACCTCAAAAATAACAAGACCTCCCTGAAAATAAGGCCAAGCACTTATTTTGGGGGTCAAAAGAAAATAAGCCCCTGTCTTATTTTCAGGGAAACATGGTAGATATGTTTCAATCAATAAATGCTCAGTTAATAAATGACTTGTCCTGCCGTTCAGTTTTGCATTGAAAAATAAATCGCTCTCCCCCTGAAAAGAAAGCAAATATGAAATATTTCATCTGCCTATTGTGATGATATTCCTCATGAGTTCATGATGATCACCACATCAATCACATTGAGAGGGCTAAATTATTTACACATTGCTTTGGCTGTGTATCTGTGTTTTAATGGGCCCGTAATGGTGTGATTACATTGCAGAAGGACACAATTTCCTCCGCTACAAGATCTAATTTAATTACAATGAGTTGTGTCGACTGAGATATTTGCTCCAGCATTTAAAGATACTCAGTTGCTTCTGCAGTTATTAATCACTGGTGGCTATCTTGAATTGTACAAAATGAGATCTCTAGTTCCTTACACTTCCTACTCGGAGTTACTGGGTGCACACACATATTGCAAAATATCCAATCCAAAGTTCACTCTCAATATACCAACACTCAAGCTTTCGTGCCCATCATGACAATGACAATGTAATGAAAGTAGAACTAGGACAAGGTTAAAGGGAAGTTACAGGACTGTGCAAAGAGGATTTCAATTTTCTAATTCCTTATGATTGATATGTGTGCGTGTGTATGTGTGTGTATGTAAAAGGAAATGCATATAAAAATAAATAAATAAAATGAACATCTACGATTGAAAGAAATCAGTGGTTCAGAACTTCCACAGTATCCTTACTTAGGCTTTCATCTATAATGCCACAAATGTACCATTTTGAAGTTTAAATTACTTTGTTATCATGAGCATTATTGAATTTTGGATGGATGGGATGGGATAGAATAGAATAGAATAGTGTTCTGACCTAGGCTTCCCCAAAAAGCATGAGGCAGAGTCCCGGTCCCAACAAAACCCCTTTTATTAAACGAATGTGAATTCCTCTCATTCACATTCAGCAAAGGCCTGGCAAACAGTCTTTCAAAGGAATATTTATGACTACAAACCTTACCTATCTTGGAAAGCTGCCATGTGAATATTTTCCAAATGGGGTGCTGTGCAAGGAAAGACTGGGCACAGAGTCTCTGAGATTCACGGACAAATCCTCACACTCCTGAAACGAATCTATCGACTGAATGAACAAATTGTTTCTGCAAAAGCCCACTCCCCTTTCACTCCTCTTTTATTTCCTATGGGAGGCGCCAATCACCTTCCACCTATGACTTTACTCCCAAGTCTACCCTGATTTCTGAGTTGTTCTTTTCTTCTGGCAGCTCTCCGCATGCGCACACTGGGAACAGGCTCTAGATATTCCTCTGCCTCACTGCTGTCCAGCTCTGTAGGCACCTAATCACCGCCAGATGCCCTCGGCCCCATTTCTGCCTCCAACACAGAACCCTCATCGGAGCCTTCCCCAGCATCCAGAACTGACCCATGTCCTTCCCCAACCTCCTCACTGTCTGACTCTGCTGCCAGCTCCACTGGCCGCTGGAGGGCCACAAGAAATAGAAGAGAAGAGTTGGAAGGGACCTTGGAGGTCTTCTAGTCCAACCCCCTGCTCAAGCAGAAGACCCTATGCCATGTCAGACAAGTGGTTGTCCAGTCTCTTCTTAAAACCTCCAAATGGTTGGCTCATTTGATTCCTTCTCATGAAATCTATGAATCTGCTCTGCTGTAGATGGTTTTCAGTACCAAGTCAGGAATCTCCTTCCAATCAGTCTTGGGTTGAAAAAAAATATTCTACTATGCCTGCAAGGAAGAGCATATCATTGGTATGATATGACAAGATCCCATAAAGACATGTTGTTCCCAATCAATCAATCAATCAATCAAATTAATCAATGACTATATAATCACCAATCAATTACTATTGAAAAGAAAGACTAAAAGGTGACATGATAGCAGTCTTCCAGTATTTGAGGGGCTGCCAAAAGAAGAATGGGGGTCAATCAATTCTCCAAAGCACCTGAAGGCAGAACAAGAAGTGATGGATGGAAACTAATCAAGGACAAAACCAACCTAAAAACAAGAAGAAATTTCCTGACAATGAGAACAATTAATCAGTGGAACGGCTTATCTTCCAAAGCTGTGGGTGTTTCATCACTAGATGAAGTTCTTGATGATATTTCAGTTGAAATATCTTCTTGAAATGATAATTGATTAAGTCTCCATCTATTTGATCAGGAAGTTCCCCTATGTAATCCATAATTATTAGATTTTCGTTGGTAAGAAGTTGTGGGTGCTCCATCACTGGAGGCTTTTAAAGAAACTGACCAAGGAAAGATTCAACCTGGAAATAAGGAGGAACTTTCTAACAATGAGAACAATCAACCAATGGAACAGAAGTTGCCTTCAGAAGTTGTGGGAGCTTCATCACTGGAGGCTTTCAAGAAGAGATTGGATAACCATTTGTTTCAGAATGTTGTAGGGTCTCCTGCTTGAGCAGAGATTTTATTTATTTATTTAGTTTGTCAAACATGTAAAAAAAACAGATATAAGTATAAACATAATTATGAACACAAATAAATGGAGATAGTAGGACAGGAACAGTAGGCAAGCTGGTGTGCTGATGCGTTCCCCTTACAGACCTCTTAGGAATGGGGTGAGATCCACTATAGACAGTCTTAGGTTAAAATTATGAGGGTTTGGGGATGTAACAATGGAGTCGGGTAGAGTATTCCAGGCATTGACCACTCTGTTGCTGAAGTCGTATCGACTTTGAAGCGGTTTACCTTGAGTTTGTGTCTAATGTGTGCTCGTGTATTATTTTATTTTATTTTTATTTCCCTTCCCTCCCTCCACCCCCGACCCTACCCCCCCTCCAACCCTCCCTTGAAACTCATAAATGTTCCTCTCCACGGAAATCTTTAGTAAAAGCCCCCCAACCTCCCAGAGCAAAATACAGGGTATAAACATTTAACAATCATATGCTAACATAAGCTAACTGACTTTAATATCCTACCTCCTCTTGTGCTTTAATTCCCCTTTTGTTAAACTAACTTTAGATAAATTGTAACATTCGTTGTGCCTTCACTCATAAGCTAATTGAAATATTTTAGTCCGATATTTATTTTGAATATAGTCAATCCATCGTCTCCATTCCAACTTATATTTCTCATCTGAATGGTCCTTCAAATATGCTGTGATTTTGGCCATATCTGCTAGATTTACTACTTTTAGGGTCCATTCTTGAATAGTAGGCAATTCTTCCCTCTTCCAGTACTGCGCCACCAACAATCTTGCTGCCGGCGTTAAGTTCAAAATCAAATTAGTCTCTATAACTGTACAGTCTGTAATTATGCCTAACAAAAACAGCTGGGGAGTGAACTTTATCCTCTTTTTAAGTATATTTTGAATAACCCACCATATTTTTATCCAAAATGCTTTAACTTTTTGGCAAGTCCACCATATATGGTAATCATATATCATATGTCAGCACAATCACATCTCCAACATTTAGGTTGTAAATTCGGATACATACAAGCTAACTTTTTAGGATCTAAATGCCATCTATACAACATCTTATAAAAATTCTCTCTCAAGTTCTCAGCTTGCGTAAATTTTACATTTCTTACCCAAATCTTTTCCCATGTTTCCATCATTATTGGTTCTTCAAAATTTTGTGCCCATTTTATCATACAATCTTTAACTAACTCTTTTTCTGAGTCTATTTCTATCAGTGTATTATGCAACCTTTTTATATGCATTTGACTCTGGTCCCTGTTTTGTTTTACCAAACTATCCTCATTTTGCATGATACCAATTGTCTGGTCTTTTTTCCATCTAGCTTGTAACTGTCCATACTGAAACCAGGTTTGAGTTGCCCTTTCCTCTCTTAATACATTCAAAGGCTTTAATTGTAGTACACCTCTTTCTATATTAAGAAGTTCTCTATATGAGATGGAGGAGGAGGAGCTTCCAACGATGGCGGTCGCCTCCTGAGCTCCGGAGCGAACTATGGAGCGCCCGACCGGGTAAAGGACTGCAACCGGCCCTGTGACACCAGAGGGGGCCGAGAGTTGATAGCCCGTCCACCCTGGCTTGTTTTGGGCCAGTTCTGGCCTTCCAGGGTGGTCGGTGGAGATCGGAGGGCAGGAAGGAGCGGAAGATTGTAAGCGGCATTCGGCTGGGAAGAACGGCTGGGAAGAAGCCTACGAACATGGCGACGGCGCAGTGCGGCTGCGCGGGCGGCGCAGGCGCCGGTAAATTCAAAAAAGAGCCGAAAAGCCGGATAATAAAAGGGAAGGAATGGGCACCATCGGAGAGCCCCCGGAGAGCCCCCAGAGAGCCCCCAGAAAGCCACTTGAGGCACCGGAGGGTCACCATCAGCACCGGAGGCACGGAGGCACAGGGAGGAACAAGGCAGTAACAACGGAGCGCTGGAGAGGCACCATAGACTGGTGAGGCACTGAAATAATGGCCGGGGATGTCTTGGAGCCTTGAGGCCACTGGAGATCTGGACTTGGGGCTGGACATGGGGCTGTGGACAGGCTGGAGCAGCCTGAGCAGGCATTTGGGGCTATGGACAGGCCTGAGCAGCTACCCAGCCTAATATAATACAATTAGGATAATGAAGCCCCCCCCCACCCATTAAGGAACTTATATTCATCTGGGACCATTTGAACCATCTGTCTCCCATTGACCATCTTTGCCTCTTCCCACCATTTGCGCCACTTGGATATCTCTCACTTCCCCCCCCCCTTCCTCTGGAGTTACCATCTTGATATTATTACCATCCAAATATTATTTACCATCTATCTATCATCTACTACTTACCATCTTCCTCTGAAGTTACCATCCAGACATTTTTACCATCACTTAACATCTAAACCTTAAGACTCTGGTCCTCATTGCGACCCAGCCCTGCCGGCTATTACCTATCAACTTTGTTTTATCAACACCTTACCCTACTGGGTCTTTCACTATTCAATCAATTTATTCGAGGTTAGACCTGCTCCACCTGCGAGAAGCCCCTCTCTCGCAGGTTTGGCCCCGGGCCCTTTCAAGGTCCAGCCTTGATGACGGGTTTGTGAACCCCGAGAGGTGGAAGAAAAGGAAGCTGAGGGGCTTTTTATCAAAATGTTTTATTGTGTTTTTAGGGGGTTCTAGGAAAGGGAGGGGGGATAACCAGGCCAGGAGGGAAGCCAACGCCAGACGAACAGGTGAGTCTACGAAGGAAGTGAGCGGGGTGAGGGGGGAGAGGGAACAAGTAATTCCAGTAGAGGGTTGTTTTATTACAACGGTCGCGGGGAGGGGGGGATGCGAGGACAAGAAAAGATCGCAAGGTCGGTTGGGAGACCGTGGCTGCTGGCTACGCCCGGTCGCTTGTACCAACCCCCGCAGCCTAGGTGGTCGGGAACTACAGAGCCAGGGCCTTAGGCTGATGCTCTGCAATGCAAGGTCTGTGACCAACAAGGCCCCCCTCATTAACGAGTTGATCTCGGAGGGGGAGCTAGACCTTGCAGGGATAACGGAAACCTGGTTGGGCCACGAGGGTGGTTTACCCCTCGTGGAAATGTGCCCACCGGGTTTCCGCGCATTCCATCAGCCTCGGGCCCTGGGTAAGGGTGGTGGGGTGGCGGTAGTTATACGGGATTGTCTAGAGCCGAGGGAGTTCACTGTTCCTCAGATACCCGGGTGTGAGTCGCTGGGTATGAAATGGGGCCCAGGGAGGCAGTGGGGTCTGCTGATTGTATACTTGGCTCCTCGCTATACGTCAGCGGCCCTGCCCGAGCTCCTCGAGCTGGTCTCGGAGACGGCGGTTGAGATTCCCAGACTCTTGGTTATGGGGGATTTCAACCTGCCGTCGACGGGAGCAGCGTCTGAGGTGGCTCGGGAGTTCATGGCTTCCATGACAGCCATGGGCCTGACCCAACTAATTCAGGGCCCCACACATGAAGGCGGCCACACACTGGACCTTATCTTTGTATCTGAACAGTGGACGAGTGATCTGGGAATAGGGGATTTAGAGATTATGCCCCTGTCATGGTCAGATCACTCATATCTCCAGCTCGACTTCCCTGGCGCTACCCTCCACCGCGAGGAGGCGGAACCAGTATGTTCAAGCTGGTACCGCCCCAAGCACTTGATGGAACCGGATAGGTTCCAGGCGGAGCTTGGGCCGTTACCTGTAGCCCTAACCCGCGCTCGGTCGGAGGACCTAGTCGACGCCTGGAATAGGGAGACGGCGGGGGCCTTAGACCGGGTCGCGCCTCTGCGACCTCTCCTGCGGCAGCGAGCCACCCGGGCCCCTTGGTATACCGAGGAGCTCAGGGTGATGAAGCGCCATAGGAGACGTCTAGAGAGCAGGTGGAGGTCCTCACGCTCCGAATCTGACCGAACACAGGTAAGAGCCTTTTTACGGACTTACCTTGTGGCATTGAAAGCGGCCAAACGTAGGCATTGTGCCGCTCTCATTGCGTCTGCGGATAACCGCCCTGCCGCCCTGTTTAGGGTGACCCGCTCTCTCCTGTTGCAGGAGACGCGGGAGGCGCCCTTGCAGGGAAGAGCAGAGGAGTTTGGAGAATATCTGCAAGACAAAATCGATCAGATCCGGAGCGGGTGGACCTCCGTCAGTGGGCCAGACGAGCCGCCAACAGCGAGTCTTGAGAGACCACTCTGGGAGGAGTTTGACTCTGTTGCCCCCGAGGATTTGGACAGGTTACGTGGACGGCTGCGACCCACCACTTGTTTAACGGACCCGTGCCCCTCCTGGCTGGTACTGGCAGCCTGGGAGGTGACACGAGGCTGGCTCCTGGGCCTGGTGAGCGCATCACTGGGTGAGGGATACTTACCAACCGCCTTGAAAGAGGCGGTGGTGAGACCCTTGCTCAAGAGGCCTTCGCTCGACCCAATGGAGCTAGCTAACTATCGTCCAGTCTCCAACCTCCCCTTCGTGGCGAAGGTTGTTGAGAATGTGGTGGCGCAGCAGCTCCCGCGACACCTAGACGAATCCGATTATCTAGACCCACGCCAGTCCGGCTTCCGACCCGGGCACAGCACCGAGACAGCCTTGGTCGCGTTGGTCGATGATCTCTGGAGGGCCAGAGATAGGGGTTGCTCCTCTATCCTGGTCCTATTAGACCTCTCGGCGGCTTTTGATACCATCGACCATGGTATCCTATTGCGCCGGTTGGAGGGGATGGGAGTCGGAGGCACCGTTTTGCGGTGGTTCGGCTCCTACCTCTCCGACCGGAAGCAATGTGTGTTGACAGGGGGACAGAGGTCGTCCCTGAGGCCACTCACTTGTGGGGTGCCACAGGGGTCGGTCCTCTCGCCTCTCCTGTTCAACGCATATGTGAAGCCGCTGGGTGAGATCATCCGTGGTTTTGGGGTTGAGTACCATCTCTACGCTGATGATACTCAGCTGTATATTTCAACCCCAAACCACCCCAACGAGGCTGTCGAAGTGATGTCCCGGTGTTTGGAGGCCGTCGGGGTCTGGATGGGGGACAACAGACTCAAACTCAACCCCTCCAAGACCGAGTGGCTGTGGTTGCCGGCACCACGGTTCAGCCAGCTGACTCCATCGCTGGCCATAGGGGGCGAACAGTTGTCCCCTGTGGAGCGGGCGCGCAATTTGGGTGTCCTCCTTGATGCCCGGCTGTCAATGGAGGACCATGTGGCAGCCGTGGCAAGGGGGGCATTCCACCAGGTTCGCCTGGTGCGCCAATTGCGCCCCCTACTGGACCGGAGTGCCTTGCGCACGGTCACTCATGCGCTGGTGACGTCTCGCCTGGACTACTGCAACGCCCTCTACATGGGGCTTCCCTTGGGACGCGTCCGGAGACTGCAGCTAGTTCAGAACGCAGCCGCGCGGGTTATTATGGGAAGTACCCGTTACTCCCACGTAACACCTCTCCTGCGCGAGCTGCACTGGCTACCTGTAGCCTTTCGGGTGCGTTTCAAGGTATTGATCACCATCTTTAAAGCGCTCCATGGCGGAGGACCTAGTTATCTGCAGGATCGCATCCTACCACACACGTCCCTGCGACCTATCCGCTCACACAGGGAGGGCCTTCTCCTGGTGCCGTCCGCTAGGCAATGCCAGCGGGCGACACCTAGGAGTAGATCCTTCTCTGTGATGGGCCCAACCCTCTGGAATGACCTCCCCCCCGACATTAGAACCACTACTGACCTCCGCTCCTTCCGACAGAAACTGAAGACACACCTGTTCCGACTGGCTGGTTTGGCATAATTTACAACGTCTACCCCCCCCGGCATATACTTTTTACTGGCTTTTAGAGGGATAGTGTATAAATTGTATGATATTTTAAATTTTATATTGTTTATTTATTAGCTGTACAGTTTTGGTCTATTTTATCCTCCTCCTATGCATACATGTATTTTATTTGGTGTTTTTTAATACGGACTGTACACCGCCCCGAGTCCCTTTCGGGAGAGGGGGCGGTATATAAGTGCTAATAATAAATAAATAAATAAATATATGTAATTGCATCCTGTTTTTGTGTGCTCGTGTATTATTGTGGTGGAAGCTGAAGTAGTCATTGACAGGTTGGACATTGTAGCAGATAATTTTGTGGGACTAGAAGATCTCTAAGGTCCCTTCCAACTCGGTTATCCTATTATGCTTATTGCACCAAAAAATAAGTATTTAAGAGTGCTATTGTCATCGTTGTTTGAACTGGCTTTTATTTTCCCTCTCAATTTCAGCCTCGGTTGAAAAAAATATCTTCCTTCTTCCTTAAACAGGACTGTTGCCTCTTTGTATTCAAACTTTCCCAGCTTGATTAGCCAAACCCTGAGCAAACTGAAATGTATTTTTGTTGAAACAAAAAGAGGAGGAAATTGAAAGGCTGCATATTAATATCAGTAGTGCAAACACAATAGCTGTTGGTTTTTGTTTTTTTAAAGAGAACTTTAGTTAAAAGATAATCTACCAATAGCTGATACTAATTTGAAGAAGGTCCGGGAAAGGTTAACCATGTGTTAATTCATTTAAATGTGTCTGTCACAGAACTGGAAAGGGGTTGCAGCAAAATCCGGCTACTGGTTCTCTTCTGTTGGCTCATTACCCTGTTTCAGGGGGCAGAAGAATTCAGAGGCACTGCTGGACCTTGAGAATAAGCAGTGTGCAGCTCAGAATACAGAATAATAGAGTTGGAAGGGACCTTGGAGATCTTCTAGTCCAACCCCCTGCTCAAGCAGGAGACCTAATACATGGTGTTCCCCTGCAATGCGCAGCTGGGCAATGGCATTCTTTGCACATCCTTAAGCTTTTGAATGGTTCCTGGCCATGTCTTTTTTTTCCTTTCAATGTCTTTATTTTATTCAAAACTTTAAAATACAACCCCCCTCCTTTTCAAAGCCCAAAAGCCAGCGCTGTCCGAAGACGTCTCCGTGGTCATGTGGTCGGCATGACTAAAAGCTGAAGACACACGGAACGCTGTTACCTTCCCACCAAAGGTGGTCCCTATTTTTCTACTTGCATTTTTACGTGCTTTCGAACTGCTAGGTTGGCAGAAGCTGGGACAAGTAACGGGAGCTCACTCTGTTACGCAGCTCTAGGGATTAGAAAATGGTGATTAAGATGCAGCAAACATAGCTGACCTACAGATTGTAGACAGGGAGAAATTTTACTCCTTCTCTTGAAGCATTAAAACCAGGAGCTGCTCAATGAAAACAAGGAGAAAATTTAGAAGAGATAGACCCAAACGAGGTAACATCATCAGGACTAAGATTGATGATGTTACCTATTTGGGTAATGAAATGTCTGCAGGAAAACAACCAATCTCATAGAACACCAAGAATCCACAGTCCCCCTCCTCCTCCTCCTCCTCCTCCTCTCCATGTACCACACTGAGACAAGTAATGGTAGTTCACTCCGTTATGGGGCGCTAGGGAGTTGAACCGTCGAACTGCCAACCTGATGGACAAGCTCAGCGTCTTAGCCACTGAGCCACCACGATGTTTCAAAGATAATAATTCCTCCTCCCTTGAGGACCATTTATAAATGTCTATATCACTGTTTATACAACTCACTTAGCCTGACGTCTATCTATTATATGGAAACATGGTTAACAGGTGGAATGTAGGCTAAAGCATATGAAGAACGGTTGCTGGAACCGGGTATGTCTAGTTTGATGAAAAGAAGAACCAGGGGTGACATGACAGCAGTCTTCCAATATCTCAGGGGTTGCCACAAAGAAGAGGGTGTCAAGCTATTCTCCAAGGCACCTGAGGGCAGGACAAGAAGCAATGGGTGGAAACTAATCAAGGAGAGAAGCAACCTAGAACTAAGGAGAAATTTCCTGACAGGGAGAACAATAAATCAATGGATTTATTGCCTTCAGAAGTTGTGGGTGATCCATCACTGGAGGCTTTTAAGAAGAGAATAGACAGCCATTTGTCTGAAATGGTATAGTTTGTTCCTGCCTAAACTGGGGGCTGGACTAGAAGACCTCCGAGGTTGCTTCCAACTCTGTTATTCTGTATGTAAAACCAACAGCCAAATTAAACTTCAAAATCCTCTGTGAAGAGTCTATTTATTCTACTTCACTCATAGAAAATCCAAAACAGCTTCTGGTCTTACCATAAGTCATCACAATATTTCTCTTTGGTCTTTCCAGGTCAAATATTTTTGATTGATTCTTAATAATAAGGCTTTTCCTTAAGACATTAATCTGGATCTTTCCTAACAGTTGGATTTGTTTCCCCAAAGTCATAGACGCACCTCGGTTGTGTATATCCCTACAGCTCCCGGGTGTCATATCAATGATTTTAGATAAGTAATGCTGCAGAGCTGCTTAACCAGCAGTTTCATGGATTCAGGAACAAAGCAAACCAATCACCTTTATTGTTCACAAAACAGAAATCCAGTAATGCTCGTAAGTACAATCTTTACACTCCCAAAATGTCAATATATCTCATTATTGTTATTATTATACCCTTAAAATGGATACCGTGTTGCTCTTACATAAGGTTCCTGTAAGCCAGCATCAGAGATCTTGATCCACTGGTTACACATTGATCAGATAAAAAATTATAAAGGATTATAAACACTCACGAAGAGAGGTCTTAGTTATGTTACTACCACTATTGGGATCTTCCCCATTTCATCACATAGGCTATATACGTTTCAATTGTAGCTGGGATGTCACCACCCAGTGGCCCAAAAAAAGAGAGGAAGGCTTGTTTCATCCATCCATCCATCCATCCATCCATCCATCCATCCATCCATCCATCCATCCTATCGTATTCATTTATCCTTAGAATAACAGAGTTGGAAGGGACCTTGTAGGTCTTCTAGTCCAACTCTCTGCTCAAGCAGGAGACCCTACACCATTTCTGCCAGATGGCAGTCCAGTCTCTTCTTGAAAACTTCCAGTGATGAAGCTCCCACAACTTCTGAAGGCAACTTCTGTTCCATTGGTTGATTTTTCTCACTGTTAGAAAGTTCCTCATTATTTCCAGGTTGAATCTCTCCTTGGTCAGTTTCCATCCATTATTCCTTGTCTGGCCTTCAGGTGCTTTGGAGAATAGCTTGACCCCCTCCTCTCTGTGGCAGCCCCTCAAATCTTGGAAGATTGCTCTCATGTCTCCCCTGGTCCTTCTCTTCACTAGACTTAGTCATGCCCAGTTCCTGCAACTCTTCTTCATATATTTTAGCCTCCAGTCCCCTAACCATCTTTGTTGCTCTTCTCTGTACTCTTTCTAGGGTCTCAACATCTTTTTTTTTGTAGAGTGGTGACCAAAACTAGATGCAGTATTCTAGGTGTGGCCTTACTAAGGCTTTATGGAGTGGTTTTCAATGCTGATCACATGATGGCAACTGTCATAAATACAAACCAGTTGCCAGGCACCTGAATTTTGATCATGTGACCATGGGAATGCCACAACGGTCATAAGTGTGAAAAACGGTCATAAATCACTTATTTCAGTGCCGCTGTAACTTTGAACAGTCCCTAAATGAACTGTCGTAAGTCGAGGACTACCTGTAGAAGCTGCGAATAGGCTGGATAACAGGCAATTAAAATGTTTTATCTACTCTTATTTCTTGAGCATTCTGATAATCAGGATTCAAAATGCCAAAGCAGAGTTAAGTTCTGAGTAGGTTAACAATTTCTCACTGGGTTTTGATTGAAATTGCGGTACTCTGACATCAACAAACCGAAGCAACACTTCTCCTTTATAACTTTCCTGTCAAGCCTGGAAGCCATCTTGGGCATTGGATCTTCAGGCCTGCCACATTTAGTGCTATGGAAAACTGGGAGGGTGGATTGTATGGAGCTGGGGAGATATATAGTCATAATAGCATTCATTTATGTAACTGGCTGACCAACCGCACTCAACGTGTAGTTCTCAATGGAACTGCATCTACATGGAGGGAAGTATGCAGTGGAGTACCCCAAGGCTCTGTTTTAGGCCCAGTACTCTTCAATATCTTCATCAATGATTTGGATGAGGGAATAAATGGGGAACTCATCAAATTTGCAGATGACACCAAGCTGGCAGGAATAGCCAACACTCCAGAAGATAGGCTTAAGATACAGAAGGATCTTGACAAACTTGAACATTGGGCACTATCTAATAAAATGAAATTCAATGGTGAAAAGAGTAAGGTTCTACATTTAGGCAACAAAAATGGAATGCACAGGTACAGTATAGGTGGTACCTTGCTCAGTAGTAGTAACTGTGAAAGGGATCTTGGAGTCCTAGTGGACAACCATTTAAATATGAGCCAGCAGTGTGCAGCAACTGCCAAAAAAGCCACCACAGTTCTAGGCTGCCTCAACAGAGGGATAGAATCAAGATCCCGTGAAGTGCTAATACCACTTTATAATGCCTTGGGAAGGCCACACTTGGAATACTGCATTCAGTTCTGGTTGCCACGATGTAAAAAAGATGTGGAGACTCTAGAAAGAGTGCAGAGAAGAGCAACAAAGATGATTAGGGGACTGGAGACTAAAACATATGAAGAACGGTTGCAGGAACTGGGTATGTTTAGCTTAAGAGAAAGAAGGACTAGGGGAGACATGATAGCAGTGTTCCAATATCTCAGGGGTTGCCACAAAGAAGAGGGAGTCAAACTATTCTCCAAGGCACCTGAGGGTAGAACAAGAAGCAATGGGTGGAAACTAATCAAGGAGAGAAACAACTTAGAACTGAGGAGAAATTTCCTGACAGTTAGAACAATTAATCAGTGGAACAGCTTGCCTCCAGAAGTTGTGAATGCCCCAACACTGGAAGTCTTTAAGAAGATGTTGGATAGCCATCTGTCTGAAACGGTATAGGGTTTCCTGCCTAGGCAGGGGGTTGGACTAGAAGACCTCCAAGGTCCCTTCCAACTCTACCATTGTATTGTATTGTATTTCTCTGAGAGCCAAGGACATTCTGCCCTGCACCTTGAGGAGTGTGATTGGGACACCCCCTCCAGTTGGGATGGTGCTTTGATTGGACCATGTGATGGACACAAGAAAAACTAAGAAAGCAGGGTCGACTTAGGAGTAAAGCCACACCTTGGAGGTGATTGTCCTCTCCCATAGGAAATAAAAGAGGAGTGAACGGGGAGTGGGCTTTTGCAGGAAATAATTCATTCGGTCGTTTCAAGAACGGAAAGTTCTGTTTGTGACTATAAGAGACCCTGCGTCATGTTTTACCTTGCCCTGAGTTTGGAAACTAGTTATTTGGCAGCTCACCAAACGAGATAAGGTTCGTGTTGATAAACATTCCTTGGAAAGACTGTTTGCTAAGCCTTGAAGACTGTGAATGAAAGGAATTTACAGTCGTGTAAATAAAAAGGTTTTTGCTGGGACCAAGACTCTGCTTCTTGCTTTTTTAAGGAAACCTGGGTTAGAACAGCTTTACTTTCTTTTGGGTGGGGAAAACTTGGAGGTTTTCAGATTTGGGTATTCCCAGATATGCCAATATGACATCCAGTAGTGGGATTCAGTCAGTTTGAACCACTTCGGGAGAACCGGTTGTTAACTTTCTGAGCAGTTTGGTGAATTGGTTGTTGGAAGAAATCATTAGGGCAGAGAACTGGTTGTTAAATTATTTGAATCCCACCACTGATGACATCTCTAATAAAATGGAACTTTGAGGAACTTCAAGCCTCGGAGTCTTCTTTGGTTGGGGGGGTGGGTGGGTTACTCGGAACCATGGCATCCTTGCTGATTGTGTATTGATATTTGTTCTCACTTAACCCAAATGTAAATCAAACTTCCCCAAGGTAACCACAATTACCACCATCAATGGATTTGAATGCTTTTCTTGATTACTGTATTTTTTGGAGTCTAAGACACACCATTTCCTCCCTAAAAGAGTGTGAAAATGTTAGTGCTTCTTGTACACCGAATACAGCCATTTTTGGCCTCCCGAATCCCCGCCCCCTCATCCCTTTTTTGTAAAAAATGGGCAAAAAACAGGCCGTTTTTATGCAAAAATGGGGGTGTTTTTGCCTTCCCCCAGATTTCAGCAAGGCTGGGGGAGGGAAAAATGCCCCCATTTTGCTGACAAATGGGTAAAAAACAGGCTGTTTTTCACCAAAATGGGGGGGGGGGTTTGCCTTCCCCTACCTTCCAGAAGCACTCTGCAGGCTTCAACAGGGCTGGGGGAAGGGAAAAATGCCCCCGTTTTAGTGAAAAATGGGGGTGTTTTTGTCTTCCCCCAATCCTGCTGAAGCCTGCAGAGTGCTACTGGGGGCTGGGAAGGACAAAAACTTCTTTTCTTACTTACCTCTTCAAAATCTTGGTGCGTCTTTTACACCGGTGCGTCTTATAGTCTGAAAAATATGGTACCTTACCTACTCTTAGACTAATAACCCTTCTCAATCATACTGAGCAAAAGCCTTTGCTTTCCTGATGACAATTACTTGGTGTGGCGAACAAGAAACATGAAATAAAGCAAGATCACTACAATAAAGTCTCTCTCTTTGTGTGTGTGTGTGTGTAGGGGAGGGAGTCTCCTGATTTAATGTTGATTTATTACACAGGAAGGTTAAGGCAGCTCAACTGAGCAGTGGGAAGCCAGAATGATAAATTTGCATCCCTCACATTAGGTTTGCAAATCATGGCCCACGTGGGACGAGGGGAAAAAAATTCTCTTGAAACCATACCCCATCCTCTTTTAAATAAATTGAAGTACAGGTGGTAGTCCTCGGCTTACTACAGGTTCACTTTGTGACCATCGTTACAAGAGCACTGAAAAAAAAAAGAACTCGCGTGACCATTTTTCACACTTACGGCCGTTGCCCCATCCCTGTGGTCACGTGATTTACATTCAGATGCTTGACAACTGATTCACATTTATGATGGTCGCAGTGTCCCAGGGTCACGTGATCCCCTTTGGCAACTTTTTGACAAGCAAAATCCAGGGGGAAACCAGATTCAATTCACACTGCTACAATGTCCTACCTGTCAACGACTGCTTCAACTTCAACCACAATAATACACAGGCAAACAATTGCTACAAACTCAAGGTAAACTGCTCCAAACTCGATTGCAGAAAATGCAACTTCAGCAACAGAGTGGTCAATGCCTGGAATGAACTACCTGACTCTACTATTACATCCTCAAACCCCCATATCTTTAATCTAAGACTGTCTACTGTTGACCTCCCCCCATTCCTAAGAGGTCTGCAAGGGGGCTTGCATAAGCGGAACTGCATACCTACCATCCCTGTCCTACTGTCCCCATTTATTTGTACTCCTTTCATTCGTTCATGTCCATATTTATACTTATACCTGTTATCTTGTACATGTTTGAAAAACCAAATAAATAAATAAAATAAATAACCATGTTACTAATTTAAGATTGCAGTGATTCACTTAACAAAGTCATAAAATGGGGTAAGGGTCACTTATGTTTTGTGGAAATTAATTTTAAAGTTTTTAAAATAAATTTCAGAGAAGAGATCACTTGTTTGAGTCTTCCCCCCACATCCTTTGTATTAGAATTCACATTATCGCCCCCCCCCCAAAAAAAAAAACTCCAAACCAAGGCTGCTGTTTGAATCCCATACAATATTTTCTTATCTATAAATCGTGGTAAGAAGACTTTGAAATTTCTATTCCTGCCTTTTAATCTTCCTTCCTTCCTTTTGATGCTTCTAACTTCCGCATCAAAGTTATAATGTTGATTTATTTTTAACTAGAATTTGCGAGTGCCATAGCTGCTGAAATCTGTAATTAGGTGCAGTTGTATCCCCGGATTATAATCGCTTCCTATTATTCTAAGAGGATACAAATCTGGAACTGATCTTAATACATAGCAGGGAAGAAATCTTCGACTTTAGGTGAAATAAAGGAAATGATTTAACATGACAGTTGCCAGAAGAAGAAGAAGATGATTATTAAGATTAATGCCATTTCTGGAGCAAGAATGGTTGTAGGAACTGGATATGTCTAATTTAATGAAAAGAAGGACTAGGGGAGACATGATAGCAGGGCTGCCACAAAGAAGAGGGAACCAAGCTATTCTCCAAAGCACCTGAGGGCAGGACAAGAAGCAATGAGTGGAAACTAATCAAGGAGAGAAGCAACCCAGAACTAATGAGAAATTTCCTGACAGTGAGAACAATTAACCAGTGGAACAACTTGCCTCCAGAGGTTGTAGGTGCTCCAACACTGATGTTTTAAACAAGAGAGTGGACAGCCATTTGTCTGAAATGTTGTAGGGTCTCCTGCTTGAACTAGAAGACCTCCAAGGTCCCTCCCAACTCTGTTATTCTGAAACGCAAACAGAATGAGGGTTTACTGCCTTGCCGATGGGGCAGCATGTCACAATGATATCCTGTGCACAGAATTCCAAGGTTTCTCTTTGCCTTGAGCCACTTGTGACATGGAGCTCACATTACAACACAAGTTTTTTTCTTCTGTGTTTGATCTGCACGTCCTTTGGGGGAAAGTATTAAAGCCGACAGATGTTCTTGAAAGAGCAACTGTAAATCCCTGATTTTGCCAACACAGCTCTGTTAAAACACCATCTTCGGTCTGACCCTAGCATAATACACAAAATTATCTGCTACAATGTCCTACCTGTCAATGACAACTTCAGCTTCAACTGCAACAATACACGAGCACACAATAGACACAAATTTAACGAAAGAAGAACTTAATGTTCTTTCATCCTCTACTTTATCATCCCTTCTTGGACTTGCCTTCACTCTTTCCTGTTACACATGATATGTACGTCACCTCGAATTCAAAACTTTTGCCCGACCAATTCTCGAATACAGCTCGTCTGCCTGGAATTCACACTGTGTTTTGGACATTAATATAATCAAGCAAGTCCAGAGGTATTTCACAAGAAGAGTCCTCCACTCCTCTGCTCACAGTAGAATCCCTTATGCCCCCATGCTTGAAATTGTGGCTAGAAGTACGCCGACTAAGGTCTGACCTAAGCGTAATACACAAAATTGTCTGCTACACCATTCTACCTGTCAATGACTACTTCAGCTTCAGCTGCAATAATACACCAGCAAACAATAGGTACAAACTCAAGGTAAACCCCTCCAAACTCGATTGAAGAAAATACGACTTCAGCAACAGAGTGGTCAAGGCCTGGAAGGCTCTACTTGATTCTCTGGTTTCATCCCCAAACCCCCAGAACTTTAACCTAAAACTGTCTACTGTTGACCTCACCCCATTCCGAAGAGGTCCCTAAGGGGGCGTGCATAAGCGCACCAGCGTGCTTACCGTCCCTGTCCTACTGTCTCCACCTATTTGTATCCATTTCCTGTATTCATAATCATGTTTATACTTATATCTGTTATCTTATGCATGCTTGACAACATAAATAAATTACAATTAAAAATTAAATTAAAATTAAAATTAATTAAAATGAAAGTCAGCCACTCAGGGATTTGCTGAAAAGATGTTTTAAGATTATTTGCCTCCTGTAACCTTATTTGAACATCTAGTTACATCAAAATGGTCATGTGGAAGATCTAGCAATGGAGACCTCTTTCTCTCCTTCTCCTCTGATGCTCCATCCAGCTGTTCAGCCTTCCATTTCCCCCTCTTGACTGCACCTTTTCTGTCAACTCATTCCATGGATATTTGGGATGGCACAATGCATTTATGGTGCCATCTTTAAGGCTTATTGCTCTTAATGCTGCTACTCTTCTGTACCCGACAGGGCTACTGATGTCTTAAATTATTAAATGCTGATTTCCCCTGCCACACACATCCTTAGCTCTTCTCTTAAAATCAAAGATAGCCCAACATTCAGAATTAACAGAGAAATGCTGCATAACATGCACATTGTCCAGTTTGGCTAAATAGACTAGATTGGGAGGTGCCCTTTTTTCCTAATGTTGTGGCCCGTCAGCGGCCAGTGGAGCTGGTGGCAGATTCAGACAGTGAGGAGGTTCGGGAGGAACATGGGCCAGTCCTGGAGTCTGGGGAAGGCTCTGACAAGTGGTCTGCGTTGGAGGCAGAGATGGGGCCAGGACTGTCAGACAGTTATCAGCTGCCTTCAGAGTCAGATATCAGTGGGGCAAAAGAACAGCTGGAACCTGTTCCCGAAGTGCACATCCGCAGAGCTGCCAGGAGAAGGGAACAGTTAAGGAACAAGGGCCGACTCAGGAGTAAAGGCACAGGTGGACAGTGAATGGCCCCTTCCATAGGGAATAAAGAGGAGCGAAAGGGGAGGGGAGTTTGCAAGAGACAATTAGTTCAATTCATTAGGGTGAAGATCTGTTCCTGACTTCTTGCCAAGTAATTGTTGCTACAGTGTTGCATTTGGAAGATATCGGTCTGGCAGCTCTCCAAGCCTGATAAAGGTCTGTAGTTGTGAAATCTCATGAAAGATTGTTTTCCGGGACTTTGCTGGAGAGGAATTCCCTTTAACCTAAATAAAAGAGGTTTTATCAGGACGAGGAGTCAGCTTCGTGCTCTTGGGTAGCCTAGGTCAGAACACCTAATTGGGTTTATGACAACTCACTACAGCCAAATCATCACAGCCAATTCACCATGGCCAACTCGCCATGACCATCTCACCACGGCCAACTTACAATGGCTAACTCTCCTTGGCCAACTCATCACAGGAGCAGCCTCCGGAGCCTGGGGGAGGCCGTTTTCACCCTCCTGGAGGCTCAAGGAAAGCCTCCAGAGCCTGGGGAGGGCAAAAGCTCCCCCCGCCATGGTGCAGGAGCCTGAGTAGGCCACACCCCCATGGCCACGCCCCCCAGCAACCTGGCAGAGAACTGATTGCTAAAAATGTTCAATCCCACCCCTGCTTCTATGGCATTGGAAAGCTCAGTTTTAAACTGATCCATCATCACTTCAGCATTATTGAAATATAATGTAATCTAGATGGAGAGGAGAAAGGGAAATCTCTCTAAATGGCTTTTTTTTAATGTTTTGTTTGGAGCACTTATCTATTGTCTCCCTAATTCCTTTATTGCTTGGCAAAACTGAAGACATGCCCCAGGAATGAATAAACGCAAAGCTAGTAATTCGTTTAAGAGACAGAAGAAATATTAACAAAGCTGTTGCGATGACTTATGTTTCCTTTCGTTCTGTTTGCATTTTGTTAAAGTAGCAGAAACTGTGACGTAGTTTATATATCAACAATATTATAACTTTGTACACCGAAGCCCAGGAAAATTTAAACAGAAGCAGATACGGTATGTCCAGAAACCAATTTATTCTGGCAAAAGGAACTGTTCAAATAAATTGGCTATGCACTCTATTAGCAATAATAAATAGCCAGGAATTGCTGTGTTCTCTATGTGCTAACAGCAAATGGTTAGGATGGAGTGTTGTGTAGCTCTGCTTTAGAATCAAGGCAGGGAAAATGTGTGCATACTGAAGCAATGCTTTTGGCCATTTCTCTGTTGATGCATCTAGAACCGAGAAACAATTCAGGCCCTAGAATCTCCCAGCTTGGAGCTTAACCCCCCCTCCCCCCCACACAGATGTGTTGAAATGACAGCTTTCAGAATTGCTCAGTGTGGGAAGCCCCCCCCCCCTAGAAGAATGAAGTATTTTGAGGAACATTAAAAAGGCAGAATATTATATTTCCCCAAAGGGAGAAATGGAGAAACGTGTTTTTAGAGGCAGGAAGCAGCCCCCATTTTTTCTTAACAGCCCACAGCAGATGCCAGCACTTAAGGAGATAAAGAGCTTATTGAAAGTAGACACCAACTATCCAGATGGCTCTATTCATAAGCAGAGCAAATACTACAGGCAGAAACCCATTCAAGACGAGATCTTTTGAAATGCCTTGCAGCAAAGTTTGACAGCTAATGAAAGCAGAGTGATAGGGTTAGAAAGCAGCCCCCCACCCAAGATCCAACACAGGACAAAAGCCATTAAGCACAATAGGAATTGCCCAACATCCTTTCAGAACACAAGCCCCTTCATTGCACCATCCCAGAGCAGTCCGAACTTCAAAGTCACAGAAACCTTGGAACAGATAAACAATAAGCCAGAGACTGACAGATTAGCTCAGACAAACACCTAGGGTTTGCATTTCCTCTTTTGCCTATAGAGCCAGCTATGACCTCTACATGTCGCCAATAGGAATCTGACAACAGTCAATACAATATGAAAGGACATGTTCTTGCACAGGAACAGGAACCTCAAATACAAAGCCCAAAAGAAGTTATAAAACTCACCCACTCTCAACTCCATTGTGGTCAGCTGTCCAGAATCACATGTGGTTCTGCTACATCAATCAGCCATCTTTCCAATCAGCCTCCATGTTTCCAGTGTCTTTCTCCCAGCTTGGAACTGAACCAGATGGATATTTCTTCCAACGCTGGGAAGGTTTAAGAGAATCGGGAAGACTCTGGCAGAGCTGACGTTTTCACCAAAAGCCAAATAGACCAGCCTTTTGGAGAATGAGAAATAATACCAACTGCACCAGGGGTAGGCTTCAAAAGTTTAGCAAGGGGTTCTCTGCGTGGTTGCTGGGTGGGCGTGGCCATGGTGGGCGTGGCCTAGTCAACCTCCTGCATCATGGGAGGGGGGAGTTTTTGTCCTCCTCAGGCTCCGGAGACCCTCTGAAGGCCAGAAATGGGCCCGAACGTCTAGTAGGCCCATTTTTCAGCCTCCACGAGCCTCCGGGTGCAGCCTGCATCCAAAATGGGCCACATGGGGAGGCCTCCTGGGAGGGGAGGGACAGGGTGGGCAGGGCCAGCCAGGAGTGGGATATGGAGGTTCTCTGAACTGTGCAGAATCTTAGCTAGAGGTTCTCCCGAACCCCTGCGAACCCCGAGCAGCCCAGCCCTGAACTGTACTGTCTCCACTGTCCCATCTTTTTTTTTTTTAGTTTTATGTTCTCCCTTTTTTTTGTTTTTTTTAAAAATGAATCTGCATCGGGTTTTAGACATCTGCTGATGAAACCGGGGGGGGGGGGGGCGTTGTTGAGGCCTCCTCCTCCTCCTTCAGCAGGTTGCGGGAATAATTTCTGCACCAAATTTGATTCTCTCTCCTTCTCGTCTTCCTGTTTTTCCCGGCCAAGCAGATTTATAAATGCTTCCTTCTATTTACAAGAGGGGAGGAAACCAGAGGAAACCAGCCTCGGGTGCCCTGAACATCATCATCATCATCATCATCATCATCATCATCATCATCATCATCATCATCATCATCATCATTATTAACAGCAAGGCATTGTCTGAATCAGAAACACTGAGATATCTGCTTAGTTGCCATAGCGAAAGAGAACAATGGCTCAAATTCTTGCGAACATCTTTTGTTTTAAAAGTGAAAAAAAATCAGCATTCGGAGGAACTTCTGTGCTGAAGAATTGATTAAAAAAAAGATTGGTAGGTCTTTCCAAAACTGGGGTGCTCTTTTTTTCCTCCAAAGCTTAATTTTATTTTATTGATTTGATGGTACAGAAAAGCCTCTCCTTTGCACACACATAGCTGAAAAGGCAGGGATGCAGTTTTTTCCTCTCTGGGTACTTGAAGGTGGGGGCCTTGGACTGAATAAGATCCCCCCTGGTGAGGAGAAGTGACTTAATTTATAGCTGAGCAAATGCTTTGCTTGCAAAAAGTGAAGGATTTCCAGGAGCTGAGTTAGTGGAAACAGGTTACCTTTGTCTGTTTGTTATTAGCTTTCTCACCTCATCCTTCCTTTTCCTGGCATTCCCCAGGTGGCTTGCAAATTAGCACATGTGTAGCTACAATAAAGGGACGCGGTGGCTCAGTGACTAAGACGCTGGGCTTGTTGATCAGAAAGGTCAGCAGTTTGGCGGTTCGAATCCCTAGCACCATGTAACAGAGTGAGCTCCTGCTACTTGTCCCAATTCTGCCAACCCAGCAGATCGAAAGCATGTAAAAAATGCACGTAGAAAAATAGGAACCACCTTTGGTGGAAAGGTAAAAGCGTTCCGTGCACCTTCGGCATTTAGTTATGCTGGCCACATGACCACGGAGACGTCATGGGACAGCGCTGGCTCTTCAGCTTTGAAACCGAGATGAGCACTGCAACCCAGAGTCGGGAACAACTAGTACATATGTGCGTGGGGAACTTTACCTATACCTTTAACTACAATAAATGACAATGTCCACATTGAAACACGAGACAGTTGTTCTTGCTTGAATTAAACTGGTTTTGATTTTCGACAAAAGGGTGGTAACAGGTGGAATCGGCTAACTTGCCGTGGCCAACTCACTGTAGCCAGTTCTCCATGGGACAATTCAACAGACACAAAAATTAAATTAATTTCAACAGATCCATGGTCAATAATAATAAAATAAATAAAGTCAATCCAGAAATACCAGAGTTATAATAATTTCAACAAAAACATGAGCCCTGATTAAAGAAAAATGAATGAAACAATTAATACAGTATTGACCCATGGTTAGTTGACTGTGGTTGAATTGTCCAAGACATGGTAACAAGAAACCTAGTTCCCTCTGGAAAGGGACATCTACACAACCAGATTACAAAATGTGGGATAGGCTAAAAGTGGTTTTAGAGGAAGTCCTTGATGATTATTGTTGGGAGTATACTCCTAGTGTTGGGTAGGCAACATATATCTATATACAATAACAAATGGTCATTGTTGCTTTAAATGGGTCAATGTACTTATCAGCTGTAATTAACTCTACAATAAGAGGGAGCCAGGAGAGTTCACTCTCTCTCTCTGCTTGTCCTATGCTTGATAACTACTTGCTCGCTTGATGACTGTAATGTGAACTGCGACTGTAAGCAATTGTTTGTTCTTTGAATTGTGTTTGGACATATATCTACTATCACTGCTTGTGAAGCAATTATTAGTAGTAAGGCTACTTGTGTTTTACTAGCAGTGTCTGAAACTCTATTCGTGTGTTTTTTCTACTAGCAACATTCTTTCTCTCTAGCTGTACATTCTGCTGCGCTATTTTCTGTCTCCCAACGGAGATACCCCTAACAATTATCATCAAGGGATGAGTTCCTCCAGATGTTCCTTCCCATGAGTTAGAAGGATGTTTTGGAGGTGTTCAAGGAATAGGAAGTGACTTTCAGGCAAAATTAAGTAATGAAAATGACACAAGGAAAGGTGTCACAGCAAAATCCAGTTCTTTATTTTAGAATAGAATAGAAAAAGAAAGTTGGAAAGGACCTTGGAGGTCTTCTATTCCAACCTCCTGCTTAGGCAGAAGAACCTTCATCATTTCAGACAAGTGGTTGTCCAATCTCTTCTAAAAAACTTCCAGTGTTGGATCATTCACAACTTCTGGAGGCACGTTGTTCCACTGATTAATTGTTCTAACTGTCAGGAAATTTCTCTGTCAGTTGCTTCTCTCCTTAATTAGCTTCCACCCATTGCTTCTTGTCCTGCCTTCAGGTGCTTTGGAGAATAGTTTAACTCCCTCTTCTTTGTGGCAACCCCTGAGATATTGGAACACTGCTGTCATGTCTCCCCTAGTCCTTCTTTTCATTAAACTAGACATACCCAGTTCCTGCAACGTTCTTCATATGTTTCAGCCTCTAGTCCCCTAATCCTCTTTGTTGCTCTTCTCTGCACTCTTTCTAGAGTCTCAATATCTTTTTTACATCGTGGCGACCAGAACTGAATGCAGTATTCCAAGTGTGGCCTTACCAAGGCATTATAAAGTGGTATTAACACTTCACGTGATCTTGATTCTATCCCTCTGTTTATGCAGCCTAGGACTGCATACTTTGGCACCTGCTGCACACGGCTGGCTCATATTTAAATGGTTGTCCACTAGGACTCTGCTTGCACCAATGGATAGAATTTCACCATGATTCTATGAATGGTCTAAGAACAGATAAGTCCCTTTCCAAATTGTTTTCTGACTTGTAAGAATATTTCCACCACATAATGAATGAAAACCAGTTGGTTGGAGTCCAGCACTTAATAGCAATAGCATTTAGACTTATGTATACCATTTGATAGTGTTTTACAGCCCTCTCTAAGCAGTTTACAGAATCAGCCTCTTGTCCCCAACAATCTGGGTCCTCATTTTACCAACCTCGGAAGAACAGAAGATTAGGTCAATCTCAAGCCAGTCAGGATCGAACCCCTGACAGTGAGCAGAGTCAGCCTGCCATTCTGGGTTCTAACCTCTGCACCACCTGGGCTCCTACCAACACTAACATGGCTGGAAGGAACCTCAGAGGTTCCTTCAAATGGTTGTCCAGTCTATGTTTGAAAATCTCCAGTGATGGAGCACCTACAACTCCGAGAGGCAAACTATTCTATTGATTGTTCTGACTGTTGGACAATTTCTCCTTAGTTCCAGGTTGGATCTCTCACCTTCAATCCATTACTCCTGCAGACTTCCAAAACTTTCCTGCCAGAGGTAGGTTTCACATAATTTTACCTCCGGTTCACTGTGCCCTGAAACTGTGAGTGTGCATGGCTGCAGGCTCGCTTTGTGAGCACATGCACCTTCTGCACACATGCTTTGCTCACGCGCGTGGCTTGCAGGAATGTGTGTGGCTTAGAAAACTAAATAGGACAACATAGAGCTGGGGCAGGTCACCACTACCGGTTCACCTGAACTGGTCTGAACTGGCTGCAGTGGTGGTGTTCAGCCAGTTCTGACTGGTTCTGGAGAACTGGTAGCAGAAATTTTGAGTAGTTTGGAGAACCGGCAAATAGGCTGGCCATGCCCCGCTGCCTCCCAGCTGATCTTCTTTTGTTTCCCTGAACAGGAGAACGGAGCTGGAAAGCAGGATAGTGGGGTGGGGAGGGAATGGGGATTTTGCAGTATCCTTCCCCTGCTATGTCCACAAAGCCATGCCCACAGAACAAGTAGTAAAAAAAATTGAATCCCACCACTGCCCCACTGTTTCCTGCTGTCATGTACTTTGGAGAATAAGTCAATATCCTCTTCTATGTGACACTCCCTCTGCGGGAGAAATATGTGGAATATGTAAGGCTATGCATCTGGTGTGTAAGAGCTTCTCCACGTTGTAGTTTCATGTTGCATTTGTCACTTCTTGCCTGCTTCCTTTCCACACTGGGAGGTCTCTCTAGAACATAGATCCTCAAACTATGGCCCGTGGGCTGGATACAGTCCGCCAATGCAAAGTATCAGACCCACGGAGTCATGGGATTCAGCCTCGGTCCTCACTGTCAGCCTTACCTTCCAGCAAGCATCCACTCCAGCTGCACTTCTGGTTAGTTATTTCACCAGTTGAGCTGTACTTCTGATCACACTCTGCTGCCGAAGGTCAGGCTGAAAGGTGTTGGGGAGGACCAGCTGACTGAAGGGTGATCTCGCCAGTGCAGCCACATGATCCAGGGCTGGTGGGTGAGTAGAGGAGGGGCTGCTACCAGCTTGTAAATTAGCTTTAAAAGTCTTTGAAAACACTTTAAAAACAGCCTTTCAGGATGTTTTTTCACAGCCATACGATCCAGGGCCTGTGGGTGAGTAGAATAGGGGCAAGTATAGCAAGGAGAAAGGCAAAATGTACTGCTAAATTGGCCATGCCCACCCAGTCACATGCTCATCTACAGCCGGTCCAGTTCCCCAACAGTCTGAGGGACCGTAAATGTTTAAAAAGTTTGAGGACCACTGCTCTAGAACTAAGGAGCTACAGGGCAGCTCTGGGTAACTGACTGATTACTAATTTATGTAAGATAAATTCTCTGCTCTCATTAGCTTGCAAAATTTTTATTGTTCTTTATTGTTCTGAAGCAATGTTTCATTCTAATTGGTTGTGCTAGGAACGAGAAATAGATTTAAGGGAAAGCTCTATTCAAGCTTTGATTCAATAAGCCTTGGCAATTGTTGCCTTTTTGTGGCGATTGTTCCCAGGGGGACAATGATGTCCGGAGAAGTGAAAATAAGCTCTCTATATTCTCTGCCTCCCAAGAGATACTCTCATGATTTTGGGTCATTCTAGGTCAGTGATGGCTAACCTTTTAGTCATTGCCTGCCAAACGTGTGTGCAGGTGTGTGTGACAGTATGTGCATCCATAATGCAATGAGTGCGTGACTTCCCCTTGTGCCCTGCCCCCCATGCATGCGCTCCATCCCCATGCCCCCTTTTGGGCCTGGAAGGCCTCCTGCACCAACCTGGATGCCAAAAGGGGGCACAGGGGCACTGTGTGGGACCCCAAAATGCAATGCGAGTGCCCCCCGTCCATGCTCCCTATCCCAACCCCACACTTGCATGCACGCGTCCCACTTATGCGCCCCCTCCCCCGCATACACGGCAGAGACCTGAAGACCAGCTGGCTGGCAGGAGGCACGCACGCATGCATGGTGGAGCTGGACTGGGGCGATGGCTGGCGTGCCTACAGAGAGGCCTCTGTGTGCCACCTGTGGCATGTGTGCCATAGGTTCACCATCATGGCTCCAGGTGTCTGGCTGTGGCATTATGTCCTAGGGAGTCCTGCTTGTCTTTGCATGATGGTACAATGCCCTGGTTGCTAATGATTTCCTGGGTGCAATTTAAGGATCTTGGATCCTTTAATTGACCTTGGAAGGCTGCAGATTAGAGCTTCATGATCCAAACCTTGAGAGCTGGAAGGAGGACAGCTTTTGAAGATGGCCTCTTCTTACAACTCTCTTCTTCTTCCTAAACTGTGGGACATGCTTCTCCCTCTGCTTTCTTCTTTTCTTTTAATATAATAAATCCATCTTCAATTAAAAAGTGTGTCAGCTGGGTACAAATATCTTTGTAACATATTAGTCAAAATGTACAATGTTCATTACATTAGCATTAATTTTATAATATTAAAATGATAACATTAAACATAATAATCATAATATTTGCTTCCCTCTCTTCCTTATTTCACAAATCTTTTTTCTTTTGTCTCCCTGTTTCTAACTTCCATGTTTGTTATCTAACTATTGAGAAAATAAGTTCCATGTCACATAACATTCAGTTTATTCTTTCTCCTTAATTGCTAGCATTAGTCTATTCATTTCTTCACATTGTAACACTCTCATCTATCAGGATCTCTTCACTTTTCCAATTTTGTGCAAATACAATTCTAGCTGCAGTTAGTATGTGAATAATTAAGTAGGCATTGCAGTGGTGGGATTCACTTACCTTCCCTACTGATTTGCAAATGTTAGTGCATGCGAAGAAGGTCGTGCATTATGTCGGGGCGGGTGGGCGGAGCCTCCCACAGCCACTGCTACCGATTTGCCTGAACCGGAGAGAATCAACTGAATATCACCACTGATGCATTCCCCTTACTGTAATTCTCAGGTAAAATCCCCAACAGGAATATTTCTGGTTTTAAATCAATATACTGCTTTATCATTTTTTCCAGCCACATATATATTTTTGTCCAATTTTTTTTGCTTTTGAGCAGCTGCACCACATATGATAATATGATCCAGGTATCTGGTGGCAATTCCAGCATTTAGATGACTTATCTTTCAACATCTTTGCCAACCTCACTGGTGCAAAATGCCATCAATAAAACATTTTATACAAATGTTCTTTGTATGCTGTTGACATTGTTAATTTTGTAGTTCCTGTCCCACAGTTTCTGCCATTTGTCTAACTCTATTGTATAACCAAAGTTTTTTTGCCCACACTATCATTGTCTCCTTCACGTGTTCCTCTTCCAATTTAATGCTGGATAGGTAGCTGTATGTTTTCTTTATCAATTTTTCTTCTGTACCTGTTAATATCTTATCTAATTCTCCCTCTGCTTTCTTGGCATTAAAAAAGAATAAATGAAATCCCTCTTTCCCAACACCAGGCTTTTAATGATTAAATCATCTTAATATGAATTCAATCTCCCAGTCAAATGCAATTCCTGTGGGTTTAATGAACAAGGTTTCTAAATCAAATGATCAACCAGAATAGAGCTGGAAGGAACCTTGGAGGTCTTCTAGTCCAAAACCCTGTCTCAAGCAGGAGACCTTGTCCCATTTCAGACAAGTGGTTTTTCCAGCTCTTCTTAAAGACATCCAGTATATATATATATAAAAAGGCAACATTAAAAATAAAAATATGGTTTTCTGCCTGCATGGTCTTCAGTGATGAGCCGAAGGACAGAAAGAGGGAGTAGTGACCTTCATCCCATATTTAGGCATACCAGGGGTTGTAACACAAATACATACCTATTTCCCTGGCTCAACTGATAAGGAGGCGAGCCTGTGGCTTAGTGGCTAAGACTCCTGCCTAAGATATAATACAGCCCAGGTTCAAATCCCAGTAAGGGTATGGCTAGCTGATAAGAGCTAATTAGCTCGAAATAGATCTATACTAATCTCCCTTTATTTATTTATCAGTACAAATACAACATATATATATATATATATATATATATATATATATATATATATATATATATATATATATATATATATATATATATATATATATATATATATATATATATATATATATATATATATATAATTTTACAATGTAAAACATAGAAATCCAATATCTACATAAACAGTGTGCTATCTGAGTACAATTGAGCTTGAGATATAGTATTGGTAATAGTAAAAATAATATTCTTAATATCAGTAATGATCACATGATAATAGCAATATTTACTTATCCATTTTAGTAAATCTTCATTGTAATCGATCCTTCTCTTATAGTCTTAGGTTTCTGACTTCAGTTTCTACTGACTAGCCATTGATAAAACAAATTCCATGTTAAAAATATTCAGTTTCTTCTTTCTCTTTAATTTTAAGTGTTTATCTATCCATTTCTGCACATTCTAATATTAAGCACCCATAATTCTGAAGGCAAGCCATTCCATTGATTGATTGTTCTAACTGTCAGGAAATTTCTCCTCAGTTCTAAGTTGCTTCTCTCCTTGATTAGTTTCCACCCATTGCTTCTTGTTCTACCCTCAGGTGCTTTGGAGAATAGTTTGACTCCCTCTTCTTTGTGGCAGCCCCTGAGATATTGGAACACTGCTATCATATCACCTCTAGTCCTTCTTTTCTCTAGACTAGCCAAACCCAAATCCTGCAACCGTTCTTCATATGTTTTAGCCTCCAGGCCTTTAATCATCTTAGTTGCTCTTCTTTGTACCGTTTTTTCCAACATCTTTTTTGTAATGTGGTGACCAAAACTGGATGCAATATTCCAGGTATTGTCTTAAGTAGGGAACTTGATTTGTTCTTTTGGATCCTTTTCTTTCTAACTATCAGAAATTACTAAATGCCAGAATGTTGAGTCAAACTCGATGGAATCATCGCTGATAGAATGCAAATCTTCTTTGAAGTACCCTGGGAACTTGGACAAACACCAGAGTTCCTCCAAAAGAAAAGCAAAATGCAGGCAGAAATCAGTCTGGAATATGTGTTAGAAAACTGACATTGTTCTTGGTACATCATGACAATTGAGAGATTCATTGGGGCGTTTATGATTGTATCTAAGAATGTTAGCTGTCAAGAGACACCAAATGATTGTTTTTGATTGGATGCTAAAACGTGGACTCAATCTGAGCATCCTTCTTACTTTCCAGTGTGCTTCAGATAAGAAGATGACAGTTGCAAGATCTTCTATGATAGACAGCAGCTCCTACAGCCATGACAATTTGACGTATCTTGTTGGCACCATCTGCTGCAGTAGTGTGATAAATTTAGAAAGGATATTTTTCCCAGCAAAGAAATCTTGGTAGAATTAGCTCTCCTCCTTCTCCTTTAGATGGAGTAGGTACTTACTTACTTTACTTTACTTTTATTTAGATTTTTATACCGCCCCCTCTCCCCAAAGGGACTCGGGGCGGTGTACAGTCAAATAAAAACACATCAGTAAATAGAAAATACAAACACAAAGAGGAGGCAATAAGAAACTGTACATATCTGCAGTAAAGTAGTTAAAAGCAATGTTTAAATAACCCTAAAAATACCCAATTAAAATATCTGCCAGGAGGTAGAATAAAACTATAAATGGGCCAGGCCAGCTAAACGGAACAGGTGAGTCTTCAGTTTTTGTCGAAAGGAGCGGAAGTCGGTGGTGGTTCTGATATCGGGGGGGAGGTCATTCCAGAGGGTTGGGCCCATCACAGAGAAGGCTCTACTCCTAGGTGCCGCCAGTTGGCATTGCTTAGTGGACGGCACCCCGAGGAGTCCTTCCCTGTGAGAGCGAATCGGTCGCAGGGAAGTGTGTGGTAGGATGCGATCCCGCAAGTACCTAGGTCCTGAGCCATGGAGCGCTTTAAAGATGGTAATTAACACCTTGAAACGCACTCGAAAGACCACAGGCAGCCAGTGCAGTTCGTGCAGGAGCGGTGTTACATGGGAGTACCTAGTACTCCCCATAATAGCCCGCGTGGCTGCGTTCTGGACTAGCTGCAGTCTTCGAGCGCATCCCAAGGGAAGCCCCATGTAGAGGGCATTGCAGTAGTCCAGCCGAGACGTCACCAGTGCATGAGTGACCGTGCGTAGGGCATCCCGGTCCAGTAGGGGGCGCAATTGGTGCACCAGGCGAACCTGGTGGAACGCCCCCCTTGCCACGGCTGCTACATGGTCATCCATTGACAGCCGGGCATCTAGGAGGATGCCCAAATTGCGCGCCCGCTCCACAGGGGGCAATTGCTCGCCCCCTATGGTCAGTGATGGAATCAACTGACTGAACCTGGGTGCCGGTAGCCACAGCCACTCGGTCTTGGAGGGGTTGAGCTTGAGTCTGTTGTCCCCCATCCAGACCCCGACGGCTTCCAAACACCGGGTCATCACCTCGACAGCCTCGTTGGGGTGGTCTGGGGTGGAAATGTACAGCTGCGTATCATCAGCGTACAGATGATACTCCACCCCAAAACCACGGATGATCTCCCCCAGCGGCTTCACATATGCATTGAACAGGAGGGGCGAGAGGACCGACCCCTGAGGCACCCCACAAGTGAGTGACCTCAGGGTCGACCTCTGCCCCCCTGCCAACACACATTGCGTCCAGTCAGAGAGGTAGGAGCCGAACCACCGCAGAACGGTGCCTCCAACTCCCATCCCCCCCAGCCGGCGCAATAGGATACCATGGTCGATGGTATCAAAAGCCGCCGAGAGATCTAATAGGACCAGGATAGAGGAACAACCCCTATCTCTGGCCCTCCAGAGATCATCGACCAACGCGACCAAGGCCGTCTCCGTGCTGTGTCCGGGCCGGAAGCCGGACTGGCGTGGGTCTAGATATTCGGATTCCTCAAGGTGTCGTGGAAACTGCTGTGCCACCACATTCTCTACAACCTTCGTCAAAAAGGGAAGGTTGGAGACTGGACGATAATTAGCTAGCTCCATCGGGTCAAGGGAAGGCCTCTTGAGTAAGGGCCTCACCACCGCCCCTTTCAAGGCGGCAGGCAAGGACCCCTCGCTCAACGAGGCGTTCACCAAGCCCAGTAGCCAGCCTCGTGTCACTTCCCAGGATGCCAGTACCAACCAGGAGGGACACGGGTCCATTAAACATGTGGTCAGTCGCAGCCGTCCACGCAACCTATCCAAATCCTCGGGGGCAACAGAATCAAACTCCTCCCAGAATGGTCTCACAAGACTCACTGTTGGCGGCTCCTCTGGTCCACTGAAGGGGGCCCATCCACTCCGGATCTGAGCAATTTTGTCCTGCAGATATTCCCCAAACTCCTCTGCTCTGCTCTGTAAAGGGGCTTCCCGCGTCCTCTGTGATAAGAGAGAGCGGGTCACCCGAAACAGGGCGGCAGGGTGGTTATCGGCGGACGCAATAAGAGTGGCGCAATGTCTGCATTTGGCCACTCTTAATGCCACAAGGTAAGTCTGTGAATAGGCTCTTACCTGTGTTCGGTCAGATTCGGAGCGTGAGGACCTCCACCTGCCCTCTAGGCGTCTCCTATGGCGCTTCATCACCCTCAGGTCCTCAGTAAACCAAGGAGCCCGGGTGGGTCGTCGCCGCAGGAGAGGCCGCAAAGGCGCAACTCGGTCCAGGGCCCCACTGGCCGCCCTATTCCAGGCGGCCACTAGGTTCTCGGAGCGAGAGCGGGTCAGGGCTACAGGGAATGGCCCAAGCTCCGTCTGGAACCTATCCGGTTCCATCAGGCGCCTGGGGCGGTACCAACTTGGACAGTTTGGTTCCGCCTCCTCGCGGTGGGGGGTAGCGCCAGGGAAATCCAGCCGGAGACATGAGTGATCTGACCATGACAGGGGGGTAATGGTTACATCCCCTCTTCCCAGATCACTCGTCCACTGTTCAGATACAAAAACAAGGTCCAGAATGTGGCCACCTTCGTGTGTGGGGTCCTGAATTAATTGGGTCAGGTCCATGGCTGTCATGGAAGCCATGAACTCCCAAGCTACCTCGGATGCTTCCCCCGTCGACGGCAAGTTGAAATCCCCCATAACCACAAGCTTGGGGGTCTCCACTGCCGTCTCTGAGATCAGCTCGAGGAGCTCGGGCAGGGCTGCTGACGCATAGCGAGGAGCCAAGTATACAATCAGCAAGCCCCACTGCCTCCCTGGGCCCCATTTCACACCAAGGGACTCACATCCGGGTATCTGAGGTACAGTGAACTCCCTCGGCTCTAGACATTCCCGTATAACTACCGCCACCCCACCACCCTTACCCAGGGCCCGAGGCTGATGGAATGCACGGAAACCCGGTGGGCACATTTCCACGAGGGGTAAACCACCCTCGTGGCCCAACCAGGTCTCCGTTATCCCTGCAAGGTCCAGCTCCCCCTCTGAGATCAGCTCATTAATGAGGGGGGCCTTGTTGGTGACGGACCTTGCATTGCAGAGCATCAGCCGCAGGCCCTGGCTCTGTAGTTCCTGACCACCTAGATTGCGGAGGTTGGTACAAACGACCGGGTGTAACCAACAACCACGGTCTCCCAACCGACGTTGTGGTCTTCTCCTGTCCTCGCATCCCCTCCTCCCCGTGACCGATGTAATAAGACAACCCTCTATTGGAATGTTCTTTCCCCTCCCCCCCTCCACCACACTCACTTCCCTCCTAGACTCACCTGTTCGCCTGGCACTGGCCCCCCTCCTGGCCAGATTTCCCCCCCCCCACCCTAAAACCCTCCCTGGAACCCCCTAAAAAGGATAAAAAACATTTATTTAAAAACCCCCTAAGCTTCCGTTTCTTCCACCTCTCGGGGTCTATAAACCCGTCATCAAGGCGGGCCCTTACAAGCGACAAGGGCCATGCCTGCGAGAGGGGGGACTCCTGCAGGCGGAGCAAGTCTAGCCTCGAATAAATAATCTTAAAAGATCTTAAAAACATGATGGGGTCAAGGTGCTGTGGATGGTGAGTAGTCAGTCAAAAAACTGACTGTGTATCTGTGTATCTGCTTCCCTAATGAGACTCCTAATGGGAGCAGCATTCACAACTACAGGATTGTAGACTTCAACCAGAAATGGATTCTCTGTTTTTAGGACTGTGTGGCATTCTTGTTAGATTCCAACTGAACCCAGGGACATCTCAAAAATTATTTCCTGGGTTGAAATACACCATTTTTTTCAGTGTTTGTAGATCCTTTGGTTCGCTGACTCACACCGAGGTGAAAAACATGAACAAATTGGAGTATTTAAATGGAACCTTTAATGAAGCATGCCTATAATCTTGCAGGGGGTTATAATGCCATATTAGGGAATATTAACACATTGGTATACAATATTCAAGCCATTCTAGGATAGCTCATACCTCCAGCAGGTAACCGTCACTTGGGGGATCTCAGAAAATTAAACCTGGTCAGACCTGATTAATGCTTGAGTAAGAGACCATTAAGATTATATCAGGAATGTCACTCAGCTTGGGACATTGAAAAACCATTCCAGATGAAAATGTTAGCAAGCCACTTCTTCATTTTTGCCAAGAAAGCCATGTTTTCCCAAGAAAACTACCATGTCTCAATGGTGGGATTCAGCCGTTTCAGGCTGTTTCGGGCGAACCGATTGTTCCAGGAGTCCCCACATGCGTTCTGGCTCCCAGGTAAGTGCAGGAAGGCCTACTGGGCCTAAAATGGGTCACACGGGGTGCAGCACGGCCCCTCACAGCCTGGTTTTGCTCCCAACAGGCTGCAGGGAGGCCTACTAGGCCCAAAACAGGGTGAGGGGTGAGGCCCCCTGTGGTCCCGTTTTTGCTCCCAGGGGGTGCAGGAAGCCAAGTGCTGCCTGTCACAGCTCCTGGGCATGCCCACCATGGCCACGCTCACCCAGCTAGTCATTAGGGCAGAGAACCAGTTGTTAAATTATTTGAATCCCACCACTGCTATGCTATAAAGTCTAAGCGTCTACAGAATCATGCAATTATCAAAGAAGACTTTATAGCCATCTACACTGGAGATACATATGGATAGAAAAACAACAACTGTTTCATTAAGGAATTCGAAATGTGGCACGCCTTGTGCATAGTGTGGATGACAAAGAAACAGGGAACATAGAATAATACAGTTGAAAGGGACTTTGGAGATCTTCTAGGCCAACCCCCTACTCAAACAGGAGACCCTCTACCATTCTAGACAAATGGTCGTCCAGTCTTGTTTTGAAAGCCTCCAGTGATAAGAGCACTCACAACTTCCGAAGTAAGCTATTCCATTGGTTAATTGCTCTCACCATTAGGAATTTTCTCCTTATTTCTAGGTTGGATATCTCCTTGATTAATACCCATCCATTGCTTCTTGTTCTGCCTTCAGGTGCTTTGGAAAATAATTGGATCCCTTTCATCTTTGTAGGAGCCCCCGAATATTGGAACAATGCTATCATGTCTCCCCTAGTCCTTGTTTTCATTAGATTAGACATATTCAAATTCTTGTAACCGTTCTTGGTATGTTTTAACCACCAATCCCCCTGATCACTCTTGTTGCTCTTCTCTGCACTCTTTCCAGGAATCTCAACATCTTTTTTTATATTGTGAACCAAAAATGGATGCAATATTCCAGGTGAGGCCTTTCTAAGCCATAACAAAACTTGCCATATGGAAGTCTGCAAGGAAAGGAAACTATTTGATGGAAGGATTTAGGAGCGTGTCTAAGTTGTGAGTCTGAAAAACAAAAAGAAGGAATGCAGTAGACTGAATTTGAAAATATCACTCCCAGCATTGTTAGGTGTCTATTTGAAGGGAACATTATGGAAAGAACCTGGTTAATTGTCAGATCAAGTCATTTTTATGTAGCCAGATTATTGGCATCCAAGCTTACTTGCTGGGGAAGCATGTTTTAATCCACTGGGTGCTGTCATTCCTTTTTTTATTGATGCCCTTAATTTTTTCTTTACATCTGTATTTGTTGTGTTTCCTTGGGTGTGCTCATATCTGAATTAATGTTTTAATTGGAACTTTATGGTTAGTTTATTTGCATTTTATCACTGTGAGTTGCCTGGGGCATCAGAGAGAAAAGCTGGGTAGAAAATTTCAGCTGAAAAATAAATCACTGAGTTTTGTCACACATGCTGATTTTAGCACAAAGAGCTCAGGCATCCTTATTTATCTTTCTCAGACAGCCTCCTATCAAACGAGCTGACAGGGACAAATGAATTTTGCCGATTAATTATATTTAAATGATGACTACCGTAAGTAGCATCTCGAATGCACAGAATTTCTGTAGGATTTCCAGGCAAAATGTTGACTTGAGGGAGGAGAAGGAAGAGAGGAGGAAGAAGGTATGCAAATTCAGCTACGTAGAATGAGAATACGGGTAGAATTTCTTCCATATTTTTCTTTCTTTTCTAAGGAAAGTGCAACAGAATACAGAGTTGGAAGTCAACTTGGAGGTCTTCTAGTCCAACCCCCTGCTCAAGCAGGAAACCCTGTAGCATTTCAGACAAGTGGCTGACCAGGCTTTTCTTAAAAACCTCCAAGGATGAAGCATCCACAACTTCTGAAGACAAGTCTTTTCACTCAGGGATGGGTTCTGGCAGTCACTACTACTGGTTTGCTTGATGTGCGTTGTGCGCGCATGCGCAGTGCAATGCAAATTGCACAGAAGCAAAAAACAAGATGGTGGCACCTATGACACTGCCGGGAGAACTGGTTCAGGGGCTGGGCAGACCTGGGTCGCTGCCAGTTCCAGTGACCCCTTCCGCCAAACCACTACCGGTTTGGCCAAACCAGTCCAAACCGGTAGGAACCCACCTCTGCTGATGAATTGTTCTTAGTGTCAGGAAATTTCTCCTTAGTTCTAGGTTGGTTCTCACTTTGATTAGTTTCCACCTATTGCTTCTTGTTCTACTCTCAGGTGTTTTGGAGAATAGGTTGACGATAACAGCACCTCAAGTATTAGAAGACTTATATCATGTCACCCCTGGTCCTTCTTTTCATCAGACTATACATACCCATTTCCTGCAACTGTTCTTCATATGTTTTAGCCTCCAGTCCCCTAATCATCTTTGTTGCTCTTCTCTGCACTCTTTCTAGAGTTTCAACATCTTTTTTCTATCATGGTGACCAAAGCTGGATGCAGTACAGCTAGACCTCGACTTAATTGAGCCCAACACTTGTTAAGTGAGTTCCCCCCCCCATTTTGCAAACCTTCTTGCCACCGTTGTTAAGTGAATCACTGCTGTTGTTAAATTAGTAACATGGTTGTTGAGTGAATCTGGCTCGCAAAAGGGGATCCCATGACCCCAGGTGATTGCAACCATCATAAATATGAGTCAGTTGCCAAGTGCCTGAATTTTGATCATGCAAACGTGGGGACGTTGCAAGGGTTGTAAGTGTGAAAAATGGTCGTAGGTCGCTTTTTCCAGCAATGTTGTAACTTCAATGAATTTTTGTAAAAGCCAAGGAACACTTACATTCCAAGTATGCCCTTACCAGTGCAGTATAAGGCAATTGGAGTTGCGCAATTGACAACTCCAAATCTCAACTAACAAATGTTCTGTCTTACACATTGGCAACAAAAATCAGAACACCAAATACAAGTTGGGTAGATGCGACCTCGTAGATGACTCCCACTCTGTCAAGGACCTAGAACCTCTTCTGTAAGTGTGGCCTGCTTTGTGGGAGTGGCTTGCCAGCCATGTGACTGTGTGGGAGTGGCTTGCCAGCCATGTGGTAGAGTGGGAGCAGCTTGGCAGTCATGTGACTGGGTGGGCATGGCCCAACTTGTAAAATGTGGTGAAACTCACTTAACAACGCTCTTGCTTAGCAACCAAAATGTTGGCTCAGGAACTCTGGCATTGAAGTGTGCAAGTCTTAAAGCTGTCAAGTTACAAGACCCTTGCACCCCTAACCCTTTAGAAAAAATCAGGGATATTCAAACTTGACAGCTTTAAGACTTGTGGACTCCCAGAATTCCTCCTCCAGTCATGTTGGCTCAGGAACTCTGGCATTGAAGCACGCAAGTCTTAAAACTGTCAAGTTACAAAACCCTTGCACCCCTAACCCTTTAGAAAAAATCAGGGGTGTTCAAACTTGACAGCTTTAAGACATGTGGACTTCAACTTCCAGAATTCCTCCTCTCGCTCTTCATCTTGATGATGTGTGGACGGGTGGGGGGAGGGAGCTGGAACCAGTTCTAAATGGCACTGTAGATTTGTGGAACCTCTTCTATAGAAGAGGTTAGAACTGGCAGGAACCCTCCCCTCGCCTAGGAGTACTCATCTCAAATGATCTAAACCCCAGAGCTCACCGTAACAGCATTGCCGAAAAGGGTTGTTAACCTAATTTTGCAAAGCCTTTTCTCCGGTAACATTGTACTGCAAACTGGGGCATACAAAACCTTTGCCAGACCAATTCTTGAATACAGCTCGTCTGCCTGGAATCCACACTGTATATCAGACATTAGTACAATTGAATGAGTCCAGTGGTTTTTCACGAGAAGAGTCCTCCACTCCTCTGCTCACAACAGAATCTCTTATTCCACCAGGCTTGAAATTTTGGGCTTGGACAACCTGGAACTATGCCGCCTACGGTCTGACCTAAGCATAGTACACAAAATTGTCTGGTACAATGTCTGCTACCTGTCAATGACTATTTCAGCTTCAACCTCAATAATACAGGAACAAACAATAGATACAAACTCAAGGTAAACTGCTTTAAACTCGACTGCAGAAAATATGACAGAGCAGCAACAGAGTGGTCAATGCCTGGAATGCTCTACCTAACTGTTGTTACATCCCTAAACCCCCATAATTTTAACCTTAAAGTGTCTATTGTGGACCTCCCCCCATTCCTAAGAGGTCCGTAAAGGGGGAGTGCATAAGCAGACCAGTGTGCTTACCGTCCCTGTCCTACTGTCCCCTTTTATTTGTACTCATTTCCTTTGTTCATGTCCATGTTTATACCTAGACCTGTTATTTTGTACATGTTTGACAAACCAAATAAATAAATAAAAACTAAAAATATAAAGCCTTACAAGATCTTGAACGTGTCCCTCTGTCTAGGATTGCTTATGGGATTTACAGCAGAAAAGAGTTAAAACCAATTCAATTTCTCCACCCCATATTGGCAACTTCATAGCAGCTCTTCCTATGCAGGGTTAAAAAAAATGCAAGTTTGTGCGAGATTCGGAATAATAAAACAATTGTGTCTGTAGGGTAGGAATGCCCGTGAGACAGGATGGAATACTTAATACAGCAGAGGCATTTCGGAAGGGTCAGTTTCTTTTCCCCGATTGTGGCTTATTAACACACATTCATACTGCTGACTATCATTAAATGGTAGCTTAGGGAAATTAAGCAGGCTCCTCTGCTCAGTAATTAAAAAACCATTAGATGTTTATATGTACACTTTATGCGCTCTCTCCAGAGAAAGGTTTTTTTTAAAAACTTTTTTGTTTTGTTCTGTTTCGTAGCACTGTATCTTTTTCTTATTGTCAGACTCTGACAATTAGGCTAAAATGCACTTTCCTTTACTGGTACCTTTTGGGTGAATGAACTAAGAAGCCTCCAAACTAGAATGAAGCGGAGTTGCATAATTTGCGCATTAACAGAAGTTATGGTGAAAAAGATCCTGATCTTTATATCTGTATCTGTATCTGTATCTTCTATCTATCATCTATCTATCTATCTATCTATCTATCTATCTATCTATCTATCTATCTATCTATCTATCTATCTATCTATCTATCTATCATCTATCTATCTATCTATCTATCTATCATCTATCTATCTATCTATCTATCATCTATCTATCAATCTATCTATCTATCTATGACCATTATTATTTTTTATAAGTACCATATTTTCCAGAGTGTAAGATGCACCAGAGTATAATAATAATAATAACAATAATAATAATAATAATAATAATAATAATAATAATAATAATAATAATAATAATAATAATAATAATAAATTTTTATTTGTTAGCCGCACCCTCTCCTAAAGGACTTGGGGCGGCGTACAATAAAAGCACATAAAATATACAAATGAACAATACATATACAGATAAAAATAAACACATACACGTACGTACACATATACATGGAGGAGGTAGCAAATATATAAAATAGAATTTAAAATTGACAATTTAAAACACCCTCAATTAAATTACAAGATTTAAAAAACCCGTCAGGAGCGATAAGGTAAAACTATGGTTGAGCCAGGCCAGCTGATTGGAATAGGTGGGTCTTGAGCTTTGCACGGAAGGAGCGGAGGTCAGAGGTAGTCCTGATATCAGGGGGGAGGTCATTCCACAGGGCTGGGCCCGTCACAGAGAAGGCTCTGCTCCTAGGCGTTGCCCCCCGACACTGTTTGGTCGACGGCACCTGGAGAAGTCCCTCTCTGTGCGAGCGAATTGGTCGTAGGGATGTATGGGGCAGGATGCGATCCCGCAGGTAGCTAGGTCCTGTGCCATGGAGCGCTTTAAAGATCGTAATCAGAACCTTGAAACGCACCCGATAGACCACAGGAAGCCAGTGCAGCTCGCGCAGGAGAGGTGTCACATGGGAGTACCTTGTACTCCCCATAATCACCTGCGTGGCCGCGTTCTGGACCAACTGCAGTCTCCGAGTGCATCTCAAGGGAAGCCCCATGTAGAGAGCATTGCAGTAGTCTAGGCGAGATGTCACCAGCGCATGAATGACTGTGCGTAAGGCATCCCGGTTCAATAGGGGGCGCAATTGGCGCACCAGGCGAACCTGGTGGAACGCCCCCCTTGCCACGGCTGTCACATGGTCATCCATGGACAGCCGGGCATCCAGGAGGACGCCCAAATTGCACGTCCGCTCAACGGGGGCCAGTTGTACGCCCCCAATGGCCAGAGATGGAAGCAATTGGTTGAACCGGGGGGCCGGAACCCACAGCCACTCCGTCTTGGAGGGGTTGAGCTTGAGTCGGTTGCCATCCATCCATAAGACGCACCAAGGTTTTGAAGAGGCAAATTTAAAAAAGTATGTAGGTAGATAGAGGGATAGAGAGGGAGAGGAAGAGAGAGAAACACAGTAGGTAGGTAGGGAGAGAGAGAGTAGGTAGGTAGGTAGGTAGGTAGATAAAGGGATAGCGAGAAAGAGAGAGAGAGAAATGTAGAGAGATAGAGAGACAGAAATACAGTAGGTAGGTAGGGAAAGAGAAAGAGTGTAGGTAGGTAGGTAGGTAGGTGGATAGAGAGAGAAATAGAGAGAGAGGGAGAGAGAGAGAGAGAGAGAGAGAGAGAGAGAGAGAAATATAGTAGATAGGTAGGGAGAGAGAGAGAGTAGATGATAGGTAGAGGGATAAAGAGAGAGAAATAGAGAGAGAGAGAAATATAGTAGATAGGTAGGGAGAGAGAGAGTAGATAAGTTGATAGGTAGAGGGATAAAGAGAGAAAGAGAGAGAGAGAGAAAGAGAGAGAGAGAGAGAGAGAGAAATAGTAGATAGGTAGGGAGAGAGAGAGAGAGAGTAGATAAGTTGATAGGTAGAGGGATAAAGAGAGAGAAATATATATATAGAGAGAGTAGATAGGTAGGTAGGTAGATGTTTCCCAGTGTATTTATCCATGTGCTGGAGAAGGAAATCGCTGACAATCTGCAGCACCTAAGACTTTGTTTCTGCCAGCACAGCACTTGATCAATGTAATTCTCATCAATCAGTTAAAGAGCTTTCTGAAAGGGAAAACAAAAGTTTTTGCACTCTGCAAACCTCTCAAAAATGGTCCATTTTTCACAGAAACGCCCCCCCCCCATTTTTTTTTAAAAAAGGCATGAATAACCTTGTGAGGGGGCTTGCAGAGTGCTCCTGAGCGGAGGTTCCCCCAAAATGAGCAAGAAATGTTCCGTTTTTTGCAAAAACGGGCCCATTTTTTGTCAAAACAAAATGCTTGCGTAGACTTATGGAAGCTTATAGAGTGCTGCTGGGGGCTGGGGGGCAAAAAATGGCCTGTTTTTTGCTCATTTATGCCCTTCCCAGCCCCTAGGAGCTCTCTTAAAGCCTCCATAAGGCAATGCATTGCCATTTTGGTGAAGGGGCTTCAGGAGGCAAAAAATGCTGTATTCGATGTATAAGATTTTCAGCCTCTTTTTTGAGGGAAAAAGGTGCATCTTATATTCCGAAAAATACGGTAGTTCAAGGTGGCGAACATACTTAATACTCCATCTTCTATTTTTCCCGCAACAACCATCCTTTGAGGTGAGTTGGGCTAAAAGTAACAGATCCAAAGTCACTTAACTGGTTTTCATGCCTGAAGTGGGACTAGAACTCACCGTCTCCTGGTGATTGGCCCAAAATGACCAAGTTTGCTTTCATGCCTAAGTCACTGTCATTGGTGATTCATCCAAAATCACCCAGTTGGTTTTCATCCCTCAGGTGGAACTAGGACTCACCATCACCTGGTGATTGGTCCAAAGTCACCCAGTTCGTTTTCATGCCTAAGGTGGGATTCAAACTCATAGTCACTGGTGATTGGTCCATGCGGGTCAATTTAACAATTCTATTTAAAAATTGTTTTAATTTGTGCCATTCCTATTTCGTTCTGTACCTCCTTTTGCATCCTTTCTTCAATGATTCTGTTCCACTCTTTGATATTAGTGTAACTCTTGTCCTGCAGCAAGTTGGCTGTGGCAAGTTGGCCATGGTGATTGGCTGTCGCAAATTGGCCTTGGTGAGTTGGCTGTGGCAAGTTGGCCACGGTGAGTTTGCCATTGCAAGTTGGCCATGGTGAGTTGGATGTGGCAAGTTGGCCACGGTGAGTTGGCCATTGCAAGTTGGCCATGGTGAGTTGGCTGTGGCAAGTTGGCCATGGTGAGTTGGTCATTGCAAGTTGGCCATGGTGAGTTGGCTGTGGCAAGTTGGCCACGGTGAGTTTGCCATTGCAAGTTGGCCATGGTGAGTTGGATGTGGCAAGTTGGCCACGGTGAGTTGGCCATTGCAAGTTGGCCATGGTGAGTTGGCTGTGGCAAGTTGGTCATGGTGAGTTGGTCATTGCAAGTTGGCCATGGTGAGTTGGCTGTAGTAAATTGGCCATGATGAATTGGCTGCAGTGTGTTGGGCATGGCTAATTGCCATAGAATCCTCCCCCTACCTTCCAAACATTTACTGGCTGAATTTGGAGTCCCCTTTCTCTATAGGCCAGCATAAAGTTCAACTATTGCTAGAAAGCAGTAGTGCATAACCAAGGCTGAGTTTTGACAAATCTCCAATGTGGACCAACAGATTACAGGCTCATAGTTCAACCCCTATTATTAACAACTTCCGCTGCATAACTTTTTAGCATTAAAGCTCTTGAAGCAGCAAACTCCATCTTTTTGAAAGCTGCAGTGCTGACAGACCAAATATAATCTCTTGGTGCATGTAGCGTTTAATAATAACTCCTTGAATGGTTTTAGGAAAGTGCTGAAAACATGAAGAGCAGGAAGGGATTGACCAAAATGCTAGAATTCTCCATAGATGCAGTTTGCCATTGGAGGTGACTTCAATCAGATGTAGGTTTTGTTTGAATTTTGGAGCATGATTTTTTTTGGGGGGGGGGGGGTTGTTGTTGTTACGAAATCCAGAATAAGGCCAAATGTTTCAGTCATGAAACTCAGGATGGAGATTATGGATGAGATGGGTTTCCTAGGAGAAAAGCATGCACGGATTTTGCATTTTGGCACAGAGAAAAGGCTGCTGTGTTTTCCAACCTTGGAAAATGCAAGGGCCATCGCTTCTGAAGAAATTTCTCGCTATGGGTGCCATTTCCAGGGGCCAAACCTATCAGAGAAACATTTCATCAGAATAGCAGAGAAATCATTTTACACATAATCAGCAGTGGGTTTCACATTTTGTTATCACCGGTTTGCTGTGTGCACCTCCACTCACTTCATGGGTACCTGCGCCCCTTCCATGCATGCGCCTGGCCATCTGTGCATGCACTTTACTCACACGCAGCTCCTGCGCATGTGCCCGGCCTCAAAAACATGCATAAATAAGACAGCATAGAGTTGGGGCAGGGGGGCAGGCCCTCTCGCAATTTCCGCTACCGGTTCGAGTGAACTGGTCCGAACTGGCAGAATACCACGTAGTATCCCTTGTTCTTTGTGAGAACATGGCCAAGAAAGTCTTTGAGAGAAGTTTAATGCTTGCGCAAAATCCTGTGGACCAGTGCAGCTATGGTTGTTTATAATCCACCTTGGAAATTACTGTATTTAGCCTCCTGGGTTGAGAAGATATTTAAAATGGAAGTTTGGGGACCTTTTCTCATACCATGTTAGGATGTTTGAGGAGTTCCATTTCTCTTAGTATATTTTGATGTGAACTCTTATTTGGGTTTAATTTGAAAAGTTTGGCCGTCATGCCAATGTTTGCATGTTGTGGTTGCTTAGCTGGGAGTGAGCATTGATGGACTCCTGCAGTGATGGGATTCAAAATTTTTTACTACTGGTTCTGTGGGCGTGGCATGGCTTGGTGTGCATGGCTTGGTGGGTGTGGCAGGGGAAGGATACTGTAAAATCTCCATTCCCTTCCCACTCCGGGGGAGGGTTACTGCAAAATCCCCATTTCCTCCGCTACTGGTTCTCCAGAACTGGTCAGAACCTGCTGAATATCACCCCTGGACTCATGGCTTCATTGTTATTGGCAAGTGGAAGCAAAGAGGGCTGCATGTTGACTTTGACGCACTTTTGAAGGATCTGGGGGAGAATCATTGCAGGTTAGATATATGCTGAGTTCTAGCTGAAGGTTACTTTCTGCTGGGCACATAATGGTCTGATAAGTTTGGTTTAGCTTTGGAAAGACAGAAAAGAATATAACTGAAAAGGTTGGATTAGGTTGCAAAATATCTACAAAAGACTAATGAGTTGGAAGGGACCTTGGAAGTCTTCAAGTCCAACTCCCTGCTCAAGCAGGAAACCCTATATCAGTGGTCCCCAACCTTTCCAGCTCTGCAGAACAGCAGTGATGGGAGAGAAGGGGTGGCTTTGTACATTTGTTCGCTCCTTGTGCGCCCCGGTTTCTCAACAAGCCATGGCCCGGTAAATGCCAGCAGCCCAGGGGTTGGGGACTCCTGCCCTATATCACTTCAGACAAATGGTTATCCAATCTCTTGTTAAAGAGCCTCTGTGGCACAGTGGTTAGAGTGCAGTACTGCAGGCTACTTCTGATGACTGCTGGCTGACTGCAATTTGGTAGTTCAAGTCCCACCAGGCTCAAGGTTGACTCAGTCTTCCATCCTTCCGAGGTGGGTAAAATGAAGACCCAGATCATTGGGGGCAAATAGGCTGACTCTGTAAACCGCTTAGAGAGGGCTGTAAAGCACTGTAAAGCATTACATAAGTCTAAGTGCTATTGCTAAAGACAGGAGATCTTTAAGAAGAAAATTAAATGTCCAGCCACCCAAGGATAGGTCCTAAGAGACAATCTATTGTAGGAAGGCTGATTGGTGATGGTATTCACCGATGCAAATTGGGCACATTAGCTTACGCCCTTCCTTCTTTTTCTACTGTGAAAAGAATGGTTAATGTTTCGCCACTGGAAATACACCTCCACTTAGAGAAATTAGAAGTGACATGCTACAAATGGTTTTAAGCTTCAAATTACCAGTCTCAATTTCATCCATCCAGGCAAATAGTTTTGGACAACTGCCATAAGTAAATCATAAAGGAGGCGAAATTGCCATGATGGTTTCCATCATTTGACTCTTCCTTTCCGGGAGCCTTTTTCATCGCGACCGTTCTTCCTCAGTCACCTTCTCCCACTCTAAGGCCACGGTGAATGTAGGAGAGTACATTTCTCGGCCAGGGAAATGGTCATCCAGTAGAAATACTCATGTGACAACACCAAAGAAATGACTTGGCTACAATGTAAAGTAGTGAGTAGACAACTTGTATAACAGTGTAAATGCGCTATCCCCTCAAAATAACACAACACACAGCCGTTAATGTGTAAACTGCTGAAAAGATATACTTAAATGTTTACAAAAGGTGAGGGGGTGTACTCACTTCTGTGATATACTGTATTCCATGGCTTGTAATTTAACCCCTCTGCTTGCATAAAACAAAACAAACAACTGCGGTGTTTCACTCAACAGTGGCGCCAAGAAAAGGTTGTAAAATGGGGCAAGATTCGCTTAATCACTGTCTCACTTAAGAAGAGAAATTTTGGGCTCAATTGTGGTTGTAAGTCGAGGACAGAAGTGGTATTCAGCACGTTCTGACCAGTTCTGGAGAACCGGTAGTGGAAATTTTGAGTAGTTCAGAGAACCGGTAAATACCATCTCTGACTGGCCTCGTCCCCATCTATTCTCTGCCTCTGGAATCCCAGATGATCAGGAGGAAATGGGGATTCTGCAGTAACCTTCCCCTACCATGCCCACCAAGCCTCGCCCACCAAGCCATGCCCACAGAACCAGTAGTACATTTTTTTTGAATCCCACCACTGGTCATGGACTACCTGTATGAAAAATGAGACTTAAAATAAAAGGAGTGTTAGGTTTACGCTGACCTCCATCGCTCTTGTCAAATGACGCACCGATATCTTAATGGCAAGGACGTCATTTGGTTTGCATGATTGGACTCTTCCCCTCAAAATAGAAACCTGGCCATTTATTCTGTTCATTGGCTTGGAAGCAGCTCGCTGTTAAATTCTGGTTTCACTCTTTCACCCTAATGGGTTTTTCAAAGGCATTTTTTGACGGCAGGGTTATCTAGGCTGTTGCGAGTGATGGGCAGCTTTCCTGATCCCTGTAGCTACGTTTCAGCAAGGTTGTCTCTGAATCGGAGTAAAATTTCAAGGCTTCTTCCACTGGCTTTGCCAAGCTTTCTGTCCATCCTGCGGTGCTGAGGCTGGTAGATTGCCCAGAAAAAGCTACTTTGGGGCAGCTTTTCTTGACGTGGTCATATTTTCCACAGAGGCCCGACGGAGAATAGAACTGCTTCTCTTTTCTTCAAGTTGTCCAATGTTTGCATCCTACAACTTGTCTCTAAGATGCCTTCCACTTCAGTCATGTGCCAACTTCATGCCTGCCACAGATTTGATCATAAGGGCATGATGTCCTTCGGAAATTGAAATAGTCCTTTTTTCTCCAAAACTGGTAGGGATTTGGAGAAGTATTTCAATCCATTTGGAATGGTTTTTTTAAAAAAATATCGAGAATATATAGCAATAGCCATAGCACTTAGACTTATATAATGCTTCACAGTGCTTTTACAGCCCTCTCTAAGTGGTTTACAAAGTCAACATATTGTCCCCAACAATTTTACCCACTTTGGAAGCACTCACTTTAACCACTGCACCACCACAGCTCTTATATGGGGTCTATATAGGTCTACTGTTGTTCCTTGTAGACTCCATGGACTCTAATATACCAGGGCTACCTGTCCTTCACTGCTTTCTGGACTTTGCCCTACTTCACGTTCATTGCGTTGATAATGGCACAAAAGAAAAAAACAAAACACATATTGCAGTGCAATACCACCCCTACCCCCGGAGACCTTTCCTCCACATATATTTCTTCATCTTGCAGATGACACCAAGCTGGCGGGAATAGCCAACACTCCAGAAGATAGGCTTAAGATACAGAAGGATCTTGACAAACTTGAACATTGGGCACTATCTAATAAAATGAAATTCAATGGTGAAAAGAGTAAGGTTCTACATTTAGGCAAGAAAAACGGAATGCACAGGCACAGTATAGATGATACCTTGCTCAGTAGTAGTAACTGTGAAAGGGATCTTGGAGTCCTAGTGGACAACCATTTAAATATGAGCCAGCAGTGTGCAGCAGCTGCCAAAAAAGCCAACACAGTTCTAGTCTGCATCAACAGAGGGATAGAATCAAGATCACGTGAAGTGTTAATACCACTTTATAATGCCTTGGTAAGGCCTCACTTGGAATACTGCATTCAGTTCTGGTCGCCACAATGTAAAAAAGACTCTAGAAAGAGTGCAGAGAAGAGCAACAAAGATGATTAGGGGACTGGAGACTAAAACATATGAAGAACGGTTGCAGGAACTGGGTATGTTTAGCTTAAGAAAAAGAAGGACTAGGGGAGATATGATAGCAGTGTTCCAATATCTCAGGGGTTATCACAAAGAAGAGGGAGTCAAACTATTCTCCAAGGCACCTGAGGGTAGAACAAGAAGCAATGGGTGGAAACTAATCAAGGAGAGAAGCAACTTAGAACTGAGAAGAAATTTCCTGACAGTTCGAACAATTAATCAGTGGAACAGCTTGCCTCCAGAAGTTGTGAATGCCCCAACACTGGAAGTCTTTAAGAAGATGTTGGATAGCCATTTGTCTGAAATGGTATAAGGTTTCCTGCCTAGGCAGGGGATTGGACTAGAAGACCTCCAAGGTCCCTTCCAACTCTATTATTGTATTATCTATAACAATTAAAAGTTATACACTCTTAAAGATCCAAGCTCCGTGCTATAGGGTGAGCTCCCATTGACCCAGCTCCTACCCACTCAACAGTTTGAAAGCATGCAAATGCAAGTAGATTAATAGGTACCACTTTGGTGGGAAGGTAACTGTGTTCTGTGTGCCTTTGGTGTACAGTCATGCTGGCCACATGACTGCGGAAGTGTCTTCAGACAAGGTTGGCTTCCTGGGCTAAGAAATGGAGATGAACACCTTAGAGTCGGACACGACTGGACAGGGAAACCTTTACCATTCATGGTCCTCCCTACCAGGTATGAACCAAGCCCAACCCTCCATGCAAAGTCACCTAGGTGAGAAAAACAGTAAATAGAGATGGGCCTCCTTTGCTTATAATATAATATAATAGACTAACAGAGTTGGAAGGGACCTTGGAGGTCTTCTAGACCAACCCCCTGCTTAGGCAGGAAACCCTACACCACTTCAGACAAATGGTTATCCAACATCTTCTTAAAAACCTCCAGTGTTGGAGCATTCACAACTTCTGGAGACAAGTTGTTCCACTCATTAATTGTCCTAACTGTCAGGAAATTTCTCCTTAGTTCTAAATTGCTTCTCTTCTTGATTAGTTTCCACCCATTGCTTCTTGTCCTACCCTCAAGTGCTTTGGAGAATAGCTTGACTAACTCTTCTTTGTGGCAGCCCCTGAGATATTGGAAGACTGCTTCTATGTCTCCCCTAGGCCTTCTTTTCATTAAAGTAGACATACCTAGTTCCTGCAACCGTTCTTCATATGTTTTAGTTTCCAGTCCCCTAATCAACTTTGTTGCTCTTCTCTGAACTCTTCCTAGAGTCTTTTTTTTTTACATCTTGTGCTTATTTTGTTTTTAATCTGAAAACATGTTTTTTTTGGGGGGGGGGGAAGTGAGGAGGAGGTAAAGGCTGCAATGTGCTGTCTAGAGAAGGTAATTATCCCTCCCCAAATACATCACAAAAGAATTCGGCACAAAGAAGCAGTTGGTTCACTGCGCCAGCACAATGCCCAATGATTGCTTTTTTGATGTGATTGTTAACATCAACATTCATTTATGCCAAGTGCTTTGTCAATCTTACGCTTACCAAAACGAGTTGACCACTAGAGCCATGACTTTCTCAGTGCGTTCTTGAATCCGAAAAATGTAGAGACGTCACCTAATTTTACCTACTGTGAAATTCATTTAAAAGTTGGAATAATTGTCTTTGAATTCACACCCTTACCATCAGTGAAACTCCCTGCAAGGGCTGTTAACCTTTATACATGCACTGTATTTCCTTGGAATTCTTTGGAGTTCTGGCTGGAAATCCCTACTCAAGAATAACTATATTTAAGGAATTAAACTGAAGCACCTTTAGGGAGCAGCAGGAATCATTTATTGGAATTCTATTATAGATTGCATATAGATTGCTACCAGTGTGACATACAAAATCAAGGACATTTAATTCATATTAATAGCAATAGCACTTAGATGTATGTACCCTCTCTAAGCGGTTTACAGAGTTAGCCTTTTGCCCCAAACAATCTGGATCCTCATTTTACTGACTTTGGAAGAATGGAAGGCTGAATCAACCTTGAGCTGGTCAGGATCGAACTGCCAAACTGCTGGCAGCCAACAGAAGTAGGCTGCAGTACTGCATTCTAACCACTGCACCATCATGGCTCATTATTAGCTTTAATGTAGCATATTGTTTCAGCTAGCATTATTTTTTGATTGATTACCCTGTCCTGAATGTTTAATTTGATTTGTATTTGTAGAATTAATGATTTACACAGTTTATTGCCTGCTTTGGTGAAGCAGAGCTTCCTTCTATCTATCAAGGAGAATATTTGAATCTCAGGGTTGAAATGAGGGGTCCTTGGTGCTCTCTGAGCTTGGTTGGTTTCTTGCAGACCTTTCATTACCCAACTAGGTAATATCATCAGTGCTATAAGGGAGTGTGGTACACGGAGATGAGGAGGAGGAGGGAGACTGTGGATTCTTGGTGTTCTATGAGTTTGGTTGTTTTCCTACAGACATTTCATTACCCAAATAGGTAACATCTTCAAGCTTAGTCCTGATGATGTTACCTAGCTTGGGTCATTCCTTCTATCTCTTCTAAAATTTCTCCTTGTTTTCATTGAGCAGCTCCTGGTTTTAATGCTTCAAGAGACGGAGTAAAATTTCTCCCTGTCTACAATCTGTAGGTCAGCTATATTTGCTGCATCTTAATCACCATTTTTGAATCCCTAGAGCTGCGGAACAGAGTGAGCTCCCGTTACTTGTCCCAGCTTCTGCCAACCTAGCAGTTCGAAAGCATGTAAAAATGCAAGTAGAAAAATAGGAACCACCTTTGATGGGAAGGTAACAGTGTTCCGTGCAACTGCGGTGTTTAGTCATGCCAGCCACATGACCACAGAGACGTCTTCAGACAACCCTGGCTCTTCAGCTGTGAAACGGAGATGAGCATCGCCCCATAGAGTAGGGAACGACTAGCACATATGTGCGAGGGGAACCTTTATCTTTAATCATCATTTTTCTAAGTAATTAATCCTAAAGGTCCCAACTGTGTCTTATCAGAACCTTGTTTGAAGCTTCTAATCCATTTGCTGATGGGTTCTTGTTGGCTTTTCCTGCCCCATGCTAGCCTTTTCTACATATGGCAACCAGAACTAAGCATCGTATTGTATGCACTGATGAGCTGTAGATACATTGCAGTGTTGTCAGTTATATTCTTAGTACTTTTCCTAATGATCCCTGGACAGAAATCTGTCTTTTCACAATAACTGCACACAAAATCAAGTTTTAGCTGCAAGGCAGAAGGACACGTTTTCCATAAAAATGGTCCCTGGACACCTCCCTCAAGCTGGTTTCCAGTTAGTGTAAAAGAAAACAAAAGTAGATCTGACTGAAATGTATAAAAGAGCTTTTGGGGGTTCTTGTGACCAGAGAGCAGTGGTGAGATTCAGATGGTTCAGGCCGGTTGAAGCGAACTGGTTGTTAAATTTCTGGATGGCCCTCCCCTTCCCTGGAGTCCCCACATGCCCTGTTTTGGCTCCCAGGTCAGTGCAGGGAGGCCTACTAGGCCAAAAACAGTGTGTAGGGGGTGTGGTGCAACACCCCCCACCCTGGTGGCCCATTTTTGCTGCCACGATGCTGCAGGAAGGCCTACAAGGTCCAAAATGGGGCAGAGAGGTGTGTGGCATTCCTCTCCCATGGCCTGTTTTTTGCTCCCAGGAGGCTGCAGGGAAGCCTACTAGGTCCAAAACAGGATGCAGGAGTGTGGCTAGGACCCACCCACAGCCTCCCAGGAGGTTGCAGGGAGGCCTACTAGGCCCGAAACAGGATGCAGGGAGGTTGCGAGGACCTACCCAGGAGGCTACAGGGAGGCCTACTAGACACAAAATGGGGTACAGGGGTGGTGCCCCCACAGCCCATTTTTGCTCCCAAGGGAGTGCAGGAGGCCGAGTGCTGCCTATCACGTCCCCTGGCCATGTCCACCATGGCCATGCCCACCCAACCGGTCATTAGGGCAGGGAACCGGTTGTTAAACTATTTGAATCCCACCACTGCTGGAGAGGAACATTTGGGGTTTGATTAAACTCATCACATGCAACATCCTGATTGGGAATCTTTGATCAGAAACCCCGATCACAAAATCGTTTTCACAAAAACCACGCCGCAGTTTGGAAAAGCTATTGTTCTTAAACAATCTTCCAGGCTAATTGCTTGTTGTGACACCTTGTATATAATCTACACTCAAACACACACACACACACACGAGTCTCATTAACAGTGTCTCATTCCCAGTCAATATTTTAGTCTGTGGTTCCCAGTGCAACACGGTGTTGAGAAGGTGTTATAAATAGCTTCTTATCGCCATCGAAAGCACATGCCTCTGAATTCTAATTAAGTCCCTCATTTGAAACTGACTTACACTGGATTAAATTTTTACTTTGTCTTCACTCTTGCAGTTACAGGATAGGGAAGTCTACCTCCCGCCCTCCCCATCCCAACCTCAGTCCAATGATGACCAATGGATTGGCTGCTGGAAAGATTGAAAATTAATCTTTCGTTGGGAGAAAGGATTGCTGGGTGAGGTTGTTATTGTTCATCTAAAAAAGGTTTTCTCTAGCTTTCTTGCCTTCCCTTCGACACTTTATTCTTCCCCATCTGATTTTGCTGGCAATATAATTATATTAGTTCAAGTAACATGGGGAGGAAGAGGGAGGGGTTTCCTGTCCCCACCCTTTCTGGGAGCATATCTTTATATATAGCTCTGTAGAAAGAATGCAGGGAAGAGCAACCAAGATGATAAAGGGTTTGGTGGCTAAACCATATGATGAATGGTTAAGGGAGCTAGTAGGTATGCCTAGCACCATATGGCATGCACGCCAGAGGTGGCACACAGAGTCCTTTCTGTGGGCACATGTGCCATTACCAGCTGCTCTTCTGATTTCCAGCTGACTAGTGTGCATGTGCACGCTGGTTAGGTGGTCTTTGTGGGCACCAGAGTGCCACAAAGCGGCCTGAAAATAGCCCCCAAACCAGCCAAAACCAGCCAAAAAACAGGTTGTTTTCCAGACTGTTTTCGAGGCCGTTTCTGGTGGCCGCAAAGACCAGCTGACATGCCAGAAACCAGAAGAGCAGCTGGTGATGGTGTGAAAATACCCCCCAAAACAGTCTGAAAATAGCCAAGAAAACAGCCAAAACCAGCCCAAAAATAGGCATATGCACGCCAGCCAGCTGGTCTTTGGGTTACCCGCACTCTGCTATGTGCACATGCATGCACATGCATGCACGTTCCAGTTTGGGCAGTCAGTGCCGAAAAAGTTTGCCATCACTGGCCTAGCCTATCACAGAGATGACACAATCGCTTTCCTCTAGTACTTGAGGGGCTGTCATAGAGAAGAGCGGTTTGGCTTATTCTCCAAAGCACCTGAGAGCAGGACAAGAAGCAATGGGTGAAACTCGTCGGTGGGAGATCTAACCTAGAATGAAAGGGAGACACGATAGCATCTTCCAATACTTGAAGGGCTGTCGTGGGGAAGAAGCATAGATTGATGCTCCATAGCCCTTGAGGGCAGGACAAGAAGCAGTGAGCGGAAGCTTGTCAGAGGAAGATGCAACCAGGAACTAAGTAGAAATTTCCTGAAAATAAATCCGTGGAACAGCCTGCCTCCTGGAGTGGTGGGTGCTCCATCGCTGGAGGTCTTCCAGAAAAAAAATTGGTTGGCCATTTATGTGGGATGCAATAAGATCTAACTTGGGCAGATGGTTTTCTCTCCCTCCCCCTCCCTCTCTCCTTCCCTCTCTCTCCCCGCTCTCTCTTTCTCCCTCTCTCTTTCTGTTTCTTTCTCTCTTAATTATCCCCCCCCCGGACGCCCAGTCTACAATACTGTTTTTCAACCTTGGCAATTTTCAAATGTCTGAACTTCTGAACCTCTGAACTCCCAGAATTTCCCACCCAAACGTTCTGGAAATTCTAGGAATTGACGTCCAGACATATTTAAAGTTTTGAATGTAGAGTGCTAGTTCTGAAAAATTAAGGCGTCAACTTACAACCAATTTCTCTTGCTGAGCGGGACATTTGTTAAGTGAGCTTTGTCCCGTTTTATGACATCTCTCGCCATATTTGTTAAGCGAATCACTGCATTTGTTTAATTGGTAACATGGTTGATAAGGGAATCCAGCTTCCCCATTGACTAAGCTTCCCAGAAGGTCGCAAAAGGGGATCATGTGATTCCCCGGACCCTGCAACTGTCCTCAATAGGAATCAATTGCTAAGCATTTAACTTTTCATCACATGACTATGGGGATGCTGCAACAGTTGTAAGTGTGAAAAATGGCCATAAAGTCACTTTTTCAGTGCCCTTTTTATGAACCTGTAATCCCTTAGTTTGAGGTAGAGTTGGGGTATCCATATACATCCATCTATCTCAGGGGTGTCCAAACTTGGGAACTTTAAGACTTGTGGACTTCAACTCCCAGAATTCCCCAGCCAGCTGGCTGGGGAATTCTGGGAGTTGAAGTCCACAAGTCTTAAAGTTCCCAAGTTTGGACACCCCTGATCTATCTGAAAGAGAGGGGAAGGGAGAGTGGGTGGGTGGGGAGAGAGTTTTGATCTAGTTTTGTATATTTTCAAAGTTTTATGGTATAGTTTCCATGATTGCAAACTGCCTAGACCTATGATGGTGAACCAATGGCATGTATGCTTGAAGTGGCACACGAAGCCATGTCGGCTGGCACACGTGGCATCGCCCGTTCCACTTTTGGGTTTCTGGTGCACATGCATATGTGATGATCAGCTGTTTTTTTGCATTTGTGGCATGCATCAGTGCTGGAAACTGGAAGAGCTCGTCTTCCAGTTTCCGTGGTGCGCACGTGTACCGGCTAGCTGATCGTCGCGCGTGCATACACACCAGTAGCCAGAAGACAAGCTGGCTGGTGCACAATGCACATGCCGGAAACTGGAAGTTCATTTTCTGGCGCACACATGCCCATTTGACAGCTTGTCTTCTGGGGCGCGTCCCCAATGAGCACACACACACACACACACACACACACACACACACTCCTTTTGTGGCACTCGTTGCCAAAAAGGTTCACCATCACCTAGACTATAATTAGGACACTACATTCATTTGTGAAATAGACGTGTATGTGCTTACATTCTTGCATACACCCATAGATATATGCATAAGTATAAAATTGTAGTATACTGTATGTATTATATGCAGTATTTATTGTCCAATGTTGAAGATTTCTAAGATTGGCTTGATTAGGCTAGAGAAGAGCTAGCCTACATAAAAAGCCTTCTGTGTTTTCCCCATCTTTTCCATACGTGGCACACTTTCCATCTCTTGATTTATGACTTTTAGAAGTAATATATTGCTCAAATATTCTTCAGTCCTTTTCAGATTAATTGTCTGTTCGGGATATAATCAGGAAAAACAAATTGCTGCATCATCTCTTTTATCGTAAAAACATGTTTGTTGCTATCTCAGACAGAGGTAATGGTTCTTTTATCCCATTCCTTATGTAATTGGTAGGCAGGCAATTTATCTGATTTATTGCCTTTATTTCTGTTTGATAAAGTTCTGGGTTTTGTAGATCTTTCCCTTTTTAACTTCTGATAAATCTAGTCGTTTCACATTGTTTTAATCCTTTGTTCTAAAATTCAAGATTGGATTAAGTTGGTGCTTGATTCTAATCTTTTCAAACATTCAGTAGTATTTCCTTTTGTTTTTGCCTTTCTTTTGATTGGATGTCAGACAGATAGACAAACTTCTCACAAAAGCTTTATTGTGGTTCCCTACAATAAATAAGGGAATCCCAAGTCTAGATTATTATTTCAAAAAGACTAGCCCAGGAGCTAAATTGATTTGAAAGACACTCTTTAGTTCTTGATGACATTTCAGTTTAGCATCTTCTTGTAATATCTCCAGGTTACTAACAGTGAGGATAATTAACCAGTGGAATGGCTTGCCTTCAGAAGTTATGGGTGCTTCGTAACTTAAGAAAAGACTTGTCTGGAATGGCATAGGGCAGTGATGGCAAACCTATGGCACGCATGCCACAGGTGGCACACGGAGCCATTTGTCAGGGCACGCGAGGCACTGAGTTCACCCTTTTTTAAAGCCATTTTTCGCCCTCCCCAGGCTTCAGAGGCTTTATGGGAGCCTGGGGAGGATGAAAAGAGCCTCCCCCACCCACCCCGGAGGCCCTCTGGAGGCTTCATGAGCTTCCCTGAAGCCTCCGGAGCACAAAAAACCACCCCTACGGGCAAACCGGAAATTCAGAAATGGACTTCTGGTTTGCTTGGAGGATCGTTTTGAGCACTCTGGAGGCTTCAGGGAAGCCTCTTGACAGTCCCTGAAGCCTTCGGAGCGCTTAAAACGACCCTCCGAGCAAACCGGAAGTGACTTCCAGTTTGCTCGGAGGGTCGTTTTAAGCGCTCCGAAGGCTTCAGGGAAGCCTCTTGAAGCTCCCTGAAGCCTTCGGAGTGCTTAAAACGACCCTCCGAGCAACCGTTTGCTCAGAGGGTCATTTTGACTGCTTTGGAGGCTTCAGGGAAACCTCCTGAAGGTCCCTGAAGCCTCCGGAGGGCTTCCGGGGGGGGGGGAGGCTGTTTTCACCCTTCCCATGCTCCTATAAAGCCTCTGGAGCCTGGGGAGGGCGAAAAAAGCATGCAAAAATGGGGGGGGGGTCATGCCTGTAGTGCGTGCATGCGCACTGGGGGGGGGTCGCACATTGCTTTATGGATGTGGCAAGCCTGCACACGACCCCCCTGCGCTCCCCCCCACTTATGGAATGCGAGCCAAAAAAGGTTCGCCATTGCTGGCATAGGGTCTCCTGCTTGAGCAGGGGATTGGCTAGAAGATCTCCAAGGTTCCTTCCAGGCTTCAACACTGGGTGCTATCTAACAAAATGAAATTCAATGGTGAAAAAAGTAAGGTGTTACATTTAGGCAAGAAAAACAAAATGCACAGGTACAGTATAGGTGGTACCTTGCTCAAAAGTAGTAACTGTGAGAGGGATCTTGTAGTCCTAGTGGACAACCATTTAAATATGAGCCAGCAGTGTGCAGCAGCTGCCAAAAAAGCCAACACAGTTCTAGGCTGCATAAACAGAGGGATAGAATCAAGATCACGTGAAGTATTAATACCACTTTATAAGGCCTTGGTAAGGGCACACCTGGAATACTGCATTCAGTTTTGGTTGCCCGAGGTAAAAAAGATGTTGCGACTCTAGAAAGAGTGCAAAGAAGAGCAACAAAGATGATTAGGGGACTGGAGGCTCAAACATATGAAGAACGGTTGCAGGAATTGGATATGTCTAGTTTAATGAAAAGGACTAGGGGAGACATGATAGCAATGTTCCAATATCTCAGGGGTTGCCACAAAGAAGAGGGAATCAACCTATTCTCCAAAGCACCTGAGGGTAGGACAAGAAGCAATGGGTGGAAACTAATGAAGGAGAGAAGCAACTTAGAACTAAGGAGAAATTTCCTGACAGTTAGAACAATTAATCAGTGGAACAATTTGCCTCCAGAAATTGTGAATGCTCCAACACTGGAAGTTTTTAAAGAAGATGTTGGATAACCATTTATCTGAAGTGGTGTAGGGTTTCCTGCCTAGGCAGGGGGTGGGACTAGAAGACCTCCAAGGTCTCTTTCAACTCTGTTATTCTAATTTACTTCCAACTCTATTCTGTAACTAATTAGTCTGTATCTCATTTTTAAAACTTGACTTTGATTTTCAGAGAACAAGGCTAGTAATCCATGTCTGAGCACACAGCATTTACACCCAAGTTTTTCTCTGTCTCCGAATTTCTCTTTGTTTTGTTTTTTAAACTAGGTTTTCTTCTCTTGCTGTAATTGTGATTTCAGTACCAGGGACAGCTCTGAGTCCATTCCAAGGTGACCACTGGCTCTGTAATTTGCACATTTGCTGCTCTTTCCTTTGTTTTCAGACATTTCGGATATAGAACTATTTTTCTTGTTTATGGCTTTTAAAAAAAAATCTCTCTCTAAATGTAAATTGCATGTTTGCTTTTTGCAGTCTTGCTTTTTATTGTTAGATCATTCTTCTCTCCATTAAAGAGTTGTTTACTCCTGCATACTAAATTTGAAAAGCATCTTCATGCATTTGGTTTTATCAAACAACAATGACAACACTTGGGGAATGTTATTAAAAGTTTCTTCATTCTCCTCAAAGGATGTCTTCTAATGGGTCATTTGTTTGATTCTCGGCCTTTTGGCTAAGATCAAGAGTAGTTTCTTAGTTATTCCTCACTTGAACTTAAAAGAAGTGCTTATAATATTCACATTTCGGTTTTCTTCAGTGCAAATTGAGTTATTTAATGCAGTTACTTGGCGGCACCTTTTTAATAACTTACAAACTAACTCCTGTGGATATTCTAATTTGTTTTTGCTTTTAATGGAGGAAACATGTGGTTCTTTTAAATAAACGTCGGCTCTATTCTCTTCACATTTCAACTGCATCATATATTAAGTAATAGACAGACATGGTTTGGGGTTTTTGTCTCTGGTTTTAGGTTTTTTTTTTTTTTACAGATACTCAGGGTTTGTTGTTGTTCAGTCACTAACTTGTATCTGACCTATCATGACCCCATGGACCACACAGCATGCCAGGCTCCTCTCTCCTCTACTGACTCCCAGGGTTTGCCCAAATTCATGTTCATTGCATTTATGACACTATTTAACCATCTAGAACAAAGGATACATTTCCTAATGGTGAGAGCAATCAACCAATGGAACAGCTTGCCTTCAGACGTTGTAGGTGCTTCATCACTGGAGGCTTTCAAGAAGAGATTATATGGCCTTTTGTCTAAAATGGTATAGGGTCACCTGCTTGAGCAGGCGGTTGAACTAGAAGACCTCCAAGGTCCCTTCCAACTCTATTATCCTATGTTCCATGTTCACCATCTGCCACCCCCTTCACCTTTCACCTTCTATTTTTTACAACATCAGGTTTTTTTTCCAAGGAGTTCTCTTCTTATCTGGTGGCCAAAGAATTTGAGCTTCAGCTTCAGGATCTGTCCTTCCAAAGAACATTCAGTGTTGATTTCCTTCAGGATCTACTGATTGGATCCCCTTGCAGTCCAAGGGACTCTCAAGAGTTTTCTCCAACACCGCAATTTGAAAGCATCAATTCTTCAGTGCTTAAGAAAGTTACATTGGTCCGACTATCACAGCCGTACATCACTACTGGGAAAACCATAGTTTTGACTATCTGGACCTTTGTTCACAAGATGATTCATCATAGAATAAGAGAGTTGAAAGGGACCTTGGAGGTCTTCTAGTCCAACCCCCCGCTTAGGCAGGAAACCCTACACCACTTCAGACAAATGGTTATCCAAACTCTTCTTAAAAACTTCCAGTGTTGGAGCGTTCACAACTTCTGGAGGCAAGTTGTTCCACTGATTAATTGGTCTAACAGTCAGGACATTTCTCCTTAGTTTTAGGTTGCTTCTCTCCTTGATTAGTTTCCATCCGTTGCTTCTTGTCCTTCCCTCAGGTGCTTTGGAGAATAGCTTGACTCCCTCTTCTTTGTGTCAGCACCTGAGATATTGGAGCACTGCTATCATGTCTCCCCTAGTCCTTCTTTTCATTAAACTAGACCTACCCAATTCCTGCAACTGTTCTTCATATGTTTGAGCCTCCAGTCCCCTAATCCTCTTGGTTGCTCTTCTCTGCATTCTTTCTAGAATCTCAACATCTTTTTTACATTGTGGCGGCTCTCTGCTATCCTCAGGGGGAAATGCCTTAAAATATATATAGGCAAAAAGAGACAATGTGATAGAATTCCATGCCATGTTCTCCATGGGATGAAATCATTTGATCCGGCCTTGGTTTCATATCCTAGTTTCAATCTGATTACATTATAGCTAGCCAGTTATTTAATGATATCCATGATTTGAAAGATACTGAGAAATTCACCTAATGAAGGAAGGCTTGGAATAGAATACATGGAGAGGTAAACCCTCATTTGCATGACTACTAGACGGAGGAGGTACTATGTGAAGTGAACATTGTTTTCCATGTCACATCAAAATTAATAGAGAGAAAAAGAAATTGGTCCCTAAACCCAACCTTTCTATAAATGCACCAGTTACTGTTTATGTGCCAAATTAAATATATGAATTATCTGGTAAACTTCTATTTAATATCTATTTATATTTATTTGTTTATTTACTAGCTGAATACCTGTGCTCCGCAATGAAACTATGTGATCGGGCTTGATAAATCGACACTTGCAGCTTGAAAATTAATGAGTAGTTACGATCGGCCTCTCCTCTCCCCTTCTCTTCCTCAGGCTTGCCCCACAGAAGCCTCCCCTATCCTGTCCCCTTCACTCCCTCAGCCTTGCCCCACAGGAACCTCTCCTATCCTATCCCCTTCTCTCCCTCAGGCTTGTCCCACAGAATCCTCCCCTATCCTATCCACTTCTCTCCCTCAGGCTTGCCCCACAGAATTCTCCCCTATCCCATCCACTTCTCTCCCTCAGCCTTGCCCCACAAAAGACTGTCCTATCCAATCTCCTTCTCTACCTCAGCCTTGCCCCTAAGAAACCTCCCCTATCCCATCCCCTTCTCTCCCTTAGCCTTGCCCCATAGAATACTCCCCTATCCCAACCCCTTCTCTCCCTCAGCCTTGCCCCACAGGAACCTCTCCTATCCCGTCTCCTTCTCTCCCTCAGGCTTGCCCCACAGAATCCTCCCCTATCCTACCCCCTTCTCTCCCTCAGGCTTGCCCCACAGAATCCTCCCCTATCCCATCCACTTCTCTCCCTCAGCCTTGCCCCACAAAAGATTGTCCTATCCCATCTCCTTCTCTACCTCAGCCTTGCCCCAAAGAAACCTCCCCTATCCCATCCCCTTCTCTCCCTCAGCCTTGCCCCACAGGAACCTCTCCTATCCTGTCCCCTTCTCTCCCTCAGCCTTGCCCCACAGGAACATCTCCTATTCTGTTCCCTTTTCTCCCTCAGACTTGCCCCACAGGAACCTCTCCTATCCTATCCCCTTCTCTCCCTCAGGCTTGCCCCACAGAATCCTCCCCTATCCCATCCACTTCTCTCCCTCAGCCTTGCCCCACACGAACTGTCCTATCCCATCTTCTTCTCTATCTCAGCCTTGCCCCAAAGAATCCTCCCCTATCCTGTCCCCTTCTCTCCCTCAGCCTTGTCCCACAGGAACCTCTCCTATCCTGTCCCCTTCTCTCCCTCAGCCTTGCCCCAAAGGAACCTCTCCTATCCTGTCCCCTTCTCTCCCTCAGCCTTGCCCCACAGGAACCTCTCCTATCCTGTCCCCTTCTCTTCCTCAGCCTTGCCCCACAGGAACATCTCCTATTCTGTTCCCTTTTCTCCCTCAGACTTGCCCCACAGGAACCTCTCCTATCCTGTCCCCTTCTCTCCCTCAGACTTGTCCCACAGGAACCTCTCCTATCCTGTCCCCTTCTCTCCCTCAGCCTTGTCCCACAGGAACCTCTCCTATCCTGTCCCCTTCTCTCCCTCAGCCTTGTCCCACAGGAATCTCTCCTATCCTGTCCCCTTCTCTCCCTCAGGCTGCCCTCTAAACTCCCAGCCAGCAGGCCGGATGAGTCACGTGCTGGCCACGGCCACATCCAAGTGGCAGTTTTCCGGTTGGGAGAGGGAGTAGAATTTCTAACTCCTCAGCATCAGAGCGTGTTAATAATAACATAACAAATATTAATGATTTGATGGTCATTTTGAAAAATTCTTTCTAAGCAAGCACCTAGAAGCCAAGAGAAACATTCATGCCACATTTCAAATTTGTAGGCTTTATAGTTCTGCAGATTTTAATGATCCGGCGTGAGTGGTTTTTAGTTTTATGTACAGTATATATACAGTAGATTATCCATAATGATATTTGTTCCAAGATAAGGCCTGAGGAACCCCTCAAAAGTTTATGCTAGGGAAAGACTTCCAGGTGCACATTTGATTGAATGCAAATACCCCTTAAATGTGAAGAACTATGATTAGCTTGAACTTTGATTGCTAATATATTCCATCACCCTGGTTTCCTGCAAAAATGGTGAAGAAATCAATCTAGTTTGAATAATTATTTTTCTCTTAAAAAGAAAGAAAGAAAGGGTCTGTACTGAATACCACTTAAATGGTTTCTCTGCTTAGCATAATATGTTTATAGATGTTGGCATCTACTTTTGAGCAACCAACTCATTCTTCCTTGGCATCCTATGACTGGCACAGTCACAGTGTTCATTTTGTGAACTTCCGCTCTTTCTTTCTGATATTATCCTTCTACTGTAATCTTTACTTATCCCACTTTTAAAGCCAGCATGACTTGTGAGAACAAAAGGATAACATTTAAAATGTCATTTAGGTGAAAAGAGAATTGATTGACATCATTATTCTGCATCATTCAAAGTTTTCTCCAAAATATAGGAAAATCCTTATCGTGTGCATTTTGAATGACAGCTGTAGGTTTCTCCTATGCTGGGAGGGGGACCCTAGCCCCCCAAAACCCAACAACTGGAGAACAATGCCAACCATCGTTCTATCAGTGGAATGGCTTGCCTTCAGAAATTGTAGGTGCTCCAAACTCAACGGAGGTTTTCAAGAAGAGATTGGAAACCATTTGTCTGGAATAGCAATTGCACTTAGACTTATATACTGCTTCATAGTGCTTTTACAGCCCCCTCTAAGCAGTTTACAGAGTCAGCCTTTTGCCTCCAACAATCTGGGTCCTCATTTTACCCACCTCGGAAGGATGGAAAGCTGAGTTAACCTTGAGCCTGGTGAGATTTGATCTGCCAGACTGCTGGTAGCTGGTCATCAGCAGAAGTAGTATTCAGAACTGCACTCTAACCATTGTGCCACCGCGCCGGAATGATATAGGATCTCCTGCTTGTGCAGGACTTTGGATTAGAAGACCCCCAGGGTCCCTTCCAACTCAGTTATTCTGTTATTTCTCAATGCTAATGTCACTAGTCTCTTGCACACAAATAACCCTCACCACATCTTGTGACACAAAGAATCACCACTTCTGTATCCTTCATTTCTTTGCAGGAATTGTTGAGCTGTAGTTGCTGGTGACAATGGTGATTTTGTGGTTGCAGTGTGACACCCACACCCTGAAGACCTTATTACTCTTTGAGTAGGATCGTGCTTGGCATTGCCCCATGAGTTCACTCTTAGCTTCTTCCTGATTGAGGCATCTAGATATTGGATCACGAAACAGAATTGATGTGACTAGCCCAAGGCTGTGGAGCTGATTTGAGAGAATTTATGCAGGAATTGTTGGGTAATTTTTTTCAACTAGGTTGGCGAAAGCTTCAATGTGACTGCACCCAAGATGCATTTTTTTTTATTTACGACTTAAAATATTTCAGAATAAAAAATTTTAAGACCAGATCACAGCAGTGCAGTTTCTGGACAGCTTATTTGACTTGAGTTATCTCTTATATATCTCTGGAGATGTTTGAATAATGATTTTGGAGTTAGAGTAAAAGCATGGAGAAAGGAAAACATAACAACAGGACCAAGCAAAACAATGTAGAGCTTTAAAAAAATCACCTGTTCATTTACTATAAGTAAATCTGCATTTCATTATTGATTTGTAGATATGTGACTTTTAAGGCATTGCTCTTGCCTTGATCCAGGGGTTGGCTGCTACCAGCATTACTGCTGGTCAGCAGGCAAAAAATTGTCAGGTCTCAGTATGTCCAGTTTGTAGGAGAAAGAGAGATTCTCCTTGTGCACTACTGGGCAAGGCTGTGGAGAAAGCGAGCAATCCAAGACGTTTTCCTGACCTTCTCTGTAGATTAGGAGAGTGACCTTAAAAATCACTTTCAAGTAGTGTGTGTGTGTGTGTGTGTGTGTGTGTTGGAGCCAAGTCCAGCACTGCTGTTTTCCCTATTCCTTCAAAATTAACATTTACCAAGGCAACGGTGAGCCCACTCAGCAAGAAGCTGGTTGGTTTGGCAGACTGTAGCTCATCAGAAGTATTTGTGCCTGTCACCTAAAGCCATGAATCACCTAGCAACAAGCGAATTAGACACCTTTTGCAAATCCTGCAAAAGAGGTAAAGCCTCCCCCCCGCCACACACACACTACTGCTATTAGAAGGCCATTTTTATCATTTGCAGAAAAAAAATCACTCTTTGTTTTAAAGCCTTCCTTCCTTCCTCCCTTCCTTTCTCTTTCTTTCTTTCTTTCTTTCTTTCTTTCTTTCTTTCTTCCTTCCTTCCTTCCTTCCTTCCTTCCTTCCTTCCTTCCTTACCTCCCTCCCTCCTTCCTTCCTAACTACCTTTCTCTTTCTTTTTTCCCTTCCTTCCTTTTTCTTTCTTTCTTTTTTTCTTTCTTCTATTCCTTCCTTCCTTTCTTTTTCTTCCTTCCTTCCTACCTACCTTCCTTCCTTCCTTTCTCTTTCTTTTTTCTTTTTTCTCTTTTTTCTTTTTTCTTTCTTTCTTTCTTTCTTCCTTCCTTCCCTTCCTTCCTTTCTTTCTCTAGTCCAACCCACTGCTCAAGCAGGAGACCCTATACCTGTGAAAACGAACCTATGGCATACGTGCCACAGGTGGCACTCGGAGCCAGATCTGAGGGCATGCAAGACATTGCCCTATGTCAACTCCAGCTTGCATGCATGCACTGGCCAGCTGATTTTTGTCCTTCCAGAGGGTGGGGGAGGCCATCCTCCCCCTCCCCCTGTTTCAAGAAAGCCTCTGGAGCCTGTGGATGGCAAAAAACAGGCCCAATGGGCCTACCAGAAGTTCGGAGGCTTCAGTGAGGCCTGTGCACATGCGCAGGGGAAAGCAGGGGGGTTGTGCGTGCATGTGCGGGGGAGAGCATTGCATTATGGTTGTGGGCATGCACGCATACCCTTTTGGCACCCAAGCAGAAAACTGCCCTATACCATTCTTTACTTATTTTTTATTTATTATTATTATTATTTGTCAAGCATGTATAAGATAACAGATATAAGTATAAACATGATTATGAATACATGAAATGGATACGAATAAATGGAGACATTCGGACAGGGACGGTAGGTACGCTGGTGCGCTTATGCATGCCCCTTACAGATTTCTTAGGAATGAGGTGAGGACGACAGTAGACAGTAAGGTTAAAGTTAGGGGGGTTGAGGATGTTACAACAGAGTCAGGTAGAGCATTCCAGGCATTGACCACTCTGTTGCTGCTCTGTCATATTTTCTGCAATCGAGTTTGGAGCAGTTTACTTTGAGTTTGTATCTATTGCGTGCTCGTGTATTGTTGTGGTTGAAGCTGAAGCAGTCGTTGAGAGGTAGGACGTTGCAGCAGACAATTTTGTGTACTACGCTTAGGTCAGATTGTAAGCAGTGTAGTTCCAGGTTGTCCAAGACCACAATTTCAAGCCTGGTGGCATAAGGAATTCTGTTGCGAGCAGAGGAGTGGAGGACTCTTCTTGTGAAATATCTCTGCACTCGCTCAATTGTATTAATGTCCGATATGCAGTTCAGGTTCCAGACAGATGAGCTACGTTCAAGAATTCTGAACAAATAGCTGTCCAGTCTCTTCTTGAAAACCTCCAGGGATGAAGCACCCACAACTTCTGAAGGCAAGCCATTCCACCAATTAATTGCTCTGACAGTTAGGACATTTTCCATTCGTTCTAGTTTGGTTCTCTACTTGAATAGTTTCCATCATATTGCTTCTTGTTCTGCCTTCAGGTGCTTTGGAAAATACATCGACCCCCCCCTCCTCTTGGTCACAGCCTCTCAAATATTGGAAGACTGCTATCATGTCACCCCTTGTTCCTCTCTTCATTAGACTAAACATACCCAATTCAGCAACTAAATGATAATGCATTCTGAGATGTTTTTAAACATCTCAGAATGTATTAAAGGTGTTTTAAAGATGTTTTAAAGATGTTTTAAAGTATGTTTTAAAATACATACATTTAAAGAATGTATTAAAGACATTTTAAAAATATGGCTTGTGTGTATTGGTTTCAATATTGAATACCTTGAGCTCAATAAATGCTTTGTTTAAGAATAGGAAGAAAGAGAGCAAGCAATGGTCAAACAGGCAGCTCATCTTCTGTTTAACATTTTTATTGAGTTATGAGACAAAATAAGATACAAAATACAAAAGGAAATAGGAAAGTAGTGGGGAAGAAGAGGAGAAAGAAGTGAGGAAAGATTAGTAAAAAGAATAAGAAGCATTGACTTCCATCTCTCTCTGTTGCGGTAAAATAAGGCATTAACATCAAATCACAACTTTTAGTTTTTTTTCATAATAATATAAACTAGCCATTTCTATAAAGATCTGTCATCTAATCGGTAAAAACCAAAATCAAAGTTTCATGGCATATATATATATATATATATATATATATATATATATATATATATATATATATATATATATATATATATATATATATATATATATATATATATATATATATATATATATATATATATATATATATATATATATATATATATATATATATATATATATATATATATATATATATATATATATATATATATATATATATATATATATATATATATATGTTTTCTGAGGTTTTCGCGGGTGTTTGTATGTATGTCTTTGGTTGTTCGGGTTTTCTCCCGTGTAGAGACCCGCGGGAGAAAACCCGAACAACCAAAGACAGACAGACAGACATACATACATACATACATACATACATACATACATACATACATACATATATATATATATATATATATATATAGTTAATTTGTTAACATTTAATTTTGTCTTTTCAGAATCTTTAAATTCTGAAGTAGGAAGCTTTAAATGAATTGCAACAAAGCTTGTCAAAGCATCTAATCCAGCTTGCTTTCCATAGTTTGGGACTTTTGTGTCACAAGAATACAGAATAACAGAGCTGGAAGGGATCTTGGACCTAATCCAACACACACACACACACACACACACACACACACACCAGACTCAAGTAGGAGATCCTACATTGTTCTGGACAAATAGCTGTCCAACCTCTTCTTAAAAACCTCCAGTTTAACACAAAAATAGTTTGTCACAGAAGCAACTGCCTGTGAAGGCTCCTGGATTGGGACTGAAGGTGGAAGCTGTATGCTCCATCCCATATTTGAGTAGACCAGGTTGCCCTGATAGACTGGTCTCACCAGAAAAAACTGTCAGGGTAATGATGATTTAATAGCTGACCAGCTGCTGTAATGTTGTAATGCTGTAAGGCTGTAATACTGAAATGATGATGCAATGGGAATCAGCAAGGTTATTTAACTTATCACTTTAAGAGGCTGCATATATAAATGAGATCCTGTGAGGGTGTTTCTGTCTCTCTCCGTGTGTGCTTCCATGCTGTAGTTGATGATTGATTGCCTGACTTTGCCTAGTACATGTATGTATATATTCCTTGTCGATAAACCACTATTTGAAAGACAAAACTCTGTTTACTGTATTTTTGCTTCTGGGTTGTCTCAAAATAGTCACATTGCGCACACTCTAACAAAAACTCTCCAGTGATTTAGCACTCACAACATGTACTAGGCAAAGTCAGGCAATGGAATTAATTAATTTCATTGATTAATTGCTCTCACTGTCAGAAAATTTCTCAGTTGAGAAATTTTGAGAAATCAAAGAGTTCTAGGTTGCTTTTCTCCTTGATTAGTTTCCATCCATTGCTTCTTCTCCTGCCTTCTTGTGGTTTGGAGAATAGGTTGACCCTCTCTTCTCTGTGACATCCCCTCAAAGAGTGGAAGACAGCTACCAATGCACCTCAATTCTTTCTCTTCATTAGACTAAACATACCCAGTTCCTGTGATGGTAAAACTTCATCCATTCTTGGAAAAAATTCACGCTTCTTTCCTGTCAAGCAATCTTTCCTTTGGGTCAACCAAAGCTTTTCCCAGTGCAATGGAATTTCATCCCCTTCCCTTGTTCGACATGCTTTCACAAAGAGGAATTGCTGTAGAGGCATGATGGTGAACCTATGGCACATGTGCCACAGTTGGCATGCATACCACTCTCTGCGGGCACGGCAGCTGTCACCCCAGCTTAACTCCACCATGCATGCGTGCATCTCCTACTGGCCAGCTGGTCTTTGGATCACTGTTGCGCATGCGCAGGGCACATATGGGGTCTGTGCATACACATGTGTGGGGTTGGGGCGCATGCATATAGGATGCTCACATTGCATTTTGGGGAGCTTGTGCAGCATCCCCTCCTGTATTGGGCCTGGAAGGCCTCCCGCACCCACCTGGAAGCCAAAAATGGGCTGGAGGGCATGCTGTTGTGTGGGCACGCACGCACTTACAGCATGCAACTACAAAAAAGGTTAGCCATCACAGCTTTAGAGCATCTAAGGAGGATAACTCGCATTGTTGTTTAACCAGTGTCCTGTGGTCTTCCCATGGCATGCCTCTTCAATTAGTCCTAGACCGGAGCAAATGAGTAACAACCCTGCCATAGCCGTACATTTGAAATGGCTAGAGATTTCCTAGCCTAGAGATGTCACATTGCTGGTTGAATAAGAGAGTTTGGTCCTTTTTTGGGGGGGGGAAGCTTCTCTTTAATTAATCATGGATACAGAGTGCTGTTGCAATCAGCTTGTTATAGCATTTGATTAATAGCCACTGCTGATTTGGGAATTGTGATTCAGGGAGCAAGTTCACATCTGGCACAGCATGTTACTTACACCTTCATTTTTGTTATGGTTGTAGTGTTGGCTCCTAAGTCTTCTGCGAAGCTCCTGTTTCATAACCCCAGAAGAAAACAAGATCTGATTATAAGGTAGATCAAAATGGTTGCCCCATTTGGCTGTAGTTGCTGGGACAGGAGATCTGATGGCAAGAAGCAGAAGCCATCTGACTGCCATGTTCTCCTACTCTCCTTAATTATTTGGAAGACCCATATATTCTTCTCATGAATGAAGCAAGTCTCCCTTGCTAGTTCCAATAGGGACCAGTAATGTCAAATACAGGAAATCAGGAGTCAAGCACTTCAGATAGGTTCATTGTATGCTAAAGCTCTCTACAAGGATCTACAAGAAGCAAATTGGCAGCAGATAAGAGTCAACAGAATTCAAGAATAGAATAGAATAGAATTCTTTATTGGCCAAGTGTGATTGGACACACAAGGAATTTGTCTTTGGTGCCTATGCTCACTGTTCTGTCTCGTGATTCCAATGAATATGCAGACCCAGGCTTGGCTGTCTCCCACGACTAATTACATAGATAAAGCCACCCCTTGGCTGGGAGTCTAGAAAGTTCTCTTCACAAACACAAGATAACACTTACAGAAGGCTTTTGCAACGGCTTGAATATGGACTGTTGTCTCCTACAAAGATTCCCCTCCCTTCGCTCCACTTATAAACTCTTTGGGAGAGGCCACACCCTTAACTAGCTGTCCCTGCTTCCTTCTATGACGTCTTCTCCACAGCTGTTCCTGTCTCCTATCAATTCGACGTCTACGCACATCAGGGACAACCTCCCTCTTTTCCTCCTCACTGCTCCCTGACTCAGATGCCACCTGGTGGCCAACAGGCTTCTCTAGTTCCTGCTCTGACACCAAACACCTTCCAGAGTCTTCCTCATCCTCCAGAGCAGTCCCATAATGGTCTGAGCTGTCAGAGTCCACCAACAACTCAGCTGGCCGCTGTTGGACCACAACACTCTCAATGTACATAAAAAGACAAGATACATTTGTCAAAAATCATGGTACAACACTTAATGATAGTTATAAGGGTACAAATAAGCAATCAGGAAACAATCAATATCAATATAAATCGTAAGGATACAAGCAACAAAGTTACAGTCCTGCAGTCATAAGTGGGAGGAGATGGGTGATAGGAATGATGAGAAGATTAATAGTAATAGTAATGCAGGCTTAGTGAATAGTTTGACGGTGGTGAGGGAATTATTTGTTTAGCAGAGTGATGGCGTTCGGGGAAAATCTGTTCTTGTGTCTAGTTGTCTTGGTGTGCAGTGCTCTCCCATGGGCAATGCTGTTTTATCTTTATTTAATATCCCATTTTTATTATCTTTTTGTTAGACATAACTCAGGGAACCTATTTAATGCTCTTCCTCCTCCTATTTCCCCACAATGACAACCCTGTGAGATAGGTTAGGCTGAGAGAGAGAGTGACTGGCTCAAAGTCATCCAGTCAACAATTATGCCTAAGGAGACACTAGAACTCATTGCCTCCTGGGGATTGCCCCAAAGTCACCCAGTTGACTTTCAAGGCTAAGCTAGACTAAAACTCACAGTCTCCTCATGATTGGCTCACAGTCACCCAACTGGCTTCCATGCCAAGGGAGGGACTAGGACTCACAGTCTCCTGATGATTGGCCTAAAGTCACCCAACTGCCTGCCATGCCTAAGGAGGGACTAGAACACACTGTCTCCTGGTTTCTATCCTGACGCCTTCACCACTAGATCCAATTGGCTCTACCCTTCTTATCGTGAAGGAGAATTCCATTCCATTCTAATTATTTCCTGTCCTATCCTATTCTAGTCTAGTCTAGTCTAAAATACATTCTCTTCTCTTCTCTTCTCTTCTCTTCTCTTCTCTTCTCTTCTCTTCTCTTCTCTTCTCTTCTCTTCTCTTCTCCTCTCCTCTCCTCTCCTTTCCACCCCATCCTATTCAATTCTAATTCTAGCATGCACCAACCCACACCGCACATGTGGATAATTGCCTCTTGGACCTTTGTGGATTGTCAGCCGATCAGGGATAAAGATGTGGCCAAGTGTTTAAACCGGGCCAAGAACGAGTAGGGTGCAGAAGTGCCCGAGAATAATGGGTAGCCATTAAACAAGAAATACATTTTTTTTGACAAAGAGTGATGAGAAGCCTATTTTCCACCATGTCTGAAAATATTGACAGAACATGACCTTTCCGTTTGCCAGTAGTTTTAGTATGCAAATTGAAGCCTTAAAGTATTACAAAGATTTTATTTTGGCTTTGGTCGAGAAAGAAATACACCCCAATCAAAACATATCCCATCGTTTTTTGCAAGTGGAATGAAAAGTCATTTGTCAAGGTTGATTCCTGGTGACACATTCATTTAGCTTCTTTTGCAACAAGGCAGAAACAGTTTGAAACTTGCATTTTTCCAGGTTGTCTTAGTGGATGCCCATCTCATACAAATCAGATAACCCCGACCATTTTATAAATAAATTTACTGTTCACATACACACATAGCTACTATACGATCAAGAAGAGCAACAGTACTGGGCTAAAGAGATACAGGAAAGAAGCAGGGGGTAAGAAGGTAAATGGCCTGTTCATCAAGGAACCATTCAAGGTGTACCCCCAAACTGGAATGCAACAGCAGAAACTGAATAGCAATAGCACTTAGACATATACCCCTTCACAGTGCTTTTACAGCCCTCTCTAAGTGGTTTACAGAGTCAGCCTATTGCCCCCAACAATCTGGGTCCTCGTTTTACCAACTGGATAAAGAAACTAACAGTAGCGTGTGAACATATAGCACCACAGATGAACCAACTAGAGCCCTGATGGCAGAATGGTTAGAATGCAGAATTGCAGGCAAATTCTACCCACAATCTGGAGTTCAGTCCTGACAGGGCTCAAGGTTGTCTTAGCCTTCCATCCTTCCATCATCAGTAAAAGGAGGACCCAGATTGTTGGGAGCAATAGGCTGACATTGTAAACCACCCAGAGAGTGCTGTAAAGCATTGTCGGGCGATATATAAGTCTAACTGCTATTTTTATTGCTAGCAGCAGGCTCTCACCCGGACTGGCTAACACAGGAGTCAGCAATCCGTGACTCTGGAGCCGCATGTGGCTCTTTCATCCCTCTGCTGTGACTCCCTGTCACCGGTCAGCGCCACAATTGATAGGCCTTTTGGTTAGGACAGGTAGAGGAAAAAGGATGCCATGCTAGGAAGAGATTCTATGGTGGGGAACTGGATTTCCGGTCGGCTCCAGAATTGAACAAGAGGCTTCTGTTTAGAGCCTTTGTGGCTCTTTGAGTGTTTAAGATTGCCGACCGCTAATGGAAGGAAGGACAGTGCTGAAAGACACCCCCCCCCCCAAAGAAGGACCTTAGCTACCAAGCTACAGGTCTAGACAGAGCAGTACTTGAGCACAGCCAGAAGGGCATTGAGAACAACACCAGAAGCTCAAAACACCAGTTTCCTATCCATAGAGTAGTCTCCCAAGGTCTAAGTAGATCAAGCGGAACACAGCCTGGATTGATTACAGGAAAGCCTACAACTCAATTTCTTGTACATGGATCCATGAATGCCTGGTGCCATGCAAAGTCAACAGGATTGGTTTGACGAATATGGCAAAAAAAAAAAATGGATTGTAGAATTGGATGCAACCTATTTAATGATTGCATCACTTAGAATGAAAGTCTTAGTCCCAATTGTCGTAAGTCAAGGACTTCCTGTGCAATATTAAAAACCCAGTAACAACAGTTTTTATAACTCTTGAAAGAACAGCAAGGAAAGAAGCCATTTCACTTTCTTGGGGTAAAAAAAAAATCCCAAAACCAGGGAGTTCCTACTAAAAAGGCCCTGTTTTGTTCATACGTCAATCACATGAAAACTCTAATTCGCCCTTCACTTCAGAGAATTCATGACGAAACGCATCCCAGAGTGGAATGCAGTCCTTTTTAGGTCAAGCACATCATATGCATTCTGCCGAATTTATTGTCTCCTTCCCCTGTAACTTGAACATGAGTTGAATCAAAGCAAATGAAAGCAAAGCACTTACTCCGAAGAACAAAACCAGCGGTGGTATTCAGCCGGTTCAGACTGATTCAGGCGAACTGGTAGTGGCGACCTACATATATGGATAGCGAAGTGGTTGTACCACGCCATTATTTAGAAGTCAGGAACTACCTTATATTGCAAAGCTCTTTCAGAGGTGTGCTTTGCATGAATCACCACAATCATCATCATCATCACCCCTCCCTCCTCCTCCTCTTCCTCCTCCTCCTCCTCCTCCTCCTCCTCCTCCTCCTCCTCCTCCTCCTCCTCCTCCTCCTCCTCCTCTTCTATGTAGTTCAAGGGCATAGCACAGACCTTCTGTGGGTCATTAAAATGTAAAGCCACACACATATAAATGATTTACATCAATATAAATAGTTAATCCATTTATTGATAACACTGCACTGGTTAAATGGGAATTTATATATTGGCAAGGATTTAAGCTTCAGGCTGAAAATAAATATTGCATTCGTTCTTGTTTTTCAGTTTCCTTCTCTCACCCCCCTTTTCCATTAAATTATACAGGGAAGAATTGCATCAGGGCATGAAAAATACTTGACTCCTGATTCACAATCTCAAAGTAATTTTTTTCTCTAAGAACCTATTGGGTGTAATTCTTAGAAAACATGTGATCTGCGAGGATTCATGCTCAGTTGATTCTTCTGATGGTCAAAGACCACAACAAGGGTGGCTCTGAGTAGAAACTCCCCCTTGGGGGGGGACAGACTTGCCCCAGTCGGCCCCCTGAGGAAAGCAAGACTCTTGAATCCATTGGGTTGAATCAAAAGAACTTTTACTGAGAGAAACTGGATGCAGTAAAGTCAGGTGGAATCTGGAGGTTTTGTGCAGAGGACAAAACAATTCTTTCATTTCCCCAAACCCAACTCCCCTGACAAGCCCACCGACAACCAATGTGATGGCGAGAAATTGTTTTGAGAATGCTGAGGTGCTAGGCAGATAACAGTTCATACTCAGGGCACAATGACCTTGGAACCTGGTGAAAACCTGCTGGGAAGAAGTCCATTCCATCTCCAAAGACAGATCCCCTCCCTAATTCCCAAGCGAACAGTGGAAGTGGAAAAAACCCAAACCAGACCAAGATGGCAAAACCAATCAGTTCATAAATTCAACAATATTTAGATGAGGCCAGGATTGAAGAGTTGTTTTTTCACATTGGTCAACTAGGTTCCTCTGGGGCTATCACAGAGAAGAGATGGAAAGTCCTCTCTTGCAACGGTTATCTGATAGCTACTGGCCACAAACCAGAGGTAACACAATATCTTCAAGTTGATTAACAGGGAGACAGCTTAAATTCACGACAAGTGACAGGACTATACTGCATTAATAAGGCCATACTTGGAATACTGTGTCCACAATACAAAATAAGATGCTGAGACCCTAGAAAGAGTGCAGAGAAGAGCAACAAAGATGATCAGCAGTCTGGTGGATGAATTGTATGATGAATGGCTAAGGAAACTAGGTATATTTAGTTAGCCTAATGAATAGACTCATTTAGTTAGACTAATGAAGGACTCACTGGAGAAGAGCCTAATGCTGGGAAAGATTGAGGGCAAAAGAAGAAGGGGACGACAGAGAATGAGGTGTCTGGATGGAGTCACCGAAGCAGTAGGAGTGAGCTTAAATGGACTCCAGAGGATGGTAGAGGACAGGAAGGCCTGGAGGAATGTTGTCCATGGGGTCGTGATGGGTCAGACAAGACTTTGCAACTAACAACAACAGAATGAATAGAAGGCTTACGGGAGACATGATAGCATCTTCCAATACTTGAAAGGCTGTCATGGGGAAGAAGCATAGATTGATTCTCCATAGCATTTGGAGGCAGGACAAGAAGCAATGGGTGGAAGCTTGTCAGCAGAAGATCCAACCTGGAACTAAGTAGAAATTTCCTGACAATTAATCAGCGGAATTGCCTGCCTCACAGACTTGTGGGGTCTTCAAGAAAAGATTGGACAGCCGTTTGACTGAGATGCTATAAGGCTGTGATGGCGAACCTATGGCACGCATGCCACAGGTGGCACATGGAGCCCACTCTGCAGGCCAGCGAGCCATCACCCAGGTCAGTGCCACCACACATAGAGAGCAGATGGAGATCCTCTCGCGCCGAATCTGACCGAACACAGGTAAGAGCCCATTTACGGACCTACCTTGTGGCACTAAGGGTGGCTAAACGTCGATACTATGCCACTCTTATTGAGTCCGCAGAAATCCGCCCTGCCGCCCTGTTTTGGGTGACCCGCTCCCTCCTTTCACAGAGGCCGTGGGAAGCCCCTTTGCAGGGCAGGGCAGAGGAATTTGGGGAATATCTGCAGGATAAAATCGATCGGATCCGGAGCGAATGGGTTTCCTTGAGTGATCTCGGGGAGACACCGGTGGAGAGTCTTGAGGTACCATGCTGGGAGGAGTTTGACTCTGTTGCCGCCGAGGATATGGACAGGTTACGCGGGCGACTGCGGGCCACCACATATTTATTGGACCCGTGTCCCTCCTGGCTTGTACTGGCAGCCTGGGAGGTTACACGAGACTGGCTGCTGGGACTAGTGAACGCCTCGCTGAGGGAGGGGTTCCTACCAGCCGTCTTGAAAGAGGCGGTGGTGAGGCCCCTACTTAAGAGGCCTTCTCTGGATCCAGTAGAGTTAGCCAATTATCGTCCTGTCTCCAACCTTCCCTTTTTAGCGAAGGTTGTTGAGAGTGTGGTGGCGCAACAGTTCCCTCGGCACCTGGAGGAAACTGTCTATCTAGACCCACGCCAGTCCGGTTTCCGGCCCGGGCACAGCACTGAGACGGCTTTGGTCGCGTTGGTGGATGATCTCTGGAGGGCGAAAGATGGGGGTTGCTCCTCCATCCTAGTCCTATTAGATCTCTCAGCGGCTTTCGTTACCATCGACCATGGTATCTTATTGCGCTGGCTGGAGGGGATGGAGGTGGGGGGCACCGTGTTGCGGTGGTTCTCCTCCTTCCTCTCCGGTCGGACACAATGTGTGTTGATGGGGGAGCAGAGGTCAACCCTGAGGTCGCTCACGTGTGGGGTGCCGCAGGGGTCGGTCCTCTCACCTCTCCTGTTCAACACATACATGAAACCGCTGGGCGAGATCATTCGAGGATTCGGAGTTGAGTGCCATCCGTATGCAGATGACACTCAGTTATACATCTCTACCCCGAACCACCCCAACGAAGCCGTCGAGGTGATGTCCTGGTGTCTGGAAGCTGTGCGGGTCTGGATGGGGGACAACAGACTCAAGCTCAACCCTTCCAAGACGGAGTGGCTGTGGCTACCGGCGCCCCGCTTTAGCCAGTTTGCTCCATCTCTGGCCATCGGGGGGGAACAACTACCCCCGGTGGATAGGGCACGCAATTTGGGCGTCCTCCTAGACTCCCAGCTGTCGCTGGATGATCATGTGACGGCCGTGGCTGGGAGGGCGTTCCACCAGGTGCGCCTGGTGCACCAATTGCGCCCCCTACTTGAGCGGGACGCCCTTCGCACAGTCACTCAGGCCCTGGTGACTTCCCGTCTTGATTACTGTAATGCTCTCTACATGGGGCTCCCCTTGAGATGCACCCGAAGGCTCCAGTTGGTTCAGAATGCAGCCGCGCGGACAATCTTGGGGAGTACCAGGTACTCCCATGTAACACCATTTCTGCGCGAGCTGCACTGGCTGCCTGTGGCTTTTCGAGTGCGTTTCAAGGTGCTGATTGTCATCTTCAAAGCGCTTCATTGCTCGGGACCTAGCTATTTGCGAGATTGCATTCTACCCCATACATCCCTACGACCAATCTGCTCACACAGGGAGGGTCTCCTCCGGGTACCCTCCGCTAGACAATGCGGGCAGGCGTTGCCCAGGAGTAGGGCCTTCTCTGTGATGGGCCCAACCCTCTGGAACAAACTCCCCCCTGACATTAGAACTACTGTTGATCTCCGCTCCTTCCGTAAGAAACTCAAGACCCACCTGTTCCGGCTAGCCGGCCTAGCCTAATTAGAATCATAAGTACAATCTATTACTGCCCTTCCTGGATGGCTTTTTAATATTGTAAATTTTGGGGTTTTAATTTGGTTTTAGACTGTTTTTAATTTGAAATGAATTCGGGTATTGCACAGACCGTATGTTTATGTTGGTTGTCTAATGTTTTGTTGTTCTTGCTTTGTTGTTTTATTTGTACTGTCTGTACACCACCCCGAGTCCCTGCGGGGAGAGGGGGGCGGTATATAAATTTAATAAAACTCAAAATTCAAACTCAAACACATGTGTATGGGGCGCAAACTAGACATTTGATTTTCAGGTCTCTGCCATGCATGCGGGAGATGCATATGCATGCATAGGGAGTGGGGGAAACGCAGGGGGCAGTGCCCCCCCCACCCCTCTTTTGGTCCCCAGGAGGCCTGATAGGCCCAAAATAGGCCACAGAGATGTGCAGCACTCCCCCCCCATCCCATTTTTGGTCCTGGGAGGCTTCAGGGAGGCCTGCTAGGCCCAAAATGGGCCACGGGGGTGGGTGGGGGTGTCACACATGCATGCACAGGGGATGGTGGAGTGTGTGGGGGCCTCCATGTGCATGTGCAGGGGGCGTGGGGCATGGGGTGTGTGTCACACGCAAATTGCATTATGGGTGTGCGCACGCAAGGAGAAAAAGCTTAGCCATCACTGCTGTAAGGTCTCTATAAGGAGGTTGGTCTAGAACAGGGGTCCCCAAACCTGGCAATTTTAAGACTTGTGCACTTCAACTCCCAAAATTCTCCAGGCAGCATCGGAGTTGGAGTCCACAAGTCTTAAAGTTGACAAGTTTGAAGACCTCTGGTCTAGAAGGTCTCCAAGATCTCTTCCAGCCCTTTGCTTTTAGGACATAGCTGCCCTCCAAAACTGTCTCCAATCCCCTTTTAAAGTATTCCAAATTAGTATCTATTCCCACTTGGGGGAAAGTGATTTTCTTGGGTTCATTATATGCTGTGTAAAGAAGGGTTCTTTTCCATCTCGCCTAAATCTCTGTTTGCATTAGGGCCTTCAGGATCCTTGGTGTGTGTTAGCTTGATGGTAAAGCTGAATTTGCCTTCACATAACATTCAAAGCATATCTTATAAATTGACGGCGGCCACCTATGTCTGCAAGGAGGGAAGTTAAAAAAATAATGAAGATGTGGTCACCACTATTATTAGTATTGCTGTTGTTAGTTGCGAAGTCGTGTCCGACCCATCGTGACCCCATGGACAACGTTCCTCCAGGCCTTCCTGTCCTCTACCATCCTCTGGAGTCCATTTAAGGTCAGGCCTACTGCTTTAGTGACTCAATCCAGCCACCTCATTCTCTGCCGTCCCCTTCTTCTTTTGCCCTCAATCATTCCCAGCATTGGGCTCTTCTCCAGTGAGTCCTTCCTTCTCATTAGGTGGCCAAAGTAGCCATGAGTATATCTCCTCTAGCACTGACCGGTTTGATTGCCTTGCAGTCTAAATGACTCGCAGGAGTCTTCTGCAGCACCATAGTTCAAAGGCCTCCATTCTTTGGCACTCAGCCTTCCTTATGGTCCAACTTTCACAGCCATACATTGCAACTGGGAAAATGGGGGGAGCATGTGCACATACGCAGGATGGGTGGGGTGCATTGCATTATGAGTGTAGGCATGCATGTGTGTGGTGTTGTGTGCGATTGCAACGTACGCGATTTCGGCACGCGAGGAGAAAACAGTTAGCCATCACTGGTATAGGGTCCCCTGCTTGAGCAGGGGGTTCGACTAGAAGACCTCCAAGGTCCCTTCCAGCTCTATTCTATGTGATTAAAGCCCCAACCTCTGCTCTAGACCAAAAAAAAAATGCAGAGAAAAATCTCTCCAATTCTATGAACTTCAGCAAAGTGAATCCAAGGAAGTTCTCTTCATTCCCTGCATTATCTCTTAATAAAAATTGTGATTTATCCATTCGGGCACGTGCTGCTTGGGTCTCGCCCTTCTTGTTCCTCCAACGCACTCTAGTTTCCAAGAAAAGTGACTTTTGTCACACAGCCTTCCCCTTGTTCAGCATCTGGTGAATTATGGTTTCCCCTCGCTTTTCGTTTTTCCTATCTCCCCCCCCCCACTCCCATAATTAAGTTTTGAATCAGCCCAGGGAGCCTAAAGAGAAAACAAATTCATTTTTCAATAACCTTTAAATAAAAGAGTCTCCAAATCATAGTTGACAGCTAACAGCCAGTAAGCAGAGCAGTTTGGCTGTTGCCGGAGATGCCCTATCAAATGAACGACTCGGGAGGAATGAAATATTGATTAATTCCCTTTTCTTGGCTGTAGTCTTTCAGCACTTAATGATCACATAGATTTGCAGAGGAGGGGGCAGAGGGAAAGGAAGGATCGTTGGGCGGTGATGGTGAAAGGGAGAACGTGCAAATCCTCCAGCAAACGGGTAGAAAGAGTCAGCATTAAAATGGTATAGAATTGTAAATAAAACTCTACAGAAGGAAACAGGATTTTTCAACCTAGGAGCTGTTTTATTCATGTTGGAAGTTGCCAATAACAGACAATGACTCCCATCCCTGAGAAAGGACGGGGGGGGGGGGGCGAACAGCAACGAACCCATCTCAAAAAGGAGAATATTTGTAGCTCAGGGTTGAAATGAGGAGTCCTTGGTGCCCTCCGAGTTTGCTTATTTTCTTGACCCAAATTAGGTAATACCATTGTTGCTGAACATTGATGATGTTGCCTAGTTTGGTTCATCAGACGTCTGCAAGAAAACAAGCAAGCTCAGAGAGCACCAAAGTGTGGCTTGACTCCTAAGTCGAACCTGCTTTCTTAGTTGTTCTTGTCTTTAGGCAGCTCTGTGCAGGCGCACACTGGGAACAGGCTCCAGCTGTTCTTCTGCCTCCCTGCTGTCTACTCCCTCTCTGCCTCCGATGCAGAGCCCTCGTCTGAGCTTTCCTCAGCCCCCAGGACTGGCCTATGTTCCTCCTCCTCCTTCTCCTCCTCCTCCTCCTCCTCCTCCTCCTCCTCCTCCTCCTCCTCCTCCTCTCTTCTGCAATTTTTCTCTGGTAATCCATTCCTACTCCCACAAACCTCCAAAGGCTTCAACAACCCTCTAAAAGGATGCAAATTACCAGCTTTCTGCAAGGTGTATAAATCCTTCCATCCCCCACTATGCTGTCAGAGCTGACGAAGCTTCTTGGATGAGAAGTGAAACATCTTCAAAAGAAAAACAAGAAAGTACAGTTGCCTCCTGAAAAAAGTACCTTTGGGTTTAAAGCAGGGGTGAAAGGCTTTGAAGTCTGCTGCCGGTTTGCTTTGCGCACACATGCGCACCAAACGAGAGCTTTGTGTGTACGTGCATCAGATTAAGAAGCCTTTTCTGAGTCTGCAAAGATAAGTAGAACAGCGAGGGGAGGAACTGCTGTGCCACGTGATTTAGATTGGCAAGACAGCAAGATTTCCTGCTTTCTAGCGAATATAAATCGTGCGGCGCAGCTAATTGTCACACAGCTGATTGTCGGAACTGGTAGTAAAAAAAAATGATTTAAAAAGTTTTAAAAATTTCAGCTTTGCGACAGTCAGCAAATGCAATTTGTAGCATTTTTTAAACTACCAGTTTGGGTGAACTGGTAGCATTTTTTACTACCGGTTCAGATGAACCGGCCTGAACTGGTAGCATTTCACCCCTGGTTTAAAGGATATGGTTAATTATTCTTGTAGTCTTGGGAGTCGACAATTGGTTGCACAAAGTTTCCAGGATTTGCTAAAAGCTCCATCACATTAGGATGAATTATGAGGAATAAAAGAAACTGCCTCACAGCATATTATAGAATCAAGCTTCTCTTCCAGGCAGAAAACACAAAATTGTATAAAGTTGAGAAAAAGAGAATATGAAGTTAAATGGAGTTGCGCTGGATTCTATAACAAATATGGCACTTGTGCTACGTTGCTCATCAGACTTTTCATAATTCCCTCTCTGTTTTGGGGCATTCATGGGGTTGTGCACCTTTTAACTAGCATGTATAACAGTAAAGCTTCAGTTCCACCACCTCTAATTTTAATTAGGAAGCTGAGGAGTCCAACAAACTGATGAAAATGGACACAGTTGGAATGCGTTAAACCAATCATTAATTATAAGGATGATACACATATATAATCATGGATATAATAACAGATGAGTGTGTCTGTTTGTATGATCAACCCTTGTTGACATGTAAAACAAATGTTTATACATCTATTTCTAGCTGGCTATATATAGTAGCTAGCTAGAAAGATAGGAAGATGGATAGCTAGGTAGGTAGGTAGGTAGGTAGGTAGATCAATACATAGATAGATAGATAGATAGATAGATAGATAGATAGATAGATAGATAGATAGACAGACAGACAGACAGACAGACAGACAGACAGACAGACAGACAGACAGACAGACAGACAGACATGGATGGATAGATAGGGATGGATAGATGGATAGATCGATCAATTGATAGGTAGGTAGGTAGGTAGAGGTAGGTAGGTAGATGTCAGAGATGATAGATAGATAGATGATAGATGATAGATGATAGATAGATAGATAGATAGATAGATAGATAGATAGATAGATGATAGATAGATAGATAGATAGATAGATAGATAGATAGGTAGGTAGAAGTCCGTAGATAGATGTAAGAGATGATAGATAAATAGATAAATAGATAAATAGATAGACAGACAGACAGACAGACAGACAGGGATGGATAGATAGAGATGGATAGATGGATAGATCGATCAATTGATAGGTAGGTAGGTAGGTAGAGGTAGGTAGGTAGATGTCAGAGATGATAGATAGATAGATGATAGATAGGTAGGTAGGTAGGTAGGTAGGTAGGAAGAGGTCCGTAGATAGATGTAAGAGATGATAGATAAATAGATAAATAGATAGATAGATAGATAGATAGATAGGTAGATAGGTAGATAGGTAGATAGGTAGATAGGTAGGTAGGTAGGTAGGTAGGTAGGTAGGTAGGTTGATGATAGATTGGATCATAGAGTTAGATGACAGATGATTGATAGATCAGTAGATAGACAAACAGACAGACAATATGTTTCTGTGTGTGAGTGAGTAAGTAATATCCAGATCCAAAGCAGATTAGATATTGCACTATCAAAAATTCCATAAAAAGGAATTTGTGCAGGTGCCTTTCTCACTCCTGCAACTATTTCCTTTTCTGCATGAGGGTTTGGGGGAATTTTCCAAATATTCTACAGCTCTTGGTCATAGGCATTTGGGGAGACAGAGAATCATTAGCAAATGGGAGAGAAATGCAAGCAGCAAGCAGCTTGGGGCCATGTTCTCCTATCTCAAGATTAGCCTGGTTAGTGGAAAAGATGATTGGTTTAGCACTGTTGATCTCATTAGTGACAGGATGCCTTTTGCTTTCCACAAGCCTGTTTACCTTAATTGGATTGCCAAGTGAATCTTGTACACTTTAGATTGAAATGGGACTGCTTACTTCTCCACCCTTTTTACTTAGGCTAATTACTTTGTTGGAGCGGTGAAGAATCCCATTGGTACCTTCTCCATATGTTCCCTACAAAAAGGGTAGACTAATATTGGCTTAGTGGTACAATTCTGCCCTTTGGGACATCCTGGGTGTTCCTTGACATGATACTGAAGAGCAAATGCCTTCTAACGTCCACGCCATGCCAGAAGGATTCCTGCTTTTTCCTACCTCCATCCTTGCTGTTCTGTTCCCAGCAAGGATGTGTCTTCAACAAAGCCATTCGGAATGCAATGTCGTGCCAAGAACACAGGGGTGGGTTCCTGCCAGTTATAACCTCTTCTATAGAAGAGGTTCCATAAATCTACTGTGCCGTTTAGAACCGGTTCCAGCTCCCTCCCCCCACCAGTCCGCACCATGCTTGCTCCTCCCGCTGCTCACTGATTGGCTGGCTCACCAATCACCCCGCCCACCTCTAAGAGTCCTATCTAAACCTTAAAGTCTTAAAGCTGTCAAGTTTGAACATCCCTGGGGGGTTTTTTTCTAAAGGGTTAGGGGGGAAGGTTCTTGTAACTTGATAGCTTTAAGACTTGCACACTTCAATGCCAGAGTTCCTGAGCCAACATGACTGGAAGAGGAATTCTGGGAGTTGAAGTCCACAAGTCTTAAAGCTGTCAAGTTTGAACACCCCTGGGGTTTTTTTTCTAAAGGGTTAGGGGTGCAAGGGTCTTGTAACTTGACAGCTTTAAGACTTGCGTGCTTCAAATGCCAGAGTTCCTGAGCCAACATTTTGGTTGCTAAGCAAGAGCGTTGTTAAGTGAGTTTCACCACATTATACAAGTTGGCCATGCCCACCCAGTCACATGACTGCCAAGCCACTCCCACTCGGTCACATGGCTGGCAAGCCACTCCCACCCAGTCACATGGCCGGCAAGCCACTCCCACAAAGCAGGCCACACCTACAGAAGAGGTTTTAAAAAATTTTGTAACCCACCCCTGCAAGGACAGTACAAAGCATCAAAGACTTGCACGGGGATGGAGGTAAGCCCAAGTTCAACTTGATTAAAATGGACCCTGCAGTCTTACGATAGAAAGAATTAATATGACACTAAAAGGCACTGATTTATCATATTGGGGTAAAGGAGCGATAAATGTTCTCCTGGTTCCAGTTTCATCTAAGTAGTTGACACTTGGAGTTGGATTCTGACCAAGACCTACACTAAGTAAATCTTCTCAGAAAGTAGGAAGTAAATGATGTGTACATACAATCTGTTGCTAATCATCTGCCTTTTAAGTCCCTCTTCATTTTTTTGACCAGGTTTAGAGAACTGACTGCTAATCTAACAGTTCTGACCGAGGCTTCCCAAGAGCATGAAGCAAACTCCTTGTCCCAACAAAAAACCCTTTTATTAATTTACTGTGAATTCTGCTCACATCCAGCAAAGTCTTTCAAGGGAGGATTTATAGTCACAGACCTTATCTGACTTGGAGAGCTGCCAGGCCAATCTCTGTAAAACTTGGCAAGGAGTCTTGTAGAGTCACGAACCAATTAAGCAAACTAATTGTCTCCTGCAAACTCCACTCCCCCTTCGCTCCTCTTTTATTTCCTTTGGGAGGGGCCATTCATTGTCTACCTGTGACCTTACTCCCAAGTTGACCCCTGTTCTTCAGCTGTTCCCTTCGTCTGGTAACTCTGTGCATGCGCACACTGGGAACCTGCTCCAGTTGTTCGTCTGCCTCACTGATGTCTGACTCCGAAGGCAGCTGATAACTGTCATATGGCTCTGCCCCTCTCTCTGACTCCGACATAGAGCCCTCATCAGAGCCTTTCCCAGACTCCAGGATTGGCCCATGTTCCTCCCCAACCTCCTCGGTGTCCAAATCTGCTGCCAGGTCCACTGGGCGCTGGCAGACCACAACACATAACAGAGTTACAAGATAATACTGTAGTTTTGTGGTCATCACCTTAAAAGGAATCAAGGACTTCTTAGCATATTGGGCTTTGTTTTGTATGCTACAAAGAGTTTATACATTAAGGAGAATTTTAATTCTTTTTACGCTGCTCCAAACGCAGAACACAAGAATCCGAAGAGGTGATCATCAGGATCATATTCATAATTAAAGTGACAACTTATCTAAAATCTTGACTGAATTGCCGGTAGCCAAGCTGAGACTGAAACCAGAGAATCATCAACTAAGGCTTTAGAGATCATCTTGGAAAAAAGATCAATCAATCTGTTACGGAATGCCACAAAGCCTGGGAGAAATTTGGCATATTAACCATGGCTGCAGAGTCCTGGTGTGCTAGTGGCTCATTAATCCTGAGCATCAATGATCATTGCTTGAGGGGTAGAAGGCTGAAAGATTGACAAGAAGGTGACCTGGCCAAAAATGGGCCATGCGGGGGCCTCAGAGGCCACCACACAGCCTATTTTTGGCTGGTCAAGTGTTGCTGGAAGCCAGGGAGGCTGAAAATGGGCCGGGGGGGGGGAACATCCCCCCCCCTGTGCCCCATTTTGGCCAGTAAAGTGTTGCAGGAGGCATCTGTCCCATTCCCCACCCCCCTGCTTTCCCCACTGCTGGCCTGCAGAGGAGAACTACAATGCTGATGCAACCCTTGAAGAAATCCAGTTTGGCACCCCTGTCTTAAGGCTATGCTTCATTTTGTGAATGTGCAGGGGCAGCCTTTTCTGAACCGATGCAGATATCCCAGTCAAATTGACATATTTTCAGCTCGTCAGGTGGGATGGCCAAATAAAATCAATTTTCCAAACTCCATCCAAGCTGCAGAATTGGATCAAACTGATTTATTAAACTGATCTCTACCCCGAACCACCCCAACGATGCCGTCGAAGTGATGTCCCGGTGCCTGGAGGCCGTACGGGTCTGGATGGGAAGTAACAGACTCAAGCTCAACCCCTCCAAGACGGAGTGGCTGTGGTTACCGGCGCCCCGGTTCAACCAGTTGCTTCCATCACTGGCCATTGGGGGCGAACAGCTGGCCCCCGTGGAGCGGGCACGCAATTTGGGCGTCCTCCTGGATGCCCGGCTGTCAATGGATGACTATGTGACGGCCGTGGCAAGGGGGGCATTCCACCAGGTTCGCCTGGTGAGCCAATTGCGTCCCCTATTGGACCGGAACGCCCTTCACACAGTCACCCATGCGCTAGTGACGTCCCGACTGGACTATTGTAATGCTCTCTACATGGGGCTTCCCTTGAGATGCACCCGAAGGCTGCAGTTGGTCTAGAATGCGGCCGCGCAGGCAATTATGGGAGGTACTAGGTACTCTCATGTAACACCTCTCCTGCGCGGGCTGCACTGGCTACCTGTGGCTTTTCGGGTGCGTTTCAAGGTGTTGACTATCATCTTTAAAGCGCTCCATGGCACAGGACCTAGGTATTTGCGGGATCGCATCCTGCCCCATACATCCCTGCGGCCGATTCGCTCTCACAGGGAGGGACTCCTCCGGGTGCCGTCCACTAGGCAGTGCCAGCGGGCGACGCCCAGGAGTAGGGCCTTCTCTGTGATGGGCCCGACCCTCTGGAATGACCTCCCCCCCCGATATTAGAATAACCACCGATCTCCGCTCCTTCCGCAAGAAACTTAAGACCCACCTGTTCAACTTAGCCGGCTTGGCCTAACCGTAGTTTTAATCCTTCTAGCCTGTATTTTAAATTTTTAGGGGTAGGTTTTTAGGTTGTTTTTAATTTTTATCATACTGTACAGCCTAGTATTTAATTTGATTTTAGGGGTATCTAAGAGTATTTAATTTTGTATACTGTTTTTTTTTTATTATGTTGTCTGTACACCGCCCCGAGTCCCTTCTGGGAGAGGGGGCGGTCTATAAATTTAATAAATAATAATAAATAAAATAAAAATGATCACCTGTGTTGGGTTTTGCTTTGTGGGGTGTTATTTGCAAGCTGTTCATCCTATTTAAAGTGGTCCCTTTGTGATTTTTTACAAGAGCAGATTGTAACAATATTCCACAGTATGGCTTGCAAAAGAAAGGGTTCCTCAGCTAGTGGGAACAGCCAAAGCAAATTCAGTTGATCTACTGAATTATGGGATCCCCATATCAAAACCCACTTACTACAATGCTGATCCGGCCCCTGAAGAAATCCAGTTTGACACCGCTGTCTTAAGGCTATGCTTCATTTTATGATCTGTCAAAGCCCTATCCAGGACTTTGATCCATGTGGGTCACAAACATTCCATTTCTACGCAATTCCTTAACAGGTGGCTGCATCTTTTCGTGCACACAAGAGCTGAGCATTTGGCAAAATTGAATATTGGAACTAACTGGTGTGATCTGTTCTATGATGACGATATTGGACCCAATAAATTGTGCAGGTTGCTTATTCTTTGACATACATCATGTTTCACCTTTTAAAATATAAAATGTCAACATCCTTTTCGTTTCCATTTGCCTCATCTTCAAAGCCATTGTTCTCCTCTAGATAAGTTTCAATAAGTAATATAGGGCTGGTCTAGTCTATAGTATTGTATCCCTTTCTTATGTCCTTCTCTACTTCTCCAGTTAAAACTTTTATCTCATGGCATGAACTTAGATTGAATGATTTGACAGTGAATTAATTCAGTAGTGGGATTGTTGAGTTTATTTTATGGATTAGCCTTTGCGCGATATCAAAGTGCGGAGTTCGAGACACAAATTATAACTAAAATCTGATAAAAAAAACAATTTAAAACGGAATTGGATAAAATACAAGTTAAAATGGAATTGGATAAAATACAATTTAAAATGAAACTAAAATAAATGTTGTAAATGTTGTATATTTTATATAAATGGGTAACTATGAAATAAGGAGGTATATGTATAAAACAATAGGCCTTAGAATGGAAAATAGGGAAAAAAATACTGATAACAGAAAGCTGTAAAAGTGTAATTGTGATTTTAATGTTTAAAAAAATGTTGCATAAAAATTAAAATAAATAAATAAAATGAAACTAAAATAAAATATGATTTAAAATAAAATTGGAATAAAAAACAGTAATTCAATATAGAGATAAATAAAATAGGACAAAATTATATTTCAGTATCACCCCTACAATCTATCCCAATCAGTACTACCTCTTCTGATCTCAGCTGAACCATTTTGCTTAAGTACTGTGCTGTGTTAAATCTTATTTTCAGATTCTGGCCGCACATAAGGTAAGAGGTTTTGATATGGGGATCCCATAATTCAGTAGATCAACTAAATTTGCTTTGGCTGTTCCCACTAGCTGAGGAACCCTTTCTTTTGCAAGCCATACTGTGGAATATTGTTACAATCTGCTTGTGTAAAAAATCACAAAGGGACCACTTTAAATAGGATGAACAAATTGCAAATAACACCCCACAAGACAAAACCCGACACAGGTGTTCAGTTTAATAAATCAATCTGATCCAATTCTACAGCTTGGATGGAGTTTGGAAAATTGATTTTATTTGGCTACCCCACCTGACGAGCTGAAAATATGTCAATTTGACTGGGATTTCTGCATCAGTTCAGAAAAGGCTGCCCCTGCACATTCGCGGGAAAGAGGCATCCAAATTCAGTTTTCAAGCATTTCAGTTTCATCTGAATTGACAGCTTACATCAGCTGCCTGTTTTGGAGAATAGATTTGATTTGGGATTTTGATGGATAAGCATTTCATCTGAATGTTTACAGAGTTGCACTTGCAAGATTGTCTATTTCTTCTTCCCGGCCATACCTGTCTCAGAAAGATTTCCCTCTTCCTGATTTTTTTTAAACTGTGGTTATTCTTTCCCAGGGATTAGGGCTGAACAGAATTCCTACAAATTAACCTTTAATCACAATTATTGCAAGATTAGGACTTCTTTTTATCTCAGGCTGAATTCCTGAGATGACCAATTTACACATTCACAATTCTCTAGAATTCCATAATGTTTTCTCTTTTTCTTGATGGTTATTCAGTTCCCATGTAACACCAAACCCTGCTAACATTTTGTGCTCCCTGGGCTTTGCACTAAATTTTAATTTTGGCATTAATTTTATGTGCTAGCTTTTCAATACTTTTTTTAAGCATTTTGAATGTGTACTTTGGTAGAAAGCCATGATATCAATCCAATAAATAAATGTCATAATCTCAGATACATTCTGGAATACTGCATCCAATTTTGGTCACCATGATACAAAAACAATGTTGAGATGCTGGAAAGAGAAGAGAAACAAAGATTATTAGGCTAGAATCGTGATCATGCGTGCCCAAAGTGGCACATGGAACCATGTTGCCTGGCACATATGGCATCACCCATTCCTCTTCTGGGTTTATGGAGCTCATGCGTTCATGACAATCAGCTTTGTGCATGTGGCAGTGCTGGTAACTAGAAAGGCTGATCTTCTGTTTTCCAGCATGAGCATGCACATGCGTACCAGTAACTGGAAGTTCATTTTCCAGCATGCGCATACCTCCTGGGCAGCTCTTCTTCTGGGTTGTAGCCCAGATGTATGCGCGCACATGCATGCTCCCTTTTCAGTACTCGGTGCCGAAAAGTTTTGCCATCGCTGGGTTAAAACATATGATAAATGGCTTCAGGAGCTGGGTATGTCTAGTCTAACAAAGAGAAAAACCAGGTGTGACATGATAACAGTTCTCCAATGTTTGAGGGGCTGTCACACAAAAGAGGGGGGGGCAGTCAATGTATTGTTCTGAGGGCAAGACAAGAAGAAATGGGTGGAAGAAAGAGCCAACCTAAAATTAAAGGAAAACAGTATTGCTAGTGCAAACAAATAATCAGTTGAATGGCTTCCTCTAGAAGTTGTGGGTTCTCACTAGGGTTCCTTAAGAAGACATTGGACAGCCTGTGATCTGGAATGGTATAGGGCATTGTTAGCGAACCTTTTCAGCACCAAGTGCCGAAATGGGAGCACACATGGGGGAGCGCCAAAAACAAGAAGAGCAGTCCCCTGGTTGGCATGCACACACTGGGAAGGTAAGCTACCAGTTTCTGGAATGCAGATACGCACCGCTCACCTGGTCTTCTGGCATGCGAAGACCATGCGCACCAAAAACCGGAAGGTAAGCTTTCTGGAACATGCATATGCACCAGGGAGCTGCTCTTCCAGTTTCTGGCACTCCCACTTGCACGAAGAGCAACTGGCTGGCGTGTATCTGAGCACCAGAACCCGAAAAGCAACGGGCAATGGCTGGCATGCCCAGAGAGATGACTCTACATGCCACTTCCCACATGCATGCCATTGGCTCACCATCATTGATCTTCTGCCTGAGCAGCTGTTGGACTAGAAGACCTCCAAGGTCCCTTCCAACTCTGGTATTCTGTTAAAGTTGATCTTGTGTTGAAAGTGCCTCTTGCTGATTCCACAGTCAACTTCTTGGAGGTTATATAAAACAATTTGCCCTTCTCTTCTTCCAGGCAATTATTAATCTTCCCAGACCAACCAGCCATCTTGGAGCTTCCAAGGGGTCCCTCATGCAAAATCTAACCAGAGCTGACCCTGTTTAGCTTCCAAGATCATACCACCTGCTATTAGCAGGGGCAAGTACAAAAATTCTTCCTCTCTAGTGAGGCGCCCCACTTATCTAGTTATCTGTGCCAAATCAGGTCAGAGATGTAAATTTCAAATCAGGTTGGCTGCTGACTACATTCAGCACCAGGATATTAAAGCTAAAATAGCTCTTATTCAAATACGGCAGAAGGCAGAATTCCCCTATCCAAGTGAAATTACACACAATGCTATATTTGATCTTCCAGCTGGAGGGACAGCAAAGCAGACATCCTCAAGAAGGAACATCCTGCATTGCCATTTCAGTTCACAGAAAGTGGGAGAGATTTCCCCGAGTCTTCATTCAGGCCTTTTAGATTTATGACCCAAGACATTAGTAGATATCCAACAGCTAGGAGTTAAAAATAGGATTTCTCCTTGGGCTGTCATTAAGGTAGATACATGAGTGGCAAAATAGAGTAGACATTTCCCTTTGCCATGCCAGAATAGAAGGAGGCTGATAGAGTAATTTAAATCTCATTGCTAAACTTACTAGGTGTTGAGGTCTGCTGGAAGCCTGCGAGGCTGGCAGCAGAGTCAGTCAGTGAGGAGGTTGGGGAGGAACATGGGCCAGTCCAGGAGTCTGGGGAAGGCTCAGATGCAGGCTCTGTGTCAGTTGCAGGGTGGGGGCCAGGGCCATCTGGGAGATGTGCTGCCTCTGGACCTTCCAGAATCGGACATCAGCAAGGCAGAGGAACAGAGGGAGCCTGTTCCCAGTGCGCTCCTGCGCAGAGCTGCCAGAAGGCAAGAACAGTTAAGACAAAAACGGTGTCTCAGGAATAAGGCTTGAAGATGATTGGCCCCTCCCATAAGACATAAAGGAGGAGCAAAGACACGTGAGCCTTTGCAGGAAGCAACTTTGTTCGTTCTGGTCGGTTTAAAGTCTAAAGCTCCGTTTTGACTCTGTGCTCCATGTGGCCTTGCAAAGCTAATTTCATCACAGTCCAACTGTCCCGTGACTCCACCTTCAGCCATCTGCAGGCACATTCTCAGTTCCCATGGGAAAGAATGCTACCTAGCAATAACACCCCCCTTATTTCTGCAACCCCCCTTCCTACTGCTAGAATGTCACGAGCCTGAAGCCTCGTGAGATCCACTTACAGAATACCTAGAAAAAGAATAGGAAATGACTCCAATAAAACATGGCTACACATATGTCAGCTTCAGGGTTGACAGGCTGCCCTCTTTCAAGTGAACAGAATCTCATAAACCACAAACATGTTAATCAGGGTCGACACCCCCTCTTTTTGGTGACAGCCTCCCAAATATTGGAAGACTGCTATCATGTCAACCTCTAGTTCTTCTCTTCATTAGACTAGACCCACCCAATTCCAGCAACCACTGTCCTAAGTGATAATACATTCTGAAATGTTTCTAGAAACCTATCCTGTTTCCTGAAAATAACACCTCCCTGGATAATAAAACCCATCGAACTTTTGATCGCATGCACTAAAATAAGCCCTCCCCTGAAAATAAGCCCCCCAAATATATTGCAACACAGCAGCAGCCATGAGGTGACTACGCTTGCCGCCTCCTGAACCTCAAAAATAGTAAGACCTCCCCGAAAATAGGGCCAAGCACTTATTTCGAGGGATAAAATAAAATAAGAACCTGTCTTATTTTCAGGGAAATACTGTAGCTTTTTTTTTTTTGTTTGCCTGGCTTCTCTTTCTCTCCTTTCTCTCCCTTTTTAAATTCAGAGCAGAAATCTTTTGATTTCAGGGTAGAGCCAAATGGCTTCAGAAAAAAGGCAATAACCCTTTGATCATATTTGGATAGGACGGCTCTGCACTGCTGACATTTTCCCAGGTCGACTTTGTCTTCCTTTTCTGAATTTGAAATAGCTCCAGATGCGAGCTGTTCCTTGAGGCTAAGCTTGGTGATTTGGCTGGATGGAGAAGCAAAGCATTTGATGTAAAGGCAAGGCAGTCTCTTCTGAGGCTTTTCTTCCCAAAAGGTAGGCATTGCTGAGGTGTGTGTGTGTGTGTGTGTGTGTAGACTCCAGGCAATGCTCCGCTTGCAAAAAAATTTGAGATTCATCCATGAGAGTTTTCTGCAACTACATGATAAGAGAATATCAAGAGTTGGAAGGGACCTGGAGGTCTTCGAATCCAACCCCCTGCTCAAGCAAGAAACCCTATACCATTTCAGACAAATGATTGTCCAGTCTCTTCCTGAAAACCTCCAGTGACGGAGCACCCACAACTTCTGGAGGCAAGCTGTTCCACTGGTTAATTGTTCCCACTGTCAAGAAATTTCTTCTCAGTTCCAGCTTGCTTCTCTCCTTGATGCGTTTCCATCAGTTGCTTCTTGTCCTGCCCTCAGGTGCTTTGGAGAATAGCTTAACTCCCTCTTCTTTGTGGCAACCCCTGAGATATTGGAGCACTGCTATCATGTCTCCCCTAGTCCTTCTTTTCATTAAACTAGGAATACCTAGTTCCTGCAACCGTTCTTCATATGTTTTAACCTCCGGTCCCCTAATCATCTTGGTTGCTCTTCCCTGCACTCTTTCCTGAGTCTGAACATCTTCTTTTATATCATGGTGACAAAAACTTGAAGCAGTATTTCAAATGTTCTCTTACCAAGACTTTATAAAGAGGTACTACCATGCAACCATTCCCTACCTTAACCATTCTGAGGTGGTTTTTTTTTAAATTTAGTGAATCAGTAAGGTTTTCCAACTTTTTCCCTTCAAGACGTGCATCGTATTAACCTCAATAACAAATTGGTGATACATAATCCTGGATGGATTTGAAAATGAATCCATTTATTATTATTTTTCACAAAGTTGTAGTTCATTAATGGATACATCTCGTGCAGTGGTGGGATTCAAAAAAAAATTTTCTACTGGTTCTGTGGGCATGACATGGCTTGGTGGGTGTGGCAGGGGAAAGTTACTGCAAAATCTCCATTCCCACCCCATTCCAGGGGAAGGATACTGCAAAATCTCCATTCCCACCCCATTCCAGGGGAAGGATACTGCAAAATCTCCATTCCCTCCCCATTCCAGGGGAAGGATACTGCAAAATCTCCATTCCCTCCCCATTCCAGGGGAAGGATACTGCAAAATCTCCATTCCCACCCCATTCCAGGGGAAGGATACTGCAAAATCTCCATTCCCACCCCATTCCAGGGGAAGGATACTGCAAAATCTCCATTCCCTCCCCATTCCAGGGGAAGGATACTGCAAAATCTCCATTCCCTCCCCATTCCAGGGGAAGGATACTGCAAAATCTCCATTCCCACCCCATTCCAGGGGAAGGATACTGCAAAATCTCCATTCCCACCCCATTCCAGGGGAAGGATACTGCAAAATCTCCATTCCCTCCCCATTCCAGGGGAAGGATACTGCAAAATCTCCATTCCCTCCCCATTCCAGGGGAAGGATACTGCAAAATCTCCATTCCCACCCCATTCCAGGGGAAGGATACTGCAAAATCTCCATTCCCTCCTGATCAGCTGGGACTCGGGAGGCAGAGAATAGATGGGGGCAGGGCCAATCAGAGATGGTATTTACTGGTTCTCTGAACTACTCAAAATTTCTGCTACCAGTTTTCCAGATCAGGCCAGAACCTGCTGAATATCACCTTTGATCTCACGTAAGTCCAATTACTTCTGAAGCCAAGCCTTTCAAAGTGTGACAAATCCAGAACTATGAACATCAAATAAACATGATTTGTTTAAGCATGGAAGATTTTCCAATCAAGTTCTTTTTTGATTATGAAGATTAGAAGCTTACTTTCATAACAAAGATGGAGTTTCTCACGATTCTAACCAGATTCAGTTGTTAAGATAACTCTATTGGCAGAAAAATATTTTAAAGAGTTTTGCAGAGTCCTTGGATAAATTAGCATAGCAACTTCTCTTGAAGTTTTGTGGAAACCTTCTTTTATCCCCCCTCCCCAGTTTTTTTTTGTCTTAGGTTTTCTGTTTTGATCGGATTTAGCACACCTGTAATACCTGTTGTAAACTTAATATACAGAGATAAAACATTTGAACTGATAAGTGAAAAATGAAGTGTTTCTTTTAACTGCTATTGGAAGAAATGTCCATCTGGGTTCAGTTACAAGTGGGAAGAAAGACACTGGAAACATGGAGACTGCTTGGGAAGATGGTTTAATAGTGGACAGGACCACGTTATTTTGGCCTAGCACTAAAAGGAGGGATTGTAGGAAGTTAGCACCCACTTCTGTCCCAGAAGAATGAAATATTCTAGGGAATATTAAAAAGGCAGAATATTATATTTTCCTGGATGAGAAATGGAGAAACATGTTTTTTTTAGGCAGCAAGCAGACTCACTCTTAAGAGTCCCCATCCTCCTCAATAACCCACAGCAGATGTCTGCACTTAAGAGATAAAGAGATAGCTAGGTCTATTCATAGGCAAATGCCCTCACCCAAGATCCAACAAAGGTAGGATTAGCCCTGTCCCCATCCAGTAACAGAACTCACCCCATGGCACCTGGAGAGATTGCATCACCCAGCAAGATTCAACCAAGCTTGGGACTCAGGACAGCCTACAGAGTTGCCCCCTGCATGGCCACATGGGAGTCTGACAACCAATCAGAATACAAGCTCAAATTCAAAGCCCAAGAGAGGGTATAAATCTCTCTCTCCCCCCCCCTCTCTCCCTCTCCCTCTCCCTCTCTCTCTCTCTCCCCCTCGCTCCCCCTCCCTCCCTCTCTCTCTCTCTCCCTCCCTCTTTCCCTCTCTCCCTCCCTCCCTCCCATGTGCCTTTTTGCCCAGGATCTCAAACCATGTGCCCATCATTAAACCATCTTTCCAAGCAGCCTCCATGTTTCCAGTGTCTTTCTCCCCAGTTGGAACTAAAACCAGAAGGACATTTCTTCCAACTCTGCCTTATTGAAATCTGTCGAATTCTGAATTACGTTCTGTGCAGAACTTGGTTTGTGAAAAGAAAAAAAAATGTCAAATAAGAAAAAAATATATAATTCCAACTTCTGAATTGTTTGTTCTACAATCTTCTCCCACTGTAGATTAAAAAAAAATGCATGCCTTTTTATTCCTAGCATTTCCTGAGTTAGCTTTTCATCCCTTGCCTGAAGGGAAAATAGCAAGCAAAGCCATAAGGGTTTCCTTCCTCAGAGTTGAATGTGAAAGATCCTTGCCTCTCCAGATACAAGATGTCAAATGCATTCAGATCTCTGGCTCAGGATATGATTGCCCAAATTTACCATCCATACAATTCTGCCCTTTTCTTCCCTCTCAAACTTTCCTGGGAAATGCACCAATGTAAACAAAATGTCTAGTTTAATGAAAAGAAAGACCAGGAGTGACATGATAGCAATGTAACAATATCTAAGGGCTGCTACAAAGAGGAGGAGGTCAACTTATTCTCCAAAGCACCAGAAGGCAGGACAAGAAACGATGGATGGAAACTGATTAAGGATAGAAGCAACCAAATCTCTTCTGGAAGCCACACTATAAAAAGATATTGAGACCCAAAAAGAGTGCAGAGAAGAGCAACAGAGATTATTAGGGGGCTGGAGTCTAAAACCTACAATGAATGGTTGCAAATACTTAGCATGGTTAGTTTAGTGAATAGAAGGACCAGGGGAGACATGAGAGCAGTGTTCCAATATTTGAGGGGCTGCCACAGAGAGGAGGGGTTCAAGCTGTTTTCCAAAGCACATGAAGGCCAGACAAGGAATAATGGATGGAAATGGATCAAGGAGAGATTCAGAGATAAAGAGAAATTTTCTGCTTGTGAGAGCAATCAACCAATGGAACAGAAGTTGCCTTCAGAAGTTGTGGGAGCTTCATCACTGGAAGCTTTCAAGAAGAGACTGGACTGCTATCCATCAGAAATGGTGAAGGGTCTCCTGCTTGGGCAGAGGGTTGGATTAGATGACCTAAAAGGTCCCTTCCAACTCTGTCAATCTGTTCAACATTCAAGGATGGAGTATCCACAAAATCTGAAGGCAAGGCATTCCACTGATTAATTATTCTAACTGTCAGGAAATTTCTCCTTAGTTCTAGGTTAGATCTCTCTTTGATAAATTTCCATCCATTATTCCTTGTCCAGCCTTCAGGTGCCTTGAAAAATAGTTTGATCCCTTCCTCTCTGTTGGCAGCCCTTCAAATTTTGGAAGACTGCTATCATGTCTCCCCTGGTCCTTCTCTTCACTAGACTTAGTCATGCAACCATTCTTCCTATGTTTTAGTCTCCAGGTCCCTAATCATCATTATTGCTCTTCTCTGCACTCTTTCTAGACTCTCAATATCTTTTTTGCATTGATGTAACCAAAATTGAATGCAGTATTCTAGGTGTGGTCTTACTAAGGCATTATAAAGTGGTAGTGTGATCTTGCGTCTGTCTCTCTGTTGATGCAGCCTAGGATTCTGTTGGCTTTCTTGGCAGATGTAGCCCACTGCTGGCTCATATATTTGTGGTTGTCCAGTAGGATACCTAGATCTCTATCACAGTCACTGCTGTTAATCAACAGTTACTATCAAGTAACAAGCTTCATGGATATGCATGGGCCCAGTTAATCCTAAGTAAAGCCACTTTACTAGTAAAGATATCAGTGTCTGGCATGATACATTTTCTATTGGAACACATCTAGAAGGGAAATGCCCTACAGTTGGGTGACAGACTTGAAAAAGAGCTACAGACTCTGGTTTTCTCAAAAGAAAGCAATACATAAAAAGGGAAAGGTTCCACTCACACATCTGTGCTAGTCGTTCCCAACTCTAGGGGGTGGTACTCATCTCCGTTTCAAAGCCGAAGAGCCAGCACTGTCCGAAGACGTATCTGTGGTCATGTGGCTGGCATGACTCAATGCCAAAGGTGCACAGAATGCTGTTATCTTCCCACCAAAGGTGGTTCCTATTTTTCTACTTGCATTTTTTACGTGCTTTTGAACTGCTAGGTTGGCAGAATCTGGGACAAGTAATGGGAGCTCACTCCATTATGCTAGGGATTCTAACCGCTAAACTGCTGACCTTCTGATCGACAAGCTCAGTGTCTTAGCCACTGAGCCACCACATCCTCTAAGCAATACATAAGCCCAATCAAATACAACACCTATTTCCAACAAGTGTTGGGAATGCACACAGTGAAGGGGAAGATGTTTCTTAAAACTCTTTCTTGACTAATCATTTTATGGAGTATCATATTTTACTATAAGAACTGCCTGGAAAAGGTGCTTCATTGAGACAATAGCACTAAATATTTGAGCATCTATGGAGATTTTCAGTCATCCAGCTCATGGTTGTCCCAAAGGTGCTTTTTTCAAGGAGACACTGGACTTCCTTTGTTTTTTCTTTGAAGATGTTCAGTCAGAGCTGAAGAAGTTTCTTGAATGAGAAGTGAAACATCTTCAAAGAAAAACCAGAAAGTCCAGTTGCCTCTTGAAAAAAAAACACCTTTGGGATAAATGTTTGAACCATTTCTGCTCTTATTATTTATCCCAAATATAGGGATAAAATGCAGTGTCATGCTAAACCACAACCTGGAATTTAGCTAGATTTTTCCTGGGAGTATAGGCCAACCTAAAAGCTCAATTTTAAGGAGAATGTCCTTGGTTCTTGTCTCAAGATGCTCGTTTGCAAAGGAGACTCTTTGGGTTTTTTATTCTTTGAAAATGAAGCTTCCAAGAAGCTTCTTCAGAACTTCTAATTAGGTCAGTTTAGACCTCAGAAAGAAGTGAACAAATTAAAGAAGTAAAATTAGGATGCTGTTAAACTCTTTAGGAACTAGAAAGAAAGAGTGCTACTAATTGTGCATTTTATTCTGCAATATTACTTTTGGTCAGAAATGTCATGGGGCACTTATCAAGGGAAGGAGGAACAGAGGGAATAAATGAAGGAAGGAAATAGAGAGGAAGGGAAGGAAATGGAAAAGGAGACAGGGAAGGAAAGGAAGGAAGGAAAGGAAGAAGAAAGAAAGGGAAGATAGAAATGAGAAGAAAGGAAATGGAGAAGGAGGCAGGGAAGGAAGGAAGGAAAGAGAAGGAAGGAAAGACAGAAAGAAAGAAGGAGAAAAGAAAGAAGAAAGGACAGAAATAAATGAGAAAGGGAAGGAAATGGAGGAAGAGTCAGGGAAGGAAGGAAGGAAGGAAGGAAAGAGAAGGAAGGAAAGACATAAAGAAAGGAGAAAAGAAAGAAGAAAGAAAGGACAGAAATAAACGAGAAAGGGAAGGAAATGGAGGAAGAGTCAGGGAAGGAAGGAAGGAAAGAAAGAAGGAAGGAAGGAAGGAAGGAAGGACAGACAGACTACATCTCCTGCTTACTTTTCCATGTTGCAACCTATGGGAAGGGAAGTCCAAAAGACTGAGAAGGCATCAGATTCTCTGTGGTAGCAACTGATATGCTCTGCTACCCGAAAGAGTTAGAAAATGCTAATATTGGCAGATCACACAGACATTTTAATGTAGAGGAAGTGAACCTCAAGCAATTATCCTGCCTTACCCTTCGCTTAGTTTTACTGGATTTCTCAGGAAAAAAAAGAACTACTCTTTTTTTTTTTAACCGAGCCATTTTTCTCTTTCAGATCCATCATCTTGGACACTTAGTCAGATCCTTAATTGACCAGCAAATGATGCCTAATTGACTGGAAAAGTCCAGCCTGCCCTGCTCCTGGGCTTTCCACGTGCAGAAAACAAGGAGCGGAATTATTCATAGCAAAAAGGTAAGCTTTTTAAAAATGTTTTAATCGAGGTGCTATTAGAGACCTAGAATGGGGAACTGGGGTGATTTGGGCACTCTCTAAAGTTAAACAGGTCACATTTGTCATGGAGGTAGACGGCGGATATGAGAAGGATCTTGAAAAGATGCCTGCCTGTTCTGTACTTGAAATAATCCCAGGGGTGGGATTCAGCTGGTTCGCACCAATTTGGAAGAACCGGTTGTTAACTTTGTAAACAGTTTGAAGAACCGGTTGTTGGAAGAAATCTCCTTTTGTTTTTTCCATTTTATGGGGCTAATCCTGTAAGGAAGGCAGGAAGGAAACATTCTGATGTTGTTTCTAGCCTAATCCTTATTGCCCGATTTACAGAAACTACCTCTCTGGTTAACCCTTATTACATTGTAACAGCTAAAGCGAACCAGAGGTGGTTTCTTACTGTTTTGGACCGGTTCGGCCAAGTAGGTAGTAATTTGGCTGGCCATGCCTCTGAACGGTTCTATTGTGTTTTTGTGGTTTTTGCTTTCGCGCATGCAATTTTTTTACTACTGTGCATGCGCGTGTAGCGAAGCGCGTCCCTAAGCGAACTGGCAGGAACAGAAGCCGGAAACCACTCCTGCGAAGCACCCATCGATGTGAATGATGTTGATTTGGCCATGACCACCCAGTCACATGACCACCAAGCCCCGCCTACCCAGCTGTTCATTAGGGCACAGAACCTGTTGTTAAATTACTTGAATCCCACCACTGAATAAGACCCACCTTTGTGGTTTCCTTGACAAAGAAGTTGCTTCACATCTTAATAATGGTTCATCAAAATTCACTGGCTTGTGCTCATGATATTTTGAATCATGCACAGACGGTTTGGAAATTGCATAAAAACAGCAGAAATTGGTATTCCTGCACATCTTATGTTCGACGATAGTAATACTTAAAAAAAAAACATTGTAAAGGTTGGATGGACACCCATTCCCTGTCAATTGTTTAAAGGTTTGAAGAGTTAGTTTTCTTTCTTGGTTTGAGTAAGTACTTTGCCACTGGGAAGTCAGAAAGTAGGACTGTTATATCATTGGACTGCAATCACAAATATTTCTGTTTAGTTTTTTTTTCATTTTTAGTAGGTGTAGTTATTATAACACTCTATAATTTAAGACTGTACACGTAAGAGCAGAGTGCTCCCAAAGAAATTTAATTACAGGCATATACTGAGCAGTAAAAATCTAATGGAACTCTAATAAAACCTTGGAGAATTTAAGGTCAGTTTATATTCTCCAAAATTGTAATTACGCTTTTAATATTGTTTTCAATTTCAGTTTTTTCATTATGCTGCTCAATGTGGTTTTATAGAAACATTATCTGTCTGTCTGTCTGTGTCTATCAATCTATCTATTGTCTGTCTCTATCTATCTTTCTATCTATCTATCTATCTATCTATCTATCTATCTATCTATCTATCATCTATGTATCTATCTATCTATCTATCCATCCATCCATCCATCCATTAACATATTCATTAACTTATAATTAAAATAATATTTATTAGTTTTCAATTAGGCTCTATCATGGGTTAGATAGGATAGTTGATTTAGTATTTGAAAGATCTTAGGCTGGACATCGACTCTGAATGGGTTTCACTTTTTAAAGAAGCTTGACTCAAATGTTAAGTATATCAGATAATTGACTGATATGTGCCATCAAAATGGCACCATTTTTTAGCAATCACATAGGTGGGGTTTTTCTCCAAGATATATAAAATGCCATGTATAAGATTAGTTTTGATTGGCTAGAGCACGAGTGCCAATCTCACCATATCATGTTGCCATCATGTGATGTGTCGCGATGTTGGAGTGGGCGTGGCTTGTGTATGATTGTCTCCAGCCCATGGGCCGCCAATTTGACACCCCTGGGCTATAGTAATGGGACAGAACCTAGTCAGACTTGACTGATTTTGAAAAGGTTATGTAGTTTTATTCCATGTAATCTATAAATAAAAGACTACCAAGAAATCCATGTTGCCAAAAACCTACATGGACCTAAAGAAGACAGACTAGCAGAGTTGGAATGGACCTTGGAGGTCTTTTAGTCCAACCTTTTGCTCAAACGGGAAATCATATACCCATGATGGCGAACCTATGGCATGAGTGTCAGAGGTGGCATGCAGAGCCCTCTCTGTGGGCACGCACGCCATCGCCAGCTGCTCTTTTGGTTTTCCGCGCATATGTGCGTGATGTCCAGTTGGTCTTTGAAGGTGCCATGGCACCAGAAAATGGCCTGAAAATGGCCCCAAAAACAGCCAAAAAGCAAGCTGTTTTCTGCACCATTTTCAGGCAGTTCTTCAACCCATTTTCAGGCCGTTTTCAGGCTGGTTTGGGGGGCATTTTTGGCTTTAAAAATTGCCAGAAAAAGGCCTAAAAACGGCCTGAAAATGGCCCCAAAAACAAGCATGCACTCACTGGCCATCTGGTCTTAGGGTTTCTGGCGCTCCAGCACGCTTGTGCGTGCACACACACACAAACACACATGCAAGTGCATGCATGGGCATTTCGGTTTGGGCAATCAGTGCCAAAAAGTTTCGCCATCATTGCCCTATACAATTCAAGACAAATGGTTGTCTAATCTCTTCTTAAAAACCTCCAGTGATGGAGCAGCCACAGCTTCTGAAGTTAAGCCGTTCCACTGATTAAGTCAATAGAAGCCAACCTCAACTGTAGAAGACTTTCTATTTCTTACTTTTTTCTCTCTTTCTTTCCACTTTTTTTCCACCTTCCAGCATATAATATAAAGACAATACATGGCCTAATATTATGATCTTCCCACACTTTAAACTCCATTCCCAGTTGCATGCCAACCAGATGCCCAATCCCTTGGCTAATAGCTTTTATAAATGCAATATCCCGACGCAATCGGACTAAACAGCACTGCACAACTTTTTGTTAGCAACCCTGTTTCATTTCAAAAGAATTAACTCGGTCTGGAGTTTAAACCTTGGGAAAGAACCTTTTGATACCTTCGCTCCTTTCTCCTTTTTCAATACTTTGGCGACAGAGGATAATCGTTAGAGAAAGCAATTAAGCGGATAAACAATTATATTCTCTCAATTCATGCTGACATCTCAGGATAGTTAAGGATGAAGCGAAGATCGGTGAGATCATTAGCAGGACTGTGCTAGCAGTAATAGCTTCATGCTTCAGTAAGCTATAAAAGAAGAGGTGTTATCCTGGGAAACTCAACTGGGGCTGATGGGGAGACATGGAAATAACCATTTTGGATGAATCTTTAGCAGAGTTCAGACTTATTTCGTGCTTGATTTGTTCCATGGTTCATCCTTCCATGATCTCCATTTAATAACTACTAGATTAACCGAGTCTTTACAAGTAAGATGCTGATGAACAACATAGACACAGAATTACCGAGTTGGAAGGGACCTTGGAGGTCTTCCAATCCAACCCTCTGCTGAAGTGGGAGACCCTTTACTATTCCAGATAAATGGCTGTCCAGTCTCTTCTTAAAAGTCTCCTGTGGTGGAGCACTCACAATTTCTTCTTTTTAAAATATATTTTTATTGTTTACATATAAATAAATTGAATATAGTGTAATTGTCCTGGCATTCCACTTGCCCTAAAACAAGGTAAAAACAAAATAACATCTATAATATTTTAAACAGTCCTAGTGTTGTACATTTATGTTTGACCATCATATTATAGAATGTCCACTTATCTATCATTCTAATACCTACTAATTCTAATACATACATAGTATCTCTTTCCATGTCTACCTAACCTGATTCTTTCGTATCCCAACTTCTACCTCGTGTTTCTAACCATTGATAGAATCTATTCCATGTTACACTCACAACTTCTGAAGGCAAGTCATTTCATTAATTAATTGTTTTCACTCTCACTGAAGGTTTTCCTTAGTTCTAGGTTGCTTCTCTCCTTGGTTAATTTCCATCCATTGCTTCTTGTCTTGACTTCTGGTGCTATGGAGAATAAGTTGACTCCAGTGGTGAAATTCATTTTTTTTTAACTACGGGTTCTGTGGGCGGGGCTTGATGGGCATGGCAGGGGAAGGATACTGCAAAATTTCCATTCCCACCCCACTCCAGGGGAAGGATACTGCAAAATCTCCATTCCCACCCCACTCTGGGGCTAGCCAGAGGTGGCATTTGCTGGTTCTCCAAACTACTCAAAGTTTCCGCTATTAGTTCTCCAAAATACTCAAAATTTCTGCTACTGGTTCTCCAGAACCTGTCAGAACCTGCTGAATTTCACCCTTGGTTGACTCCCATTTCTTTGTGGCAGCCCCTGAAATATTGGAACACTGCTATCATGTTACCCCTAGCCCTTATTTTCATTAAACTAGACAAACCCAATTCCTGCAACCGTTCTTCATATGTTTTAGTCTCCAGCCCCCTAATCATCTTTGTTGCTCTTCTCTGCACTCTTTCTAGAGTCTCAATAACTCTGTTTATAACATGATGACCAAAACTCGATGCAATATTTTAAATGTGGTCTTACTAAAGCTTTATAAAAGGGTACTTAGCGCATCACGTGATCTTGATTCTATCCCTCTCTTAATGTAACCTAGGATTAGCAGGGATCTAATGTGGCTGAAAGTCCCAGTTGTTGTCTTGCCTTCTAACTGAGACACGGCTGTCTTTCAGCAGAGGGAAATGCAAGTTGCTTGTCTTCTCCTGCTCCTCACTCAAACTATTTTCTGTCCTTTATCATTTTCCCATTTCAGAAAGAACCTTTGTGAATATGAGTTCTAGCATTCTGTGACACCATATTTTCTTGCAAATTAGTCAATTGGAAACCATTAAAATCTATAGTTGGGCCGAGGAAGCTTCATCCCTCTAAATCTTATTGAACGCTGATTTCCCTGTGACCCAACATAGCTAAGGGTGAGGAATAAGTAGAATTGTATATCAGCAACACAGAAGTTCATAGGTGTCTATCAGTCGTAGGAATCAGGAGCCAGGATGGAATTGAAAAGCACTATGAGTTATTCCACGCAACCTATGCACAAATATCTAGTCTACTTAAATAATAAATATTTGTAAATAAATGAATAAATTTGTAACGTATTTAAATAAGTATTTGATTTACAAAGAAAAGGGGGTCAATCTATTTTCCAAAGCACCAGAAGGCAGGGCAAGAAGCAGTGAATGGAAACTAATCAAGGAGAGAAGTAGCGTGGAATTAAGAACAAACTTCCTAACAGTGAGAGCAATTAACCAGTGGAACAGCTTTGTTAGAATATTCATGAACCGGATGAGACATGGTAACAAAGTCAGCCAATGAATAGGCATAGCAACTAAGTCAACCAATGAGGGTTGTTTGGAAACTGAAACAGTTTGGTGCCAGGGCATGGCTTAGGCTTAGTTTAACTGCCCTGTATAGAGGAGATTCTCTTTGTCTGTATTAAGCTCTGAGCTCTAAAATGAAACTAGTCCTCTCTGCTCTGCTGAATTGAAACTAAAATCTCAATCTTTCCACTTTACCATGTTGGAAGAATCTGCTGTTGGTATTGTACATTTATTCATGTGTTATTATGTGTATAAAGAAGTTAATGAATCCTGCTGAATCAGTTATCTCTGTGTGTGTGCTTTCTGGATTTCATCTTTTGCAACAAACTTTGACAAGCTTGCCTCCAGAAATTCTAGGTGCTTCATCGGTGGAGGTTTTTAAGAAGAACTTAGACAGTCACTTGTCTGGAGTGGTATAGGGTCTCCTGCTTGAGCAAGGGGCTGGACTGGAAGACCTCCAAGGTCCCTTCCAGCTCTATTCTATTTTTTACTAACCATCAGGGCAAATTGGCGCCAGGTAAGAGTCAATGGACTTCAAGGTTGTTGAGACCAAGTCAACAGATATAGGTCTCTTACGGGTTGCAGGGACTCCAAACTGATAATATATTTGATGCCACACTCTGGCTTCGCCAGGTTATCTCCTACAGTGACTCATGTCTGTATTATGAAGAGCAGGGCTTCTGTTGATGGGCCCATGGTGAATTCTGATGATCAGTTACTGGCTAAGATAGTTAAATGAACTCAGTTTATTTAAGAGCAATACCCAGTTGAATATTAAGGCTAATAGGAATTGCATGCCTAATTAACCATGGCTGCAGATGATTGGTTTGGACCAATAATTTCCCCAGTTTAGTAAGTCTTGATAGGAAAGTAAGCGAGCATTAATGAAGTTTGCAAGTCCAATCCAGGGTAATTTTAAGGGAAGAAATACCGGCTTAGGAAAGGCAATTTTCATTAGGATAATAGTACTGGGAAAACGATTGCACATTCTTCCCCTGTGTCTTAGTTGTGATCTTATCCTGTCCCTCCCCTTGCTGTTTTACATTTGAACATTCGATCCATTAGCTGCAATTAACCACAAATGTCACACCTTGGCTGAACTTGAGTAACTTGGAGGAGAACTGACTTCTTTTGCAATAATGCAGAACAGCAGTGGGGAAAATACATGGGGATAAGCATTTGCCTCACATTACCTAAATAAAGTAGGGGCTGCCAACTCTGGTTGGAAAAATAAAATTATTTTCACCTCTGGCATGTTTTTATACAGGAGGTACTGGGAGAAATGGTGGGGGGCATGGAGTCTCTCACATTAGATATACATTGGAAGATTGGCACAGTGGTTAGAATGCAGTATTGCAGTTGACTGCCTACTGCTAAGAGTTCGATCCTGACTGGCTCAATGTTGACACAGCCTTCCATCCTTCTGAGGTCAGTAAAATGAGGACCCATATTGTTGTGGGCAAGAGGCTGACTCTGTAAACTGCTTAGAGAGAGATGGAAAGCACTGTGAAGAGATATATAAGTGCTGTTACTCTTCCTTCTTTCTTTCTTTCCTTCCTTTCTTCCTTCCTTCATTCCTCCCTCCTTCCCTTCTTTCCCTCTCTCTCTCCCTCCCTCCCTTCTTTCTGTGGTTAGAATGCAGTATTGTAGGCTGACTCTGCCCACTGCCAAGAGTTTGATCCTGAACGGCTCAAGGTTGACTCATCCTTTCAAGGTCAGTAAAATGAGGACCCAGATTGTTGGGGGCTTACTCTGAAAACCACTTAGAGAGGGCTGTAAAGCACCGTGAAGCAGTATAGAAGTTTAAGTGTAATTGCTAAGTGCTATTGAACAAGCTACTGAGCAGATATCAAAAGATCAGCAAACTATGGATTATGAGTTAGATTGCATGGTGGAGTTTGGAGAAGGAGATCTCCAGGAGGGATTCCAGGAGGATCCTGTAACTTTAGTGGTTGGACACTTTGCATTATTATTGTGGTTGCTCACAGAGTGAGCCAGATGTTTAGACTGGATTGGGCAGTTTTGTCCACCTATCAAGTCCTTCCCAAGCACTCGGGATAGGTAGTTGAGAATGTTTTGGTGGGGTTCAAGGTATCATTGCAGGATGGAAATACTTCCAAGTAAAGTTACCTTCTGCAATTGACTCATGGTGATTCTCTCGATGCCATGCCATCCAATGGTGCATAAGTGGTGGCCCAGAAGTTTTGCAATTGCACCCAAGGCAATGGGTAATATCTTTGGTTTCAGGATTCTGGATGTTGCCAGCTGGACACAAAATGGAACTGGCACAAAGTCTAGTCCCATGATGGTGAACCTATGCCATGTGTGCCGGAAGTGGCATCCCGAGCCATTTCTCCAGGCACATGAGCCATCGCCTGTCACTCATCCGGGTTCTGCTGCACACCTGAGCGCTGGCCAGCTGGTTTTCATGTGGGTGGGATTGCCAAAAACTGGAGGAACAGCGCCCAGGCACACATGCATGCACCGGCCTCCTGGTCTTCTGGTTTCTGGTGCGTGCATACACAGCATCCATCTGGTTTTCACGCATGCATGTGCACTAGAAATCAGAAGGCCAGATGGCGCACCAGAAACTTGAAGCACAGATTCCCGGTGTGCACATGTGTGCCGGTTATCTCTCCTTCTGGGTTGTGGCACTCTGACTTGGTGCAGAAAAGTTTCACCAGCATTGGTCTACTCCATAGCCTTTCCACTTCAATTACAGCCACTGTTTCTAAACGTTTTCCTGTATGTATTTACATCATGGTGATCATATTTATGTGTGTTTTATTTTTCTAAGTTTTGGTGGCTGCTTAAGCAGCTCCCCTTGTGACCCAGATGGAAGACTTTCTATTTTTAGGAAGAGCTTTTAAAAGGCGCTCCTTTGACAAAAGCAGCATGGCTGCAGGCCACCTCTCTGATATGCCCCGCTTGACTTCTTCCGAGCGATCGTTTTCAGACTGGCAGTGCTATGCCACAGCTGGAGGAACGCCAAGCAAAGAGCACTCCTTCTTAATAAAATTGACTCTGACATCAGTGTATGGTTTACGTGCACTGTGATTTCCCACAGTCTCTCTTTCCCTTTTTCAGAAGTACTGCTATGGCCCACCAGCAGATCTGGCAGCAGATTCAGACAGTGAGGAGGTTGGGAGGAACATGGGCCAGTCCTGGAGTCTGGGGAAGGTTCAGACAAGGGCTCTGCATTGGAGGCAGAGAGGGAGCCCAGGCCATCTGACAGTTACCAGCTGCCGTCGGAGTCAGACATCAGTGGGGCAGAAGAACAGCTGGATCCTGTTCCCGATGTGCGCATGCGCAGAGCTGCCAGGAGAAGGGAATAGCTAAGGAACAAGGGTCGACTTGGGAGTAAAGCCACAGGTGGACATTGAATGGCCCCTCCCATAGTGAATAAAGAGGAGTGAAAAGGGAGGGGAGTTTGCAGGAGACAATTAGTTCAAGTGAAGATCTGTTCCTGACTTCTTGCCAAGTATTGTCTGCTACAGAGTGGCTTTTGGAAGATATTGGCTGGCAGCTCTCCAAGACTGATAAAAGCCTGTACTTGTAAAATCTCTTGAAAGACTGTTTGCTGGAGCTTTGCTGGAGAGGAATTCCCTTTAACCTAAATAAAAGAAGTTTTATCAGGACGAGGAGTCGGCTTTGTGCTTTTGGGAAGCCTAGGTCAAAACAAATACCTTGTGCGAAAGGTGTTGCTTTGAAGGTGATGGGAGTCTTTTAAATGGCATGAGAGCCACTGCGGGAGAATGATTGTGGTATAATGATGAAGGAGAAATTGCCTATCGATGAGAACAATTGACTTCAGATGTTGTGGGTGCTCCATCATTGGAGGTTTTTAAGAAGAGACTGGACAGCCAGGAAGGAAGGAAGGAAGGAAGGAAGGAAGGAAGGAAGGAAGGAAGGAAGGAAGGAAGGAAGGAAGGAAGGAAGGAAGGAAGGAAGGAAGGAAGGGAGCAAGCAAGGAAGGACCTGTCAATGAGAACAATTAAACAGTGGGATGGTTTGCTTCCTGGAGTTGAGGCTGTTTCTTCACTGAAGGTTTTCAAGAAGAGATTGGACAGCTGTTTGTCTGGAATGGTATAGGGTAGTGATGGTCGCACACCTGGAAGAGGAGCTGCCCAGGGGACATGTGCATGCCAGAAAATGAACTTCCGGTTTCCGATGCACACATGCATACCAGCCAGCTAGTCTTCTGGTTACTGGCACACATGCGCATGCAATGATCAGCTGGCCAGAGCACATGCTCATGCTAGAAAACAAAAGAACAGTTCTTCCAATTTCTGGCACTGCTGAACGCACGAAGGCCAGCTGATCGCCACGAGTGCATGTATGCCAGAAACCCGGAAGAGGAATGTGCCCCGCAATATGACTCCATGTGCCGCTTCAGGCACATGTGCCATAGGTTCGCCATCATGGGTGTAGGCTCTCCTGCTTATGCAGGGGGTTGGACCAGAAGACTCAGAGGTCCCAGCTCTATTCTGATCCTGCTATATTAGGAATAAAGAGACCCAGGTTGCACTTGTCCCTCAGGTACAGAAGACAGCTGGGTGACCTTGAACAAGCCTCTCTCTCTGAGCCCTAAAATAGCATCTGGTTCTGGCAGCTGAAACCATCTCTTGTTGTACCACACCCCCAATGGCTTGGCTGCCTGAACCAGGAAAATGCGCTACAAGCAAATAGATCCTACAACCAAGCCAGGTTGCAAGAGGTAATCCTCAACACATGGCTACAATTTAGGTCAAAAAGTCTGTTGCTAAGTGAAACAGTTGTGAAGTGAGTTTTGCCTCATTTTACCACCTTTCTTGCCACTATGGTCAAGTGAACCAGGGCAGTGACACGGTGGTTCAGGGAATCCAGCTTCCCCATTGACTTTGCTTGTCAGAAGGTCACAAAACAGAATTGTGTGACACCAGGACACTGAGACCATCATATATACGTGTCAAGATGCCAACTGTCTGAATTTTGATCACCATGGGGATGCTACAATGGTCATAAGGGTGAAAAATGGCGATAAGTCGCTTTTTTCAGTGCTGTTGATCTTTGAATGGTCACTAAATTAATTGTTGTAAATCAAGAACTACCTGTACAAACACTGATAGACTAAAATATGTGGAGGTCAAATTCTTTGCAAATACAAAGAAGTACTACTGCTTTCTGAAACAGGGTATCTCCATCGGGATCCTATCCTCCCCTTTTCTCCCAGGCCTTGTCACAAGGGGACTGTGAGGATATTGGGCCTGCCTCTTTCCTTAATTGTTTCTTGTGTATAAACTGCATGGAGTTATTCAGAGTCAACTCATCCCTAAATCATCCAGTTGACTGTAATTTAATTGTTACATCATGCTAACAACCTCTCTCACAGCTCTAGGAAGAAGGCAAGAGCAAACTACTTCTGAAAATATGTTGCTAAGAGAACTACAATCTCTAGGAGTCAAGAATGACTGGAAGGAGATGGATGGATGGATGGATGGATGGATGGATGGATGGATTGGTGGATTGATAGGATGCCCTCCTAAACATGATAGATGATAGATGATAGATGGATGGATGGATGGATGGATGGATGATGGATGGATAGATGATGGATAGATGGATGGATGATGGATGGATGGATGGATGATAAATAGGTAGATAGATGATAGGTAGATAGATATCTGATGGTAGATAGATAGATAGATAGATAGATAGATAGATGGATGGATGGATGGATGGATGGATGGATGGATGGATGGATGGATGGATGGATGGATGGATTGATGGATTGATGGATGATGGATGACAGATAGATAGATGTCTGATGGTAGGTAGGTAGGTAGATAGATGGATAGATGGATGATAGATGGATGGATGGATGGATGGATGATAGATAGGTAGATGGCTGATAGGTAGATAGATGTCTGATGGTAGACAGACAGACAGATAGATAGATAGTTGGATGAATGGAAGGATAGATGGATGATAGATGGATGGATGATAGACAGACAGACAGATAGATGACGAATGGATGGATGGAATGATAGGTAGATAAATGATAGGTAGATAGATGGATGGATGGATGGATGGATGGATGGATAGGATGTATGTATGTATGTATGTATGTATGTATGTATGTATGTATGTATGTATGTATGTAGAATGGTATAGATATTAGATAAGATTGATGGATAGACACAGATAGACAGATAGACAAATGAGAGATTGATGAGAGAAAGAGAGAGAGATGCATTCTTCAAAATCATAGACAGGTATATATACCTTCTTCAAAATTAATAACAATCCACTGAGCAGGGGGGACCTAGGGACATGTTGCAAGGAGGGGAGAGCAACTGTGCCCATTGCAGTTCTGCTGAAATGTTGCAACATCCCTTTCTCACAGATTGTATGTCATGAGTGGGACGGCAGAGCATGAAGAAAATGTTCACACACTCTTTTATGAGAGCATCCTGAAGGCGCGAAGAGAGGCGGAATGTAAAGAAATAAGTTAAAATGCTAGTCTACCCACAAACATGGGATGGAATTTACATAAACCCCGAATTCTTTTGACAAGCAAATACACAGAAAAAATGCACAGAAAGGCTTATTAAAAAACTACATCCTCTTTTTTAAAAAACACACAAATCTCCTACTGTAAGAAATATTCTCATGCAAAAAACCCTGGGAACCCTGGAGTTTTAAGCTCACTTTCCCCACAATTGTACAGAAAGCTTATGATATTCTCCCATTTTATACACTTGAAATATATGCGTATTTCAAAAATATGTGAAGTTTAATTTGTGAAAAAGGACAACAGCTTGAGATACACAAAATGGAATTGTTCAATCCATCACAAAGTTTGAGCCAAATTTAAACCTTTGGCCATTTAGACTATTCGTACCTTCCTACAGTTGTTTATATTCAACTCAGCTATTAGAACATAGAATCATAGGACTAGAGGGAATTTCACAGTCCAACCACTGCTCAAGGGTAGGATTTTATTATTCTGCAATTATTTATTATTATTTAATAATTATTCTGCAGTGTTTAGTCAAGAGTTTTGGGATTACGTTTGTCTAGACTTCTTTCTGTCCATCCATCAGCACTTTGAATCTTCCTCCCTCCCCTGCCCCGTTCTCTCTCTCTTTCCTTCCTTCCTTCCTTCCTTCCTTCCTTCCTTCCTTCCTTCCTTCCTTCCTTCCTTTATCCCTCCCTCCCTCCGCCCTTCTCTTCTTCCTGTATTTAACAAATCTGACCCTTTTTAACATTGGTTTTTAAAAGGCCCTAGAATGTTTCGCCTTTTATTCATCTGAATTAATGTTTGAAGGAGCAGGGGGAGGAGGAGGAGGAGGAGGAGGAGGAGGAGGAGGAGGAGGAGGAGGAGGAGGAGGAGGAGGAGGAGGAGGAGGAAGGGGAGGAGGAGAAGAAATAGGAGGAAGAGGAGGAGGAGGAGAATATTATTATTATTATTATTATTATTATTATTATTATTATTATTATTATTATTATTATTATTATTATTATTATTATTATTATTATTATTGGCATTTCTGGAGAAAGAACGGTTGTAGGAACTGGATATGTCTAATTTAATGAAAAGGAGGACTAGGGGAGACATGATAGCAGGGCTGCCACAAAGAAGAGAGAGTGAAGCTATTCTCCAAAGCACCTGAAGGCAGGACAAGAAGCAACAGGTGGAAACTAATCAAGGAGTGAAGCAACCCAGAACTAGTGAGAACAATTAACCAGTGGAACAACTTGCCTCCAGAAGTTGTGGGTGCTCCAACACTGGATGTTTTAAAGAAGATTCTAAAGCCTTGAAATGTGTCAAAACCCTATAAATCAGTTTTTGGGGGGTTTATAGTGGAAATAGAGATGTTAGAAGTCATTTTCTAGGAAATGAAGAAAAATGTGTCCTTTCTATTTGTAGTTAAATACCTTGCTAAAACAGTCATTTCAAGTAGGATGGAAAGTCCTAACCTGTTTTCGGGACCAAGTCATGCCTCATTTACTATCTCTCACACACATACACCTATTGTATATACACACAAATATTTGTATCTTGGGTATCGTCCCTTCTATAGGTTTGAATCTAGACCAAAAGCCCAAAACAGCATTCTTAAGGGGAATGGGTTTAGGCAAGTCCTTTCTCATTTGTGGCTTCTACAACAGCTAAGAAATCTATGAAACATAGGGGATAAATGCAGTTATCTTATTCCCAAGCTGTTGCACGATACCAATCTTTTAAAAGAGCATACGGTGACTTTTAAAATGCCCCCCTGTGCTTTTAATAATACAATCCTCTTTTGACCTATTATACAGCGCCACTGCTAAGCCATCTTCAAGTCTGTTGTGATAAAAGAAATTCAGTAAGTTTTAATAGAAGCATTCCTTTTATGAGGAAAAAAAAGGGACAGTCCTAAGTCAATAGCAATGACATTTTCTTAAGTGCAATGGGGACAATATTCTAAGGTTGAATGGGAAATTCCTTATCACAATGTCTTTTCGACTGTGATAGCTCACTGAGCAATGGAATAGTATGTATTTCCCTCCCCTCCTAAGGAATTTCATCTGTTCTTCAGAAAGATGTTAGATAAAACTAATAGGAAAGAATTGTTTTGGGTTTTTTTTAATGGGAAATTCCTCCCTGTGAAAACTATTTTCAGAGTATATTTTGAAAAGTTTATGATTAACAGAATAACAGAGTTGGAAGGGATATTGGAGGTGTTCTAGTTCAACCCCCTGCTCAAGCAGGAGACCCTACACCATTTCTGACAAATAGTGATGAAGCTCCCACAACTTCTGAAGGCAACTTCTGTTCCATTGGTTGATTGTTCTCACTATCAGAAAGTTCCTCCTTATTTCTAGGTTGACTCTCTCCTTGGTCAATTTCCTTCCATTATTCCTCGTCTGGCCTTCAGATACTTTGGAAAACAGGTTGACCAGGTCTTCTTTATGGCAGCCCCTCAAATATTGGAAGACTGTTATCATGTCACCCTTGTTCCTTCTTTTCATTTAACTAAACCTAATGAATTCCTGCAACTGTTCTTCATATGTTTTAGCCTTCAGTCCCCTAATCATCTTTGTTGCTATTCTCTGCACTCTTTCTAGAGTCTCAACATCTTTTTTTTTATATCATGGTGACCACAGCTGGATGCCATATTCCAAGTATGGTCTAACCAAGGCATCATAATGTAGCATTATAACCACATCATTAAAAACATGAAAAATTAAAATAAAAGATAAAGGAGATACAGAATACTATGCTACATGGGATAGATTCTACCAATGGTTAGAAACATGAGGTAGAAGTTGGAATGCGAAAGAATCAGGTTAGGTGGACATGGAAAGAGATACTATGTATGTATTAGAATTAGTAGGTATTAGAATGATAGATAAGTGGACATTCTAGAATATGAAAATACAACACTAGCACTGTTTAAAATAGTATATATGCTATTTTGTTTTTACTTTGTTTTATGGCATGTGGAATGCCAGGACAATTACACTGTATTCAATATATATGTAAACAATAAAAATATATTTTAAAAAAACATGAAAAATTAAAGAAAAACCCTTAGAAAGAAAATAATCTTAAGAAATGAGCATGAAAAGGTCTTATGGCAATTTTTCCTTTCTGTTGCCAATAGATTTGTAAAACAAGATGGTACCATTGTATATTGTTGTACCATCACATAAAACAATTGGACCTTTTCAACTGTTTTAATTCCATTTGTTTTTTTTTAAATAAAATTTATTTTCAGACAAACACAAACATACAACACATATAACATAAAAGCCTCTCCAACTACACACAGTGTGTCGATTGGTTACAAGGTCTTTCTGTGTCCTTTCCGTAGTCCTCGCTTGTATTTTATCAAAATTCACATATTGACAATCAAGATATCTTTGTATACATTGTTATTATGCTTCCTCCTATTCTAAGTCATTCAATCATTTTAGCATTGATAACAGTCTCTAATAGTTTCCAATTCCATGTTTCCCCCCATTATTATTATCATCAATCTAATATACATGTATACAAATTGTTATAATTATTTAACATCCGTTAAGCACATATTGACAATCAAGATATCTTTGTATACATCGTTATTGTGCTTCCTCCTATTCTAAGTCATTCAATTATTTTAGCATTGATAACATTCTCTAATAATTCCATTTGTTGGTTGCCAATGGTTTTGTGGAAATGCAAACGGTGTATAATCCAACTCTTGATCTTAGCTGAGCTCAATAAAAGTGCAAATGTCTGAGACTGCTCTGCATTCCACTTTGCGGTATTGTTACCAAGGATATTTTGCTTTTTAAAATTATGTGTCTCTAGCAATGATGGCAAACCTTTTTGGCACTTGGTGCCAAAAAGCTTGCATGGAAACCTTGTGTGTGCATGCATGCACGCACTCGTCGGGGCCGCGCTCCAGAAAAGCCAAACTTCCGGGTTCTGACATGCATGCGTGCCAAACAATCAGCTGGCCAGTGCTCATGCACGCACTGGTTTTCAACACTACCTCACGTGCGAAGGGATCACACTGCAGAAAAGCCAAACTTCTGGGACACCCGACAATCAACTGGAAGGCGTGCCATGCACACATCGGTTTTCGGCACTTCCACGCATGTAAAGGGATTGCACTTTGGAAAAGGTGAAATTCAGGGTTCTGGTGCACATGCGCTCCTGACAATCAGCTGGCCGATGCACATGCATGCACCAGTTTTCAGCACTGACGCATGCATGAAGGGATCACACTTTGGAGAAACCAAACTTGTGGGTTCTGGCGTGCATGCGCATCCGACAATCAGCTGGCTGGCATGCATCTGCACACTGGTTTTTGTCACTGTCACGTGCGCAAAAGACAGCTGATCATCACGTGCGTGCCAGAAATCTGTAAGACAAACAGGCAAGGCTGCACATGCTGGGCGACATGGCTTTGTGTGCCACTTTGGGCACGTGTGTAAAATGCCCAGTAAATCTAGATTCCTGGTATCAAACCTGACTCTGTCTAGATGAGTCACCTCTGTTGAAATGTGTTCCCACATAGAGTCTGCAGGTGCAAACCCCCAGGAAGTCTGATCTGCTTGGCTCCTTTGAATTTGTGTTTGATAGTCTCAAACTCTACGGCCCAATATTCAGTTGTTGGGGTTTTTATTTTTTTTGCCTAGCTTGGTTGTGTGAGCTGTTGCCAAATATGCAAATAGATCTCATGAAATGCTAAGAGGTGAAAGCTTGAAGCCGCTAAAGAGAAATGAATCCTTGCCAAAGTAGCTTGTTAGTTTTAGTTTAATTTAAGACAAAGAAGAAAAGACAACAGCACAAAAGACAACAGCACAGACAACAGATGCTCCAAAGAAGGCAACATTCATGTGGGGGATTGTTTTGAAACAGAATGTATGTATGTATGTATGTATGTATGTATGTATGTATGTATGTATGTATGTATGTATGTAAAAACTGTAATGCTTTTATATGTAACCATAATCCTCCAGAGTCACAAAAGTTGCAAAGGAACTATCATTTTTGTAAAAGTAAATAAAAATCAAAATATTATCTATGAAGTAAATGTCCAGACTCATTGGAGTATAATAGCACAGAAGTCCATAAAATTCTGAAGGAATTGTTTAGGTGCTGAAAAGAAGCCGGAATTAAGACATTATTGTTGTCAGATATAGCAGTAGCAATAGGAAATAGCACTTAGACTTATATACAACTTCCCTGTGCTTTACAGCCCCCTTTAAACAGTTTACAGAGTCAGCATATTTGTCCCCAATAGCCTGGGTCCTCATTTTACTGACCTTAGAAGGATGGGTCAACCTTGAGCTGTTCAGGATCGAACTCTTGGCAGTGGGCAGAGTGGTGTCTCTTAATACAGGTAGGGGAACGTGGTGGCTCAGTGGCTAAGATGCTGAGCTTGTCGATCAGAAAGGGTTAGGGTACTCTGGTTCGAATCCCTAGTGCCACGTAAGGGAATGAGCTCCTGTTACTTGCCCCAGCTTCTGCCAACATAGCAGTTCAAAAGCACTTTAAAAATGCAAGTAGAAACTGCTTTCAAACTTCTAGGTTGGCAGAAGCTGGGACAAATAATGTGAGTTATATTATATTATATTATATTATATTATATTATATTATATTATATTATATTATATTATATTATATTATATTATATTATATTATATTATATTATATTATATTATATTATTATCTGGTCCTTTTTTATTAGTTTTATTATTTTAAATGATGTTTTGTATTCTGTAAGCTGCCTTGAGTCATCATATGCGAACAGGCAGCAATATAAATTCAATAAATAAATGAATAAATTTGGGGCCTTCCCAGGCGGCTTCCACTGAACAAGTCAGTGGCGGAAGCCAGATTTTCTTAACAACTGCACGAATCACTTAACAACCATGGCAAAAACCGTAAAATCAGCATTCTTTGCTTAGCAAAGAAAATTCTGGTCTCCACTGCGGATCTAAGTCAAGGACTACCTAATTGTTATCACCAGCCATCCAATGAAGTGGAATTATAGTTAGGCTAGAGAAAACAAAAAAAAAATTTTTTTTTTAGAGAGAGCATTTGGTCCAGTTAAGGATTTGAAATCCCCAAACAAACGATGCCAGTTAATCTATTAATTTCGGATTAGTAACAGAAGTAACAGATTAACAGAGTTGGAAGAGACCTTGCAGGTCATCTAGTCCAACCCCCTGCCCAAGCAGGAGGTTACATCTGCCTCTAACTAGGATTGAACTCACAATCTCCCTGATTGTGAGGCAAGAGCTCCACCTTTAATGCACCTTTAAAAGTATGTTGGAACTGAAGCAAATTCAGGATGGATGCAGCCCTCAGTATTAGTCATCAAACTATAAAGAGACAACAATTAGCACATCTTGTAGAGTGGCTATTGCACTCACCAATAGATTTTCCAGTCTTTTTATTGTCACTTAATGGCTATTTTTTTTTTTAAAAAAAATGGAATATACACAGTACATCTTCAAATACTGTTTAGTAGACAAGAAGCTAATGACTTTTTTTTTTGCAATGTTCAGTAATAAGTGATAAATTCTATTTTCACAGATATCAAATCTTCTTGGCCAATTATTCCTACTAAAACAAACAGAAAACCATCTTTATTGTTTATTGTTGTTTTAAAATCCTGGTGTCACGGTTCCGAGCCAAGCTTTAAAAGAAAACCAGTTATTTATTAGGAGCAACACCTGGCACTATCCAAGTGAAGCCAGCTCTGACCCCTGTAATTTACCACCCAATTATGACCCTGTTTCCCCCTCCCCCCAGGGTGTGTCATAAATCGCATTCTTCAACAGAGCACTTTTGTGAGCTGTAGAGATCACGCCCCTCCAGCTGTTGCAGGTAACCTGGGATACAGTCTTGAGAAAGGTATGCATGGAATGTGCTTCTAGTTGTGGCTGCCATCCTGCTCTGTCAGTTTGCTCTTGCCTATGGCAACTCGAGAGCAGGCGAAGGATGCTCTGCGAGTTGACACCTGGGACTGCTTTATTACTGAGATAATTATCATCCCTGACAAAAGAATGCACATGGAAACTGATTTGGAGGAATTTAATCTTCACTGGTCTGATCTCCACCTGATGTGCAGCTCTGAATATTTATCCTTTAGATTCTGCAATGCATTCCTCAGCTCAAAAAAAAAAAAAAAAAAAAGAAACCGCATACACTGAGCTTAAAATACATGATTTGTGGCACTATCTATTTTAGGGTTGATTTTTAAAAAAAGGGAATTCTCATGTAAATAAGAGCATGAGACATTGATATGGAATCCAGCCTTATCCTGAATAATGTTTTGGAGGAAAATGCTAAATGCAGCTCCTCATCTGTGGCATGAGAAAATAGGTGATGCAGTTCTGCGAATAACACGACACTGTGTAGGGTTTGCGTATGTTACAATACAATACAATACAATACAATACAATAGTAGAGTTGGAAGGGACCTTGGAGGTCTTCTAGTCCAACCCCCTGCCTAGGCAGGAAACCCTATACCGTTTCAGACAAATAGCTATCCAACATCTTCTTAAAGACTTCCAGTGTTGGGGCATTCACAACTTCTGGAGGCAAGCTGTTCCACTGATTAATTGTTCTCACTGTCAGGAAATTTCTCCTCAGTTCTAAGTTGCCTCTCTCCTTGATTAGTTTCCACCCATTGCTTCTTGTTCTACCCTCAGGTGCTTTGGAGAATAGTTTGACTCCCTCTTCTTTGTGGCAACCTCTGAGATATTGGAATAATGCTATCATGTCTCTCCTAGTCCTTCTTTCTCTTAAGCTAAACATACCCAGTTCCTGCAACCGTTCTTCATATGTTTTAGTCTCCAGTCCCCTAATCATCTTTGTTGCTCTTCTCTGCACTCTTTCTAGAGTCTCCACATCTTTTTTACATCGTGGCGACCAGAACTGAATGCAGTATTCCAAGTGTGGCCTTACCAAGGCATTATAAAGTGGTATTAACACTTCACGTGATCTTGATTCTATCCCTCTGTTGATGCAGCCTAGAACTGTGTTGGCTTTTTTGGCAGCTGCTGCACACTGCTGGCTCATATTTAAATGGTTGTCCACTAGGACTCCAAGATCCCTTTCACAGTTACTACTACTGAGTAAGGTATCACCTATACTGTACCTGTGCATTCCGTTTTTGTTGCCTAAATGTAGAACCTTACTCTTTTCACCATTGAATTTCATTTTATTAGATAGTGCCCAATGTTCAAGTTTGTCAAGATCCTTCTGTATCTTAAGCCTATCTTCTGGAGTGTTGGCTATTCCTGCCAGCTTGGTATCATCTGCAAATTTGATGAGTTCCCCATTTATTCCCTCATCCAAATCATTGATGAAGATGTTGAAGAGTACTGGGCCTAAAACAGAGCCTTGGGGTACTCCACTGCATACTTCCCTCCATGTAGATGCAGTTCCATTGAGAACTACACGTTGAGTGCGGTTGGTCAGCCAGTTACCAATCCATCTGGTGGTGATGCTGTCTAACCCACATTCTTCTACTTTATCTAGTAGTAGGTTATGGTCTACCTTATCAAAAGCCTTACTGAAGTCCAAGTAAACTATATCAACGGCATTCCTCTGGTCCACTAATTTTGTCACATTATCAAAGAATGCAATAAGATTAGTCTGGCATGATCTGTTTTTGACAAATCCATGTTGGCTTTTGGCTATTACTTTGTTTGCTTCTAGGTGTTCGCAAATTCGTTGCTTGATTATTTTTTCCAGAATCTTTCCTGGTATTGAGGTTAGGCTGATAGGTCTGTAGTTTCCTGGATCTAATTTTTTCCCTTTTTTGAAGATGGGAACCACATCAGCTCTTTTCCAGTCCTCTGGTAGTTCCCCGGTGTTCCAGGATCTCTGAAAGATATAATTCAGTGGTTCTGAGATCTCGTCTGCTAGTTCCTTCAGAACTCTGGGGTGTAATCCATCCGGTCCTGGTGATTTGAACTCATCTAGGGTAGACAGGTGCTCACTTACCATTTTCTTCCCTATTTCAATTTGTGTTCCTAATTTTGTGGTGCTGCTTTTGATAGGTTGGACTGTTTTATCCCTTTGTGTAAAGACAGATGCAAAACATGAGTTAAATAGTTCTGCTTTCTCCCTGTTGCTTGTCACCTTCTTGCCACTTTCTCCTAGCAATGGACCAATTGTTTCCTTAACTTTTTTCTTGTTTTTAACATGTTGGAAGAAGCTTTTTTTGTTAATTTTTACTTTTGTGGCAAGCCTTTCTTCATTGTGAGCCTTAGCTTTCCTCACTTCATCTTTACAGGCTCGGGCTATTTGCTGATATTCTGCCTTAGTTATGTCCCCCTCCTTCCACTTTTTATACTTACTTTTTTTGTCTTTCAGTTTGTCAGATGTTGTATAGGCTTTGTCTAATTGGCAGCATTCACCATCTGTTATGCTTAGATGGTGTGGTGGCATGTGGGAAAGTCCTTGGAGATGGGAGGAAGAGATGCTGCCAAGGGAACAATCACACAAGAGGCAGTGCAGCCTGCAGTAGGTAGGGCAAGAGGCTGAGAAGAGACCCTCCCTAGTTTCTCAGTCTGTAGAGGAGAAAGGGGGAGATGTGTTTAAGATTTTGGGGCTGCCACAAACAGGAGGGGAGTCAACTTATTTTCCAAAGCACCAGAAGGCAAGACAAGAAACAAAGGATGGACACTCACCAAGGAGAATAGCAATCTGGAACTAAGGAGAAACTTCCTAACAGTGAGGACAATTAACCAGTGGAACAGCTTGCCTTCAGAAGTTGTGGATACTCCATCACTGGAGGATTTTAAGGTGGGATATAAAGAATGGATATAAATGGGAGTGGATAAAGGTGGGATATAAATGGGAGTGGGAAAGAGGAAGGAAGGAAGGAAAGAAGGAAGGAAGGAAGGAAAAGAGGGATGAAGAGAGGGAGGGATGGAGGAAAGGAAAGAAGGAAGGAAGGGCAAGGGAAGGACGGAGGGAGGGACAGAGGGAAGGAAGGAAGGGAAAGGGAGGAAGGGAAGGAGGGAAGGAAGGAAGGAAGGAACGAAGGAACTATCCAACCGCACCCTATACTGTCTCTTATACTTCTGTTCCCTTGGCTGCATCTCTTGATTCAGTCTCCCAAAATCATTCCCACATACCATTACAGAGGGTTCTTATTTGGTCCCTCCTGAGTTCAGATGTGTATGCAGGGTATAACAATGAATCCTGCTGAATCAGTTACCTGTGTGTGCTTTCTGGATGTGATTGCTGCAAGAAACTCTGATACTGTCCTAGCTTGCAAAACTGCATAGGTGTTTTTATTTTTTTTTAAAAATAGTTTTGTCTCTGCTAGAAGCATTTTTAATATCTCAATGAGATATGACAACTCCATCTGTTTGCTGGCCAGAGTGGTGAGAAACTGTAGCTTTGGATGAGTTGGCTTTCACAATCTCTAACCCAAAGCCTTGAAAGCAAATATAATGGGGGGTAATGCTATCAGCCACTCAATTCCAGTGATCTGGACCACAGAGGGAGATGGTTAAAGGGGAATTTGGGCATGCACCAGATTTCCATATAAAGAGGAGCTCAAGGGAAATGTACCATTTACAGAGTAAAGTTCACTTTTCTCAGTGATGCACTTTCCTTAGAAGTGACACATTAACTCATCCAGACTGATAGATTTCGGCACTGAGAAGTCAAACCTTGTTATGGTCTGTCTTTCAGCACATCCAAAGGCAGGTTAAGCATTCAGGAAGGTTTATCCAAGGGACAAAAGAAATAACTTTTTGGGGGAGGGGGGTGTCTATGGAGATTCTTAGTCATCCAGGTCATGGTTGTCCCAAAGGTGCTTTTTCAAGAGCCAGCTGGTGTCAGTGTTCCAAATAGCATCCAAAAGTAGCACCCATCTTTTCATTTGGATCTTTGGCCTGCCACACTTTCTATTATTCAACTATGCATTTTCTACTGTGGGAAAATGGGAGGGGGAATTGTAAGGAGTTACATACTATGTAGCCATAACAAAATTCTTTCTAGAAAGCCAAGGTCATCCTTCGTCTTTGCACCTCTGCACTTGACCGGAACTGGATGGGTGGAAGCTGACAGTATGGCGGTGGGAGATTGGATCATGTGATGGACTTGTGGGTGTGGGGACAAGATCTTGAACTTTCAACTGGGTGGGGAAAACCGGGAAGCTTTCAGATTCGGGTTTTCCCAGATGTGCCAACATGGCTCTCTTAATAAATTGGAACTTTGAGCAATACTTTTCCTTGGACTCTGATTTGCTTTTGGATGCTATTTGGAATGCTGACATTGACCCGAATCTCCCCTTCCATTTCCCCACAATAGAAAATGCTTAGTAGAATAATAGGAAGTGTGGCAGGCCAACTATTCAAAAGAAAAGATGGCTGCAGGCCTGACAACTGGACTTTCACTTGAGGTTTCACTTCTTATCCAAGCTCAGAGCTGAAGAAGCTTCTTGGATTAGAAGCGAAATGTTTGCAAAGAAAAACCATAATGTCCAGTTGCTGCTTGAAAAAAACACCTTTGGGACAACTGTGACCTGGATGATCGAGAATCTCCATAGAATCAGAGCTGAAGAAGCTTCTTGGATGAGAAGCAAAATGTCTTTTTAAAAAACAAGTAAGTCTAGTTGCCTCTTGAAAAAACACCTTTGGGATATTTTTTGGGGTGTGTGTGTTAGTATTCTTGATTAATTATGTACTGTTCTCAAGGTAGACAGGGCACAATGGCTCAGCAATTAAAGATGCTGAGCTTTGAGACCCAACAGGGTGAGCTCCCGTTCCTTGCCCCAGCTGCTGCCTACCTAGCAGCTTGAAAGTATGCAAATGTGGGTAGATAAATAGGTACCACTTTGGTGGAAAGGTGACAGTGTTCTGTGTGCCTCTGGCATATAGTCATGCTGGTCATGTGACCATGAAAGTGTCTTTGGACAAAGTTGGATACAACTGACATGAAAGTGTTATTTTTGGCTTTCATAGTAGATCTAGGACCATGAGTTTGCTTCAGTTCTTTCATACAGGTTGGTTAATCAATTCCCACTTATCTTCTTCTCCTTCTCCTTCTCCTTCTCCTTCTCCTTCTCCTTCTCCTTCTCCTTCTCCTTCTCCTTCTCCTTCTCAATTTATTGTGACATTTCATTTCATCATCCTGTATCCTTCCAGAGATAGTGTAGTCCAATGTTTCTTACCATTTGTAAAGTCTGTAATATTTTCTTGTAAAGTCTAAATGTTTTCTTGATAAGTCTTATGTGGACTTCTCTTAAGAACTTGTTGATTGAATATCTTCTAAGAATTCGGAACCCTTTATCTGCTCTTTTTATCAGCTTCACTTTTGTTATCATTAGTGCTTTTGCCAAGATTACTCTCATTATTTCTGCCAAATTTTCTCTTCTTTCTTTATCTATTTTCTGACATCCGAAATGAAGATCCGGTTCATTAATTTCTCCTTTCCACACTTGTCATTTTCCTCCACTCTCAGTTTGTTGTCAGTGTCTACAATTTTCTTATCACGTTCATATGTCTCTGTTATTTTTTCAGCTCTGTCCTCAAACTTCATTGCTGTCCCTGTACTTTCTGTATTTTGCTCTATAATTTCAAGTCTCTTTTCAATTATCTCTGTAATTATTAAAACTTTTTGAATTTCTAAGAAAATTCTTTGCAAAGTTAGTGCTTTTTCTTCTTCACGTTGTGCCATTTTCCAGGTTATAAACACTGCCAAAACATCCAAGACTTTTTAGGTCAAACAAATTCAGTGGAGTTTTCCAAATCAAAGCTTTCTCTTTCCTTCAAAGGAACTCCTTCAAAGTATCAACAAAACATTTTCACTGAGCCTTTCAGTAAACAAAGCTTATAGCTTTATCAGATATTGCCAAGCCTCTAGCCACTAGATGGCAGTGTTACCTCTTTTCCATCTGTTTCTGCCTCTCTGTCCGAGAGAGGAAAAGAAAAGAAAAAGTGTAAAAATTACATTCCATTCCAGTCTTATGAGAGAAGAAGCTTTTAATCCACAAATACAAAAAATGGAGAAAGTATAGAGGAAGAAGGAAAAAAAGAGACCAGTCCAGTTTAAAAGTAAGAGGCATTTGTAAAGAGTCCATCCATAGAAAACAAACAAAGTTAAGGTGGAAAAGATAACACGATCATCTTAGACCAGAGTTAATTCGCCGCTTATTTTCTTCTGTCTTCAATTTTATTTTAAATTCCAATTCTTTTGGGTTTTCCCTTCTCTAATAATAAAATGTTTTCTCACCAATTCGACACACTCCTGTACTGCTTCTGTTTCAGAGGCTTGTCCCAACCTTTGGCAGCCATTTTGGTTGCTTTTCTTGTAGCTAGCAAAAAGAGTTTTCTCCTGGATCAATCAGGGGCTTTGCAATGCCCCTGAGATCAGCAGGATATGCTCTTCTCTATCACTGTTCCTTCAGAACAGTTTAGGTCCAAAAGGACCATCCAGAAACAGAGATATCGACAGCAATCCTGGAGACCCAAGATTGCATGTCGTGTCGTTGCGACATCAAGCCCCGCCTCTCATTGAACATTGAGTTTTTATGATGCTTTTTATTGTAAGCCACCCAAGAATCCTCTTTACTTAGAGATGGATGGCCATATAGATGTGATTGCTAAATAAAATAAATAGATAATATATAACATGTGGCTTGGCATGCAAATGCCGCTTCTCTTGACTCTCAAGAAATATATCCAAAGATAATTAGACACCAATTGATTAAATTTACTAACCTCGCAATGGACCACCATCTTTTTAATTAGCTGATCCTGCACAATGCCTATAAATGTATTTAAGGATAATTTGATTTTGACAGCATAAGCTTGCTTCTTTAATTAAGCGGAAGCGAAAAGTTTATTTTTAGCTAGCTAAAGTTCTAAACAGCAGTCAATAAGCTAACCTTTGAAAAGCCATGCAACTCTGTCAAACTTCCAGTCTTTAAATCACTAATTTATTATTATTATTATTCTGTCGGAAGCCACGGAGCGGTTGTATATTGTGAACTGAATATGTATAGTGTTGGTGAAATGCTGAACCAGTGTTTTTGTTTAGTGTATGAGGCTCTGTTAAAAACAGACTTTTTCAGGACATTAATACAATCGAGCGAGTCCAGAAGTATTTCACAAGAAGAATCCCTTATGCCACCAAGCTTGAAAACTTGGACTTGGACAACCTAGAACTACGCTGATTAAGGTCTGACCTAAGCGTAGTACACAAAATTGTCTGCTACAACGTCCTACCTGTCAACGGCTACTTCAGCTTCAACTGGAATAATATACGGGCAAAGAAGAGATACAAACTCAAGGTAAACCGCTCCAAACTCGATTGCAGAAAATGCAACTTCCGCAACAGAATGGTCAATGCCTGGAATGCTCTACCTGACTCTGTTGCAACATCCACAAACCCCCATAACTTTAACCTTAAACTGTCTAGCGTGGACCTCACCCCATTCCTAAGAGGTCTGTAAAGGGGGCGTGCATAACCGCACCAGCGTGCCTTCGGTCCCTGTCTTATTGTCCCCATTTATTCATACCCATTTCCTGGGTTCATGCCCATGTTTATACTTATACCTGTTATCTCGTACATGTTTGACAAACTAAATAAATAAATAAAATAAATTGTGTTACTTCATCCACCACAACAAAAAGAAAAGTTTAGAGGACAGAGAGTGGCGCAGCTTGGCAGTGAAAGGCAGGCCCTGTGATAATTTCAGGATGGAAGGAATGGGCTAAACAAAATAATAACACAATATTCGAGACCAACGCAAATGTAGCATGCTGAACCCTTCAAAGTTTGGGGCTGTTCTAAGTCCCTGGATTTTTGAGAGACAGATCCATGAAGCCAAGAAGTGCTATTTTCTAACCCAGGGCAGTGAGAGAAAGTGATTAATACAACTTGCCAAAAATTGAGATATTTTTACCCCAGGAGTGAGTCACAAGACAGAACAACGTGCTTTGCATTTTGCTGACAGTTGGCGCAATCATGGAAAAAGGTTTTAAAGTAAAAAAAAGGCACGTCTCCTGACTTCTTTCTTTCATTTTTTAAAAAGAAATCAATAAGCCGGTATTTTCTCCCATTCTTTTTTTCTCCACCTGCAATTTTAATTCTTGATCCCTTTCCGCTGTTCTGTGATTAATTCGGAAGGTCTTTCTTTCTTTGGCATTGGCTGGGCTCAAAAAATGTCACTATGATAGCCACAGGTTTGTGATCAAAGGCCTCCCACTTTTTAACGTGTTGAAAGGAAGGGGTGGGGCAATGATCACATGCTCCTACCCTTGTGATGGCGAACCTATGGCACATGTGCCACAGGTGGCACATGGAGCCCTCTCTGCGGGCACATGAGCCGCCACCCAGCTTAGGTCCACTGTGCATGCGCGCGCCCACCTCCCACCAGCCAGGTGATTTTGGGGACTCTGTCACACAACCGGGAAACATGTGTGCATGTGCAGGGGGAGTCACGTGTGCATGTATGGGGGAGTGCAGGGTTGTTTGGCAACCCCCCACCCGATTTGTGGTCCCAGGAGGCTTCAGGGAGGCCAGCTAGGCCCAAAATGGGGCACAGAGGGTTGTGTGCATGTGCAGTGGGAGTGCAAGGAGGGGACACGTGCCTGCGTGGGGGGGAGCACAGGGGGGGGGTGTCATGCACAAATTCCTGGTGGTGGGGCCCATTGCATTATGGGTGAGGGCACGTGCATGCGATTTCGGCATGCGAGGAGAAAAAGGTTAGCCATCACTGTCCTACCCTATTGATTTTTTTATTTTTATTTTTTGGCAAACGCACCTACCCAGGGAACACCCCTGGACAGATTATATTACCAGGAAGACAAGTGCCAGATTCCCTATCGGTGCCATGTTGGAGATCCAAGTGCCCATAAATCTGCCTGATTTAAACATATATTGCATTGCATACCCTGATCCAGAGATCAAAATCAATTCTTGAAGGTAGCAAAGGCTTGAATATTCATGAGGTTTCACTACATGACAGTTGAAACGAAGTCAAAGCAGAGCAAGGCACTTTCTATCGTTCAGCATTAGCTTAGCAGCCATTAATGGATTCATTGGTTACCATTGGTTACTCATTGGATGCAATGCAATGCAATACGTTACTAAACCCACTATACTGTACTCAGGGATGGACTTCAAAAATTTCAGCAATGGGTTCTCTGCCCAGTTGCTGGGTGGGTGTGGGCATGGTGGGCATGGCCTAGTCGGCCTCCTGCACCACCATGGTGGTGGTGGTGGGAATTTTCACCTTTCCCAGGCTCCGGAGGCTTTCCTTGAGCTTCTGGGAGGATAAAAACAGCCTCCCCTGGACTCCGGAGGCCGTTTCCGGCCTTCTGGAACTTCCAGGAGATCCATTTTTCTCCCTCCCCAAGCCTCCGCATGGGCCTTGCACATACCTCACATCCAAAATGGGCTGCAAAATGGGCTTTGGGAGGGGCAGGCAGGGTGGGCAGGGCCAGCCGGGGTGTGATTTGGAGATTCTGCCAAACCCAGGCAAAACCATAGCAGCTCACCTCTGACTGTACTATAATCATAACATGACATGACATAGCGTAACATAACATAACATAACATTTGTTAACAAAATTGGATGAAACATCCATGTGATAGCTCTTCTGCTTAATTTTATAAAGGACTTCTCCCCCTACATCCATTTTTTTTTGCTGCTTTTTCTTCCACATGCAATTATTTATGGAGATGCTATTCAGCATGGACTGAATAATAAAATGTGAACAGTTTCAGGAGGATTAAAGTAACAGATTAATGGAACAATGGAATAGAGTGGCAGAAAAAAAAAACCTGACGGCGCAGGGTATCATTCTAATGAAGTCCCATTTTACTAACAAAAACATGTATCCTGATAACTACATTCCCAATGGCTGGCAGCAGGAGATGCTTAGAAAGGAGGGCTTGATCTGTAGCCATTAATTCCATTATGTGCCTAAGTATTATGTTTTTTTTAAAAAAAATCTGCTCACCTTCCTTTGATGGACAGTATGATTATGTATGCAGAAAGGCTTATGTAATCATAAGTAAAGCCATAAGTAAAACATTTCTGATATGGCTACTTTAATAATCCCTTTCCCTCCCTCCCTTCCTTCATTCCTCCTTCCCTCCCATTTCCTCCACCCCACCTTCCCATTTCCCTCCTTACTCCTTGCTTTTCCCTTCTTTCCTTCCTTTTCCTCCCTCCCTACTCACTCACTCACTCTCCTTCATCACTCTCCTTTGTTTCTTCCCTCCCTCCTTCCTCCCTCCTTTCCATTTCCTTCTTTCCTCCTTCCTTTTCCCTTCTTTCCTTCCTTTTCCTCCCTCCCTCCCTATTCACTCACTCACTCACTCGCTCACTCACTCTCCTTTCCTTCACAACTCACTCTTCTTCCTTCCTTCCTTCCTTCCTTCCTTCCTTCCTTCCTTCCTTCCTTCCTTCCTTCCTTCTCCCTCCATCTCTCCCTCCATAGTTGCTTCTTTCACGATGAAAGGACTGCTGACAATAATGCCAAGAGACAGCATAACTCACGAAGCATCTAGGGATTTCTTCCTTCCTATTTTTACTTGGGGATGTCATATATATTCACTTGACAGCTGTTTTAGCATGTCATGTATCCAATAATTTGATGTCTTTCCAGCAACGTATGGGCTGTTGTACATGGGAAGGCAGTTGGTACCAGCTTTGAGAAAGGAAGGAAGGGGGCACAGCTGAACCATTTTTAAACACATAGTTCATCTATCCTCCAGTTTGGCAGGCCAAGTAAAAAGAAAAGTGGTTTATGTTCCTCTTGTGCTGTTTTTTATGTGATTCTCACTGTAGGGGCAGTATCTCATTTCATGTACTCTGTCCCATTCTATTGAGTTGTATTCCATAGGGTTCCACCTGCTTGCAGGGCCTAACAATAATATTTCTCAAGATTAAGAGAAATATGCTTGCCCACTGGTTGTGGGCAATGCTTTGTGGAAAATGTGTGTGACTGTCTAACTCAGTTTGGGAGATCTGCCTTGCAAATAGTGGGCTTTGTGTATCCTCCCTCCCTCCCTCCCTCACTTTCCCTTCATTCCTTCCTTTTCCTCCCTCTTTCCCACCCTCCCTTCCTCACTCATTCACTAACTCACTCTCCTTTCCTTCATCACTCATTCACTCTCCTTCTTTCTTTCCTTCTTTTCTTCCTTCCTTCTTTCCCTCCCTCCCTCCCTCCTTCCTTTCCCTCCTTCCCTCCCTCCCAGTTGCTTTTTTCAAGATGAAAGGACTACTGACAATAATGCAAAGATATTGTAATATTGCAATATGGTTCTCCACTGGTTGTAGGCAATGCTTTGTGGAAAGTGTGTGTGACTCCATCTAACTCAGTTTGGAAGATCTGCCTTGCAAACAGTGGGCTTTGTGTATTCTTCCTCCCTCCCTCCCTTTCTCTTCTTTCCTACCTTTTCCTCCCTCTCTCCATCCCCCTCTCTCCCTTCCTCATTAATTCACTCACTCATTAGCTCACTCTCCTTCATCACTCACTCTCCTTCCTTCCTTCCCTCCCTACCTCCTTCCTTACTTCCTTTCCCTCCCTCCCTTACTCATTCACTCACTCACTCTCCTTCATCACCTACTCTTCTTCTTCCCTTCCTTCCTTCCCTCCCTCCTTCCTTACTTCCTTTCCCTCCCTCCCTCCCTCCCTCCCAATTGCTTTTTTCAAGATGAAAGGACTGCTGACAATAATAGAATGGTTGTCCACTGGTTGTGGGCAATGCTTTGTGAAAAGTGTATGTGACTCCAACTAACTCAGTTTGGGAGATCTGCCTTGCAAACAGTGGTCTTTGTGTATCCTTGTGCGCGCCCTGGAAGGAATGAAGAAACTGATTGGAAACCGCCCTGCTCCACTGCTGATGGTAACCTGGGTTACAGCCTTGTGAGAGATAAGTCTGGAATATGCATCTGTCTTTTGCTGCCATGCCGTTTCATCGGTTTCCCATCCTTCCCCTTCCTATGGCAACTCAAGAACAGGCCAAGGAGGCTTTGCAAGTTGACACTAAGCAGGGTTGGATGGGCTAATGGGTTGATGGGAGATTGCCCGAACATTTTATTCTGTAGGCTAGACCCGAAACTCCAAAATAATTTCATAAGAAGGCAGCAGGCAAGGCTTTCTGCATTATTGTCAAGAAAGCTTTTCGTATGTGTCCATTAGGTCATTAATAATGGAGTTTAAATCATATTTACTATTTTTTAAAAATGTTTTAGTATGGGCATACTACCCAGAATTAAAGTATTACAGGGTCATTAAAAAGATAATTATTTTTTTACTATAGTCATTCTTTTATTTCTGCTGTTCACTTTCTTTAAAACAACGTGACTGATTTCCTAACAGTTACCTAGTATTATTAGATCATTATGAGAAAATATTGATTGCAAAACAATTAAGTTACTAGTAACTAGTGTGAACATACTTCATATGAAATATGAAATGATTGTTCCATGTAAACAAATTACCTAGAGGACAATACAGGGTTGATATTATAGATTTCTTTCTTTCTTTCTTTCTTTCTTTCTTTCTTTCTTTCTTTCCTTCCTTCCTTCCTTCCTTCCTTCCTTCCTTCCTTCCTTCCTTCCTTCCTTCTTTCTTTCTTTCTTTCTTTCTTTCTTTCTTTCTTTCTTTCTTTCTTTCCAAAGAAATGTAATTCACACTTAATCTGGCTGGATCAGATTTCTACATATCAAGGACTTAAGGTATTGAAATAATAGAAAAGGAAGGAAGGACCAACATTTATACTTTAATATTTAATTTAACAAGCAATGAAATAGAATGTGTTTTTTTCTGGCAGCATAAATTTATGTTCATTTACTTAATTAGAAAGCACATGGACTGAAATATGGGTGTTATTAAATTTAAGCAAGTGTTTGCATTTAATCAGGCTAGTAACTAATCAAATAAAAAAAAATTAAACAGGGGACAGTCTTGTGTATTTATCCTAGAAATATATCTGTTATTTTCCTCATTTCCCTAATTGCTCTCAAATTCTCAATACATTTTGGTAACTTTTAAAATCCAGAATGATACACGTGCACACATAATTGTTTATTAACTTTATATGCCATCTTCTTCTCCTGCCAAACAACAAGAAACAGTAATTTCTAACCTTGGACAAATATTCAAGAGAAAAAAGATGCCAACAGTAACCAGTAGACAAGGACACATCGGGGAATAAGTCAGAAAAAAAAATACTTGCACAATCAGTGTTTGAAATTTGCTTCCTAAATAAGAATAGTACAACACAGTTGACCATTTGAATTTTGCAAACAGGAAGGGACAAAGCAGGAAGGGATCCTCACAATGGACAAATGGCTGCAAAAGTTGATGAAATCAGGAGAAATGGCTAAATTGGTTGCTTCGATCAAAGAAAAAAATATTTTTGTTTCTATTTGGAAACCACTTCTGGACTTTGTGCCTGAGGTGGGGGGAAAAATGAAACTCTGATTTTGGATTTTAAGATCTCTTGTTATAGAAATGGCTAGTTTATACTCCTATGTAAAAGTAAAAAGCTGAGGTTTGATGCAGTGGTGGGTTGCCAATTCTTTTACTACTGGTTCGGGTGCGCTTGTGCGCCACGCTTGTGCGCATGCACAGAAGCATCCGGGCAGGTGGGTGGAGCCTCCCACCGCTGCTACTACCGGTTTGCCCAATCTGGGCCAAACCGGAAGCACCCCACCTCTGGTTTGATGTTAGTGTCTTATTTAACCGCACCAAAGGGGGTCGGATGTTAATGCCTTTTCTTTCTTTTCCCCTACTTTTCTACACTCTTCCCTTCCCTTTTACCTCCCTATATTTTTCCTACTATTTCTTTTTCCATTTTTGCATTTATACTATAAACCAGTGTTGGTGAACCTTTTCGACACCGAGTGCCAAAAGGGGAGCATGTGCGTGGGAGAGCACCAGAAACCAGAAGAGAAGTTCCACGTTTGGCATGCTTGCACCAGGAAGCTAAGCTTCTAATTTCCGGTGAGCGCATTCACGCTGCTCAGCTGGTCTTCCAGTTTCTGGCGTGCATGCGTGCGAGAAGACCATGTGTGCCAGAAACTGGAAGCTAAGCTTTGCAATGTGCGCCAGGGAGCTGCTCTTCCGGTTTCCAGCACTCCTGCATATGCGAAGACCAGATGGCCATGCGCATGCGGGAACCCAGAAGAGCAAAGGGCAACGGCTGGTGTGCCCGGAGAGATGGCTCTGCGTGCCACTTCCAGCATGTGTGCCATAGGTTCACCATCACGGCTGTAAAGTAACGAAAAGAAAAGAAACCAGCAAGCTCAGAGAGCACCCCCTCCATGTAACCATGTAATTCTGGAATTTCTTTTCTTACTTCCTTTTCTTCTATGTTTTCAAATCAGGGCTGACTCCCGGCAGCTGCCTGTGGACAGACTGTCAGCCCTGATTTGAAAACACAGAAGAAAAGGAAGTAAGAAAAGAAATCCCAGAGTTACATGGTCCCTGTGGTTTTCTTGGCAAGATTTCCAAAGCGGTGTGTCGTTGCGTTCTCCTTACGATTGAGAGTGAGTGACTATCTGAAAATCACCCATTATTTTTGACTCCTCACTCTAGCTTCCATTCCAGTGATTTCCTAATAGCTTCCTGTCTACATTCTCACAATGCTGCAGTGCAGTTGTTATGACTTGCTGTCCAGTAGCTTAATTTCAGGGTGCAAATTTTCCTCTTCTTCACTAAAATTGACCTACAAGTTTCTTTCTGCCCACCAAAGCAAAGCCTTTTAAGTCTGCTCTATTATTCAGCATCTGAAGTTTTACCACAATTGACCAAAGATTTACTGTACGTATACAAAGTAAATGGCAACCGTAAGGAGACCATGGGCTCTTCCAGTTTAGTGGATGAAATCCTCAACCCTACTAAAGGATTGCAAAACTTGCTCCATGCTTGCTGGCTTTAAGGATGCCCCAGGATTCAGTAAGGTGGGATTCTTTATTCTCCTGCCAAATTATCAAATGTTTTGCATTTTTATACTTGTACTGTATTTGGCTACATTCTATATGGAACTTTAGTCTATTACTGTAAATTAATTTACTTATTTATTTACTGCAATTGCTATGCCGCAAAAGCTATCTCCCCTTTTTGTTCACGCCTAGAGTCCACACACACACACACACACACACACACACCCACACACACCCACACCAGGGGTGAAATGCTACTGGTTCTGACCAGTTCATTAGGACCAGTAGCAGAAAATGCTAAGTGTCAGGTCTGCAGCCATCTTTTCATTTGGATCTTTGGCCTGCCACACTTTCTATTATTCTACTATGCATTTTCTATTGTTGGAAAATGGAAGGGGAGATTGTATGGAGTTAGATGATATGCAGCCATAACAAAATTCTTTCTAGAAAGCTAAGGTCATCCTTTGTCTTTGTAGCTCTGCACCTGACCGGAACTGGATGGGTAGAACTGCCAGTATGGCAATGGAAGATTGGACCATGTGATGGACTTGTGGATGTGGGGGCAAGATCTTGAACTTTCAACTGGATGGGGAAAACTGGGAAGCTTTCAGATTTGGGTTTTCCCAGATGTGCCAACATGGCTTTCTTAATAAATTGGAACTTTGAGGAATCCTTTGCCTTGAACTTTGATTTACTTTTGCTATTTGGATATTATTTGGAACCCTGACATTAAGGTTTTCCCGAACCAGTAATAAAAAAAAAAGCTTTAAAAAGTGAAAAAAAATGACCGCGTGGCTCATAGCTGATCTGCACAATCGTCATACCCTCTTTATTTCTTTTTTAAAAGCATTTTTTTTACTACCTATTTGCCGGAACTGGTGGCAAAAAAAATAAGATTTCACCACTGAATATATATATATAAACGACTACTTCAGCTTCAACCGCAATAATATACAGGCAAACAATATATACAAACTCAAAGTAAACCGCTCCAAACTCGATTGCAGAAAATACGACTTCAGCAATAGAGTGGTCAATGCCTTGAATCCTCTACCTGATTCCATTGTTAGTTCCTCAAACCCCCATATCTTTAACCTTACACTGTCCTCACATGTTTCCTAAGAGGTCCATAAGTGTACCAGCGTGCATAAGTGCACCAGCGTGCTTACCATCCCTGTCCTACTGTCCCCATTGATATGTACTCATTTTATGAGTTTATGGCCTTGTTATACTTACTTATATCCATCTATTTGTACCAATCTCATGCAATAATGTCCATGTCTATACTAATACTGGTTACCTTGTACATGTTGACAAAATAAAATAAATAAATAAAATAAAATAAATTTCTCTGGCTGTTTTTGTCCCTGCTCAGCCAACAATCGTAGTTGCTATGGAATTGAATGTATGTCCTTGTTCACTGCAATGGGTTTGGCTCTCCTTGTCTAATTTCCTTGTGATTCTCATTTGTCAGCATGAGGAGGTTGGGAGTAGAGCATTTTATACGTGCTTTTGAACTGCTAGGTTGGCAGAAGCTGGGACAAGTAACAGGAGCTCACTCCATTACATGGCGCTAGGGATTCGAACCACCGAACTGCCGACCTTTATGATCAACAAGTTCAGCATCTTAGCAACTGCACCCCTGAGAACAATATATGAGCACCTAATTGAACATTTACAGATAACCAGGGGATGGAGGCAGGGATGACGGAACTTTTCTTTGTGTTCTTTGTGCGGGAAAATCTCAGATTCAGTTTTCACTATTTTGGTAACCATTTAAGCCTCAGTGAAGTATACTCTTGGCAAAACAAATGGCATGGGGACTTTCTTTGCAAGATGACTGAGTGGTACAATTGACAGTGTCCTTGGGATGGACAGCAGAATCAGGAAAGAGGAAAACAATCTTTTCCCCTCCTCGTAGGAGAGTAGAAATGCTTCTTCCTGGACTCCCAGTAGGCTCTCAGCTTGAGAGGATCTTCCCTTGAAATCATAAAATTGGCTTATGTGGGCCACACCAGGCAAAGTTAGAAACTCTGCAGTGTACTGATAATGGGATCTTGCCTGCTGAGGGATTTAATTAAACTGGCAAAATTGCAGAAGGTCGAGCTCGAAGATTTTCCAAGAACCTCTTCCCAACCTAGCATGGGGGTGGCCCACTGGGGAAGAAGGTCAGCCTGCCCTGAGTGCAGGAAGATACGACGGAGAAATGAGTACAACTGAAATATGCAGCTCTGCTTTACTTCCTGTCTTTCCCAGCCATAGAGGAATTCCCACCTGTCAAGTGTGACTCCTGGAAACACCTGGACATGTGTCTAGGGAACATCCAGAGTTAGTGTGTCCATGAAGACACTTCTTGACTTCTTGATGGTATCCCATCCAAACACTAATCTCATCTGATTCTGTTTAGCTTTTCCAGTATAATTTACAGAAGAACAGAGTAGGAAGGGACCTTGGGGGTCTTCTAGTCCATCTCCCTGCTCAGGTGGGAGACTCTAAGCCTTTTTAATAGCCTACCAATTTTATTAGAATTCTTCTCTTACTTAACTTTCTCCTTCCTTCCTTTCTCCCTCCCATTTCCTCCCTCCCTCCTATTTCCTCTCTCTTTTCCATTTCCTTCCTTCCCTCCCTCCCTCCTTCCTAGTTTCCTTTTTCCTTTCCTTTCCTCCTTCCTTCCTCTCTCCCTTCCATTTCCTTCCTTCCACCCCCTTCCACTTCCTTCCTTTATGTCCAGGATGTGAGAGCTCTGTAAATGTTTTCACGACCCACTTTTTGACTCGTGTACAGATCCTCAGTGGAAGGCAGGTTGGCAGTAATTATTTTTTCTGAAGTTCTGATTGTCCTCTGACGTCTGTGTCTGTCTTGTTCGGTTGCAGAGCCAAACCAGTCAGTTACAGAGGTGCAGATGACAGACTCAATCATTCCTCTATAGAACTGAATCAGCAGCTCCTTGGGCAGTTTGAGCTTCCTGAGTTGGTGCAGAAAGAACATTCTTTGTTGGGTGTCCATTTTAAGTCAGCACTAAATTTGGTGCTAGATGAGAGTCACTGGAATTCAACATCAATGGAATTCAAGGGGGGTTGGACTTAGACCATTTGCAGCAACCTAATGATTCTAGGACGCAGTGGGTCAGTGGCTAAGATGTTGAGCTTGTTGATCAGAAAGGTCGGCAGTTCGGCTGTTCAAATCCCTAGTGCTGCGTAATGGAGTAAGCTCACGGTACTTTATCCCAACTTCTGCCAACCTAGCAGTTCGAAAGCATGTAAAAATGCAAGTAGAAAAATAGGAACCACCTTTGGTGGGAAAGTAGCAGCGTTCCATGCACCTTCGGCAGTTAGTCATGCCAGCCACATGACCACGGAGATATCTTCGACAGCGCTGGCTCTTCGGCTTTGAAACGGAGATGAACACCACCCCTAGAGTCAGGAATGTCTAGCACATACTGTATATGTGAGGGGAACCATTACCTTTTAATAATTCTAGACTGATGAATCACTTGATTCCACCCCCAGATCTGCCTGCTCTTCCACAACATCACAACTGCCCAAATGGGTCTGGATCATTGCCATTCCCACTTAGGACAGAAGATCTGAAAAGTTAAACTTTCCAAGTTAAACCCATTTTGATCACATCACCATAAGGATGCTGGCCATAAGTGGGGGAAATGGTCATAATTCACTTTTTTCAGTACTGTAACTTCAAACAGTCATTAAACAAATGAGCTGTAACTGTACTTTTATCTTCTATTTGTTTGAGCCATGCTCCCGTTTTTGGCAATGTCATGGGTTCTTTGAAGCCATCATGAATTGCATGTGGACTGAAGGGGAGCTAAGAGCTGAAGAAAGCAGGGCGTCCAGATTTCCTAAAACCTCAGGTGAGTTTAAGTAGCAAGGTGCTGAAATGATGATTTTCATAGTCAGAGCTGATTGAGCTACTAGTTTTCTTCCTGGAGCTCTCCAAGGTCCTGATAGCTCTGTTTTGCTAGAGCCCAGATCTTCCTTAGCCAATCCTTGTGCTTATTTAACCATAGCTGGCTTCCTTGAGGGTTTCCCCAACATATAATTAACATATAATTGTTAATTAGATATTTCAACATTATTAGCCCACTCAATTTAAATGTCCAGGCTTATAGGAGATGTTAGATACTAGCATCTGTTTTAACAAATTATGTTGTTCCAACAGATGCTACATCTGACTCATCTGGAAAGAATTTGGAAAAAAAAAAAAACAGACCTTACAGGAAGATAGAAGGTAGGTATCAAGCTGGCCTCCCTCAGCAACCAAGAAAGAAACCACTTAACTCAATTTTGCGGAATTAAGAGTTCTTTTACTGGTTATGAAAAGATAGCAGCTAAGCAAAGCAAGATTTGAGGCAAAAGTGCGCAAAATCATATATATCAAAATGTGACCAAACCCCCTCCCCCTGGTAACCCTCATCCCAGTGTCCAATCTGCAAATCCCTTAGGTGTCATGTGAGTTCCATCTTCAAGGAGCATCATCAGGTTGGTATGCAGGACGGTTGGCCTTGACCGACACCAAGCATTAATCTCCAGAATGCGCAGTAGACGGTGAGACCAAAACTCCATTTTTACAATCTCTCCTGCACTTAAACTTCCCCTCCCAAATATCCCCCCCCCCATTTCAATGGCAGCCGAAAGCAAATAGCGAAACAGAGGCTAACAGTAGGCTTATGGAATCCAATATAGATTTTAAACTAAAATGTTTCTTGACAATGTGAATATCTACAGGTAATCTTAAATATTAGAATAGGATAGAATAACGGAGTTGGAAGGGACCTTGAAGGTCTTCTAGTCCAACCCCCTGCTTAGGCAGCAAACCCTACAACACTTCAGACAAATGGTTATCCAAAATCTTCTTAAAAACTTCTAGTGTTGGAGCATTCAAAACTTCTGGAGGCAAGCTGTTTCACTGGTTAATTGTTCTAACTGTCAGGAACTTTCTTCATAGTTCTAAGTTGCTTCTTTCCTTGATTAGTTTCCACCCATTGCTTCTTGTACTGCTCTCAGGTGTTTTGGAGAATTGCTTGACTCCCTCTTCTTTGTGGCAGCCCCTGATATACTGAAACACTGCTATCATGTGTCAGCCCCTGTTTGGCTTGCTTGCTTACGGCTGTTTTGCTAAGCTTGTTTACTATCGGCTGCCATAGGAACGGGTGGGGGGGCATGGTATTGGGGAAGGGAATTATCTTGTACTGGAGGAGTCTTGTTCTTACCATCTTCTGTGCATGCTGGTGGCTGATGTTGGGATTTGGTCAAGGCCAACCAGTTCGCATGCCAACCTGATGAGGCTGTTAGAAGATGCACCCCACATGACACCTTAGGGAGTTGCAGATTGGACAATGGGTTGGGGAATTGGGGGGAGGGTGCTGGGTAAACGTTTGATATGTATATGTTCCCACCTTGCTGGCTCAGATCTTGCTTTCCTTTTTGCTGCTTTCACTTCATATCTAGTAAAAGTACTTTATTAAAATGGAGTTGAGGTTTTCCTTTCTTGGATATTGAAGGAGGCATGACTGACATCATGTCTCCCCTAGTCCTTCTTTTCATTAAACTAGGCACACCTAGTTCCTGCAACAGTTCTTCCCATGTTTTAGACTCTGGTCCCCTAATCATCTTTGTTGTTCTGTTCTGACTCTGACTTCTAGAGTCTCCACATCTTTTGTACATTGTGGTGACCAAAACTGGATGCAGCATTCCAGGTTTGGCCTTACCAAGTGGTATTAACACTTCACGTAATACACAAGCAGTGTTAACACTTCACGTGATCTTGATTCTATCCCTCTATTTATGCAGCCTAGAACTGTGTTGGCATTTTTGGCAGCTGCTGCACACTGCTGGCTCATATTTAAATGGTTGTCCACTAGGACTCCAAAATCCCTCTCACAGTTCCTACTATTGAGCAAGGTACCACCTATACTGTACCTGTGCACTTTGTTTTTCTTACCTAAATGTAGAACTTTACTTTTTTCACCATTGAATTTCATTTTGTTAGATAGCGCCCAATGTTCAAGTTTGTCAAGATCCTTCTGTATCTTAAGCCTTTCTTAAGTCCTTGACTTACAACCATTCATTTAGTGGCCATTCAAACTCACAACACTGAAACAAATGACCACTGAATACACTGAAAAGTGTTCATTTTTTACACTTATGACCATTGCAGAATCCTCATGATCACCTGAACCAAATTCAGAAGTTTGGCAACTGACTCATAGCTATGATGGTTGCAGTGCCTGGGGGTCTGTGACCCCCTTTTGCAACTTTCTGGCAAGCCAAATCAAGAGGGAAGTCTTAAGATTCACTTAACAACCCTGTTACTCACTTAACAGTTGTAAAATATATATGAATGGGAGAGACATGGGAACAAGGTCAGTCAATGAATAGGCATAGCAACTAAGTCAGCCAATGGGAGCTTAAATAGATATGAGTCTGTGCAGAGAACTGAAACAGAAACTTAAGCATGTCTGCCTGGGCTTGTCTGCTTAAATGAAGCTAACTGCTTGTGTTTGCCTGTAACTCTCCTGCCTTGTGTTCACTTGGAAGAACCCCCTGTTGGTATTGTACATTTATTCCTCTATTCTTATGTATATCAAGAAGCTAATGAATCCAGATGAATCAGTTATTTGTGTGTGCTTCTGGATTTAAATTTATGCAACAAACTCTGACAGTTGTGGCAAGAAAGGCCGCACAATGTCTCACTTAGTAACAGACGTCTTGGGCTCAATTGTGGTCATAACTCAAGGGATAGTTTTAGATTTCTTCTAGGTCTCTCTCTTTCCAAAAAGAACAGTTATCCTTCCAGTCTGAAGGATGAGCTTCTGGGAAATTTATGGATCATCTTAGAACATGACAGATGGACATTCCAGAACGAACTGTTGAAATGTTCAATATTAAAATGCTCTCTATCCAGAATGTTAGTTTTTGTGAAACTCCATGGAAAATTTAATGGCAAGCATTATTTCCGTACATCATATTCCTGTGTCTGCTCCTGGGCTATTGACCTCAGTAGACATGCAGACACCAACACCCACAATGGAACTAATGTGGGATACTGCTGTATGGGGCTATTGAGATGAACCTTTTGCCCGAGGCCTCTCAGATGCTTTAAAAGGTTTTGCCTTCCTTCCTTCCTTCCTTCCTTCCTTCCTTCCTTCCTTCCTTCCTTCCTTCCTTCCTACCTACCTACCTACCTACCTACCTACCTACCTTACTAACTAACTAACTAACTAACTAACTAACTAACTAACTAACTAACTACAATTTTAAAAAGAATTACTAGAATGACATTTGAATAACTTTATGATAATTATTTAATCTTTGTATTTTGGGATAAATATGTTCAATTTTTCCTTCCTTCCTTCCTTCCTTCCTTCCTTCCTTCCTTCCTTCCTTCCTTCCTTCCTTTTCTTCCTTTTCTTTGTTTCTTGCTTGCTTTATCTCTTCTCTCTCTCTCTTTCTCTCTCTCTCTCCTTCCTTCCTTCCTTCCTTACTAACTAACTAACTAATTAACTAACTAACTAACTACAATTTTTAAAAGAATTACTAGAATGACATTTGAATAACTTTATGATAAGTATTTAATCTTTGTATTTTGGGATAAATATGTTCAATTTTTCCTTCCTTCCTTCCTTCCTTCCTTCCTTCCTTCCTTCCTTCCTTCCTTCCTTCCTTCCTTCCTTCCTTCTTACCTACCTACCTACCTACCTACCTACCTACCTACCTACCTACTACCATTTTTAAAAGAATAACTTGAATGACATTTAAATAGCTTCATGATAATAATTCAGGAAAGAATTTCTGATTCACTCTATTATACTGGAGGAGACAATAAATCTCACCATAGAGTTTCAATCTCTTTGTAAGCCATGGTGATTTAAAGCCACTCATAACTTTTTCAAGGAAATAGATTTTGGGATTCAATTTCCCATCCATTTAGGCCAAGTGAACTGGCAAGCTGAAGTAAAATCTATTTCACTGTATTGCAGCCTGGCAGAGAGAGGGAGGAGGATGTGGGGGCCCATCTCTTATGCCGGCTGCCATCACACCTTGTAATTCAAATAGGCTCATCATTTCAACAGGCTTATCGTTTAAAAACTCATTTTGTTGGGTTTTTTTTTTGCTCATCAGAGTTTCAGAATTATTTAAATATTTATATTTAAAAGTATTTAAAATCCACTTTTTCTTCTTTTCACAAGATTTGGAAATAATGAAAGAGCAGGATGGACTAATAATGCCTTTTTCTAAGTAGCTGGCCAAAGGTAAATATGGAGGAGGAGGAGGAGGAGGAGGAGGAGGAGGAGGAGGAGGAGGAGGAGGAGGAGGAGGAGGAGGAGGTGGAGGAGGAGGAGGAGGAGGAGGAGGAGGAGGAGGAGAAGGAGAAGGAGAAGGAGAAGGAGAAGAAGAAGAAGAAGAAGAAGAAGAAGAAGAAGAAGAAGAAGAAGAAGAAGAAGAAGAAGAAGAAGAAGAAGAAGAAGAAGAAGAAGAAGAAGAAGAAGAAGAAGAAGAAGAAGAAGAAGAAGAAATAATGTCAGAGAACATCGGGGATAATCCTGAGCTAACAAGATGCTTCAAGGTAGAAAGATGTTCTTAAGTTATTCCAACAGTTTAAAAGTGTGAATTCACTGGGGAATACAAACCCTTCCATCCTCCACTATTCCATCAGAACCACATGAATCTTCTTGGATGAGGAGTGAAATGTCTCCAAGGAAAAACAAAGTCCAGTGGCTTTTTTTTTTTTTTTGAAAAATGAATCTTTGGGAGAACCAGCTTGAAGCCAACAGGAAAGCAACAGAAGAAAGTGTTGATTATGAGGGCCCCGGTGGCACAGTGGTTAGAGTACAGTATTGTAGGCTGAATCTCACCAGGCTTAAGGTTGACTCAGCCTTCTAGCTTTTACCCTCCTCCTTTTAGCCACCTTGAGGTAGCTAAAAGGAGGTGGGTAAAATGAGGGCCCAGATTGTTGGAGGCAATAGGCTGATTCTGTAAACTGCTTAGAGAGGGCTGTAAAGCACTGTGAAGCAGTGTATAAGTCTAAGTGCTGTTGTGAGTGTTACTGCTATGAGGAAGAGAATGATGGATGGCTTTAATTGTGAATTGACTTTAAGTAAGTTCTTATTGATTCAGGACTCAGTGGCTCAGTGGACGCTGAGCTTGTCAATCAGAAAGGTCAGCAGTTCGACGGTTCAAATCCCTAGCGCCGCATAACAGAGTGAGTTCACGTTACTTTATCCCAGCTTCTGCCAACCTAGCAGTTCGAAAGCATATAAAAATGCAAGTAGAAAAATAGGAACAACCTTTGGTGGGAAGATAACAGTGTTCCATATGCCTTTGGCATTTAGTCATGCTGGCCACATGACCATGGAATTGTCTTCGGACAGCGGTGGCTCTTCGGCTTTGAAATGGAGATGAGCACTGCCCCCTGGAGTCGGGAATGACTAGCACATATGTGCGAGGGGAACTTTTACCTTTACTTTACCTTTTAAGTTCTTATTGACATGACATGGTCATCCTTTTTCCTTGTTTGACTGGCTGATTCTGCATGATTTATAAACTCCACCAGATTCTCTATTTGGTTCGTACATTTGTCCTCTGTTTCACCTTGAATCCTTTTTGGATGATGGATGCTTAAGCTACGTTTGCCACCTAACAGATGTTTGATTTGTAAACTCCCCTCAAGAGAGAGAGACCCTGGTTAATAATTAAAGGGAATGTGGGATGGAGGCTTGATACTATTTGCATATTGAATATAATTATTGCACTGGTTCAGGATTAGCTATAATTCAATTACAGTTGTCCAGGTTTGTCCTTCTTCAAACAAATGTACCAATGAGGAGTTGTGTTTATTCACTCTTTGAAATTTAACTTGCACTCTACCTTACACAATATCTCTGTCCAATACGAATGATCCTTTAGAATAAGTATCAAACAGCCAGGGCAATTTTTAACTGCAAGGAGCATAAAAAGATGAGCAAGGAATTAGAGGAATAGTCAGAACAATGAAAAATGTGACTGGTAAATTAAAATCCAAATAATAAAACCATTGGCTCCTAAAGATCAGAACGTTTTTATGACTTCTACAAAGATACTGGAGGTTTTAAAGAAGAGATTGGACAATGATTTGTCTGAAATAGTATAGGGTCTACTGCTTGAGCAGGGGGTTGGACTAGAAGACCTTCAAGGTCCCTTCCAACTCTGTTCTTCTGTTAAGAAGTCTCTAATTCAGGATGGTTTCAAACTTATTTTCTCAGCGTCAAAAAAAGACTTTAAAAGACTTATTTTGCTGCTTTGTATCATCCTTAGCCCTATTTTTATTTTATTTATTTTATTTATTTATTTCATCAAACATGAATTAGATAACAGATATAAATAAAGACGTGATTATGAATACATGAAATGAATACGAATACAAGGGAATATTAGGACAGGGATGGTAGGCACGCTGGTGCGCTTATGCATGTCCCCTTAAAGACCTCTTAGGAATGGGGTGAGGTCCATGGTAGACAGCTTGAGGCTGAAGCTGTGGGGGTTTGAGGATGTAACAACGGAGTCAGTTAGAGCATTCCAGGCATTGACCACTCTGTTGCTGAAGTCGTATCTTCTGCAATCGAGTTTGGAGCTGTTTGCCATAAGTTGTATCTATTGTGTGCTTGTGTGTTATTGTGCATGAAGCTAAAGTATTCATTCACAGGTAGGACATTTTAGAGGATAATTTTATGTACTACGCTTAGGTATTTTGGCTGATCTCAAAATGGCTATGAAGAATCTAAGTTTCTTGTGGTTTGGAAAGGAAAGGAAACCACTGGGAAATTCCAGATTTGCTGGCTAGAATGGGAAATCCAAACTTCATGGGAAAAGGCTGTTTCTTTTTGATATTTTTAAAAGGCTCAATGGGTCACCAGGAGCCAACTTCTACTGAGGGTGATGTTATTCTTATATGTTAAGGTTGAAGGGTGTAGTGCAGTGATGAAATTCATTTTTTTTTTGCTACCGGTTCTGTGGGTGTGGCTTGGTGGGCATGGCAGGGGAAGAATTCTGCAAAATCTCCATTCCCGCCCCACTCCTGGGGGAAGGATATTGCAAAATCCCCATTCCCATCCCACTCTGGGGCCAGCCAGAGGTGGTATTTTCCGGTTCTCCAAACTACTCAAAATTTCCACTACCGGTTCTCCAGAACCTGTCAGAACGTGATGAATTTCACTCCTAAAAGTAGTGGTAATAAAAATAAGATTTTCCCACTGAGGAATAATTGCTATTCCCTGTGGTTAGAAACCAAGTCACTTTCTATGTACAGAGACCCAATCAATCTTGTTTCGTTTTATGTCGTGAGTGGATATTTGGAAACGTTATTCATTTGTAGAGTAGAAGTCCTAACATCGTAAATCTGGATTGCATTAAAACACACTGTGTACAGTACACCCTAATCTTGGCAGCACAAATGAGCAGTCATCCACCTCCCCTTTCCTGGTTTATTCCACTTCAAAGATCAGTTAAATGTTAGGCATAAAAACCCACATATGTTCACTAAGTGTAGATTGCGCATAAAAATAATCTCTTTTATTTATATCAAGTTGGACAGCAAGTAATTTGATGGGGAAGGAATATGATTGGATTTTGCCCAAACATAAAAATCTGATTTTCCTTTTGCATGGATGGGCTCCATTTTTTTTAATTACCCACAACTCTGTTCAGAATTCCCTCCTTGACTTATCACTTTCTCGACAATCAGCTCTCTAGGCTAAGCATTTTCATCTCCAAAATACCTTTTTAACTTCAAGTAAAAAACTTTATCAAGAGGGTTAGAGATGGGTTGGAAACATGTGGAAGAGGCCTTCATCCTGCAGTGGATAGACAAGGGCTAGAATCATGATGGATGAGGATGATAGAGGATGAAGATGAGGAAGGAGGAGGAGGAGGGGGAGGATGGAGGAGGAGGGGGGAAGAGGGGGAGGAGAAGAAGAAAGAAAGAAAGAAAGAAAGAAAGAAAGAAGAAGAAGAAGAAGAAGAAGAAGAAGAAGAAGAAGAAGAAGAAGAAGAAGAAGAAGAAGAAGAAGAAGAAGAAGAAATCTATATATTCATTTGAACCACCTGGATTCCTGATTTATTGTGGCTGACAATCTATTTTCTTCTGAAGGCAACTTTAGCAATGGTGCAATGTATGCTTTCAAACTGACTTTTTGCCAGAGCTGGATTGGCTCCTAGCCTATTGGGATTCAGAAAGGTCATCCAACTCATTTCAACAAGACTTGTGGAGGCGGGAACGTGTTGCCTGCTGCATCTTCTTTTAATTAACACAGAGCTTTTATGTCCTGCTGGACCTGTGCATCAAGCTGATTATCTGGCTTCAGACTTTTACCTTGCAACCTATTTGGATACATGACAGTCAGTTTTATTTGGAGTGACCGGATAACCCAGACCAAACCGACTCTCCATTGATTAATTATCAATTAATATAATGTATCTTCACTGCAGGTAGGGAGAATTGAGGTTTTTATTGCCCCCAAGTCTTGTTTGCAAAAGTAAGTTCTAAACTCTAGATTTGGGATGATGATGATGATAAACTTTTATTCATTAAACATGAAATTCAGTCAACTGAACATTTAAAAACGTATCATAAATACCGTTGACTGATGCTAATGGTCGATACGGGTTGCTGCCAGTGTCCTAGGTATCAACCCAGTACCTTCTTAAAATGTATGTGACTCCAAGTAGCACGATCTTTTGCAGCTCCGCTGGCACTACAGCAGGAAGCTGCAACTTCTTGATGCATTTTATAAAATTCGTGGACATGGTACCAAGTGCCCCGATGACAATGGGTATTACTATCACATGTTTCATCCATAATCGCGTAGTTTCGATGGCCAAAATCGTGATATTTTGTAATTTTTTCCAGTTCTTTTTCTTTGACTCTGGCATCTCCTGATACAGTGATATCAATAAATTGTACTACTACTACTACTACTACTACTACTACTACTACTACTACTGTTGTTGTTGTTGTTGTTGTTGTTGTTGTTGTTGTTGTTAGTTTTAATATTTGGCAAGATTCACAGCCTTTGGGGCTGGTTGGTAGCTCAACAGCTTGAGTCCTAACCAAGGACCTAGGAACTCTTAAGGTAATGTCGGAGGATAGAAGCTGTTCCAAGTAGGGTGGTTTTTTGTAGAGTCAGAATGTTTCAAGTCCGATAAATTTAGAATTTCCAAAAAGCGAGGTAGCCCTTTAGGTATTGCTCCAAGGGCTCTGATTACAATCAGATTTGTTTGTTTGTTTGTTTGTTTATGATGATGATGTTTACTACTACCACTACTATCTTTCTTGGCAACCAATTGGCAGGACAAGAAATAACAGATAGAAACTAATCGAGCAGAGAAGCAACCTAGAATTAAGGAGAACCTTCCTAACAGTGAGGACAATTAACCGGTGGAACAGAAGTTGCCTTCAGTAGTTGTGGGTGCCCCATCACTGAAGGTTTTTAAGGTCTTGTCTGAAATGGTGTAGGGTCTCCTACTGGAGCAGGAGGTTGGACTAGAAGATCTCCAAGGTTCCTTCCAACTCCGTCTGATTATTAACTACCTTGATGTTTAGGAGATGCTCATCCTATCTGATGCCCAACACATGTAGAGGTTACCTCCCCTTCTGGTCATTCAGCATCTACCGAACTCTGCATGTTGGGGAAGGTATGGTGTAGTATTCATTACTTTATTTCATAAAATATAGGCAGTTTTCTCCAATTGCATGACTTTGCAGTCTTCTTTACACTGAGCTCAGCCTCTTATCTTGCAATCCTGGCAATGTTTTAGCTTGTTGATTTTTTTTAAAAAAACCTGTTCATTAACTTTTCCTGTGATTCTTAGCCATTAAGAGGGCGACCCCGTTGTTTTTGGTAAAAACAGCCTGTCTCCTGCTTCTTTTGAACCTTGTCTGTTAGCAGAGAAGGAGGAAGGGAGGTGATTAAAGTAAGTTTTCCTTTATTTTGCAAATTGCACGTCTCTTTCATCAGACCATCCACAGAGATGTGCCCCAGCGGTGGGTTTCACATTTTGTTACCTCTGGTTTGCTGTGCATGCGCTCCGCCTTTCCATGATGTGCTTTGCTCACACACACACACCCCTTCCGTGCATGTGCCTGACTTCAAAAACATGCCTAAATAGGACAGCATAGAGCCAGGGTTGGTGGGCGGGCCCACCAGCGATCTCTGCTAGCCGGTTAGGGTGAACCAGTCCGAACCAGCTGAATACCACCTCTGATGTTCACCAGAGGTGGGTTCCTACCAGTTTGGACTGGTTCGGCTGAATAGATAGTACCTTGGCTGGACACGTGACTGTACTGGTTCTATCCTGGGCACCGCCATCTTTATTTTCTGTTCTGCACATGCGCAGAACAATCTTCATTGAAAAATATATTTTTTTTCGTTTTTTAATGGTGTGCGCAAATGCACACCATTTTAAGTGCAAATGCGCACGCGCGCAAAAATTTTCGGGCACCGAACCAGTAGTAACGCCAGCAGGAACCCACCCCTGATGCGCACCCTGTGCAAAGGAACAAGGCCCCCCAGACCTCAATGTCCCTCATGCTTAATTTGGCTTGAGAAGACATGTTCCTTCTCTGCTCTCCATTTAGATATCTCTTAATACATTAAAAATTACCTTTCTGCCTCCTTCGGGTGCCCCAGTTTCTCTTTTCCAGAGTAGGGGCCTCTAACGGGCAATTCAGGTGCCCGTTTTACATTGTCAAAGTGAATGAATTTTTTAAAAAATGATTAATTGGCTCAATGTATTTCAAGTATGGAGTACGCTAATCACATTTTTTTAAAAAAAGAGGGAGAAATCTTTCTCGCGTTGTCCCATTAGCAGAAACAAAAAAAAAAACCCTTTGAAAGGCTGTGTTGTAGTGCTGTGTCGCACAATCTTGCCCCCTTGAAAGATGTGTGGACTTTAACTCCCAGAATTCCCCAGCCAACATGACTGACTGGAGAATTCTGGCAGTTAAACAGAGGTTTTATTCAGCCAGTTTGGATCAGTTTGCCTGAACCGGTAGCAGAAATCATGGGTGGCCCCGGCTCTATGCCATCCTATTTAAGCATGATTTTGAAGCCTGACGCATGCGCGGAAGGCATGTGCGCAAGCAAGGCATATGTGCAGAAGGCCAGGTGCATGCGCGGAAGGGGCGAAGCGAGCAGGCGCATGGGGGATGAACTGGTGGTAACAAAAAGTGAAACCCGCCGCTGGAGTTAAAGTCTATGAACCTTCAAGGGTCCAAGATTGGGAAACACTGCTGTATAATGTTTTTCCCTACCACACAAAATCAATGTGAAGTTTTCCCTAATTATACTTAGAGGCCGTTGTGTTAGGAAACCTTATTGCAATATCACATACCAAAGGAGATTTACTTTTTTAGATCCCCCCTCCCCAAAATGCATTAAGCACTTGGTATTAAAATATAGTCTGAACAAATTTCTCTGCCTGTTCGTTAGAACTTTTCAAGGAAAAAAACATGAAAACATTCATTCACCTGTGCTAACCAATATTTTGTCAATTTTTTTTTCCACAATTCAAACCAACTCTGATCATAATTCACTTTCTTTATTAAACTTCTATGCCACCCATCTAATGGTTTTACTCATCTACTCAAAAGGAAAACCCATTTTTTTGCTATCCAGTAAATTAGGCATCACCCTGCCAACAAAAGTGCGTATAGTCAAGCCAATAGTTTTCCCAGTTGCAATTTATGGCTGTGAAAGTTGGACCATAAAGAAGGCTGAATGCCAAAGAATTGAGGCCTTTGAACTATGTGCTGGAGAAAACTCCTGCAAGTCCCTTGAACTGCAAGACGATCAAACCAGTCAGTCCTAGAGGAGATCAACCCTGACTGCTCTTTAGAAGGCCAGATCCTGAAGAGGAAACTCAAATACTTTGGCCACCTAATGAGAAGGAAGGACTCACTGGAGAAGAGCCTAATGCTGAGAAAGAAGAAGGGAACGACAGAGAATGAGGTGCCTGGATGGAGTCACCAAAACAGAAGGCCTGAGCTTAAATGGACTCCGGAGGATGGTAGAGGACAGGAAGGCCTGGAGGAACATTGTCCATGGGGTCGCGATTGGTTGGACATGACTTCACAACTAACAACAACAAAATTACACATACTTCACTGTTCCTTATTTTTCTAAGTAGAATAGTAGCTGGGTTTTTTTCAGGCTTGTTATGAACCTATCATTCCTTTGAAGACACATAGCACAATCTTCTGAAGTTCCGACAGATTCTGTTATTTCAACTCCCGTGAAAGCGAATGCAGGTTTGATGCCTTTTTCACTGCAAACAGAGAAGGAAATTAGATTCCCACCCCTCCCTCCCCTTTCCCAGTTGCCAAGTAACAAGTAAACTGTTATTTAATTCCATCACTTCCATTTTCCATAAAACCTACTTTCTCCAGTTCAGAAGGAACAGGGGAAAAACAGCTGATCACCCACTGATAAGTGTCAAATCCCTCTATAAATGGAATTTGCATTATATTTGTTGGCAAGTGATATTGAAGATAACAGTATTTTATGCTGAAGGATATGCTGGACAATTCAAGTGGAATTAAATCAAGGGACTAAGCGGCTTTAATCATAGGCACTAAATCATGGTACTGTAGGAGGTTAGCACCCACCCCTCTCCTAGGAAAATGAGATATTTTAGGAAATATTAAAAGGGCAGAATATTTCCCCTCAAAGGGAGGCAGAAACTCATACCCCCACCTTTGTCAATGGGCCATTAAGGCCTGAGCCAGTCTATCCTACATAACAAAGATCTGCCTCCTTCAGGCAGAGGCATAGTAGATTGCCCAAAGCCCTTTCATTACATCATCACTCAGCAAGACTCAATCAAACTTGGGACTCAAAACACAACATACAAAGTTGCCCCTGCATGGCCCCATGGGAGTCTGACAGCCAATCAGAACACAAGCTCAAATTCAAAGCCCAACAGGAGGCATAAAACCCAGGCATTCTCAGCATTTCTTCCCTTTTTTTTTTGTCCAGGACCTCAAGCCATGTGATCCTGTCCACCATTAAACCATCTTTCCAAACAGCCACCATGTTTCCAGTGTCTTTCTCCCCACTTGGAACTGGACCCAGAAGGACATTTCTTCCAACAGTACAAAAGTCTCCTGGCATAATGTATTTTTTTCCAGCTGTGTTCTCATGATAACTCAACATCAGACTATGAGTGAAACAGCCTTACATTACCTTTCACTGTATAGAATAATACTCCCCCCCCGTTTCCCAACGTTGTCCAACAGCTTATGCAAAGTCTGCTAGCCATCATTACTTGTTACTTTTGAGAAGTTCTGATAACCGAGGACAGAATCGGTAAAGGGGATGAGCAGCAGGGCAGCAAATCTAACACCAGTCAACTTTTTTGCTGACTCAAGGATGCATGCACACCCGGCATTTCAACTCAGCAGTTCAGACCCCATAGGTTGCATTTGTCGCCTTACATTTGTTTGTGATGGTATGCTAATCATGCTGGGGATAGTATTTCTGAGTCAACACCAAATGGTAATCTTTCTTGACTGAGCCAACTCCATCATTGGCCAAACTTTGAAAAGTCTCCCTGATCACATTGGTTATTGATGCATTTGTTCTTTCATATGCCTGCCGAGTATGAAAAAAAAAAAGGCCCACAATGACTCTCGGTGGCAGAAATGGCATTTCTTCGAGAATGTTAAAAGACAGCAATGAGACAATCATTAGGTGTGCCATTGAAAGAAGAGAAGGAGCAGGGGAGGGGGAGGGAGAAGGAGGAGAAGAAAAAAGAAGGGGTGGGGGAGAAGGGGGAAGGGAAGGGCAAGGAGAAGGAGAAGAAGAAAGAAGGGGTGGAGGAGAAGGGAGAAGGGGAAAGAGAAAAAGAAAGAGAAGAAGGAGAAAAAGAAAGAAGGGGTGGAGGAGAAGGGGGAAGGGGAAGGAGAAAGGAGAAAGAGAAGGAGAAAGAAGGGGTGGGCGGGAAGGCAAAAGGAAGGGAAAGGGGGAGAAGGAGAAGGAGAAGAAGAAGGATATCCACAGACTACCTGGAAGTCATTCACTATTGTTAGATAAGCTTTACATGATAAGATCCTCCACTCTTTTACCAACTATTACAGTCATTCTGAATACTCCTGGCTGTCAGCCTGAAATTATTACAGCAGCCAGCAAATATGTGCCTTAATTTGCATTAATTTCCTGTCAACTCTTGTTTAACCAGGTTGGATCATACCTTCCCCCAAACATCCTTTGTGGCGTCTCAAGGCAGATACAGCTCAATGTCCACATGTTACTTCTAGATTCCGTAAAGGTTTAGATTACAAGAATGTGGTAAGGTGACTTCTTTCCTTATTGCATTCTCATTGGTTAAGTAATACCCTGTGGGTCTCAATCTGCCTATTGCTTTGCCACGTGCCTTCTTCCACAATCACACAATTCCTTTCTCTTGAAGTCCATCACAAGCCCAAAAGTTGCCCGAGTAAGTTACACAATTTGCAAATGAAAGTGGTACGGTCACAGCACTGTATTGGTAGATGTAGATGCTCTCTCTTCCACAAATGCATCCTTAACTCAGATCAAATCAAGTTTTTTTTTAAATGATCATAGACCGGCATAAAACTACCCCCACCCCCTAAAGTAGCTACAACTCTCACATCAACATTTAAAAATGCATCACATAAATTACCAATACTATTTTATAAAATCATTTAATCAGGCGCTGTAAAGAATCCAACACAGTGCCATGCAAGCACATTGCAAACAGATCTTTTTTTAAGCATTAGAGCCTGTTTATGTGGGCAGCTGTATATACTGCCCCTTTGCTTGTATTCACAGGAGAATAGGCAACTGCCATCTTTATTCCTGTTGGTGGATATAACTGTCCGTTTCTAAAACGCACTGAGTTTTAGCAACAATCAGGGTTCAACAACCTCATTATTGTGTTCATGGCAACCCCTGTACAGTTTGCCCAGAATAGCGGGTGGCAAATTATAGCTGGTCTCTGTTTAGAATTTCACGCCATTATTTATTGCCTCGTGCAGTTATTCAAACACCATTCGCTCGTTCTAAAATCTAAAGTATGTCTCATCCATCACCTAAGTATAAACCAACCAACTGAAGGAAAGAAAGAACAGGTAAGCCTCTCCACTTAGCAGATATCCAATACAATCTGGCTGAAGCCTGAAAACAAACAAACAAGCAAGGCATCAGGCATATTTTTCCTTAAAGTTAAGAAGTTGTTTAAAACAGTCTTTAAGGCAGTTGATCATAAGTACTAACTATCCAAGCTCTGGTCCGTGCATGAAATGTACTCCAGCAAAGCTTCACCTTTTGAGAGCATGTTTTGAGCCACATTGTCAATTGCAAGAACATTAGCACAGCAGGCAAGATTTTACAAGCTGTACATAAACGTCACAGGGAAAGCAAGAGAAAAAATTGAGCTGAAAGCAATATGCATCTAGAAATACAGGTTCCCCAGAATGAATAAATATCATAGGATTATCATCTCCATGGCTTGGAGTTTCCTGAAAGGTCCATGCTTTATGGATTTCTTCCTAAAAAATCGTACACCAATGTTTTAACCAGTATCTGCACAGCATAGTTAGTTCAACAGACACCCGTATTCCCTTCTCTTTTTCCAGATGGCTGAAGAGAGAATCTCAGATTTCCAAATTCTCAGCCTAATTTAAGCACATTATTTGCATTGGGGGAGGCTTCAAATTTGAAGGATGTGCGGAATGGATTTTATTTTTTTATTTTTTGCACACTGAAACTGGGTTTCAATTCAATCCAAAGGGAGGCAAATCGAAAAGGGCCAGACAGATTCCCAGCCAGCTGCCTTTCTCAAAGTGCCGCCACAAGTTACTTCCAGAGAGGAAACGTGGACCATCATTTCTTCCTTCAGGGAGAACATGGGGTGGGATTGGTCTCGGGATGAAAGTTGCACTTGAGAAAGAAAAGCAGGTGATATGACCGGCTTCTGTCTGCCAGTAGAGAGCCAGGATTTCAGAGATCAGAAAGCCCCTGAGGGATACCTCCAGGAAGGCATTACAAGCGTCACCCTCTGCCAAGGAGCTCACCCCACTCTCAGCGATCCTTCAAAAGCCTGGGAACTCAATTGCTTGGGAAGGAGAGAGAGAGAAGGAGAGGGGGGAGAAAGAGAGAGGGGAGGGAGAAAGAGAGAGGGAGAGGGAGAGAGAAGGAGAAAGGAAGAGGGAGAAGGTGAAGGTGAAAGAGAGAAGGAAGGAGGTGGAGGGGGAGGAAGAAAGGGGGAGAGGGAGAGAGAAGGAGAAAGAGAAAGGGGGGAGAGGGAGATAGAAAGAAAGGGAGAGAGAGAGAAAGGGAGAGGGAGATGGGAAGAGAGAAAGAGAGGGATGGAGAGGGAGAGAGGGGAGAGAGAAAGAGAGGGAGAAGAAGAGAGAAGGAGAAAGAGAGAGGGAGATAGAAAGGGAGTGAGAGAAAGAGAGAGGGATGGAGAGGGAGAGAGAAAGAGAGAGGGAGAGGGAAAGAGAGGTAGAGGGAAAGAGAGAGAGGGAAAGAGAAGGATGGAGAGGGAGAGAGCGGGGGTGATAGAGAAAGAGAGAGGGAGAGAGAGAGAGATGCATCCAATTCTCCTGCCTTACCTTGATCTGGTCCAGCGTAGCTTTTGAGGTGGCTTCCGTCCACTACAAGAATGAGAGAAATTACAGCCAATTCCCCGTGAATCATCCTAAACGACAGAGTGAGCTTCCTTGCTTAGCCTTCTTGCTGCCTCCGGTATGTGACAGCTGCCGGCTAGCTTTGGAACAAGCGTGTCCCATTCTGCTGTTTTCTGCAGGGGGAGCAGTCGGCGAAAAGATCCAGCAGCAGGAGAAAGGCAGAAATGCAGGAGGGGGCGTGGGAGAAAGCCATTGCCAAGAAGAGTGCTGAGAAAGGAATATACCATGCAATCTCTCTCCATCTTCCCTTGAAGGATGGGGAAAAGGCTGGGCTTCTTTTTTTCCCCAAGTTACTTTTCCACAATCCAAACAGGATGCTGGAAAACCAAGGCTGCTCTGGAACCTCTCCCAAAAGCAAAATAAAATTCAATAAATCTTATTTGGCAATCGTGACTTGGGAAGGCAAGCAGGGAGGTAGGGAGCACGTTTCTACATCTTGGCCCTTATGGGCTGGTCTGAGAGTCCTCAAAAGCTATCATTGCTTTATAGCTGGAGGTATATAGAGACCAGGGTTTAAACTAGGGGCACGCTAGCTAATGCCAGCTTGAAAGGCATAAATAGTGGCAGATGAAGTGAGTGAAGAGAAGGACCAGGGGAGACATGATAGCAGTCTTCCAATATTTGAAGGGCTACCACAGAGAAGAGGGGGTCAAGCTATTCTCCAAAGCACCTGAAGGCCAGACAAGGAATAATGGATGGAAACTGATCAAGGAGAGATTCAACCTAGAAATAAGGAGAAATTTCCTGTCAGTGAGAACAATCAACCAGTGGAACAGAAATTGCCTTCAGAAGTTGTGGGAGCTTTATCACTGGAGGCTTTCAAGAAGAGATTGGACTGCCATCTGTCAGAAATGGGAGTAGGGACTTCTGCTTGGGTGGGGCATGGATTGGATTAGATTACTTTCAAGGTCCCTTCCAACTCCGTTATTCTGTCACTCTGAAACTATTACTGATGATTAGGGGTCTGGAGGTTAAACACATTAAAAACAGCTGTAGGAATTGAGTATGTCTAGTGTAGTTTTAAAAAAAAGACCAAGGGAGACATGATATCAATGTTCCAATATTTGAGGGGCTGCCACAAAGAAGAGGGGGTGAAACTATTCTCCAAAGCACCAGAAGGCAGAACAAGAAACAATGGATAGAAACTAATCAAGGAGAGAGCCAACCTAGAACTAAGGAGAAATTTCCTGACAGTGAAAACAGTCAGTCAGCTTGCTACCAGAAATTGTGGATGTTCCAACACTGGAAGTTTTTAAGAAGAGATTGGACAGCCATTTTTCTAGATTGGTGTAGGGTCTTCTGCTTCTGCATGGGGTCAGACTAGAAGGCCTCCAAGGTCCCTTCCAACTCTGTTATTCTCTTATTCCATTAAATATCCATTTGGTCCACGAATGGCCTGGGCAATGTATGAAATGCCTTGCTATGATGCATGAACTCAAAAGGAGGACGATCATTAAAGGCCTGACATGATGTCAGTGTGACATGAGTATATTTTGGAAGTGCTTATTCCTGGGAGTATGATGACAAAACATAGTGAACATATATATATATATATATATATATATATATATATATATATATATATATATATATATATATATATATATATATATATATATATATATATATATATATATATATATATATATATATATATATATATATATATATATATATATATATATATATATATATATATATATATATATATATATATATATATATATAGCGCATTTGCCCCCAGCGAGATTGGCCAAAATGTATCCACATCTATTCCCCAAATGTTGGAGAGGTAGCCACAAGTCTGGAACATTCTACCATATGTGGTGGATGTGCTACATCACAAGGAAATACTGGTGCAAAATTCAGAAATGTCTGGAAGAAATTACAGAGCAAAAGATAGAATTGAAACCAGAATTGTTCTTATTAGAAATATTAGACCTGAAAACGATAAAAAAAAATCTCAAAAATTATATTACACATTCTTACCACAGCTAGGATTGCATTTGCACACAACTGGAAACAAATCAATACACTCACAGATGAAACAATAATTAGAAAGGTACTCGAATGTGCAGAGATGGACAAAATGACCATGGAGTTAAAAGAAAGAGAAGAATAAGATTTCTATAAAATACTAGCTGTAGACGGCCACGCGTTGCTATAGCCCAGTCTGGTTAAATGGAAAAGAAAGAAAAGAGAAAGTGCAAGTCCCCCGGCAGAGGCGGCCCCCGCATGGAAGTGAGCCACGGTGGCCCCTGCAAGAGCCGCCACGGAGGACGCTCCCACAGGCCCCGGCCTGGCCAAGCTGAGGAGGAAAGGAGGAGGAGGCGGGCGCCGCCCCCGACCTGGCTTCCCTCAGCTGTGGCGGCGAGAGGAGGCGGGCAGTGTCCCCTGAGGAGCAGGAAGAGGAGAAGGAGCAAGGAGCCGCCCCTGGTGACGCGAATGTGAGGCAGCCCCACTGGCTGCGGCCCCTTCCAGAGATGCTGTCGGCGCTGAAGTCGCCACCTCACGGGGCACTCAACGGCCGCCCCAGCCCCGCTGCGCTTCAGGCTGACACCACCACCGCCCTGTCGGAGCTGCCTTTGGTGAGGCCGTAGCTGGCTCCCTGTGAGGGGGGGAGAGCGCACGCAGCTGGCCGGGCTAAAGAGACACTCTGCCTCCATCTCCTCTGGAGCTCCACTGGGCTGGGCGGGGGGAAACCGGCTTAAGGATGGGAGGAGGCGGCCAAGGGATGGGGCAGGTGCCACCCAGCCGCAGACAGCAAAGGCCTGGCGGGAGGGGAGGAGAGAGAGGGGAGGGGAAGGCCGAAAGGCATCGTCTCCCCTTGGTGGAAATGGCGAAGCTTGTTGGAGGAGGGGCGGAAAGGGGAAAGGGTGCAACCGCAGCCCAGCCACACATATAAAGGGACCATCAGGACGAAGCTGGAGAGAGGCCAAACTGTTCCGAATATACTATACTCAAGAAATCAACGCTATGGTATAGCGTGTGTTGCTTTTACGTCCAGCAGATGGCGCTGGTTTTCAAAAAAGCATGTTTTTTACAAAAAACGTTTTTACCTGTCACAAGTTTGACATCTATATCATATACGTATATAAAAACATGCACGTATTCGAATGCAACGTTGTGTCAAAATTTCAAAGCAATCGGTGAAGAACTTTAGGAGATTTGAGATGTTGAACAAACATCACTACTCCCTCTTTCTGTCCTTCAGCTCATTACAGAAAACCATCCAGGCAGAAAACCATATTTTTATTTTTAATGTCGCCTTTTTATATTTGTGTTGTATTTGTGCTGATAAATAAATAAGGTGAGACTAGTATAGATCTATTTCAAGCTATTTAGCTCTCATCAGCTAGCCATACCCTTACTGGGATTTGAACCTGGGCTGTATTACATAATAGGCAGGAGTCTTAGCCACTAAGCCACAACCTCCTGTGGCTTAGTGGCTAAAACTCCTGCCTAATATGTAATACAGCCCAGGTTCAAATCCTAGTAAGGGTATGGCTAGCTGATGAGAGCTAAATAGCTTGAAATAGATCTATACTAGTCTCTATTTATTTATCAGCACAAATACAACACAAATATAAAAAGGCGACATTAAAAATAAAAATATGGTTTTCTGCCTGGATGGTTTTCTGTAATGAGCCGAAGGACAGAAAGAGGGAGTAGTGAGCTCCCTCCCATATTTGGGCATACCAGGGGTTGTAACACAAATACATACATACATACATACATACATACATACATACATACGTGTGTGTCTGTGTCTGTGTCTGTGTGTATGTACATGTACACACACACACACTCTCTCACACACACACAAAGGAATAGATGGGTGCCAAAATATAAGTATGGAAAGAAAGAGGATTAAATTAAATAGGAGATGAGTCACCTTTTACCAATGGAAAACAATATCATCTCATTATTTGAAACAATATCATCTCATTATCATCTCAGTTATTCTTAGGTAGTTCTCATCTTACGACCATAGCTGAGCCCAAAAGTTATGTTGCTCAGGAAGGCAGTTAAGTGACTTTTGCCTCATTGTAGGATCTTGCTTGCCATGATTGTTAAGTGAATCACTACAGTAGTTAAGTTAGCAACATGGTTGTTAAATGAATGTGGCTTCCCCGTTGACTTTGCTTATCAGAAGGTCACCAAAGGTGGATGATGTGACCCTAGACACGGCGACTGTCATAAATACACACCTTGGGTAGATACATTGGAGGACCGGCAGCCTTAGATGGTGCAGATGGGAGAAATATTTAGACTAGATAGAGATAAAGATCCAAGAGAGGAATATGGGAAGCAAGCCAAAAAATGAATAAGAATTGAAGAATTGAAACGGGCAAGAGATGATGGATAGAAAGGAACTGTCTTAGAAACAAGAAATGGGGGTGGGGGGCATTAGTATACACATTTTAATATAATAGAATAAAAATAATAATTAGATGGGAAGACCAGAGGTTGAAAGATGGTATTACTGTATATGTTCATCTAATATTGTGATTGGCACTAGAATGGCATACTGAAACATTTAACAATTAAATATTGAAGGATTATATCTTAATACAAATATGTGTACCAATACTAAGATTACAAAAGCTTGATTAGTATAACAAATGTTATTAATATCATTATTGGTTTTTTTTTCAATTTTTCAATTTTATTAACAAACATGTAAAATACACACACACAAAACTTAGACGTACAACACATTTACACAATGCAATACAAACAGGAGCTTCCTGTTCTTTCTAATAGCAATTATCAATCGATACCGCTCACCTTATATTATTTCCCCTTCTATTGTATTTCATTTGGATTTCACCATTCTTAACTCTCTTATTTTACTCATAACTATTATTTTTGAGTTTTGTTATTTCTTCATTGATTCTTGTTTCTTTCCTCCATCCACCTATACCATTTATCCCATATCTGGTAGAATTCTGATTCTTCTTTTCCCTGAATTTCTTTAGTTAGTTTGTCCATTTCAGCACAATCCATAACCTTTCTTATTATTTCATCTTCGCTTGGAGTTAGTTTGTTTTTCCATTTCTGGGCAAAGGCAATCCTTGCTGTCATAATTATATGTAGTATTAAATACTGGATTTCTTTTTTGTATTTCGCAGACATTATTCCTAATAAAAAAAATTTCAGGTTTCCATTCTATTTTAACCCCCGTTATTGCCTCCAGCCAATTTTTGATCTTTTTCCAAAAAAATTTAGCCTCCTCACAGGTCCACCATAAATGGTAATATGTTCCGTGTATTGATTCGCATTTCCAACATTTTGAAATTTTGAAACATATTCTCCAAATTGTATCTTGCTTCCAGGCTGCTTTTGACCTGCTTGTTCTTTAGTTGACCTTGCCTTAGGTTCTTCAAGTTGCTCAAGTCTCCACAAATTTTTTTGATCTTCAATTCCAACCGAATTTTCCACTTAGGCTTCCCCTTCTTGCCTGTTTGGTTCCTTTGTATTTTCAAACCCAATTCTTTGGTGGTGGTGGTGGTGGTTGTTGTTGTTGTTGTTGTTATTATTATTATTATTATTATTATTATTGCATCAACAGAATTGTATCACAGCGGCCAGTTGTTTCACCGAATTTGGCATTAATTACTAGTCGGGGCCCGCCCAGGGGCCTAGGACGTCGTAACGTATTTTCGCAATATGTGTGCAGATCCAAGCAGTGCGGCCTTTTGCATTTGACTGATGGTGATTTTGTCAAGTTTTAACTGTTTTAAATGTAATTCCAGTGCTTTTGGAATAGCACCCAGTGTGCCGATTACCACTGGAATTACCACTGCTGGTTTGTGCCATAATCGTTGGATTTCGATTTTTAAGTCCTGGTATTTCTCAATTTTTTCATATTCCTTCTCGGCAACCCTGCTATCACCTGGTATTGCGATGTCTATGATTGTAACCTTATTTTTCTCAACCAGTGTGATGTCTGGTGTGTTATGCGCCAGTATTTTATCCGTTTGTATGCGAAAATCCCACAGGATCTTGACCATCTGATCCTCGATGACTTTTTCAGGCTTATGTTCCCATCAGTTTGTTGCTGTTTTAATGTTATAATTTTTGCACAAATTCCAGTGGATCATTTGTGCCACTGAATTGTGCCACACTTTATAGTCAGTCTGGTGATTTTTTTTACAGCAGCTGATTATTATTATTATTATTATTATTATTATTATTATTATTATTATTATTATTATTATTATTATTATTAAATTATTGAAATAGCATCCCAAAAATATCTATGGAGATTCTCAGTCCTCCAGCTCATGGTTGTCCCAAAGGTACTTTTTTTCCCCAAGAGGTAACTGAACTTTCTGGTTTTTTCTTTGAAGACATTTCGCTTCTCATTCAAGAAGCTTCTTCAGCTCTTGACTGGATGGTGGGAAGTCACAAATATACTATACTTACATTAAACAAGCCAGTCACTAAGTCATGTCTGAATCTTTGGGACCCCATGGTCCACAGCATGCCAAGCCCCCCTGTCCTCCACTGTCTCTTGGAGTTTGTCCAAATTCATGTCCATCATATTAATAACAGCATCTAACCATCTCATCATCTGCAGTGCCCTTCCCCTTTCACTTTCCATCTCTCCTAAGATCAGGGTCTTTTCCAAGGAGTCCTCTTCTCGTTGGGTGGTCAAAATATTTGAGCTTCTCCTTCAGAATCTGTCCTTCCAAAGAAGGGTTGATTTACTTTAGGATCGATTGATTGGATCTTCTTGCAGTCCAAGGGACTCTCAAATGTCTTCTCCAACACCACAACTCCAACAGCATCAATTCTTCGGCACGCAGTCTTCCTTACAGTCCAACTCTCACAGCCATACATCACTGTTGGGAAAACTATAGTTTTGGCTGTACAGACCATTGCTGGAAACGTGTTGTTTCCGCTTTCTCATAAGCCGTCTAGGTTTAAACAATTCTAGAATGAGCTTTTTACATTTGCCATGCATCCTGGATCGTATTCATTTTATTTCTTTTATGAAAGAGTTCTAATTCTGACAGTCCAGACAAAATAATAATTCCTCTCTTTTTTTTCAGAGTAAATGGATATTGTTGGAGAGTCTCCTTCAGCAGAGCTATTGACCAAATCTTATGAAACTATATTTCAAATTTAAAATGATTCAGATATTTCCACTGGTGAGCAAGGAATAACTTTGCCGCTCAGAGGAAATAGAACATAAGTTTCCTGCTTCATAATATTGTATTCGCCCATCAAATATATATGCTAAGCCAAATTTCGTTGAAGAGGGTTAATGCCAACAAAGTTTAGGTTGGTGAGATGCAAAGGTTGACTTGATATAGACATATGACATGAATTATATCAGGGTTTTTGTAAACACAGTGATTGACATGGCTATTAAATGGTTCTCTAAAGTAATTTGGTTGAAGGTTGATGGCAACCACATCTTAAACATCTCTTTCTCTTTGATTTTGGTCATCCTTGATTTTCTGCAGTGCCATCACCATTAACAATTCTATTACATCTAAGTCAGTTCTACATCAGAATTGGTACTCAAGTTAGATATACATGTGTCCTTTTCAGAGAGTCTTGCTGATGGACTTCCACTCAATCTTTTTCCCAACTGGAAAGAGGTAACTGGACTTTCTGGTTTTTCTTTGACGACATTTCACCTCGCATCCAAGAAGCTTCTTCAGCTCTGACTGGATAGTGGGGAATGGAAGGATTTATACTCCTTGCAGACAGCTGGTCATTTGCATTCTTTTAGACACTTGTTAAGGTCACCTGTAGGTCTGTCTGTGTCCTCAGGGTCACCTGAGTGGTGCAAATGGGTGTGGAGCCCTGGAACTATTGAAAGGACTGTGTTGTAGAGTGGAGATAGGTGATGTCGTATCCCTCCCCCTCTGTTGAGAGAGGGCTGTTCAATTTTTACATAGATTGCCTCTTTGATCCCTCTTTCAAAACCAGTGGTCCTCTCAGTCCAAAATGTGGACATTACTGTCTTCAAAAGAGTGTCCTGTGTATTTTAAATGCAGATGGATTGCTGAATCTAGCCGTGGTGTGTTAGTTCTCCTAAGTTGTGCCATGTGCTTGTGTAGTGGTTGTTTTGTTTCCCCAATGTACAAATATCAACCCTTTTGTAATTGTGCTATGTAAGCCTCTAAGATCAATCCCAGTCATCATACCTTTAGCACTGATTGGGGAAAAATGATCTAGGCCCGTGATGGCAAACCTATGGCACGTGTGCCACAGGTGGCACGCAAAGCCATTTGTTAGGGCACGCAAAGCGTTGTCCTGTCAGTTCCAGTGTGCATGCGCTTGCTGGCCAGTTGACTTAGTCCTTTTTTTGAGGCCGTTTTTGAGGCGCGAAAAATTGGCCCTATGGGCAAACCAGAAGTTTGGGAACGGACTTCTGGTTGGCTCATATGGCTGTGTTTTGCGCTCCAGAAGCTTCAAGAAAGCTCTTGAAGCCTCCAGAGGGCCTCCGTGTGTGTGTGTGGGAGGCTGTTTTCACCCTCCCCAGGCTCCTAGAAAGCCTCTGGAGCACGGGGAGGGCGAAAAAAGTGTGCCAAAAATGGGGGGAGAGGAGTGCTGGGAGTGTACACATGCGTGTAGGGGAAGTGTGCATAGCATTATGGATGTGGAACCCTCACGTATGACCCCTCTGAGCTCCCCCTGCTTTTGGCACGTGAGCCAAAAAAGGTTCGCCATCACTGATCTAGGCATTTGCGATTTCTGTCATATGCTAACCCAGCACAACAACTCCTTGACACGTGATTTAAATGATATGTTGAAATGTTGAACTAATCTCCTTAACAGGCTACATGAAATCCTCACAAGGATTTCCGAACAAGAAGAAGCATGAATACCATAAATAAAAACAAAAGCTCTTTTTGGAACCAACTGACATAGGAGATGTCCTGAAAATTGTACAACTGAATATGGAAGGTATGAAAGAGGACTAAAGCTGACTATTTGCTTAAGCTTATGAATGATTACTCAGTGGATGTTGTCCCACTATAAGTAAACGTGCTATAAACTCAGTTATACTCTGAGCAGTTTTTAACATCCCTGCAGCAGTTAAAAAGTAAGACAGGTCAATCTAATATATCTCTCTTTTTCTAATCTTATAGCTGGGGCCTAGATTCAAGGGATAGTGTAGCTATTCCTCACTGCCAAATGGTCCTTGTGGTTGTGTTCCATCAACAATCTTTCCTCACTCCACCTACAGGGCGTATCTGAGCTGATGTGCGAATCTTGTATGATATATATGGATGAACAGTGTGATAGCCTTGAGGTGAAGATGATTGTCTCACACTCGGGAGATTGAGAGTTCAATCCTAGACAACAACAGATATTTCTCTATCAGGTCGCAAAGAGAAAATATCTGCTGTGAACTCTGTACAGGCATTAGGAAGGGCACCCAGCTAGTAAACACTCAGCTCCATTCAATACAATACAATACAATACAATACAATACAATACAATACAATACAATACAATACAATACAACACAACACAACACAATACAATACAATACAATACAATAGCAGAGTTGGAAGGGTCCTTGGAGGTCTTCTAGTCCAACCACTGCCTAGGCAGGAAACCCTATACCATTTCAGACAAATGGCTATCCAACATCTTCTTAAAGACTTCCAGTGTTGGGGCATTCACAACGTCTGGAGGCAAGCTGTTCCACTGATTCAGTCGCCATGACTCCACTCGATAAAAGGGTGAAGGTCTTTTATGGAGTCATAAAAAGAAAAAAAGCTGAATAGATAGATAGATAGATAGATAGATAGATAGATAGATAGATAGATGATAGATAGATAGATGATAGATAGATAGATAGATAGATAGATAGATAGATAGATAGATAGATAGATAGATAGATAGATAGTGTTTTCCCAAAAATAAGGCCCATTTTTATTTTCTTTTGGACTCCAAAATAAGCACCGGGTCTTATTTTGGGGTTTGTCTTACCTTAGGACCATCGCAGTGAGGCCTCCCATACCCTGACACCAGGGGTGAAATCCAGTAGGTTGTCACAGGTTCTGGAGAACTGGTAGCGGAAATTTTCAGTAGTTCGGAGAACTGTCAAATGCCACCTCTGGCTGGCCCCAGAGTGGGGTGGGGATGCAGATTTTGCAGTCTCCTTTCCCTGCCATGCCCACCAAGCCATGCCCACAGAACCGGTAGTAAAATATTTTGAATTTCACCACTGCCTGACACCTTTCATGGCACTGCTTGACTTCTGCGGCTGCTCATGGACAGAGGCCACACAGCTTGTACACCCCCCCATGCCCTTGCTTGATTTGTAACCCTTGCCCCACCTCATACAACGACACGGTGGGATAGAGTGGGTGGGGTCTTAATTAGGGCTTATTTTTGAGGTAGGGCTTATGTTAGATGCACTTGTAAAAATCAAGCTATGCCTTATTTTTGGGATAGGTTGTATTTTCAGGGAAACACTGTGTGTGTGTGTGTGTGTAGATAGATAGATAGATAGATAGATAGATAGATAGATAGATAGATAGATAGATAGATAGATAGATGATAGATAGATAGATAGATAGATAGATAGATAGATAGATAGACAGATAGACAGATAGATAGAGGGGACGGACATGGTGGCTCAGTAGCTAAGACGCTGAGCTTGTTGATCAAAAGGTCAGCAGTTCGACAGTTTGAATCCCTTGCACGTAACGGAATGAGCTCCCATTACTTACTTCTGCCAACCTAGCAGTTCAAAAGCATGTAAAAATGCAAGTAGAAAAATAGGGACCATCTTTGGTGGGAAGGTAACAATGTTCCCTGCACCTTCGGTTTTTAATCATGCCAGCCACATGACCACGGAGACGTCTTCAGACAGCGCTGGCTCTTCAGCTTAGAAATGGAGATGATCCCTGCCCCCTAGAGTTGGGAACGACTAGCACCTATGTGCGAGGGGAACCTTTCCCTTTCCCTATGGATGATTTGGCATTTGAAAGGAGGGCAGGAGTTAAAGGACTCTTTATTTGTTCAAGGGAAATTTAGCACTTGATGTGAAAATAAACTGTTTCATAAGACGTCTGCCCCTTCTGAATACTGGAAAAAATGGCACTGGTTTTTAAATCAAAAGAGGAACCAGTGTTATGTCATCTATATGATGTATGAGTGCTATGTCATCTTTATGTTGTATCAGTGCTGTGTCATCTTCATGTTATAACCGCTGTGTCATCTTTATGCCATACCATGTGCTTAAACACAGACAGACAGTCACACATAGAGATACACCACACATGCTATGCGGTATGCTTTTGGAAAGCTTTTATTTATGTCTCTTCCTGGTTTTAATATAAATAAATAACTAAACCAACTGCTGGAATTTTTAAATTATTATTATTGGTAGATGCATAAGTGCCTAGTTATGGGCTGGGGAGGAAAATGAAGCTTGTGAGAAATAATCAATTGCCTTCATTTTACAGCAATCAGGGAGGCTGTAATTGAGATTCATGTTGCATGGAGAGCCACCGATTCAGGAGACGATTCGGGAGCGCACGGCCACTGATGCGGAAAGGACTGTCACCGTGTTGCCGACTCACGTTGGCATCAATGATGCATTAATGTAGCAACCTTAAAATGAAAAATGTCTTTATTAGCAAGAAAAGGAGGCTGCTTACAAACCTCAGCGTGGTCTCATTCTGAGAATCGGTTAAGATAAGGCATTGGTGTGTTCTTTTTTTTTTTTAATGCCCTAGCAACATAACAGAATAACAAAGTTGGAAGGGACCTTGGAGGTCTTCTAGTCCAACCCTCTGCTGAAGCAGGAGAACCTATACCATTAAAGACAAATAGCTGTCCAATCTCTTCCTGTAATATGGTCGATTGTTATTTTGAAAATGGAACACAAAGAATGGTATAGGGTTTCTTCTTCTCTGCTAGTAGCACTCATTGTCTCAAAAAGCAAGAGAAATAATTAAATGGACTTACCCAAAGTCTTTGAGGGTACACTTGAAATTGGTTGCTATGGTAAGACTGTGCTAGCTCTTTATTAATAACTAGCTGATAACCCAGCATTGCCCAGGTATTTATTTATAGGGGGAAAATGTCCAGACCAAACATAATTTCTAATGTTGGATTTTATCTCTTACCCCCCGCCCACTGTGGAGTACTGCGAAGCCATTACCATGGCAACTCCACTGCATTGTACAGTAGAAGCCATTTTACGCAAACCCCGCCCTCTTCTAGCACTGATGATGTTATCTAGTTTGGGTAATGAAACATCTGCAAGAAAACAACCAAGCTCAAAGAGCACCAAGGACCCCTCATTACAGGGTGACTTTGGACCCATCATTTTCTCTCAAGGGTCCTTTACATCCCAGATCTTTGAGAATCACCTCCTATTCCATAAGATTCATTTTCAGAAATTTACTGCTCAATTCTGGAATGATCAGCTCAGCACAGTTCAGAAGAAAAAATGGAACATTTCAATGTTCTCCAGAATATGTTCATCGTTGCTCAATTCCAAATGAATATAACTGTGAATAGATTTATGAAAAACAACAAAAGAATACCATATTTTTCAGAGTATAAGATGCACCAGAGTATAAGATGCACCAGAGTATAAGATGCACCAGAGTATAAGATGCACCAAGGTTTTGAAGAGGCAAATTTTTTAAAAAAGTTTTTGCACTTTGCAAACCTCCCAAAAACGGCACGTTTTTCGCAAAAACGTGCCCATTTTTTAAAAAGGGAATGAAACCCCTTAGGAGGCTTGTAGAGTGTTCCCGGGGGGGGGGGGGGCAAAAACGAGCAAAAAATGGCCCATTTTTTTGAGAAAACGGGCCCATTTTTTTGGGGGGGGGGAGAGCATTAGGAAAATTATAGAGATCTCCTGAAGGCTGGGGTGGGGGGAAAATTTCTGCCCTCCTCAGCCCCAGGAGCTCTCTGAAAGCCTCCTACAAGCGTTGCATGGCCATTTTGGTAAAGGGGGTGGGGTTTCAGGAGGCCAAAAATGTTGTATTCAGTGTATAGGATGCACCCAGATTTTCAGCCTCTTTTTTTGAGGGAAAAAGGTACGTCTTATACTCCGAAAAATACTGTACTTGGGACCAGAGGTGGTATTCAGCCTGTTTGGACCAGTTTGCTGGAACCAGTAGCAGAAATCGCTGGTAGGCCAGCCCACATACCCTGGCTCTATGCTGTACTATTTAGGCCCATTTTTGAGGCTGGGGGTATGCACAGAAGGCACGTACATGAGCAAAGCGCATGCAGGGAAGACCAGGCACATGCGTGGAATTGACGCAAAGCGGGCACAAAGCGGGCGGGTGCGTGCATGGCGAACCAATGGTAACAAAATGTGAAACCCAATGTTGCTTGGGACTGAGATAATGTTTTACCTACTGAGCAAATTTATTATAGTGGTGAGCTTGTGTAAGGTTTCTGTTTGTGTGTACACAGAGACACATATATGTGAGGGGGGAAAACCATTTTCTTTTCGAAACAGTCAAATGCATAAGAGGGAGATGTTTGTTTTGCCACTGTTGATATAACACGCTATAAGCGTAACGTGCATAATTCTTTGACAGACGCGTCAAAGCAAACAGCCTTGTGGGGAGAGAGAAAAGGATGATGTGCATTTGTGAACATATAGAGTATGTTTTGTAACAGTGGGATGGCTTTACGCTTTTGAATAGAATAGAACGGAAAGGACCTTGGAGGTCTTCTAGTCCAACCTCCTGCTTAGGCAGGAAATCCCGCATTACTTCAAACAAATGGTTATCCAACATCTTCTTAAAAACTTCCAGTGTTGGAGCATTCACAACTTCTGGAGGCAAGTTGTTCCATGGATTAATTGTTTTAACTGTCAGGAAATTTATCCTCAGTTCTAAGTTGCTTCTCTCCTTGATTAGTTTCCACCCATTGCTTCTTGTCCTGCCCTCAGGTGCTTTAGAGAATAGCTTGACTCCCTCTTCTTTGTGGCAGCCCCTGAGATATTGGAAGATTGCTATCATGTCTTCCCTTGTCCTTCTTTTCATTAAAATATGCATTGAAATCGTCTTGGTTTTCTTGTGCTAACAAGGAGACTCTCCTGTTTAATGTTCTGCTTGTGACATCTTTTGGATCACAAAAAATCAGGCCGAAGGTGACAAAACTGGCAGCATCCATCAGCTACCTATGTGGGTCAGAGACTTTTGACAAGGAAGTGTGTTTACCTTCTCAAAACAGCGTCACCAACGCTTCTTTGCCCAACAGATCAAGGCTACGATTAATCCTATTTCTTACCAGATTATAAAATGTGCCCGGATCACAGAAACATTAGAAACATTCACACTAGCTCTTATTGCTTCTTTTACCGGGGAAAGGCAAGAGAACAAAACTCACACAATGCCTCCATTATGGGCTTCTTGATATAAATTCCAAGATTATAAATCAGGTAAGTTGAATGGAACTGAAGCTTGGTAAATTTACTTTTGGTACATTGCATTCACTTTAAGCAGCAAATCTCCCAGCGATAGACAAATGTTGCATTTCTTCTTAGCGTTTTCTTTTTTTACATACTTGGCTTCAAAGTCATGGGTGGATTTTTCTAAAGACAGCATGTTTTTTTTTTAATTCTTTTCCTGTGCCGTTTCTTGAACACTTAAAAAAAAAATACAAAGCAGAAAGTTCAGGATCTCCAATGTACAAGGTGAACATTCTTCTAATCACACACTACACAAATATTTGGCCCCGTGCCCTAGTAGAGATAAAATTAATATACCTCTCCACTGTTATTGTTGTGAATAATGACATCTGGTATTCTCTAAATGTTTTGGAATGTTGGTCATTAAAAAAAGAATGCAGTTACTGTTTTATTTGTGGGTATTCCTAAATCCATTTGCTTAAAACGTATTTAAAAATTACATTCCCCCCCTCCCCAAAAAAATGTGCATTCACAAATTGTCTATTGACAAATGACAACCTATGAACTACATCAGCATGTTGCAGAAAGGGTAAAATATACTACTTAACTTAAGGGTGAGAATATCACAAATGTTAGAAGGTTTTGACCATGTTTGTGTATTTTTATGTTATCATATCTCCAGCAAAACAAAGAATGCCTTTTCCTAAAACTTACTCTAAAAGTAAGGTTTTATTCTGTGGTGGGATTAAAAATTTTTTACTACTGGTTCTGTGGGTGTGGCTTGCTGGGCGTGGCAGGGGAAGGATACTATAAAATCTCCATTCCCACCCCACTCCAGAGGAAGATTACTGCAAAATCCCCATTTCCTCCAGATCAGCTGGGACTCGGAAGGCAGAGAATAGATGGGGGCAGGGCCAGTCAGAGGTGGCATTTACCGGTTCTATAAACTACTCAAAATTTCTGCTACCGGTTCTCCAGAACTGGTCAGGACCTGCTGAATACCACCTCTGCTTTTATTCTTAGGCAAGAATAACCAAATGTGCAGATATAGAATAGGTAGTACCTCGCTCAATAGTAGTAACTGTGAGAGGGATCTTGGTGTTCTAGTGGACAATCACTTAAATATCCGCTTCCAGTGTGCTGCAGCAGCCAAAAAATCCAATGCAATCCTAGGCTGCATGAACAGAGGGATAGAATTGAGATCACGTGAAGTTTTAGTGTCACTTTGTAAAGCCTTAGTAAGACCACACTTGGAATACGGCATCCAGTTTTGGTCATCACAATATTAAAAAGATGTTGAGACTCTGGAAAGAGTGCAGAGAAGAGCAACAGAGATGATTAGGGGACTGGAGGCTAAAACACATGAAGAATGGTTTCAAGAATTGGGTATATCTAGTCTAGTGAAAAGAAGGACAAGGGGTGACATGATAGCAGTATTCTAGTATTTGAGTACTGCCACAAATAGCAAGAGCAATAGTACTTAGACTTATACGCCTCTTCACAGTGCTTTTACAGCCCTCTCTAATCGGTTTACAGAGTCAGCCTCTTGCCCCCAACAATCTGGGTCCTCATTTTTCCCACCTCGGAAGGATGGAAAGCTGAGTCAACCTTGAGCCGATGAGATTTGAACTGCCGAACTGCAGCTAGCAGTCAGCTGAAGTAGCCTGCAGTACTGCACTCTAACCACTGCGCCACCTTGCAGTCATTAGAAAAGAGAAAAGTGGTGGGTTTCAATTTTTTTACTACCAGTTCACTGGTGTGCGCGAGCGTGCGAGCAGAAACCCACCTCCGGAAGAGAAGGTCAAGAAGTTAAAGAAGAGAAGGTCAACTTATTCTCCGAAGCACCCGAAGACACGACAAGAAACAATGGATGGAAACTAATCAAGGAGAGAACCAACCTGGAATTAATAAGAAACTTCCTAACAGTGAGGACAATTAACCAGTGGAACAGCTTGGACAGCCATTTGTCTGGTACAAAGCTTCCTGCCTGAGCAGGGGGTTGGACTAGAAGACCTCCAAGGTCCCTACCAACCCTGCTATTCTGTTCTGTTAAATACTCATATTTATTACTCATTTTGGAATAAGTATCTTGAATGTTCTTCCTTTTCTAAACTGTTATGAGTCCTTCGCTAAATCAGTCACTGGCATGTCACTGCAATACTTTCCACGCTAAAAGTGAGGGCTAAGCTATAGGACAGATAATGTTAGCTTCACAGTTCTGAAAGTCCCTGAGCATCCTGGATGTTTAATTACCAATTAATGGAAGGTTTTTGTTGTAGGATTAGCTTTGTGAAATGGTTTGTGCTTAGAAAATGGCCCCAATTAGTTCTAGCCCTCATTTATTTTCTCCCTGCCTCAGCTGAATGTGGTTTTTCTCCCCTTCTAAATATATTTTTAATTTTATGAAACTCAGGATGTATCGTGAAGCAATGGTTACCATGAAATCCCCCTGAACTGTTGCTAATGTTCATGAACATTCCTTGAGACTTTAAGGGTTCTTTTTAGATATATATAAAAATAGCAATCTTGTTTGTTGGCTCAGGATGAGTTGCAGCTAATTCAGATTCCTGCATTTATTCTTTTACTAGCTGGATACCTATGATTCGGTGCAAAACTATATGATTGGGAAACGCAGGAGAAATTCGGTTCACAATCCGTTGGCTCAGTGGCAGTCGGTGATTGAAACTCATAATGGAATACCTCTCCTGCCGCCTTGAGTTTTAGACACAGTGCCATAGGTGGAAGGCGTAGACATTTTGGTAAGGTACCGAAGTTTAGTACTGTAAGGAGCCCCAGACTGCCCCTGAGTGAAGGAGAAGAATGTCTGCCAGTTTGAACTGAGGTAGTGGAATGTGAGGCAACTTGCAGTTGCAACAGAGTTCTTTTCAGGTGGGGAGGGGAAGTGGAATGTCTAACTCCTTAGCATCAGAGCCAGAGGTGGGTTCCTATTGGCTTGGACCAGTTCGGCCAAGTAGGTAGTAACTCGGCCTGCCACACCCCCGAACCGGTTCTATCCTCAGTGGCGCCATCTTGATTTTCGGTTCTGCGCATGTGCAGAACAATCTTCATTGCAAAAATGTAATTTTTCCCTTTCCTAACATTGTGCGCATGCACAGACATTTTTTAGGTGCAAATGTGTATACGTTCAAAAAATTTTGCATGCTGAACCAGCAGTAATGCTGGCAGCAACCCTCTCCTTATCAGAGTGTGTTAATATAAGGCAATTGGTAGTTGGAACAGAGTTTTTTGCACATGGGGATGGGGAGTAGAACTCTTTAGCATCAGAGTGTGTTAATTACTGTGTAAGAAATACAAATGATCCAATGAGCATTTTGAAAAATACTTTCTTAGAGAGCACCTAGAAGCTAAGAGGAACATACGTGCTGAATTTCAAGTTTGTAGGCTTTATGGTTCTGGAGATTTTGTGATGCGTGTGTGGTATTGGCTTTTAGATAGATAGATAGATAGATAGATAGATAGATAGATAGATAGATAGATAGATAGATAGATAGATAGATAGATAGATAGATAGATAGATAGATAATGATAGATAGATAGATAGATAGATAGATAGATAGATAGATAGATAGATAGATAGATAGATGATAGATAGATAGATAGATTTCCTTTATGCAGAGAAAGTGTTCTATCTACCATTCTTGCTTTAAAAATACAGGGAGTCCTTTACTTAGGACCACAGTTGAGCTCAAATTTTCGGTTGCTAAGAGAGGCATTTCTTAAGTGAACTTTGCCACATTTTACGGCCAATTATTTCCATAGAGCTTTTCACTGAAAACAGAATTGCTATTGTAAAACAGGCAATGTTTTCCTGAAAGCATGTCTTTTGGCTTGAATTTTCTTTTACTTGGCAAAAGAATGATTGGGAATCCAATAAGCGGAAGGATTGTCAGGATCTCATTCGCACATAATTTGGGGAAATGGAAAATAAAATTAAAATGTGAACAAAACTGAATTCTCCCCCATGCCTATTGCTGATATTGTTCCCTTCAATTTCTTTCTTTGACAGAGCCTTATGTAATCTGCAGTTCTCACCTCCAACAAAATAAGCAACTATGTACTCTCAGTTTCTAAGTGTTATCTTTCATTTTATTGGGAGAGTACAAAATAGAAACAGTACTCTGGGTGCCATGCACATTTTAACAGCTGCCACCATTCTGAACAAGTTCTGTTCAAATTCTACAATAATGTTCCATCTTTCTTTTTATTGAGAATATATCAGCGCGAGGATTTCAGTCTTGAAAAGGAAATCAGTCGGACATCAAAGCAGCTGTTTCCAAAGTTGGAAAAAGATATGCCAAGATTAGAACGTTTTGACTTCAAAAATCTTTGCTCGCTTCTAGAAATAGGAATTCTGCATCTCTCCCAAATATGTCAGATTGGTGTTAATAATAAAATGATAGAATAACAGAGTAGTAAAGGACTGTGGAGGTCTTCTAATCTAACTCCCTGCTCAAGCAGGAGGCCCTATACCCGTGATGGCGAACCTATGGCATGTGTGCCAGAAGTGGCATGCTGAGCCTTCTCTGTGGGCCCACTCGTCATCACCAGCTGCTCTTCCAGTTTCTGACACATGCATGTGCGCTGGTTAGCTGGTCTTTGCATGCACCAGAGTGCTGGAAACCTGAAGGCCAGCTCGCCAGCTGATCTTCAGGTTTACTGCACTCTGGCACACACAGTGCCAAAAAGATTCGCCATCACCACCCTATACTATTTCAGATAGATAGTTGTCCAATCTCTTTTAAAAAATCTCCTGTGATGAAGCATCTACAATAGGGGTGTCAAACTTCATCACAGCAGCTGGGTGGATTGATAGAGATGATATAAATCGATGATAGAATAGGTAGGTAGGTAGGTAGGTAGGTAGGTAGGTAGGTAGATGGATAGATGATAGGTAGATAGATAGATAGGTAGATAGATAATGAGAGAGAGAGAGAGAGAGAGAGAGAGAGAGAGAGAGAGAGAGAGAGAGAGAGAGAGAGAGAGAGAGAGAGAGAGAGAGAGAGAGAGAGTGAGTGTTGATGTATAACATGACTGGTGATGATAGATGGATGACTGGATGGATGGATACAGATGATAGAATAGGTAGGTAGGTGGATGAATGAATGGATGGCATAGATAGATAGATAGATAGACAGACAGACAGACAGACAGACAGACAGACAGACAGACAGACAGACAGACAGACAGATAGATAGAGATAATAGGTAATGTATCTATCATCATGACAGGTGAAGATAGATAGCTAGATGGAGGGAGGGAGAGAGGGATGGTCTATCGGTCGGTCTGTCTATCTATCTATCTATCTATCTATCTATCTATCTATCTATCTATCTATCTCATTCCTCTCTCTCCTTCACTCCCTCCCTCCCTCCCTCTATCCATCTATCTATCTGATAGATAATGTATCTATCATCATGACAGGTGGTGATAGATGGATAGATGGAGGGAAGGAGGGAGAGAGAGGGATGATATAGATAGATGATAGGCTAGATAGACAAATGGACAGACTGACAGAGAAACAATTTGGCTATCTGAAACCATAAATGGAGAAGTTATGTCCCTCATTCTTTTGTTTAAAAGTTGCTTCTGTGAGATATCTTCCCCAGTTGCCTTGGAGGGAATTTAAACCAAAAGACCGCAAAATAGATTTAAGTGGCCAAACAATATTAAGTGTGGGTTTGACCACCAGAGACAGAATGGGATGCACTTGGCAGCTCACTAGAACTGAAACGTGACTTATTTGAGGTAATTTGGGATAGCGGGAGAGAGAAATGATTTCTCAATGGGGCCTAAATACTTTGAGTGAATTATCCTGCCATAAGAAACAGCCCACTGAGTGATTTCTGAAACTCTAAAGGTGTGCCTATTTTGTTCTTTTAACCTGTTAAATATTAAAATCAGGCCTCCGAATTTGTCTCAATAGCCTGCACGGACCTATTTTCTTCTTCAAAAACGAATGAAATAAGGAAACTGTTAACCTGTGTGGGAATGAAACAAAACCATTGTGAAGGAAATCATATATTTTTTCCCGGTGTGGGCTTTAGAGATTTAACGCGTCTCCCCATTCTATCCTTTGTTATCACTTCCTTGTGTAACTCTATTATAGCATCTTATCTTCCAGGAGCGAAATCTGTCAAAGGGGAGTTTTCAAAAACAATCTGAGGAGAAAACGTCCAGAGATGTCATTGAAAAACAAAAACAACAACAACATTGTGTTCCTTGTAGGCAATCCGAGGATTGTCAACCTGCTTGTAGCACTTTGACAACATCAAGAAAGAAGTATTTAAGCAGCAAGGGGTTGATGAAAGGCTAGGATTTCAAACAGCCTTGGTGCTTTGTTATTCATAGTCCTTCTTGGATCCAGGTGGAGCTTGACAATTGCAGAAACACAGGACAGGATAACTAAGTGTGTGTGTGTGTGTTGTGTAACAGCTGGCCATTGTCCAAATAGGTAGGCTATTCCAAGGATAATTCTCTCTGCAATAAAAAAGCAAGCAAATTGTTCTAGCGCAGAGATGGCTAACCCTTTTCTCCTCACGTGCCAAAATCACACGCATTTGTGCAACAGCACATGTGTGCATGCCCAAACCCATAATGCAATGCGCCATGCCCCCTGGGCATGCACGCATGACCCTCCGTGGTCTCCCGCCCCCCTGTGCATGTGCGCTCTCCCTCCGTGTCCTGTTTTGAGCCTAGCAGGCATCCCTGAAACCTCCTGGGACCAAAAACGGGGCATGGGGGGGGGTTGTGCCGCACCCCCATGCTCCACCCCACCCCCGCACATGCACACATGACCCACCCCATGTATCCATGTGTGCACCCTGCCCCCCAGCACATGTGCGCACATCTCCCACATGCATGGCAATGACCCAAACATCAGCTGGCCGGCGAGAAGCGTGCACACATGCATGATGGAGATGAGCTGGGTGATGGCTTGTGTGCCTGCAGAAAGTGCTCCGTGGCACACGTGCCATAGGCTCACCATCATGGTTCTAGCGTGTTCTCCTGAAATCCTTTGACATGGCTGCAATTAGACTAATATATTGGAAAGTAGGATGTCTATGGAGATTCTCCGTCATCCAGGTCATGGTTGTCCCAAAAGTGCTTTTTTCTAGAGGCAACTGGGCTTTCTGGTTTTTCTTTGAAGACATTTCACTTCTCATCCAAGAAGCATCCTGAGTTCTAGAAGGAACTGTTGTAAGTAGAGCAAGGGTGTCAAACTCAAGGCCCGGGGCCTGGATCCAGCCCATAGTGTGCTTAGTCTGGCCCACAGGGCCACTCTGAAAACAACAAAGGACCAGCCCATGGTGCCTTTGCCAGCCAAAAAAAAGGGGGAAAAAGAATATCTGGATAATAATCCTTGCATAAAACTTCCTACATATAAATATGTTTCTTGGGCTTTCTATACATAGTCTGTCAGGCTTGCAGCCATCTTTTCTTTTGGATCTTTGGCCTGCCACACTTTCTATTATTCTGCTATGCATTTTCTATTGTGGGAAAATGGGAGGGGGGATTTAGATGATATGTAGCCATAACAAAAATTTTTCTAGAAAGCCAAGGTTATCCTTTGTCTTTGCACCTCTGCATCTGACTGGAACTGGATGGGTGGAACTGCCAGGATGGCAGTGGGAGATTGGACCATGTGATGGACTTGTGGGTGTGGGGGCAAGGTCTTGAACTTTCCACTGGGTGGGGAAAACCGGGAAGCTTTCAGATTCAAGTTTTCCAGGATGTGCCAAAATGGCTCTCTTAATAAATTGGAACTTTGCGCAATCCTTTGCCTTGGACTCTGATTTACTTTTGGATGCTATTTGTAACCCTGACATAGTCAATATCAGGGTCGGGTACCCCATTCTGCATGCAACTTCCAAGACCCCATTTATACCCACAAAAAGCCTCAGCATCAGAAGATTAAATTTGCAGCCACTAAAAGCCACTTAATTTTTGGATAACATCCACCTGCGAGGTTTGCCCAAATGTGCTTTTAAAACCCAACGGTGCATTTCCATAGCGTTTACAGCAAAACTGTTCCATTTTTGATCCCTAGCTGGCATTATGTCTAGGCTAGGCTGTTCTTTTAAGCAATTCAAAAGTAGGAACCCCTGCAAGCTTGCGGCGTAATCATAACTTTCAGAAACTTGGCAAGGACCAGATTTTGGGACGAAAGGCAGTGGTTCGGAAATGAGTTGCCAGCACAGCTTGTAGACAATAATTTCTGCAGGTTGCATACATTTAGAGAGCTACGATAGGAAAGCTAGTGATTGTACCTCTCCATTTTCCACTGTCTTGTTGCATTTCCTTCAAGCAGTGACGTGCAGTCAGGGGAGGCAGAGGAGGCAGAGCCTCACAGCTCTCATCATGAAAAGAAAAAAAATGTAAAAGGGAAAAGGCGAGTGCTGAGGTGAGGCTTATAAAAGCCTCTAAAAAAGGGAGCACTGTGACAACTTTGATCTTTGCAAGCGTGCAAGCAAAATACCCCAGGATCACGGTGGCGGGGACAGCAACTCCTTCCGCTGCGCTGTGGAGAAGAGCCACGCTGTGCAGGAGGCTCCTCAGCGCTAGCCTCAGATCAGTGCGAGCCGCGGTCCCCTCCATGTTGGCTCAGGAAGGAGGGGAATGGGACCGCGGCTTGCGCTGATCTGAGGCTAGCACTGAGGAGCCTCCTGCACACGTGGTCCCATTCACCTCCTTCCTGAGCCAACATGAAGGGGACTGCGGCTCGCGCTGATCTGAGGCTAGCGCTGAGGAGCCTCCTGCACACGCGGTTCCATTCCCCTCCTTCCTGAGCCAACATGAAGGGGACTGCGACTCGTGCTGATCTGAGGCTACCGCTGAGGAGCCTCCTGCACAGCGTGGCTCTTCTCCGCAGTGCAGCGGAAGGAGTTGCTGTCCCCGCCACCATGATCCTGGGGTATTTTGCTTGCACGCTTGCAAAGATCAAAGTTGTCATAGTCCTCCCTTCATGATGATCATTTGATGACGTCAGTGCCTCACCAGCCATAAACATCACTGCACGTCACTGCCTTCAAGTGTTTTTTTTTTCTCCATCGGTAACCCTGTTTTATGCTAAATGCATTCTTGATAGATGGATACTACTGTGGTGTGTGAAGGCACAGTGCAAGGAGCCCTGTTGTGTAAGATGCACAGAGAATGTCACTCTCTCTGCCTTTATGTCGTTTTTTTTTAATGCTGTCATCATTATTCAAGAAAGCACCCTGGGTTACAATGGCAGATTCAGGCATCACCCTTTTGGGCAATGTGAATGAAGTGAAAAATGAATATACCTCTCACATGTTTTAAACCTGTCCCTCCCTTCTTCAGTGCAGATTGGAGCTCCAATGGATCATATTGGCTAAGGAAAGTACTGTGTCAGGCCTGGAAGCTATCTTTTACATTGGGCCTGCCACATTTTCTACTGTGGAAAAATGGGAGTGGGGGATTACGTGGAGGATGGGAGATATATTTGCCATGCCTGCAAATCATCTTTTCTTTTGGACTTCAGGCCTGCCATAGTTTCTACTGTCTGCTTTCTATTGTGGGAGCTGGGTGATATGTAGCCATAATAACATTCTTCCTAAAAACTCAAGGTCATCTTTGTCTCTGCTCCTGGCCAGAACTGGATGGGTGGAATCTGTTTTCATGGCAGTGGAAGATTGGACCATGTGATGAATTTGTGGATGTTGGGGCAGGATTTTGAACTTTTAACTGGGTGGGGAAAACCTGGAAGCATTCAGATTTGGGTTTTCCCAGATGTGCCAACATAGCTCTTTTAATAAATTGGAACTTTGAGGAATTCTTTGCCTCGGACTCTGATTTAATTTTGGATGCTATTTGGAACCCTAACAATATAGTCTAAATAATATTTATTTCTCAGAGAGTCAAGGACATCTTGCCCTGCAGCTAAGGGTATGACTGGGAGGCCTCTCCAGTAGGGACGGTGCCTGATTGGACCATCAGATGGACATGTGGGTGCTGGGCAGGGACTTTCATTTGGGTGGGGAAAACCTGGAAACTTTCAGATCTGGATTTTTCCATGTGTGGCAATAATAAAATGGAGCATTGAGGAAACACAAACCTCAGTGTCTTCTTTCGTTTTGGGTGTTACTTGGAACCCTGACATTCTGGCTGTTCATTCAACCCCAATTTCATTGCTTTTCATTTTGACTTGCCCAGGAGATGATCAGCCATTAATAGCAATAGCATTTAGACTTATATGCCACTTTACAATGCTTTACAGCCCTCTCTAAGTGGTTTGCAGCCCTCTCTCTGTGGTTTACAGAGTCAGCCTCTTGCCCCCAACAATCTAGGTCCTCATTTTACCAACCTCGGAAGGTTGGAAGGCTGATTCAATCTTGAGCCTGGTGAGATTAGAACTGCCAAATTGCAGTCAGTCGGCAAATACATAAATAATGGGCACATGTCTGATTTTTGCATTGGTGTAAAAAAAGAGAAACTTGACTACGAATCAGGAAACTTTCCTTTGGTGCAGTTGGAAATTGGTTTAGGGTTAAAATATTGTTTCCAAAGAAGCCGGCAACTCTAGTCTATAAGAGTGAGAAGGCAACTGGGGAAAGGTTTACTTAGCTTCACCTAAACCATATTTATCTGCTACGTTAGAGGATTCCAAAGTGTCAGGAAGAAAATGTGCACATTACATCTTGGCTTTTATCTGGGAACAATGTTGTGAGGATGGATTAAGTCTGAGAAAAGAGGCACGCCTGGCGTTTGAAACTCTTTTGATTGTCTTTGATGTAAAGATGTTTCAAAGTCTTTTCTTTGTAGCGGTAACGATTGTTGCCCCAAGATAAAATATAAGAAAAGTTAAGAAAATCCTGCTTGTTTTTTTTTTTTTAATTTAGCCTCAATTGAAGAGAACAAACTAAGTACTTTCAAGTCTCGCACCCTTTATTCTTCCTGTAAGATATGGTATTGGACTGAGCTTCTCTAAAACAAACCATCTCGGCTATTTGTGCTAATGGTTCTCAGCTTTTTTTCCCTTTTGTATTTGTATTTATTAGTTTGTCAAACATGTACAAGATAGCAGATATAAATATAAACATGGACATGAATGAAAGAAATGAATGCAAATAGATGGGGACAGTAAGACAGGGATGGTAGGCATGCTGGTGCGCTTATGCACGCCCCCTTTATGGACCTCTTAGGAATGAGGTGAGGTCCATTGTTGACACTTGAAGGTGGAAGCTCTGGGGGTTTGAGGATGTAACAACAGAGTCTGCTAGAGCATTCCAGGCGTTGACCACTGTTGCTGAAGTTGTATTTTCTGCAATCAAGTTGGGAACAGTTTACCCTGAGTTTGTATCAATTGTATGCCGGTGCATTATTGGGGCTGAAGCTGAAGAAATCATTGACAGGTAAGACGTTGTAGCAGACAATTTTGTGTACTGTGCTTAGATCATACCTCAGGCAGTGCAGTTCCAGGTTATCCAAGCCCAAAGTTTCAAGTGGCATAGGGAATTCTATTGTGAGTAGAGAAGTGGGGGACTCTTCTTGTGAAATACCTCTGGACCCACTCAATCATATTAATGTCTGATGTACAGTGTGGATTCCAGGCAGATGAGCTGTATTTGAGAATTGGTCTGGCAAAGGTTTTTTATGCCCTAGTTAGCAATACCATGTTACTGGAGAAGAAGCTTTGCAAAATTAGGTTAACAACTTTTTTTAACATTTTTTTATTTTTTGAATAAAAACAATCAAAATCATACTCCATTACAAATTATAGAAAGTGTGTCAATTGGTTACAAAGAGCTTTCGTGCATCCCTTCCACAGTCATCCCATCTGATTCATATCAAATTATCTATTTTACATCTGTGTGTGTGTGTGTGTGTGTGTGTGTGTGTGTGTTACAACCCCTGGTATGCCCAAATATGGGAGGGAACTCACTACTCCCCCTTTCTGTCTATCGGCTCATTACAGGAGACCATTCAGGCAGAATACCATATTTTTAATGTTGCCTTTTTATATATGTGTTGTATTTGTGCTGATAAATAAATAAAGGGAGACTAGTATAGATCTATTTCAAGCTATTTAGCTCTCATCAGCTAGCCATACCCTTACTGGGATTCGAACCTGAGCTGTATTATATATTAGGCAGATGTATTAGCCACTAAGCCACAGGCTCTCCTCCTTATCAGCTGAGCCAGGGAAATAAGTATGTATTTGTGTTACAACCCCTGGTATGCCCAAATAACACTCATAACATGTATGTATGTATGTATGTATGTATGTATGTATGTATGTATGTATGTATGTATGTGTGTTACAACCCCTGGTATGCCCAATTAGTCTCCCTTTAGTTATTTATCAGCACAAATACAACACACACACACACACACACACACACACACATATACATACATACATACATACATACATACATACATACATACACACATATATGTGTGTGTGTGTGTGTGTGTGTGTGTTGTATTTGTGCTGATAAATAAATAAAGGGAGACTAGTATGGATCCATTTCAAGCTATTTAGCTCTCATCAGCTAGCCATACCCTTACTGGGATTCGAACCAGGGCTGTATTGCATATTAGGCCAATGTAATTGCCACTAAGCCACAGGCTCTCCTCCTTTATCAGCTAAGCCAGGGAAATAGGTATGTATTTGTGTATATATATATATATATTCATCATACCTCATCCTTCATATGACTATAGTTGTTTTAACATCCCTTTGTAACAAACATTCCAAAATTTAAAACAAACCACATAGTGGCATTCCCTTATCTATTTTCAATATCATCCAACCACATTACACCTTTATAACACATTCAAAATAAAAATTAATTATGTTTAATAACAAAAATTTTCTTAATCACTGTTTAGAATTTATATCCAATTTCCCTTTTATCCTATCAATACAAATTATTACATTATTATCATTATCAGTCATTTATTTAACAATAGTTTGACTGTTTAACTTACTTTTTCCCCTTTATTCACCATTTAAATTTTTTACCAAATTTCCTCTTATCAAACCAATACATATATATACATTGTTATCATTATCAATTATTTATCTAACTTTATCCATTAACACTACATTTCTAACATAATGCTCTATTTTTAACAAAATTTTAAACCTCATTTCTTAATCATTGTGTACAATTTATATCCAATTTTCCCTTTTATCATGTCAATACAAATTATTACATTATTATCATTATCAGTCATTTATTTAACAATAGTTTGACTATGTTTAACTTACTTTTTCCCCTTTTTTCACCATTTAAAAATTTATACCAAATTTCTTCTTATCAAACCAATACATATGTATACATTGTTATCATTATCAATTATTTACCTAACTTTATCATTATCACTACATTTTTAACATAATGCTCTAATTTTAACTAAATTTAACTAGTGTTTTATTATTAATTTTCATATCTCAACCTCTGTCTTTCCAGTAATAGTGTAGTCCTATTTCTTTTGCCATTTGTGGAATTGGTCTTCTGGTTATTTCCTTAATCAAATTTGTTTGGACTGCTCTTCGCAGCTTGTTGCTTATTACATATCTTGTAAAATCTCGAAACCCTCCATCGGCTTCCTTAATCAGTTTATCTTTGGTTATCAGTAGTGTTTTTGTCAAAATTTCTTTCCTTAAGTCCATCCATTTTCTCTTTTTTCTTCTTCTATACCTTGAAATCTGTAGTAAAGCACCTTTCCATCTATCTTTCCTTTCCTTGTTCCACTCTTTCCATCTCCAACCACACTCAGTTTACTGTCAATATCCACAGTTATCTTGCCTCTGTTCATTTTTCCTCTGGATTTTTAGGGCTCCAGCCTCCACTTTTTCCATTTGCTGAATATCTTCTATTTGCTGAGTATCTTCCATTTTTCCATCAGGTTTTGCCTCATTAAAGTTTATATTTTCAATATTTTCCAATCTCTTCTCAATTCTCTATGTTGTTTCTAATAATTTTTGAATTCCAAACATAATCTGTTGTAATGTTATGGTTTCTTTTTGAAGTCATGTCATCCTTCCAATTAGTAAACACTGCCACTCTAGTTTAAAAACAAATCTTTGTTTTCACTTCTTTCCAGCTAGCAACAAACATCCAGAGAGCTCCTGCATAAATAGTCCATGCTCTTCTTTATAAACAAGCTGAAGCCTTTGAAGTGCAAGGTCAAAATGATCAAAGGGAAAAAAGAAAAAGCAATGTTTCCAGGTCTCAACCTCCAACCTCCAAGTGGCAGTGTAACTTCTTTTCCCTCTAAGGTTACTACCCTCTTTATATACCTTTCAAATCTTCTTTATGTTTCAGGCTTAGAAGAAATAAAGTTTTTAAATGAAACCAAATGAAAAGAAAAAAATCCATCCCAACCAGTATTGTAGAAGTAAAGGAAAAAATTTAATCCATAGATTTAAAAAAATAGAAGAAAATCTGAAACTTTCATTTTAAAAAGTAAAAAAATATTCACAAAACTTCCATCGATAGAAAAAAATAAAATAAAAAAAGATAACACACTGTCCAATAATGCTTAATTCTGCCGCTTATTTCCTTTTCTTTACCAATTTAATTTAACTTCAATCTTTTTTGGGCAGTCTTTTATAAAAATAAGATTTCCTCACCAGATGGACACACTTTCTCTTTCCGCTTTTCCTCCCGTTGCGGAGCTGTCCCAACTTCAGCAGCTTGAGGCTGTGCTTTTTGTTGCAGGCTAGAAGAGATTCTCTTGGATCAATCAGGGACTTAGCGATGTCCCTGAGATCAGCAAGACATACTCTTCCCTGTCACCATCTCTTCGGGACGGTTTAGGTCCAGATGGACCGTCCAGTAGCAAAAGTGTCGACTGGTCGTGTCATCACAACATCAGCCCCTTTCTCCTAATCTTACCCTAGGTTAACAACTCTTAATGCCTTTTGGCAATGCTGTTACAATGGGCTCAGGGTCTTAAATCGTTTCAGATGAGTACTCCCAGGTCCTTGACAGAGTGAGGGTCTTCTACAAGGTCATTTCTGCCCAATTTGTATTTGGTGTTCTTTTTTTTTTAGAAATTTTTTTATTGTTTTAATTAAACAAAAATACAAAAAAACCCATTCTTCATTACATCTTGTAGAAAGCATGTCGATTGGTTACAAAAGAATTTCGTGCGTTACTATACATCCTTCATATTTTAAATTTACATTTTAAAATCGAAGATTGTTATGTATTTGGTGTTCTGATTCTTATTGCCAATGTGTAGGACAGATTTATTAGTCGAGATTTGGAGTCGCCAATTGGAGTTTTCCTTGCTCATCCTTCCTTAAGACAGAGTTGTTTGTACTGAGCAGAAATAAAAGACATGGGTTGTCTTCTTTAAGGCAGATGCTGCTGGCCTTTGGGACTTCGGATTGCACCACAATTACAAAAACCAGTATTGAACGGGAGCACAGCAGGGGTGGTTTCCAGCCGGCTTTAATGCCGGTTCGCTCGTGCATGTGCTTTACATGTGCACACGCTAGATGCGTTCTGCACGCACATGCGCAGTTCAATTAAACTTGTTCTGCGCATGCACAGAACTTAAAAACAAGACGGTAGAGCCGACACCGCCAACTGGAGAACTGGTTTGGGAGGGTGGCAGGCCTGAGTTCCAGCGACCCACACTGCCATACCACTGCAACTTTGGCTGAACCAGTAGGAACCCACCTCTAGGGCACAGATTTAGATTAATTCAAGATCATCTTGAAAAGGGGAGAATGGCTTTGTTAAATGGGCTAGCCAAGTTTTTGAGAAGCTTCAGAGCTCAACGGAAGCTAGTAGCTTTCTTCTCAAAGAAAGCTAGACCTTCAGGTTTCCTTTAAGTGCGGGGGGGGGGATGGAACCGAGAAGGGAAAAGATGCTGTGTTCACACTTGTCCAAAATGCTTCTCCTGAACCATTTTCAACTCTGTCAAGAAGAGGAAGTAAAAACAATCACATTGGTGGCTTCGGGCATGGAAAGAACATCTCCTCCCTTTTTTTTGATGCATGTCATGATGCAGTGTGGTGGAATGTAATCTGGAATTGAATTTTGGACCTTGGTTTTTGGTGGCTTAGAGTGCGGCAAACATGCAGACCGTTTGGTTACTTGTGGATGAATGTAGATTTTTTAAAAAAGTAAAGGGTTCCCATGTCCAGTCATGTCTGATTCAGCTCTGTTTCTTAGCTGAGGGAGCCAACATTGTCTGAAGATGCTTCTGTAGTCAGGTGGCCAGCATGGCTCTATGCCAAAGGCGCACGGAACGCTATTACCTTCCCACTGAAGTGGTACCTATTTATCTACTTGCATTTGCATGCTTTCGAACAGCTAGGTGGGCAACAGCTGAGGCAAGGAACATGAGTTCACCCTGTCATGCGACACTTGGGTCTCGAACCCGGACTGTCAGCTTTCCAGATGACAAGCTTAGTGTCTCCAAGCACTGAGCCATCATGCCCTCTTTGGAATGTTGGGTGAAAACCTAGTAAATGGATAAACTTGGCCTCTGAATCATGTATGCTGTTTGTATGGGAGAAGCCAGTCAAGAGAGGGAATCAAATTATTCCACCTGCTTCCCCAAATTCTTACCTGGACAACAGCCTCTTTCTTGCCAATCTTTTCTGTGAATCACCTCAAAATTAGTTCCTCTGTTTAGATTTACAGAATGTAGCTGGAGTCTTCAAAAGAAAATGGAGGTGCTTTCTAATTTATGTATGTGTTACGTACCACATTTTTCAGAGTATAAGATGCACTCCCCCCCCCACAAAAAAAGTGGGTGGAAATGTCTGTGTGTCTTATACAGCTAATGTTGCCAAAGCCCCACCTACCCACTGGACCCTACCCTTTGACATCTGCCTCCCAGCAATTTGCCTCCTTGCAGCAAACAGCAAACAGTATTGTCAGCACAGCCTGATTTAGCACGAGCAGCTGATTGGTGGCTGGATCTGCCTCCCGGAATACCTCGTATCAGATGTTTCAGGCTGTGAGGATCACTGCTGCCCATTGGCGCTCTCGCCATCCATCATGGCTGCCACTTATCACTGCCTCCGTGTGCTCCATTTTCAGCCTACACGCATTCTGTTTTTGGCCTCTGCGCATCCTGTTTTTGGCCTCTGTTTGGCACATTTTTGGCCCGTTCCAGGTGGCGGGGATAGGTGGCGGTGGTGATGGGTGGTGATCCCTGCAGTTTGGAACAACTGATAGGAGGTATTCCAGGAGGTCGATCCAAATGCCAATCAGCTGCTAATGCTAAATCAGGCTGTGCTGAAGCTGACCGGGCTGTTTGTTGTTTGCTGCAAGGAGGCAAGTTGCTGGGAAGCAGTGGCAGATTTTTTTTCTTGTTTTCCTCCCCAAAAGCTTGGTGCATCTTATGGTCCAGAACATCTTACAGTGCAAAAAATACATTATATATTAAAATTTGCTTGTGAAGGATCTATTACTCTAACCTTGAGTCCTGAATGCTTTAAAAATAAATTTGGCTCGGGCGGGGAAAAATTGCAGCTCATGTTATTTCAATACACAGTGTTGTTTCCACAGTGATATTAATATGAAGCCTCCTTGGAGATTTAGGAAAATTTTTCATAAACATTGTCATCTTATTTCCCACATCTCAATATTACATTTTTCTTGCGATCATCCTCTCAAGATGATAGATTTCAATGGGGTACATTTTCTGTGGTAATATCTTTTTGAAATTGTTATCTCATGCAACCTTATTCAGGCACAAAGGGTAACTCCAATGTGCTTGGCATTCTATGATTTTACTGAAAAAGTGCAGACAAAGGTTTAAAACATAAAGATGGAGCTATGAATTTATGATGTCATATCAAGTTTTATATTGTTTGTTACCTCATTATTGCCTCACATGATTCCCTAGAAAGAGATAGTGAAAAGAACTAAAAAACTAACTAAAATATTATTCATCTAATTTATATGTATATTTCCATCAGTGTTCCTAGGTTAGCATTAACCTCTGATTCTTGGTATCAGCCAGCAAGTCAACGAGATCCTTCAAGATATTCCTGTTGGCAACACTGCAAAATAAAAATGAATTAAAAGTTTTTATAATAAATTGATAGACCACATGCAAGAAGATCATTGAATCAACAGTTCATCAGTGGATTCAATCCAGATAGAAATAGTAAGCGGTGTGCTGTAAGATTCAGTCTTGTCTTGGTGTTGTATTCATCATATCAATATCATATCATCACATCATACCATACCATAAATTGTTTCAACTTCTACCCTCAAAACGATGCTATAGGGCACTGCACACCAGAACAACTAGACACAAGGAAAGTTTTTTTCGCTCTGCTAAACAACTACAATACTGTCAAATTATTTACAAAGAGTGTATTACTAATTTTTCTTCTCATCCTTTCTAGTACCTATCTTCTCCCATTTATGACTATAGCCATGTTGCTTGTATCTTTACAATTTATATAGTTTTATTTGTTCCTAGTATGATTTGATTGCTTATTAGTAACCTATGACTATCACTAAATATTGTATCTTAAGATTCTTGATGAATGTATTTTATTTTTCTTTATGTACACTGAGAGCATATGCACCAAAGACAAATTCCTTGTGTGTCCAACCACACTTGGCCAATAAAGAATTCCATTCTATTCTATTCTACTCCCTATTCTATTCTATTCCCTATTCTATTTTATTCCCTATTCTATTCTATTCCCTATTCTATTCTACCCTATCCTACCCTACATTCTGTTCTGTTCTGTTCTGTTCTGTTCTGTTCTATTCTATTCTATTCTATTCTATTCTATTCTATTCTATTCTATTCTATTCTATTCTATTCTATTCTATTCTATTCTATTCTATTCTATTCTATTCTATCTCTACTCTGTTCTGCATTCTATTCTATTCTATTCTATTCTATTCTATTCTATTCTATTCTATTCTACTCTACTCTACTCTACTCTACTCTACTCTACTCTACTCTACCCTACCCTACCCTACCCTACTCTACAATCTATTCTATTCTATTCTATTCTATTCTATTCTATTCTATTCTATTCTATTCTATTCTATTCTATTCTATTCTATTCTATTCTAATCAGAAGTAATTTTTCATCTTCATAAATGAGCTTGATCAAGTATTCAGAGGATTGTTACTCAACTGATGGTGGTGCTATCTGTTTCATGATGGACAATTCTTGGAGATTCTATGGGCCACATTGTCTGATCTTGCACAGCTTCTTTCAGCTGGTTTCTGCCCTGGCTTAAATTCATGGTATCTACCTATCATGTTTCTTGACAGAAGGAAATGTCAGGGGTGAAGGATTGACCGAGAGTTTGAAACCATGTTCTGGAGGAAGGCAAAGGAAGGACAGATTCCAAAGCTGAAGCTCAAATACTTCGGCCCCTGAATGAGAAGAGAGGATTCCTTGGAAAAGACTCTGATGTTGGGAAAGATGGAAGGTGAAAAAAGAAGGAGATGGCAGAGGAGGAGATAGAATAGAACTGGAAGGGACCTTGGAGGTCTTCTCGTCCAACCACCTGTTCAAGTAGGAGGACCTACAACTTCTGTAGGCAAGCTGTTCCATCAGATAATTGTCCTCACTGTTAGGAAGTTTCTCCTTAATTCCAGGTTGCTTCTCTCCTTGATTAGTTTCCATCTGTTGCTTCTTGCCTTGCCTTCTGGTGCTTTGGAGAATAGGTTAAGCCCCTCTTCTTTGTGGCAGCCCTTCAAATACTGTCATTCATTTAGTTCAGAGATGGTTATCCTTTTTGGTGCCAAGTACACAAAGCACGGGGAGGCACATGCACAAATGCACGTGCATGTGCCCCAATCCCCAAAATGCAATGCAAGCGCCCCCATGCATGTGCCCCGCCCCCGTGCATGCACACGCATCCCCGTGCATATTTGTTGGCCCTCCTGCGCGTACACCCCCCTGTACGCCCCCATTTTGGCTTCCAAGTTGCTGCAGGAGGCTTTCCAGGCCCAAAACGGGGCATGGGGAGGGGGGCTCCATGCAGCTCACCACACCCTATTTTGGCTTCCAGGTTGGTGCAGGTGCCAGAAATGGAGTAAAAAGGTAGGGTGTGCTGGAGGGAACCTGCAGAGATCGTGGAAGGCCCTGCCCCCTGTGCATGCAGGACAGAGACCCGAAGACCAGCTGGCTGGAGGGAGGCTCATGCACATGCACAATGGAGCTGGGCTGGGGTGATGACTGGAATGCCCGCAGAGAGGGCTCTGTGTGCCACCTGTGGCATGTGTGCCATAGGTTCGGCAGCACGGATTTTGTTGAATGCAGCAGAATACAATGAAATAACTTCATGACTTTCTTTCCCCCTCCAGAGTCCCTGCAGGCAACATTTCAAGATTGACATGCTTAGCGGTTGTGGTAGTTACAGTCAATAATCCACCGGCAATAGCTCTGTTGGCTTTGGATTTGAAGTGCTTGGTTGATTTAACTTTTTTTTACACAGGGTGGTTGTTTGGCCCAGGAAAAAGAACTTAGCTGAAAATTGATCGATACTAAAACTTATTGCAATCAAATTGTGGTGACATTGCTTGCAATACATGAAACACTGTCCGTTGCTAGTTTCAAGGTATCCTTAATGCTGGTTCTCCGCAAAGTAGTTTAAAAATCAAGAACAAGCTTTAGGAATGAATATTTTTCTCTTCTTTGCGCTGTGTTGTGGACTCTGCCACCTCTTTCCTGTTAGCACTGGCCATTATTAGTATTAAAGTATTAGTGTAAGATGTGGAGACTCTATAAAGAGTGCAGAGAAGAGTAACAAAGATGATTGGAAGACTGGGTGCTGAAACATATGATGAATGGTTGCAGGAACTGGGTATGTCTAGTTTAATGTAAAGAAGGACTAGGGGAGACTTGATAGCAGTGTTCCAATATCTCAGGGGTTGCCACAAAGAAGAGGGAGTCAAACTAATCTCCAAAGCACCTGAGGGCAGGACAAGAAGGAATGGGTGGAAACTAATCAAGGAGAGAAGCAACTTAGAACTAAGGAGAAATTTCCTGACTGTGAGAACAATTAATCAGTGCCACCAGAAGTTGTGGGTGCTCCATCACACCATTCTCTATTTCTCCCTCCTTCCTTCTTCCTTCCTTCCTTCCCTTTCTCCCTCCTTCCCCCCCTCCTTCCACAATCTCTCCCTTTTCTATTTCTCTTCTCCTCTTTTCCTCCATTCTCTATTTCTCCTTTACTCTTTCCTTCCTTTTTCCTCTCTCCCTTCCCTCCATTTTTTATATTTTTTCTCTTTTTCCCCCTCCACTCCATTCTCTATTTCTCCTCCCTACTTCCCTTCCCCTTCTTCCTTCATCCCTCCTTCCCTCAATCTTTCTTTCTCCCCTCCCCCAATTGAATTATTTCTGCTCTGGATTATATTTCCCCAGATGGCTCTACCTTCTTATTTGCTCCCTCCCCCGCTAAATTGAATCTCGTATTCCTGTCTCCCACCTATTAATCTTTTAGGATTTCTTTTCTTTCTTTGCCCCCCCCCCCCCCCCCGAATGGATGGTCAGGACATCTTCTAATTTATTATCCTCTCCAAATTTCATTAATGCAGTAAATTATTAGGATGATATTAAATAATAGCAATAATCATGAAAAAACAGATTGCAGTGCACTATCGCAGTAACTACCTCAACCTGGATTATTGAATTTCCTGCCACTGGGGTGTAATAACAGCCTCACTGTTTTAAGACCCGGGAACCCCTCTGAGTACTCTCTTCCCATCTAGCAACTCCATCGTCAACTCTCCATTCGCTGCAAAAAAAAATGTCCCAATGCAGACAAAAGAGAAGTGCAAGCTATTTGATTTGAATAATCGTTCCTAGTAAAATACAGTAATGTAAGTTTCTTGGCTTTGGCCCGGTTTGCTCTTGGAATATATCTAGATATAGATGTAGATATACATACACATATACAGATAGGATATAGATAGATGTGTATGATAGAGATATACATATAGATGTAATATAGATTTAGATTAGTTCTAGATAGAGATGTAGATATAGTTATAGATATAGATATACAGTGGGTGTAGATCAGTAGTGGGTTTCAATTTTTTTTAGAACCTCTTCTATAGGTGTGGCCTGCTTTGTGGGAGTGGCTTGCTGGCCATGTGACCGGGTGGGTGTGGCCAACTTGTAAAATGTGGTGAAACTCACTTAACAACGCTCTAGCTTAGCAACCAAAATGTTGGCTCAGAAACTCTGGCATTTGACGCACACAAGTCTTAAAGCTATCAAGTTACAAGACCCTTGCACCCCTACCCCTTTAGAAAAAAAACCCAGGGGTGTTCAAACTTGACAGCTTTAAGACTTGTGGACTTCAACTCCCAGAATTTCTCCTCTCGCTCTCCATCTTGACGATGTGCAGACGGGCGGGGGGAGGGAGCTGGAACCTGTTCTAAACGGCACTGTAGATTTGTGGAACCTCTTCTATAGAAGAGGTTAGAACTGGCAGGAACCCACCCCTGGCGTAGATACAGATATACACGATATGTAGATATATAAATTTAGATTTACCATACACACACACATATATAATACAGATTTAGATTAGAAGTAGATTAGATGTGTGTCTGTAGATAGATAGATAGATAGATAGATAGATAGATAGATAGATAGATAGATAGATAGATAGATAGATAGATAGATGATAGATAGATAGATAGATATAGACACACACACACACACACACACACACACATATATATTTATTTATTTATCAGTACAATTACTGATATATACCTTTATATACCTTTATTTATTTATCAGTACAAATACAACACAAATATAAAAAGGCAACATTAAAAATAAAAATATGGTTTTCTGCCTGCATGGTCTTCTGTGATAAGCCGAAGGACAGAAAGAGGGAGTAGTGACCTTCCTCCCATATTTAGTCATACCAGGGGTTGTAACACAAATACATACATATATATATACATATACATATACATATACATATACATATACATATACATATACATATACATATACATATACATATACATATACATATACATATACATATACATATACATATACATATACATATACATATACATATACATATACATATACATATACATATACATATACATATACATATACATATATATATATATATATATATATATATATATATATATATAATGTTGCATTTGTGCTGATAAATAAATAAAGGGAGACTAGAATAGATCCATTTCAAGCTATTTAGCTCTCATCAGCTAGCCATACCTTTACTGGGATTCGAACCAGGGCTGTATTACATATTAGGCAGTTATATTAGCCATTACACAGGCTCTCCTCCTTTATCAGCTAAGCCAGGGAAATAGGTATGTATTTGTGTTACATACCAGGGCATACCAGGGGTTGTAACACAAATACATATAGATCTTTACCTCCTGAGACACTCCGCATGCATCCTTACCTCCTGATACACTCTGCGTGCATCCTTACCTCCCATGACACTCTGCCACACCTCTGCGATGCTCCAGCTGCTTGGCGGAGAGTTGCGCAGGTACCATACGCTCCGTGTGTGTGCGCAGAAGTGCCAAAGAGTTCAAACACTGGTAAGGAGCGTGGGGTGGGGTGGGGGGGCTCTCCGGAGCTCCATACCGGAACGTAGTTGGAAGGGACCTTGGAGGTCTTCTGGACCAACTGCCTGCTTGAGCAGGAGACCCTATACCATTTCACTGGTTAAATGTTCTCATTGTGGGGAAATTTCTCCTTAGTGCTAGGTTCTTTCTCTCCTTGATTAGTTTCCATCCGTTGCGTCTTGTCCTGCCCTCAGGTACTTTGGGGAATAGTTTGACTCCCTCTTCTTTGTGGCAGACCCTGAGATATTGGAAGACTGCTATCATGCCTCCACTGGTCCTTCTTTTCATTGAACTAGACATACCCAATTCTTGCCATGTAGATGTAGATAAAACTTCCCAGTCTGGTTTATAATCCTGAAATTTCCCAGTGATCTACATTTCTGATTCTAATGAGGTGTGGCCCTATTTTTCTGAGCTTAGCTGAATGCTGAGATTTAAACAGACAAGGGCTGGTAAGTAGCAACTTCTGTTTCTTCTCATTGCCAGAATTACGAAATATCATCTTCCTTTTCCTCTCTGTCTTACAATGTTATTGCTACCTTAAATGGCATTTAAGGTAGCAATGTTATTGCTACCTTAAATGGAGCAATGGCGGTCTGCCTGAGAGCTCCTTAGACCCGCGAGCTCTTTTAAGGGAGCAGGGGTGCTGCCGGCCCCCCTTTTACACCATGGGGGCCAGGTGTCCAATAAACAGTCACCCTGGGTTTTTCTATGACCCAAGGGGGGTCTCCCAGGGTGGTGTGAAGATCTGGAAATAGCTCGGAGAGCGGACTGGGGAGCTGCCGAGGAGAGACGCCGCCCAGGAATGCCGTTTGAGTTGGAGGAGTTGAATTTGCCGTTCTGGGAGCGGAGAGGTACGGAGGAGCTCGGGAGAATGGCAAAAGGCGGAGAAACGGCATCCGGAGCGTGCGGGGGTGTGTTATTGTCGCTTTGGAGGCTTGTGGCTTGGAGCGAGCCGAAAAGCCGAACGCCAAATCCCCCTGGCCTACAGCAGACTGGAGAGATGTGGGAGATGCTGGAGGTCGAGTTGGGAGGACTGGAGGTTGATTGGATTGGACAGGACTGGAGCAGGAAGGACTGGAGGCCGGTAGGAGCGGCGTTGGGGCTTGAAATGGCTGGAGTGCTTAGAACATGGATGCAGGCCTAGGCAAGACTTGAATGCCGAAGGCCGGTAGGAGAAGGGCAGCATTTCAGGAGGCCGCCTGGAGGCCGGGGGGGGGGGAGGCTTGCTGGAACTGGCAGGCTTGTTGGGAACTGGCAGGAGGTTTAACATCAGACTTGGCAGGAGAGCTTCTTCCCCTGCCAGCCACCTCCTTGACTGTTCCGTTTATTCCCCCCCCCCTGCTGACTTTTGGACTAACAGCTGCCCCTGCTTTTCATCCGTGCGCGCCTGGAGGTTTTTACCGCCCTATTTTCATCTGACTGACCATCTGCCCCTCCCCATTATCAAGCAAAAATCCATCTACCCCTCGCCATCCACCACTGACCACCTACTAGCCCCCACTTAGTGACCGGCACTTGACCATCTTATTATCATCATTACCCCCCCCTCATCTTGGACTGGATGACTTTTTATACTGATACCCGGCTGTTACAATTTTACTGGACTATGGCATACGATCATACCATCTGCAGCACAGAGCCTAGGCCCTAATGAACTTTTAACAGCATATGTATTCCAGGCTAGACCTTATCCTACTGCGGGAATCCCCCCTCTCGCAGGTGTGGCCCTCCGCCCTTTCTAGGGCCCACCTTGATGACGGATTTCTTAATCCCGAGAGGTGGAGGAAGCGGAGACTTAGGGGTTTTTAGTGAAATGTTTTTTAAATTCTTTTAGGGGTTTAGGGGTTGGGGGGGGTGGGCCAGATCAGGAGCGATGACGGAGCCAGGTCACCAGGCGGGGTCTTGAGCAGAAGGAGCAGAGAGGAGGAGGGGGGAGAGGATATCATTCCCATACAGGGCTTCGTGATTCCAACAGTCGTAGGGAGGGGCAGATACGAGGACAGACTAACAACCCGTAGTCGGTTGGGAGACCGTGGGTGCTGGTTACACCCGGTCGCTTGTACCAACCCCCGCGTTCTAGGTGGTCAGGATCTGCAGGCCCAGGGCCTGAGGCTGTTGTTATGCAATGCGAGGTCCGTTGTCAATAAGGCCCCCCTCATTCACGATCTGATTTTGGAGGGGGAGCCGGACCTCGCGGGAATAACGGAAACCTGGTTGGGCCACGAGGGAGGGTTACCCCTCGTGGAAATGTGCCCACCAGGTTACCAAGCATTTCACCAGCCCCGGGCCCGGGGAAGGGGCGGTGGGGTAGCAGTGATTATCCGGGAGGATTTAGAGCCGAGGGAGTCCACTGTGCTACAGACGTCCGGATGTGAATCCCTGGTTGTGAAATGGGGCCCTAGGAGGCAGATGGGCTTGCTGATAGTATACCTGGCTCCCCGCCATACATCAGCGACCCTGCCTGAGCTCCTCGAGCTGATCTCATCGGTGGCGGTTGAGACCCCCAAACTTTTAGTGATGGGGGATTTTAACCTGCCGTCGGTGGGAGAAGCATCAGAGGGGGCTCGGGAGTTCATGGCTTCCATGATAGCCATGGACCTGACTCAAATGATTCAGGGCCCGACACACGAGGGAGGTCACACCTTGGACCTTGTTTTTGTCTCTCGCCAGTGGTTGAGTGATCTGGGAGGAGTGAATTTAACCATCACTCCTCTGTCATGGTCAGATCACTCACTCCTCCGTCTTGACTTCCCTGGTGCTACTCCTCGCTGCGGGGAGGCGGAACCGGAGAACACTAGATGGTTCCGCCCCAGGCGCTTGATGGAACCAGACAGGTTCCAGACGGAGCTTGGGCCACCTCCTGCAGCCCTGACCCGCCCTCGGGTAGAGGACCTGGTGGCCGCGTGGAATAATGCGACTACCGGGGCCTTGAACCGGGTGGCGCCTTTGCGGCCTCTCCGGCGGCAACGATCCACCCTGGCCCCTTGGTTTACCGAGGAGCTAAGGGTGATGAAGCGCCGCAAGAGATGCCTAGAGAGTCGTTGGAGATCCTCCCGAACCGAACTTGACCGAGCACAGGTACGAGCCCATTTAAGGACGTACCTAGTGGCATTGAGAACGGCCAAACGTCAATATTGTGCCGCTCTCATTGCATCCGCAGAGAACCGCCCTGCCGCCCTGTTTCGGGTGTCCCGCTCTCTTCTGTTTCAGAGGCCACGGGAGGCCCCTTTACAGGGCAGGGCAGAGGAGTTTGGGAAATACCTGCAGGATAAAGTCGCTCAAATCCGGAAGGATTGGGTCCCCTTCAGTGGCCCAGTCGAGACGCCAGTGGCGAGTCTTGAGAAACCTTTTTGGGAGGAGTTTGACTTGGTTGTCATCGAGGATTTGGACAGATTGCGTGGGCGACTGCGACCTACCACATGTTTGTTGGACCCGTGTCCCTCCTGGCTTGTACTGGCATCCTGGGAGGTTACACGCGACTGGCTCCTGGACCTAGTGAACGCTTCGTTGGGTGAGGGGTCTCTCCCGGCCGCCTTGAAAGAGGCGGTGGTGAGACCCTTGCTCAAGAAGCCTTCCCTGGACCCTATGGAGCTGGTCAATTATCGTCCTGTCTCCAACCTTCCCTTTTTGGCGAAGGTTGTGGAGAGTGTGGTGGCTTCTCAGTTTCCACGACATCTGGAGGAGAATGATTATCTAGACCCGCGCCAGTCCGGCTTTCGCCCTGGGCACAGCACTGAGACGGCCTTGGTCGCGTTGGTAGATGATCTCTGGAGGGCCAGAGATAGGGGCTGTTCCTCTATCCTGGTCCTATTAGACCTCTCGGCGGCTTTTGATACCATCGACCATGGTATCCTGTTGCACCGACTGGAGGGGTTGGGGATCCGGGGCACCGTCTTGCGGTGGTTCGGCTCCTACCTCTCCGGCAGGACGCAACGTGTGTTGGCAGGAGAGCAGAGGTCGACCCTAAGCCCCCTCATCTGTGGGGTGCCACAGGGGTCGGTCCTCTCGCCACTCCTGTTCAACACATACATGAAGCCGCTGGGTGAGATCATCCGTGGTTTTGGGGTGGGATACCACCTGTACGCTGATGATACTCAGCTGTACATTTCCACCCCGAACCACCCCAACGAGGCCGTCGAAGTGATGTCCCGGTGTGTGGAAGCCGTACGGGTCTGGATGGATGACAACCGACTCAGGCTCAACCCTTCCAAGACGGAGTGGCTGTGGGTTCCGGCTCCCCGGTTCAACCAGATAATTCCATCTCTGGCCATTGGGGGCATTCAACTCGCCCCCGTGGAGCGGGCGCGCAATTTGGGCGTCCTCCTGGATGCCAAGCTGTCCATGGATGAACATGTGACAGCCGTGGCCAGGGGGGCGTTCCATCAGGTTCACCTGGTGCGCCAATTGCGCCCCCTATTGGACCGGGACGCTCTACGCACAGTCACCCATGCGCTGGTGACGTCTCGCCTGGACTACTGTAACGCTCTCTACATGGGGCTTCCCTTGAAATGCACTCGGAGACTACAGTTGGTCCAGAATGCGGCCGCGCGGGTGATTATGGGGAGCACCAGGTACTCCCATGTGACACCACACCTGCGCGAGCTGCACTGGCTTCCTGTGGTCTATCGAGTGCGTTTCAAGGTTTTGATTACGATCTTTAAAGCGCTCCATGGCTCAGGACCTAGTTACCTGCGGGACCGTATTCTGCCCCATACATCCCTACGACCTATTCGCTCGCACAGAGAGGGACTTCTCCAGGTGCCGTCCACTAGACAATGCCATGGGGCGGCGCCTAGGAGCAGAGCCTTCTCTGTGGCGGGCCCAGCCCTGTGGAATGACCTCCCCCCGGATATTAGGACCACTACAGACCTCCGCTCCTTCCGTGTTAAGCTCAAGACCCACCTTTTTCAAATATCTGGCCTGGCCCAACCATAACTTCGTTACGCTCCTGAGGGGTTTTTAATTCAGCAATTTTATTTAGGGGATTTTAAACTGTGTTTTAACTGTGTTTTTAGCTGTGTTTATTGTCTTTCACTTGCAGGTCTACTCTCCTCCATGCACAAATGTAATTGTCCTTGTTTTTTCGTATGTATGTGTGTCCTATGTGTATTTTATCCTTGTGATTGTACGCCGCCCCGAGTCCTTCGGGAGAGGGTTGCGGCTAATCAAATAAAATTTGATTTGATTTGAAATTTGAATTTGATTAAAAGAATTAAAAGAGAATTAATAAACAACTTCATTTTTCACTGAGAATCATATGTTCATACATTTTGGCTGGCTTTCCTAAATCTAATAACCACTGGACACATTAAACTACAAGTGACAACTTAAGAAGAGGGGGTCAAGCTATTATCCAAAGCTTCTGAAGGCAAGACAATAAACAATGGTTGGAAACTAATCAAGGAGAGAAAGAACCTAGCACTAAGGAGAAATTTCCTCACAATGAGAACATTTAATCAGTGAAATGGTATAGGAGTCTCCTGCTCTAGAAGACCTCCAAGGTCCCTTCCAACTCTGTTATTCTGTTATAAAATGTAAAACTAAAGGTTCCCCTTGCACATATGTGCTAGTCATTCCAGACTCTAGGGGACGGTGCTCATTTCCGTTTCAAAGCCGAAGAGCCAGCGCTGTCCAAAGACATGACTAAGTTTAGGCATGACTAAACATTGAAGACTCACAGAACGCTGTTCCATTCCCACCAAAGTGGTCCCTATTTTTCTACTTGCATTTTCATATGCTTTCGAACTGCTAGGTTGGCAGAAGCTGGGAGACTTAAGGGGAGCTCACTCCATTATGCAGTGCTAGGGATTCGAACTGCTGAACTGCCAACTTTTCAATCGACAAGCTCAGCATCTAATTACACACTCTCAATCCAATATATTTCATTGGTGTTTGTTTTGGGGTGTATTTTTGCTTCTGAATGGAAAGGATGAAAGAATGGATGGACAGAAAGGTAGACAGATACCACGGATGACTGATATGGAGATGGAGGGAAAGATAGCTATAGAAATAGATTGATGATAGATGATAGATAGATAGATAGATAGATAGATAGATAGATAGATAGATAGATAGATGATAGATAGATAGATAGATAGATAGATAGATAGATAGATAGATAGATAGATAGATAGATATAATATAGATAGATATAATATAGATAGATATAATATAGATAGATATAATATAGATAGATATAATATAGATAGATATAATATAGATAGATGATTGATTGATTGATTGATTGATTGATTGATGCTTGATAAATAATAGATAGATATAGAAGGAGAGAGAGTGGGGTGGGATAATAGAGACAGAAAGACAGACAGACACTAGACAAACAAACATTGAGGTGCCTCTCCTTCCCACATATTCATGCATAAACTTTATAAGGGTTCAAGGTCAGTAAAAACTGATTTCTTAAAATGTCATCTTCTCTCAGTCAGGAAGATGTTGAATTTTAAGCCAAGAGCAGGAATTTACCCCAGCAAGACATTTACAGTGCAGGTTACATTCTGCAGAATGAAAAGGACTCAGTTGAGCTATGGGTAAGTTGCATTTTCTTGGGTGGAAAAAAAGACAAGAGAGAAGGTAAAGTTTTTAATCTGTTGCCGATGACTGCCTTCTGCTGACATTCATTTTAATTAGAATATTGTCTGCAGCATAAAAAAGAAATGGCACACCCTCTTGTAGGGATGAAAGGAATTTTCATGTGGGGATATTGATTTTGTTTGTGTGTGTGTTTCCACCCAAAGAAAGATTTTAAACAGATTTAAAGACCTTTGTTTTGTTCTATTTTGGCATAAACAACGATTGCTGCCTGTCACTAATTTCATGGTTGACTTCAGCATTTTTTAAAAAAAATTAGCTTGGATGTGACAGACCGTATATGACGCCTGCTTCTATCTTCTTCCACCTGCTGTGCCCTCTATTCTCCTTCACTTTTTTTAAATGAGGTCTTCAATCCAAGGTCTGAATTATAACTTTTGATGCTATGGCAGCATTGAGGAGGTTTGTGGAGGAGGGCAGAATTCGCCTGTTTCCATCAAAAATGTCCTTCTCCCTATAACCTCTTGTTCACTGTGCAATTCTGAGCTAACTTTCTCCACTGTAATTCCCCCTTTCCCCTACCGATTCCTGGAAAATTGGGAAATAGTATGCGGACATGATATAATTTAATTGATGATATAAGGACTAATGGTCATACTTTGGACATATCATATGACGAGCTAGCTTTCTGGAAAAGGTACTAATCCGGAGAAGGATGGAAGGAAAAAGAAGAAGAGGATGACCAGCGACGAGGAGAAAAAAGTGACTTTTTGGACGCAATGAGTAATTCTTTGCTGCGAACTCTGCATAGGCATCAGGAAGGGAATCCAACCAGGAAAGGCTCAGCTACATTCAATCTCCCCAACTCTACCCTGATACAAGGGATTACAGGTAGTCCTCGACTTAAAATAGTCTTTTAATGACCATTTGATGTTACAACATCACTGAAAAAAGTGACTTGGGACCGTTTAAAAATGGTCAACCTAGAAATAAGGAGAAATTTCCTGGCAGTGGAAACAATTTATCAGAGGAACAGCTTGCCTTCAGAAGTTGTAGGTGCTCTATCACTGGAAGCTTTCAAAAATGGACTGGACAACCATTTGTCAGAAATGGTATAGCAGTGATGGCGAACCTATGACATGCATGCCACAGGTGGCACGTGGAGCCATTTGTCAGGGCATGTGAGGCGCTGCCCTGTTAGCTGGCCAGCGCGCATGCGCACACTCACCAGCTGAGTTCACCCCTTTTAAAAGCCATTTTTCGCCCTCCCCAGGCTCCAGAGGCTTTAGAGGAGCCTGGGGAGAGTGAAAAGAACCGCCCCCCGGAGGCCCTCCGGAGGCTTCATGAGGTTCCCTGAAGCCTCCGGAGCGCTCAAAATGACCCTCCGAGCAAACCGGAAGTCACTTCCTGTTTGCTCGGAGGATCGTTTTGAGCGCTCCGAAGGCTTCAGGGATGGTCCAGAGGCTTCCCTGACTCCTCCGGAGGGTGTCGGGGGGGGGAGGAGGCTGTTTTCACCCTCCCCAGGCTCCTATAAAGCCTCTGGAGCCTGGGGAGGGCGAAAAAAGCATGTAAAAATGGGGGGAGTGCCTGTAGTGCACGCATGCACACTGGGGGGTCGCACGTTGCATTATGGGTGCGGCACGCCTGCACACGACCCCCCTGTGCTCCCTCCACTTATGGCACGCGAGCCAAAAAAGGTTCACCATTGCGGTGCTATAGGGTCTCTTGCTTGAGCAGAGTGTTGGATTAGAAGACCTCCGAGTTCCCTTCCAACCCTTTCATGCTATATGTTCGATGCCTTCTTCTCCTGGACCCCACCAACCAGAATTCTTTGATTGACAGGGCCCGCAGTATGCTACCACTGCCAGCACAGGCAAAGTGGGCTGGTCCCAGTGGGGTGAGACAGTACCTCAAGTAACCTGGCCCATGCCATTCCAGACTTTAAAGGGAATAACCAACACCTGGAACTGCACCTGGTAGCTAATTGCCAATTAGTGTAGCTTGTGGAGCAGAGGTATAACAGTAACATGGACTACTCCAAGGCAGTGGTGAAATTCATTTTTTTTACTACTGATTCTGTGGGTGTGGCTTGGTGGTCATGGCAGGGGAAGGATGCTGCAAAATCCCCATTCCCTCCCCATTCCTGGGGGGGTAGATATTTCAAATCTCCATTCCCTCCCCACCCTGGGGCCAGCCAGAGGTGGTATTTGCCAGTTCTTCGAACTACTCAGAATTTCCACTACCGGTTCTCCAGAACCTGTCAGAACCTGCTGAATTTCACCCCTGCTCCATGGGCCCCTAGAACTGCCCAAGCTGCCTCACGTTGCACCAGAAGCTCCCGAATGCTCTTCAAGAATGAGCCCCGTGTAAAACGCCCTGCAGTAGTCCAGACATGAGATAATCAGGCCTTGAATTCCTGAGCACAGGGTATCAGACTACAGAAGGGAGTGGATAGCTGTTCCTCTTTCAGCCAAGATGATTTTCCAGCAGTGCAACTGGCAGAAAGTTGAGCTGGACCCAAGTCTAGACTGAGCCAAATGGAAGGGAAAGCGATCCAGGTGGGAAAGAGAGAGGCAGCTGTTGGGGACAAAAAATGCCAATAAATGGACACCTACACACACCGATGCCTGCAGCCAAGCTGAGAAGGCATTCAGGCAGTCTCTCTGGGAGACAAGGAAGGCTTAATTGCATTTAGAAACATGCCAATCGCCAATGTCTCTCTTTGGCAGAGCATAAAAAGGAGGAACAACTGACATGTGAAATCACAATAGATCTTTTAATAATAGCACATCTGGGGAATTGCTTGGATAGAGAAATTGCAATAATTAGCATGTAACGTTCTCTCAAATACAGAGCGCATACAGAGCTTAAGTAAAAGTTGACCTACCTGTGGTTTGCACCACCTTGCAGAGTTGATTGGGTATATTGTGGTCAAAAGGGAAAAAAAAACCCTGTTTGGTTCTTAGCTTGGGGGCAAAGGATAAGACAAATATGATTGGATTTTCCTCTACTGTATTGAGGAGGAGGAGGAGGAGGAGGAGGAGGAGGAGGAGGAGGAGGAGGAGGAGGAGGAGGAGGAGGAGGAGGAGGAGGAGGAGGAGGAGGAGGAGAAGGAGAAGGAGAAGGAGAAGGAGAAGGAGGAGAAAGAGAAGCAGCAGGAGCAGGAGGAGGAGGAGAAGGAAAAGGAGAAGCAGGAGGAGAAGGAGAAGCAAGAGGAGAAGGAGGAGGAGGAGAAAGAGTAGAAGGAGAAGGAGAAGCAGCAGGAGGAGGAGAAGGAGGAGAAAGAGAAGCAGAAGGGAAAGGAGAAGGAGAAGCAGAAGGAGGAGGAGGAGGAGAAAGAGGAGAAGGAGAAGGAGAAGCAGCAGGAGGAGGAGGAGGAGAAGGAGTAGAAGGAGAAGCAGGAGGAGGAGGAGGAGGAGGAGAAAGAGTAAAAGGAGAAGGAGAAGCAGGAGGAGGAGGAGGAGGAGAAAGAGTAGAAGGAGAAGCAGAAGGGAAAGGAGAAGGGGAAGCAGAAGGAGGGGGAGGAGAAAGAAAAGAGGAGGAGGAGAAGGAGAAGGAGGAGGAGGAGGAGGAGAAAGAATAGAAAGAGAAGAAAGAGGTTGAGAAGTAGTAGCAGCAGGAGGAGACATCTCAGATTAGGCATGCACAGTTGTCCCATTATTTCTCAAATCAGCCAGGGGATTTTTGTTTAACACAATATTCACTGTTTGTACATGTTCACTGTTTTTACACTTTTATATGTTCACTAAAAATACTTTATTTTCTTACTGTTTCCCCCTGTATATGGCTTCTTCCTAACTAGATCCCTATTTCAAACACATTTATATATTAGCTGCAAATGACTGGCCCCAAGGAAAAAGAATAAAATAAAATAAAAATAAAGGTGGTGTGATACTTCCCTTACAAGTCATAAGGACATGAGCCTTGGAACATTAGCAGTGTCCTATTGGATCAGACCCATCTAGAACAGCAGCCTGTTCTTCCAACCCATCGGCAGAAGGAAGCCCATTAGATGGCCTTCAGCGGCTGTCCCATTGCCATGAAAGCTAATAACCATTCATTCATAGAAAGATTGATCCTCCATGGCTGTCAGAGAGAGTGCTGATGACCAGTTGACTGCAAAGAAATGCAATCCTTTCATGCCCTGCTCCCACCATCCTGTCAGAATTCATTGATCAACTTGCAAAGCTTTCCTGACCTGCTCCTGAGTTGCCATAGTCAAGGGGATGGGAATCACGCCTCTCAGCTGCACCAAGGAATTCACACCTCAGTCAAAGCAAGACACAGCCTAGCCGGCCGAAGTCAAGGCCATCTCCGTGGAGACCCGCAACAACTGGAGGGGGTGACTTTTACGACCCGTGAAATTGTTCTGTTGGGGAATGTGACTGATGACACACTCTAGGGAGAAGAGGGAAAGGGTCGGGGGCAAGAATTGGGTAAAGCCAGAGCTGGCTTCATCTAGGTCATGCCGACATGGTGCTCCTAATAAGCAACTGGACTTTTCTTGCCAAATGACTTGAAACTCTTAATGTCAAGTTCCAGTAAATTGTGAAAGAAAAACACCAAAGAACAGTGCTGGGTTGTAATGGTTTATCCTCTTCGTGAATGCCTGGCATGAACTGATGTTATGTATTATAGTTTTCCCTCTGGTCCATTCCACCAGAGGGTGCTGTGCTCATCTCTGATTGGTCACCTGTTTGACAACCGGGATATATAAAGAGCTGCCAAACAGGGCTCAGCTGTTGCCTGTTAGCTGAGACCCGTGAATTGTGAATTGCCGCGTTTGGCAACCTGTTACCATTAAAGCTGTTAGCTGCTTGAAGTCCTGGCTCGCCTCCTATCTGTCCACCCGAGTTCTCCCTAGCTAGAACAACCTACTGAAGTACAAAGTCAGGGCTAGCCACCCAGTTCCCACCCCACCATTTAAGCCTTTCTCCAGTCTTTCCCCACTCCTCACACGTCCACAAGCCAGGGCATGCAAAATCAATCAGGGGAGCCAGTAGAGTCCAAATGCCAGCCACACCCAGGGCGCAGGCATGCAGGTGTCCGCCCATGTCTCAGCCATGTGGCCACCTCACAGCTGTTTGGCGGTGAGTCTAGCAATGCTTATGGGTCGGCTGGGTCTGGCTCATCCTCACCCATTCAGCCGGTTGTCTGGTGTGGGCCCGGCAATCCGGTGAGTGCAACGGGTGGGTCCGGTGGTCCGGTGGGTATACCGTGTGGTGGGCATAGTGTTCTCTGATCCCCACAGGAAAGGCAGTCCCGGCTTCTCCATTCCCAGGCCTCCAGGCACACCAGGACTGTCACTTAATTTTATTAGGGCATTGGTCAGAACCTTGACATCAAGCCAGCTCACCCAAAACTAACCAAAAATGACTGCAATTCTCTGAGGCCTGGACTCTCCACTAGCTCTCTGATACCTGGGGTGCACGGAGAGAAACTTAGGCCACCATGGCAGGGGGCATAATTTCTAAAGAAAGCCTGCCCCAGGCAACACAGAAGAAGGCAGATCAGTGGTGGGATTCAAAAAAATTTACTACTGGTTCTGTGACTGTGGCTTGGTGGACGTGGCATGGCTTGGTGGGCATGGCAGGGGAAGGATACTATAAAATTTCCATTCCCTCCCCACTCCAGAGGAAGAATATGACAAAATCTCCATTTCCTCCTGATGAGCTGGGAGGCAGAGAATAGATGGGGGAAGGGCCAGTCAGAGGTGGTATTTACCGGTTTTCCGAACTACTCAAAATTTACGTTACCAGTTCTCCAGAACTGGTCAGAACCTGCTGAATACCACCTCCGAGGCAGATCCTGACATCATCCTTCCATCTCCCCACTATCCAGTCTCAACGGTCAATGCCTATCCTTCCATGCTCCCCTGCCGCCACCATCACAACTAATAAAGCTTCTTGGATGAGAAGAAAAATGTTTTCTGCTTCTTCCTGTAGCAAAAACAGTCCAACTGCCTTTTGAAAAAAACTGCCTTTGGGACAACTATGACCTGGATGACTGAAATTCTCCACAGACATTGATCCTCAGGACTTCCAAGACTTGATCAAACTCCTTTTTCGAAGCCAGCCAAGCTGGTACCCAACACCACTTCCCACGGTAGCAAATTCCCAGGTGTAATTCTATATCAATAATAGCAATAGCACTTAAACTTATATACCGCTTCACAGTGCTTTTACGACCCTCTCTAAGCGGTTTACAGAGTTAGCCTGTTGCCCCAACAATCTGGGTCCTCATTTTACTGACCTTGAAAGGATGGAAGGCTGAGTCAACCTTAAATAAAGGAGAATATTTGCAGCTAGGGGTTGAAATGAGGAGCCCTTGGTACTCTCTGAGCTTTCTTGTTTTCCTGCAGAGGTTTCCTTATAATGAATGTAATGAAACATCTGCAAGAAAACAAGTGAGAGCACCAAGGACCCCTCGTAATTCTATATGTTGTTGAAAATAAAAATGCTTTGATCTGTCTTGATTCTTCAAGGATTCCATTTCACTGGGGTCAAATGAAATTGTACTGTATACTGGCTGTACAATTTTCAGAACAGGAAAACAGCCTCTCCTTGTCCCCTCTTCACCCATGTCATGCATAATTTCGTGCCTTTCCATCCTGTCCCCTCTTATTGCTTTTCGTTCTAGAAATACCCCAAGGTCACACTGAATGAGCCTCGTGATGATTTAAAAGAAAAAGGATCTTGGCAGACTTGAACACTGGGCCCTCTCTAATAAAACCAAATTCAGTGGTGAGAAAAGTCCGGTTCTACCATCTAGGCAAGTAAAACCAAATGCACAGGTATAATATAGATCAGTGGTGGGGGGTCAAAAAAATTATTGCAGGTTCTGTGGGCGTGGCTTGGTGGGCATTCCATGGCTTGGTGGGTGGGGCTTCTTTACATGCACAGAAGCATCATGCGCACGAAAGCATACATGCACACATGAGCAAATTGGTAGTAAAATAGATTGAGACCAACCACTGGAAGGATACTGTAAAACCTCCATTCCCACCCCACTCCAGGGGAAGGTTACTGCATAATCCCCATTTCCTCCCGATCAGCTGGGACTTGGAAGGCAGAGAATAGACGGGGATGGAACCAGCCAGAGGTGGTATTTAGCAGTTCTCCAAACTGCTCAAAATTTCCACTACCAGTTCTCCACGACTGGTCAGAACCTGCTGAATACCACATCTGGTATAGATGTTACCTGGCTCAATAGTAGTCATTGTGAGAAGGATTTAGGTATCCTGGTGAACCACGGCTTAGTTCGCTGATTCCTAAGATGTCAACGTTCAACAATTCCATCTCTTGTTTGACCACATCCAGCTTGCCTTGATTCATGGCTCTTACATTCCAGATTCCTATGGAACCATTTAAATATGAACCAGCAATGTGCTGCAGCTGCCTTCCCCTAAAAAGCCTACTCAGTCCTAGGCTGCATGAATAGAGGGATAGAATCATGATCACGTGAAATGTTAATACCACTTTATAAAACCTTAGTAAGGCCATACCTGGAATACTGCATCCAGTTTTGATCACTATGATATAAAAAAGATGTTGAGACTCTGGAAAGAGTGCAGCAAAGAGCAACAAAGATGATTAGGGAATTAGAGGTCAAAACATATGAAGAACAGCTGCAGAAATTGGATATGTCTAGTTTAATGAAGAGAAAGACTACGGGTGATAGCAGTCTTCCAATATCTCAAGGCCTGTCACAAAGAAGAGGGGGGTCAACTTATTCTCCAAACCACCTGAAGGTAGAACAAGAAGCAATAGATGGAAACTAATTAAGGAGACCTAGAACTAGGTTTTAAGAAGAGACTAGATAAATTAGACAGACCTCACTCTTTCAAGGACCTAGGAGTACTCATCTCAAATGATCTAAGTGCCAGAGCTCACTGTAACAGCATTGCCAAAAAGGCATTAAGAATTGCTAATTTTGTGAAGCTTCTTCTTGGGTAACATTGTACTGCAAACTAGGGCATACAAAACCTTTGCCAGACCAATTCTCGAATACAGCTCATCTGCCTGGAATCCACACTGTATATCAGACATTAATACAATTGAACGAGTCCAGAGGTATTTCACAAGAAGAGTCCTCCACTCCTCTGCTCACAATAGAAACCCTTATGCCACCAGGCTTGCACAAGCTAGAACTATGCTGCCTTCAGTCTCATCTAAGCATAGTACATACAGTTATCTACTACAATGTTCTACGTGTCAATGACTACTTCAGCTTCAACCACAATAATACACGGGCAAACAATAGAGACAAACTCAAGGTAAACAGCTCCAAACTCGATTGAAGAAAATACGACTTCAGCAACAGAGTGGTCAATACCTGGAATGCTCTACCTGACTCTGTTGTTACATCCTCAAACCCTCATAGCTTCAACCTTAAAGTGTCTACCATGGACTTCACCCCGTTCCTAACAGATCTGTAAGGGCGCGTGCATAAGTGCACCAGCGTGCCTACCATCTCTGTCCTACTGTCCCCATTTATTCGTACCCATTATCCTGTGTTCATGTCCATGTTTTTACTTATACCTGCTATCTCGTACATGTTTGAAAAACTAAATAAATAAATAAATAAAAATTGGACAGCCATTTGTCTGAAACAGTATAGGACCATGATCGCGAACCTATGGCATGCATACCACAGGTGGCACACAAAACTATATCTGCCGGCACATGAGCCATCAGCTCCACTGTGAATGCGCACACCAGCCAGCTGATTTTCAGCCTTTCAGAGGGTGAAAGCGGCCTCCCCCCCCGGAGGAAATACCAAGCTCAGCTTGGAGGCGAGCAGTGTGGCACGCTTGAGGGGGAGCATGGAGGGTTGTGTGTGCATGCATGCTTCGCATTATGGGTGCCGGCATTATCGGGGCGTGCTTTGCATTATGGGTGCCAGCACGCACATGCAATATCACTCGCGCGCCCTCGCATTTTTGACACCCAACAATAAAAAGGTTAGCCATCACTGGTATAGGATCCACCTATGTCAGATGAAATCAACTAGCCATTCCTGCATTTAATTCAAAGTGTTGCGCCTCTCTGAAACCCAGGAGAAAATAGATCTGCAGATAAGCACATCACCTCTAAGTTATGAAAGGTGTAATGGAACGTCTAGTAAGGAATATCCGGGCCTCTAAATTGTGCATGAGGATAATGGGGCAGCATTTTGCTTCCTTCACTGATTTTTCTCTCCGGGAGGAAAAATAGCAACTTTACGCCACGAGCCTATTGTGTTAATCGAAAGAATATCTCTGCTGCTAACCAAAGTCATTATCCATAGTGCTTTCTTGCCTATTATCCTCTCCGTAGGGCAACTTTTCACCTGCATTAAGGAGATAGCAAGGCTAAGACAGAGAGAGTAAATCAAATAATTGCTCCCTGATGCATTTTCCTCCCCCTGATTGTTGCCTTGTTTTGCTACGAAAAGCATCGTTCTGGGCAGAAATATCACCAAGAAGCCAAAGGTTGAACATGGCGAGCTTTATTTATTCGCCCAAATAATTGTTCAGTGTTTCAAGAAACTGGAAAACCTAAATCAGGTTATTGGATGGAACAAGATGCATTTAAAAAAAAAAAGCAGAACATCTTCCTTAGCTTGAAAGGAAAGGATGATTTTTGGTGTGTCCGGGTGTTACAAGTTGCCCTTGGCAGGATTCACAAGTAATGTTGTAGTGGGGAAGTGAGTTAATTATATTTATGAGAAATCTAAATCAGTTTTGCAAAATTGAATTCTCTAACCCTTAATAAAATATCTCCACCCTGAACAACTGGCAGTGGTTTATCGTAGGGGAGCCTAGATATATGGGAGTTAATAATGACACTATCAAAATTAATTTCAAGGCACAAAAGGTCTGATTTATTACAACATATCAACCTGCATTCCTTTGTGATATGAAAATTCCCTGTCCTGTAAAAGGTCATAATTTAATCATCATTCTTTTATTCGCATTCCCATTAATTAAAACTTGCCCTTTACTCTGGAATGGAAAGGTTGCAAGTACGCAACACAACACCCTGTACAATCCTTCTAGGAAGGTGTGTACAAGGGGAACAAACAAGGGAAGATATACCAAAACTGAACAGATGGGAGAGAGAGAGAAATTAGCAATGTTCGTAGTTAACGGTTGGGTGTAAACTCTGTTAAAACCTTGTCTAATAGGTCATGATGGTTCCTTCTATTGTCAAATGCAGACAATTTTGAGGGTGCAGGTTGGCTGTGATTAAAATTCTTTCGGTTTATAACATCAGAAAACTCCAGCTTAAGACACCAACCTGAGTCACCAAGTCACCATATAGGGAAGAAGCATGGCATAACCCTCGAGGGAGTCAAGCTATTCTCCAAAGCACCTGAAGGCAGGACAAGAAGCCATGGGTAGAAACTAATCAAGGATAGAAGCAACCTAGAACTAAGGAGAAATTTCCTGACAGTAAGAACAATTCATCAGTGGAATGACTTGCCACCAGAAGTTGTGAATGCTCCAACACTGGAAGTTTTTAAGAAGATGTTGGATACCCATTTGTCTGAAGTGGTGTAGGGTTTCTTGCCTAAGCAGGGGGTTGGACTAGAAGACCTCCAAGGTACCTTACACCTCTGTTATTCTATTCTATTCTATTCTATTCTATTCTATTCTATTCTATTCTATTCTATTCTATTCTATTCTATTCTATTCTATTCTATTCTATTCTATTCTATTCTATTCTATTCTATTCTATTCTATTCTATTCTATTCTACTCTATTTTTATTTCTATTCCTATTCCTATTCCTATTCTATTCTATTACAATTTAATACATACCTACATACATACATACATACATACATACATACATACATACATACCAGAGGTGGTATTCAGCAAGTTCTGTCCAGTTCTGGAGAATCAGTAGCGGAAATTTTGAGTAGTTGGAGAACCTGTAAATACCACCTCTGATTGGCCCTGCCCCAGTGGTGGGTTTCAAAATTTTTTAGAACCTCTTCTGTAGGTGTGGCCTGCTTTGTGGGAGTGGCTTGCTAGCCATATGACCGGGTGGGAGTGGCTTGCTGGCCATGTGAATGGGTGGGAGTAGCTTGCCAGCCATGTGATTTGATGGGCATGGCCAACTTGTAAAATGTGGTGAAACTCACTTAACAACGCTCTTGCTTAGCAACCAAAATGTTGGCTCAGAAACTCTGGCATTTGAAGCAAGCAAGTCTTAAAGCTGTCAAGTTACAAGACCCTTGCACCCCTAAACCTTTAGAAAAAGAACCCCAGGGGTGTTCAAACTTGACAGCTTTAAGACTTGTGGACTTCAACTCCCAGAATTCCTCCTCTCACTCTTCATCTTGATGATGTGTGGACAGGAAGGAAGCTGGAACCGGTTCTAAACAGCACTGTAGATTTGTGGAACCTCTTCTATAGAAGAGATTAGAACTGGCAGGAACCCACCCCTGCCCTGCCCCCATCTATTCTCTGCCTCCCGAGTCCCAGTTGATCTGGAGGAAATGGCGATTTTGCAGTAACCTTCCCCTGCCACACCTACCAAAACATGCCATGCCCACCAAGCCACACCCACAGGACCCGTAGTAAAATATTTTGAATCCCACCACTGATACATACATACACACATGGGATTCAATTTCCCCATGAATTCAGGAATAATAAAGATCATTTGGCTCATTCACATAAAAGACTGAGGAATCAACTTGATTTGGTCATAAGATCTGAATCTTCAGTGTGCTTGTTTCTCCGTTTCTTCATTTCTTTGAGGCGTACTGTCTGGCCATCCATGTCAAGGACATATCCCATGAGGTTAGTTGATTGATGGATAGGGACAGAACACAAGCAAAATTAGAACTGACACAGGCTTAGAAAAGAAATATTGGGGGGGGGGATACTTAGGTAAAGTAGAAGTTGGAAATGGAGGAAAGGAAATGATGAACATAGACAGCTGGAATTATCTGAATTATCTGGAATTATCTGGAATTACAGCAGTTTCAGGACAAAATGAAAAAAAAGGGAAGTAACACAAGGGTGTGAATTTTTTTTAAAAAAAATATCAGATTTGAAAATGGATATCCACTCAGTCAGTCTCTCCAACCACCAAACCTATGTTTCTTAACCTTACAATTTTAAGATGCACGGACTTCAACTCTTAGCATGCTGGTTGGAGAATTCTGGGAAGTCCAGGGATCTGTTAAGAAACTCTGTTGCAGATGTAAAACACAGCAATAGAGTTGGAAGGTACCTTGGAGGTCTTCCATTCCAACCCCTTGCTCAAGCAGGAAACCCCTATATCATTTCAGACAAATGGTTGCCCAGTTCCTTCTTGAAAGCACCCACAAAGTCTGAAGGTAAGTTATTCCATTGGGTGGTTGCTCTCACCTTTAAGACATCCCTCCTTTATTCTGGGTTGCTTCTCTCCATGGTTAGTTTGCAGCCATTTCTTTCTTGTCTTGCTCTTTGGTCCTGGGACTCCAATACCTATTGTTCCCAGCCAATCAGGATTGCGGATATTCGAACCAACAGCAATGCTCCTTCACTGAACAGCTCTTAGGAGCCATCTTTCTTGGAAAGCAAGTTATGTTTTGATTGAAAAACCCTTTGCCTCTAACCTGTTTATATTTGTTTGTCCCCATTATCCGGCTATTGTGGAGAGAAGTCAACCTTGTCCAAGTATACGTTCAATTTTACGTGGCATGAAATACGTTGTAAAATTGGTTTTACAGGCTAGGCTTGCCAGATTTATAAGACAAGTGTAAAATAAAAGCAGGAGTTTTACTACGTCTTTGGGAGATAATAGAATTTGATGGCAAGGCATCTGCTATTCCAGCAGAGACGGGTGGAGGGTTGGAAAAGACTTCAGGGCAGATGACATTTTGACTTTTTTGACGTTCCTGGTGTGGGTTTTTTTGTAACGTCATAGCATAAACGCAGCAGATGTTACTTAAACCTCCCCATCCAGCTTTTGCTTTGATATGTTGATAGCTTTGATAACTTGATAGCTTTTGCTAATTATAGCACTGTGTGTCAATACGTTTTCACAGCTTCATCCCAATGACATATATATTTATCTTTAAGGCATACATTGAAATCTTATTTTAGAATGCTGGAATATAATCTTTTAAAAAAATATTCCGAGTCCCTTAGAATGTCAGAGAGGAATTTTATTATGACTGACATGAAAGAAAAACTTCAGTTTTCAGGATGGAGAAAAACTGTTACATTTGCTTTTATATGATACTAGCTGATAATCCGGTGTTGCCCAGGTATTTATCCTAATTCTATATTAGACAGAAAAAAGCCCTGGTTTCGGCAACAATTAAATTAGTTACAAATGTTTTCCCTGGCCTTCAGAAATAGTGGTGGGATTTTTTACTACCGATTCTATGGGCGTAGTGTGGCTTGGTGGGTGTGGCTTGGTGGGAGTGGCAGGGAGAGGATACTGTAAAATCTCCATTCCTTCACCACTCCAGGGGAAGGATACTGCAAAATCCCCATTTCCTCCTGATCAGCTGGGACTCTGGAGGCAGAGAATAGATGGTGCCGGGGCCAGTCAGAGGTGGTATTTACTGGTTCTCCAAACTACTCAAAATTTCCGCTACCGGTTCTCCAGAACTGGTCAGAACCTGCTGAATACCACCTCTGCTCCAGAAGAGTCAAGGAATGTGATACCACCTTGTTGTTTTGCTACCTGATCCATGACCATTCGGTATGCTTTTTTCTGATCTTGATTCAGAAGTGGCTTCTTGTCCGCAGTATTTGCAGTAAGCTGTTTGACTGTTCTACATCTTTTCTCGTATGTAATCTGTGTGAAGAATGTTGTGTCGGTCTCATAGTGGTGCAGGCAGGTTGAGTTGCAGTAATGTTTTATTGATCATGGCCATACATTTGTCCTGGAAAATAATCAAAGCCTTGTTGAAAAGGTCCAGACCAAAAGTAATTTCTAGTGTTGGATTTTCCCCCTTACCAGAGGGGGCCCTTGTGGAATACCGTGAAGGCGTTACCATGGCAACACCACTGTACTGTACAGTAGAAGCCATTTTACGGCAGTATGGTAGAAGCCATTTTAAGGCTCAACAGGCTGTATCTTAACAGAAGACACACCCCAAGGGGTGTTAGGGGTGTCTTACCCCCACAGTATTTGTTTCCAGAGAGTAAGTCATCTGTGTACCAAGTTTGGTTGAAATTGCTCGAAGTGTTCCAGAGTTATGCTGGAACATACACATACACACAGCCACTTTTGTATAGATAGAATAGATGTACAATTGACATATTCTTGGCCAAAAACCATTCCAAAACTATTTCTCCCATTGTTACGTATTTCCCCCACCTAACTAGCATTTCTATTGTGCTTTAGGTATAGCCACATGAAATGTGGCTTTATTTCTTTAGCTACTGAATCTGATTAGGTTTCTGCTGAGGAACAACTGTTTGGAATAGTGCATCTTTCTTACAGAATTAAACAATGCAGTGTTTCTTAACTATTTTATTCTAAGGGGTCATGTCGCGGTTCTTAAAATAGCCAACTAATCTGTCAAGAAATTTGCCATTGTATTGCAGCAATGATTGCTGTAACCTACTTACATCTAATACTCTTTTTATATTATTTCATCTTACAATGTTCCTTTTTTTGTTGGCATGGTATGTTATATGATGTGATCCATGTGGTTACAACATTTAACCAGGCCTTTCAGTCTCTGATTATATATATACATTTAAAATATACTTAAACCAAAGGTGATCATAAGGTCTCCAGTCTATCAGCTTCATTGGGTCACCTTAAAGCCTAATTTTAAGGCAAAAAAAAAGGAGCATTACATTTTTGCAACCTATTCATCTGTCATCCTGAATAATATTGATTTCAGTGTAGAAATGCTATTATCTACCGTAGAACATAGAATAATAGGCTTGGAAGGTCCCCTGGTCCCACCCCCCTCCATGAGCAGTTGACCCTAGATAACATACAGAATGGAGCTGGAAGGGACCTTGGAGGTCTTCTAGTCCCAACCCCTGCTCAAGAAGGAGGCCCTGTACCAGTGATGGCAACCCTTTCTCTTATGGCGTGCCAAAATTGCGCATGCGCCAGCTATCGCCTACATGTGCCCACTCAATCCTCCCAGACCACTTGTGCATGTGCGAGAGACCCCTCCATGCATGCATGCACCACCCCTCTCCAGGCTCCGGAGGCTTTCCTGAAGCCCAGGGAGGACAAAAACGGCCTCCCCTGCCCCCCGCTCCCGGAGGCCCTCCGGAAGCTGGAAATGGATTGTTCCCAAACTTCCGGTTGAGCCATTGGGACCGTTTTTCACCCTCCCCAGCCTCCAGAATCTTTCCTGAAGCCTGGGGAGGATGAAAACACCTTCCCCCGGCCCTCCGGAAGGGTGAAAAATCAGCTGACGGCTGGCGTGCCACCAAATATGGCTCGGTGTGCCACCTGGGGCACATGTGCCATAGGTTCGCCATCACAGCCCTATACAGTTCTGAATAAATGGCTGTGCAATCTCTTCTTGAAAAGCTCCAATTATGGAGCACCCACAATCCCAGGAGACAAGCTAGTCCAGTGTTGGCAAACATTTTCGGCACCAAGTGCTGAAACGGGAGTGCGTGCACACGTGAGCGCAAACCAGAAGAACAGTTCCCCGGCACGCATGTGCATGCTGGAAGGTGAGCTTCTGGTTTCCAGTGTGCATGTGTGCACCAGTCACCTGGTCTTCTGGTTTCTGACATGCATGCACACACAACGACCAGCTGGCGGGTGTGTACGTGCACACTTGATCCCGGAAGAGCAACTGGCGATGGCTGGCGTACCCGGAGAGATGGCTCTGCATGCCACTTCCAGCACGCGTGCCATAGGTTTAGCATCACGGAGCTAGTCTATTGATTAATTGTTCTTGCTATCACTGTCACTTCTCCTTAGTTCTAGATTGTATCTCTCTTTAATGATCTTCCATTCACTACTTCCTGTCCTGTCATCGGTGCTTTGTAGAATGGGTTGACCCCTTCCTTCTTCTCTTCTACGACAGCCCCTCAAGTACTGGAAGACAGCGATCATATCACCCTTAGTCCTTCTGTTCATTATGGAATAAAAGCAATTCACTATTTACCCAAAACTAAATCGTAGGATATTACGTAAAACCAAAAACCTTTGCAGCGGTAAAATGCATATAATCCGTATGACTATTCATCGTTTCCATTCTTGGTAAATGAGTGGAAATTTTGTCCTTGCGATGTTTGAACCTTTCGGCTTGAGTTCATATTTGCAAAACAGACACTGCATTCTTTGCATCGCGGCTTACTTTGTCCTTTCTCAATTGGCAGTTTTGCATATCTTAAATTATGCTGCCAATTTTTCATTAGTCCCCCTTTTTACAAAAAAATCCCCATTCTCCAAGAAAATGGCATGGATGCATTTATGAAGTCCTCAAGAGTGAGGCTCAGCGGGGGACCATCTTCAACTAGCTCGCCTTGTCTACAATTAGCATACATTAGGAACAAAATCTGATTGATTTTGCTTCCTCGCTTCACTTCTTGCAGCTCAGTGGTTCAATTTCCTTTCATTTCCAAGACTTAAGATACTTTTGAGCTTAGCTCCGTGATCCACATTCTCAAACATTGCACCTTTTTCTAGAGCAATGCAAAATAACATTTGAAGGATTTTGTTTGGTTCCCAACAATTTGTCTCCAAACCCTAAATCAAAACACAGAAAGTCCCCCCTTTTTTTTTACACACAGTTGGGAGTTTTTCCTACTATTTGCTTGTAGTGAGCTGGCAAACTATAAAATCTGCAAATTGGCCTGCCACTCTTCCCCTCCTCCCTCTTCAAAATAAGATTGGACTTCGTTTGGTAGGATTGGTTGTCATGGTGTAGGGCTTAATAAAACTTGTGATTTTGGGATTGTGGTATTGTACCTGTTGGAAAAAATGTCCTTCTGTGTTCAGTTCCAAGTGGAGAAAAAGACATTGGAAACTTTCTTAAACTTTCCTTTCCTTCCCTTTCTTTTCCTTCCCTTCCCTTCCCTTTCCTACCCTTCCCTTCTCACAGTTGTCATGACTTCAACTAAAAATATATCTTGTTTTGATTTTTTTTCCAGTAAGGGAACAAATTGCTTTGTATTATCCCTACAAATATGTCAAACATGTTTGTATTTGGAGAACTAGCATCAAGTGGTTTTTTTTCCCCTTAACTACTGTTTAGAGGATGGAGAAAGACAGAGACAGAGAGAGAAATGGGGGAAGGAGGGAGAGAGAGAGAGAGAAAGAAATGGGGAGGGAGGAAGAGAGGGGGGGGAACCTTTATTTGCAGCTCGTCTCTCAGTTTTTTGTTTACTGTTAACCATACCTTGTCATTGTGCCAAACTGGCAAACAGTTATTAGTGGAGCCAGTTGTCTTTCAAAGTGCTGAGTTTTACAACAGTTAAGCTGCATGCAAATTTGGCATACGATCTGCATAGATTTGAGTATACACATACACATACACATACATGCCAAGCAAACCTCCCTTGCAAAGCACGGCATGGAGTCATCGGCTAGATTACCAGCCTCTCTGGAGAGCTGAGCCTTGCTTCATTGAGAGGGGTGGGTGCCTAGATGAGATTGCTCATAAATATTCATCGCTCGGCGAGTGCTGAGTTTAAATGACCATCTATATGCGTAAATGAGCTTTCTCGGATTTAACGGTACAGATTGGCTTTGCGAGAGAGCGTGTGCTGCTGCTTCGAAACCAATTTGGCTCCGCTGGACAATTCACAAACGGCATCTCAGTCTTAAGGACACGGTTCACCCATGCATGAGTGAAGAAGCCCTGTTCAATTCCCAGTCATGGGAAAGCTCGACAAGCCAAATTTGTAGAATGAAATTGAAAATTGCCTTTGAGGGGAGGTGAGAAAGACATTCTGCAAGATGGCATCATTTGGCTATTTCACTTCATCCATTATGGCGATTAACAGGTGAATGAATGAATGTTGGGCAGCAGAAAGAAAGAGAGAAGAGATGCTGTAAAATGTGACACCTTGAAAACGTACCCCACCTTAACACACATGCGCGCATTGGGAACAGGCTCCCCCTGTTCCTCTGCCTCGCTGATGTGCGATTCTGGTGGCTCCGGAGGCAGCACATAACTCCCAGATGGCCTCCCCCCCCACACACCTCTCTGCCTCTGATGCACAACCTCCATCTGAGCCTTCTCCAGACTGCAGGACTGGCCCATGTTCCTCCCCAATTTCCTCACTGTCCAACTCTGTTGCCAGCTCTGCTGGCTGCCGATGGACCACAACAGAAAGAGAGAAGAGATACTGTAAAATGTGACACATTGGAAACTTATCCCATCTCAATCCAATAACAGAGTAATAGAAAAACAGAGTTGGAAGGAACCTTTAGGGTGTTCTAGTCCAACCCCCGGCTCAGGAGGAGATCCTATACCATTTCAGACAAATGGTTGTCCAATCTCTTCTTAAAAACCTCCAGTGTTGGAGCACCCACAACTTCTGAAGACAAGCCACTCCATTGGTCAATCATTCTAACTGTCAGAAAATGTCTCCTTAGTTCTAGGTTGGATCCTTCCTTGGGACTTTCTATCTGTTGCTTCTTGTTCTGCCTTTGGGTGATTTGGAGAATAGGTTGATCCCCTCACCTTTGGGGCAGCCCCTCAAATATTGAAAGACTGCAATCATGTCCACCCTAATCCTTTTTACTAGATTAGACCAGTTCCTGCAAGTGTTCTTCATATGTTTTAGCCTCCAGTCTTTTAATCATCTTTGTTGCTCTTCTCTGCACTCAACATCTGAGTCTCAACATCTTTTTTTTTTGTATTGTGGTGACCAACACTGGATGCAGTATTCCAAGTGTTTTCTTATCAAGACATTATAAAAAGGTATTAATACCTTATGTGATTTTGATTCTATCTGTTGTGGCGTGCCAGTGGCCAGCAGAGCTGGTGGAAGATCAACAAATATCCTTCCTTTTTTACCATCTAATCTGCCTGAGAATTTTTCCTACCCTGTGGATATCTTGCAATAGAAGATATAGTTGTTGTGGCCCATCAGTGGCCAGCGGAGCTGGTAGCAGATTCAGACAGTGAGGAGGTTAGGGAGGAACATGGGCCAGTCCTGGAGTCTGGGGAAGGCTCTAATGAGGGCTCTGTGTCGGAGGCAGAGCGGGGGCCAGGGCCATCTGAAAAGTTATCAGCTGCCTTCAGAGTTGGATATCAGTGGAGCAGAAGAACAGCTGGAGCCTATTCCCCATGTGTGCATGCACAGAGCTGCCAGGAGAAGGGAACAGTTAAGGAACAAGGGTCAATGCAGGAGTAAAGGCACAGGCGGATGGTGAATGGCCCCTCCCATAGGGAATAAAGAGGAGCGAAAGGGGAGGGGAGTTTGCAGGAGACAATTAGTTCAATTCATTAGGGTGAAGATCTGTTCCTGACTTCTTGCCAAGGAATTGCTGCTACAGTGTTGCGTTTGGAAGATATCGGTCTGGCAGCTCTCCAAGCCTGATAAAGGTCTGTAGTTGTGAAATCCCTTGAAAGACTGTTGGCTGGGACTTTGCTGGAGAGGAATTCCCTTTAACCTAAATAAAAGAGGTTTTATCGGGACGAGGAGCCTGCTTCATGATCTTGGGAATCCTAGGTCAGAACACTATCCCTCTGTTAATGGATGGTTTCTTATAACATCTGCTCATTCACAAAATGGGGTTCAGCCTTCAAAACAAATAGGTAAAGGGCCTTGCCTGTCCCAGTGCAAATTGGGAGATTCATATCACCGATTGCTCCTTATCCATGCTACTCCACATATTCTTCTCCTTTCCTTTCATTAGTTTCTCAGATTCCAATTCAGTAGCTAATCTGACCAGTATTTTAGCCTGTGTGTGTAAAAGATACGAGGATATACACGCACCTGCACATAAGGAATTCCTAATGCAATTGATTTTTTTAATAAACAGAATGCTTTCCAATCAAAGATAATCTTTGTAGCTCAGATTTGAACTGTGGAGTCCTTGGTGCTCTCTGAGCGTAGTTGTTGGCATAGAGATATTTTATCTCCTAGGTAACAGTACAGTACACACTCTGTATTGGTGAACGTGGGGTTTGCTCCCTATTTATATACAGCAGCTTGCCCTGGCAGTGTTGGTGGGGTGGGGTTTTCTCCCTGGTGGTTCCTTAATTAGAGTATTGCTTTCTGCTTGATTGTTTCTCTGGTGTTAATCCCTGCTTATCTGGGTATTGGTTGCCAGAGAGGATGTATTTTGGTCTTTATGCTTCCTTCTGAGCTTTTATATTGCCTCTTGGTGTGCAAACATGGTTTATCTCTATGTGTCTATTGATGGCTGAAGTGTCTGAGTACCAAACTTCCAGGAATTTCCTAACATATTTGGATATAGCTTGGTCTAAAATCCTCACAGTGGATTTTCTCAGTGGAAACTATAGTTGAGTTTCTTCTTTCTCTAGCTTAAGAATGTTAGCTTTCCGATCTGAAAAAGCAGAATAAAAGAATGAGAGTAACCAAAATAATCCATTGAATCTTATCTCTTGTTCTTTTGGGGGGTATTCTTGGCACTTAAGCCAAATCTATGCACATTAGATTAGCACCCTTAATTTAATAGGGGAGGAGGGAAAACAGAAAAGTATTAAGTTACATATATACAACTTAAAAATGATAAAAGTGGATTTATGATAAGGAAATAAAATGTGGAAGAGGAAATTTATTTTCATGTAAGTACAAAGCCAGGATCGCTGGAATGCCACCCCGAAAATCCATCAGAGAAAGAAAACAAGCAGGGGCAACAATGGAAGGAGGAAGGAAGGGAAAAAAGAAAGGGTAAAAGGAGAGGAAGGAAGGAAGGGGAAGTGAGAGTAGGAGAGAGGGGAAGAAGGAGAAGAAGAGAGGAGGAGTGGGGGAAAGGGAAGGGAAAAAGAAAAGAGGAAGGAGAGGAGGAAAGAAGAAGGTAGAGAAGGGAGGTCGGGAAGAAAGAAGGAAGGAGTAGGGTTGTCGTAAAATAAGATGGAGATGGGGGTTGGCAAGAACGCGATCCCAATTGTGTCTTTTATATTTTTAAGCAGATTGTGATAAATGCTAGAAGTCAACAGATAAACGTTAAAAGTATTTATGAGGATGCATATTTGTGAACCCACATGGAAAGGAAAAAATAAAACTTTTAAAAAGAAAAAGGAAGTTTAGCAGGCAAAATTGACCTGAAAGATTCATTCACCAGGTTCTCCCCAAGGCCTGCCACTTTTCCCTCCTTGTTGGGCCTACCAAGCCCCTGCCCGATCCCTAAATTATTAAATTAGGGTTCCCATGATCATCTGGAGGTCACAGGGCCTAATGCGTCTTAATGTGATGGAACTGTCGGCTACAATTATCACCAGCAGTAAAACATAGTTTTATAGCTCCAAGGGCAATAAATTAACGTCCTCTGCTCCAACTGCAGTGGTCAGCGATATTTCTGCATCATTAAGGTTTGATGAGAAAGCTGGGGCTAGGCTTGGGGGGCAGGGGTGGGGGGTGGAAGGAGGTGGGATGAAGCAAAAATTGGTTGCTTTCACCTGATGCAACTATTTGATGCATTGAACCTGGGAGCGCTTCTCAAATTTTATTGCATGTCCTGGGGGGAGGGGGATTCAAGCAAACGCCCATTGTAGTGTGTTGCTTACAGCTGTCATTTTTCTGGTGCCATTGCTTTACAAGTGTTTCTAAAATGCTTGAAAACTGAAACAAAAATGAAAAAAAATCCTCCCTTTTTCCCTCCCTTCTCTTTTTCCCTTCTCTCCTCCCTTCCTTCCTTCCTCCCTCCCTCCCTTTTCCCTCCCTTCTCTCCTCCCTCCCTCCTTCTCCCTTCCCTCCCTCCCTTCCTCTCTACTCCTTCCTTCCTCCCTTCCTCCCTCCCTCCATTCTCTCCTCCCTCTCTCCCTCTCTTTTCCTTCCTCCCTTCACTCCTTCCCTTCTCTCCTTCCCTCCTTTCTTTCTTCCTCCCTCCGTTTCCTTCCCTCCGTCCTTCCTCCCTTTCTTTCTTTCTTTCTTTCTTTCTTTCTTTCTTTCTTTCTTTCCCTTTCTCCCTCCCTTTTCTTCCCTCCTCCCTCCCTTCCTCCCTCCCTCCCTCCCTCCCTTCCTTTCTTTCCTTCCCCTCCTCCCTTTTTCAAGTGGGGCATTCCAGGGATCGGGTGAATGAATTGTAGGCACTGGGTGGGGTCACATTTTGCACTGGAGTGTTGTGTTGAATCAGAGGGTGTTGCCATGTGCCTGCCTCTTGTAGTGCACACCAAAACATTTTGCCTTTACTATGGGTTCTGTAAATTCCTCCAGGTTCATTATGCAATTTGTAGCACCCAGGACAAAGATGAGCACTTTCATAATTTCAAAAACTGGACACTAGAGGACACTAATGATTTTAGGGAACAGAAAGATGGACAGGCCTGTCAAATGAGGCAAACCATCAAACCAATAAAAATACTGAAGGAGACCTTTGAGGGATGGAGTCAGACAATAGTAGACACAACATCAACATTGTCAGTCATGATGCTCGTTTCTAGATCTGTCTGTCCTTTACTTCATTCATCCATATCTCCATCTGCAGCTATGCTTCTATGATTAATACATAGGTCACTCCCTCTGTCCATTCGTTCATTGGACAGTCTCCCTGTCCATTTGTCCATCCATCCTTCCTTGATCTAGGTGTCCATCTGTCCATTTGTCCACCTGGTCATCCTTCAGTCAATCAATCATCTGTCTGTCCATAACTCTATCCATCTATTTATCCTTCTATCTTTCTGCCTTTTGTCCATTCTTTTGTCCTTATGCCTTTTCCTCCATCCTCCATCTGCCCATCCATCTGTCTGTCTCTCTTCCTGAAAGATATGATGTCTGTCCTGAAAGATTTTCACTGCCTATCAATTGCTTACCAGGTGTTGTGGCCCACCAGCGGCCAGCAGAGTTGGCAGCAGATTCAGACAGGGGGAACGTCGGGGAGGAACATGGGCCAGTCCTGGAGTCTGGGGAAGGCTCTGATGATGGCTCTGTGTCAGAGGCAGAGATGGGGCCAGTGTCGTATGACAGTTCTCAGTTGCCTTCAGAGTTAGACATCAGTGAGGCAGAAGAACAGCTGAAGCCTGTTCCCAGTGTGCGCATGTGCAGAGTTGCCAGAGGAAAGGAAAAGCTGAAGAACATGGGTTGACTTGGGAGCAAGGTCACAGGTGGACGGTGAATGGCCCCTCCCAGAGGAAATAAAAGAGGACCGAAAAAGGAGTGGAGTTTGCAGGAGACAATCCGTTCGTTTAATTGGTTCGTGACTCTCCGAGGCTCCTTGCCAAGTTTTGCAGATAGACAAGGTCTGTGACTGTAAATCCTCCCTTGAAAGACTTTGCTGGATGTGAATGAGCAGAATTCACAGTCAATTAATAAAAGGGTTTTTTGTCGGGACAAGGAGTTTGCTTCATGCTCTTGGGAAGCCTAGGTCAGAACACTAAGCATAAGTTATGTGTGAACATCTAAGACTTTAAATGGCCTTAAATGCTGAAGCGACCTGTTTTATGACAAACCTGTCCAGTTTCTTAGATCATAAAAAGAGGTCCTTTTGAAGGTCCTTCCCACCAATGGCAGAAGCTTGGCTACATGTTACACTGAAAAGGACCCTCTTCCATCTGGTTTCCAAGTTGTGAAATGTTCTTGTATGGTTATATACTTTGCTCCCTCTCGGTATATTGAAGATGGCAAAAGTCCATCTTTCACCAAGCTTTTAATCATTTATTATATTAATACCTGCTTTTAATTCTCATTTGAGTTATAATGATACTAATTGTGCTCTGTTTTAAACTTTGATTAAAAAACAACAACCCCAAATCTCTAAGCCACTTGGAGCATTGGGATAAAATAGAAAGGTAAGGTATACATTGGTGTGTTAATAGCACTGTAAATTAATTTGACCAGAACCAATGACAAATGTCCAAAATTACTAGAAGACTGTCCTCACCATTTTATTATAATTTCTACCATGCAATGGAATGGAATGGAATGGAATGGAATAGAATAGGGAATGGGAATGGGAATGGGAATGGGAATAGAATAGAATAGAATAGAATAGAATAGAATAGAATAGAATAGAATAGAATAGAATAGAGAGTGGGAATGGAATGGAATGGAATGGAATAGAATAGGGAATGGGAATGGGAATGGGAATAGAATAGAATAGAATAGAATAGAATAGAATAGAATAGAATAGAATAGAATAGAATAGAATAGAATAGAATAGAATAGAATAGAATAGAATAGAATAGAGAGTGGGAATGGAATGGAATAGAATAGAATAGAATATGGAATGGAATAACAGAACAGAACAGAACAACAGAACAGAATCCTTTATTGGCCAAGTGTTATTGGGCACACAAGGAATTTGTCTTTGGTGCATATGCTCTCAGTGTACATAAAAAGAAAAAAAATACATTCATCAAGAATCGTGATAGTCATAGGTTACTAATAAGCAATCAAATAATACTAGAAAACAAATGAAACAATATAAATTGTAATGATACAAGCAGCATGGTTATAGTCATAAGTGAGAGGAGATAGGTAATAGGAAGAATGAGAATAAGAATAATACAGTCTTAGTAAATAATTTGACAGTGTTGTGGGGATTAGTTGTTTAGCAGAGTGATGGCATTCGGGGGGGGGGGAACTGTCCTTGTGTTTAGTTGTTCTGGAGTGCAGTGCCCTATAGCATCATTTTGAGGGTAGAGGTTGAAACAATTTATGTCCAGGATGTGAGGATGTAGATATTTTCATGGCTCTCTTTTTGACTCGTGCAGTATACAGGTCCTCAATGGAAGGCAGGTGGGTAGCAATTGTTTTCTCTGCAGTTCTAATTATCCATTGAAGTCTGTGTCTGTCTTGTTTGATTGCAGAGCCAAAACAGACAGTTATGGAGGTGCAGACTCAATAATTCCTCTGTAGAAACAGAATGCTATCCAGGTCATTTTAGAAAGCAAAATCTAGTTCTCTTCATTACACATTTGCCTTCCTTCAGACTTCCTTACCATAATTTTTTTTCAAGATGAAGGGTTTTCCCCCCTCTTTCTATCTCTTTCTTTGCCAATATTATTTCTGCAAGAAATGGATAATTCCCTCTAGTCTAATTGTCTTGGAAGTAGACTACTGTTTTTAATTAATTAATTGCCCCTTGCCTTTGCTATACATCTTTTCCTTCTTTTCTTTGCACGTTAGAAAGATTTAATTCTGTAGCTTGCAGCAACCACTCTTATTAGGAGCATCTTCGTTGTAACCATGCATGTTAATTATACTCAAAGCCCTTTGGACTTGAGAAGAATGCTTTATTAAGAGAGCTCTGTGCTCCGTAAAAATTTTTAAAATCAGTATTTAAGTACACCTATGGGGTCTCCTTAGACACCACGCCTTGATTTAGATACTAGTTGGTCCTTTGCTGCATAGTGGCAAAACTCTTTTGTTTCTGTTCCTAGTAATCCCAAAAGTGCTTTTCCAAAAGTCAACTGGGCTTTCTTGGTTTTTCCTTGAAGACATTTCACTTTTTATCCAAGAAGCTTCTTGAGTTCTGACTGAATGGTGGGGAATGTAAGACAACTGCAAGAAATATAAATCCTTCCATTCCCCAGGATTCTTATGTGACTATAAGGTGGGCCCAGTGGTAGGATTCAAATAATTTAACAACCAGTTCTCTGCCCTAATGATGGCTGGGTGTGGGTAGCCATGGTGGGCATGGCCAGGGGGTGTGACAGGCAGCACTCAGCCTCCTGCACTCCCTTGGGAGCAAAAACGAGCCATGGGGGGAACTACATTAGATAAAGCAGAAGAATGTGGGTTAGACAGCATCACCACCAGATGGATTCGTAACTGGCTGACCAACCGCACTCAACGTGTAGTCCTCAATGGAACTGCATCTACATGGCGGGAAGTATGCAGTGGAGTACCCCAAGGCTCTGTTTTAGGCCCAGTACTCTTCAACATCTTCATCAATGATTTGGATGAGGGAATAAATGGGGAACTCATCAAATTTGCAGATGACACCAAGCTGGCAGGAATAGCCAACACTCCAGAAGATAGGCTTAAGATACAGAAGGATCTTGACAAACTTGAACATTGGGCACTATCTAATAAAATGAAATTCAATGGTGAAAAGAGTAAGGTTCTACATTTAGGCAACAAAAACGGAATGCACAGGTACAGTATAGGTGATACCTTGCTCAGTAGTAGTAACTGTGAAAGGGATCTTGGAGTCCTAGTGGACAACCATTTAAATATGAGCCAGCAGTGTGCAGCAGCTGCCAAAAAAGCCAACACAGTTCTAGGCTGCATAAATAGAGGGATAGAATCAAGATCACGTGAAGTGTTAATACCACTTTATAATGCCTTGGTAAGGCCACACTTGGAATACTGCACTCAGTTCTGGTCGCCACGATGTAAAAAAGAGTGCAGAGAAGAGCAACAAAGATGATTAGGGGACTGGAGACTAAAACATATGAAGAACGGTTGCAGGAACTGGGTATGTTTAGCTTAAGAGAAAGAAGGACTAGGGGAGACATGATTGCAGTGTTCCAATATCTCAGGGGTTGCCACAAAGAAGAGGGAGTCAAACTATTCTCCAAAGCACCTGAGGGTAGAACAAGAAGCAATGGGTGGAAACTAATCAAGGAGAGAAGCAACTTAGAACTGAGGAGAAATTTCCTGACAGTTAGAACAATTAATCAGTGGAACAGCTTGCCTCCAGAAGTTGTGAATGCCCCAACACTGGAAGTCTTTAAGAAGATGTTGGATAGCCATCTGTCTGAAACGGTATAGGGTTTCCTGCCTAGGCAGGGGGTTGGACTAGAAGACCTCCAAGGTCCCTTCCAACTCTACTATTGTTGTATTGTATTGTATTGTATTGTATTGTATTGTATTGTATTGTATTGTATTGTATTGTATTGTATTGTATTGTATTGTATTGTATTGTATTGTACACCCCCCTGTGCCCTGTTTTGGGCCTAGTAGGCCTTTCTGCAGCCTCCTAGGAGCAAAAACAGGCCGCGGGGGGGGGGGGGGAGTGCCACACTCTCCCAGCACCCCATTTTGGGCCTAGTAGGTCTAGTAGGCCGCCCTGGGAGCTAAAATGGGGTGGAGTGGGGCCAGCCAACAATTTAACAACTGGATCATCCAACCCCCCCTGAACTGGCTGAATCCCACCACTGTGTGAGCCATGGAGGAAGCCCAAATGCATCTATGACAAGACCCATCATAGTGGCCCATTGAGTAAGGCCAAGCATTTAAGTTAGGTGTTAGATATATTTGAAGGTGGAAGAGGGTTCTACGCCCCAATGCCAAATAAAACAGCAGAGCCATCTTCTAGGAGAAGGGAAACTCTGATTACAAACCTGTACTGCCTTGTGGCTATATCCACTACTGAAAAAGGCTTCAGAAGTCAACCTCGAGGCAACATCCAGAGCCGGAGTCCCGAAAGCAGTTTGTGACTGTGTACAACCATGTTCTGGTAACTCCTTCAATGCAGCTGGAACCAATCGAATCGGCTCTGCCCTTCCATTGGACTATTTCAGTGACGTGGATCTGCTGCTTGCGTCACAGTCTATCCTCTATATTAATCTACCCAGGCCTCGTGCTCTGGAGAGGACACTCCAGCTTTATCTCCTTCCAGGTATGATACCATAGTCTTTTGAGCTGAAGGATGCCAATGCAAGCTATATGAAAGCACGTCCTGTGCTTTTAGAAATGTTGTTGTGTGGAATGCAGAGTTAGACAAGATGGTTCTTCCTGGAGATGATGGTAGAATATGGTTGGCTGGTCTGACTGGGATGACCACATTCCACCAAAGATCTATTTCATTCTATCGTTTGTAGAAAATCCCCCATGAGGCATGACATTTGAAGCCTTTCCACTGCCCTCATAAGTAAGGGGAGGAATGAAAAGATTTTACTTTAGAAATGGTCTCCTTATCACACAAGACATGGGATAAGGATTTTGAACATTGTGCTTCCAACTTTCTAGAAAGAGTTGGGGGGATATAGCCTTCAACTGACCCCTTTGATGACTGAGAAATCTCCATAGACATCTAGCTTTGTTCTCCATCCTGGTTCTATTAAACAGATTATAGGCAAGAACCTAAAAAGTAGGACAGAATAGCTTATCAAGTTTCTTCCTTGAGCATGGCTGCAGGTGGTTTGACCATATTGGCACATCTGGGAAAACCCGAATCTGAAAGCTTCCAGGTTTTCCCCACCTAGTTGAAAGTTCAAGATCTTCCCCCACACACCCACAAATCCATCACATGGTCCAATCTTCCCCTCCCATGCTGGCAGTTCCACCCATTCAGTTCCAGTGAGCAGAGGTGCAAAGACAAAGGATGACCTTAGCTTTCTAGAAAGAATTTTGTTATGGCTTCATATCATCTAACTCCATACAATCCCCCTCCTATTTTCCCACAAGAGAAAATGCATAGCACAATAATAGAAAGTGTGGCAGGCCAAAGATCCAAAAGAAAAGATGGCTGCAGGCCTGACACCTTTAATGGTCCAGAACTGCCAGGTGCTGACTTCTTCTCTCATCCCCATTAGGAAAACTGGAAAGGAAGCTTCACTACATCAAACACACTATTTTCACTGCTCTGTGTGTGTTTGTGTGTGTGTGAAAGAGACAAGGGGGTGTAATTGCCTGGAGCCATGTGACAAGGCAGTCGAACTAGTGGCATGGCAACTTGTCACATGTGATGTGGTCCTCTGATGTGGAGAGTCTCCATCACCCTGGTAACCATGTGCACTGCAAATGAAGGAGTGAGTCACAATGTTGAGATCTGGCATTTTTCTTTACAAAACACACTACAAGCTATTCATAGTCAAGGCTGGAGAAAACGGTCTCCTCCTCCCCCCCCCCTTCTTCTTCTTCTTCCTCTTCTTTTTTTTTAAATAAAACCTGCAGATGCTTCTTCAGACAAGAATAATAACCCAGAGCAGTATTGGCTAACCTTTTCCCCATTGTGTGCCAAAAGCAGGGGGAGCGTGGGGGGGGGGGCGGCACGGACATGCCCACACCCATAATTCTATGCGTGTGCCACCTTCCCGCATACATGTGCAAGTGACTCCTGCCCTTCCCCTCTTTTGGCGTGCGATGGACCCGTTTTTCATCCACCCCCCAGGCTCCAGAGGCTTTGTAGGAGCCTCCAGAGGGTGAAAAATGGCCCTAGTTTGGGAACGGAATTCTGGTAGTGACATTTTCCGCCCTCTGGAGCCTTCCGGAGGCTTCCCTGAAGCCTCCAGAGGGCAAAAATCAGCCAAAAATGAAGGCTAAAGTCAGCTGGCCAGCGTGCTAGAGCTGACAGGGCAGCCCTAACAAGTGGCTCCATGTGTCACCTTTGGCATGTGTGCCATAGGTTCACCATCATGGACCTAGAGTAACTGCCACAGACAGATACACTCGCCTAGTTAGATCAGATTCAGATCCTATTAACGTTTTGATTTACAAGTCGTAAAATAAAAGTTGTATTCTTATTGCCTTCAGGAGTTTGATTGCCATTGCACTGCATCAGGGGTGTCAAACTCAAGGCCTACAGGGTGCTTAAATCCAGCCCGTGGGGCCTGCCTGGAAATATCAAAGGACTGGCCCACGGTGCCTCTGGCAGCTAAAATGTGCCGCGTGTGGCCCCCCGTGCCTCATTTTCACTCTACATGGCCTGTTGCAGCACTCTGCCAGCTGAAAATGGGCCACAAACAGCCAAAATGGGGCCAAAAATGGGAGCCCTTGCTTCTCTTTGATGGCCAAAGGATTTGAATTTCAGCTTCAGGATCTGTCTTACCAAAGAGTAAAGAGAGTCTACGAATAGAATAGAAATAGGAATAGGAATAGGAATAGGAATAGGAATAGGAATAGGAATAGGAATATGATGGAATGGAACGGAACGGAACAGAACAGAACAGAACAGAATATAATTTTTTATTCGCCAAGTGTGATTGGACACACAAGGAATTTGTCTTTGGTGCATATGCTCTCAGTGTACATAAAAAGACAAGATACATTCATCAAGAATCATAAGGTACAACCCTTAATAACAGCCATAGGGTTCAAATAAGCAATCAGGAAACAATCAATGTCAATATGAATCATAAGGATACAAGCAACAAATTTACAGTCCTGCAGTCATAAGTGGGAGGAGATGGGTGATAGGAACGATGAGAAGACTAATAGTAATAGTAATGCAGCCTTAGTGAATAATTTGGCAATGGTGAGAGAATTCTTTGTTTAGCAGAGTGATGGAGTTCGGGGAAAACTATCCTTGTGTCTAGTTGTTCTGCCGTGCAGTGTCCTATAGCGTTGTTTTGCAGGTAGGAGGTCAAACAATTTATGTCCAGGATGTGAGGGGTCTGTAAATATTTTCATGGCCCATTTTTTGAGTCATGCAGTGTACAGGTCCTCAATGGAAGGCAGGTTGGTAGTAATTGTTTTTTCTGCAGTTCTGATTATCCTCTGAAGTCTGTCTCTGTCTTGTTGGGTTGCAGAACCAAACCAGAGAGTTATAGAGGTGCATTTAAAAAAAAAAAGTCAATTAAGGAAGAGCACCCATACTTGAGTACAAATCTGTCTGCTGGTATTTACTCATGGGCAATCTGCAAATAGTTGTGAGCTGTAGTAGTCAACTTACAACAGTTCGTGGCTGTTCAAAGTTACAACGGCATTGAAAAATGTGACCTGTGACCATTTTTCACATATTTTTTCAGCATTCCCATGATCCTATGATCCAAATTCAGATGCTTGGCAAATTTATTATGGCTGGAAGTGTCCCTGGGGTGAGGTGATCCCCTTTTGTGACCGTCTCACAAACAAAGTCAATGGGGAAGCCAGATTCACTGAACAACTTGGTTACTAGCTTACCAACTGCAGTGATTCACTTAACAATGGTGGCAAGAAAGATCATAAAATGGAGGCAAAACTCACTTAAGAAATGTCCCGCTTAGCAACAGACGTTTTGGGCTCAATGGTGGTCGTACGTCAAGGACTACCCATAGGTTGTTTTTAGTATTCAGAGTCTAACAGGTGTCAGAGATCTATTGTTCTATGGTGCCATGACTGTTTATTCTAAAAACTGGAGTGATGTATGAGAAGGCTTGTGTTCTGACCTAGGCTTCCCGAGAGCCGGAAGCAAACTCCTGGTCCCGACAAAAAACCCTTTTATTAATTGATTGTGAATTCTGCTCATTCACATCCAGCAAAGTCTTTCAAGGGAGGGTTTACAGTCTTATCTGGCTTGGAGAGCTGCCAGGCTGATATCTGCAAAACTTGGCAAGGAGTATCAGAGTGTCATGAGCCAATTAAGTGAACTAATGGTCTCCTGCAAACTCCACTCCCCTTTCGCTCCTCTTTTATTTTCTCTGTGAGGGGCCATTCATCATCCACTTGTAGTCTTAATCCTACCGTTGTTCTTTAGCTATTCCGTTCATCTGGCAACTCTGTGCATGTGCATACTGGGAAGAGGCTCCAGTTATTTGTCTGCCTCACTGATGTCTGACTCTGAAGGCAGCTGATAACTTTCAGACGGCTCTGGCCCCCTCTCTGCCTCCGACACAGAGCCCTCATCAGAGCCTTCCCCAGACTCCAGGACTGGCCCAAGTTCCTCCCCAACCTCCTCACTGTCCGAATCTGCTGCCAGCTCCACTGACTGCTGGTGGGCCACAACAGCATGCTTTGTTTTGCCTTAATCCTTCCTATCTAATCTGGCTCGGATCAGTTCATTTTCTTAGTTACCCCTGTATTTTAAAAAGGCCATTTCTCACTTTTGTGGGAGCATCATTTATCACCTCCCCCCCCTCTCTACGAGTCTCTGACAAAGCTCTTGTCTCTTGATAATACATAATATGAGCTGCCCTCTTCTGAACTCCCAAATTGCACATGCTGCTATCTTGGACCGACAAATGTGGCTTAAGCACCTTGCTCCCTGCCACCTACTTCCTGCATGATCTTACAGACCAGTCAATTCCTCATTGCATTAGTTCATAGTAGGCACAATATGCTTTCTCTTCACTCATTGGGAGTAAGGGGCCAGGATGTTCCTATTGTTTTTAATCTCCTGAAGTAAGAAAGGAAATCTGGAATCTCTACTGCTTGAAGGTCACTAGATTAATGTTGCAGCTGAGGGCAAGAACCAATTCCATAAGGGATTCCGGACAACAACAAGGGGTGACATTTGAGGGACCTATCAGGAATTGATTTTCTGAAAAGCAGGGCAAATTTTTCAATAACCTTAATTATCACACTGCCTCTTGTCCTGTGCATAAGTAGCAACAGTAGGAAACTGTCTATTTCATCAGACATAGACTGTTAGCATTAATCAATTGGTTCATCTCCAGCAGTGGTGGGCTTCAAAATTTTTTACCACTGGTTCTGTGGGCATGGCTTGGTGAGCATGGCAGGGGAAGGTTACTACAAAATCCCCATTCCCTCCCTGCCCCGCTATCCTGCTTCCCAGCTCTGTTCTCCTGTTTAGGGCAACAAAAGAAGATCAGCTGGGAGGCTGGGAGGCACTGGGGGTGGCGGGCCTAGCCTATTTGCCAGTTCTCCAAGCTACTCAAAATTTCTGCTACTGGTTCTCCAGAACCTGTCAGAACTGGCTGAAGACCACCTCTAACCTCCAGTGGTGGGCTGCTGCCGGTTCAGACCAGTTTAGGTGAAACAGTAGTTCCGAGCAGTGACTGGGCCCACCCACCCGCCCCCATGCTATCCCGTCCCATATAATCACCATGTGTTTGCTGCCGCACGCATGCAATCTCATTTTTGCTTTCTGGGCCAACCAGTTGTTACAGTATGTGATACCCACCTCTGGTCACCTGCAAAAACTTTATCAAGATACAGAGCCTTGAAATATTCTGCTTCCATCTCTTGGCATTGTGGTGTCGGCTAGAGCCAATGGGTGCAGAAGTCTGCAATATATTCAGAAAAGGCTAGAGTATTGTTCCAGGTCTTTGTTTTCCATAGACATCCCTGATTTAGTACATTTAACCAAACTTCTTCAAGCAAAGGTGGTGTTGTGGTCTGCCAGCGGCCTGCAGAGCTCGCAGCAGAGTCGGACAGCGAGGTGGTTGGGGAGGAACATGGGCCAGTCCTGGAGTCTGGGGAAGGCTCAGAAGAGGGCACTGTGTCAGAGGCAGAGAGGGGGGCAGGGCCATCTGGGAGTTATGTGCTGCCTCTGGAGCCTCCAGAGTCAGACAGCAGTGAGGCAGAAGAACAGGGGGAGTCTGTTCCCAGTGTGCACATGCACAAAACTGACAGAAGGCAAGAACCATTAAAACAGAAGGGGCAACTCGGAAGTAAGGCTTGGAGGTGATTAGCCCCTCCCATAGGACTTAAAGGAGGAGCAAAGGCGGATGAGCCTTTGCAGAAAGCAACTTGGTTCATGCTGGTCAGTTTACCTTCTGAAAATACATTTGGACTCTGCTACATGTGGCCTTGCCAAGCTAATTGCCAATTAAGTCTTTGGCAGTGTTTTCAAAGAAGAGAAAGGTGGGTCCTTATCAGCCTTATCTCGAAGGACTTTGGCAGTCTGCTCTTTACTACTATTTGGAACTCATTATGGGCTGTGAATGAATATAATTCACAGTCTTTGAAATAAAAAGAGGGTTTTTGGACTTCATTGTGTGCGTTTTACTGTATCAGGAAGCCTAAGTCAGAAAAGGTTGTTCATTTGATGGTAGCGCAGACATCTCAGTATGTTGTCTTTTTCTTGAATAACAATAGCACTTAGACTTATATACCTCTTCACAGTGTTTTACAGCCCTCTCTGAGCAGTTTGCAAATGTCAGCATATTGCCCTCAACAATCTGGGTCCTCATTTTATCGACCTCAGAAAGATCGACAGATGAGTCAACCTTTAGACCATCAGAATTGAACTCCTGGCTGTTGGCAGAGTTAGCCTGCAACACTGCATTTGAACCATTGAGCCACCATGGTGCCTAATGAAAGATGCCCTGCTTCTTGAACTGCTGTACAATTCATATGCAATAGTGTATTTAGGGCTGCCACATTTGTGCTGCCATATTAATTGAGTTTTTGTCTAATCATGCAATATCTATCAGAACTAATTTGGGTACTAAGTGTTGATGGCAGGAACAATTGCCCTGAATAATTGGGGCCCAGACCGGATGACAAATGATGATCATGAACTTCCCATGGTTGTCTTCCTAATGGATGTGGGCTTGAGATGTTTTGTCAGCATCATGATACAATTCATAGTCAAGAGGCAATTGTGGTTAATCAAGGATCCCAGAGGGGAAAACTTGTTGAGCTGCTCCAGAGCTGTCTCTAAAATTGTTAATAAACTGGATATGAGGAAAAAGAAGGAAGGAAGGAAGGAAGGAAGGAAGGAAGGAAGGAAGGAAGGAAGGAAGGAAGGAAGGAGGGAGGGAGGGAGGCAGAGGGAGGGAGGGAAGGCAGAGGGAGGAAAGAAGGAAGGAAGGAGGGAGAGAGAAAAGGAAGGAAGGAGGGAGGAAAGGTGGGGGAGGGAGAAAGGAAGGAGGAAAGGAGAGATGAAAGGAGGGAAGGAAGGAAGGAGTAAGGGAAGGAAGGCAGAGGGAGGGATGGAAGGAAGGCAAAGGGAAGAAGAAGGGAGGGAGGAAGGACAAAATGAGGGAGAGATGAAAGGAAGGAAGGAGGGAGGGTGGAGGGAGGGAGGGTGGAGGGAGGGAAGGTGGAGGGAGAGAGAAAAGGAAGGGAGGGAGGAAAGGTGGGGGAGGGAGAAAGGAAGGAGGAAAGGAGAGATGAAAGGAGGGAAGGAAGGAAGGAGTAAGGGAAGGAAGGCAGAGGGAGGGATGGAAGGAAGGCAAAGGGAAGAAGAAGGGAGGGAGGAAGGACAAAATGAGGGAGAGATGAAAGGAAGGAAGGAGGGAGGGTGGAGGGAGGGAGGGTGGAGGGAGGGAAGGTGGAGGGAGAGAGAAAAGGAAGGGAGGGAGGAAAGGTGGGGGAGGGAGAAAGGAAGGAGGAAAGGAGAGATGAAAGGAGGGAAGGAAGGAAGGAGTAAGGGAAGGAAGGCAGAGGGAGGGATGGAAGGAAGGCAAAAGGAAGAAGAAGGGAGGGAGGAAGGAGGAAATGAGGGAGAGATGAAAGGAAGGAAGGAAGGAAGGAAGGAAGGAAGGAGGGAGGGTGGAGGGAGGGAGGGAAGGTGGAGGGAGAGAGAAAAGGAAGGAAGGAAGGAAGAGGGAGGGAGGGAGAAAGGAAGGAAGGAGGGAAGGAGAGGGGGAAGGAAGGAAGGAAGGAAGGAAGGAAGGAAGGAAGGAAGGAAGGAAGGAAGGAAGGAAGGAAGGAAGGAAGGAAGGTTATTGAAATGCCTACATTGGCAATGCAGTTAAAATGAAAACAGGATTGCTGCCTTTGGACATAGAAATCATCATTATAATTCTGCTGGATTTTCATCAGTGCTGATGATGCATCTCTGATTTGCAACCCCTCTTCTGATCAGCTAAAAAGCAAGGCCCTCGTGTCAGAGATCCAGAAATATCTGCATTCTCATCATGAATCTGAATATCCAGCTGGGATTTCAAATTGCACCCCCAGAGAGCCCAAGATAATGCATTAGAGTACATGTCTCATTAGCAACTTCAGCTTCTATATTTGGCTGCGCTGAGTCTAAAAGGGGTCTATTGGAAAAGAATGCGAAGAACGGAATGTAAGCAAAAAGGAACTAAGCTGGAATTGTCAGATCTTTTCGCTATGGGTGGGATTTATTTATTTATTTATTTATTATTTTTGCAATTATTGTTGAGCATATTATCCATCTCATCTTGATCCTTGCTAGAACTAATGGGGTTTTCAAAGTTAACCAGCACAGAAAACAGTCTAACCTTAAAGAAATTAGATTAAAAGCCTTCTAGTGTCATCTTGACTTTATAACCTTATCATTTTTACCTGACATGATGGAATAGATCCAGTCTGGGTTGGTCTCCGGAACAATAGAATAGAATGCAGAGCAGAGCAGAGCAAAACAGAACAGAATAGAACAGAATGCAGAGCAGAGCAGAGCAGAGTAGAGTAGAACAGAACATAATGCAGAGCAGAGTAGAGTAGAACAGAATAGAACAGAACAGAACAGAACAGAACAGAACAGAATGCCGAGTAGGGTATGGTAGGGTAGGGTAGAGTAGGGTAGGGTAGGGTAGGGTAGAGTAGAGTAGAGTAGAGTAGAGTAGAGTAGAGTAGAGTAGAGTAGAGTAGAACAGAACAGAACAGAACAGAATAGAATAACAGAGTTGGAAGGGACTTTGGAGGTCTTCTAGTCCAACCCCCTGCTTAGGCAGGAAACCCTATACCATGTCTGATAAAGAGTTATCCAATCTCTTATTTAAAACTTCCAGTGTTGGATCATTCACAACTTCTGGAGGCAAGTTGTTCCAATGATTAATTGAGTTTTTGTCTTTCGAGCTTCCAGATTCAAGCTGGAGCCCATCCTCAGGGAATTCCTCTCTAGCAGAGTGTGTGCTTGTTCTGCGTAATATTTATAGTGCCTGTTGTGTGTGGCTTTTTAAATGTTGATTGGGGTGTGTGGATGGCTGGCTTTTAAGTCATTGGCTGTCATTCGCTTGTGCTGCCCAGCCCTCGCCTTCTCAGTACTTGATGGGCTGGTGGTAAATCAGCACTCCTGATGACTGACAAAAGGCCCATTTCCCAGGCTTCAATCACTTCCCTGGCTTTTTTTGTACCTGCTCAGCCAACAATCTTAATATCTGAGAAATTGAATGTTGGACAAACAGGTACAAAAACAGCTAGGGAAGTGACACAAGCCTGGGAAACAGGCCCCTCATTAGTTAACGAGAATGCTGATTGGACAACAATTTGCCTGAAATGGTACAGGATTTCCTGCTTGAGCAAGGGGTTGGACTATAATAATAATAATAAATTTGGATTTATTAGCCGCTCCCTTTCCAAGTAGGACTCGGGGCGGCGTACAATGGAGCATATAACATAAAAAATATATAACAACACCAAACGTACATACATACACAACGCGAATACATACACGGAGGAGGAAGCAAATTACATCAATAGACAGTTAAAAATCTGCTTTAAAATACCCCAATTGTAAAAACCCAATAAAATTAATATTTAAGAACCAATTAAAAAACAGTTTGGAGGAATGGGAAAATTACGATTGCGATTGAGCCAGGCCGGATAATTGAAAGAGGTGGGTCTTCAGCTGTACACGGAAGGAGCGGAGATCGGAAGTAATCCTGATGTCACGGGGGAGGTCATTCCACAGGGCTGGGCCCATCACAGAGAAGGCTCTGCTCCTGGGTGTCGCCCCCCGGCACTGTTTGGCGGACGGCACCCGGAGAAGTCCCTCTCTGTGTGCGCGAATTGGTCGTAGGGATGTGTGGGGCAGGATGCGATCCTGCATATAACTAGGCCCTGTGCCATGGAGCGCTTTAAAGATCATAATCAAAACCTTGAAACGCACTCGGTAGACCACAGGCAGCCAGTGCAGCTCGCGCAGGAGAGGTGTTACAGGGGAGTATCTAGTTCTCCCCATAATCACCCGCGCGGCCGCGTTCTGGACCAACTGTAGTCTCCGAGTGCATCTCAAGGGAAGCCCCATGTAGAGAGCATTGCAGTAATCCAGGCGAGACGTCACTAGCGCATGGGTGACTGTGCGTAGGGCATCCCGGTCCAATAAGGGGCGCAATTGGCGCATCAGGCGAACCTGATGGAACGCCCCCCTTGCCACGGCTGTTACATGGTTGTCCATGGACAGCCGGGCATCCAGGAGGACGCCCAAATTGCGCACCTGTTCCATGGGGGCTAGTTGGACGCCCCCGATGGCCAGAGATGGAAGCACCTGGTTGAACCGGGAGGCCGGAAGCCACAGCCACTCCGTCTTGGAAGGGTTGAGTTTTAGTCGGTTGCCATCCATCCAGACCCGTACGGCCTCCAGACACCGGGACATCATTTCGACGGCCTCATTGGGGTGGTTCGGAGTGGAAATGTATAACTGAGTATCATCAGCATACAGATGGTATCCCACTCCAAAACCACGGATGATCTCGCCCAGCGGTTTCATATATGTGTTGAACAGGAGAGGCGAGAGCACCGATCCCTGTGGCACTCCACATGTGAGTGGCCTCCGGGTCGAACTCTGCTCCCCTGTCAACACACGTTGCGTCCGATCAGAGAGGTAGGAGCCAAACCACCGTAAGACGGTGCCCCTGACTCCCAGCCCCTCTAGCCGGTGCAACAGGATACCATGGTCGATGGTATCGAACGCCGCCGAGAGGTCTAATAGGACCAGGATAGAGGAACAACCCCTATCTCTGGCCCTCCAGAGATCATCAACCAATGCGACCAAGGCCGTCTCTGTGCTGTGCCCGGGTCGGAAGCCGGACTGGCGCGGGTCTAGATAATCATTTTCCTCCAGGTGACGTGGGAACTGCTGTGCTACCACACTCTCTACAACCTTCGCTAAAAAAGGAAGGTTGGAGACTGGACGATAATTGACTAGGTCCGTTGGGTCCAGGGAAGGCTTCTTGAGCAGGGGCCTCACCACCGCCTCTTTCAAGGCGGCCGGTAGAGACCCCTCACCCAAGGAGGCGTTCACCAGGCCCAGGAGCCAGTCGCGCGTAACCTCCCAGGATGCCAGTACAAGCCAGGAGGGACACGGGTCCAATAAACATGTGGTAGGTCGCAGACGTCCACGCAACCTGTCCAAATCCTCGATGGCAACCGAGTCAAACTCCTCCCAAAGCGGTCCCTCAAGACTCGCAACGGGCGTCTCTGCTGAACCACTGAAAGGGGTCCATCCCATCCGGATTTGAGCGACTTTGTCCTGTAGATAATTCCCAAACTCCTCTGCTCTGCCCTGTAGTGGGGCTTCCCGTGGTCTCTCAAACAAGAGGGAACGGGTCACCCGAAACAGGGCAGCAGGGCGGTTATCTGCAGACGCAATAAGAGCGGCACAATGTTGACGTTTGGCCGCTCTTAATGCCACAAGGTACGTCTTCAAATATGCTCGTACCTGTGCTCGGTCAAATTCGGAACGGGAGGATCTCCAACGACTCTCTAGGCGTCTCTTGTGGCGTTTCATCACCCTTAGCTCCTCGGTAAACCAAGGTGCCAGGGTGGTTCGTCGCCGCAGGAGAGGCCGCAAAGGCGCCACCCGGTCTAGGGCCCCGGTAGTCGCACTATTCCATGCGTCTACCAGGTCCTCCACACGGGGACGGGTCAGGTCCACAGTAGGTGGCCCAAGTTCCGTCTGGAACCTATCCGGTTCCATCAGGCGCTTGGGGCGGAACCATCTAATACCTTCCAGTTCCGCCTCCTCGCGGCGGGGGGTAGCACCAGGGAAGTCCAGCCGGAGAAGTGAGTGATCCGACCATGACAGGGGAATAGTGTCTAGATCCCCTATTCCCAGATCACTCGTCCACTGGTCGGAGACAAAAACAAGGTCCAGGGTGTGGCCTCCCTCGTGAGTAGGGCCCTGAATTAACTGGGTCAGGTCCATGGCTGTCATGGAAGCCATGAACTCCCGAACCCCCTCAGACGCTTCTCCCATCGACGGCAGATTAAAATCCCCCATCACTAAAAGTTTGGGGGTCTCAACCGCCACCGATGAGATCAGCTCAAGGAGTTCGGGCAGGGCCGCTGAAGTATAGCGAGGAGCCAGGTATACTATCAGCAGGCCCAACTGCCTCCCTGGGCCCCATCTCACGACGAGGGACTCACACCCGGATGTCTGCGGCACAGTGAACTCTCTCGGCTCTAAGTCTTCCCGGATAATCACAGCTACCCCACCGCCCCTTCCCTGGGCCCGAGGCTGGTGAAATGCTCGATAACCTGGTGGGCACATTTCCACAAGGGGAAGACCTCCCTCGTGGCCCAACCAGGTCTCGGTTATTCCGGCGAGGTCCGGCTCCCCCTCCAAAATTAGATCGTGGATGAGGGGGGCCTTATTGACAACGGACCTCGCATTGCATAACAGCAGTCTCAGGCCTTGGGTCTGTGGGTCCTGACCACCTAGTATGCAGGGGTTGGTACAAACGACCGGGAATGACCAAAAGCCCCGGTCTCCCAACCGACTACGTGCTCTTAAGTTGTCCTCACACCAAGCCCCTTGAGGACTAGAAGACCTCAAAGGTCCCTGCCAATTCTGTTATTCCTCTTCCACGTGTGACACCGTTGTTTATCCCATAACCATTTAAAAATTGTCCACTATACATATTAAAGGCAAATTTCATGGAAAGCTATGGTTTTTTGATCTCTCCACCTTTTGCTGAGTTTTTTAGGTGATTAAACTTTACAGGTAGAAATGTGGAAGGGGGAAATTAATTTCTGGGCCAGGGCACGTCTATATTATTATTTATATTTATTTGTATATCATACTTATGAACTTCTCCCTTCTTGAGGTTCTCTGGGCTGCAAACAGTTTAATCGATACAATAAAACATGAAAACCAAATAATTTAAGATTAAAGAATTGAAAAATTGTAAAACACCATTATTATAAAATTGCAAGAGACAAAGAGATCCAAGATTGCATTCCTGGAAAAAGGGATGGGGAAGACCAAATCACTAGGCATCAAGCCATTATCCCACATTTTGCACATCTCTCTCTCTGTCTCTCTTGGTCTCTCTGGGTCTCTGTCTCTCTCTATCTGTCTCTCTCTCTTTCTGTATGTCTGTCTCTCTCTCTAAATGTGTGTGTGTCTGTCTCTCACTGTCTGTCTGTCTGTCTGTTTCTCTGTCTCTGTCTGTCTCTCTGTCTCTCTCTCTCTGTCTCTCTCTCTCTGTCTCTCTCTCTCTCTCTCTCTCTCTCTCTCTCACACACACACACACACACACACACACACACACACACACACACACACTTTATTTCAGGGCCATTTCCATCAAGTTTGTGGAAGAGAAGAGATACATGGCCATTTTTTTTCTTTTTACAATAGAGCTTTCTTGTAAATAGTGCAAATGTGTTCCCCTTGTCAGATCCAGTGACAGCTTGCCATTAATGTTGTAGAGAGGCCAGGCTAAACCATGTGACAAGTGGCTAAGGGAACTGGGTATGTTTAGCCTAATGAAGAGAAGCCTTAGAGGAGACATGATAGCAGTCTTCCAATACCCAAAGAGCTGTCACAAGGAAGAGGGAGGTCTATTTGTTTTCCAAAGCAGCTGAGGGCTGGACAAGAAGCAGTGGATAGAAGCTCCTCTGAGGGAGATCTCACCTGGAAATAAGGAGAAACTTCCTGACAGTGAGAACAATTAATACATGAAACTGCCTGCCTTCCAGAGTTGTGAATGTTCCATCTCTGGAGGTCCTCAAGAAAAGATTGGACAGCCGTTTGTCTGAGAAGCATTAAGGTCTCTTGCCTTGGGCAGGGGGTTGGATTAGAAGACCTCCAAGGTCCCTTCCAACCCTAGGAAAGGTGGATATCAAGATTCTATCACCAGAAGTGGCATTGTAGGCATGCTCTTTGTGCATCCCTCTGCCTTTTATTTCTTTTTTTAAACAAAAAAGAAACAACTTCAACAATTTCCTTCTATACAACATTTCCATATTGGTAGACATCCATTATATGTGTATTCCCCCCCCCTTCAATATGCCATTATCTATACATGTAATTCCAGTGTTTTTATATGTACAAATATATTTATTTCTTGAGTTACATTCATTATATGTAATTTCAATTTATACAGTATAAATTGAATAAATTTATTCAATTTATAATTTATTTATTACTGATTTCTAACTCCTTTATCTTCTTCGTTTAATCTTTCCTCAAGCTTTACACCTGTCCTCTAATCATTTATACCATTCATTCCTTATAATAATCTGTTTCTTCTTTATATTTGATCTTTTTTGTGAGGCTGTCCATCTCTGTACAATCTAGGACTTTCCTTATCACCTCTTCCTCTGATGGAGCAAAATTATTCTTCCATTTTTGTGCAAACAGCATCTGGCTGCTGTTATGATATGTAAAATTAGATATTGTGGTTTTTTTTTTTCAAATTTCCCTGTCAATATTACCAATAAAAATAATTCAAGTTTCATGTCTATTTGCTGCTTGGTTACTTCTTCGAGCCATTTTCTTAATCTATTCCAATATTGTTTTACTTTTGGACATGTCCACCACATGGTAGAATGTTCCCTGATTTGTCTAGATTTCCAGCAGTCTGGTAATATGTTTGGGTACATTTTGGGCAATCTCGCTGGGACCTCTGCCTCTGCTTTTTAATTAACTTGCAATTTTAATGCCGTCTTGCCTTTAAATTTTAAATTGTATATATTTCTTTCATGGTCTGAAATTTTATATCTACACTGTCCAGAATCCTTCTATGAGAGGAATGAGTGGTATTAAAATAGATAAATATAGATGAGAGAGAGAGAGACAGACAGAGAGAGAGAGAGACAGAGAGACAGAGAGACAGAGAGACAGAGACAGACAGATGATATAGGTAGATGATTGATTGATAAATAGGTGATACATGATAGTAGATCAGAGATGGACAGATGGAGGGGTGGAGGGGCGGATAGATAGATAGATAGATGATATCGGTTTCTTGATTGATTGAGAGGTGATACATGATAGTAGATGAGAGATGGTTGGATGGACGGACGGACGGATGGACAGACAGATGATATAGGTAGATGATTGTTTGATAGGTGATACATGATAGTAGATCAGAGATGGACAGATGGATGGACGAATGGATAGATAGATAGATAGATAGATAGATAGATAGATAGATAGATAGATAGATAGATAGATAGATAGATAGATGATATCGGTAAATGATTGATTGAGAGGTGATACATGATAGTAGATGAGAGATGGATGGATGGATGGATAGAGAGACAGACAGACAGATAGAGTAAGCAGAATGCAGATGATTGATTGAGTGATAGAGAGATAATTTAGCTAAACGATTGATTGATTGATTGATTGATTGATTGATTGATCGATTGATTCATGAGAGAGAGAGAGGGAGGAAGGGAGGGAGGGTGAGAGAGAGAGAGAGAAAGAAAGAAAAACAGAAAGAGATGGATGGATGATAAGATGCAGTATTTCACACAATAAAGAGTTAATATTGAGCAGCTGATGAAAGAATATTCCTTTTGAGGGGGCAATTGCCTGTGTCCAAACAAGGGAATATTTTTGGTGGCAACACTTAGCAGAGTAATGGTGTCTGTGCTATTTTGGGGTAGCTATTAATAACCCCGAGGTTGCCTCAGTTTGATCTTGCCCATGTGATAGCACCTGCGCCAAGCTATTAAGATTCTTGAAATTTAAAGGATGTGCGTGAATGTATTTCTTTTTTAAAAAAAAAATCTCCTCTTTGTTGTGTCCAATCATTTATATTCATTTGGTAAGGAATAAAAACCTGAACGCTGTTTTCCCAGTTCAAAGGGGGCAGCAGTTTCAGCCCTGCGCTAATGTTTATTTTCCTGATTTTATTTTTGAATGGCATGCCATGCCCAGGAAAATGGGCTCTAGGAGATTTACTTTTCCCCTGGGAGCTGGTTTCTCCATTTAGGTAAATTTCAAGGCTCTCGTGCCTTATTGAGAACAGGGGAAGGAAGACGTGTCCTTCCCTTTGCTTATTATTTTGTGTTGCCTGGCTAAACACTGATGAAATTTTGCAGTTTAGATTTGGATTAATTTGAACAAGCTTTATTAAATCTAATCACAGAAAGGTAGCTCAGAAAGCAGATTCAATTGTCACTGGTGGAAGCAAATTTGTGCTGGTAATTCAATTTGTGCTCTGGATAAAAGAATGATTTGCAGGGTTAGTGGTAGTAATGGTATTCTATTCTCTTCACTACCAGTTCGGTAGCAGGAGCACACACATCTGGGCATGCGAAGAAGGTCCGTGATGACATCAGGGTGGGTGGGCGGAGCATCGCACCACCGCCACTACTGGTTCGCCCGAACCGGGAGTATACTGGGTGCCATACTTGTGGGGTCAAGTTGCTTGGCACAGGCATAAACAAAGAATCATCAGAATGAAGGGTGAACTAAATAGGGGGCAAGAGAGAAATGTAAGTGTATTTAGAATATAGAATAACAGAGTTGGAAGGGACCTTGGATGTCTTCTAGTCAAGCAAGAAACCCTGTACCGATAAATAGTTGTCCAATCTCTTCTTAAAAACTTCCAGTGTTCAAGCACCCACAACTTCTGGAGGCAAGTTGTTCCATTGATTAATTGTTCTGTCAGGAAATTTCTTCTTCATTCTGGGTTGCTTCTCTCCTTGATTACTTTCCATCCTTGGCTTGTTGTCCTGTCCTTTAAGGCTATCAGGAGAGGATTAAACAAATAATATGTCAGAGAGGAGGTGGGAGGGTGGGCCCTCCAGAGCACTGTACCGGAATGCTACCTGGTGCTCTGGGTAGGCTCCGGTATGCCCGTACCAGGGCGTACCTCCTGCAACCCACTACTGATCCCACCCCTCTCAGGAGTCTCCACGCAGTCCATTTTGGATGCCAGGTAAGTGCAGGGCCAGTGTGGAGGCTCGAGGAGGGCATAAATGACCCCCCCCTGTGGTGCAGGAGGCCGACTAGGCCATGGCCACCATGGCCACACCACCCAGCAATCGGGCAGAGAACCCATTGCTAAACAATTTTAAGCCATCCCTGGATCAACCTATTTTTCGAAGCACCTGAAGGCAGGACAAGAAGCAATGAGTGAAAACTAATCAAGGAGAGAAGCAACTGAGGAGAATGCCCCAACATTGGAAGTCTTTAAGAAGATGTTGGATAGCCATTTGTCTGAAATGGTGCAGGGTCTCCTTCTTGGGCAGGGGATTGGACTAGAAGACCTTCAAGGTCCCTTCCAATGAAGAGGAAGAAGGAGAAGAAGGAGAAGGAGAAGGAGAGGAGGAGGAGGAGGAGCATCCAGTAATGTCCTTAATAGACAATAATCATATGGATGCACCATGAGGTTGATACATATGCATATGTATTTCTCTCTCTCTCTCTCTCTCTCTCTCTCTCTCTCTCTCTCTCTCTCTCTCTCTCTCTCTCTCTCTCTCTCTCTCTCTCTCTCTCTCTCTCTCTCTCTCTCTCTCTCTGTGTACACGTACATATTAGTTTTTTGTGAAGGTGTCAGAGGGCAGCTGTTCTGCCAGGTAACAGCTTTCAAGCCAATTTATCCATCTCTTCTGTAAATTGAAAGTGAAAATGAATGTAAGAGTTTAAGAAATGCTGATTCTGTAATTGCTTGAACTGTTTTGGTCTAGCGCTTTACTAGGCTAGAAACCAGGAGACTGTGAGTTCTAGTCCTGCCTTAGCCATGGAAGTCAACTGGGTGACTTTCTCTATCAGCTGCCTCCCCCCCCCCAAGTGTTCTGACCTAGGCTTCCCAAAAGCCTGAAGCCAACTCCTCATCCCAATAAAGCCCATTTTATTTAGTTTAAAATGATTTCCTCTCCAGCGAAGTCCCGGTCAACAGTCTTTTAAGAGATTTTACAAGTACAGGCTTTTATCAGGCTTGGAGAGCTGCCAGGCGGATGTCTCCCAAATGCCACTCTGTAGCAGACAATACTTGGCAAGAAGTCAGGAGCAGATCTTCACCCTAATGAATTGAACAAATTGTCTCCTGCAAACTCCACTCCCCTTTCACTCCTCTTTTATTTCCTCTGGCAGGGGCCATTCACCATCCACCTGTAGCCTTACTCCCAAGTTGCCCCTTGTTCCTTAGCTGTTCCTTTCGTCTGACAGCTCTGCGCACCTGCACACTGGGAACAGGCTCCAACTGTTCTTCTGCCTCACTGATCTCCGACTCTGAAGGCAGCTGATAACTGCCTTGCTCCCATCTCTGCCTCTGATGCAGAGCACTCCTCAGACTCCAGGACTGGCCCATGTTCCTCCCCAACCTCTGTCTGAGTCTGCCACCCGGTCCTCTGGCCACTGGCAGGCCACAACAACAAGGTGTTGTTGTTGGTGCGGAAAATAGGAGGAGGAAGGTGTGTTGGATAATGCTAGCTTCTTGAAAATAATATTTGGAAAATAATAAAGATGAGGTAGAAGTAAAGACAGAAAGAAATGGTGCGGTTTAACCCAGTTAACAGTCGTTTTGCTGATTCTTGCAAGGCCATATCAAATGAGTGTGTCACAGGTTTATTGTAAGATTCATTTCTGGCTTCTTGTATACTGAATAGTAGAAGGCCCCAGAAGTAAGACTACACCGGAATCCCAACACAGCTCGCACCATTTGATAAGGTGTTGAGATGAATGTGTGAGGCTGGAATTGTATAGGAGTCCTTGGGCAACGCAGGCAGCTGTGCTTCACCGATGTTGCCTCTGCTTCTGACCTTCCTTTGTTCCGATTCTAAGCACATTGTGCTGAATAGGCATGAAACCTTTGGTGTGTGCTGAACTTGCATGCTTAACCCAACCCTACGGCCCCATCTTGCATTTGTAGCAGATGCCCAGAGAGGGATGTTGAAAGTGCAAAATTTATTATTATTGCTGGTAAGGAGGAAACACAGTGTAAGGATGTAGCATTTCTGAGCATTAGCATGACAGCAATAGCCCTTAGACTTATATACCACTTCATAGTCTTCTCTAAATAGCTTACAGAGTCAGCCTCTTGCCCTCAACAATCTGGGTCCTCATTTACCGACCTAGGAAGGATGGAAGACTGAGTCAATAGCAATAGCACTTAGACTTATTTCCCGCTTCACAGTGCTTCACAGATGTCTCTAAGCAGTTTACAGAGTCAGCCTATTTCCCCCCACAATTCTAGGTCCTCATTTTACTGACCTCGGAAGGATGGAAGGCTGAGTCAATAGCAATAGCATTAGACTTATATACCACTTCACAATGCTTTACAGCCCTATCTAAGTGGTTTACAGAGTCAGCCTATTTCCCCCCAACAATCTGGGTCCTCATTTTACTGACCTCGGAAGGATGGAAGGCTGAGTCAATAGCAATAGCACTAGACTTATATACCGCTTCACAATGCTTTACAGCCCTCTCTAAGTGGTTTACAGAGTTAGCCTATTTCCCCCCAACAATCTGGGTCCTCGTTTTACTGACCTAGGAAGGATGGAAGGCTGTGTCAAACTTGGTCAGGAGCGAAGTCTTGGCAATGGGCAGAGTCAGCCTGCAATACTGCATTCTAATCATGGAAGGGACGGAAGGAGGGAGGGAGGAAAGAAGGAAGAGCAACAGCACATATAGTGCTTCACAGTGCTTTTACAGCCCTGTCTAAGCAGGTTAGAGAGTCAGACTATGGCTGCCCAACAATCTGGGTCCTCATTTTACTGACCTAGGAAGGATGGAAGATTGAGTCAACTTTGAGCCGGTTAGGATCAAACTCTTGGCAACTCTCGGTCATCTTATTCCTTGTCAGATGCTTTGGGAAATAACTTGACCCCCTCCTCTCTGTGGCAGCCTTTCAAACATTGGAAAACTGCTCGCCTGTCTCCCCTGGTCCTTCTCGTCACTAGACCAATCACGCTGAGGACTTGCAACCATTCATTGTATGTTTTAGCCTCCAGCTCCCTAATCATCTTTGTTGCTCTTCTCTGCACTTTTTCTAGAGTCTCCACATCTTTTTTATAGTGTGGTTTTCAAGAAGAGACTTGGTTACTTCTCTCCTTAATTAGTTTCCATCCATCGCTTCTTCTCCTGCCTTCTGGTGCTTTGGAGAATAGCTTGACCCCCTCCTCTCTGTGGCAGCCCCACAAATATTGGAAGATTGCTCTTATGTCTCTCCTGGTCCTTCTCTTCTCTAGTCTAGCTATGCCCAGTTCCTGTAACTCTTCTTCACAGTAAAAGCTGATGATTTTTCTAAACACACACACGCACATACGCACACGCACACAAACACACACACAAACACACACACACACAGACATATATACACAAAGAGTGACGCTCATGTATGAACGGTCTTGAAGTAATCCCTCTCTCCTTGAAAAAAATCTTCCTGTCTTGTCTGGAAAAGAGGTAATATAAATTTTGGGCATTCCATTTGATTATGGTACTTGATTTTCTTCTTCTGGGAATATATTGCAGAGAAGAATGAAGGCAAGAGATGGAACAATTAGTTTTGATGGATAGGAGAGGAAGTCCAGTCAAATGAATCACAGGGCCTGTAACTTCTCTTCCTTCCTAGTATCTACCTCTTCCCACCATGACTATAACCATGTTGCTTGTATCTTTCAATTTATATTGTTTTATTTGTTTCCTAGTACAATTTGATAGCTTATTACTAACCTTGACTATCACTAATTGTTGTATCTTTTTATTCTTGATGAATGTATATTTTTCTTTTATGTACACTGAGAGCATATGCATCAAAGACAAATTCCTTGTGTGTCCAATCACACTTGGCCAATAAAGAATTCTATTCTATTCTATTCTATTCTATTCTATTCTATTCTATTCTATTCTATTCTATTCTATTCTATTCTATTCTATTCTGTTCTGTTCTGTTCATTTTATTCTATTCTACTCTACTCTACTCTACTCTACTCTACTCTACTCTACTCTACTCTACTCTATTCTAATGAAGAAATGATCTGCACGTAAAAGAATATTCCAACCCATTGAGATATTTGTAAAGTTCTCTTAACAGGTCAACTGCATTGTCATATACAAAATGAAACATATTTAGCATAATGTCTTATATTGAAACAAATTTAGTATATATGTATCATTTACACATTTAATCTCAATCTCTTAAGAAGAAATTGGATAACCATTTGTCTGAAATGGTGTAGGGTTTCCTGCCTAAGCAGGGGGTTGGACTAGAAGACCTCCAAGGTCCCTTCCAATTCTACTCTACTCTACTCTACTGTATTCTATTCTGAATTCTATTCTATTCCGAATTCTATTTTGTTCTGTTCTATTCTGAATTCTATTCTATTCTGAATTCTATTCTATTCTATTCTGAATTCTATTCTATTTTGAATTTGATTCTATTCTGAATTCCAATCTATTGTATTCTGAATTCTATTCTATTCTATTCTGAATTCTATTCTGAATTCTATTCTGAATTCTATTCTGTTCTGTTCTATTGTGATTTCTATTCTATTCTGAATTCTATTCTATTCTGAATTCTATTCTGAATTCTGTTCTGTTCTGTTGTGAATTCTATTCTGTTCTGAATTATATTCTATTCTGTTCTGTTCTATTCTGAATTCTATTCTATTTTGAATTCTATTCTATTCTATTCTGAATTCTATTCTGAATGCTATTCTATTCTGTTCTGTTCTATTGTGAATTCCATTCCATTCTATTCTGAATTCTATTGTGAATTCTATTTTATTCTATTCTATTCTGAATTCTATTCCATTGTGAATTCTATTCTGTTCTATCGTGAATTCTATTCTATTCTAATGGGTCCCCTGGTTTTTCTTTTTCTGTTTTTAAAACCCGTACTTGGACATCTTTCAGCTGGATGTGCTAATCCATTCAGCAGCAGCCTACCGCTTTGAAAAATCCAGATCTCACTGCTTGCTGGCTTGCACCTTTCCCTTGTTGTTAATCCACTGAGAAGAGGAAGTGCCTGGATGTAAGAATGGAAGGGAGAAAACAGATGGTGTTCAGGCAACCTGCAATTTCCAAGACGAAGAATCCCTTTCTTCTTCTCCTTCTTAAAAGTTGCACATGAATTTAGGTGGGGGGGGGGGTTGTCTTTCTTTTTCTTTGTAAGCCTGCTATTCTTTCTCCAGCTGCGACCTTCATCTTGGGCGCTATTTAATCTATTTGCAGAGAGGCAAGAGGAAAAGGAGTATTTTCCCCCTCCTTCAAATATTTACTAGGGAGTGGAAGGGGGGGGGAATCTCACAATTGCAGAGAAGGAAGAGAGGAAGCCGTTGAAAAGGAGCAAAGCTGCAAATGTCTAAAAACCCCACAATTTAAAAAAAAAATGGAAAGAAAGGCCAGTCACCAAGAAAAATTAATGTTGCAGTGATGTTGAGGTTGGTCAACAATTGCTGTGGAAAAGGTCTCCTTTATGTATCTTTGGAAAAAGAGAAAAAGAAAAAAAAACAGTGGTCAATAAAAACAACAGAATAACAGAGTTCGAAGGGACCTTGGAGGTCTTCTAGTCCAACCCTCTTCTCAAGCAGGAACTCTACACCAGTGATGGCGAATGTTTCTGTCCTCGCGTGCCAAAATTGTGTGTGCGTGCGTGATAGCGCGCATGCGCATGCCCCACACCTACAATGCAATGCGCCCTGCCCACCTGTGCATATGTGCATGACACTCCCTGCACATGCATGCGCAAAACACACACACACACGGAAGTTCCATTTTTTACCCTCCCCAAGCTCCAGAGGCCTGGATATCAATTCTGGGTTTTCATCTTTAATCTTCCCTTTTATCCTAATCTTCTCCACAACTTTCTTTTATCTTTTTGGTGAAGAATGGTGAACTAATCTAAGAACTGAGCAGCTCTGCCTTTGTTACCTGTTAAGATGTTAATATTTTAGCGGGCTGGAGGCTGAAATAGATGAAGACTGGTTGCAGGATTTGAATATGTCAAGTCTAGGGGGGAAAAGGCCCGAGGGTGACGTGATTGCAGCGTGCCAATATTTGAGGAACTGTCACAAAGAAGCGGGGGTCAATTTATTTTCCAAAGCACAAGAAGGCAGAAGAAGAAGCAATGGATGGAAACTAATCAAGGAGAGAAGTAACCAAGAACCAAGGAGAAATTTCCTGAGAGTGAGAACAATTAACCAGTGGAACAGCTTGCCTTCAAAAGTTGTAAGTGCTCCAAAACTGGAGGTTTTCAAAAAGAGACCGGACAGCCATTTGTCTCAAATGGTATAGAGCCGTGATGGCAAACACTTTTTTTTTAAAATGCCTCTTCAAAATCTTGGTGCGTCTTATACTCCAGTGTGTCTTATACTCCGAAAAATATGGTATGTAGTATGATCAGGGGTGGGTTGCTCCTGGCAATACTGCCGGTTTGGTGCGCGCAAAAATCTTGTGCACGCTCACTTTACTTGCATGCACGCCAGACGTGCGCTCCAAGCATCTGCACATTTGCACAAAAATAGGTCTGTGCATGCGCAAAACATTACAAAAATTAAATCTGTGCAATTACAATTGTTCTGCGCTTGCGCAGATCCGAAAATCAAGACGGCGTCCCCATAGGAGAACCAGTTCAGGGGTGTGGTAGGCCTGCCAAACCACTACCAGTTCAGCCAAACCAGTCCGAACCAGTAGGAACCCACCTCTGAGTATGATGTTCATATTGGTGCAATATAGTATAATGTAATGTAACAAACATATATGTATAGAGAATTGTGTGTTTGTTAGTATGATTGATTGGGTTAGAGATTTTCTCTCTTTCACTGTGAGTTATTGAGGTGTATTTGTGTTGGGGGAGGGTGCACGAAGGGAGGCCCAGACAATCTCATTGTACACATGTTGTGCACTGACGATAAAGGTTGAATTGAATTGAATAAAGGTTGAATTGAAGAAAGGATAAGGCAGCAGTGACGTGCAGTCAGGTGAGGCAAGTGAGGCACAGCCTCACCACTCTCATCATGAAAAAAAAAAGTAAAAGGAAAAAGCTGAGATAGTTGCTGCCTCACCGTGGATGACTCTGCTTAACCTCACTGGTGCTCTCCCTCCCCAAGTGTAGTGACTTCCTCCCCAGGCCCCCATTCATTTCTCTCTCTCACACACACAGCTGGATAAAACTATATAAAAATGTAGCCCAGCTTCACTGATTACAAGTTTGAAAAGGCAACATGGCTCCACCTGCAATCAAACTACACTTTGGGAGGGAGAGCACAAGCGAGCACTGAGGAGACCACAGGAGGAGGCAGGAAGCCAGGCAAAGAGCCATGCTGTAGTACACACACTTCCCCCCCGCCTCTTTCTTTTGGAAGGCTCGGCTCGGCTCCCCTCCGGCTTCTCTGCCTCTCCTCTCACCCCAGCCTGCCAGCAGGAGGTGGTGGGTGGGCTTTATTGTGTTCCAGGCATTTCCCACCCAGACAGCAGGCTGCATTTGCAATGGTGGAGGTGTTTGGGAAAGGCAACAGGGGAATGGGGGGGGATGGCAGAGGAGCTGCTTTCAAGCCACTGGAAAAGATATCCAATCCAACTTTTGTGTGTGGGGGGGTTTGTTTGAGAGTGAGTGAGACAGGGAAGGGGTAGGAGAGATAGTCCAATCCAACTTCTGTGTGTGTGTGTGTGTGTGTGTGTGTGTGTGTTTGAGAGAGGGGGAGGAAGGGAGAGAGGGAGGAAGGAGGGGAAGGAGAAGAAAAAGAAAGAAGGAGCAAAGGAGAAAAACAAATGCTGTCACTTTAAATTGGAACTGAGCATGCCTGACTGTGGAATTCTGGGAGTTGAAGTCCACAAGTCTAAAAATATTTGAAACCCAGCACTGTGTCATTGCCTCACCAGTCATAAACCTCACCGCACGTCACTGTAAGGCAGTATTCAGAAAGAGAAAAAGGACTGCAACCAGAACTATTGAAAATAACCCAGGGAAGAAGATGGAGACTCTTTTCTTTTCATCTGGAAATCCGTCCCTCTGGTGCAAATGTGTTAATTCATCTCATTACTTAGAAAATGTAATATGGTAAAGGAACACCTTGGATGTTGTTATAGGTCGCAGAAAGGTGTGCGTTCTCTCTGAGCAAGGTTCAAATAATGGAGTGATGCATTGAATCTCTCCTAACTAAGAAGAAGTGTGGCATAATGCTTGAGGGAGTCAAACTATTCTCCAAAGCCCCAGAAGGCAGGACAAGAAGCAATGGGTGGAAACTAATCAAGGAGAGAAGCAACTTAGAACTGAGGAGAAATTTCCTGACAGTTAGAACATTGGACCGGGATGCCCTTCGCACAGTCACTCACACGCTGGTGACATCCCGTCTGGACTACTGCAATGCTCTCTACATGGGGCTCCCCTTGAGATGCACCCGGAGACTACAGCTGGTCCAGAATGCGGCCGCGCGGGCAATTATGTGGAGAACGAGGTTCACCCATGTAACACCTCTCCTGCGCGAGCTGCACTGGCTCCCTGTGGTCTACCGGGTGCGCTTCAAGGTGTTAATCACCATCTTTAAAGCGCTCCATGGCACAGGACCTAGTTATTTGCGGGATCGTATCCTGCCCCATACATCCCTGCGACCAATCCGCTCTCACAGAGAGGGACTCCTCCGGGTGCCGTCCACTAGGCAGTGCCAGAGGGCGGCGCCCAGGAGTAGGGCCTTCTCTGTGATGGGCCCAGCCCTCTGGAACGACCTCCCCCAGATATTAGGACAACGACTGACCTCCGCTCCTTCCGCACGAAACTCAAGACCCACCTGTTCCAACTAGCCGGCCTGGCTTAATTAGAACTCTCTAACCTCCCTGGCAATTTTAAACTGTAAATTTAAATCTTTTGGGTATTTTAACTGTTTTAATTGTTGTAATTTTACTGTTATTTATCTTAACTTTGTGGCTTTTATTTCTATTTGAATTGTTAAATGTTGATGTACTTACCTCCTCCATGCCACACGCCTATATATTTGATTGTACGTCGCCCCGAGTCCCTTCGCGGAGAGGGCGCGACTGATAAATAAAATAAAATAAAATAAATAATAAATAAATCAGTGGAACAACTTGCCTCCAGAAGTTGCGAATGCTCCAACACTGGACGTTTTTAAGAAGATGTTGGATAACCATTTGTCTGAAGTGGTGTAGGGTTTCCTGCCTAAGAAAGGGGTTGGACTAGAAGACCTCCAAGGTCCCTTCCAACTCTATTATTCTATTCTATTCTATTCTATTCTATTCTATTCTATTCTATTCTATTCTATTCTATTCTATTCTATTCTATTCTATTCTATTCTATTCTATTCTATTCTATTCTATTCCATTCCATTCCATTCCATTCCTATTCCTATTCCTATTCCTATCCCTATTGTATCCTATCCTATCCTTATTCCTATTCCAATTCCAATTCCTATTCCTAATTCTATTCCATTCTATTCTATTCTATTCTATTCTATTCTATTCTATTCTATTCTTGTTCATGGAGAAACTGAGTTCGCCCAGTGGACAAAACTCATCTGTAGATCCAGCTGAGAAAGCAAAACCAAACATTGTCAATTCACTGAATAAGATCTGTCTATTTTTCTAGCCTTACATTTCTTGCTCTCTAGACAGTCCTGCTGATTATTGTCATTGAGATAACACGATAGACTTTATTCAAACACCTGCTGGGCTTTCTTTATACAACTGGTCCCCCCCCCATCTGTTCCTTCCCCAGGAGGAACTTAAAACATCTCTCCATGATAAGAGAAATGACTTCGAAGTGCAGCCTATCAAATTCTCCGGAGTTTTGAATCTGGGGGAAAGCATAATTGCCATTAATGAAAACTATGAATTTTTGAAAAAGCACTTTGGTATATTGCAGTGGCTTTTGTTCCGCCAAGCCCTGATATAATTATTACTTTTTAAGAGAATGCCTGAAATATGAAGCTTTCAATAAAGGAGAATATTTGTAGAATATTTGGATTGAAATGAGGGGTCGGTGCTCTCTGTTTTCTTGTAGACATTTCATAACCCAATCTAGGTAACATCATCAGTGTTAGAAGGGAGAGGGGTTTGAGAGGAGGAGGAGAAGAAGGGAGGAGGAGGACTGAGGGGTCCTTGGTGCTCTCTGAGCTTGGTTGTTTTCTTGCAGACATCTCATTAACCAAACTAGGTAACATCATCAGTGCTAGGAGAAGGTCAGATGAAGCATCTTAGACAGTATCATCTTCAATTTGAGGCTGATGGGTTTGCTCAACCCAAAAGAACCTTTTGGATTATTATTCATTTTTGGGGGCAATAAGCAAGACAGCCCATGTTCTTTGGCTAATTCTCATCTCCTTTCACTCGTAATCAATGTTCAGGAATGAAGAATCAGGATGACAGGAATTATAATCCACCAACATCTGGGAAGCAGTGATTCCCCTGGCTGGGGAATAAATAAAAGGAAAGGGAAGTGGTTGTCGTAGGAGACAACAATTCGGATTTCTGAAGATTTGGCTCATTGCGTTTCATGCCTCAGAGACTACTTGCCAGAATTTAATTTGCAACATTTTGGCTGGGAGCTCAAGGCCTGGCAATTATCGCAAGGAACTGATAAGGTCTGCTACTGCAGTTAACCCTTTGAAAGATTGTTGCCTGGACTTTTCGGTGGGTGAATGCCATTAATTCACAGGAGATAAATCAAGAGGGGTGTTTTGGGACAAAGAGTCTGTTTCTTGTTTCTGCTAAAATCCTCACCAAACCATGTCTGTGATTATCTTATCTCTAAAATTACTTAATTGTTGCAAGTTTAGAGATAATCTAATCACAGACACGGTTTGGTGCGGGATTTTCTGAAGGATAAACCAGGATTTCTTTATTATCCTGGCTTATTTATGTGAACACTTGCCTATTTGCAAAAGGGTAGCTTGGGATATTTCTGCATACAAATATCTATTTTACACCTATCTGGGTGCCTAGGAGACTGCTTGATGATTTGAATCAAGTTGAAAAATTAAGTTGGCTCATTGAATCAAGCCAATTTGACTGAATTTTTATTTATTTATTTGGTTCATACGGTATTGCTGCCCCTCTCACCTAATTGACTGGGTGGTTACAAAATTTTTAAAAAGCTAGAAAGAAGGCAGAATGAGAGACATTAAAGACACTTAAAACCAATTAAAACAGCTAATTAAAACCATCAAACCAATTTGCAGAAGAGTGTAATAAATTACCAGCAATGCAATCAACCAGTGTGCTCTATATCACCAATGGGCCCCCAAGCACAATGACAAATCCATGTTTTATGAACTTTCTGGAAGACCAGGAGGGTCCCAGATCAACTCCCACTTCCCCGAATGATTATAAATGCATCCAATCTCATTTAATCTGAATCATCAATCTGCTTTGAGAAGTCACTTTGATTCAGAAATGAAATTGAATTATTTATACAAACTCCAGAATAATAGAATGACAAAGTTGGAAGGGACCTTGGAGGTCTTCTAATCCAACCCCCTGCTCATGCAGAAAGCCCTATACCATTTCAGACAAATAGTTGTTCTTTTTCTTCTTAAAAAATGTCCAGTGTTGGAACAATCTTTAAAGCGCTCCATGGCTCAGGACCTAGTTACCTGCGGGATCGTATTCTGCCCCATACATCCCTACGACCCATCCGCTCGCACAGAGAGGGACTTCTCCAGGTGCCGTCCACCAGACAGTGCCATGGGGCGGCGCCTAGGAGCAGAGCCTTCTCTGTGGCGGGCCCAGCCCTGTGGAATGACCTCCCCCCGGATATTAGGACCACTACTGACCTCCGCTCCTTCCGTGTCAAGCTCAAGACCCACCTTTTCCAAATAGCTGGCCTGGCTCAACCATAACTTCGTATCGCTCCTGATGGGTTTTTTAATTTAGTAATTTTATTTAAGGGGATTTTAAATTGTGTTTTTAATTGTCTTTCACTTATAAGTCAACTCTCCTCCATGCACATATGTATATGTCTCTGTTCTTTTTGTATATATGTTTGTCTTATGTGTATTTTTATTCGTTTTGATTGTACGCCGCCCCGAGTCCTTCGGGAGAGGGTTGCGGCTAATCAAATAAAATTATTATTATTAAATTATTATTATTATCCACAACTTCTGGAGGTAAGTTGTTCCACTGATTAATTGTTCTAACTGTCAGGAAATCTCTCCTTAGTTCTAAGTTGCTTCCAGCCAGCCAGTCATTCACCCATCCATCTATCTATCTCCCACCCTCCCACCCATTCATCCAGTCATCCAACCAATCATCCATCTGTCCGTCTGTCCGTCCATCCATCCATCCATCCATCCATCCAGTTGTTCAACTATCCACCCACCCACCCACCCATCCTTCCATTTTAGACTTTCCTAAGAGTGATTTGAGGATGTGGTGATCAAATCAAGGGCAAAATATAGGAATAAGCAAATTGGTTTCATTAAAGAAGGGGGAAAAATGAAAAGCATGGTCCAATAATGGCTCTTCAAAACCAAAACCACCAGCAGCTCAGAGGGTTCCTGTTATTTTAGCTGACTACATATCAACCTTTTTAATCAGTGCTTTGCAGAAATATAAATACATATAGTCCTCAACATACACAGTTCATTTAGTAACCATTCAAAGTTACAACGGCACTGAAAAAAATGATTGATGACCATTTCCCGCACGTGACCATTACAGCATCCCCATGGTCAGATGATCAAAATTCATTGCTTGGCCACTGGTTCATATTTATGATGGCCGCAATGTCCTGCGGTCAAGTGATCCCCTGTGGTGACCTTCTGACAAGCCACGTCCATGGGGAAGCCGGGTTCACTCAACAACTGAACACTAACTTAGCAAGTGCAGTGGTTCACTTAGGAGTATGGCAGGAAAGGTCGTAAAACAGGGCAAAATTCACTTCACCAATGTCTCACTTAGCAACAGAAATTTTGGACTCAGTTCAGGGCTGGGCTGCTGGGAGGTCTCAGGGGTTTGGGAGAACCTCTAGCTAAGATTCTGTGCAGTTTGGAGAACTCCCAAATCCCACTCCTGGCTGGCCACACCCACCCCTCCCCTCCCTCCCCTCCCAGGAGTTCCCACGTGGCCTGTTTTGGATGCAGATAAGTGTAGGGTGTGCACAGAGGCTTGGGGAGGGTGAAAAATGGGCCTACCAGAAGTTTGGGAAGGCCGGAAATGGACCCATTTCCAGTCTCCAGAGGGCCTCCAGAGCCTAGGGAGGCCATTTTCGCCCTCCCGGAGGCTCAAAGAAACACTCTGAAGCCGAGGGAGGGCAAACACCACCACTACCCACCATGGTGCAGGAGGCCAACTAGGCCCCGCCCACTATGGCCACACCGACCCAGAAACCGAGCAGGGAACCCCTTGCTAAAATTTTTGAAGCCCATCCCTGGCGCAGTTATGGTCGTATACCGAGGTCCACCTGTAGACATGGGAATTTCTAGCACATCTGTGCCATTCCACTCAACACAAATATCTCCTTATTCATGCTTAGTTGCGAGCTCTTTTCCTTTTTTGTTCCTGACTGTGTTGAGGCAAAAAAAAAAAAAAAAACCCGGACTGATTAATGGCTGAAGGATTTATAAGACTGATTGATGCAGCTTCAATTCTGCCTCCAGCTCTGAATTATGCTGGAAAGTCACTGTGTATAAAGACGATCATGTTGGAGTCGCCCTTTTCTTGAGACAAATCATATTTTCTCCTTGCCTGTCTTGCGGAGAAGCAGGCAGGAGAACCCCTGAGTTTGGATTATTCCCACCCACCCACCTACCCACCCCTCCTGCAGCAGATCACTGTGCTAAGTGAGTACATCCATTTCCCCATCGCCACCAAAGCCTATAATGAACCTCAAATAGACATTGATGGGGGAGGGGGGGAAATCAATAGCATCACCAGCTCTGAGTTTTCCTGCTGTGGCATTTATTAAACATAATATTAAGGGAAAGGGTCGCCAAAAAAGAATGACCTTCGAGGGAGAGAAATCGATTCTTGCAGGATGGAACAGATGCTGTCCAACAAGCTGAACTTCCTGTCAAATCCGAGCATGTGGGGTCACGAACCGCAGCTAATGGAAGATTGGTCCCGGGCGGGGGGGATATGGATGGTGTTTCTTTCCCTTGATGGACAGGAGTTGAGAAAAGCAATTGGCCAGGGTGGAGGATCAGGCAAGCTTAAGGGATTTTGAAGAAATGCTAAAAGGGTGGCGAGGCGTACAGCCGAGAGGAGTGCGTCAGCAAAAAATGGCTTTTCATTTGCTGGCCAGCTGAAAGCAGGAGTAATTGTAGTAATTCTCTGATTCTGGTGAGGAAAGAACCACTCCTGGAATAAAATTAAAGGGCTGCAGGTTGAAGGTCAATTCATCCCTGGGTAGATGAGTAATCCGAGGCCGCTAAGGGTTAAAAGATACCAATTTTATATTCTATATCTTGATGCCCAGATTGATTGACAGCAATTCACTCCTGAATACTACATTCTGTAAGAATGATATCAGAGTCCAATAGGTCTATTTTTGATGGCCACCTTAGTCGGATTGATAACTGTTCTTATCAGTTAGAAAAATCAAAAATCAGAAAAATCAAATCAAGAAAGCACACACAGAAAACTGATTCAGCTGGATTCATTAACTTCTTTATATACATAACAGATGAATAAATGTACAATACCAACAGTAAATTCTTTCAATGTGGTAGAAGATACAAACAGAACACAAGCAGAAGAGAGCAGTTTCATCTCAGAGTTCAGAGCAGACAGAGTAGTTTCAGTTTCAATTCTCAGCACAGACTCAGATTTGTTTAAGCTCCCATTGACTGACTTAGTTATTATGTCTATTCATTGGCTGATCTTGTTACCATGTCTCTCCCAATCATGAATATTCTAACAGTTCTTTAAATAACTATTTGCAGAAATTTACATGCTTGGGGTAGTTATATAGATAGAAGAGAATATTTCTAGTCCAGGGTTGAACTGTGGGGTCCTTGATGCTCTTTGAGCTTGGTTGTTTTCTTGCATGCATTTCATTACCAAACTAGGCAACATCATCAGTGCACCAGTGTACTCAGAGAGCACCAAGAACCACACAAATATCTTTTTACACACCTCTGGGTGCAGAAAAGACTATTTGTTGACTTGAATCCATTTGAAAAATTACGTTAGCAGGTTGAATCGAGTCAATTTGACTTGATTTTATTTATTTATGTATTCATTCATTCAGTTTATATTGCTGCTCATCCCAGCTAAGTAACTCTATATAGCAATTCTATATTACAGCTTTATCTAAATGCCCTGACTGAATGATTGCAATTCACTCCCAAATTCTACTTTCCGTAACAATGTCTGTGGAGATTCTCTGTCATCCAGATCATGGTTGTCCCAAAGGTGCTTTTTCAAGAGACAAATAATAGACTTTCTGGTTTTTCATTGAAGACATTTTGCTTCTCATCCAAGAAGCTTCTTCAGCTCCGAAAAGAAAATGAACTTCAGCTCGGAGCTGAAGAAGCTTCTTGGATGAGAAGCAAAACGTCTTCAAAGAAAAACCAGAAAGTCCAGTTGCTTCTTGAAAAAAAAACCCTGGGTTTCCATAGCAATGTTACCAAAGTCCAGGGGATTTAATTTTGATTGCCACCTTCGCCAAATTCATTGCCATTCCTTAGGCATAGAAAGAAAAGAGGAGAAGAAAGATACAAGCAGTGATGGGATTTAGCCAGTTCACACCTATTCTGAAAAACTGACTGTTAACTTTCTAAGGAGTTTGCATAACCAGTTGTGGGAAGAAATCTCCTTTTGTTTTTTTCCAGTTTACATGGCTAATCCTGTGAGGAAGGCAGGAAGGAAACATTCTGGTGTTGTTTCTAGCCTAATCTTTATTGCCCTGCTTTCAGAAACTGCCTCTCCAGTTAACTCTTATTACATTGTAACAACTAAGGTGAAGCGCCCATCAATGTGAGTGACATTGAGTTGGCCACGCCCACTCAGTCACATGACCATTGAGCCCCACCCACCCAGCTGGTCATTAGGGCAGAGAACCAGTTGTTAAATTATTTGAATCCCACCACCGTCACAAGGCTCAAAAAAATCACTCTCAACTTTTGAACCTTTGCCTTACTGCCATCAATTTGGTCTCCTGACATAAACCATGCTTTGATGACTTCAGCTTTTCTTTTGAAGCCTAATTGGAGTAGTCACTGAATTTATTGCTCTGTCCCTGCTCACAGCAGCCTGAGTTATTCGAAGAGAAAGTGATCACCTCAAGGTCATCCCGATGATTAAAAGGCGAGTGGGCTTCTTTAGTCAAGTTTGATATTGAATCTGCTGGGACTCACTGCCTGAATCAGCTGGGCTGAAGTCTCAGCATCATAAATCGAGTCTCTGAATTCATGTTTCCCCTTTCTAGCAAAGGATGCACTATAGGTAAAGGTTCCCTGTGCAGATATGTGCTACCTGTTCTTGACTCTAGGGGACGGTGCTCATCTCTGTTTCAAAGCTGAAGAGCCAGCACTGTCTGAAGACGTCTCCATGTTCATTTGGCCAGCTTGACTAAACACTGAAGGCGTTCCCTTCCCACCAAAGGTGGTTCCTAATTTTTCTACTTGCATTTTTACGTACTTTTGAACTGCTAGGTTGGCAGGAGCTGGGACAAGTAATGAGAGCTCACTCCATTATATGGCGCTAAGGATTCGAACCACCAAACTGCCAACCTTTCTGATCGACAATCTCAGTGTCTTAGCCACTGAGCCATCACGTCCCCTTTTGAAGGCACTATAGAAAAAAACCTATAGAAAGACCAGGAATTAATGCAGGGTTTTCTAACCTGGGTTTGATGGCTCTATTGGATAAATTTAAGGGGGTCCGTGAATTTGGACAGAAAACAATTTCAACTTTATTATCACTAAGCTCCAAATGAAAGATAGTTGGTCTTCTAATTGACTTAACGAGAGGAGAGGAGAGCAGAGGAGTTTGGGGAATATCTGCAGGACAAAATCGATCAGATCCGGAGCGGGTGGGCCTCCGTCAGTGGACCAGACGAGCTGCCAACAGCGAGTCTTGAGAGACCATTCTGGGAGGAGTTTGACTCTGTTGCCCCTGAGGATTTGGACAGGTTGCGTGGACGGCTGCGACCTACCACATGTTTATCGGACCCGTGCCCCTCCTGGCTGGTACTGGCAGCCTGGGAGGTGACACGAGGCTGGCTCCTGGGCCTGGTGAACGCCTCACTGGGTGAGGGATACCTACCAACCGCCTTGAAAGAGGCGGTGGTGAGACCCTTGCTCAAGAGACCTTCGCTCGACCCAATGGAGCTAGCTAATTATCGTCCAGTCTCCAACCTCCCCTTCTTGGTGAAGGTTGTTGAGAATGTGGTGGCGCAGCAATTTCCACGACACCTAGACGAATCCGACTATCTAGACCCACGCCAGTCCGGCTTCCGACCCGGGCACAGCACTGAGACAGCCTTGGTCGCGTTGGTTGATGATCTCTGGAGGGCCAGAGATAGGGGTTGTTCCTCTATCCTGGTCCTATTAGACCTCTCGGCGGCTTTTGATACCATCGACCATGGTATCCTATTGCGCCGGTTGGAGGGGATGGGAGTCGGAGGCACCGTTTTGCGGTGGTTCGGCTCCTACCTCTCCGACCGGAAGCAATGTGTGTTGACAGGGGGGCAGAGGTCGTCCCTGAGGCCACTCACTTGTGGGGTGCCACAGGGGTCGGTCCTCTCGCCTCTCCTGTTCAACGCATATGTGAAGCCGCTGGGTGAGATCATCCGTGGTTTTGGGGTTGAGTACCATCTTTACGCTGATGATACTCAGCTGTATATTTCAACCCCAAACCACCCCAACGAGGCTGTCGAAGTGATGTCCCGGTGTTTGGAAGCCGTCGGGGTCTGGATGGGGGACAACAGACTCAAACTCAACCCCTCCAAGACTGAGTGGCTGTGGGTACCGGCACCTCGGTTCAGCCAGCTGACTCCATCGCTGGCCATAGGGGGCGAACAGCTGTCCCCCGTGGAGCGGGCGCGCAATTTGGGCATCCTCCTTGATGCCCGGCTGTCAATGGAGGACCATGTGGCAGCCGTGGCAAGGGGGGCGTTCCACCAGGTTCGCCTGGTGTGCCAATTGCGCCCCCTACTGGACCCGAGTGCCCTGCGCACGGTCACTCATGCGCTGGTGACGTCTCGCCTGGACTACTGCAATGCCCTCTACATGGGGCTTCCCTTGGGACGCATCCGGAGACTGCAGCTAGTTCAGAACGCAGCCGCGCGGGTTATTATGGGAAGTACTCGTTACTCCCACGTAACACCTCTCCTGCGCGAGCTGCACTGGCTACCTGTGGCCTTTCGGGTGCGTTTCAAGGTATAGATTACCATCTTTAAAGCGCTCCATGGCATAGGACCTAGTTATCTGCAGGATCGCATCCTACCACACACGTCCCTGCGACCTATCCGCTCACACAGGGAGGGGCTCCTCCTGGTGCTGTCTGCTAGACAATGCCAGCGGGCGACACCTAGGAGTAGATCCTTCTCTGTGATGGGCCCAACCCTCTGGAATGACCTCCCCCCGGACATTCGAACTACCACCGACCTCCGTTCCTTCCGGCAAAAGTTAAAGACTCACCTATTTCAATCAGCTGGCCTGGCACTTTCTTAGTTTTACCTCCCGGGGATTTATTCATTTTAATTGGGTTTGGGGTTTTAATAGTGATGTTTTTAGGATGAATATATTTATTTCTTAGTACAGCCTATCTCCCCCTCCAAATGTATTTTAAATGTATTTTATTATTATGACTGGTTTTATTTGTATTGACTGTACACCGCCCCGAGTCCCTTTCTGGGAGAGGGGCGGTCTAAAAATCTAAGAAATAAATAAATAAATAAATAAAAAATAAAGGTGGGTTCCTACTAGTTCAGACTGGGTTGGCCAAATAGGTAGTAACTTGGTGGCCTGGGTTGCTGGAACCAGTAGCGATCCAGGCCTGCCATACTCCTGAACCGATTCTTCCAGCCTCCCAGCTGGCAAAACAGAAATTTTCATGGTTCTGTGGGCGTGGCTAGGTGGGGGTCATTTGACTGAGTGGGTGTGGGCGTGACTGTTGTCAAGTTGGCCATGCCCACTCAGTTGCATCCCCCCCACCTAGCCACGCCCACAGAACCGGTAGAAAAACATTTGAAACCCACCCCTGACCCACCCATATCTATATATTGTTCTTTAATGTTTTTGATATCTCTCTGAGCATAATTGGTTCCAATTTGTAACACATCTATACCTCCGTAGTTTATTTATGCATTTCATTTCTCTGGACTGTCAAAGGTGCTGTTGGAAGAAATGTCCATCTGGACATTTCAGTTCCAAGTGGGAAGAAAGACACTGGAAACATGGAGACTGCTTGGAAAGATGGTTTAATGGTGGACAGGACCACATGGTTTGAGATGCTGGGCAAAAAAAGCACATGGGTGAGAGAGAAAGAGAGATTTATACCCTCTCTTGGGCTCCGCCTTGGAGCTTCCTGTTCCTGTTTAAGAAATGTATTCTGAGTGGTTGTCAGACTCCCATTGGGCCATGCAGGGGTAACTTTGTAGTTCCCAAGCTTGGTTGAATCTTGCTGGGTGATGTAATCTCCTTAGGTGCCATGTGACAAGTTCTGTTGCTAGATGGGGAGAGGGCTAATCCTACCTTTGTTGGATCTTGGGTGAGGGCATTTGCTTATGAATAGACCTAACTATCTCTTTATCTCTTAAGTGCGGACATTCGCTGTGGGTTATTGAGGAGGGTGGGGACTATTAAGAGTGAGTCTGCTTCTTGCCTAAAAAAACATGTTTCTCCATTTCTCCTCCAGGGAAATATAATATTCTGCTTTTATAAATATTTCCTAGAATATTTAATACTTCTAGGAGAGGGATGGGTGCTAATTTCCTATAGCGCATAAAAATTAATAACCTCTGATTTAGTGGAACTTTCCTATAACCACACCAGACCAACATGAGCTACAGTAGTGGCCAAAATTGTGGAAACATTTTGGGAAAAGTGTACAGTATTTTTGAGACTTGATGGATAATAACACCACCTTTTTTTTAGTAGTACCATAAAATTAGATATCAATGGAAAGATAATTTAAACAAGAAATAATGCAATAACTTTTGTGAAGGATTTGCTACGTATTAGAATAGCAGTTATAAAGAAAAAAGTGAAACACATAGAAAAAACGAGATATACAAAAAGTATCACCATGTCAATTAATACTTAGTTGGGTTACCTTTAGCATGAATTACAGCCTTACAACGTCTTACCATGGAGTGAACCAAGTCTTTTAGCAGCTGTTATAATGTGAAGAAAGTGAAGGAAAGTTACCTGATATCAACCTAAGCAAGTTGTGCTTCCTTTTTCTGGTTATTTGCGTATACCTTTTCATAGAATAATAATAATAATAATAATAATAATAATAATAATAATAATAATAATAATAATAATAATAATAATAATAATAATAATAATAAATTTGAATTTATTAGCCGCTCCCTTTCCAGGCAGGACTCGGGGCGGCGTACACTAGAACATATAAGACATAACACGTGTGTACAAACACATAAACATACATATATACAAAGACATACATGTACGGAGGAGGTAACAAATTACAACATTTAGACAATTAAAAAACCATTAACATACCCCAATAGTAAAAACCCAATATACAATAAAAATTTAAAATTTAAAAAAAGACAGTCAGGAGGAATACGAAAAATTACGGTTGAGCTAGGCCAGATAATTGAAAGAGGTGGGTCTTCAACTGTACACAGAAGGAGCGGAGATCGGAAATAATCCTGATGTCACGGGGGAGGTCATTCCACAGGGCTGGGCCCATCACAGAGAAGGCTCTGCTCCTGGGTGTCGCCCCCCGACACTGTTTGGCGGACGGCACCCGGAGAAGTCCCTCTCTGTGTGAGCGAATTGGTCGTAGGGATGTGTGGGGCAGGATGCGATCCTGCATGTAACTAGGTCCTGTGCCATGAAGCGCTTTAAAGATCATAATCAAAACCTTGAAACGCACTCGGTAGACCACAGGAAGCCAGTGCAGCTCGCGCAGGAGAGGTGTCACAGGGGAGTATCTAGTCCTCCCCATAATCACCCGCGCGGCCGCATTCTGGACCAACTGTAGTCTCCGAGTGCATCTCAAGGGAAGCCCCATGTAGAGAGCATTGCAGTAGTCCAGGCGAGACGTCACTAGCGCATGGGTGACTGTGCGTAGGGCATCCCGGTCCAATAAGGGGCGCAATTGGCGCATCAGGCGGACCTGATGGAACGCCCCCCTTGCCACGGCTGTTACATGGTCATCCATGGACAGCCGGGCATCTAGGAGGACGCCCAAATTGCGCACCTGTTCCATGGGGGACAGGTAATTGAACAAACGTCGTTGCATTACATTCTTGATTAAATTATCTTTCCATTGATACATAATTTTATGGAACGACTCCAAAAATCAAGTGGTGTTATTAGCCATCAAACCTCAAACATACACTTTTCCCAAAAGGGTTTCCACAATTTTGGCCACTACCGTAGATGAAGAACGGCTAATAACTGGAATGCAAGAAAAATGTGCTTTATCCTTGGGACCACATTTTTACATTTTCTCCATGTTAAAAATAACATTGCCTTGTGTCTTTCCCCCATCCTCCCTCCCTCCCTCCCTCCCTCCCTCCCTCCCTCCCTCCTTCCCTCCCTCTCTCTCTCTTACTGCTATGCATCCATTAAAAATGGGTCATCATATAAGATGGTTTTTGGTCAGGTGCTTGCTTGGAAAAAAAAATATTCGGTTGTGGCTATTCCTGGTTCAACCAGGCTTCCACCTCATTTCTGGCAGGAAGGGATCCCTACTGACTCAGAGCAGAAAGGGACCTTGGAGGTCCTCTAGTCCAATCCCTCGATGAAGCAGGAGACCCTATACCAGTGTTGCTTAACCTTTTCAGCACCAAGTGCCAAAACGGGAGCGTGCGCAAGGGGGGGTGGGGAAAGCAGAAGAGCATCTCCCTAGTGCGCATGCATGGGAGTGCCGGAAACCAGAAGAGCAGTTTCCCGGTGCGCATGTGTGCGCCGGGAAGTTGAGCTTCCAGTTTCCATCTTGTGCATGTGTGCCAGTCACCTGGTCTGGTTTCTGGCACACACCCGTGTGCGAAGACCACCTGGCAGGTGCAGATATGCATGCCAGAAACCGAAACCTGAGCTTCCTGGTATGTGCATGCTGTGCAGGAACTGGTCTTCTTGTGTCTGGTGCTCCCGCATGCCCGAAGACCAACCAGAACCTGGAACAGCAATGGGCAACAGCCGGCGTGCCCAGAGAGATGGCTCTGCATGCCACTTCACCATCATGGCCCTATAACATTTCAGACAAGTGGCTATCCAGTCCCTTCTTAAAGATCTCCAGTGATGCAGCCCCCAGAACTTCTAGAAGCAAGTTGTTCCACTGGTTAATTGTTTTCACTATCAGGAAATTCCTCTGTAGTTCTAGGTTGGTTCTCTAAGGATCTTCCGCCCATTACTAGATTGTGAAGGGACCTTGGAGGTCTTCTAGTCCAACCCCCTGCTCAAGCAGAAGACCCTATTTCAGGCAAGTGGCTGTCCAATCTCTTCTTCAAACCCCCCCAGTGATGGAGAATACACAACTTCTGAAGGCAAGCCATTCTACTGGTTAATTGTCCTCCCTGTCAGGAAATTCCTCCTAAATTCCATGTTGCTTCTCTCCTTGATTAATTTCCATCCATTGCTTCTTCTCCTGCCTTCAGGTGCTTTGGAGAATAAATTGACTCCCCACTTCTTTGGGGGCTGCCCCTCAAATACTGGAATACAGCTATCACGTCACCACTAGTCCTTCTTTTCTCCAGACTAGCCATACCCAGTTCCTGCAACCCTTCTTCATATGTTTTATCTCCAGGCCTTTAACAGACCTTGAACACAGAGTTGTTAAATTGAAAATAAGGTTGCACTTATTAGACATTTGTACTATGCTTTGGCAGAGGATACAGTTTAATAATTATAAAGAGCAAAGACAAAGCAATTAAAATGCAATAAAGCGCCATTTGCAAATATTTCTAAAACCTCTCTACCCATGGTCAAATAACAGGGTGCCGTATTATTAATGCAAATATTTTTTAAAAATGAATTTCCCTTAGTCAAAAATGCCTTAAGTAAACTAGATAGATGGAATTCTTTATTGGCCAAGTGTGATGGGACACACAAGGAATTTGTCTTGGGTGCATATGCTCTCAGTGTACATAAAAAGACAAGATACATTAGTCAAGAATCATAAGGTACAACACTTAATGATCATAGGGTACAAATAAGCAATCGGGAACAATATCAATTTAAATCGTAAGGATACAAGGAACAAAGTTACAGTCATAAAGTTGTAAGTGGGAGGAGATGGGTGATAGGAATGATGAGAAGATTAATAGTATCGTGTTTCCCCTAAAATAAGACAGGGTTTTATTTTCTTTTGACCCCCAAAATAAGCACTTGGCTGCATTTTCGAGGAGGTCTTATTATTTTTGAGGTGCAGGAGGTGGCGAGCGTGGTCACCTCATGGCTGCTGCTACGTTGCAATATTTTTTTTTGGGGGGGGGAAGGATTGTTTTAGTGCATGTGCTCAAAAGCCCGATTGACTTATTATCCAGAAAGATCTTATTTTCAGAGAAACAGGATAATATTAATGCAGACTTAGTAAATAGTTTGACAGTGTTGAGGGAATGATTGTTGTGTCTAGTTGTTCTGGTGTGCAATGCCCTATATAGCATCGTTTTGAGGGTAGGAGTTGAAACAATTTATGTCCAGGGTGAGAAGGGTCTGTAAATATTTTCACAGCTCTTTTTTTTGACTCGTGCAGTGTACAGGTCCTCAATGGAACGCAGGTTGGTAGTAATTGTTTTTTTTAGATTCCTTTCCTTCCTTCTCAAAGTTTCTCAAATTAATGCTAAGTCTTAAGGTTGTGTTTTTCTTATGGAAGTAAATACACCAAGTGCAACACACCGCAATATGTAGACAGGATATAATTCAGGATGTTTTTTTCCACTGTAACTCAAAGCTTCATTGCAGGGAATTAATACAAGTCTACAGGATTTCTTTGAAAAATCAAAATTTATCTCTCAGATAGATAGGGCTGTTTTATTTTATCAAGTGTTCCCTGCATAAAGTAACATTCAGCAGTTGGCACTTTTGATGTGGTTCTCTGGATCTATAACAATAGGGATCAAAGAAATCTTATATTATGCATTCCTCTTTAAAGTCCAGGAGCCGTTTGGGGTGAACGGGAGTAGAACTAGAAATCAATATCATAAGTGCAATCAGATTTAAAGTTTTAAATCCCATTTTAAGTATAATCTGGTTTAACAGAAAAGTGAGTCAATATTCAAGCAATCGCTTTTAACCGAACAGTTGCCATACTTGCTATTTTTGCATAAAATCGACAGGAAAATTGAGCTATAAGTTGCTACTGAGGCTCTTATTTTCTTTTTCTAAACTATTGGGATAAAAACAAAGTTTGATTTGCTTGGGAAAGTAAGAAGTCTAGGACCATTCTGTTCTGACCCAGCCTTAGAAGAAGCAAGAAACAGTTTTTCTTGCCAGGAAAACCCCCTCTTTATTTACCTCTTGTGAATTAATTGCAGTCACCAACTGAAAGTCCAGGCAAGAGTCCTGCAAGGAGTTAACTGCATCAACAAATCTTATCAGTTCATTACTATAAATGCAAGGCTGTGAGCTCCCAGCCGAAAGGCTGCAAATTAAGTTCTGGCAAGGCAGTCTTTGTTGCATGAAACACAATGAGCAAAATCTTCAGAAAGATGAACTGTTGTCTCCTACAACCACCCCTCCTATTTCCTTCTATTTATTCTCCAGCCAGGGAGGGGCCATTCAGTGTCCACGTTTATTTTGCTTCCTGAGTCAACTCTTTGTCCTCCATTGTTCACCTCTCCTAACTGCTCTGCGCATGTGTGCATCTGGAACAAGCCCCAGCTGTTCTTCCTCCCCACTTATATCAGTTTCCAAAGGCAGCTGCCTCTCCGATGTCTGGGAAATGTAAGACATCCCTGGCTCTATCTCTGTGTCCGATGCAGAGCATCCATCAGAGCCTTCCCCAGACTTCAGAACTGGCCCACGTTCTTCCCCAGCACTCCTCATCGTCTGAGTCTGCCGCCAGCTCCACTAGCAGCTGGCAGGCCACAACACATTCTTCAATTCTGCAAGAAACAAGCACATGTGTGCTGTTCTTCTTTGAGATGGTTTCTTTTTTATACAGGTAGTACCTGTACCTTTTATACAGGTAGTCCTATGGCGGCAATTGAGCCTGGCATTTCTGTTTTGTTAAGTGAGACACTTGTTAAGTGAGTTTTGCCCCATTTTACAATCTGTCTTGCCACATTTGTTAAGTGAATGCCTGCAGTTCTCCAGTTAGTAAAGTGATAATTAACTGAATCTGGCTTTCCCCATTGACTGTCAGTCAGAAGGTTGCAAATGGGGATCACGTGACCTTGGGACACTGCAGCCATCATAAATGTGAGCCAGCTGCTCAGTGTCCGGATTTTGATCACATGATTGTGGAGATGTGCCAAAAGTCGTAAGTGCAAACCGCGGTCATGAGTCTCTTTTTTCTCAGTGCTGTTGTAGTTTTGAATGGTCACTAAATGAACTGCTGTAAGTCGAGGACTCCCTGTATTGATTTTGTCCTGGATGCAGCCAGGGGCAGAGTTCTCAAACAGGTCACTCACTTAGGAGTGATCTTTTGAAAGCTACACTGACCCAGAGGATGTTACTGTATTTTACGGAGTATAAGGCGCACCTTCTCCCCCCCAAAAAAGAGGGTGAACATCTGGGTGTATCTTATACACTGAATACAGCATTTTTAGCCTCCCGAAACCCTGCCCTTGCACATCCTATTTTTCGCAAAAATGGATGTGCAGAGGGTTTGGGAAGTCTGCAAAGTGCTCCTGGGGGCTGGGGAGGGCAAAAGTGAGTGAAAGACAGGCCATATTTTGCCCATTCCCCCCCCCCCCAGCCTCCAGGAGCACTCTACAAGGCTCCCAAAGCCTATGCATGCACAATTCTTTGCTTGTTTTTGCCCCCCAGCTCCCAGGAGCACTTTGCAGGCCTCTCAAACTGTCTGCACGCCCCATTTTCACACAAAAAACGAGGCGTGCAGAGGGTTTGGGAGGCTTGCAGAGTGCAAAAACTTTTTTAAAAAATTTACCTATTCAAAATCTTGGTGCGTCTTATACTCTGGTGCATCTTATAGTCCGAAAAATACAGTAACTTCAGACCTGCCCAACGTACACAAAATTTTCAGATGGAAAGAACAAAGAAGTGGCATTAATTTAATGCTAACTAGAATCAAAGTCTGGTATCCTTTATAAAGCTATGGTCAGTTGGATGTTGCCACCTCTTATGAATGTGATAAAATATCTCTAGAGTCAAACTTGGTTCCGTGTGATATCTAGTTTGTTTTTGAATTTGCCAATCTATCTTAGGGATGGGGTGGCTCAGTGGCTCAGGATGCTGAGCTTGTCGATCAGAAAGATTGGCAGTTCAGCAGTTTGAAACCCTAGCGCCACATAACAGAGTGAGCTCCCGTTGCTTGTCCCAGCTTCTAGCAGTTCGAAAGCATGTAAAAATGCAAGTAGAAAAATAGGAACCACCTTTGGTGGAACGGTAACAGCGTTCTGTACGCCTTTGGCATTTAGTCATGCTGACCACATGACCATGGAGAAGTCTTTGGACAGCACTGGCTGTTCGGCTTTGAAATGGAGATGAACACCACCCCCTAGAGTCAGGAATGACAAACACATATGTGCAAGGGGAACCTTTACCTTTACCTTAATCTGTCTTATAGCCCTACTATTTTTGGTGTTCTTCTGTTCAAATATCTATATATGTATAAATGGCTGTGGGTGTGTATGTTTCAGCATAACTCTCGAATGCCTCGAGCAAATTCAACCCAACTTGGTACACAGATGACTGGAAACAAATACTATAGGGGTAAAACACCCCTAAAATCCCTCGCTGTGTATGTTCTGTTAAGATACAGCCTGTTGTGCCCTAAAATGACTTCTACCATACTGCTGTAGAATGGCTTCTACTGTGCAGCTCAGTGGAATTGCCATGGTAACAGCTTCACAATACTCCACAAGGGGGCTCCCTCTGGTAAGGGAGAAAATCCAACATTAGAAATTACATTTGGTCCAGACATTTCCCTCCTATAAATAAATACCCGGGCAACGATGGGTTATCGGCTAGTATTAAATAAGTCTGATCTCACATATAATCTGAGCCCAGACAGGTTCAGCTTTCTGCTGAGACAAGGAAAGCATCAGGACTTGCTATATATAGTTATCGCTTTTTAAAGAAACACAGTAGAATAACTTGTCGAGCGGCACAAAAAAACTGTCAGTTTTCAAATATTCATTAGTGTTTGTTAACAGATGCCTTAAAGGTTTAATTACATGTTTGTTTAAGTTTAACGAAGGATTGCGCAGGGAGGAATTGTACAGTTCTTCTAGGTAAGCAAAAACAAAACAAAACAAAAAGAACCCAACCACAACAACAACACGACTGTATCCAAATTAAAAATGCAGGACCAATGTTTTATTTTTAGTGCCGTTCACAGCCACGAAGCTGATTTTGACTTTGGGTGTGTTGCCTCTTGTTAATAATGACAGATGAAGCTGTCACCACATAAACGCAAGTGATAAAAATCTAAATACAGATTGCAGTTTGGCGCCTGTCATCAATAATCTCAGGAGGTAGGAGAAAAATATTTGAAGAGCTTGTCGGTGATGATGTGCAGTAGAAAAGAAGCATGTAAGCTGGTAATTGTGGTAGAAATCCCTCACTGCCTGATGTTCTAAAAGCAAGGAGCGATGGCTAACCTTTTTGTCATTGTGTGCCAAAAGCGCACAAGCGGACATGCAAAAGCACACACCCACACCCGCACCCATAATGCAGCGCACACATTTGCCCCCTTTGCATCCCCTGCGCATGCATACACAACCTCCTTTGTGCCCCATTTTGGCCTAGTAGGCCTCCCTGCAGCCTATAGGGAGTACAATTTAATGTAAGTTCTTCCCTTCCCACAGTTTTCAATTATGGCACCATTTCACTTTTATTTCATACGGATAAAGGCTTCACAGATTGAATTTTATCTAGAAAAGTACAGTAGCGTCCGCCTTGGATCTCTGGGAAATAGCCCGAAAAGTGCCTTTAGGAACTCTCAGGTATATTAGCTTGAACTGTATTTATAGACCCAACAGGAAACTCAGAATTCATCCCAAATATTATTTTCTGCAGTTTGGGGCCAGGGGGAACCTAGAAGGCACATGAACGGAAGTGAAATTGGGTGGGGAAAAAGTCTGGATGGATGCTAAATGTCAGGGTTCCAAGTAACATCCCTCAACAAAAGAAGACTCCGAGGCTTGAGGTTCCTCAAAGTTCCATTTTATTAGAGATGTCATATTGGCACATCTGGGAAAAGCTTAATCTGAAAGTTTCCAGGTTTTCCCCACCCAAATGAAAGTCCAAGTCCTTGCCCAGCACCCACATGTCCATCACATTGTCCAATCAGGCACCGTCCCAACTGGAGATACCTCCCAGTCACACCACTCCAAGTGCAGGGCAAGTTGTCCTTGACTCTCTGGGAAAAGAATGTTATTTTGACTATATATCACCCATACTCTGTATAATCTCCCAGTTTCCCACAGCATTATAAGTCTCAGACCTGAAGGCCCAACTCAAGAGAAGATGGCTTCCAGGTCTGACACTTGGAGCAAAATTAACTTGCTTCTGTGCACAGTTTTTTTTAATGAACTTTTAATTTTTTTAAATGAAAAGAAATTATTGTAAAATTTCTCCCAAAATTTCAGGGACATGAAGAAAGTTAATTGATTTCTTCTTCAAGCTAGCCATTATATTTTTCCCCATAGGTATCCTCAAACCAGTGGTGAAATTCATTTTTTTTTACTACTGGTTCTGTGGGCATGGCTTGATGGGCACGGTGTGGCTTGATGGGCGTGGCTTGGTGGGCAGGAGAACGATACTGCAAAATCTCCATTCCCACCCCACTCTGGGGCCAGACAGAGGTGGCATTTGTAGTTCTCTGAACTACTCAAAATTTCCGCTACTGGTTCTCCAGAACCTGTCAGAACCTGCTGGATTTCACCCCTGCCTCAAAGTATTTATTTATTTATTGATTGATTGATTGATTGATTGATTGATTGAATCTATACAGCTGCCCATTTCTGACTCTGGCCAAGGCATAGAATAAAAACACAAAGCTTAAACAGTCAACACAATTCCACTACAACCATTAAAAACTAGTTGAAACCGCTTAAAAACTACAATTAGAAAGAGACAGGGGAGAATGCATTCTAAACCAATTCACAAAGCAGCCATTTCATGGGCTCCAGTCTTCAATAGGATCTGATGGTTTGATTAAAAGTCAAGATGGCAATTGGGATGCGACAGCTGAACGTCCACCAATTTTGTTATGTATGTTGAACATCCAGCAAAAAGCCAGTGGAGCTTCGGCCTCATCCTCTGGACTTTTTTTTGACAATAACTGATATTTTTGTCAATCCTGAAATTTTCCTTCCATGGACAACCTTAATATGAATATTTTTCAGCTTTTTCAGGAGGCAACTGAACTTTCTTGGTTTTTCCTTTGAAGATGTTTCGCTTCTCACCCAAGAAGTTTCTTCAGCTTTGACTGGATAGTGGGGAATGGAAGGATTTATATTCCTTGCAGAAAGCTGGTCATTTGCATCCTTTTAGAGGGTCCTTGAAGCACTTGGAGGTTTATCTGTGTTCTCAGGGTCACCTGAGTGGTGCTTCAGTAGTGACAAACTTGAGTAATGGTTAGGGTTAGGCCTCTGTGAATTTGGACTGAAAAATAGACATCACCAATGAATTCGAGTGCATGGATAAGTTTAGGAGGGCACTTACATTTCGAGTATGGCTTTTCTGGATTTCCTGGTACAATACATGGGAAAATCTCATTGGCAGAAAAATCCACCTAGGGTTAGGGTTAAACTGAGTGATGAAATGAGTAGTAACAAATCTGCTTCAATGACCCTCTAAAAGGGTGCAAATGACCAGCAAGGAGTATAAATCCTTCCATTCCCCACCATCCTGTTAGAGCTGAAGAAGCTTCGTGGATGAGAAGTGAAACATCTTCAAAGGAAAAAAGAAGAAAGTCCAATTGCCTCCTGAAAAAACACCTTTGGGACAACCATGATCTGGATGACTGAGAATCTCTATAGACTCAATGTGGACAACAATACATGGACATCATACATAAGGGGTTAAGGGCTTATTTGTGATGTCACAATGATGAAGTCTCCAGGTCAAAGGTGGGTTGCTACCAGCATTGCCCATTTCTAGACTTCTGAAAGTCCCATTTTTCACCCTCCCCAGGCTCCAGAGGTTTCTTTCGAGCCTCCGGGAGCGCAAAAATACCCTATCCTGGGCTCCAGAGTCCCTCCATTAAGCCTCCTGGCACCAAAAATGGAGTGCAGGAGGGTATGCGCTGCCCCCCCCTGTGCAACCCCCACTCCCCATGCATGTGTGCAAGACCCCTGCACATGCACGCATGCCCCCCTCTACATGTACACACATCTCAAGCATGCATGGCAGACCCAAAAATCATTAGGCCGGCGGGAGGCGCACACGCATGTGTGATGAACCTGAGTTGGGTGATGGCTCGCATGCCCGCAGAAAGGGCTCCATGTGCCACCTGTGGCACGTGTGCCATAGGTTCACCATCATGGTTCTAAGACCAATTCCTCATTAACAGATTAATAATTGTCATAGAGTAGGTGTTAAATTCTGTTTATAGCAATTGCAATAGCACTTGGGCTTATATCCCACTTCACAGTGCTTTACAGCCCTCTCTAAGCAGTTTACAGAGTCAGCCTATTGCCCCCAACAATTAGGGTACTAATTTTACTGACCACGGAAGGATGGAAGGCTGAGTCAACCTTGAGCCTGGTGAGATTTGAAGTGCCAAATTGCAGGCAGACAGCAGTTAACAAAAGTAGCCTGTAGTACTGCACTCTAACCACTGTGCCACCACGATTCTTGTATACAGCACTACAGAGCAAACAAGAGTACAGTCACCATGTGCTTTACTGCTCAACTGTTTAAACTGTAACAAGAAACTCTGCTTAGAACAAAAAAGCCTGATCCAAAACCTATAAACACTGCCATCTACTGGCCGAATACTACCATAGAAATACATTCCAACAGTAGGCCTGAATCGCATCAAATGTAAATGTGATTAGATGACTTGACTTGTTTATTGAGGTTGCACAATCCCTCATTAATTGCTTTAAACCTTTTTCGTGGAAAGTATTCTAAGTGTATTCTCTGCTTTTGGGATTCTACAGGACGGTTCATAACTTTAAGGGAGCGCATTTCCCTCGCTTCGAAACTCATTAAGGCGTTCAAGTCATTTGTTCATCCCATCCATCAACTGTGGAAAGGCTCTTTCTGAACTCCAGACACAATTCTCTCTGCAATACATTATGATATTGGAGGTGAAGTGTGAGTTCGCATCTCATTTCTGTGCCAGCATGAACACTGAATCTATATTATGAATAATGATCCGAAGTGCATAAATCTAAGTCCATGTGTGATGCCTGTTCAGGATTGATGCTCTGATACCCCATTCTCATCCTATTGTTTGTTTTGGGGCAGAGGTGGTATTCAGCAAGTTCTGACCAGTTCTGGAGAATCAGTAGCAGAAATTTTGAGTAGTTCGAAGAACCGGTAAATACCACCTCTGACTGGCCCCGCCTGCATTTATTCTCTGCCTCCTGAGTCCCAGCTGATCAGTAGGAAATTGGGATTTTGCAGTATCCTTCCCCTGGAGTGGGGAGGGAATGGATATGTTACTATCCTTCCTCTGGAGTGGGGAGGGAGTTGAGATTTTACATTATCCTTCCCCTGGAGTGGGGAGGGAATGGAGATGTTACAGTATCCTTCCCCTGCATTGGATATGTTACAATATCCTTCCTCTGGAGTGGGGAGGGAATGGATATGTTACAATATCCTTCCTCTGGAGTGGGGAGGGAGTTGAGATTTTACATTATCCTTCCCCTGGAGTGGGGAGGGAATGGAGATGTTACAGTATCCTTCCCCTGCATTGGATATGTTACAATATCCTTCCTCTGGAGTGGGGAGGGAATGGAGATGTTACAGTATCCTTCCCCTGCAGTGGGGAGGGAATGGAGATGTTACAGTATCCTTCCCCTGCAGTGGGGAGGGAATGGAGATGTTACAGTATCCTTCCCCTGCATTGGGGAGGGAATGGAGATGTTACAGTATCCTTCCCCTGCAGTGGGGAGGGAATGGAGATGTTACAGTATCCTTCCCCTGCAGTGGGGAGGGAATGGAGATGTTACAATATCCTTCCCCTGCCTTGCCCACCAAGCCACACCCATCAAGCTATGCCACACCCACCAAGCCACGCTCACAGAACAGGTAGTAAAAATTTTTGAACCCCACCACTGTTCTGGGGAGAATGTCAGGGTTCCAAATAGCATCCAAAATTAAATCAGAGTCTCAGACAAAGCATTCCTCAAAGTTCCAATTTATTAAGAGAGCCATGTTGGCACATCTGGGTAAACCCGAATCTAAAAGCTTCCCCACCCAGTTGAAAGTTCAAGATCTTGCCCCCACACCCACAAGTCCATCACATGGTCCAATCTTCCACTGCCATGCTGGCAGTTCTACCCATCCAGTTCCGGTCAGGTGCAGAGGTGCAAAGACAAAGGATGACCTTGGCTTTCTAGAAAGAATTTTGGTATGGCTACATATCATCTAACTCCGTACAATCCCCCCTCCCATTTCCCCACAATAGAAAATGCATAGTAGAATTATAGAAAGTGTGGCAGGCCAAACATCCGAAAGAAAATATGGCTGCAGGCCTAATAGACATCTTCTGAGAAAAAGTTGAAAAGTTCCATATTGCAACATTTTTTTACATGAGCTGTGTGGACAAGGAATTCTCCTACAGACCTACCTCTTTAGATCTTTTCCCTCTCTCCTGGACTCAGGTCATGAGAGGTTCTTGGTGCTCTCTGAGCTTGGTTGTTTTCTCCCAGATGTTTTATTACCCAAACTAGGAAACATCAACAATGTACTGATGTTATTAGGGTACTTGGTGCTTTCTAAACTTGGTCGTTTTCATGTAGATATTTCATTACCTAAAACTAGGTAACTTCATCATCTAGCACTGATGCTGTTCCCTGATTTGGGTAAGGAAATATCTTAAAGGAAAAGAAAACCAATCTCATAGAGTACCAAGGACCTTCCCCCATTTCTACCCTGAACTACAAACATTCTCCTTTATTAGTCCAGTCGTGACTGTGCCTCCATCCTGCTGAACAGATCTGAAGGACAGCTCTGCTACATCCATATATCGTCTTTTTTCCACCTTACCAGGAAATAAATCGAGCAATAAAACAACAAGGATGGGTGGATGGAAGGTTGGTGATGCAACCAGTTTGAGATCGCCTACACTGGCTACCTAGAACAAGCACTGCTCAACTTTTTAGCACTGATGGTGGGGAGGATTATGGGATGGGCGAGCAAGTGCAATGTTGAGGATCTGCAACTACACGAAAGCATTAGCCTGCACTTCCAAACTATGCAAGACTTGAGGGTTGAAAAGATCTATATCTATGCAGCAGGGGTGGGATTCAAAAATGTTAGCAACCAGTTCTCTGCCCGGCTTCTGATGATGGGCATAGCTTACGTGGCCTCCTGCACCACGGCAGGGGAGGGGATTTCCTCAAGCCTCCTTTTGCAAAAAAAAAAAAAAAAAAGCAAGAAATATATTAGAAAAAACAATAGATGATCTCATCTTTTTTCACTTCTGTTCTTTCTCTTAATGCCTTCTACTATGTTCAGGACAAACAGAAGTTAAGAAGAGGAGCTTTTTAAAAAAATATTTTGAAAGGGAGGATAGCTTTTCATCAACAAGCTTTGGTGCAGACAGAATTCTTACTTTATGTAATTGGTTCTTATAAGTTTATTTGATTTTAGTGTTTGAACGTTTAACTTGGCAAAACTTCATTTGCTTCCGAAACAATAAGAGCCATCACAGGGCATTTATTAAGGTGATGTATCTAATAGCAGAGAGACCCAGGAGGTTCAAGCACACTTAATATTGTTTTGATTTTGCAAAAATATGAAGCAATATATATCATGCCTCTTTTGTTCAATAACAAATAGCAAATATTGTGTTTGTTCAGTGGGAACCCCTCACTGCTATAGCAAATGTAACTTTTCAGCAAAGTAGATCTGTAACAAACATTGTTACTTTCCATTGCCAGGAAAATATGTCATCGTTATTCCTATTATTTTTCTGTAGTTTACGTGTTCTGACCACTCTGCTTGCATTTTTATTTTCTCTTCATCTGCTGGCTTTACCTTTGCATTGTTCATGCTGTTTTGAATTTTTTTACCTTGGGTTTTATTCCACATTTTAAATGTTTGTTTTATCCTGCATTTTAAATATTGGGAATGTGTATATTGTCAGCTGCCAAGAAAGAAAGAAAGAAAGAAAGAAAGAAAGAAAGAAAGAAAGAAAGAAAGAAAGAAAGAAAGAAAGAAAGAAAGAAGGAAGGAAGGAAGGAAGGAAGGAAGGAAAGAAAGAAAGAAAGAAAGAAAGAAAGAAGAATAGAAGCAAGCAAGCATGGTGAAGACAGGAAGGGAATGGGGGAAAGAAATAAAGAGGAGAATAGAAGGAAGGAAGGAAGCAAGGAAACAAGCAGGATGAAGACAGGAAGGGAATAGGAGGAAAGAAAGAGGAGAATAGAAGGAAGGAAGGAATTACTTTTAGTGAACTCTGTTGTGGTTATAGGGATATAATTGAGGCTGAATCATGAAGCTTCTTAAATAGTATTAAATATGGTGCATTGACAGCTGAAAGTAGTATCTTTGGATTATTCTGGATTCCAACATAAAGCTTATCATGCAAAGTTTATGTGTAGGATAAGATTCCTCTCTTGTGACCCTTTTTCTGAGAATTCTGGTAAGCAAATTTTCCTGGGATAGGAGCTACAATTCAGAGGCTATTTGCCAGTTTGATCCAAAGCAGAAAACTGGATGTACAGTACATGTATATGTATTCCTAAAGAAATCAATCCTTCTTTGGAAGGACAGACCCTGAAGCTGAAGCTCCAATAATTTGGCCACCAAATGAGAAGAAGAAGATTCCTTGGAGAAGACCCTGATGTTGGGAGAGATGTAATAAGAAAGGAGAAAGGGATGGCAGAGAATGAGATGGTTAGTATGAGAAGATAGCAAAATCTTCAGAAATACAAACTGTTGTCTCCTACAACAACCACTCCCCATTCCTTCTATTTATTCTCCAGCCAGGGAGGGGCCATTCAGCATCCACATGTGCTTTGCTTCCTGAGTCGACTCCTCCTCTTCCGTTGTTCATCTCTCCTAACAGCTCTGCCCATATGTGCATCTGGAACAGGCCTCAGCTGTTCTTCCTCCTCAATCATCTCTATCTCCAAAGGCAGCAGTCTCCAGTGGCTGGGGAATGTTGGATGCCCCTGGCTCTATCTCTGTTAGATCTGGGCAACGAGAGACAGACTGCGGACACGAAGTGACTTAACAGCTCTTTATTAGTAATAATAGTGATCCAGCTTACTCTGAGGTCGGAGGGTTCCCCTTTTATAGGGAGTGGGCACGCCCCTCGACCAATCAGAGGAATACCTGTTTCCCGCTGTAGGAGCGGACCAGAGGGAAGACTTATCCCGATATATGTTAATATCTAACAATCTCTGAGTCTGATGCAGAGCATCCATCAGAGCCTTCCACAGACTCCAGAGCTGGCCCAAGTTCCTCCCCAACCTCCTCATCACCTGAGTCTGCCCGCAGCTCTGCTGGCAGCTGGTGGGCCACAACACAGAGACAAATCTGAACAAGGTTCTTAAGAATGAAAAAAAAACCCATACTCTTTATGTTTATAACTTTGCTTTAGCAAGGGAAATTCAAAAGCAAAACTGAGAGGGGGGGGACTTTACAGAGATGCCTGTTCTAATTTAAATACATAAAATCAAAGAGTATCTTTAATTCCTTTTGAAAAGACAATTTGGCATCCTGAATGTGAAAAGCTATGCCACAAATGATACCTTTTGTAGTGAGTGAGTGGGTTTTTGAAACATGTTGTTATTAGTTGTGAAGTCATCTCCGACCCATCACGACCCCATGGACAAAGTTCCTCCAGGCCTTCCTGTCCTCTACCATCCTCTGGGGTCCATTTAAGCTCAGGCTGACTGCTTCGGGAACTCCATCCAGCCACCTCCTTCTCTGTCGTCCCCTTCTTCTCTTGCCCTCAATGTTTCCCAGCATTAGGCTCTTCTCCAGTGAGTCCTTCCTTCTCATTAGGTGGCCAAAGTATTTGAGTTTCATCTTCAGGATCTGGTCTTCTAAGGAGCAGTCAGGGTTGATCTCCTCTAGGACTGACTAGTTGGATTGTCTTGCAGTCCAAGGGACTCGCAGGAGTTCTCTCCAGCACCATAGTTCAAAGGCCTCCATTCTTTGACACTCAGCCTTCCTTATGGTACATCCTTCACAGCCATACATTGCAGCTGGGAAAACCATAGCCTTGGCTATACATACTTTTGTTGGCAGGGTGCTGTCTCTGCATTTTAGGATGCTGTCTAGATTTGCCATAGCTTTCCTCCCCAGGAGCAAACGTCTTTTAATTTCTTGGCTGCAGTCCCGATCTGCGATGATCTTGGAGCCCAGGAAAATAAAATTTGTCACTATCTCCATTTCTTCCCCATCTAGTTGCCATGAATTGAGAAGGCCACATGCCATGATCTTAGTTTTCTTAATGTCGAAACATAAATAAATCTAAAGCACAGCTTTCTGCAATGAAGGACTGCCATTTATAATAAAGGACGTGTGGCCACTGGAAGTGACCCATGGGCCAAGTTATTCATCTGTAATAATCCTGAAGGAGTCAAGTGGGACATGGAATTGCCATATGTGGTTATTAAACATGAGTTTTCATTTTCACTTTTCAGCTGCTGAATTGGCTGTTTTGTAGCTCTGGCAATCTCTGATTGTGGCATGCATCTCTTGAGGCTCCTTCCTGGGATGCAAACCACGTACAAGCACCTCTGTATAAACTTAATAAATTAAAAAAATGGCTTATCAATATTCAGTAGGGCCACCTTATTTGCCCTGGTTCCTTTTCTCCCCCCCCCCTCTCCCACATTTGCAAGTTGAAATTGGCACCGGCCAAAATAAATGGAATTAAAATTGTATGCCCTCCTTTTTAAAAAGTGAAATCAAATCAGCCAACTACTAATGTCATCCTAAAACATCTTCCTATAACTCGGTGGATATAATATATAGTGGCAGATGTAATACAAGCAAATGCTCCTTTTCATTACAATACTGGAGATCTGGCATCTTATCAAAGATCTGATTTAATATTTCACTATTTCATCCTGAAGCGGTGAGGATTTGCAGATTGGGCAGTCCCTTTCACAAACACACACACACACACATACAAACATACATGTTGCCAAATAGAAGGGGGCTTTTTCTCAGAAATTAAACTTAAAGCATGTCAGCAACTTTATTGTTTTAGCAGAGTTTGCAGAAAAAAGTCAAATCCAGAAAGCACACACTGATAACTGATCAACTTCTTTATATGCATAACAACACATAAATAAATGCACAATACCAACAGCAGATTCTTCCAACGTGGTAGAGAGGAGAGATTGGTTTCCAGTTTCAATTCAGAGAACAGACTAGATTAGTTCTCTTGCACAGACTCAGAGCTCCATAGGTAAGCCACGCCCAGGCTCCAAGCCATCTGGCATGGCTCTCAGTCACCAAATAGTTCCAATTGGCTGACCCAGTTGCCGTGCCTAAACATTGGCTGACCTTGTTACCATGTCCTATTCCAGCCAGACTTCAATGGCTGACATATTGCTATGTTCTATTCCAGTTCATGAATATTCTGACATGTTTCTCCCGTCAAGGAAAAACGAAGAAAGTCCAGTTGCCTCTTGAAAAAAAAAAAGCACTTTGGGTCAACCATGATCTGGGTAATGGAGAATTTCCATTTGTTTTTCTTTTTTGTATTCAGATGTATATGTACTGTTTGTATTATTTGTGTTTAAAAATAATAATAAAAAAGGACAAGCAACCTCATCAAAATTGATTCATCAGTGACTAAAGTATCGTTGTAACTTTGTTGACTCCCAAAATAATCGCTTGGCCTTATTTTCGGGGAGGTCTTATTATTTTTGAGGTGCAGGAGGACCCTTAACCTCGACTTGTGGCCCGCGGTTCAGCTGATCCAGAGAGGGCCAGAAGTTCTGTCTCTGTTTCTGGCACACTCTTACCAGCCTTAGCGTTGTTGTGCCTGCCGCTCTTTATGCAGCCGCTACTTAAAGAAGGTGTGTGGTAGCTAGGGTTTGCGGGAGCAGCCTTCGCAAGGCCATTCCGCGTGGGTGGCATGTGCATGTGGGGCACGTGGGCCATGTCCCCTCCCTACCCCCCCAGGAAATGGCAGAGACTGGCTGCACATGTAGTTAAATATTTTAGGGGAGGGTTTATTTTAGCACATGCGCTCAAAAGCCCGATTGGGCTTATTATCAGGGGGAGGTCTTATTTTCGGGAAAACAGGGTTGTTAGCTTTTTCAGGCAGATTATTAACAAAGGATAACGAAAATATGCACCTGTTTGTATTTCACAAATTTTCCTAATCTACAAAAGTTTCTCAAAGATGCAGGATGAGGGTTTTTTTTTTTAAATGTAACATGTCTGGCTTCATTCTTTTAAAAAAAGAACATACATTTATCTAGTTTCTCCTTCTCTAACTATTTTGGGGTGGGTGGGAGGAATAGAATAGAATAACAGAGTTGGAAGGGACTTCCAGTCCAACCCCCTGCTTAGGCAGTCAACCCTACACTATTTCAGACAAATGACTATCCAACATCTTCTTTAAAACTTCCAGTGTTGGAGCATTCACAACTTTTGGAGGCAAATTGTTCCACTGATTAATTGTTCTCACGGTTAGGAAATTTCTCCTTAGTTCTAAGTTGCTTCACTTCTTGCTTAGTTTCCACCCATTGCTTCTTGTCCTGCCCTCAGGTGCTTTGGAGAATAGCTTGACTTCCTCTTTTTTGTGGCAGCTCCTGAGATATTGGAACACTGCTATCATGTCTTCCCTGGTCCTTCTTTTCATTAAACTAGATATACCCAATTCCAGAAAGCATTCTTTATTTATTTTAGTATCCAGTCCCCTAATCATCTTGGTTGCTCTTCTCTGCACTCTTTCTAGAGTCTCCACATCTTTTTACATTGTGGCAACCAAAACTGAATGCAGTATTCCAAGTGTGGCCTTACCAAGGCATTATAAAGTGCTATTAACACTTCACATGATCTTGATTCTATCCCTCTATTTATGCAGCCTAAAACTGGGTTGGCTTTTTTGGCAGCTGCCAAAAAAGAGGAGTTAATATAATTACTCTTAAAACGTATGCTTCAAAAGTAACTTTTCCTGAAATTTGTAGTTGTCTTCTGCAAAGACCGATTGCCTTGTGCTGAGATTGGACTATGTACGAGAGAGGCAAACAAACTGTTCATTGCACAATTGTGTTTTGGCTGGGTTGTGCCAACTGGTTTCCATAGAAATCCATAGCAGATTCCTCTCTCAACTCTACATGTGCACACACATATTTCAAGAGCTGGATTTCCCTGGAGCATATAATGATGATTCATTTATTTGCAAGGGAGCATCTGGTACCTTAACAAAGTTCTATGAACGATAAACAGGTTTCTGCATTGAAGATTGTTAAGTCCTCGAGGCTCCGACACCATTGACTATCATTGCTGGCCCCTGATTGGTTGAGACGCGAGCAGCCAGCTGGCGGAAGAATGCAGCCATTCTATTGGTTCAGCATCTGACAGCTCTGATATAAAAAGGGCTGTCAGCTGTCAAATGCTGCTGTTTGCCAATTTGCATTACATTTTGCCGTATTATACTGTTAATAAAGGTTGTGTTAGCTTCAACCTGCCTTGCCTCGGTTCCTGTCTGCCTCGTTCTCCCTACAGAACAAAGATTATGACCAATTATTGTGAATAAATGAGTGTATAAAAGTTGCACTGCTTTTTTTACTTACTTTACTTTTTTTACTGCTCCCTCCCACCACCCGTCCGCACATCATCAAGATGAAGAGCGAGAGGAGGAATTCTGGGAGTTGAAGTCCATAAATCTTAAAGCTATCAAGTTTGAACACCCCTGGGGGTTTTTTCTAAAGGGTTAGGGGTGCAAGGGTTTTGTAACTTGACAGCTTTAAGACTTGCGTGCTTCAAATGCCTGAGTTTCTGAGCCAACATTTTGGTTGCTAAGCAAGAGTGTTGTTAACTGAGTTCCACCACATTTTACAAGTTGGCCACGCCCACCCAGTCACATGGCTGGCAAGCCACTCCCACCCGGTCACATGGCCGGCAAGCCACTCCCACAAAGCAGGCCACACCTACAGAAGACGTTCTAAAAAATGTTGAAACCCACCACTGGCTGGATCCTGCCCCCAGGTCTTGAGTTTGACACCCCTGCATTAGAGCTTTTTTTCACTTTTTTTAAAAAAAATCTTTTTTAAAAAAATCACTTTTTTTACTTTTTTTAAAAAAATCTTGATTGCAGTTTTAGGAACTTCATATTTGTCTTAAGTTTTATTTTATTGACCTATCAGCACCAGTAATTGAAACACGCCAATGATATTAATTAATGATTCATATTATGTAGATAACTTTAGAAAATGAGCTTGAATGCCCTGTTACTCTTAATAAGGAGCTGAGTTAGGGATAGAAATTTAAATGGTTGGATCGGTATGTTCCCCATCATCCACATCCCTCCAGATGTGGTAAATCCCTGGATGGGTTGATGTTCTACATGTGAAAGACAATAAGTCCTCCAAGTTTCCATAAAACTTTGATTGTTGATTCATCTTTTAGTCGTCTTTTAAAAGATGAAATATATTTCATTGTTTATTCATCTTTTTTTAAAAAAAAATGAAATAATGCAGGATAGCATGCAGAATAACAGAGTTGAAAAGAACCATATACCATTTCATACAGATTGGTTGTCCAATCTCTTTTTAAAAACCTCCAGTGATCCACAACTTCTGAAGGCAAGCTGTTCCACTGATTAATTGTTCTCACTGTCAGGAAATTTCTCCTTAATTCTCTTTTGGGTGTTTCTTTGACAAGCTCCCATTCATTACTTCTTGTCTGTCCTGCCTTCAGGTGCTTTGGTGAATAGCTCGACCCCTTGTTCTTTGAGCCAGTCCCTCAAATCTAGGAAGACTGCTATAACGTTCCCCCAATCCTTCTCTTTGTTAGACTAGACATACCCATTTTCCACAACTGTTCATCATACATTTCAGCCTCCAGTCCACTAATCATCTTTGTTGCTCTTCTCTGCACTCTTTCTAGAGTCTCGACCAGAGGTGGTATTCGGTTTGGACCAGTTCACCCGAACCAGTAGCAGAAATCACGGGTGCAGACCTTGCTGCACCATTGAGTTACTTCAATAAGAGGCACAAAGTGAACTAGTTTACCAAAACAGTCGTTCAAAGTATCATTTTACATGTGGTGGGTGGATCTTCTAATCCTCTCATAAGTTGGATGTATACTCAAAGTTTAGTCCTGCTGATGACCCTGGTCAAAAGATTTTGAAAAAATCTAAAATGTTTTTGGGTAAAAGTCATCATATCCTCAAACTTTGGCAATCTCTCTCCCCACCCCCCACCCCCGATTTATGGCATGAGAGTGTGTAAGGAAATAATTCATTTTTGTTGTTGGCTAACTAAAGTACATCTTTCTTGGGTTTCGTATTTTAAAAACTGGGACATAGCATATGCTGAATAATGAATAGCAAACAGTATTGAAGAAACCTTTTGTTAAATATCATTTTATTCACATATTATCATATTAATACAGTAATTCTTAATGGATTACCTGTGACCATAGAAAAAGATTCTGGAATCAAAAGCTTGAGTATGGATGTTTAAAATTGCAAATCTGTCCTTTAAGATTATACAGTAAGTGTGCTTTGTATTCTCCCACATGTCCTGTTTTTCTTTAGCTCTTGTGCTGTTTTGTTTGTGTTCATTATTGTGCTTTTTAATTTGTTCGGGGTTGCATTCTTTAAATAAAATCAGAATGAAAACAAAAAGATCACGTGTACATTTCGAAATACAAAATATGCCAACTGGGAGATAAGAATATATAGAGAGAGGACAAAACCAAAAATAGAAATCAATAATCATCCTAAAAATAGCTGAAACAGAAGCAGCAAATTATGGCATGATTTGCATTTAGGATGAATTGCAAGTGTGTATTGTACATATTCCCAGTTTTCATCAATCAGCATTTCTTATATAGGGAGAATGCTGTGTGGTTTCTCACCCTAATTATGGATATATTATTTTAATTTTTTCTGCAGCTCTTCTTCTGCTACCTCTTCTGCTTTTGTTGCCTGTGCTTTTAAAATTAGGGAGTGCCCAGTGTGAAAAAAAAATACGAGACTGAATACTGAGATAGGAAATGCACACGGAATGTTTGTTTTTAATATCCTCTGGAGACTTTGGACATTTACCTGCATTTCTTAGAAACCGGTTCAAGCATGTTTTTTTTTTCCCAGCAGAACTCTCCTCTCATTAAATGTCATTGGGCCTTGATCCTCTCAAAATGCTGTATCACACCTCATGCTGTCAGTTCTACCTAGTTGCCTAGCAATTATCAAAACCTAGCTAAACCAGAAAGTAAAACCTGAAGGCTGGCTGAGGAAAGAAAAAGAGAAAAAAAACCCTCCACTAAATCTGGTTTCCTGGGTCTCACTTGAAGGAGAGGCTTAAATCTATTCTTATTGGGAATCAAAATGTTCAATATGGTGATCCCCCCCCCCAATTCTCTCATTAATCTCTGTCTGTGGGAGGGTATTTTCATTCACCTGGAAGCTGGTCTAAGATATATGAAGAGACCTAAGAGCTGCATCACAAGCCTTGAGATCAGCTACAGATCTCTCAAGTCAATGACCTTTTGTGCCTGTGTAAAAAATGCAACACTAAATAAACTTTGTGCTTCCATCTTTCTTTTTCTTCCTTCTCTCCTTCCCTCCTTCCTTCCTCCCTTCCCTTCTGCCTCCCTTCCTTCTTCCTCCCTTCCCTTCTGCCTCCCTCCCTTCCTTCTCTCCCTTCCTCCTTCCTTCCACCCTCCCTCCTTTCCCTTCCCTCCCTCCTGCCTTCCTCTCCTCCCATCTTCCTTTCTTCTCTCCTTCCCACCTTCCTTCCTCCCTCTCTCCCTCCCTCCCTCCCTTCCTTCTTTATATGCCCCCCATCTCACTGTTGCTGAGCAACATCATAAAAATCATTAGTAGATTATTAAAACCTTAAAAAGAACAGCATTTAAAGTGAACAAAAACTGGGCAAAAGTTGGAACCGATAGATGGGCAGGAGGAACCTCTGGGTAAAGATCATCCCATTTCTGTTTACCTCAGGAACTTCTGATCAGCATATAAATCAACCTGTTATACCAAGACATTGTAAGAAGATCTTTAAGGCACTCAGCATTCAAAGCAAAGTAAAAATGGAACTGCGTATTTCAGGGTTCCAAGTAAGACCCCCCAATGAAAGAAGACCCTGAGGCTTGAGTTTCCTCAAGGTTCCATTTTATTAGAGATGTCATATTGGCACATCTGGGAAAACCTGAATCTGAAAGCTTCCAGGTTTTCCCCAAACGAAAGTTCAAGCCCCTGCCCAGCACCCACATGCCCATCAAATGATCCAATCAGTCACCATCCAAAACTGGAGATGCCTCCCAGTCACACATTCACAGCTGCAGGGCAAAGTGTCCTTGACCCTCTGAGAAAGGAGTATTATTTTGACTATATATCTCCCATACTCCATATAACCCCCCCTCCCATTTTCTCACTGTAAAAAATGTGGCAGGCCTGAAGGCCCAATGTAAGATGGCTTCCAGGCCTGGCAGCGTATTTTGTTTTTCTCTCTACTGATGTTAAAGCATCAATTGTTTGAGCTCTTTCCACCAGCCGGGCATCTGCAGCCATCAATCAATAACAATACTTGCTGACTGGGGACTAACAAATGTTCACAAATTATCTTAAAGTAATCATTTTTAATTCATTGTTCCATCCTTGCAGGGCATGGTGATTTTTTAGCACTTTAAGATTCTTCTCACTGCTTCACCCATTTTCCACTATTTGATTGTTTCCTTTTTAAGTTATGATTTTGTACTGTTACCTCAGAAAAGCTTAAGGAGATACTATTTTGTTGATCTTGGAGACACATAGATAAGGTGAGTGTAATTACCTATTCCATCTGATTAAGATGCTAATATGCCTACTTATTGGAAATATAATCAATCAGTTCTTCTGTGTTAAGTGACCTAACTCCAGTGCTCAAATTTTTAGTCCAGTGTCTTCTCTTGACTGCAGAATGTTTTCATTGTATAACTGCAACTTCTCAATTACTTGGCCACTGCCAAAAGACATTGAACATAGAATAATAGTTGGAAGGGACCTTGGAGGTCTTCTAGTCCAACTTTCAGGGGAGACCCTTCCAGACAAATGGTTGTCCAATTTGAAAGCTTTCTGTGATGGACCACACACAACCTCTGAAGGTAAGTTATTCCATTGCTTCTTCCCATTAGGAAATTTCTTCTTAGTTCTAGGTTGCTTCTCTTCTTGGTTAGTTTCCATCCATTGTTTCTTGTCTTGCCTTTTGGTGCTTTGGAAAATAGTTTGACCCCCCTCATCTTTGTTGGAGTCCCTCAAATATTAGAAGACAGCTTTCATGTCTCCCCTAGACCTTCATTTCATTAGACTAGACATACCCAATTCCAGTAACCATTTGCTTATAATAGTTTTGCTTATAATTAACACTAGCTGATAACCCAGCATTGCCTGGGTATTTATTTATAGAGGGAAAACGTCCGGACCAAATGCAACATTTCTAATGTTGGGTTCTCCCCCTTAACAGAGGGAGGGAGCCCACTTGTGGAGTACTGTGAGGCCATTACCGTAGCAAATCATCTGCGCTGTACAGTAGAAGCCATTTTACGGCAGTACAGTACAGTACAGTTTTACGGCTCTAGAGAGCAAGTCATCTGTGTACCAAATTTGGTTACAATTGCTTGAGGTGTTCCAGAGTTATGGTGGAACACACACACACACACACACACATACACACAAACACACAGACAGACAGATAGATATAGGAATAGAGATAGAGATAGAGATAGACAGACAGACAGACAGACAGACAGACAGACAGACAGACAGACAGACAGACGATGATAGATAGATAGATAGATAGATAGATAGATGATAGATGAAAGATGATAGATGATAGATGATAGATAGATAGATAGATAGATAGATAGATAGATAGATAGATAGATAGATGATAGGTAGGTAGGTAGGTAGGTAGGTAGGTAGGTAGGTAGGTAGATATAGATCTTCTTATAATCCTCTCACCTTACTACTGGTTCACATTATGAAGAGTCTGTTACATCTGACCAAGATACGTTTTAGTAGCAATAACTACCAAGAGTCCAACATAGTGGTTTTTGATCTAGGAATGGATTTTCTGAAAATGCAGACTTTGGGCCAATGGTGAAATATTGGACTTCCTGCAAATTTGAAACAGCATTGTCTGTACCAGAGGAAATGGCAAACTGGATGACCTCCTGTTGCTTTCTGATCATATTCACTATTAGCAAAAGAGAGTAAGGATCAATATTGCAGATTTTTAGGCTCTTCTGTTCTTCCTCAGAAAATACATTAAAAAGGAAGGAAAGAATTGTGTCTCCAGGAACTGTTGAAGTCTCTTGGAATGGATGCTTTTTAAGTTGGCTTGTCTGATCCAGCATATCACCAGATGCAATTATAGGACGCTCAGTGTGCTTCTGTAGACATTTATTACATATTGTCCAGCCTCAATATGTCTTTCAGAGGCAGCTGAATATTTTGAAATCTTTGCCTGTTGCCACCAGAAACACGCACTCCTTTCCCCATTTTGATCAAAACTTATCTTCTGCCGGTTGATGTTCATTCCTCTATTATTCAGATGAATGTATCATTCACTGTTGTTATTGGTAGTGCTATCATAACCACCACCAATTATGTACATTTTACATGATTTCCATGCATCCCACACCCAAAGAATATACAGTGAATAATATGCTACCCGAAGTCATTTAACATGGAATTTGAACTAAAATCCTATTGAAAAATCATTGGAAGGGTATGCCATTTTAGATCAATGAAAGAAGCAGTGAATAGTTTCAGCACAATTTATATTTTGCCATCATGCCAAATGATGCCCTTAAAGAAATTATTAATCATTTCTTAGTATATTAGTGGGAACTGGCATATTCAGCAGAGAGGGGAAGAGAGAGAGCGAGGGGGTCAGGCGGGAGGGAGCGTTCTGGTACTTTCCCACTGGATGAACGGGTTCTAAAATGTACGCTCAATTTCACGAACTGGTTCTGGTGTACCAGTGCGAACCGGGGGGAACCCACCCTTGCCTTACTATCAAAAGACCATGCTATTGATTTGCGACTCAGTTGCCAGCAAAATGTCCAACCTGAACAAAAGCACTGGTTGGTGCGCCACATGGACCTCTGAAAAGAAGAAGGATGAATGAAGTCCTCTTAGTTTGCCACTGGGCTATTCTATGGTAGAAGAAGCTAGGATTCAAGGATAAGGAGTTGATTTATCTCAGTTTGCAGGAATTCCATCTTGGTGGCCAAAAGTTCTATCCAGAAGTCTACCAACACTACCTCCATAACGGGCTGCTAAAATTCAGCACCCATAACAACATGGGAATACTGTTCACATGCCACCCTTGTTCTTTCTTAAGGTGTTGTTACACATGGCCTTGGTACTATTAGGTCCTGGGTATTTCAAGATCCATGCTGACAGTTCCTTCAGGGGCAAAATTCTAATTTGGGCCCCAAATTCTAATTCATGCAGTTGGACACATGTGAGGGATGCTAGCGATGTGAAGCTCATTGAAGCTTTCGTGATGCCTTTTTCACTCCCCGCTCAATTTTATACAAACAGCCAAGAAGACCTTCTGCAAGGATGGAGAACCAATTTAGATGGTCCAATCCAGTTGCTTCTGGATCTGTCTGATTTCTTGAATATATTGAAGAAATTCCCCATTTCAATTTTTAGGACTACTATGGGTGTTCTGGATGATTGATATCATATGGGAAACGCATAAGTGATTGACACGATCTTCCCAACAGTTTTCTTTCCACTTATAGGAACTTTCTGATTTACCAAAAGCATTGAAGCAGATGGAACGACAGCCTGAGCACAAAAGGAGGAAAACAGGGTGAATCAAGTCAAGCTCTGTAAGACATTTTCAGAGAATAAATCACATTCTTGTTCATTGCTGTTGTTGTGAAAATGGCATCAATTAGGTCAGCCTTTTCTTGAACCCGGATGTTAGTGTCCAGTTTCTCTTGGGTTGGAGTACACTTCTCCTAGAACTTCTTCACCTCTGTGTTAAAGCTATCAGCAGTAGCAGTACAATGTACCATATTTTTCAGAGTATAAGACGTACCCCCCCACACACTAAAAAGTGGGCGAAAATTTCAGTGCATCTTATAGACCAAATACGGGGCCATTTTTGGGATCCCGAACCCTCCATATGTTGCGTTTTCTCCCTGCCCGGCCCCTAGAAGCATTCTGCAGTGCTCCACACATCCTGTTTTTGCCAAAAACAGGCTCGTTTTTGGTCTCCCAAATCTTCTGTGTGTCACATTTTTGCCCTCCCCAGCCCCCAGAAGCACTCTGCAGGCCAAAAGCAGGCACATTTTCAGCAAAAATGGGCACATTTTCAGCAAAAATGGGCACGTTTTTGGCAAAAAACGGGATGTGCAGAGCAATGCAGAGTGCTTCTGGGGGCTGGGGAGGGCAAAAACATGATGCACAGAGGCCAAAAATATATTTTCTCTTATTTTCCTCCTGTAGAGCTAGGTTTTTAGTCCAGAGCATATTATAGTCTGAAAAATACAGGTAATTTGGATGCTTCCAGTAAGTAACGAATGGGGCTGTATCTGTTTGAATTGTCCTGAAAGAAAGAGATGATAGAACATCTCCACTATCGATTTGGGAACCAGTGAGGAAGTTCTTCTCTAGATATATTTTCTCTGTTTTCTTTTTACTTTGTTTATTTTGATTCTATTCCTTTACTTTTGCTTTGTTTAAAAAGAGCAAGAAATACCTTTTTAAAGCATGAAATTCCACCCCGAATCTCGTTCCAGCATCTGTTTTTGTATTTTGGCTGAAAAGAATTTGGCCTCCAAGTCTCCCATTTTTCTGACATCTGGCATCATGATTTTTTCCTCTTGTCCACCACTTATCCTTCCCTTCCCCTTCTTTTCCACCCTTTCCTTCTCCTTCTCCTTCTCCTCCTCTTCCTTCTCTTTCTCTTCCTCCTCCTTCTCTTGTCCACCACTTCTACTCCTCCTTCCCTTCCCCTTCTTGTCCACCATTTCCTTTTTCTCCTCCATCTACTTCTCTTCCTTCTCTTTCTCCTCCTCCTCTTGTCCACCACTTCTCCTTCCCTTCCCCTTCTTGTCCATCATTTTCTTCTTCTCCACCTACTCCTTCTCTTTCCCTTTCTTGGTCACCATTTCTCTTCCTCCTCCTCCTCCTCCTGCTCCTTCTCCTCTTTCCCCTTCCCCTTCTACTACCAACACACCCTTTAAGATGCTCCTGAAAACTATATTCTTTATATAAATAAACTATTTAGCAAAGGGCAGGGGGAAACTTTCCCTTAAAACATGTTTCGGTCTTTCTTTCTCCTTCGTTTCTTTAGCAAAAACTAAATGAATGGAATATGAAGGCTATTATCTAGGCTCTTCGATGATTGCTTTTGAAAAAGGCATTTAGCGGAGAACGATGGAGGCAGATAGCAGAACCAGGCATTAAACCACACAATAGGGATGACAAAGGAAGTGTGATCAGCTTGTCAACAGAAGCTGATTCAGATACATGCAGGTAATAGAAACAGATAAAAAGCCATTCTTCTGTAAATGAAATCTCTATAAAATGTTAGGTTTAAAATGCCCCCTAGTGGATCCACTCATTTCTTGGTTTCTTGCTACAAACTACTTCTATACTAATGGTAAAAAACAACAACATAGTTGTATCATATTTGATCTGAAGGAGAGTTTATCTTTTTAATTGCAAGATCAGGGACTTGACTCCTCCTTCTCCACCACCAATATTCCTTCACCTCCACCAGTTCTCCTTCTCCTTCTCCTCCGTATCTATCTTCTCCTTCTCCTCTTCCTGCTCTTCCACCTCATGATTCAGTAAAGAATGATGCTAAACTGTATTTCTTTGCAAAAACCCAAGGATGGCTGATTTCATGCATTGTTATTTTTGTCAAACTATTCACTAAGGCTGCATTACTATTACTATCAATCTTCTCATCGTTCCTATCACCCATCTCCTCCCACTTATGACTGTATGACTGTAACTTTGTTGCTTGTATCCTTACGATTTATATTTATTGCTTCCTAGTATGATTTGATTGCTTCTTTGTACCCTATGACTATCATTAAGTGTTGTAACTTATGATTTGTGATGAATGTATCTTTTCTTTTATGTACACTGAGAGCATATGCACCAAAGACAAATTCCTTCTGTGTCCCAATCACACTTGGCCAATAAAGAATTCTATTCTATTCTATTCATTTTTTTGAGATAAGCAATAATATTAGTTTTAAGTCTTTTGATTAAACACTGTTTCTGAATTTGCCGCACCTTTCTAAATTGTCCATTTGCATTACATTTTTTTTAAATGCTGCACTTAGGCTTATTCATTAACTCCAGCAACCTATTACAGTTCTCAATTAATCATCTGATTTCAACAACTTAACCAAAGTAATTAATTGCCATTAAAACCGGGCTCAATCAGTGGCTTATTCCGATGCCACTTAAAAGCATCCTAAATAAATTGAATTACATTGAACTATTCCATTTTCATTACAAATGTATCGATGAGCCATATTTCAGCTGGTTTATTTTGCTAATGAAAGCAAACCCAATATTAATTGCTTGAAGTGTAAACACACCACAGAACTGATTTTATCATATTGTACTTTTGCAAAATTCCTTTACATTCTTAACCAGTTTTTCCGGCTATATTGTTTTCCTTCCCCCCTCCTTTCTCCTGCCTTAGTATTGACAGAAGATAGATTAATCTCTTCCTTCCTTGCCTCCTGAGAACCTGAATTCCAGATAAGAACCTGAGAATGGATGAAGAATGACCAAGGTCATGGGAAGGAGATCAAAGCATATTATTTCCCATGAATCTGTCTGCTCTCCCATGCCACTGAATTCCATAACACTAATTATTACTGTAAAGCTTTTGTCTTCTGATAGGTTATTCTGGCACAATGCAAGAACGAGAAAGTATATCCTACTTTCCTTACAATTTCCAGAAGCCCATTGGTCAACCAAGGGACACGGTGGCTCAGGGGCTAGGACGCTGAGGTTGTTGATCAGAAAGATCGGCAGTTCAGCAGTTCGAATCCCTAGCACCATATAACGGAGTGAGCTCCTGTTACTTGTCCCAGTTTCTGCCAACCTAGCAGTTCGAAAGCATGTAAAAATGCAAGTAAAAAAAATAGGAACCACTTTGGTGGGAAGGTAACAGCATTCCATGTGCCTTCGGCGTTTAGTCATGCTGGCCACATGACCACAGAGATGTCTTCAAACAGCGCTGGCTCGTTGGCTTTGAAACGGAAATGAGCACCCCCCCTAGAGTTGGGAATGACTACAACATATGTGCAAGGGGAACCTTTACCTTTATGGGTCAACCTGTTCTCTAAAGCACCTGAAGGCAGAACAGGAAGCAATGGATGGAAACGAATCAAGAGAACCAATCTAGAATTAAGGAGAAATTTCCTAATAGTGAGAGCAATTAACTGGTGGAACAGCTTTCCTTCAGAACTTGTGAGTGCTATATCCCTGGAAGTTTTAAAGAAGAGACTGGACAGCCATTGGTCCAGAATGATATAGGGTCTCCAGCCTGAGCAGGGGGTTGGACAAGAAGACCTCCAAGGTCCCTTCCAACTCTGTTCTTCTGTGGGATTAAATACTCATATTTATTACTGATTTTGGAATCAGTATCTTGAATATTCTTGCCTTAACTGATATCAATCCTTTGCTAAATCAGTCACTGACATTTCTCCCCGATGCTTTACATCAGGGGTGTCAAACTTGATTTCATTGAGGGACGCATCAAGGTTGTGTTTGACCTTGGATGATGGTGGGGGAGTGGGTGTGGCCAGGGTGGGTGTGACCAGGGTGGGCATGGCCAGCTTGACATCACTCATGTTGGGGATGCCTGCGGTGGCCAGAGCATTCTGCCAGAGAAAATGGGCTCCTGAGCTCCGTTTTCGGCTGTGATTACCTCCTGCAACCCTCTGCCAGTGAAAATGGAGCTCAGGAGGGCTGTGTGCCTTGATTTTGACACCCCTGCTTTACATGCTAAAAACGAGGGCTAAATATAGGACAGATAATGTGGGCTTCACAGTTCTGACATTCCTTGAGCATCTCGTTATTTCCTTTCCCTCACCCAAATTAAAGTGCCAGATCCTTTAAAGATCAGGGACACGTTCTTTTTGCTTCAGTTTTTCATATAATTTTTTAAATGCTAAGCCAAAAGGTGCAGGTGCAGGGCGATCTATGCACTGATAGAAAACTTCTTGAAATGTGAGATTGTTTTCAAGTATTAACAGCTTGTTGACACACCCGGTGTATTGGTGTTAGATAACAGGTTTTATTCCTCCCTGGGTCAATTCCAATCAGTTGAAGATTGGGCGGTGATTTCTTTTCAAACAATGGACATAGAAGCAAGATGATCAGTTATTTATATAAATACATAAGGCTGGAAATAAACATACAAATTGATTTGCCTTGAAAAGGATATGGGTGGTAGACGTTTTCATTTCAATCAGCATGGAAGGGTACTTTGAAGAAATATTTGCTTCCATTAAGTTCTTCCCCTTCCCAAAAATGAAGAAAGAAAAGAGAAAGGAAAAGGGAAGGAGAAAGAAAAGGAAAAGGAAAGGGAAAAGGAAAAGGAAAAGGAAAAGGAAAAGGAAAAGGAAAAGGAAGGAAAGATAATGCAAAGAGCCAAATTAATACAAATCATCCAGGCTGTGCTTAAGAAAGCCACATCAATGTCTCTCCCAGAGTTGATCCACAGCTGAACACAAATCAAGCATGATTACCACTGCTTTTTGGTATGTCAGAGTAAAATTCCAGCTTGAAGCTAAAATTTGGGACTCTATTTGTGTTTAGAAACCACTAACCTCCTTTGAATGGGAAGGGGAAAAAATAGGGTTAGAGCAGGGGTGAAATGCTCTGAAGTCTGCTACTGGTTCTCTTCATGTGCACATGCTACTGGTTCACCCGAACCGGTAGTAAAATAATGCTACCGGTTCCAGTGAACCAGTAGCTCCGACGATTAGCTGTGCACAGCACAGCTGATTGTCGCACAGCTGATCATTGGAATGTTAAAAAATGCTACCGGTTCAGGGTAGTTCCAACAATCAGCTGTGCAACAATCAGCTGTGCTGCGCTGATTGTCGCACAGCTGATCATCGGAGCTACCGGTTCGCCCGAACCAGTAGCATTTTCTAGTACCAGTTCAGGTGAAACAGTCTGAACCGGTAGCATTTCACCCCTGGGTTAGAGGCTTTGTATATGGCATGAATTGAACTTGAACAGTATTCATATCTACAAATAGACAGACAGACAGACATAGCTAAGATTCATAAGTTGAGTTCCAGAGGAGAGAAGGACGGCTACCATGTCCCCTTTCCTCCACCTTCTGTCTCATTGTGAAGATATTAGCAATTAAAACAATCTTTCCTTTGTTTGCTGGATTCCGTGGACTTTTTTCTCAGATAGCCACACAGAAAGCAGAACGATCTGAGGAATGTTTGTAAATAGCGCTGAGATGCGTGGAGGTATTTCCCGCCCATTGTTCTGTGCAGAGACGCAGGGAGGTGGATGGAAAAGAATGTAAGAAAACTTGTAGAAGGATATTTTAAGACAATTAACTTCAGGCACTGCTTTCTCCTCCCCCTCCTCCTCCTCCTTCTCCTCCTTCTTTTCAGTCATGTCTGATTCTCAAAGACTGCCTGAAGTTTTCTCAGCAAGGTTTTTCAGAAGGGGTTTGACATTATCTCCTTGCTAGGGCTGTGAGGGAAAGACTGGCTCAAGCTCATCCAGTCTGGCTTTGGGCCTTAGGTAGGAGTGCTAGCATCGTGTTAGCTTCTAGCATGATGCCTTCACCACTTAACAAACAAATTGATAGTCCTTATTTTAGGACTTTAAATTACAGATTTGTTGGTGTTGCAAAGTTGTGTCCGACCCATCGTGACTCCATGGATAACGTTCCTCCAGGCCTTCCAGTCCTCTACCATCTTCTATAGTCCATTTAAGCTCACGCCTGCTGCTTCAGTGACTCCATCCAGCCACCTCATTCTCTGTCGCCCCCGTCTTCTTTTGCCCTCAATCTTTCCTAACATTCAGCTCTTCTCCATGGAGTCCTTCCTTCTCATTAGGTGGCCAAAGTATTAGATAGCAGCAAAGAGATATTGAACTCCTAACCCCTTCCTTACCATCTTGTGGTTCTTTGGATTCAGCAGCTTGATTTGGTACTCATACTATGCCTCTTGCTTTCATTGAGTAAGGATGATGTTGAGGAGGAGAAGGAAGAGAACCAGGATGAGAAGGATGAGGAAGAGGAGGAGAAGGAGAAGGACGAGAAGGACAAGGAGGAGGAGAAGGAGGACTTTCATTCTATTATCATGGCAAAAAAATCTTCGTATTTGGCAGAATGCGAAACTGAAAACTTGTACTGATCTTTTTTATTGTGCCTTTGAGTCATTTTTGACAACTCTTACAAGAAGAGTTTGCCTTTGCCCTTCTTTCCTGAGACAGAATAAGGCCAAAGTCACCCAGCTGACTTTATCCCCAATGAAGAAGTCTCCTGCTTCCTAGTCCAGGGACTTTAACCACTACACCAAACCATCTCTCTCTCTCTCTCTCTCTCTCTCTCTCTCTCTCTCTCTCTCTCTCTCTCTCTCTCTCTCTCTCTCTCCCTCCCTCCCTCCCTCCCTCCCTCCCTCCCTCCCTTTCTCTTTTACTGAGTTTATAAGCAGCACCAATTAGTTGGAGGCAAAACAGAATACAAACTATCAGTCAGTCTAAATCAATGCAATTCCACATCCCAATACAAAATCCTGGGAAGAGCTGCAAACCAGCCTCCATTCGTAGAGGGCAAACATATCATTCAGCTCCCAGGACTTGTTTGAACAGCTGTGTCAATAGACCTCCTAACTGGTCAACAGAGAAGGTATTGTTCAAATGTCTGAGGAGATGCTGTTGTTCCAGAGGAAGAGATAAGAAGAGACAAAGTGTGCTTCAGCAGTTCCTGGAGGAGATACTCTCTGGGTAAGGAGATGTGGAGTGAACAGGCCTACTATGAACCTACTAGGTAGGAAATTTCTAGGCCAGGAAGAAATATTTTTCTCTATCACTTCATTTGTAGCAATATCAATAGCACTTAGGCTTATATGCCGCTTTACAGCCCTCTCTAAGAGGTTTACAGAGACAGCCTATTGCCCCCCAACAATCTGGGTCCTCATTTTATTGACCTCAGAAAGATGGAAGGCGGAATCAACCTTGAGCCGGTCAGGATCGAACTCCAGACTGCATGCAGAGTCAGCCTGCAGTACTGTGTTCTAACCACTGTGCCAGCAAGGCCCTTCCTTCCTTCCTTCCTTCCTTCCTTCCTTCCTTCCTGCCTGCCTGCCTGCCTGCCTGCCTGCCTGCCTGCCTTCCTTCCTTCCTCTCTCCCTCCCTCCCTTCCCACACAGCAATAGCACTTAGATTTATATACCACTTTACAGTGCTTTACAACCCTCTCTAAGCAATTTGCAGAGTCAGCATATTGCCCCCAACAATTGCCCCTCATTTTTTAATTAAAAGTTTTAACAAATTTTACAAATATTACCCCTTCCCCTTCCCACCCTCTGACCCTCCCTCCCCCCAACCTCCCAGAGCTAATACAGGGTATAAACATTTAACAATCATACGCTAACATAAGCTAACTGATTTTGACATCCTACCTCCTCTTGTGCTTTAATTTCCCTTTTGTTAAGCTAACTTTAGGTAAATTGTAACATTCTTTGTGCCTTCACTCATAAGCTAATTGAAATTTCCTAGTCCGATATTTATTTTGAATATAGTCAATCCATCTTCTCCATTCCAACTTATATTTCTCATCCGAACGGTCCTTTAACTATGCTGTGATTTTGGCCATCTCTGCTAGATTTACTACTTTTAGCGTCCATTCGTGAATAGTAGGCAATTCTTCCCTCTTCCAGTACTGCGCCACCAACAATCTTGCTGCCGTCGTTAAGTTCAAAATCAAATTAGTCTCTATAACTGTACAGTCTGTAATTATACCTAACAAAAACAACTGGGGGGTGCATTGCCCCTCATTTTATTGATCTCAGAAGGATGGAAGGCTGAGTCAACCTTAAACCAATCAGGATCGAACCTCTGGCAGCGAGCAGTGAGTTAGCCTGCAATACTCCATTCTAATGACTGCATCACCACAGCTCTTGCCTTGTAAGGACCAGAAGGTTATTTTGAATTTAGGAAGGGAGGATACAGGAAGGGACAGTGTAGTCTTTGTCTTTTTTTTTTTTTTTTGGTACACCCATCTGGGTTAGATTTATGACATTTCTCTATATCTCCAGTAGTCTGTTCTCTTCTTGATTCCTTCCAAATGAGTAAGGGCTAGAATCATCAAAAATTGCAGACAAGAAGTTCTCTACTGGACAAAATCAGTGACAGCCTAACATTATGTGAACTTTTACAGAGTTGGGTGCTAGTCAATATTTTTTTATTTGGTTTGTCAAACATGTACAAGATAACAGATTTTAGGATTAAAATGGACATGAACAAAGGAAGTAAGTACAGATACATGGGGACAGTAGGACAGGGATGGTAGGCACACTGGTGCGCTTATGCACCCCCCCTTTGTGGACCTCCTAGGAATGAGGTGAGGTCCACGGTAGACAGTTTGAGGCTGGAGACTAAAACATATGGAGAACGGTTGCAGGAACTGGGTATGTCTAGTTTAATAGAAAGAAGGACTAGGGGAGACATGATAGCAGTGTTCCAGTATCTCAGGGGTTGCCACAAAGAAGAGGGAGTCAATATTTTCCAAAGCACCTGAGGGTAGAACAAGAAGCAATGGGTAGAAACTAATCAAGGAGAGAAGCAACTTAGAACTGAGGAGAAACTTCCTGACAGTTAGAACAATGAATCAGTGGAACAGCTTGCCTCCAGAAGTTGTGAATGCCCCAACACTGGAAGTCTTTAAGAAGATGTTGGATAGCCATTTGTCTGAAACGGTATAGGGTTCCCTGCCTAGGCAGGGGGTTGGACTAGAAGACCTCCAAGATCCCTTCCAACTCTGCTATTGTATTGTATTGAAGCTGTGGGGGTTTGAGGATGTAACAATGGAGTCGGGTAGAGCATTCCAGGCGTTGACCACTCTGTTGCTGAAGTCGTATTTTCTGCAATCAAGTTTGGAGCTCCTTACCTTGAGTTTGTATCTATTGATTGGCATCTATCTGTTGAGTATCTAACTATTGATATTGATAACAATGCCTACATGCACACATACACTGCCAAACACACAAACACAAATACATATATGCCATTTATTTAGCTTGGCGGGCATGTGTGGAGATTGAAGAGATAACGATTTCATTATGGAAGCACTGATATAATGTAGGAAACTAACCAAACAAATAAAACCCTAGAACCAGGATGGCGAACCTATGGCACATGTGCCACAGGTGGCACGCAGAACCATTTGTCAGCTGGCCAGCGCGCATGCATGTTGAGTTGAATGCAGCCTTTGTAAAGTCATTTTTCACCCTCCCCAGGCTCCAGAGGCTTTATAGGAGCCTGGGTAGGGTGAAAAGAGTCCCCCCCCCCCCGCCCAGAGGCTTCAGGCGCTTCCCTGAAGCCTCCGGAGTGCAAAAAAACGGCCCTAATGGCAAACTGGAAGTTCGGGAATTGACTTTTGGTTTGCTCATACGGTCAGTTTAAGCCCTCCGGAGCCTTCAGGGACCTTCAGTAGGCTTCCCTGAAGGCTCCGGAGGACTAAAAACGGCCATACGAGCAAACCGGAAGTGACTTCCAGTTTGCTTGGAGGGTCGTTTTTTGACCTCTGGAGGCTCCTGAAGGTCCCTGAAGCCGCCGGAGGGCCTCCGGGGGGCGGAGGCTGTTTTCGTCCTCCCCAGGCTCCTATAAAGCCTCTGGAACCTGGTGGGGGGTTGAAAAAAGCATTCAAAAAATGGGGGATCCGACTCTGTAAACTGCTTAGAAAGGGCTGTAAAGCACCATGAAGCAGTATATAAGCAAGTGCTATTGCTATTTCAAACTCATTACTTGATTGATCACAGGTAGTCCTTTCTTAGTGACCACAATTGCAACTGGCAACTCTATCAAAGTGGCCATTACAACAACACTTCTCATGTGGTCAATAAGTAAGATGTACAAACCCAACTTTCCCTTTTTCAATTTCCTTGCTGGGTTCTCCATTGACTCTGCTTGTTGGGAGCCAGCTATAAAGCACACAAATGGCAATTGCCTGATTGTGGGTCACTGCAAGAGATTGTTAAGGCCAGGTAATTTTCTTTTAGTGCTGTCCTAACTTTAAACGGCTGCAAAACGGAGCAGTTGTTAAGCAAGGCCTACCTTAAAGGATGCTCTTTTTTAAAATATATATATATATATATTCATTTTTAAATAAACGGATGGATGGACAATCAATACGTGACATTTGTTTCATGCATTTATTGAGTATTCTTGAGCGTGGTTCAATACAGGTGGAATTGTTTGTAGGTGCTCTATGTTTGATGTCTTGGTAGGCTTGCTTTGGGCTTGTTATATTTTAGGTAGCTCCTCTCTCCAGCGCAGGATGCTAGTCTTCCTTCTTCTCAAATGAAAGAAAATTCACACACCACCAAGAGGTCCTCTTCACAGGATGCAGAGTGCCAGGCTCCCTGCGCATCTGCTTTTATGCACGCCTTGCTTCCACCTGCGTTATTTGGTTCTCCCACAGCCCAGTTGGTGAACGTTGCTGAGTTGTGGACGACAAGATAGGCTGCTTTGTTGTGCCTCTCCAAAACACTTGCGAAAGCCTTATTCTCAGCTTGGAGTTGAGGGGAAGGAATATGGCCACCGGCTTGGGCACAGATGTTTCTGACATCTTCAAACTTCCCTTCTTTCTTGTTAGTCACGTATAATCTTTCACTGCCACTTCCAAAGGATCGAGCTAGAAACACAGTGAAGAAGAAAATGTTTGACTGTAGAAAATGTTTGACAACTCATGTTATTTTTGTGTTCCCTTCCCTAGGCATAGGGCAACAAGCAGATTTTACAAGAATAGAAAGCAAGGGTGATTTTGGATTTTGCAGAGTATAAGACACACTTTTATATACACATTAGCTTTTGGGGAGGGAAACAAGAAAAAAAAATCTGCCTCTGCCTCTCAGCAATTTGCCTCCCTGCAGCAAACAGCGGGTTTCAGTTTCAATTTCAGCACAGCCTGATTAACACACACACACAGCTGTTTGTTACTTGGATCGGCCTCCTGATAATGAGCTGTTTCAGGCTGCAGGGATTGCCATAGCCTATTGCCACCTCTGCACACCCTGTTCTCAGCCTATGTGCACCTCATTTTCTGCCCCTTCCAGATGGTGGGGATCAGAATGGGTGGAAAATGAGGCATGCCGAGACCGAAAATGGGGTATGTGGAGGCAGCAATAGGCAATGGCAATCTCTGAAGCCTAAAACAGCTGATGGTCAGGAGGCCAATGCAAACAACAATCAGCTGCTTGTGCTAATTAAGCTGGCTGAAGCTGAAACCGAAACAGGCTGTTTGCTGCAAGGAGGCAAATTGCTGGGAGGCACAGGCCAAAGGGTGGGGGCCAGTGGGTGGGTGGGACTACATTCGGTGTATAAGAAGCCCCCAAAATTTCAGTCTCTTTTAGGGGGAAAGGAAGTGCATCTTATATTCCGAAAAATACTGTAGTTCCGAAGAAAGTGCCTTCAATAACAGCAAAGAGAGGAAGATCAGGGACCAAACAGCATTAATAATTTCTGTGCGTGTGTTTTTTTAAATCAACAAATCTGGTCCTTTTCTATTTGTGAGAAAAGCACTGAACGGTTCTGGACTTCCAACCAAACCGCTATGCTTCTGATCTGAAATAGGACTTTATTCTAGTTTCCTGCTGAAAAAAATCCCTCATCCCAGGAGACCCATTTAAAGTAAACTATATGTGGACAAAAAAATGACAGAGAAACCATCTGGCATTTCTTCAAAAGAATTGTGGTTTGCTTAAGCCAGCTCTTTCAAAGAAGGGCTGTCTCAGGTAATGTGTCCCAAAAGAGTCAGAGACTCTGCACAACAGCACTTGTCAAACTCCAGAATATCTGGAAAGAAAACATGAAGTGATACAAATAACAACAGCAACAGCAACAGCAGCAGCAGCAGCAGCAACAACAACAACAACAACAACAACAACAACAACAACAACAACAATAACAATAATAATAATAATAATAATAATAATAATAATAATAATAATAATAATAATAATAGACATCTGTCTGTTTCAGCATCTCACTTAATTTGGCCATTGGAGAAAGTGATTATAGTTTGGAAGAGTTAATGGTAAAAGGAAAACAGGGCACCAAACTATATGATGGCTAAAGGTAAAGGGTCCCCTCGCACATATGTGCTAGTCGTTCCTGACTCATCTCCGTTTCAAAGCCAAAGAGCGAGCCCTGTCCAAACACATCTCAGTGGCCATGTGGCCGGCATGACTAAACACCAAAGGCGCATGGACCACTGTTACCTTCCCACCAAAGGTGGTCCCTATTTTTCTACTTGCACTTTTACATGCTTTCAAACTGCTAGGTTGGCAGAAGCTGGGACAAATAATGGGAGCTCACTCTGTTACACGGCGCTAGGGATTTGAACCCCCAAACTGTCGACCTTTCTGATTGACAAGCTCAGCGTCTTAGCCACTGAGCCATCGCGTCCTTTCATGATGGCTAGAACCGGGATCGTGAACCTATGGCACACGAAGTCACTTCCGGTTTGCTCGTAGGGTCAGTTTAAGCCCTCCAGAGGCTTCAGGGACCTTCAGGAGGCTTCCCTGAAGCCTCCGGAGGGCTTAAACTGACCCTACGAGCAAACTGGAAGTGACTTCCTGTTTGCTCGTAAGGTTGTTTTTTGCCCTTTGGAGGCTTCAGGGAAGCCTCCTGAAGATACCTGAAGCCTCGGGAGGGCCTCCGGGGGAAGTGGGGGGCTTTTTTCACCCTCCCCAGGCTCCTATAAAGCGTCTGGAGCCTGGGGAGGGAGGAAAAAAACATGCAAAAAATGGGCGGAGCACCTGTCATGTGCGCATGCACACTGGGGGTGCGCGCATTGCATTATGGGTGTGGCACATCCACGCACAACCCCCCTGCACTTCCCCCCTTATGGCACGTGAGCCAAAAAAGGTTTGCCATCGCTGCTATAGAACAATTCAAAGATTGGAAGATGTGGAGAGACCTGGCCCATAGAATCACCAAGAGTCAGACATGACTCAACAGCTAACGTCATTGTTGTTATTATCATCCATGATGATCATCCATCATGGTCATCCATGAGGATAAAATGGTGGTCTCCATCACATATACCATGCGTGACAGGCCTGGCAAAGATTGCCCAGTTCCAGTTCCTATGTTGACCCCTGCCTCTATAGATACTCTAAGAGACAGGCAGCTGGCATTTCAATTTAACTGAACTGAATACTTTATTTGGCCAAAGGTGATTAGGCACACAACACAACATTTTGGAGCAAAAGCCAGGGTTTCAAGTTTTCTTACCTTTGTGGACTGTCAAGAAGGCATTTTCCACCTCTTTTATCTTTTTCTCAAGTCTGACTACAGTTTCAGACAAAGAATTCAGTACTGGAAAGGAAAACAGCATCATGTTATTGGAGTCCCAGAAGGTAAGGCAAGCTGTACCAAACTGCCTCCACTTGTTCAGCATTCGAACAGTGAGCAACTATTCTTTCTTGGACTGGCCTACTTATCCTTCAGGTGAATGCTGGGCATCTTGGCTTAGAATATGTTGGTCCTCAGAAGAAGGCATGAAATGGTTTGGTGGTGGTGGTGGTGGTGGGAATTAGATTATTGCCTTGTTCTCTAGCCTACTTGAACCTCACCCACTCTGGACAAGGAGGACATTAGCAAGCCTGCTTTCCTGATTATCCCATTCCAGATGTGAATTCACACACTGGAAAGCTCTTCCAGAGAACAGATATCTTTGGATTAAAAGTCTTGCTTCAGCCTTGAGGTGCTGATGTCTACAGCTATGATTTGTTTGGGTTTCCTCAGTAAAAGGTTTCAAAGGAGCTCTTTTACCAACTCTGCTCTCCAGGAGCCTTTTTGCATTCAGGTAACAGAACTGGAAGGGACCTTGAAGGTTTTCTAATCCAATCCCTTGCTCCAGTACTATGCCATTTCAGACAAATGGCTCTCCAATCTCTTCTTAAAAACCTCCAGTGATGGAGCACCTCCAACTTCTGGAGGCGAGCCGTTCCACTGATCACTTGTTGTCACTGTCTGCAAATTTCTCCTTAGTTCTAGGTTGCTTCTCTCTTAGTTTCCATCTGTTGCTTCTGCCTTCAGGTGCTTTGGAGAATAGGTTGGGCCCCTGTTCTTTGTGGAAGTCCCTCAAATATTAGAACACTGGTAACATGTCGCCCTAGTCCTTCTTTACACTAGACTGGACATACACAATTCCTGTAATTGTTCTTTCTATGTTTTAGCCCCCAGCCCCAGAATCATCTCTGCATTCAGATAACAGCGTTCAGATAACAGGAATGGCACCCATGCCCCTCCCTCTGCCCATGTGCTAAGCCCCCTCCCCATTCTCAAATAAGGGATTAAAATTATCACATTGTCCTTCAGGGTCCGTGTCATGTCCGTTGGCCAGAGATAGTCCCAAAAGAAGAAGACTGGACAGCAGGATCAGATGCATCTTTTGACCGTATAACCTGTACAATCTATAGAGCAGAGTTATTGTAATATACATAGTGGTTTTAAGACCCTTAGAATTTTACATTCACGTTCCAGTTTGCCCAGAAAATGCATAGCAAAAGATACAATCCCAGCCCAATCTAAGATATTTTTTGATACACATCTGCCATAAATCACTAATTGAACAAACTATAAGCATGCATTGAGCATACTTTCTAGCCCATTCATTAGACCTCAGGATGAACATCCAGCAGAATGGCTGTTAGCAACTATACAATTCTAGATAGATAGATAGATAGATAGATAGATAGATAGATAGATAGATAGATAGATAGATAGATAGATAGATAGATAGATGATAGATAGATAGATGATAGATAGATAGATAGATAGATAGATAGATAGATAGATAGATAGATAGATAGATAGATAGATAGATATGGATGGAGGGAGAGGGAGAGATAAATAGAGAGACAGACAGACAGAGACAGAGAAAGAGAGACAGAGAGAGGCAGAGATAGTTAGAGATAAAGAGAGAGAGAGAGAGAGACAGAGATAGAGAGATAGAGATAGAGATAGATAGATAGATAGATAGATGAGACACACACACACACACACAAACACACACACACACACACAGAGAGAGATAAGAGAGAGAGAGAGACAGAGAGACAGAGAGAGAGAGACAGAGAGAGAGAGATGAAAATTGTTTCTCTGCACTTACCCTGTGATTTCTGTCCTACAGTAGATGAGGCACCCAGAAACTACTTTCCTCCCAGTGCAAGTGTTATTTTATATCAGTCATGGATTGGGCAACATTAAGGGTTGTGCAAACTGATTACTCAAGGTGATACCCCCTGGCTTATACTCTTTCTCCCCCCCCTCTGTTTATTTAAGAACAGCCTGGATTTTCTGACTGAAAGGTTAGAAAAATGGGAAATTCTCCAGTCCAAAAGGGAGGCAAAGTATGAGGAAATGTTGGAGAATACAGGGTGTGTATGTCCGTGTGTGAATGAATGTCCCCTAAAAGATTTTGCAACACTTTGCAATAAAACATAGAACCTTGATGTTTCATAACCTTGTGGAAAGATCTCTTCAGGATTACACTAAACAAATCCAGAATTTTGCAAAACACTATAACTTCATCTTAGACAGAAAGAGATACTTTGAAACAGAGCATTGTATAAACCAGGGGTCCCCATCATTTTGGACTTCAGGGACCACTAAATTAATAACTTTTAAATCCCGCCGACCACTAATATGATCTGCCTAATGACCGGCTGGGTGGGCATTTCTAGTGGTCATGTGACTAGGTGGACGTGGCCAACTTGATGTCACTCATATCGAGGGGAGCCTCACCGGCCTCTACTCGCCCCTCCCCTCCCAGCCACTCCTCACCTGCACGCCTGGGTTCCTTAGAGACTCAAATAGGAAGCAGTTGCTGGAGCTAAGCAGCCACCATGAGAAAGAGTTGGCAAAACAGCTGGCTCAGTTCAAATTGGATCTGACCGAGAAGGGGGCTCAGCAGAAGCACCTCACTGAGGACTATGAGCATAGGCTTTCCAAACAGAGGGAAGACCTGTGGGAGTGCAAGACCAGGTACCGGCGCCTGGAGGCTCAGTGGGCTGAGATGGTCAGCCAGTTCCAGGCCATGATGCAGTCCCACTGGAACAAAGCCCTCCGGCTCTTTGCCACCAGGGGCGATTCCCTGCAGCCTTTGCCCAAAGCCCCACACCAGGAGGCTGAAGCAGACCCCAAGTCGGAATTTCTGCCCCTCTCTGACCCACACAAAAAGACCCCAAAGGGGGAGAGCCTCTGTAGCAACACAAAAGTTCATTGCACATATCCGGCCCATAGGCTGTAGTTTGAGGACTCCTGATTTAATGCAAAATAAAAAATGCAAATAATTTTTCTGCGGACCACCCAAAATTTTCTTGTGAACCACCACTTAGTGATTGCTGGTATAAACAGTCAACAGCTCAGTTGAACCAGTGCTTGGACTGGAGAAGAGATTCAGACAGAATTACAGGAAACTGAGCTTGATGAAATAGATTTGCCAGTTCTGGAGATATGTGTTGCTTGGAATACCCCTGAATAGATTGAGTAGGTAGAATCTGACAATTTTAATTTTTCTTGCTCTCCATCCCTCAGGTATAATCCCTTCTATATTTATTTGCGACGGTTCTTTTAAAGTATGGATTTTCAGGGGTGAAATGCTACTGGTTCAGACCAGTTCGCTCGAACCGGTGGTATAAAAAAAATGAAACCGATTTGGGCAGCTGTGACGCACAATGTATATAGGATTTCCTACTTTCTAGCTAATCTAAATTGGTTGGCACAGCAGATTTTCCCCCACCTCACTGTTCGCCTACCTTTGCGGGCACCTGGTAGCAGGCTCCGCCCACCCTCCTGGACATTATGACATCCGTTTTTGACACTCTGCGCCTATGCGTGCTCACATTGCTACCGAACCGGTAGCAAAAGTAATTGGATTTTCCCCCCTGTGTATATCCATATACCTTCATTTACAGGTATTGTTCATATTTTCCTCTCTCTAATCTATTCTCATCCCGTAAGAGATTTCCTTATTCTTATGCCATTTTGCATGTTTTCTGTGTGAGACCTATAAATGTATATTTCTGGCTTGGAAAATGCCTTTGAAAGCTCTCAAAAATGTGAGAGCATAACTGCAGACCAAGGGTTATATTTATTTTAAAGGGGCATGTTTATTCTTGTCTAAATCCAAATAGAATCTAATTTTACTTTCTCCCTGACTTTGGATTGCTTCTTACCATTTCTGACTGAGAGTGCTATATCCTTTCAAGCAAAATATGTCTGACAAATGAAGGCAAATATACATGTCGCAGGATAACATTGCAGGATCTTTCGTCTCGTGCTGGACTCCTTCCTCAGGAGAACTTCTTTCTAGAAGAGTGTGTGCCATTCTGTGTGTGGTATTTATATGGCACCTGTTGTAAGTGGCTTTTCAGATGTGTTGTGACCCACCAGCAGCCAGCAGAGCTGGCAGCAGGTCAGACAGTGAGGAAGTTGGGGAGGAACATAGGCCAGTCCTGGGGGCTAAGGAAAGCTCAGATGAGGGCTCTGCGTCACAGGCAGAGAAAGAGCTAGACAGCTGTGAGGCAGAAGAACAGCTGGAGCCTGTTCCCAGTGTGCACATATGCAGAGCTGCCAGAAGACAACAACTAAGAAAGCAGGGTTGACTTGTGAGTAAAGCCACACCTTGGAGGTGATTGGCCCCTCCCATGGGAAACAAAAGAGGAGTGAATGGGGAGTGGGCTTTTGCAGGAAGCAATTCATTCCTTTGGTCATTTCAAGAGTGGAAAATTCTGTTTGTGACTATGATAGACTCTGTGGCAAGTGTTGCCTTGCCTGTGTTTGGAAACTAGTTAGCTGGCAACTCTCCAAGCGAGATAAGGTTCGTGTTGATAAATATTCCTCTGAAAGACTGTTTGGCAAGCCTTGTTGACTGTGAATGAAAGGAATTCACAGTCAGGTAAATAAAAGAGGTTTTGCCAGGACCAAGACTCTGCTTCATGCTTTTTAAGGAAGCCTAGGTCAGAACAAGATGTTGATTGGAGTGTGTTGATGGTTGGCTTTTAAGTCATTAACTGTCATTTGCCCAGCCCTCACCTTCTAAATAGGCTGGTGGTAAATCTGCACTCCTATTGACTGACAAGAGGCCCATTTCCCAGGCTTAAATCACTTCCCTGGCTGTTTTTGTGCTTGCTCATCCAACAGTCAATTTCACAGCTACTAAGATTGTTGGACGAGCAGGCACAAAAACAGCCAGGGAAGTGATTGATGCCTGCAAAATATGTCTGGCCATTGCCATTTATGCCCATAGAGAAAGGAAAACTTAGTGACAAACCTAATGATTGAGATAAACACATTAAAAGAAATGACTTACATGCTAGGCAATCTCCAAATACATCAGAGGACCGATTACAGTGTTGTGTAAAAAACAACAACATCCAGATGGCAATGAGATTGAATTCTCAACACCATCCTTTTTTTATAGCCATTATCTTGATTTTTGGGAAGCAACCTTCCCCTTCCAACTCCCGCTGGCCAAATTCTTATAACGTTGGGGTCCTTGATGCTCTCTGGGTTTTTGTTGTTGTTTGTTTGCATTTTGTTACCCAACTAGACTCCCTTTTAGCACTGATGATGTTACCTCGTTGGGTGATGAAAAGTATGATGGAAACCACTTAGCTCAGAGAACACCAAGAACCCCACAATTCAACTCTTTCTCAACTGACACTTTGGGTATGCTCAAAAATTAATGTTATGTTCCAAGGAAATCTTTAGTAAAAGGCGAAAGATTTATACAATCTGAAGAGAAACCAGACTACTAAGGAAGGGGAAAAGAAAGTGGCACAAGAATTTTTCACCAAACTGTATGAGAAAGGGGCAGAAGAGATACAAGGAATCAGACAGTTTTTGAATAATTCTGACCTACCACAAGTCCCTGAATCTGTGAAGCTTTATTAGAAGCTTTTCTAATAAAATTACCTTCTATAGTTGCCCACAACTTTTTAAAAAAAAGTCTTTTTGTGATCCACAATATTACTGTTTGCTAGCTCAGCTTCTCTTTTCTAATAACAGCATCAGTTTTCTGTCAGTAAAAGGCATTTTATATTTTTGAAGAGGTAAAGATCCCTCTTTTTAAAATCCTTAAGAAAAATAACCTTAATTTTTGAACATATCCCAAAGTGCCAGTTCAAAAGGGATGAAAACAAGATAAACTATCCCAGGACATCTAATTTTCAGGGGGGGGGGGGGACCTGAAGCTTTGAATGTTAAAGCTATACAAATCTCAGGATAATATGTTGATTATTGTTGTTGTTAGTTGCAAAGTGATTTCAGACCCATCGCAACCGCATGGACAACGTTCCTCCAGACCTTTCTGTCCTCTACAATCCTCTGGAGTCCATTTAAGCTCACGCCGACTGCTTCAGTGACTCCATCCAGCAACCTCATTCTCTGCCGTCCCGTTCTTCTTTTGCCCTCAATCCTTCCCAGCATTGGGCTCTTCTCCAGTGAGTCCTTCCTTCTCATTAGGTGGCCAAAGTATTTGAGTTTCATCTTCAGGATCTAGCCTTCTAAAGAGCAGTCAGGGTTGATCTCCTCTAGGACTGACCAATTTGATCACCTTGCAGGTCAAGGGACTCGCAGGAGTCTTCTCCAGCACCAGAGTTCAAGGGCCTCAATTTTTTTTGGCTCTTAGCCTTTCTTATGGTCCAACTTTCACAACAATACATTGCAACTGGGAAAACCATAGCCTTGACCATAAGCACTTTTGATGGCAGGGTGATGTTGCTGCTTTTTAGTATGCTGTCTAGATTTGTTGATTGTTACAGGATTTCAAAAGGATTGAGGAAGAGACATTTTATAACTTAGACCTATTTAGTTTTTGTTAAAAACTAAATTGAAGAAGGAGACTATTCATAGAGGTTTAATTATTCTTCTTTTCTAGGAATTTATGTAAAAACCATTCTTTTAAAATCCCAAATTACCCTAGATATTATGGATGTTCAGTGCCTGCAGATTTGCATATCTCACTTCATATCAAGTTTTTTTTCCCCATCTCAGTTCTTTCATCTTTTGTTCTCCTGTTCAATTATTGACAATAGAGGAAATACAAGGATAATAGAGGGAAAAATAATTACTTTTGTTAATATGGAAGTTTTATTTCCTTTGTTTTTGTTGTACTGTGGATACCGTACTTTATTTTGTGATAGGTTACCAGCAATTGAAATATCTGGGTGATAATATATAGTAAATCCTAAAGTTCAATATGAAGAACGGTTGCAGGAACTGGGTATGTCTAGTTTAATGAAAAGAAGACTAGGGGAGACATGATAGCAGAGTTCCAATATCTCAGGGGTTGCCACAAAGAAGAGGGAGTCAAGCTATTCTCCAAGGCACCCGAGGGCAGGACAAGAGGCAATGGGTGGAAACTAATCAAGGAGAGAAGCAATTCAGAACTAAGGAGGAATTTCATGACAGTTGGAACAATTAATCAGTGGAACAGCTTGCCTCCAGAAGTCGCAAATGCTCCAGCACTGGAAGTTTTTAAGAAGAGGTTGGACAACCATTTGTCTGAAGTAGTGCAGGGCAGTGATGGCGAACCTTTTGGGCACCGAGTGGCCAAACCAGAATGTGTGTGCATGTGCTCACACTGCAGTGTCGGAAACCTGGAGACCAGCGGGCCAGTGCTGCATGCTTGTTTTTGGGCTGTTTCTCAGGCCATTTTGGGGCCTGGAAAATGGCCCCAAAATAGCCTGAAAAAGCCCCCCAAATAGCCTGGAAAATGACCATTTCGTGGGGCCATTTTCAGGCTGTGAAGACCCGCTGGCCAGCGTGCATGAAGAGCAGCTGGCGATGGCACGCGTGCCCACAGAGAGAGCTCTGTGTGCCACATCTGGCAGGCATGTTCTTCATCACAGGTGTAGGGTTTCCTGCCTAAGCAAGGGGTTGGAATAGAAGACCACCATGATCTTTTCCAACTTCTATTCTATTCTATTCTATTCTATTCTATTCTATTCTATTCTATACTATACTATACTATACTATTCTATACTATACTATACTATACTATACTATACTATACTATACTATACTATTCTATTTTACCCTATCCCTATCTCTAATCCATATTCTATTCTATTCTATTCTATTCTATCCTATCCTATCCTATCCTATCCTATCCTATCCTATCCTATCCTATCCTAAATAAAGAATTAAATAATCACTCTTGGCCAAGCCATGAACAAAAATAATAATAAATGGGATGGTAGGATGACCTTTCCAAGCAGTCACTACTAAGGTCACTTAACCATTCTTCATCCTTTCTCTTTCTATGTTTGATGGCTGAATTTTATGAAGAAAAAATATAGCCCGATCAATTATGTTTGTTAGTGGGACATTGAGAACATCTGCCTCCAGATGTTGCAGGTGCTCCATCACTGGAGGGTTTTAAGAAGAGATTGGACAGCCATTTGTCTGGAATGGTCCAGAGTCTCCTGCTTGAACAGGTAGCTGGACTAGAAGACCTCCAAGGTCCCTTCCAACTCTGTTATTCTGTCATTCTTTCTATCGTCCCATCAAGACCAAAGAAAGTCTGGAATGGTATAAGGTCTCTGAATCCTATACCAGAGATTGGTATAGACATTTATCTGGGATGGTTAAGAGTCTCCTGCCTGAGGAGTTGGTTGGATTAGAAGACCTTCAAGGTCACTTCCAACCCTATTATTCTATGTTCAAAATCTTTCCTTTAGGAGCTCAGAGTGGCAACTATATATTTATTTATTAGTTTGTCATACATGTACAAGATAGCAGGTATAAATATGAACCTGGACATGAACAAAGAACATGAGTACAAATAAATGGGAACAGTAGGACAGGGAGAGTAGGCACAACCTCTTAGGAATGGTGTGAGGTCCACGGTAGACAGTTGAAGGTTGAAGCTGTGGGGGCTTGATAATGTAACAACGGAGTCAGGTAGCGCATTCCAGGAGTTGACCACTCCGTTGCTGAAGTCGTATTTTCTGCAATCGAGTTTGGAGCGGTTCACCTTGAGTTTGTATCGATTGTTTGCCCGTGCATTATTGCGGTTGAAGCTGAAATAATTGTTGACAGGTAGGACGTTGTAGCAGACAATTCTGTGTACTATGCTTAGATCGGACCACAGCGGTGCAGTTCTAGATTGCCTAAGACCAAAATTTCGAGCCTGGTGGCATAAGGGATTCTATTGTGAGCAGAGGAGTGGAGGACTCTTCCTGTGAAATACGCTCAATATTTAATATGTTAATATTAAATGCATTCTATATTCTCGTGAAATACGCTCAATGTAGAGTGCTACCTCCTGCCTCCATATCAATTATCCCTTTCAAATCAGCCTGGTGAAAGAAGGCTTGAGAGAGGAAGCGCAGAGTCACCCATGGAGTGGCTGAGATTAGAAGGTGAATCTCCTCACTCTTGGTCCAGCATTTTCACCGCACAGCATCTGTGTTAGGCTAATATTCTGGGAAATCTTTCTGAGAGTGAAGTATCCACACGGTCTGGTGATATCCCTCACTCATGCCTAGAGGAAATGAACCAGACTTTACCCTCTTTTATGCAAATTCCCATCTTTCCTAACCTTCTACTTTTATTTACCAACTAGGCAACCCGTGCCCTATTGGGACATTGTTTCAGAAACATTTCCTTTGTAGCTAACTAGAGAAACAGAAGGACCATGGGGGCAGCGGGGTGGGAGGTGGGAGTGATTTCTAACTTCCTGACAGATTCCACCTTGGGTTTCCTTCTGGGAAGCTGGCATGGAACATCAGAACAGAATGGGACAACCCACCACAGCCAACTTGCTGCAGCCAACTCACCATGGCCAACTCGCTGCGGGACAATTTAAGAATTTAATTTAAGAATTTAAAATATATATATTTTAAAAGCGTGTTCTTTTGTCGTTTACATTTCATGATCTCCCTCCTTTTGCATCCTTTCTTTAATGATTCTATTTCACCATTTCTTTGGTATTAGTGCAACTCTTGACCCTCAACGAGTTGGCCATGGAGAGTTGGCTGTGGGGAGTTGGCTGCAACAAATTATGAATGAATCATACTCCAGCTGTCAATGCACCATATTGAATGTGAATTGCAAGTTAAGACGTCTCATGATTCAGCCTCAATGAAGTCCTTGTAAGCCAAACATAGGTAGGAGGTGGCTCAGTGGCTAAGACGCTGAGCTTGCCAATCAGAAAGGTCGGCAGTTCGGCGGTTCGAATCCCTAGCGCCACGTAAGGGAGTGAGCTCCCATTACTTGTCCCAGGTTCTGCCAACATAGCAGTTCAAAAGCACATAAAATGCAAGTAGAAAAACAGGAACCACCTTTGTGGGAAGGTAATAGCAGTCCGTGTGCCTTTGGTGTTTAATCATGCCAGCCACATGACCACGGAGACGTCTTCGGACAGCGCTGGCTCTTTGGCTTTGAAACAGAGATGAGCACTGCCCCCTAGAGTCGGGAAGAACTAGCACATATGTGTGAGGGAACCTTTACCTTAAGTCAAACAGAGTTTACTAAAGGTAAATTCCTCCCTCCCTCTATCTCTCCCTCCCTCATTCCTTCCTTCCCTCCCTCCTTTCTTTGCTTCCTTCCTTCCTCCCTCCTTCTTCCTTTCCTCCCTCTCTCCAAAATTTCACAATATTTTAAATCTACCACGATCCCCGTTCCTCCATTCTCTTAGAAGAAGAAACTAGTTTGCTAAGAACCACTAGCCAAAACATTTGTTATGCAAGGAACAATGCCTCTTCGTGTGTCCTTTGGCTTTCTTGTTTCCTATAGTGGAGAGAGAAAAAACACAGTTCCATGATTTCTCAGGAAGTCCCATTATACTTTCAAAAATATTTGATTTTATTCTTTTCCTGTGTCCCCCCCCCCTCCTTCTTTTTTCTGACACTGCATCAGTAGAAATGGAAGATAGAAACGGGAGATAAAGTGGGAGCTTTAGCCTAAAATACCTGCCATTCTGGCTTATGGGGGGGGGCCTTGCCAAGATTCCTGCCCCCTCCTTAATTGTAGTGACAGCCAATTAAGATTAAAGGTTTTTGCTTCAAAAATAGGTGTGGAGGTAGATCATTATCTCAAGGCAATCTATTTACTTCTGAAGCGAAGGGATTAAAGTACACTATTAGAAAACTCGTTGCTTTGACATCTGAGAAAGATCAGCCAAACAAGAAAATTGATACGGGCTATTCTAAAAAAAAAAAAAAAAAAAGGAACATTGACATTTTCAGCTAGGCTAAGTTTTTGTTTTCCATACATTCTATTCTTCGTTCCCCCTAAGTTATAATTATTTAATTATGTAAATGCTTAGCAAATTTTGAAGGGGGGAGGGGGGAATGTGTGCTTATCGGGCTGCATGTGAGGAATCCAGGCAGTCCTGGACATACAACAGTTCATTTAGTGGCCGTTCAAAGTTCCGACGGCACTGGAAAATAGTGACTTATGGCCGCTTTTCACACTAACGACCGTTACAGAATCCCCCTGGTCACATGATCAAAATTTGGATGCTCAGCAACTGACCTCATATTTATGATGGTTTCAGCATCCTGGGGTCATGAGTTTTGCTACCTTCTGACAGAGGGCAAGTCAATAGGAAATCCAGATTCACTTAACAACCGTGTTACTAACTCAATAATTGCACTGGTTCACCTAACAACGGTGGTGAGAAAGGTCATTAAGATGGGGCAAAACTCACTTAACCAATGTCTCGCTTAGCAACATAAATTTTGGGCTCAATTGTAGTCATAAGTTGAGGACTACCTGTACTTAGATGCAGGAGTGGGTTCTGACTGATGCTACTGCTGGTTCGCTCAGGGGCGTGCTTGACACGCACATGCGCAGTGCTATAAAAAAACAAGATGTTGGTGCCTTTAGAACCGGTTCAGGGGCATGGCCAGCCGAGTTACCACCTACTTGGCCGATCCTGTCTGAACCGGTAAGAACCCATCTCTGCTTGGATAGAATATCAGGTCTAGAAGTCGGTTTTTTTTTTTTAATGCACAAAAGTAGGCAATTGCAAATCTATTTTTTGTATTATTGTCAAGGAAACAGGGTGATTGAATAGATAAACAGATTATACAGATTAACAGAGTTGGAAGGGAACTTGTAGGTCATCTAGTCCAACCCCCTCACCCAAACAAAGAGACCCTACACCATTTCTGACAAATGGCAGTCCAATCTCTTCTTGAAAGCTTCCAGTGATGAAGTTCCCACAACTTCTGAAGGCAACTTCTGTTCCATTGGTTGATTGTTCTCACTGTTAGAAAGTTCCTCCTTATTTCCAGGTAGAATCTCTCCTTGGTCAGTTTCCATCCATTATTCCTTGTCTGGCTTTTGGGTGTTTTGGAGAATAGCTTGACCCCCTTCCTCTCTGTGGCAGCTCCTCAAATATTGAAACACTGCTATCATGTCTTTCCTGGTCCTTCTCTTCACTAGACTAGCCAGTTCCTGCAACCATTCATCGTATGTTTTAGCCTCCAGTCCCCTAATCATGCTGGTTACTCTAGTCTGTGCTTTTCCCAAAGGCTCAATGTCTTTTATATCGTGTGGTGACCAAAACTGATAGCATCTCTGTAGTTGCAAGCTTGCGGAAAGGGTGTCTGCCTTTGTTTATATTCCTTCATAAATTAATAGTCATGTTCTCTTTAAGTGATCTACAAACGGAGGTTTTTAGGGTATCTGCAAGGATCCAGTCAGAAACACAGCTTCTGCTTTCACAGAGGAACTCCCAATCTCATTTAATCACTGCTATTTTATGACTTTATAGGAACAAAAGTGCACATTTTAAAAACCGTTGCATAAATAAATAGAATGCTATCCCATGGAAGCCATATATCTTTTAGCAAATATTCAAAAAAAGAAAAAAGAAGGAGGATTCTCTAGCAGTTTTTAATATCCCAGTGCTTTAGCTCTTATTCATAGAAATGAAATAAATTCATATGTATTTATTTAATACCTTGATTTAATACTTCTCCAATAAATCCCTTTCAAGGTCTTTTTAGAAGAAAATGTAAACAAGAATCTCCTTCAAGCATCAATAAAAACAGCAAGAGCAGCACAATGTTCAAAGCCATCTGTTTCTGAAAAATATTCAATCCAAAGTACAACTGAACTCAATAGAATCTATCTTTTTCCCCTCTTTTTGGGGGGTGGGGTGGGATGGAGAAAGAGAAGAGAGTCGCAAAATAACACCATCTTTTAGAAATGCATATTGGCTCTCAGATTTTCCTTTCTTTTCTCCTTCCTTTCTATCTCCACCCCCCCTCCCTCCTTTCCTTTCCTTTCGATTTCTTTCCTTTCAATTCCTTTCCTTTCCTTCAGTTACATTCCTTTGTCTCCATTTCTGCCCTTCCTCCCCTTCCTTCCTTCCTTCCTTCCTTCCTTCCTTTCCTTTCCATTCCATTCCTTTCCTTCCTTCGTCTCCATTTCTGCCTTCCCTCCCTCCCTCCCCTTCCTTCCCTTCCCTTCCCTTTCCTTTCAATTCCTTTCCTTTCCTTCATTTCCATTTCCTCCGTCTCCATTTCGCCCTTCCTCCCTCACCTTCCTTCCTTCCTTTCCTTCCCTTTCCTTTCAATTCCTTTCCTTCATTTCCATTTCCTTCATCTCCATTTCTGCCCTCCCTCATTTTCCCTCCCTCCCTCCCTCCCTTCTTTTTTCTTTCCTTTCTTTCTTCCTTCCTTCCTTTTCTTTCCATATTTTGTCCTCGTTGCCTTCCATGTTTCACCCCTTTTTATTCTAATGAGCAGAACTGGGGACTTTATCAATAGGAACACAGTTGGTCCTGATTTGAAGGCACCACAAATGGTCATTTGAACCATTTGTCATTGGAACCATTTGGATGAGACAAATGTGATGCCTGAAAGGAGCTCAAAGACCACCATGTCAAGTGTATCAAATGGGTGTTCCTCAACTTTTAGTTGACTTTATATTGACTATGAAACTAAGCAGGGCCAAGCCTGATTACTACTTTGAGGGGAACCATAAAGAAATGCCAGGACTGTTGGCTAAACCAAGAAGTTCAAAGAAAAACACCCCCAGAAGACAGAAGTCTACAAAGATTGCCCCAAAAAGTCCTACATGGTCAATCAAGTCCAAAATAATCTTCTGTGACTTAGACACTCAGCATGACTTAATCTGCTCCCTTGTATCAAATGTGCTATTTTTAATATGCATCTTTCAGTTACATTTGGTAGAATCCAGTTTTGGTCATCATGATGTAAAAAAGATGTGGAGATTCTAGAAAGTGTGCAAAGAAGAGCAACAAAGATGATTAGGGGACTGGAGGCTAAAACATATGAAGAATGGTTGCAGGAACTGGGTATGTCTAGTTTAATTAAAAGAAGAACTAGGGGAGACATGATAGCAGTGTTCCAATATCTCAGGAGCTGCCATAAAAAAGAGGGAGTCAAGCTATTCTTCAAAGCACCTGAAGGCAGGACAAGAAGCAATGGATGGAAACTGATCAAGGAGAGAAGCAACTTAGAACCAAGGAGAAATTTTCTGACAGTTAAAACAATTAATCAGTGGAACAACTTGCCTCCAGAAGTTGTGAATGCTCCAACACTGGAAGCTTTTAAGAAGTGATTGGACAACCATTTGTCTGAAGTAGTGCGGGATTTCCTGCCTAAGCTGGGGGTTGGACTAGAAGACCTCCAAGATCCCTTCCTGTTATTCTATTTTATTCTAACCTCACTTCCTAGTGTGGAGATTTTCAAACGAAGCAAATCATTCTTTTCATTCAATTTTATCATACGGGAAAATAAAAATGCTGTACTCTATTAGCATTTACCAAGATGTCATTTTCTATTAACACTGCTATTTAAACAATATCTTCCATATCTTGGGCTTCCAAAAACCATCTACAATCATTTTATAGATCAGAAAAAGTCAACCGGGGAATATGCATTATTTTCAATTAAGGTTGTTTTTTTTAAAAAAAAAATAAGAAATGAAAATAGATTCCTATTAAAAAGTAATAGACTCTTGAGAATTTCTAAATGTTTGTTTTCTTATAGTATATGCATAATTCAAGATCTCTTGGAACTGCCAGGATTTCTTTTTGCTTGACAGCTCAAATAACAAGCTGATTTATTGATAACAAAAAAAAAAAAAGATTTACAATCCACACTGTTTTTACTGTCAAATTTTGATGACAGCCCAGGAGAAGAAACAGCCAACATAATTTACTTTTTGAAAGTATGTGAAAAAAATAAAATCTTGCCAATTATTTCAAGGGTTAGGCAGTAACAATGCTGCTTCAGAAACATTGAAGTGGACTCTTTTGTAAAACAAACAAGTCCTTTGCTTGTAAAACTGAAATAGCCAGGTGGATTTATACTCTTCTCTTCTGAAGCTTCCTCTTGGTTTCCTTGAGTGCCTGCTGGAATCTCTTCCAGATTTTGCAAGGTCTTAGAAGGGGCAGAATAACAGCATAGGAAGGGACCTTGGGTGTGTTCTAGTCTAACCATCTGCTCAGGCAGGAAACTCTATTTCAGACAAATTGGTTGCCCAATCTCTTCTTAAAAAGCTCCAGTGATGAAGCACCCACAACTTCTGGAGGCAAGCTGTTAATTTTTCTTACTGTCAGGAAATTTCTCCTTAGTTCTAGGTTGCTTTTCTCTTTGATTAGTTTCCATCTGCTAATTCTTGTCCTGCCTTCAGGTGCTTTGGATAGTAAGTTGACCCTCTTCTTCTTTGTGGCAGCTCCTCAAATATTGGAAGACTGCTATCGTGTCACTCATAATCCTTCTTTTCACTAGACTAGACAGACCTATCCAATTCCTGCAACTGCTCCTCACATGTTTATGAAACAATGGAGCTCCATGATTATGAGGCTACAAATACCTCATTGGGGCAAATTTTACCTCCTGTTCACCTTAATAAGATGAATTGATTTACCTTCATGGAGCAAAACAAATCCAAAGTGCCTAATTATTTTACTCTAGTAATTATTTGGGCACAAGGAGAAGCTGGGAGAGACTTCTTTAACTTTCAGCTGTACAAATATGTAGATTTCTCATTCTGAGTAAAAGTTGGGTTTGGACATACAGATAAACAGAAGGGACATAGTGGCTCAGTGGCTAAGATGCTGAGCTTGTTGATCAGCAAGGTGGGCAGTTCAGCTGTTCGAATCCCTAGTGCTGCGTAACGGAGTGAGCTCCTGTTACTTGTCCCAGCTTCTCCCAATCTAGCAGTTCGAAAGGATGTAAAATGCAAGTAGAAAAATAGGAATCACCTTTGGTGGGAAGGGAACAGCATTCCTTGCACCTTCGGCATTGAGTCAAGCCAGCCATATGACCATGGAGACGTCTTCGGACAGCGCTGGCTCTTCGGCTTAGAAACGGAGATGAGCACCACCCCCTAGAGCCAGAAATGACTAGCATTTATGCGTGGGGCAATCTTTACCTTTACCTTATAAAGATAAAAATAACTCCTTGAAGTTAACAAACATCTTTTTTCCCTTCTATTCTAAGCCATTGTACTTTTGGGGGACATTATCTAGAGTCCAGTTCATTTTGAATCTTAACCGAAGCTTCATTTACAAACCCTTTTCACACCTGAACTTGCAAAGATTTAATGAGCAATCAAGGATGTTTGGTTCACAGGTGCACCTACTTTGCTTCCCAGGGTGACTCCCATCCATGTCCATTCAAGTTACACTAAATAAGTATAAAAATATATATAATGAGTACAAAAATACTGGGTTTTCTCAGTAGTCCTGAAGAGCTGCAAGAGTTGAACCATGAGGAAGGCTAAGCACTGAAGAACTTGATGCTTTCCAATTGTGGGGTTGGAGAAGATTCTTGAGAGTCCTTTGGACTGCAATCGGCCAATCCTGAAGGAAATCAACTGTGACTCTTCTTTGAAAGGACAGATACTTTGGCCACCAAATGAGAAGAGCCTTGGAAAGACCTTGATGTTGGGGAAGGTGGAAGGCAAAAAGAGAAGGGGATGAGGAAGGCAAAAGGAGAAGCGGATGAGGGAGAGTTAGATGTTGTTATTGATGCAATGAATTTGGGGAAACTCTGGGAGACAATGGAAGATTTGGGGGGGCTGGTATGCTATGGTCCATGGGGTCATGAAGAGATGGACACAACTTAACAACTGAAGAACAAAAACCCATTCAAGTGCACACGCAGAATGGAAAGCAACCCAAAATTCAGGTTGAGTATTGACTTATCAGTCATTATTACAACTAATTAAAGAGAATGAACCTTTTATGAAGCTGCTGATTCCTTCCTTACCATCCATGCTTAGGGAAAGGATATCTGAAGCAGGAAGTATCCCCACCTCCCTCCAAGTGGGAACGGAGAAGGGGAACTGGAGGTGGTGAACAAAGAATTAATCTTCCAGTTCACACAAGAGCAATTGTGTGAGGCTTAATACCTAATATGCTTGTGAGTCATGCTTACACAAGCAAGCATCAAGGATAATCCAGAGCAGAATGTGTGTGTGTGTGTTATGAAGTTGAATATGCTGACTTTCACCTGAAAGTTGCCAAGGACTAATAAACAAAACACAAAGTAAAAGCGTTTGAATCTAAATGTTCCAGCAATGCTTTAATGGGGGCTAAAACATATGACAAATAGTTACAGATACTGGGTATGTCTAGTCTAATGAAAAGAACTGGGATGACATGATGGCAATGCTCCAATATTTGAGGGCTGCCACAGAGAAGAAAGGGTCACCTATTCTCCAAAGCATCTGAAGGTAGGAGAAGAAGCAATGGAAGGAAACTCAACAAGGAGAGAATCAACCTAGGACTAAGGAGAAATTTCTTGGCAGGTAGAACAATTCACCATGAATGGTTTGCCTCCAGATGTTATGGATGCTTCATCACTGAGGGTTTTTAAGAAGAGATTGGAGAGCTATTTCTCTGAAATGATATAGAGTTAGGATTAGGACTAGAAGGATGTTGGACTAGAAGACCTCCAAGGTTCCTTCCAACTCTGTTATTCTGTTATTCTCTTCTGCTGTTCTGTTTTTTCAGTTTTTGTAAGCTGAATCTGAAGATTTCCCAGTTTTGAGATTTCTTGGTGGAGAATGTTGTTGGGAACACTGGAGAACTGAGCAGTTCAAAGGTCTGCTATGTTACTCTCTTGTCTGCCTTCTCCAAAGTGAAAAAGTAGTGTAGAACATTTCAGATTTGAAATGCTTGGGCTGTTTGTATGCCCAGAAATGTTCTGAGCTTCTGGGCTTAAGTAGCTCAGCTATTGATACTGAAGTGGGTGTTTGGGGCTAGAAAGAGAATGTTAGAAAGTTTCCAGAATAGTTGGAATGGCCCATTTCAAACTAAAAATATTGCTTCTAGCTCAATAATGGAGCATTGTAAGTATTACATGTTTGAAATTTGAAATGTTTGCCCATCCTTAATATCCAGTTTCTATCTTGAAGTATCTTAGCAAGATGAGAGAAAGAGACACAGAGGCAGAGAGAGACAGAGAGACAGAAACAGGTAGACAGACAGACAGAGAGAGAGAGAGAGAGAGAGAGAGAGAGATGGATGGATGGATGGATGGATGGATGGATGGATGGAGAGAGAGAGATATACAGTAGATAGATGGATAGATAGATGGATGGATGAATGGATAGAGAGGGAGGGAGAGATACAGTAGATAGATGGATAGATAGATGGATGGAGATAGATAGATAGATGATAGATAGATAGATAGATAGATAGATAGATAGATAGAAAGAAAGAAAGAAAGAAAGAAAGAAAGAAAGAAAGAAAGATAGATATACAGTTGATAGATAGATGGATAGATGGATGGATGGATGGATGGATGGATGGAGATAGATGGATGGATAAATAATAATAATAATAATAATAATAATAATAATAATAATAATAATAATAATAATATTTAATAATATTTAATAATATTTAATAATATTTATTTCTCCCGAAGGACTCGGGGTGGCGTACAATAAAAACATAAAAATACAAGTATGGACAAACATACATATAATATAGACGTATACAAAGACGTATACAAAGTCGTATACAAAGAGGATGGAAGGAAACAAATTAAAATCACAATATTAAAATCCCCTAAATAAATTAGATAAAATTACAAAAATAAAAAACCCGTCAGGAGCGATATGTTCAGACTATAGTTGAGCCAGGCCAGCTACTTGAAATAGGTGGGTCTTGAGCTTTACACGGAAGGAGCGGATAAATAGATGGATAGATGGAAGGAGGGAGGGAGGGAGAGATACAAATAGAGAGAGATATAGATACACATACATATCTGCCCAAATGAAGTTTTCTTATTTGGGATGGATTCAGTGGTGGGTTGCAGGCATTACACTCCGGTATGGGCATACCGGAGCCTGCCCGGAGCATCGGATACCGTTCCGGTACGGTGCTCCGGAGTGCCCACCTGCCCACCCGAGCTCCTTACCTGTGCTTTAAGGCTTTGGCGCTTCCGCGCACACACATGGCGCGTATGGTGCCTGCGCGATGCTCCGCTGAGCAGCTGGAGCATCGCAGAGGCTTGCAGAAGCGTTAGAGACAAGTACGATACACACGTGCGCTGCGTGCATGTGCATGCATGTCGCGCTCATCCATGTGGGTGACGCCGGGGCCATTCCCACCATACCAGTTGGAAAGGAATCCGGAACCCACCACTGGATGGATTGTATTAACAATGTCTATTTTCACAATGCTTTTCAACACATCCAGCCTGATAATAGATTTTATTTCCATAGTTTCTACATTCATATTGGATTTTAAAATACAGCCCTCAAGTCAATCTTTTTTCTCTTGTTTTTCCTAGGTATGCCAAACTTTTTGCACTTCCCTCATTCTTTTAACCGGCATGCAGAAAATCAAATGTCAAAATATGCATTTGCAGTAATCAAATTACGTATAGTGTCACATATTTAATGTTTAGAATGGGTAATGAAAAAGGGGACAAGCTATTTTCCAAAGCACCTGAAGGCCAGACAAGGAATAATGGATGGAAGCTGACCAAGGAGAGATTCAACCTGGAAATAAGGAGGAACTTTCTGACAGTGAGAACAATCAACCCATGGAACAGAAGTTGCCTTCAGAAGTTGTGGGAGCTTCATCACTGGAAGCTTTCAAGAAGAGACTGGACTGCCATTTGTCAGGAATGGTGTAGGGTCTCCTGCTTGGGTGGGAGTTGGACTAGATGACCTAAAGGGAAGCATAACATCTTCAAAGAAAAAACAGAAAGTCCAGTTGCCTCTTGAAAAGAGCATCTTTGGGATAACCATGACCTGGATGACTGATTCCCCCCGCCCCAGAAAATCTTGTTATTCTTCCTTGCAGAAAACCAAACTGAAACTCCAAAAATACCCAAAAGTACTTCACCTAAAATAACATTTCCATAGTGCCATAGCTAGTGCAAAATCGAGGACACCACCAGGACATTTAAAATGAAGGCTCATATATCTGGCCACCTCACATTCTGAGTGAAGGCCAAAAAAGGCTATTCATGTATGCCACCGCTATAGAAGAATGCCAGCTGCTGACACCACTATTGAAAAAACTGTGCTCAAGTTACCAATAAACCTATTTTTCTAAAGCTGGGGTAGAGCAGGGGTGGGTTCCAACTTCTAGTACTACCAGTTTGCTCAGGGACATGCTTTGCGCATGTGTGTGCTTGATGGGCAGTAATAAAAAAATTGTTTCTGCACATGCGCAAAAGCAAAAAACAAGATGGCGATGCCGTAGGCACAGCCGATAGAACCAGTTTGGGGGCACGGCTGGCCAAATTACTACCTACTTGGCCAAACCTGTAGGAACCCACCTCTGCTGTAGAGATCTCTGAGCTTTTCTTGCAGATGCTTCACTATAAAGCTAGGTAACAGCATTGGTGCACTGATGAGATTACCTAGTTTGATAATGAAATATCTGGTCCAGTGGTGGGATTAAATTTATTTTTAATACTGGTTCTGTAGGCGTGGCTTTGAGGATGTGGTGTGGCTTGGTGGGCGTGGCTGGGGAAGGATACTGCAAAATCCCCATTCCCTCCCCACTGCTGGGGGAAATTTATTGCAAAATCCCCATACACTGTAGAATTCAATACGGTTATTGCCCTGGGATAGAAGCTGTTTTTCAGCCTGTTTGTCCTTGTTTTTATTATCCTGTACCGCCTGCCAGATGGTAATAGTTTTTAAAAAAAGGATGACCAGGATGAGATGGATCTTTAAGAACGTTTTGAACTTTCTAAAGGCAGTAGGAGCTTTAAAGTTCTTCCAAAGGGGGGAGAGAGCAACCAATGATCCTCTGGGCAATGACGTTGACCCTCTGGAGCCTTTGCCACTGTACAATCGGCAAACCATACCTGGGTGCAGTAAGTTAGAAATGTAAGTTAGGATCGCACCCATAAAAGCGACTTAGGACCTGTTCTTGGAGGTAAAACCGTTGTACCACCCGCACAATCACATGATCGTGATTTTGGGTGCAGCATTGTGTGGTCACGTGATTACAATCGGGGACCTTCCCAGAGGGCTTCTGAGAAGCAAAATCCATAGGGGAAGATTTGATTCAGTTAACAAACGTGGCAAAAATAAAGTTTGTAAAATTGGATGTGTAATTGATGCTGCTCAGTGGTGGGATTAATTTTTTTTTTACTACTGGTTTTGTTGGCATGGTGTGGCAGGGGAAGGATGCTGCAAAATCCCCATTCCCTCCCCACTCCTGGGGGAAGGTTACTGCAAAATCCCCATTCCCTCCCCACCCCACTAACCTGCTTTCCAGCTCCGTTCTCCTATTCAGGACAACAAAGGAAGATCAGCTGGGAGACTGGGAGGCAGCGGGGCATGGCCAGCCTATTTGCCGGCTCTCCAAAGTACTCAAAATTTCTGCTACCTGTCCAGAACCTGTCAGAACTGGCTGAATGCCATCCCTGATCTGCACCAAGGACATGAGCTATATATCTTCTCTTTTATCAGTTTTCCAAAATGCTTAGTATCACTGCAAGAAGAAGATATTCAACATTCTTTGATTAACATTCTTAGACTTACAGTGTAGTATTTGTTTTGAAATAAACCGGTCACTGTGGTTTGAGGGAAATACTTTTTTAAAAAAACAATAAAGTCAGAGGACTGTTTAATTTCAACATTTAGTTCTTCATTCTATTGCCAGTCCTCTGATACACTCCCCATTTGTCCTTCTTCCTCATATCACAGCCATAAAATTGCCTTAGTTTCACAACTGGATCAAGGAACACTTGTCCTTTGAAACAATGTCCCTGTAGTTTTGCTCAGGTGGACTTGTGGGTCCCTTTATCTATTAGCATCTTAAGTTTCACACTGGTGCCTTTAAACTTCTTCAGTTTGCCAAAACAAAGATATGAAATTATAATATCACTCCAAAAGATTGTGGCCAATTAAAATGATAAGACACGATAAGGACAAAGAATACTTTTGTCAGGCCTGGAAGCCATCTTTTGCGTTAGGCCTTCAGACTTGCCACGTTTACTACTGTGGGAAACTGGGAGGGGGGATTGTATGGAGCATGGGTGATATATAATCATAATAGCATTCTTTCCGCAGAAAGTCAAGGGCAACTTGCGCTGCACCTGGAAGGGTGGAACTGGGAGACATCTCCAGAGGTGGTATGCAGCAGGTTCTGACCAGTTCTGGAGAACTGGTAGCGGAAATTTTGAGTAGTTCAGAGAACTGGTAAATACCACTTCTGACTGGCCCCACCCCCATCTATTCCCTGCCTCCCGAGTCCCAGGTGATCGGGAGGAAATTGGGATTTTGCAGTATCCTTCCCCTACCACACCCACCAAGCCATGCCATGTCCACCAAGCCACGCCCATAGAACCAGTAGTAAAAAAAATGTGAATTCCACCACTGGGCATCTCCATTTGGGACAGTGTTTTTATTGGACCATGTGATGGACATGTGGATGCTGGGCAGGGACATGAACTTTTCTTTGGGTGGGAAAAACCTGGAAACTTTCAGATTCGGGTTTTCCAAGATGTGCCAATATGACAGCTCTAAGAAAATGTAACTTTGAGGAAACTCAAGTGGAGTTTTATTTCGTTGTGGGTGTTACTTGGAACCCTGACAACTTTATGGGCTCATGTGATTTTTTTTTTTAAAAAATAAACTTATTTCCTGGATTATGATAGGCTTAATAGTAATGTGACTGTTGATTGAGTCTAATTGCAGAGTATTAATTGTTCCCCTGGAAGATTAGCACTATTATTCAATAAAGATGATAAAGGGTCTGGAGTCTAAATCATACGATGAACAGGGCTAGATATGACTAGCTGACCAAAGAGAGGGATTGAGGGGGGGATGTAATAACTGTCTCCCAATACTTGAGGTCCAGTCATAGGGAAGAGGGGAATGACTTATTCCCCAAAGGCAGGATATGGATGGGAGCTCATTAAAGAGAGAAACAGCCTAGAACTAAGAAGAAATTTCCTGCCGGTGAGCAGAATTCATCAGTAAAATGGTTTATATCCAGAAGTTGTGGGTGCTCCATCACTTGAGGCTTTTAAGAAGATGCAGGCCAACCATTTGTCTGCAATGATATAGGACAGTGATGGCTAACCTTCTTGTTGTTGCATGCCTGTATGCATCCCAACGCCCGTGTGTGTGCCACAGAGACCCAAAAATTAGCTGGCCGGTGGGAGGCATGCGTGCATGCGTGCATGCGTGGTGGAGCTGAGCTGGGATGAGGGCTCACGTGCCTGCAGAGAGGGCTCCGTGTGCCACCTGTGGCACGCTTGCCATAGATTCGCCATCATGGATATAGGCTCTCCTGCCATGGGCAGAGGGTTGGACTGGAAGACCTATGACAGCGATAATAATAATAATAAATATTTATTTCTTAGCCGCACCCTCTCCCGAAGGACTCGGGGCGGCGTATAACAAAACATAGGAAATAAATATATCGACATACATATAACAAAACATATACCAAGACATATACACGACATATACACGACATATACAAGGAGGAGGTGAACTGATAGATAAAAACAAATAAAAACACAATGTTTAAAAACCCCTAAATAAATTGAATGCAATTAAAATACCCCAAATAAAAAAAACCCGTCAGGAGCGATATAGTTAGATCAAAGTTGAGCCAGGCCAGCTACTTGGAATAGGTGGGTCTTGAGCTTTACATGAAAGGAGCGGAGGTCAGAGGTATTCCTAATATCTGGAGGGAGGTCATTCCACAGGGCTGGGCCCGCCACAGAGAAGGCTCTACTCCTAGGCGCCACCCCTCGACACTGTCTGGTGGACGGCACCTGGAGGAGGCCCTCTCTGTGCGAGCGGATTGGTCGCAGGGATGTATGGGGCAGAATACGATCCCGCAAGTAACTAGGTCCTGAGCCATGGATGGCGATGGCGAAGCTTTTTTGGTTCGCGTGCCATAAGCGGGGGGAGTGCAGGGGGGTCACCAAATAATGCAATGTGTGACCCCCCAGTGCGCATGCGCGCATGATAGGTGCTCTCCCCATTTTTTGCATGCTTTTTTTGCCCTCCCCAGGCTCTAGAGACTTTAAGGAGCCTGGGGAGGGTGAAAACAGCCTCGCACACACCCCCGGAGGCTTCAGGAGCTTCCCTGAAGCCTCTGGAGCACCAAAAACCAGTCCTACAGGCAAACCGGAAGTTCGGGAACGGACTTCTGGTTTGCTCATAGGGCCGGTTTAAGCCCTCCAGAGCCTACAGGGGTCTTCTGGAGGCTTCCCTGAAGGCTCTGGAGGACTTAAACCAACCCGATGAGCAAACCGGAAGTGACTTCTGGTTTGCTTGTAGGGTTGTTTTTCGTCCTCCGGAGCCTTCAGGGAAGCCTCCGGAAGGCCCCTGAAGCTCCGGAGGGCTTAAACCAACCCTTTGAGCAAACCGGAAGTCCATTCCTGAACTTCCAGTTTGCCCATAGGGCTGGTTTTTTGAGCTCCAGAGGCTTCAGGGAAGCTCCTGAAGCCTCCGGAGGGCCTCCGGGGGGCAGGGGGCTGTTTTCGCCCTCCCCAGGCTCTGATAAAGCCGCTGGAGCCTTGGGCGGGCGAAAAATGGCCTCAAAAAAAGGCTAAAGTCAGCTGCACCTCACGTGCCCTGACAAATGGCTCTACGTGCCACCTGTTTCACGTGTGCCATAGGTTTGCCATCCCAGGCCTATGTGGTCCCTTCCAGTCCTATGATTCTATGTTCTATTGAAAATCTTCTGCTGGGTCAGAACTGAATTACCTAACTAATTCTACCTCTCAATACACTCTGTGTTATAGTCCACAACATTTTTGTGAGCCTTTCTGTTTATACATCTCTGCTTTAATTGTGCATGCATCAATCTCATGAACCCCCAAATAATAGGACCACTTATTTCCACTTGCAAAGCTTACAGAAAACATCTAATCATCATCATCAGTGAGCAAGTACTTATTATTCTTAGTCTGGAGCCTCAAGTTTGTAGTCTATCACAATGTATTTAATAAACCTTATTTATCTCATTAATGGGCCTGCCTTACAGCTTAATTTCTCTCCCTCCAACAAAAGAATGAAAACAAGGCCATTGAAAATCACTATTTTCATGTGAATATGGCTAGAGTCAGTGGGGGGTTCCTACCGGTTCGGACCATTTCGGCCGAACCAGTAGTGGTTTGATGGCCTGGGTTGCTGGAACTGGCAGCGAACCAGGCTGGCCACGCCCCCGAATGGTTCTTCTGCACATGCGCAGAACAATTTTTATTGCACTGTGTATGATTGCAAAGCGTCCATGAGCGAACCGGCAGTAATGACTGCCTGAAACACTCCTGGCTGTTTGCGTACAGTAGAGACAGACACATATATAAACACACACATAAAGAGACCTAAAAGGGTGCTGATTAAAAGATGCCCACCTACACAGTGACTAGGTTTACCCAAAATGCTAATGTTAAAACCAAAAGATCCCACAGATGTTTTTACGCAGTACAAACTCAGCTGCGTTCTAGATTGATTGACTGCTACAAATATCAGCACACTGTTCTGTTTTCTTCCCATTTTTATTCCAGAAAGCTTATTTTTCATTCTCGTATAATTGTGTCAATCTTTCTTGCTTTTGCATGATGAAAAGATGATCCACCCACAAGATTTTATCGATTCAATATTTCCTAAGTGTGGAAGGCTCCATGTTTTGTTAATATGTAAGTTTTGAAACAACGCTCCAGGGATTCATTTAATTCAAGCGTGTCCAACCTTGGCAACTTTTAAGACTTGTGGACATCAACTCCCAAAATTCCCTAGCCAGCATTCTTGGGTCCATAGATTGTCAAGATTGGACACCCTTGATTTAACTACTTTGAGGTTACTTTGGGGACACTATTTGAAGTAATTAAAAAAAACTGCCATTATATAAATAAGTCAATAGATTTGACCTGGAAGGTTAAAAAAAAAAGTTCTGGTTTTGCAAGAAATTTCCCCAAACGTGACCCGATATCTACCAGAAAACTACACTTTTGTTGAAATTGCAGATAAGTGAAAAGTTAATGTTGAGCCATACATTGTGAAAGAACATCTTCCAATTTCAGCAGAACAACATGCAGTATATCGAAAGAAAAAGGGAGAAAAAGCAGTTAGAGTCCAGCAAGAGATAGAAATAAATCAGCACCCGTTAATCAACTTTTAAAACAATAAGCAAAATGAAACAATGAAGTCAAAATGTGAAAGTTAAAATTCTGGAGCGCTTAGAAAATGAAACTGATTGACCGGAAGTTGGATTTGTTCTATAACTTTTTGATTGCTTCTAGATCAGTGGTTCCCAACATGGAGGCCACGCCCCACAGGGGGACAATTTGATTTTTAATGGGGGCAGTTTGGACCTTGTTTAAACCAAGTTAATGGCTTTTTTGGCTTCCTCCGCCTGAGTAGAGTTCACTTTTTGAGTAAAGTAAGAATTATATGTCACAAGGGGGGGTTGGGGCATCAGGAATTTAGAGATGCTTAGGTGAGGCATGGCCAAAAAAAAAAGGTTGGGAACCACTGTTTTAGAGGTAATTGGAATCTTCAAGATTCCCCCTTGCCCATTGGGATTGCCCAAAAGTCATCTTGGGTGATGGCTAAGTGCTCCCCTTCAAAACCAGAGAGCGGTACTGTGATTGAACCAGCTTTAGCACTGACATCAACAGATCGTAGGTAAGAGGAAAAAAAAACTGTGCAGCAGCCATCTTGAAAGGGGCAAGATACTTAATTTTTATTGCTTGACTGCTGGTCTGGTATTAATCCTGGTATTAATCTCTGTTTACCTGGTGTTGATTGCTGGCGAATAAATGTTTTGTGTTTTTTTTTAATGTTTCCTTTTTAGCTTTTGATTCTCTCTTTTGAATGATATGTAAATGTGGTTTATTTCTATGTGCTTACTGATGGCTGATTTGTTTGAGTGACAGGCTTCCAGGAATTCTCTAGCATTTTTTGGACTTGGCCTGGCTTTGGTTGCTCACATTTTTCCAGTGGAAACTGTGGTAAGTGTGTCCAATTGTTGTGCAATTAATACAAATGTTCTTTTCCATTCATTCTTATTTTTCTAATTCTAAGCCTAATGGGCAAAATGGTAACAGCCAATTTCTAAATCTGTTCAGTGCCCTTGAAGTCAAACTTCTCACAGACGTCTGTGAATGACTCGGCTTTTGAATATCTGTTGGGATGCTATTGTCAAAGAAAATAATTGTGTGACACGGATGATGATGTTCATCCATTGTGTTCGAACAGGACATCTATCAGGTTGTCCATGATGTATCCGCAGGTGGCTGGTAAGGCCTCTATGGGCATGAAATGTTCTGCCACATGTTGGGCAGACATGTGTGGGCACCATTGTTGCAGCATTTGCAGCTCTGGCTTTGCCAACCTATGTGACACTATGTCCATTGGGGGAAGGGTACTTGGAGTTCCTTACACCTTCCAGAAAGAACACCAAATTACACAATTTTTAGAGCAAAATTGCTTACTCAAGTGAGCCTCATTTCTCCAAGGAGCCATTGCAATCAAACCAGAAACTTGCAAAATTCTTTTGTGGTGGAAGTGGGAAGAACATCTTGGGAAATCATAAAGGGAGGCATGACATCCTCCATGACAGCACAGTTGGAGTCTCGTATTTAATTTCCAAAATGCTCTCCTGCCTAAAATCAGAGCTTCTTCTTAAGGAAGACAGAGAGTGCAATTGTGTTTGCATTTAGAATAGAATAGAATAGAATAGAATAGAATAGAATAGAATAGAATAGAATAGAATAGAATAGAATAGAATAGAATAACAGAGTTGGAAGGGGCCTTGGAGGTTTTCTAGTCCAACCCCCTGCTTAGGCAGGAAACCCTGCACCACTTCAGACAAATGGCTATCCAACATCTTCTTAAAAACTTCCAGTGTTGGAGCATTCACAACTTCTGGAGGCAAATTGTTTCATTGATTAATTGTTCTGTTAGGAAATGTCTCCTTAGTTCTAAGTTGCTTCTCTCCTTGATTAGCTTCTACCCATTACTTCTTGTCCTGCCCTCAGGTGCTTTGGAGAATAGTTTGACTCCTTCTTCTTTGGAGCAGCCCCTGAGATATTGGAACATGCTATCATGTCTCCCCTAGTTTTTCTCTTCATTAAACTAGGCATACTCAGTTACTGCAACCGTTCCTCATATGTTTTAGCCTCCGGTCCCCTAATCCTCTTTGTTGCTCTTCTCTGCACTCTTTCTAGAGTCTCCACATCTTTTTTACATCGTGGGACCAAAAGTGGATGCAGTATTCCAAGTGTGGTCTTACCAAGGCATTATAAAGTGGTATTAACCCTTCACATGATCTTGATTTATTTGGACATGAACCCCTTTGGATTCAACAGAAGTTATTTCCAGATAATAAAGTCTAAGATTATAACTGGTAATAATACTCTGTACATATGATTGACCTTGGGCAACTTGCATATGATCCATAATAATTTGTTGATCCAGAAAGACAGAATATCTGTTGTATCGTGTGAAGAAGCACATGTGAACCAGATGATTTGGTCATGCTTTCCTGGCAACAAGATGGGAAGGATGAAGGTTAAAACCATGTACATGTTACACCTAGATAGAATATGGAATCATAGGACTGGATGAGACCTTAGAGTCTTTTTAGTAGAGCTCTTCTGATCAAGGCAGGTGACTGTATACTTTTGTTATACCATCCCAGTCAAATGGTTTGACAATCTCCAGCAATGGCACACCCACAACCCTAGAAGGCAAACTATTCCATTGATTAATTGTTCTCACGGTCAGGAAAGTTCTCCTTATTTCTAGGTGGAGTCTCTCTGTTTAACAAGCTTCTACCCATTACTTTTGTCCTGCCCTCTGATCCTTTGGATAATTTATTTATTTTTTATTTGTCAACAAGTAGAAGGAAACAGAGTAAGAGAACACATGAAAAAATGGCACAAATAAATGGATATAAATAAGCAAAACATAGCCATAAACACATAAAAAGAGTACATATAAATGGGGACACTTAGGGCAGGGACGGTAGGCTAATGCACCCCCACACCCCTTAGGAATCTCTTAAGAAATGCATAAGGTCCACGGTAGACAGCTTAAGGTAAAAGGTATGGGGATTAGAGGAACTAACAATAGGATCAGGTAGGGTGTTTCACACATTTATTACTCCATGGCTGAAATAGTTTTTCCCGCAATAAGATTAGAACGTATTACATTTAGTTTGTATCTACTGATGGCCCTTGTGTCATTGCGTTTGAAGTAAAAGTAGCCATTAACAGGTAGGACATTATGGCAGATTATTTTGTGCACTAAATTCAGGTCAGAACGTAGACAGATTACATTTGGTTTGTATCTATTGATGGCCTTTGTGTTATTGCAGTTGAAGTTAAAGTAGTCATTAACAGGTAGGATGTCATGGCAGATTATCTTGTGCACTAAATTCATGTTGGAATGTAGCCGGCGTAGTTCAAGGTTATGCAGGCCTAAAATTCCAAGCCTGGTGGTAGGAGGAATTTTATTGTGAGCAGAGGAGTTGAGTACTCTTCTTGTAAAATACCTCTGGACCCTCTCTAAGGTTTTAATGTCTGAAATGCAGTGTAATGTCCGAAATCAAGAATAAATCAATCCCCTCAAGCATCTTAGATACATTTGATATCAACTTTACCTCAAGGATCTTTAACTGGAATCTTTTTTTTTCTTTGTATCAGTTTGAACGACTACTGCACGTGAATGAAACGCTATGGGCGAAGACATTCCATAGTCTGAAAGCAATCCAGAAGAGATCCATCTTTGAAATGATACAAGATGAGAGTCTTCTTTTGGAGAACCTTTCTTTCGCCAAGGTTGGGCTTCAAACGTTTTAGCAAGGGGTCACCATGGTTGCTGAGTGGGCATGGCCATGGTGGGTGTGACCTAGTTGGCCTCCTGCACCATGGCCGGGGGGACATTTTTGCCATCCCCAGGCTCCAGAGGCTGTTCTTGAGCCTCCGGGAGGGCAAAAATGGCCTCCCCAGCTCCAGAGGCCCTCTGGATGCTGGAAATGGGCCCATTTTTGGCCTTTCCAAATTTCTGGCAGGCCTGTTTTTCACCCTCTCCGAGCATCCACGCCGCATGCACCCTACACTTACCTTCATCCAAAAAGGGCTGCGTGGGGACTCCTGGGAGGGTGGGGTGGGTGGGGCCAGCCAGGAGTGAGATTTGGGGATTCTCCAAACTGCACAGAATCTTAGCTTGCAGGAAGTGGGTATGTCTAGTTTAATAGTAAGAAGGACTAGGGGAGAATTGATAGCAGTGTTCCAATATCTCAGGGGCTGCCACAAAGAAGAGGGAGTCAAGATATTCTCCAAGGCACCTGAGGGTAGAACAAGAAGCAATGGGTGGAAACTAATCAAGGAGAAAAGCAACTTAGAACTGAGGAGAAACTTCCTGACAGTTAGAACAATTAATCAGTGGAACAGCTTGCTTCCAGAAGTTGTGAATGCCCCAACACTGGAAGTCTTTAAGAAGATGTTGGATAGCCATTTGTCTGAAATGGTATAGGGTTTCCTGCCTAGGCAGGGGGTTGGACTAGAAGACCTCCAAGGTCCCTTCCAACTCTGGTATTGTATTGTATTGTATTGTATTGTATTGTATTGTATTGTATTGTATTAGCTAGAGGTTCTCCCAAACCCCTGCAAACCCCCAGCAGCCCACCCCTGCGTTTGGACCTTAATGCTTGGGTAGGATTATGACTGGAGCTGTGGTCCCCCCAGGTAGTGTCTCAATGAGTAAATGAGATACTAGTGAGAAACTGAAAGCTGGCAGCAATTTCCTAAAACTGCTCTGGTCTTACTTTAAGTTTAGTGGGACCATTAATACATGGGAGAGAATCTGAGCCTTGGCTCTCATTCCAAGCAAGTCATTTGCTCAATTGATCAAATCATTCAGCGTAGTCAAAATGGTGTGCATGTTTGAGCGCTTGTCTTTGTTCTCTGAAATAGTAATTCCGTCTTCTTCTCAGGTGGCAAGAAATGGGGGACCTTTTTCTTCTTCTTCTTTGTATCTTCCATCCATGAGTGGCAGATACAACTTGGATGAATTCCTTGTAGATTTCCAGGAAGGTCATATGATTGAGAAACTGGAGCTGATGTTACTTAACTCGTGTTCTTTAAAAGGACAGTTAAGCCCTGTAGTGCACGATTTCTATTCAGGTCCTCTCAGAACATCTGAAATTGCCAAGTGAGTGAATCCAGTTTTGCTTTGTCCTTCTCTGGTGGGTCTTTGGGGGGGGGGGGGAATAGGCAAATGAACAGACTCTACTACTCTCTTATAGAAGCTGACCTTTTCCCTCTGCTCTACAGCACTGATTCATTTCAACCGGTCCTCGCTCTTCCTAAGTCAATTGAAAAGCTGCTTTTTGATTACTAAATGCTTTCCATATCTGATTCTCGATCCCTCTGGGCCTATCTCAGAATTATCTTTGGCTTCCGTGGCTCTGCATCCAGTGACAGTGTCATTTGTCTGTACTTGTTATCGCTTTGTGGAACACCTTGATTTAAAACTGCAGCTGGTCATGTAAGACTTCATTGGGAGGTCTGCAGCATAAGACACTGGAGTTTGTGTAACTTTTTCAGAATTGCACAGAAGAAGAGCGCACAGAATTTTCTGTGCAAAACCAAGTTTGACTGTATTTGTCTATCAAGCCAGGAACAAAGAAGGTCTGTTCATCTGATTGAATGCGGACCCGATTCATTTTAAATTCCTGTGCTGTAATGTTTTAACCAATTTACTTTAAGAGTTGGGATCATGAAGAAGGATTATAAGGTGGTGGAAAAATCTTAGGCTCAGTCCCCTGTTTATCACTGTGGCCCCAAAGACTAAGAGGGTCCCTGAAGCATTTCTAATACCATCCTGCCTGTAAGTCGATCAGGTCACCGTGTCATCTTCAAGGTGTATTTCTCTACCTAGTGGTGAGCTGAGCTTAACAAGCAGTTAGATAACTGGTAAATAGAGCTTTGCAAATCCTTGAATGGGGGGATTTGATTCAAGGACGCTTCAATCATCCCTCCCTCCCCAAAGTAGATTCTCCAAGCAGTGTTTCCAAGCTGTGGAATTGGCAAATCAGTGTCTCCAAGGTATCTGAAGGTATCTGGAGAGCTTTCTCAACTACTTGAAAGATTGGGTGTTTTTTCTGCTGCTTTGTACAGGATGTTGCAATTTTCAGTTCCGTTTGTGGGGGAAATTGAGAAGAAGCAGGTTGAATGTTGCAAGGGCATTGATGGGGGGGGGGGGGAACCCCAGGTAATATGATTTGCCAACTTGTTCAACTCTCTATCATAACTCTTCTGTGATGACAACAGAATAGCAGAGTTGGGAGGGACCGTGTAGGTCATCTAGTCCAACCCCCTGCTCAAGTGGGAGACCCTATAGCATTTCTGACAGATGGCAGTCCAGTCTCTTCTTGAAAGCTTCCAGTGATGAAGCTCCCACAAATTCTGAAGGCCATTGGTTGATTGTTCTCGCTGTCAGAATGTTCTCCTTATTTCTAGATTGAATCTCCCTTTGGTCAGTTTCTATCCATTATTTCTTTTCTGGCCTTCAGAGGTGCTTTGGAAAATAACTTGACTCCTTCCTCTCTGTGGCAGCCCCTCCAATATTGGAACACTGATATCATGTCTCCCCTGTTCCTTCCCTTCACTAAGCTGGCTTCACGGTTCAGGCAGGAAACCCTATACCATTTCAGACAAGTGGCTGCCCAATCTCTTGTTAAAAGCCTCCATTGATGGAGCACCCACAACTTCTGAAGGCAAGTTATTCCATTGATTAATTGTTCTTACTTTTAGGAAGTTTCTCCTTAGTTTTAGGTTGGCTCTTTCCTTGATTAGTTTCTATCCATTGCTTCTTGTCCTGCGTTCAGGTGTTTGGAGAACAGGTTGACCCCCTCTTCTTTGTGTGACAGCCCCTTAGAATATTGCAAGACTGCTATCATGTCACCCTCTAGTCCTTCTCCTCATTAAAATAGACATGCCCAATTCCTGCAGCCATCCTTTATATATTTTATCTTCCAGTCCCCTAGTGATCTTCATTGCTCTTTTCTGCACTCTTTCTAGAGTCCCAGACCTCTGACCTTTCTCTATCTTAAAAAATATATACTGTGGGACTAATTCAAAATTTGATTGTGGAAAAAACCCTTGATGGAATCTGAAACTTGGCAGGTTCTTGACTTCTTCATAGGGCCTATCAATCATGCTATATTGATTCCGTTCAATTTTGGTGGGAAATCTTCTAAAACACCAACGTCTAGAGAGAACCAGACAACATTCAGAGTTGACAACCTTATTTTACGTAGTTTTCTCTCTGATAACACTATGCTGCTAACTAGGGCATATAAAACCTTTGCCAGACCTACATTTGAATACTGCTCACCTGCCTGGAACCCACACTTCATTTCGGACATTAAAATCTTAGAGAGGGTCCAGAGGTATTTTACAAGAAGAGTACTCAACTCCTCTGTTCGCAATAAAATTCCGTATACCTCCAGGCTTGGAATTTTAGGCTTGCATAACCTTGAACTACGCCAGCTACATTCCAACATGAGTTTAGTGCACAAGATAATCTGCCATGACATCCTACCTGTTAATGACTACTTTAACTTCAACTGCAATAACACAAAGGCCATTAATAGATACAAACCAAATGTAATCTGTTCTAAACTTGATTGCAGGAAAAACGATTTCAGCCATAGAGTAGTAAATGGGTAGAGCACCCTACCTGATCCTGTTGTTAGTTCCTCCAACCCCATAACTTTTACCTTAAACTGTCTACTGTGGATCTTGTGCGTTTCTTAAGAGGTCCTTAAGGGGGCGTGCATAAGCATACTGACCTGCCTACTGTCCCTGTCCTACTGTCCCCATTTATATGTACTCTTTTTATGTATTTATGGTTATGTTTTGCTTATTTCTATCCATTTATTTGTGCCATTTTTATATGTGTTTTTCCTACTTGTTTCCTTGTACTTGTTGACAAATTAAAATAAATAAATAAATAAATAAATAAATAAACAAACAAACATTTCATTTCACCAGAGCAAACAGGTTACGGTACCTGACTGGTCTCTCTTCTATGTAGAAGAGGTCAGAGCTGTAACTTTACATGCAGCATGTTGACCAGAGACAGTTTGAGCACAAGTAGGCATTAATGGAGATCCTAGAACAGGGAATCATGCTACAACTGACAAGAAAATAAGAACATCACAGCATCAAAAGACATGGGCATCAACACAATACGGACACAATCTTGAAAGGCAGTTGGGTAGCTTTGATTTGCAACTTACTCCAAAGCTCGAATTTGTATTCTAACAAGCACTTCCTGCATTTGGCTGCAAAGAGAGATAAGGAAGTGGTGCAACAGACACGCTGTCTTCTCCCAAGGCCTGGATTCTATCATCAGTTAGCTACTAACAAGTGCAAGTAGCCAAGGGGCACAAAAAAGAAAACTCTATTCTTAAACATTTCTACCAGAGAGGTAGATGCAAAAAGACACTGTGAAACAGGGGGGAAAAGGAAAAAAGACACTATGAAACAGAGGCATAGAATCAAAACCATGCGAAGTATTAGTACAATTTTATAAAGTCTCAGTAAGGCCACACCTGGAATCCTGCACCCAGTTTTGGTCACTACATTACAAACAAAATATTGAGACTTTGGAAAAAGTGCAAAGAAAAGCAACTTATGTGATTTTAAAGACCTGGAGACTAAAACATATGAAGAACGATTGCAGGATTTGGATTTGGCTAGTTTAGAGAAAAGAAGGACTAGAAGGCACTAGAACAGCAGTATTCTAGTATTTGAGGGGCTGCCCCAAAGAAGAGGGGGTCAACCTATTCTCCAAAGCACCTGAAGGCAGGACAAGAAGCAATGGATGGAAACTCATCATGGAGAGGAGCAACCTGGAAATTAAGGAGAAACTTCCTAAGAGCGAGGATAATTAACCAATGGAAAGGCTTGTCTTCAGAAATTGTGGGTGCTCCAACACTGGAGGTTTTTAAGAAGAAATTGGACAGCCACTTGTCTGAAATGGTATAGGGTCTCCTGCTTGAGCAGGGAGTTGGACTAGAAGACCCCTCAAGGTCCCTTCCAGCTCATTTCTGATTGACTGATATAAGAAAGCGTTGTAACAAATTCAACTGGCATTTGCTTTCCAACTCTCCACACGTGTAAAAAAACAGAAAATGTTAGCTGCTTGGACAAATCTTATTTGAAATATTTATTTTTACTCTGCATTCCAGAATAGATCAATTCTGAATTGGGTTGCCATCAAATGTCAGATTGGAAACTCCAATTGAAACATATCTTTGAACGTCAAACTGCCAACTTCAATTGACTGAGAGCTGAATCTCACCTGTCCTACACCCCATATTTTTACCTATTTCTCCTTCTCGTTCACTTTTTTTCTTCCAGGTCCTATTACTCAGCAATGCAAGTGTTCCTGCTCTTTTGCGCTTTAGTGTCAGCAGTGGCATCGATGTCCACCCCCGCGCCACCGAAAGTCTTCCATAGCTGGAATGCTTGTACCTTAGTGATGTGTGGACCAGCTGAGAAAGGGATACCGGGACGGGATGGCCGAGATGGAATTCAAGGAATAAAAGGGGAACATGGAGTACAAGGTCTGGAATTCCTGCCTTCTTGATGTTGTTTAGTTCTTGGGGGGTGGGGTGTAGGAAATCGGCTTTCTGGACATACATTAAAAGAGGGGTTTGCTTTCGTTGCATTTTCTCTGATGTGTTGACTCCATTGGGAGAGTGAAGTGTATGCCAGTGGAATCTAGAATAACAGAGTTGGAAGGGACCTTGGAGGTCTTTTAGTCCAATCCCCTGCTTTGGCAGGAAACCCGACACCACTACAGACAAATGGTTATCCAATCTTTTGTTAAAAACTTCCAAAAACTGCTTAGGCAGGAAACACTACACCACTTCAGACAAATGGTTATCCAATCTCTTGTTAAAAACTTCTAAAAACTGCTTAGGCAGGAAACACTACACCACTTCAGACAAATGGCTGTCCAACATCTTCTTAAACACTTCCAGTGTTGGAGCATTCACAACTTCTGGAGGCAAGTTGTTCCACTGATTAATTGTTCTCACTGTCAGGAAATTTCTCCTTAGTTCTACGTTGCTTCTCTCCTTGATTAGTTTCCACCCATTGCTTCTTGTCCTGCCTTCAAGTGCTTTGGAGAAGAGCTTGCCTCCCTCTTCTTTGTGGCAGCCCCTGAGATATTGGAGCACTGCTATCATGTCTCCTCTAGTCCTTCTTTTCATTAAACTAGACATACTCAGTTATTCATATGTTTTAGCCTTCATTCCTCTAATCATCTTTGTTGCTCTTCTCTGCACTCTTTCTAGAATCTCAACATCTTTTTTACATTGTGGAGACCAAAACTGGATGCAGTATTCCAAGTTTGGCCTTACCAAGTGGTATTAACACTTCACGTAACACACAAGCAGTGTTAACACTTCACGTGATCTTGATTCTATCCCTCTGTTGATGCAGCCTAGAACTGGGTTGGCTTTTTTGGCAGCTGCTGCACACTGCCGGCTCATATTTAAATGGTTGTTCACTAGGACTCCAAGATCCCTCTCATAGTTACTACTATTGAGAAAGGTACCACTTATACTGTACCTGCCTTTTGTTTTTCTTGCCTAAATGTAGAACCTTACGTTTTTCACCATTGAATTTCATTTTGTTGGATAGCACCCAATGTTCAAGTCTGGCAAGATCCTTCTGTATCTTAAGCCTATCTTCTGGAGTGTTGGCTATTCCTGCTAGCTTGGTGTCTTCTGCAAATTTGATGAGTTCCCCATTTATCCCCTCATCCAAATCATTGATGAAGATGTTGAAGAGTACTGGGCCTAAAACAGAGCCCTGGGGTACCCCACTGCATACCTCCCTCCATTTGAATTTGTTGATTTGAATTTGTCTAGGGTAGACAGGTGCTCACTTACCGTTTTCTTCCCTGTTTTAACTTATGTTACTGATCTGTTTTTTATGGTGCTGTTTTTGATAGGTTGGACTGTTTTCCCCTTTGTGTAAAGACAGTATTTTCCTTAGTTTCATGGATATCTCAAATCTTTATTTAAATTATGTAATACTGGCAGGCCTGGCCCATACACATAATTTAGTTTCAGACACATGTTATGCAGCTCTATATTTGATGAATCATTTCTTCACTCTTGAAGTTAGCTAACTTGAAGGAAATTGAGAAGCCTGGAGAAGAAAAGCAAAGATGTAATAGAGAAAGGGTTGGAAGCAAAAGAGTATTAGAAGTATTAAAAGTGTAAGACAACCACTTTTCTATTCTGGGGAACTTTCTTAAATTCCTAAATAGGTGAAAGTGATTCAGGAAGTAATTTGAGTAGACATTTCTGGCAGGGTTTTGAGATTCACTTCATATTTTATTATTTATTTTATTTATTCACATTTCTAAACCGCCCCCTCTCCCAAAAAGGGACTCGGGGCGGTGTACAGTCCACAATAAATCACAGATAAAATACAAATATAAATAGGGCTATAAATATATGTATGTATGTGGAGGAGGTTAAAATTAAGAGTCCTGTACAGAGGAATAAATATGAGGCTAAAAGCCCTAAAAACAATTAAAACTAAAACATTACCCTTAAAATAACCAGATGAGAATATACTACCAGGAGTTCATAGATGTAACATTTATAATCATGCCAGGCCAGCTAGTCGGAACAGGTGAGTCTTCAATTTTTGACGGAAGGAGCGGAAGTCCGAGGTGGTTCTAATGTCGGGGGGGAGGTCATTCCAGAGGGTTGGGCCCATCACAGAGAAGGCTCTACTCCTCGGCGCCGCCCGCTGGCATTGCCTAGTGGACGGCACTTGGAGAAGGCCCTCTCTGTGAGAGCGGATTGGCCGCAGGGATGTATGTGGGAGGATGCGATCCCGCAAGTAACTAGGTCCTGAGCCATGGAGTGCTTTAAAGATAGTAATCAGGACCTTGAAACGCACCCGAAAAACCACAGGTAGCCAGTGCAGCTCGCGCAGGAGCGGTGTTACGTGGGAGTATCTAGACCTCCCCATGATAACCCGCGCGGCCGCGTTCTGGACTAGCTGCAGTCTCCGGGCGCGTCCCAAGGGAAGCCCCATGTAGAGAGCATTACAGTAATCTAGGCGAGACGTCACCAGCGCATGAGTGACTGTGCGTAGGGCATCCCGGTCCAGTAGGGGGCGCAATTGGCGCACCAGGCGAACCTGGTGGAACCCCCCCTTGCCACGGCTGCCACATGGTCATCCATTGACAGCCGGGCATCTAGGAGGACGCCCAAATTGCGCGCCCGTTCCACAGGGGGCAGTAGCTCGTCCCCTATGGCCAGCGATGGAGTCAGCTGGCTGAACCGAGGTGCCGGAAGCCACAGCCACTCAGTCTTGGAGGGGTTGAGTTTGAGTCTGTTGTCCCCCATCCAGACCCCGACGGCTTCCAGACACCGGGACATCACTGCGACAGCCTCGTTGGGGTGGTTTGGGGTTGAAATGTACAGCTGCGTATCATCAGCGTACAGATGGTATTCAACCCCAAAACCACGGACGATCTCGCCCAGCGGCTTCACGTATGCATTGAACAGAAGGGGCGAGAGAACCGACCCCTGCGGCACCCCACAAGAGAGTGGCCTCGGGGTCGATCTCTGCCTCCCTGTCAACACATATTGCATCCGGCCGGAGAGGTAAGAGTCGAACCACCGTAACACGGTGCCTCCAACTCCCATCCCCTCCAGCCGGCGCAGAAGGATACCATGGTCGATGGTATCAAAAGCCGCTGAGAGATCTAATAGGACCAGGATAGAGGAACAAGCTCTATCTCTGGCCCTCCAGAGATCATCAACCAACGCGACCAAGGCTGTCTCAGTGCTGTGCCCGGGTCGGAAGCCGGACTGGCATGGGTCTAGATAATCGGATTCATCGAGGTGACGCAGAAACTGCTGCGCCACCACATTCTCAACAACCTTCGCCAAAAAAGGGAGGTTGGAGACTGGACGATAATTAGCTAGCTCCATTTGGTCAAGTGAAGGCCTCTTGAGTAAGGGCCTCACCACCGCCTCTTTCAAGACGGTAGGTAAGGATCCCTCACCCAATGAGGCGTTCACCAGGCCCAGAAGCCAGCCTCGTGTCACCTCCCAGGATGCCAGTACCAGCCAGGAGGGACACGGGTCCAATGAACATGTGGTGGGTCGCAGCCTTCCACGCAACCTGTCTAAATCCTCGGGGGCAACAGAGTCAAACTCCTCCCAGAGTGGACTCACAAGACTCATTGTTGACGGCCCGTCCAGACCACTGGAGGGGGCCCATCCGCTCCGGATCTGAGCGACTTTGTTCTGCAGATATTCTCCAAACTCCTCTGCTCTACCCTGTAAGGGTGCCCCCCGCGTCTCTTGCACCAAGAGGGAGCGGGTGACCCTAAACAGGGCAGCAGGGCGGTTATCCGCAGACACAATAAGAGCGGCACAATGTCTACGTTTGGCCGCTCTCAATGCCACGAGGTAAGTCCGTAAATAGGCTCTTACCTGTGTTCGGTCAGACTCGGAGCGTGAGGACCTCCACCTGCTCTCTAGACGTCTCCTCTGGCGCTTCATCACCCTCAGCTCCTCGGTATACCAGGGAGCCCGGGTGGGTCGCTGCCGTAGGAGAGGTCGCAAAGGCGCAACCCGGTCCAAGGCCCCAGCCGTCGCCCTATTCCAGGCGGCCACTAGGTCCTCCGACCGAGCGCGGGTCAGGGCTACAGGTAGCGGCCCAAGCTCCGACTGGAACCTAACTGGTTCCATCAGATGCTTGGGGCGGTACCAGCTTGGACTAACTGGTTCCGCCTCCTCGCGGTGGGGGGTAGCACCAGGGAAGTCTAGCCGGAGACAGGAGTGATCTTACCATGACAGGGAAGTAATGTCTAAGTCCCCTATTCCCAGATCACTCGTCCACTGCTCAGATACAAAAACAAGGTCCAGTGTGTGGCCACCTTCATGTGTGGGGCCCTGAATTAGTTGGGTCAGGCCCATGGCTGTCATGGAAGCCATGAACTCCCGAGCCACCTCGGATGCTGCTCCCGTCGACGGCAGGTTGAAATCCCCCATAACCAAAAGTTTGGGGATCTCCACCGCCGTCTCTGAGATCAGCTCGAGGAGCTCGGGCAGGGCTGCTGACGTATAGCGAGGAGCCAAGTATACAATCAGCAGACCCCACTGCCTCCCTGGGCCCCATTTCACACCAAGTGATTCACACCCGGGTATCTGAGAAACAGTGAACTCCCTCGGCTCTAGACCATCCCGTATAACCACCGCCACCCCTCCACCCTTACCCAGGGCCCGGGGCTGATGAAATGCATGGAAACCTGGTGGGCACATTTCCACGAGGGGCAAACCACCCTCGTGACCCAACCAGGTCTCTGTTATTCCTGCAAGGTCCAGCTCCCCCTCAGAGATCAACTCATTAATGAGGGGGGCCTTGTTGGTCACGGACCTTGCATTGCAAAGCATCAGCCGCAGGCCCTGTCTCTGTAGATCCCGACCACCTAGGTTGCGGGGGTTGGTACAAACGACCGGGCGTAGCCAGCAGCCACGGTCTCCCAACTGACCTTGTGATCTTCTCTTGTCCTCGCATCCCCCCCTCCCCGCGACCGTTGTAATAAAACAACCCTCTACTGGAATAGTTTGTTCCCTCTCCCCCCCCACTCCGCTCACTTCCCTCCTGGACTCACCTGTTCATGTGGCACTGGCTTCCCTCCTGGCCTGGTTATCCCCCCCCTTCCCAGAACCCCCTAAAAACAGTATAAAACATTTTGCTAAAAAGCCCCTCAGCTTCCTCTTCTTCCACCTCTCGGGGTTCACGAACCCGTCATCAAGGCTGGCCCTTGAGAGAGCCAAGGGCCATACCTGCGAGAGAGGGGCCTCCCGCAGGCGAAGCAGGTCTGTCCTCGAGTAAGTTGGTAGGTTGTTGACCATCCCGATAGGGTAGGGGTGCAGATGATATAAAAGTTAATAGTTAAAAACCAGTGGGCTAGAGTCTCAATGGAGGGCGGAGGGTTTTTCAATGTCCAGGTGGTACTTAGAACTTGGAGAGAAAGGGGGGGGGGAGCAAGCCATGATTGAATATCCCAGATGGTGGGGGGAAAGGGAAGGTGGTAAATGGAAAATGGAGGTAAAATATAATTTATCTCGTGGCTTAAAAACACTAAGCCTCCCCAAAACAAGTGTCTTTAATGTCTATTACGATTATTTGTTGCTTGGGAATTATTGGAACTGAAGTCCAACAAGCTTGTGGGAAAAGGCAAGGCAATTGTGATTTCATCAGCTGATTGAAGGAAGGTGGACAGGAGGACCCTGTGTCCTTCAGAAGTCAACTTTCAGAGCTGCTTCGCAGATATTTGTTGTTAGTTGCGAAGTGATGTCCGACCCATCACGATCCCATGGACAACGTTCCTCCAGGCCTTCCTGTCCTCTACTATTCCCCAGAATCCATTTAAGTTCACACCTACTGCTTCAGTAACTCCCTCCAGCCACCTCATTCTCTGCCGTCCCCTTCTTCTTTTGCCCTCAGTCATTCCCAGCATGAGGCTCTTCTCCAGGGAGTCTTTTCTTCTCATTAGGTGACCAAAGTATTTGAGTTTCATCTTCAGGATCTGGCCTTCTAAAGAGCAGTCAGGGTTGATCTCCTCTAGGACTGACTCTCAGATATTACCTTGACTAACTTAGCATAAATTGGGAAGTAAACTTTTATTTAAATGAGGTTTAAATCAGATTAAGGTATACCCAAGGCACCTATTAGTATTGGTATTATCTGCCATTTATTTTGCCACAAGTGATTCTATTTCTGTTTGCAAGCCTGTGCATTTTATTATCTTCTTCAGTTCTTTCTTCTGCTGTCTTCAGGTACTGCCACTTCCACCATCCAGACTATGCTCAAGACCACTGTAACTGAGTCCATCAACCTTTCTGCTGACCTTCCTCTTCTTCTCTTTCTTTACACCTTTCAAGCATAAGAGCCTTCTCTCCGGAGAGCTGGGCCTTTGCATCATGCGTCCAAAGTAGGATAATTTGATCTTGATCCTTGGTGCCTCTAGTCAGAATCCTGGGTTGATTAGAGATGTGGGGTGAATTGGATTTGATAGTTAGGTTTATTCTGTATGGGGCTAACTGCTGTACCTTTTTTGTGGGCTAGATAGACTTGTTTGCACTTTTCCCAGAAGCCCTCAATACCATTCTGTTAATAATCCTTGCTTCAACTTGTTTTAAGGATTGCAAGGTCCCAAAGGAAGCCTTGGTCCTCCAGGGAAGATAGGGCCAGCTGGACCAGCAGGACAGAAAGGGGCTCCAGGAAATACTGGACCTAAAGGAGATCCTGGACAAATAGGTAAGATTTATGGCCACGTTTATGGTTTCCAGATTTTCCAGAGTGGCACTCAGAGCTGGTCTTCAGGCAGTTCTGATAGGTTCTGGAGAACCAGTAGCCGAAATTTTGAATAGTTCAGAGAACTAGGCTGGCCCCGCCCCTGCTGCCTCACAAATAGGCTGGCCCCACCCCCGCTGCCTCCCAACCTCCCAGGTGATCTTCTTTTGTTGCCTTGCACAGGAGAACAGAGCTGGAAAGCAGGTTAGTGGGGTCGGGAGGGAATGGGGATTTTGCAGTATCCTTCCCTTGACAAGCCCATAAAGCCACGCCCACAGAGCCATGCCATGCCCACAAAGCCATGCCCACAGAACCAGTAGTAAAAAAATTTAATCCCACCACTGAGCGGCATCAACTGCAGCCAATTTTGCAAACTTTATTTTTGCCACATTTGTTAGCTGAATCCAATCTTCCCCTATGGATTTTGCTTCTCAGAAGCCCTCTGGGAAGGTCCCCAATTCTAATCACGTGACCACACAATGCTGCACCCAAAATCACGATCACACAATTGTACGAGTGGTACGACGGTTTTACCTTCAAGAACAGGTCCTAAGTCGCTTTTATGGCTGCCATCCTAACTTACATTTCTAACTTACTGCACCTGTGTATGGTTTGCCGATTGCACAGTGGCAGATAGGACAGTGCTCCAGAGGGTCAACGTCATTGCCCAGAGGATCATTGGTTGCCCTCTCCCCTCTTTGGAAGAACTTTATAGCTCCCGTTGCCTTTAAGAAACTTCAAAACGTTCTCAAAGATACATCTCATCCTGGGCACATTTTTTTTGAACTATTACCATCTGGCAGACGGTACAGGATAATAAAAACAAGGACAAACAGGCTGAAAAACAGCTTCTATCCCAGGGCAATAACCATATTGAATTCTATGGTATAGTGCAATATCAGATTTTCAATTTCAATTATATAGAAAGTAAAATTGTAATGTACACTGAAGACAGCATTTAATTTCATTGTACCATGTGCAATGACAATAAAGTAAACTAAACTAAACTAACTTTGCATCATCGTTAAACAAATGATTGTATATTGAGGACTACCTCTGCTGTCACGTACCCATTGAGATGTCTCATCAAGGCTTCCTGACAGCTAGCTGGCCTCATTGCTCAAAGATATGTTCTGGTCTGCATCTCCAACACGGTACTTTATCTGTAATCTTACAGACTCCAGAGGTCTCAATTCTATATCCCGAAGTTCCTGGCTGAAGACAACAGATCATTGTTCCCCTCTCTCTTTTCTGACATAGTTTATTTTATTTGAACAGGCCCACGGGGGATTCAGGGTTTGCATGGCCCTGCTGGAAATGTGGGCCCTTCGGGACCAAAAGGTAACATTGGCCCACAAGGTGAGAAAGGTGTCAAAGGAGAAATAGGTAAGTTTGTTTAATTAAGAGAGATTGACTCTGTAGGAAGAAAAATCCTAGGTCCAGGTCCAAGAAGGGAATAAAATGGAGGCTGCATGCAAAGAAAGGTTCCCTTTATGGGTGAACGGAACCACTGGGGTTTGTGGCTCTGGGGAAGCTGACAAATTAGCTAGATGAGTGCCAGGATTTTTATACGGGTCCTGAAATGGTGCTTGAGTATGGTGTGTGTGTGTGTGTGTGTGTGTGTGTGTCTATGTGTGTTTGTGTGTGTCTGTGTCTGTGTGTCTGTGTCTGTATGTGTGTGTGCATGCATGCAATGTCTGAAATTCCCTCAGGAGGTTGTGCAAGGTAGTAAGCTCTGTGTCTTTTGCTAAATGGTAGTGTACTAATCCTGTTATGTCCTAGAGCAGTGATACCTAACCTTTTTGTCGTCGTGTGCTGAAAGCGTGTGCGACAGTGCGTGCGCACACCCGCATGCATATTGCAATGCATGCATAACACCCACACCGGTGGCCCCATCATGCATGCACACACGAACCCCCCCCCGCACCCCTGCCCCCCCTGCACGCATGCATGTGCGACCCCATTCACCCCTTTTGGGCCTAGTAAGACTCCCTGCAGCCTCCTGGGACCAAAAACGGTCCAAGGGAGAGCACGCCACACACACCGCCCCATTTTGGGCCTAGTAGGCCTCCCTGCAGCCTTCTGGGACCAAAAATGTGCGAAGGGGGAGCATGCCACACACACCGCCCCATTTGGGGCCTATTAGGCTTCCCTGCAGCCTCCTGGGATCAACAATGGGCCAAGGTGGTGGGCGTCACACATCCCTGTGCTCCCCCTTCCCCCTGAGCATGTGCATGGGTCCCCTCTGATTCCCCCATACATGCATGCTCCTCTCCCACATGCGCCCTGCACCCCACGCATGAACGGCAGAGACCCGAAAATCAGCTGACTGGTGGGAGGCATGGGAGCAGTGGAGAGGAGCTGGGATGCCGGCTCGTGTGCCCATAGAGAGGGTTCTGTGTGCCACGGTCCTACAGGGTCATGTCCTGGTCTTAGAATTTGGATGGAGGAGAATGTAAATTTTAATCCCATCCCTGGAGGTGAAAGTCTTTTGTTTTGTGAATAGGTTGGCCCAATCTTTCTTAATGGACACAAAATATCTGCTGAGGCTATTAAGAAAGGCTGAGTTTTCTTTCTGTCTTTTAAGAGCATGTTTCTCCATTTCTCCTTTGGGGAAATAGCAATAACACTTAGACTTATAAATCACTTCACAGTGCCTTTACAACCCTGCCTAAGCAGTTTACAGAGTCAGCCTCTTGCCCCCAACAATCTGGGTCTTCATTTTACCCACCTTGGAAGGACGGAAGTCTGAGTCAGCCTTGAGCCTGGTGAGATTCGAACTGTCAAATTGCAGGCAGCCGGCAGTCAGCAGAAGTAGCCTGCAGTACTGCACTCAAACCACTGTGCCACTGAGGCTCATGAAATATAATATTCTGCTTCTTTTAATACTCCTCGAAATATTTCATTCTTCTAGGAGGGAGGGAATCCCCCCAATTCCCTCTCTTTATGCTCCTGGAATTGGATTAAAAAATAATTATTGAAGAATAGTGTAACAGGCGTGTTCAATGGATCGATGCGGCTGTATTCTTTCAGACCTCAGTTAAGAGATCATTTTCAGTCCATTTGTAATGTCCCAAACCATCACATCTTTTCAACTAAAAAGTTCAGTGAGTTCATCCAAGCTACTGAGCAAGGTCAAAGCAGCTTTCCAAATTCTGCCTTCAAAACCTTTTAGGGTGATAACAACATGGTTTAAAATGGGATAGAATGGTAAATAAGATATGTGGCCAAAAATTTTTTTTAGAACTATACTTTCTCTCCTATGCAGCTACAGCTGATTGGATCCTAAGTCTAGAGTTGACTGTTTGCATGTGCTTATAGTTGTTATGAATAATTATATATAATTATAAACAAAGAGAGAGCCAGATCTAACATCCAATAATCTGGAGGCACATAAAACACTAAGAAAATGGAAGATTTATGGGAGGCAGCCCGCTTCCACATCAGATGCAAGAAATCTTACATTTTCTATTTTTCGATGGTTCTGATTGGTTTTGTTCCAATGCCACAGCGAGTCTGGTGGCCATGAATTTAGAAGCATCAGATCAGGGGTGGGCTTCAAAAATTTTAGCAACCTAGGGGTGGGCACAGCCATGGTGGGTATGGCCTTGTTGGCCTCCTGCACCATGGCAGGGGAGGCCCTGGAAGGGCAAAAATGGCCTCCCCAGGGTCCGGAGGTCCTCTGGAGGCTGGTAACAGGCCCATTTCTGGTCCTCCCAAACTTCCAGTAGGCCCATTTTTTGCCCTCTCTGAGCCTCCACATGCACCCTGCACTTCCCTGCATCCAAAATGGGCTGTGTGGGAACTCCTGGCAGGGGCGGGGAAGGGAGGGGAACTGCACAGAATCTTAGCTAGAGGTTCTCCCAAACCCCTGAAAACCCCCAGCAACCCACCCCTGCATCAGATTAATTTTTATGCAAAAATGGATTAGTTGAGGAGGCTATCTGCTCTATTCTTTTATTGTGCATTTAACAAAGTAGAACTGCAAACCAGAAATGACATTCCTGATTTGTGGATCGTTATTTTTTGCAATGCACCTGTCTCATTATGAATGTCATTTTTTTCCTATCTTCAATATCACTGTAGGTCTCAAAGGAGCCCTTGGCCCTGCAGGGCCCCAAGGCAAAATAGGTGCCCCTGGACCAGCTGGGGCCAAAGGATCAGTGGGTGAAAAGGGAGGAAAAGGAGACATGGGTGTCAAAGGTAAGTCAAGAGTTTTGTCACATTGTGGTCGGTTGAATTTCAAGCATGGCTTTGGCTTTTGTTGCAGGGTCCTTGTGTTGATCTGATTGGCAAATAGGTTGTTAATCCTGCTCTCAGCTTGTGGTAGTGACAGGAGACAAGGAAGGAGAGAGTTTTGAAATGTAGACAAGTGAGAGAATGAAAAAGGAGGGGTAATTTTAGAAAGAGCAAACAGGGGCCGGAAGCAAAGTCTTGCAAAACATTTTCCATTCCTGCAAAACCAGAAAAGAGAAGTAGATGTTCAAGAAAGAAGAAAGAAGAAAGAAAGAAAGAAAGAAAGAAAGAAAGAAAGAAAGAAAGAAAGAAAGAAAGAAAGAAAGGAGGAAGGGAGGAAAGGAAGGAGAAGAAAGGAAGGAAGGAAAAGAAAGAAAGAAAAAAAAGAAAGAAAGATGAAAAATAGGGGGATGTATTTCTCCTGGCATAATTGCCCCAACTCTACCCCAAAATTAAGGTATTCCAAGATTGTAAAAAGGGAGGGTTGTTGTTTTTTAAACCAAGAACTGGGGCAGGGAGATAACCCAAATACCCAGTAATTCTCACCTAGGTTTCTTGACAAGATTCTAGAAGCACTTGCCCTTGGCTTCTTCTTGAAAAGTTTTTCTCCCTGTCCCAACTCTCTAGCTTGCAATCCTGGTCTTCCTTCATGGTCTTCCACCCAGCTCCTAAACATGTCTAGGACCAGTAGTAGTGATCAGCTCCCCTCCAAAAACATCCAACATCTTTTTATTTCCATCTCACAATCATCTGCAATTTTGAAGACCAGATCTGGAAACTCAAAGCAGTAACAGTGCTTGAGGGTCTCCTCCAGGAGTGGGATCCAGCCAGTTCGCACCGGTTTGGGACAAACCTGACCAGATGTTAATTTTACATCTGGTTTGCTAAACCAGTAGTTGCAAGGACTGGCTGGCCCCACTCACCCCATTCCTCCCAGGAGCCTCCATGCCAGGCAAGTGCAGTGATTACGCGGAGGTTCGGGGACGGCAAAAAACGGGCCTCCTGGAAGTTCTGGAAGTCTGGAAATAGGCCTGTTACTGGCCTCCAGAGGGCCTCTGGAGCCCAGGGGAAGCCGTTTTTGCCCTACTGGAGGCTCATGGAGAGCCTCCGGAGCCTGGGGACAACTGGTTGCTAAAAAAATTTAATTCCACCCCTGGCCTCCTCCTATATGGAGTTTGCCCCATAATCAGTTTTGCTGTGAGATACAGATGCTGGATTACCATTAGTCTTGTGACCCTAATCCTATAGCCTGGGAAATGAGCTCTCAACTAAGAATGGGACTGGCCTTGATCCCTTCTCTTTGCTCTTTTTTCTGGTTGGTAGCCACCCGCTTGTAGATTATTATTATTATTATTATTATTATTATTATTATTATTATTATTATTATTATTATTATTATTATTATTATTATTATTAAGCAAATTGACCAAGTTAAGTGGAACCATCAAAAGTCCATTAATTGAATTCCATCTGATTTGGCAAATGAATTCTAAGAAGTCGAGAAGCTACATAGATGTCAGCCATGTTATTCATCAGGAGTTGAGCCTGATATTGAAGGGACTTTATTTTCAAGTTGTAGCAGATGGCAGCTCCTAACCAACATTGGCTGCTCTTCAAAAGCTCAGCAGTCAGGGCCACTTGGCAGTTGGGTGGCATCCAACCAGGAAATCCCTAGACAGGAGACTGAATTGAGAAGTTGGACACCACCCCAGGAGGTGGCAGTGAGAACATACATCAATATCTTTGCTGAGAAAGTTACAATAGGAATTGAGTGAAACTCAAAGAAGATTTAGTCTAAAGACAGTTAGGTTTCCATCCCACTCATGTGTGTTCTTTAAAGGTAAAGGTTCCCCTCGCACATATGTGCTAGTTGTTCCTGACTCTAGGGGGCAGTGCTTATATCCATTTCAAAGCCGAAGAGCGCTGTCCGAAGACATCTCCGTGGTCATGTGGCCAGCATGACTAAACACTGAAGGTGCATGGAACGCTGTTACCTTCCCACCAAAGGTGGTTCCTATTTTTCTACTTTATTTATTTATTATTTATTTATTTTCAGTATTTATAGACCGCCCCCTCTCCCCGAAGGGACTCGGGGCGGTGTACAGGTGTGTCATTAAAACGAATACAAAAAACGAATATCCTATACCCTTAAAAACGAATTAAACCTCATACAACTGTACAAAAAGTAAAAATTAAAAATTAAATTAAAAACAACTAAAAGCATACCCCTAGAAAATTTAAAAAATGCAGGCTTGAGGAACTAAAGTTGGGAATTAGGAATTAGGCCAGGCCGGCTAAATTGAACTTGCATTTTTACATGCTTTCAAACTGCTGGTTGGCAGAAGCTGGGACAAGTAACAGGAGCTCACTCCATTACATGGTGCTAAGGATTCGAACCACTGAACTGATGAACTTTCTGATTCACAAACTTAGCATCTTAGCCACCTTTTCATGTGTTCTTTACAAATATCTGAAAATGTTTACCAACCTTAAATGACTTGCTGGTCTGATCTCTTACAACAGGAACGCAAGGACCACCAGGTCCCCAAGGGCCAGCGGGAAAACCTGGTTCTACTGGAGCCAAAGGAGATAAGGGTACCACGGGTGAAAGGGGGATAAAGGGTGATAGTGGTCTCTCAGGTGAGTGAGATGAATGTTGCTTCCTTGTTAAACTTTCATTTAACAACCTTTAATTTAGAACAGTGTTTCTCAATCTTGGCAACTTGAAGATGTCTGGACTTCAACTCCCAGAATTCCCCAGCCAGCATTCGCTGGCTGGGGAATTCTGGGAGTTGAAGTCCAGACATCTTCAAGTTGCCAAGATTGAGAAACACTGGTTTAGAAGAACATTTTGAGTCGGTCCTTTTCATGTCATTGTGAAAACCTTTCGGTGTCCTTTTTAGCAGGGGATGTGGTTAATATTTGAGATCAATCTGTTTGATGTTTCCATCAACCTTTTGGTAAAGGGATGGTGGGGTCCACCTATATTTTCAGCAAGGAAAAGGCACATGAGAAAAGGAGTCAATGTTTAGATTCATCAACCGCTATCAGGCGGAAAGGTTCAGGTCAGGGAATCCTTACCTTCGCTACCGGTTCGCAAATGTGAATCTCCACGCATGCGCAGGACCTTCCATGCATGTGCAGTGCATCAAAATGGGACATGATGACATCTGGGTGGGTGGGCGGAGCCTGCTATTGAATGCACCTGCAAAGGTAAGTAGAATAGCGAGGGAGGGGAAACTGCTGTGCACCGCGATTTAGATTAGCCAGAAAACAGGAAATCCAATGATTCTCAGTAATATAAATTGCGTATCACAGCTGATCGTCAGAAATACCAATTCACCCGAACCGGTAACCTGTTTCCATGAAAATAAGACCTCCCCAGATAATAAGCCCAGTCAGATTTTTAAGCGCAGGCACTCTCCCAAAAATACTGCAACACAGCAGCAACCATGAAGTGACACACTCGCTGCCTCCTGCACCTCAAACATAATAAGACATCGTCCAAAAGAAGGCCAATAAGGCTTATTTTGGGGGGGTCAAAAGAAAATAAGACCCTGTCGTATTTTCGGAAAAACACAATAGCATTTTTTTTTACTACCGGTTTGGGCGAGCCGGTAGCATTTTTATTACTGGTTCAGGTGAACCAGTCCAAATCAGTAGCATTTCACCCCTGGTTCAGTTCCATATGTTAAGCTGAAGTTCAAAAATGATTTATCACTCATGTATGCACAACCATCTAGTCAACTAACATTTAAGGGTAAATTGGCATCAGCTAAGGGTCAGTGGAATTCAATAGGCATGGGACTTGGATCGTTTCTGGCAATGTAACGACTCTTAGCTGATGATGCATTTAACTCCACCTCCCAGTTCTGCCTGCTCTTCTCCTACATCGGTTTTATGCCAGTGTCTTCCTATTCAGGATGCTATAGTCCAATATCTCACAGATTGTGATCATCTCGTTCTCTCTTAGAGGTCAACCTTTTGAAGACTAAAGTTAGCGCCCTGGAAGGACAGCTGAAAGCTCTGCAGGCTAGCTTTGCCAAGTATCAAAAAGGTAAGAACAATGTGCAGAATACATAAATCCCTCTGGATGAGTTTGATCTCTTAGCAAAGAGTTGATGGATTAGAAGAACTAAGGCATATCTGCAGGTGTGATGCAGCAGCACCCTTATGCCCCAAACTACGGTAGAAAGCTTAACAGCAGGTGTTAATAGTTGGGAAGGTGCTCCTGCCCCATATTTGCAAATTATTCATGAGTTGAAGATGCTCAACTAAGCATTGGGGTTGTGTCAAAGAGATGCTTTGTTTTAAAGAAAGTTCATGAGAAGCTTCCCTGTTGTTTCATGGGGCAAGGACGTCCTTCAAGACAATCTCTTGCATTTTCAGTAACAAGCCACCATGATGTAAAAAAGATTTTGAGACTCTGGAAAGAGTGCAGAGAAGAGCAATAAAGATGATTAGGGGACTGGAGGCTAAAACATATGAAGAACGGTTGCAAGAACTGGGCATGGCTAGTTTAATGAAAAGAAGGACTAGGAAAGATTCTCCAAAGCACCTGAGGGTAAGACAAGAAGCAATGAGTGGAAACGCATCAAGGAGAGAAGCAACTTAGAACTAAGGAGAAATTTCCTGACAGTTAGAACAATTAATCAGTGGAACCACTTGCCTCCAGAAGTTGTGAATGCTCCAACACTGGAAGTTTTTAAGGAGATGCTGGATAACCATTTGTCTGAAGTGGTGTAGGGTCTCCTGCCTAAGCAGGGGTGGACTAGAAGACCTCCAAGGTCCCTTCCAACTTGGTTATTCTATATAAGTGTGGAAGGGCAGCAGATGAGGTAGGGCAAAACAACAGAACAAGGAGAATTGCATTATTTCCAAGGCACAACCAGGTTTTTACACTTAGTCCTATCAGTGCAGGGATAAATTATTGCATATATACTTATTCTACTGTACAACACAGTGGACAGGATGAATTTGCAAGGGGACTGTAAAGTTGCTTTCTGGGAAAGCAATCCTCATATTTATAAAGATTTACAAAAAAAGAGTTAAAAAATAACTAATTTTATTTATTTGTATTTCGTACTTATTAACTGCTCATCTCCCTCAGATTTTATTTTATTTTTTAAATAAAATAACCCTGCAATTTTGCTATGGTTTGGACCAATGGTGGGATTCAAAAATGTGAGCAACCGGCTTCCTGCACCAGGTTGGAGAAGCATTTTCACCCTCCCCAGGCTCCAGAGGCTTTCCCTGAGCCTCCTGGAGGTCGAAAATGTCCTCCCCTGTGGGCTCCAGAGGCCCTCTGGAAGCCTGAAATGGGCCTATTTCTGGACTTCCGGAAGGCCCGTTTTTCACCCTCTGGAAGCTCTGGAGGCTTTCCCCAAGCCTCCTGAAGGGTGAAAATGGCCTCCCCCCAGTCTCCAGAGGCCCTCCAGAAACAGGAGGCCCATTTTTGGATTTCCAGGAGATCCATTTTTCACCCTCCCAGAATCTCCACGTGGGCCCTGCACTTGCCTGGCATGATGAATGGGCCATGTAGAGACTCCTGGGAGGGGCAGGGTGGAGTCTGGGTGGGCGGGTCCAGCCAGTCCTTGCAACAACCAGTTTGCATGAACCAGTGCAAACTGGCTGAATCCCACCCCTGGTTTGGACCTATCTCCCGTCCTTGCCACTTGTTTAATTTTAAGTTGATTTTCATGTTAATATTTATTAGTTTAATGTATTCTCCGGTTGCTTTTACTTGTTGTAAGCCACTTACAGGCACCTCTACCCAACAGGGAGAGCATATACATATAATAGCTATGGGCCCATTGTATTGCTGGACAAACCACTGGATATTTCACAAGACCAGGATGATTGGGAAAATAACATATTGCTAACATAAGTATTTTAAGAGGCAATGATCTTTTCCTATGGCAAGTTGACCTCACATCATTGTGTGTTATGGTCCACCGGCAGCCAGCAGAGCTGGCAGCAGAGTCAGACAGTGAGGAGGTTGGGGAGGAACACGGGCCAGTCCTGAGGGCTGAGGAAAATTCAAACAAGGGCTCTGCCTCAGAGGCAGAGAGGGAGTTAAACAGCAGTGAGGTAGAAGAATAGCCTGCTCCCAGTGTGCTCATGCGCAGAGTTTCCAGAAGACAAGAACAACTAAGAAAGCAGGGTTGTCTTTAGAATATAGCCATACCTTGGGGGTGGTTGGCCCCTCCCAGAGGAAGCAAAAGAGGAACGAATGGGGAGTGGGAATGAAGAATTTGTTCATTCGATCTGGAAAATTTTGTTTGTGATTATAAGAGACTCTGTGCCAAGTCTTGCTTTGCCTTGTGTTTGGAAACTAGTTATCTTGCAGCGCTCCAAACGAGATAAGGTGCGTGTGGATAAACATTCCTCTGAAAGACTGTTGGCTAAAGCCTTGCTGACTGTGAATGAAAAGAATTCACAGTTGTGTAAATAAAAGAGGTTTTGTCAGAACCCAAACTTTGCTTCTTGCTTTTTAAGGAAGCCTGGGTCAGAACAATGTGCATCAGCGTAACCACATTTACTACACAATGGCTGATGTTGATGCTGACTTAAGAATGCACCTTTTTTTTTTCATTCTAGTTGCCATGTTCCCAGGCGGACGCATAGTTGGCAGCAAAGTGTTCAAAGCCAACGGCTACGAAGGCACCTTCGATGACTTGAGGCAAAGGTGCGTGCAAGCCGGAGGCCAGCTCGCAGCCCCGAGAAACGCCGCGGAGAACGATGCTGTCCAAAAGATTGTGTTGCTCTATAACAAATCGGCCTTCCTTGGCATAACAGACTTAAAGATCGAAGGGACATTTAAGTACCTGAACGATCAGCCCCTCACTTACGTCAACTGGTTGCCTGGGGAGCCAAACAATCAGGGCAAAGAGAATTGTGTCGAACTTTTTTCGAATGGAAAATGGAATGACAAATCCTGTGGGGAAAAACGGCTCCTGGTCTGCGAATTTTAGACTCACCTGTCACACAGCATTTCGATCCAGGGAGGCTGCAAAGTTTTAATACCACGTTTGCTTCTTACCTATAGGCATTAGAGAAATCATGACTTAGCTTACCTAAATTCTACTGAGGGGAGGGAACTGTTGATTTCATGTATGCAATTAAAATAACTTTACTACCAGCAAGGCCAGTTGCCAGGTATACTTCCCACCTGATGAAGTATATAATTGAGTTTCCTAATATCTTATCGGTGAAATAATTCAGGGGAGGCTCACTGTCACAGAGGGATACAGTCAAGATCAAGTGAGGTACTAATATCACTCAAGAAAGCCTTTGTAAGACCACACCTAAAATACTGCATTCAGTTTGGGACACCGCATATAAAAAAGAGGTTGAGACTCAAGAAAGAGTGCAGAGAAGAGCAACAAAGGATGATTGGGGGAGGCTAAAACATATGATGAACCATTATAGCAACTGGGCATGGCTAGTCTAGTGAAGAGAAGGACCAGGAGAGACATGATAGCAGTCTTCCAATATTTTGAGGGGCTGTCATGGAGAGAAGGGGATCAAGCTATTTTCCAAAGCACCTGAATGCCAGACAAGGAATAATGGATAGAAACTGATCAAGGAGTGAGATTCAACCTAGAAATAAGGAGTAATTTTCTGACAGTGAGAACAATCAACCGATGGAACAGCCTTCAGAAGTTGTGGAAGCTTCATCACTGGAGGCTTTCGAGAAGAGACTGGACTGCCATCTGTTAGAAATGGTGCAGGGTCTCCTGCTTGGGCAGGGGGTTGGACTAGATGACCTAAAGATCCCTTCCAATTGTGTTATTCTGTTACTGTCATCGTTTTAGTTACAAATATGCAAGCAGACACTCCCCCTACATATTTGTAAACGAACGCAGCCTGTTTGTAAAAGTAGGACGCCTATGGTATTGGTTGATGGAGATTTCATTCCAGTGGGGAATCACAAATGAGATGGAGGCAAATAATTCGGCCATAAGGCCAATATTACGGGTTTGTTCAAGGAAGTGTAAATGCTAGAACTTGGTTGTTTCCTTGCAGGGATTTCATGACCCACCTAGGTAACATCATCAGTGCTAGAAGAAAGTGAGATTTGCTCTCCATTATGGACTAGTGGCTTGCCCTGTCGGTGTTGGTGGGAGTGGTGATTTTTCTGAACAAGGTTTTCTGAATCCGGTGATTCTTCCACCTTTCAGAGGAAACGTCATATGTGGTAACTAATCATTTGGAAGGGGATTGGATGCAATAAAAGTTCCTTCAGCATTCATAGCAGCCACACTATTATATATAAGCTGGTCTTGTTGTATTCAGATTTTTTCCCATGTAAGATTGAGATTGTCTTGACAACGTTTTGGCGAGGTCTCACTCGCCATCTTCAGGCTGGTGTTTTCAGCTTAAAGCATGGTTGGAGCTGCCGTCTTTCTATAAAACTTGGTGTGTGTGTGTGAAGTGATGGCTTTGTTTCAGTAAGTGAAATGGTTGGTTGTGTGGTTGTATCACGATTGGTAGATTGGTGCTGATTGGAGCTGGCTGTGTGACCGTTGTTGTTTTGTGTTGTAACAGCCTGGATGGTGGGTGGGGCTCGTTTGTTGACTGGGGCTGGTTTCCAGATGTCTGGTAGGCAGGAGGTATCGTCACGTTTATTCCTGTTGTGAGGGTGTTTCTCTATTTTGACAGCTTCCATAATTATTGAGAATTATTGAGAAAATAGAGAAACACCCCCACAACATGAATAAACATGATGATACCTCCCACCTACCAGACATCTGAAAACCAGCCCTAGTCAACAAATGAGCCCCACCTACCACCCAGGCCATTACAATACAAAACAACAACAGACACACAGCCAGCACCAATCAGCACCAATCTACCAATCATGATACAACCACAACCCTATCAATCCACTTACTGAAATAAAGTCAGCACTCCACCCTCCCCCCCACTAAGATTTATAGAAAGACGGCAGCTCCGACCACGCTTTAAGCCGAAAACAACAGCCTGAAGATGGCGAGTGAGACCTCGCCAAAACGTTGCCCAAATAATCTCAATCTTACACAGGAAAAGACCCAAATACAAGACCAGCATACCTACACCCGTGAAAATCTACAAAAACGTGTGTGTGTTTGTGTGTGTGTGTGTGTGTGTGTGTTCCAGCATAACTCTGGAATGCCTTGAGCAATTTCAACCTTGGTACACAGATGACTTATCCTGGAGAAAAATACTGTGGGGGTAAGACACCCCTAAAACCCTTAGGTGTGTGTGTTATGTTGAGATGCAGCCTGTTGTGCCTTAAAATGGCTTCTACTGTACTACGTAAAATGGCTTCTACTGTACAGTGCAGTGGAGTTGCCATGGTAACGGCTTCACAGAACCCCACAAGGGGGCTCCTTCTCGTAAGGGGGAATATCCATCATTAGAAATTACATTTGGTCCGGACATTTTCCCTCTATAAATGAATACCTGGATAACGCAAGCTCACAGGGCAAGATCCAGAGTCAAGGTACAAAGGGCAAGGGAAGTCCACAAGGCCATAGGGAACAAGGCAAAGGCAAAGCACGGGCAGGCGCATGAATCAAAGGCGGGGGAGTGTAAGCCAAAACAAACAATTGTTCCTGACAAAGACAAACTCCCCACCCCAGCTTCCCCTTAAGTAAATGTAGGCCAGGTGTTCCTTTCCCTGGGAAAATCTTCTCCTGAGCATCCTCACAGCCCTCCTTTGAGCTTGCCTCTACTCTCTGTGCCCTCGGATCAAGTGAGGGAGGCAGCTGTTCCTCCTCAGAGGGGATCTACTGCCTATCAGCACCACTGCCTGTCTGCAACTCCTCCTCCTCCATATCTATTAGGTAAAGCAGGTCTCCGTCTGGTCGACCACTTCCCCCAATGCCTGAGAGGCCTGGGACAGCATCGTCCTCAGCCCCTAGCTTCTCCGAACATTCCAAGGGAGACTTACCATCCCCATCGGATGGTCACGGTTCCAACTCTTCCTCCTGGATTCAGTATTCCAAGTGTGGCCTTACAAGGCATTATAAAGTGGTATTAACACTTCACGTGATCTTGATAAAGATCTGGACCAAGTTGACTAGATACTGCCATCAAAGTGGGTCAAGAATAGAATCAGATTCAGATATACTATTTCCTGCATATCTCCGCCTCTACAATCTACAATTATCTCTCCCTTCGCTGTAATTTGCTTTTTAAAAGCTATCCAGGACAACGCATCAAATTTGGCCCTCAGAGGTTAAGTGAGGCTGAACTAGTTGGGTGGATACGGCTGTTGGCAAGTTTGGATCATATGCACAACTGAACAATCGGAAACTACGTACACTGGCCATTCCATTTACACATTTTCTTTTGGCAATTATCCATCTTACCTGGGCCAGGATGAAAATCACATGGAGACTGTCTGCCAGACAGAAAACAGCTGTGACCTGCTATCTTGTTCAAACATCTTGTGGAAATTAAACATACTGAAGTGTGAAATTGGTTGATGCTGTCACTTCACACACGTTCTCTGAGCCTTCATTGGAACATGTGCCATCATGGTGTGATCACATTAATTACTGAACACATATTGATTTCAAGCTATGTATCTAATTTATATAATTCCCCGCCGCCCCGCTCTTTTCAGACCACTCATTATTCTACGTGAGCATTTTACTTGGATTATTTTGCCCTGTGTTATGAATCATACCCCATGTTTTCAAAACTAGACAAAGTCCTTCTGCAATAGAAGATTAGGGTTTTAAGGATTTTAGATTTCCTTAGCCGTGGCGTTTTTATAAAGCACTGATTGGTGCCAATGTGAAAATGTCACCAAAGCAAGTTCTTTCTTTTTTCTTTTTGAAAAAGTTTTTTTTATTTTATTTTAATTTCATACATATAACCACAAGTATACCATTACATCTGAACAGAATTTTTTTTGTATTGTCCATTATTATATCATTCCCTCAACCCAGAACAGCTGACATTTGCTCTTCTGCTTTCAATGCACCATATTATGCCCTATTTCACCGCCGCCCTATCTCCTCTCCCTCTCTCCGCCTCCCTACCTCCTTTCTTCCCTCTGCCATCCCTCTCTTCTCTACTTTCCCTTCATCTCTCTCTTTCTCCTCTCTTCTCTTTCCACTCCTTCTTTCTCTCCTACTTCTCCTCTCCCTTCTATTTCCCTCTCCTCTGTCTCCTCTCTTTCTCCTTACCACTACCTTTCCTTTCCACTCTCTCCAATTAATTTACATGGTGTATTTCAGCATCTGAGCACACTTCATTTAATATTTGCTAGTATTGATAATTACATTCCAATAAACATCTTTCATGTTTATAATTTTACATACATCCTCTTTTTAGTGGTATACATATTTCAAAATTCCATTATTTCTCTCTCTCTCTCTCTCTCTCTCACACACACACACACACACACACACCTATTTTTTGGACAAAGTGTGAGCCGGATTCAAGTTTCCTGCTAAACTCATACAAATTTTACATAGGTATATATCGTTAAGCACCCCAAATTTTTAACTCGCTCATTAGCGCTTCAGTGATTTATTCTTATTTGGCATGTTTTCAATTCCCATTGTATTTAATAACAATCCCCATATCTCGGATATCTTCTCCACTTAAGAGGAGAAAAAAGAAAATTACCTGATCAGTTAACCACACTTATTTCCTGTAAATATCATTACTAATATTATCTACATATATAATTCCCTTCTTCCTCTCTCCTATCAACTTTCTCTCTTTCCTCACTAGAGACTCACAAGGCTCACTAGAAAGAAGTGGAAAGGATAAGAAAGTTCTTTCTTTCTCTGACATCAATGCTGGATCTGATCCTACAGGAGAGGAATGAGACATGATGATGGTGATGATAGTTTAATATGAGTGTAATCATTTTTAAAAAAATGAAAAGAGAAGATAAATTACCAATAGCATTATGGACCTTGAACAGAGAAAATGTTTTAGTAGTTCAAAAATATTTTTTTCACCAAGTACTGTGCAACATTTCCATAATTCCCCCTTAACTTACTGTATTGCCCCTGAATTGAAGGAGTTGTCAGACCTGGAAGCCAACTTTTTCATTGGGCTTCAGGGCTGCCACATTTAGTGCCTGGGAAAACGGGAGGGGGTGGGGTTACAAGGAGTGGTGGAGGATTAGTCATAACAACATTCCTTTCTCTGGGAGTCAAGGGCTTTCGGCCTGCACCTGGATGGGAGTGACTGGGGGTTGTCTCCAGTTGGGACGGCAAAATGATTGGGCCATGTGATGGACTTGTGGGTGCAGGGCAGAGGTGATATTCAGCCGGTTTGAGTGAATCGGTAGCGGCAGCCGCAGGAGGCTGTGCCCACCCACCCCAAAGTAATGTGCAAGCACGGTGCATGTGCAGAAGGTGGTGCACATGCACAGACGAGGCACGTGCACTCACATTTGCAAACCAGTCGGGAAGCTAAGTGAATCCCACCACTGGTGCAGGGGATGGATCTTTGACTTTCTTTTGGGTGGGGAAAACCTGGAAGCTTTCAGATTCAGGTTTTCGCAGATGTGCCAGTAAGACATCTCTAATGAAATGGAACTTTGAGGAATTGCCAACCTCGGAGTCTTCTTTTGTTTGGGGAGGGGGGGTGTTGTTACTTGGAGCCCTGACAGACATCTGAACTGTTAAGGTATTTTTCTCAGGATTCCACTGATGGTGCAAGCATCATATCCTAAATGTAGTCTCAGCAATTGGGACATCCATGAAACCTCCTACTAAGAGACGAACTACAATTTTGCTGCAACTCTCCCGCCTGCCCTGTGCTGTGCAGAGAAGAAAACGTAAAGGAGGAAGTCTGACTGTGCCCTTTCAGTTAAAAAAATCAGAATATGTGGCCAAACACTCAAGGGATTTTACCTAAAATAAGAGGAGTTCCAATTCTCCAAGGCCCTCATCCAAGGGCCACGAGTAGCTTGAATGTCATACCAGCCCAAAGGTAGCTTTTGAATGTCATGTTTCAAAAAGTGGGGCATTCAGGAGCAATAGACTAGACTAGATTAGACTAGACTAGACTAGACTAGACTAGAATAGAATAGAATAGAATAGAATAGAATAGAATAGAATAGAATGTAGAGTAGGGTAGAGTAGAGTAGGGTAGGGTAGGGTAGGGTAGGGTGGGGTGGGGTGGAATGGAATAGAATAGAATAGAATAGAATAGAATAGAATAGAATAGAATAGAATAGAATAGAGAATGTAATGTAATGGAATAGAATAGAATACAATAGAATAGAATGTAGAGTAGGGTAGAGTAGGTTAGGGTGGGGTGGGGTGGGGTGGGTGGGATGGAGTGGAATGGAATGGAATGGAATGGAATGGAATGGAATAGAATAGAATAGAATAGAATAGAATGTAGGGTAGGGTAGGGTAGGGTAGGGTAGAATAGAATAGAATGGAATGGAATGGAATGGAATGGAATTCTTTATTGGCCAAGTGTGATTGGAAGGGATGTATTAAAAAAAACTTTTAAAAACCTAAAGTATCCATGGTTTGTTGAGAAAGTAGGAGGGAGGGAGAGAAGGAGAGATAAACTGGCTGGCCCTAGTCTTTTGTTAATCTCCATGACTGACTTCACAGATCCTGTTTTCCTCTTTGCTCATTTATTCTCAGTTGGCAAAGATGTTGGCAGGAAGCTATTGAAATCTAATTGCTTCCAAAGCATCTCTGAAGCTTGCAAAACAACCAGCATCTGGGCTGGTGGTCAGCTTGCTTCCCTCAGGACTCTTAGGGAAAGCACAGCTGTCCAGCAAGCAGTGTTTCGCCCCACAGATCTGGGAGTGAATTACAATCAGTGAGAAAGCAGATCTGAATCTATTGACAATGGCCCAAGCAGATATATATATAAGCTGGGCAAATAAAGAACCAAACCATGCCAGAGGGAAATAAAAGTGTATAACCTTTATCTGGAGAACCAGTGGAGTGGCAGGTTCTGCTCTGAAAGATCATGTTATTGTCTGTGGATCTCAATATCATGGCTACAGTCCAAGACATGGTTCTTCATCTTGAGATCATTCAACGTTTAGAAATGTGTAACAGTAGGTCTGGATGTCTATGGAGGTTCTCTGTCTTACTCCCACACCATTCCAAGGGCGTTCATCCCAAATTGTACAGTTAAGTGTCTATAGAGATTCTCAGTCATCCAGGTCATGGTTGTCACAAAAGTTCCTTCCCCCCCCCCCCCTCAAAAGGGAACTAGGCTTTGCTTTTTTTTTTCCTTGAAGATGTTTTGCTTCTCATCCAAGCAGCTTCTTCAGCTCTGACCAAATGGTGGAGGGTGGAAGGATTTGTAGTCCTTGCAGACAGCAGATCATTTGCATTCTTTTAGAGAGTCATTGAGGCCACCTGTGTCCTTGGGTCACCTGAGTGGGGCAAATGGATGTGGAGCTTTCTTGGAACTTGTTCAAAGGACTGTGTTGCAGACTGGATGGAGATAGATGATGTTGTATTCCTCTTCCTCTGTTGAGAGGGGGCTGTTCAATTTTGACATTGGTGGCCTCTTAGACCCCCCTCTTTCAAACCAGCGGTCCTCTTTGTCCAGAATGTGGGCTTTGCTGTCTTCAAAGGGGTGACCTTTGTCTTTCAAGTGCAGATGGACTGCTGAATCTTGTCCTGATGGGTTTGCTCTCCTATGTTGTGCCCTGCGTTTGTGAAGTGGTTGTTTTGTTTCTCCAATGTACAAATCTCGACTTGTTTCATTGCATTGTACTGCCTGTATCACATTGCTCACTTTGTAGCTCCGGATAGACAGCATGTCAGACATTTATCCATTAGAACAATAAATTAGCTTTCAGAAGTTGTGGGTGCTCCATCACTGGGATTTTTAAAGAGATTGGACAACTGTTTATCTGAAATGGTATAGGGCTGTGATGGCGAATCTATGGCACGCGTGCCAGAGGTGGCATGCAGAGCCCTCTATGTGGGCATGCACGCCATCACCAGCTGGTCTTCAGGCATTCACATTCTGGTTTGGGCACTCGGTGCTGAAAAGGTTTGCCATAGGTGCTCCTGCTTAAGCAGGGGTTAGACTAGAAGACCTCCAAGGTCCCTTCCAACTTTGTTATTCTGTATTCTGTCATTGGGACCCACCTTAAAAACTAGTTATTGAGACATTTCAGCTGATGGCTCTGAATTCATGCAAAGAGAAACACCAGAATAACATATGGATAGAATCTTTTTTTATTATTATTACAGTTCAGCTAGAAAAAGGCAACCGGTGACCTCCAGCTATTTTGGACTACTGTTCACCCAACTCTTTGCCACCAGCTATGCTGGTGGAAGCCGATAAGAGCTTAAATCCAAAATATTTTAAAAGGCATCTGTTTATCCCTCATGTCCTTGTTAACTCCCAAAGTTAGCCACTGTCCAACTCTGACAGTTCTTTTTTCTACCACAGGATTTATCTGAAAAGTAAGTAACTTTATCTTCAAATTTAAGATAATTGCCTATTTCCAAGAAAGATTAGGGGGGGGGGAGAATTATTTTTCTCTTATTGGTTGCACCGGCGAATTTAAGATGACCTCTCTTTCTAGAGATAAAGCGTTTGGGAAAACAACTTTTTCCCAGTCTTTTTCGATGAATACAATAGTTTTGCTCACTCTGGAGCTGTGACATAATAGTAAATTCAATTCTTTTTTTTCTGAAAAGTTTTTTATTTTTTATTCTCTTACATACAATTATAGGTATACACTCACATAGTGGTTATTCTTCTTTACATTTGTCATTCTTATACATTTATTATTCCATATAAAGATTTAGATTATACATTCTGGGTTGCTTTGTTTACCATCCCATATTTTAACACCACCCTATTTTCCCTTTCTTTTCTCTCTCCCTTCTCTACTTTCTTCCTCCCTCCCCTCTTTTCCCTTTCCTTCTTCCCTTACCTCTCCCCTACTCCTCTCTTCCTGTTGCCCTTCCTACCCTCTCTCCTTCTTTCCATCCCTTCCAACCTTCCTTTCCATTCCTCTTTCTTCCTTCCCTCCTCTTCCTCTTTCTCCTCTCCTCCTTTCTTCCTTACCTTTTTTGTTGTTGTGGTTGTCTCTTTTCAACTCTCGGTTCACGTATTCTTGGGATGGTATTCCCGCAAACCTAATTATGGTTTGATATCATTTCTTATTCCCTTTCCTTCATTAACTTATCCTAACTATATTTTCCCCTTATATCTCACTCTTGAACATATACTTGTATATTTCGGCTTTCTTTTCTGCTTCCCCCCTCTTTCCCCCCTATTAAATGGAAAAGGGGGGGAAGAGCAAATTCAATTCTCATCAATGCTTTTCTCCTCTGCATTTTAACTAGCTTTTCTCAACTGTGGCATTTTGCAGCACAATTGTTTCAGGGTAGACAAGCACAGATTATTTTACGAGAGGCAGGATTCAAAGAACACGACTGACCAGCTTTCAGTTCTCAAAGATTAATTTCTACCACTCCCTAGCCTTCTCTTTCCAGGTTCTCAGCCACCTTATTTTGTTGGGCAACGTTCGAAGAATAGATTTCCCCCCCCCCTTAAATATTTGTTGTTCCAGCTGTTAGACTTTCTTAGGTCAATTTCCTCTTCCATTCAATTAGGCACTTGTACAGTTGTGGGTCTGTGTGTGAAATAATCCGGAGCTGATGTTGTCATTTTATACTTGTTCCCTGGGGCACAATGGCTCAGTGGTTAAAGACACTAAGCTTGTCAGTTAGCTGACACCCCGGGTTCAAGACCTGAGCTCCGCAATGATGGAGTGAGCTCCCATTACTAGCTTCAGCTCCTGACCACCTAACAATTTGAAAGCACGTAAATGGTACCAATTTGGTGGGGAAAAAACAGTGTTCTGAGTGACTTTGGCATATAGCCATGCTAACCATATAACAACGGAAATTGTCTTCGGACAACACTGCTCCCTTAGCCAAGAAATGGAGAAGAGCACTGTGCCCTACAGCTGGACACAATTGTTCTGACCGTGGCTTCCCGAGAGCATGAAGCAAACTCCTTGTCCCGACAAAAAACCCTTTTATTAATTTACTGTGAGTTCTGCTCATTCATATCCAGCAAAGTCTTTCAAGGGAGGATTTATAGTCACAGATCTTATCTGGCATGGAGAGCTGCCAGGCCGATCTCTGTAAAACTTGGCAAGAAGTTTTGGAAAGTCACAAACCAATTAAGCGAACTGATTGTCTCCCACAAACTCCCCTCCCCTTTCGCTCCTCTTTTATTTTCTCTGGGAGGGACCATTCATTGTCTACCCGTAGTCTTACTCCCAAGTCAACCCTTTTTCCTTAGCTGTTCCCTTCATCTAGCTGTGCACACTGGAAACAGGCTCCAGCTGTTTATCTGCCTCACTGATGTCTGCCTCTGAAGGCAGCTGATAACTGTCAGATGGCTCTGGCCCCCACTCTGCCTCCGATGCAGAGCACTCATCAGAGCCTTCCCCAGACTCCAGGACTGACCCATGTTCCTCCTCAACCTCCTCACTGTCCAAATCTACTGCCAGCTCCACTGGCCATCGGTGGGCTACGACAACAACTGGACAGGAAAAAACTTTACTTTTTTACTATGAAGTAGTACAACGAACCACACTGGCCCCTTGGTTTACCGAGGAGCTAAGGGTGATGAAACGCCACAAGAGACGCCTGGAGAGTCGTTGGAGATCCTCCCGCTCCAAACTTGACCGAGCACAGGTACGAACCTACTTAAGGTCATACCTTGTGGCATTAAGAGTGGCCAAACGTCAACATTGTGCCGCTCTTATTGCGTCCGCAGATAACCGCCCTGCCGCCCTGTTCCGGGTGACCCGCTCCCTTCTGTCACAGAGGCCGCGGGAAGCCCCTCTACAGGGTAGGGCAGAGGAATTTGGGAAATATCTGCAGGATAAAATCGCTCAAATCCGGAGGGAATGGGTCCCTTTCAGTGGGCTAGGGGAGACGCCCGAGGCGAGTCTTGAGAGACCACTCTGGGAGGAGTTTGACTCGGTTGCCATCGAGGATTTGGACGGGTTACGTGGACGTCTGCGACCTACCACATGTTTATTGGACCCGTGTCCCTCCTGGCTTGTACTGGCATCCTGGGAGGTTACACGCGACTGGCTCCTGGGACTAGTGAATGCTTCCTTGGGCGAGGGGTCTCTTCCGGCTGCCTTGAAAGAGGCGGTTGTGAGACCCTTACTCAAGAAGCCTTCCCTGGACCCAACGGAGCTAGCCAATTATCGTCCTGTCTCCAACCTTCCCTTTTTAGCGAAGGTTGTAGAGAGTGTGGTGGCCCAACAGTTCCCACGTCACCTGGAGGAAAATGATTATCTAGACCCGCGCCAGTCCGGCTTCCGACCTGGGCACAGCACGGAGACGGCCTTGGTCGCGTTGGTTGATGATCTCTGGAGGGCCAGAGATAGGGGTTGTTTCTCTATCCTGGTCCTATTAGATCTCTCAGCGGCTTTTGATACCATCGACCATGGTATCCTTTTGCACCGGCTGGAGGGGCTGGGGGTAAGGGGCACCGTTTTACGGTGGTTCGGCTCCTACCTCTCCGACCGGACGCAACGTGTGTTGGCAGGGGAACAGAGGTCGACCCTGAGCCCCCTCACTTGTGGGGTGCCACAGGGGTCGGTCCTCTCGCCTCTCCTGTTCAACACATATATGAAGCCGCTGGGCGAGATCATTCGTGGTTTTGGGGTGGGATACCATCTGTACGCTGATGATACCCAGCTGTACATTTCCACCCCGAACCACCCCAACGAGGCCGTCGAAATGATGTCCCGGTGTTTGGAAGCCGTACAGGTCTGGATGGATGGCAACAGACTCAAACTCAACCCCTCCAAGACGGAGTGGCTGTGGCTTCCGGCCCCCCGGTTCAACCAGTTGCTTCCATCTCTGGCCATCGGGGGCGAGCAACTGGCCCCCATGGAGCGGGCGCGCAATTTAGGTGTCCTCCTGGATGCCCGGCTGTCCATGGATGACCATGTAACAGCCGTGGCAAGGGGGGCGTTCCACCAGGTCCGCCTGGTGCGCCAATTGCACCCCCTATTGGACCGGGATGCCTTACGCACAGTCACCCATGCGCTGGTGACGTCTCGCCTAGACTACTGCAATGCTCTCTACATGGGGCTTCCCTTGAGATGCACTCGAAGACTACAGTTGGTCCAGAATGCGGCCGCGCGGGTGATTATGGGGAGTACTAGATACTCCCATGTAACACCTCTCCTGCGCGAGCTGCATTGGCTTCCTGTGGTCTATCGGGTGCGTTTCAAGGTTTTGATTACCATCTTCAAAGTGCTCCATGGCACAGGACCTAGCTACCTGCGGGATCGCATCCTGCCCCATACATCCCTACGACCAATCCGCTCGCACAGAGAGGGACTTCTCCGGGTGCCGTCCACTAAACAGTGTCAGAGGGCGACACCCAGGAGTAGGGCCTTCTCTGTGATGGGCCCAGCCCTTTGGAATGACCTCCCCCTCGACATTAGGATTACCTCCGATCTCCGCTCCTTCCGTTCAAAACTCAAGACCCACCTTTTTCAATTATCTGGCCTGGCTCAACCATAGTTTCATCTTATTCCTCCTGACAGTCTTTTTAAATCCGTAATTTTAAACTGGGGTATTTTAAATTGCTAATTTTATTATTATTATTTTATGTATTCAATGATTGTTACCTCCTCGTATACGTATATGTGTATGTGTATATGTATATATATATATGTGCTTTTTTATTGTATGCCGCCCCGAGTCCCTTGTGGAGAGGGAGCGGCTAACAAATCAAATAAATTGAAATTGAAATTGAAATTGAAGTAACCATTCTGGAAGAAGGATGTGTGGCTACCCCTTTTTGGGAAAAATTATCAGGGGACTTGCATCAATTAAGGCCAGGAAGTGATGGGTGGAGTCAAAATTGACTCGAGGGAAACTTTAATGCCAAGTTATCTGCATGAAATGCAAAAATGAACTGCAAGTAATCACATAAATTAATTGCAGAGCTTTCCTTACATAGCCCGTCTCACCAGGCTCAAGGTTGACTCAGCCTTCCATAGTTCTGGGATCAGTAAAATGGGGACCCAGATTGTTAGGGGCAAGAGGCTGACTCTGTAAACCACAGAGGGGGCTGTAAAAGCATTGTGAAGCAGTATATAAGTCTAAGTGCTATTGCTATTGACTCAGCCTTCCATCCTTCTGAGGTCAGTAAAACGAGAATCCAGATTTTTGGGGTAATAGTGTGATTCTGTAAACCACTTAGAGAGGGCTGCAAAGCACTACAAAGTGGTATATAAGTCTAAGTGTTATTGCTATGATCCAGTTTCCTTATAGGTCTTTCATGGCATAAATGGGCTTTCATTTGCCTACTGACTATTTTGAAAAAGAAGGGGAAAGTAAAAAATATTTATGGTAAATAAAGTCTGAGTAGTATTGCTATTGCTACTCTTGTCTTCTTGGGTGCAAAGAACTTGCTTTCAAATAGGTCAGGGGTGTCAAACTCGAGTCGTCATGGCATCGTCACATGACCTATTGGGACTTTCCCCCCCTTTACTAAACCGGGTGGGGGCAGGGCCAGCATGTAACACATCCAGCCCACGAGCTGCAAGTTTGACACCCCTGAACCAGATGCTGTTGAACTGCAGTAGCTACCACACCACTTAGCAATTTGAAAGTTGTTGGTAGAAAAGTAATTGACCTTTAGTTGCCCAGTGATGCCCCTTTTGTTGGATCTGTCATTATCATGTAAGTTTGGCCAGACCTCATCCAAAAACCATGCAGTTCATCTTCACCTGGTGCTGACCAATTGTGTGTGTGTGTGTGTGTGTGTGTGTGTGTGTGTGTGTGAAGGAGAGAGAGAGAGAGAGAGATGTTTTGTCAAGGCACCTGGTATGCCCCAAATACAATATGGGAGGCATATTGAATATTAAGTAGCTTGAAATAGATCTATACTAGTCTCCCTTCATTTATTTATCAGCAAAATAATTCAATACAAAATGGTTTTGGCTTGGAAGGCTCCTAGGGTGGAGCTGAAAGGTAAAAGGGAAGCAGTATGCTCCCTCCCATATTTGGGACATACAAGGTGCCTTGACAAAACACCTAATCATTCCCCTGGCTCAGCTGATAAGGGAGGAGAGCTTGGGTTATTATAACTGCCTAACATGTAAAATAGCCCAGGTCAAATCCCAGTAAGGGTATGGCTAGCTGATGAAAGCTAAATAGCTTGAAATTGATCTATACTAGTCTCCCTTCATTCATTTAGCAGCAGTCGGAGCTGCCGTCTTTGTATAAATCTTGGTGGAGGGGTGGAGTGCCGGCTTTGTTTCAGTAAGTGGAATGATTGGTTGAAGGCTGTTGAGATGTGTGAGGAAGTTGTCCAGTTTTTCTTTCCAGTGTGGCCAAATCACGAAAGTGTCATCAACATATCTAAGCCAGAGTTTGGGTTTGTGTTCAGATTTATCTAAGGCATTAGTTTCAAAATGTTCCATGTATAAGTTCGTGATGACGGGTGAGAGGGGTGATCCCATGGGTGCTCCTTCTATCTGTTTGCATCTTTGTCCATTATGGATGAAGTATGTGTTGGTTAGGCAGTGGTTGGTCAGGTCCAGGATGTGTTTGGGGGGGTTGTGTTTGTTCTGGATAGCTGTCAAGGCTTGTTTTATAGGCTCTTGGGTGAAGAGGGATATGCCAATGAAGCTCACAAACACAAACACAAACTCTGGCTTAGATATGTTGATGACACTTTTGTGATTTGGCCACATGGGAAAGAAAAACTGGACAATTTCCTCACACATCTCAACAGCCTACACCCCAAAATACAATTCACCATGGAAATAGAAGCAAACAACCAACTTCCCTTTCTGGGTGTCCTAATCTACAAAAAACCCAATGGCTCCCTAGGACACACCATCTACCGGAAAAAAAACACACACCAACCGCTACTTAAACACACAATCCCATCACCACCCTGCACAGATTAACTGTAGCCAAGAACCTCATCTCCAGAACAAAACGCCTAGCCGACAAAGACCATCTGAAAACTGAATTACACACTCTCACAAACGTATTAATCTCCAATGGATTCCAAAGAAAAACAATTACCAACCTAATCCAAAGGGAGACTCTCCTCAAAAAACCAAGACACAGAACAGAACAATGGAATCACCCTCCTCCCTTACATCAAAGGCACCACAGATAAAATCAGCAAAATTCTCCACAAACACAATATCAAGACATCCTTCAACACTGACCAAAAAATAGCCAACATCTTAAGAAACCCCAAAGACAAAATCCAGCTAGAAAACCAAGGAGTCTACAAAATACCATGCAAAATCTGCCCTGCAACATACATAGGACAAACGAACAGGAGAATAAATGCACGCATCGCAGAACACAAGAACACAGTCAGGGAAAAAAAAACTTCCTCCCTTTTCCAGCACCTTAAAACTACAGGGCATGAAATTAATTTTGAAGAACCAGGTTAATCTCCAAAACAGAACACTTCAACAAGAGAATAATTATGGAAGCTATTGAAATAGAGAAACACCCTCACAACTTGAATAAACGTGATGATACCTCCTGCCTACCAGACAGGAGGTATCCAACCAGCCCTAGTCAACAAATGAGCTCCACCCACCACCCAGGCCGTTACAACATGAAACAACAATAGACGCACAGCCAGCTCCAATCAGCACCAATCTACCAATCATGATACAACCACACAACCAACCATTTCACTTACTGAAACAAAGCCAGCACTCCACACACCCCCACCAAGATTTATTTGAGATTTATTAGATTTGTTAGCCGCTCCCTCTCCACGAAGACGGCATAGAAAGACGGCAGCTCTGATCACACTTTAAGCCCAAAACCCAGCCTGAAGACGGCGAGTGAGACCTCGCTGAAATGTTGCCAAGACAATCTCAATCTTACATGGGAAAAGACCCAAATACAACAAGACCAGCATACCTACAGCCATGAAAATCTACAAAAACACACACACACACACATATAGGTGTGTGTGTGTGTGTGTGTGTGTGTATGTGTCAAACATATGGGTTAGAAACTATAAATTAACAATGTCGACTGCATGTAAAGAGAATTTGTATAAGATGTTTTAGAGATGGCATTTTCCACTCGCAAGGTTGACAAAGATGTTTAAAGATAAATCAGCAAAATATTGGAAATACCACAAGACACTGGGGTTGTATTATCAAATGTGGGGGACATGTGTAAAAGCCAAAATATATTGGATAAAAATATGGTTGGAGGAGATGATATAATAGCATATTGATCTGAAACCTGAATTATTTTTGTTGGGGATTTTACCAGAAACTTATAGTAAAGAAAATGTATATTCAATCATTTGTGTGTAATAACCACACCAAGGATGGTATTTGCACAAAATTGGAAAAATGAAGATATCCCTCTGGATGAGAATGTGATTCGGAAAATATTAGAATATGCAGAAATAAAATAGGCTAACACCTGAAATTAAAGAGAAGGAACACTCTGATTTATAACGTGTGGGAATTATTTTATCAATAGTTAGAGAATAAATATGAAAAGTGGAAAAAAGCAGAGGAGTAAAATAGAGAAAATGTTTTAACAAAGTTAAATAAGTTAAGAAGAGGATTGATATAGTATATATTAGTATTAGTACTAAGTTAAGAATAGATAAAATAATAAATATGGCTGTAATCTGTAATTGCTATTGTATAAAATATTTGCACAAAATGTATGTACCCAGATGACACATTGTTTAATGGAAGAAGCTTGAATTAAAATAAAATGTTACACACACACACACACACACACACACACAATTCTTGAGCTTCCTTGTTTTTTTCTCAACCATTTTTGCTCTTATCACAAGTCCTTACATTTCAGCTTCTTTCCCCCCTCTCCCTGTTATTGTTATTATTTCTGTTTGCAAACAAAGGTCAGTTTTAAACAAACTCCCTCCCTGATGATCTCGTTATCAGCAACTACACTGGAGGTCGGATGAGTGGGAGGTAGGGTGCTAGCAGGGGAATCAAAGAAGTGTGATCCCACACATTTTCACAGCCTGGAGTGATCAAATTAATTTGCTATCTTGGGATGCAAAGAACGGCCTCTTTATCTCCTTCCTCCCAATTTGGTTTTATTTTGACTTTTCCTTCTTCTCTGTGAACAGCAGATGTTCTGACAGAACCGGAGCCAGTGGGGAACATATGAGAGGAGAGCATCATCACACTGGTGTTGCTTTTTTTCCCTGAAGCCCACATGGAGGAAACTTCCCTGCGTTTTGTGTAAAAGCGAGAGTCAGCAGGTAAAGCAAATCTTGCTGACTTCACTAACTTTTCCACAGCTGAAAGTAGGACACACAGAAACACACAGGAATAGAGTAGAGTAGAGTAGAGTAGAGTGGGGTGGAGTGGAGTGGAGTGGAGTGGAGTGGAGTGGAGTGGAGTGGAGTGGAGCGGAGGGGAGGGGAGGGGAGGGGAGGGGAGGGGAGGAGAGGAGAGGAGAGGAGAGTAGAACAGAACACAACAGAACAGAACAGAATAGAATAGAATAGAATTCTTTATTGGCCAAATGTGATTGGACACACAAGGAATTTGTCTTTGGTGCAGATACTCTCAATGTACATAAAAAGACAGGATACATTTGTCAAGAATCATAAGGTACAACACTTAATGATAGTCATAGGGAACAAATAAGCAACCAGGAAACAATTAACAAAAATATAAATTGTAAGGATACAAGCAACAAAGTTACAGTCCTGAAGTCATAAGTGGGAGGAGATGGGTGATAGGAATGATGAGACATAAAAAAATGAAAAAAAATCAGATCCTATGAGATTTGAATGAACTTTAGATTAAGTCTGTTAGAAAAGAATGTAAAGTTGATTTATTTGATCAAAATTAAAACAGGACATATCGTTACTTCCGGCAACCCCTTATGGACTTTCTGCTCACACCAGGAAAGATGATGTTTTATAGATTTCTTTATAGACAAGAGATGGGATATGGGAGGAAGAGATAAAGGTGAAGAGAGAGTGAAGAGTTAATAAATTTCTTTATATTTGTTATGGAGGTTGAAAGTCACCTCTTTATATATTTCTTTCTACTTTATTATGTTAACTTTTTTTCCTTTTTTCCCTACACATTTTGCTTTCTATTCATGTTTCTATCTTTAATTTTAGTTAACATTATAATCAAAATTCTTAATAAAAATTATATACCCTTTCCATAGTTGGAGATCCTCTAATCAGGCATCGTGTTTCTTTAGGGTTTCACAAAAGCCATCATTATTTTCCGCCATTTGATTTGCTTATTTAATTTTTATTACTTTTTTTTTAAAGAGAAAGGAAAATGGGCCAACAAGAACGGCTTAGATATTCAATCTCCTTTTTCCTGTGATTCATGGACACAGTTTATATGGGCTGTGAGGATAAATTAGGTACTTGGGAAAATACTAAAATAAATGTAACAAGGCTTTATTTAAGAATCACCATCCACAGATTTAGAAAAGCACAGTGGCAAGATGGGAAAAGTAAAATGTGTAGGAAAATATCAACTGTAAAAATATTTTATTAAGCATCAGTTATCTCTTTCAAATGACTTCCAGTAAGAATTGAAGACAACATATTAAATGTAAGGCAAAGACAACGAATTCATATGCGTCAAACAAAAGACTGAAGATTAAGTTTTGGATTTTGCAAGGCATTGTGTGAATGACTGATAATTGATTTGATAGTTACACCTAGTTCATGTCATCTTATATGGATAATTTATGTGATTCTCACTAGTCTTGTTCAATTTTACACAGTTTGTAGAGCCTCGGTGGCACAGTGGTTAGAGTGCAGTACTGCAGGCTACTTCTGCTGACTGCTGACTGCCTGCAATTTGACAGTTCAAACCTCACCAGGCTCAAGGTTGACTCAGCCTTCCATCCTTCCAAGGTGGGTAAAATGAAGACCCAGATTGTTGGGGGCAAGAGGCTGACTCTGTAAACTGCTTAGGCAGGGTTGTAAAGGCACTGTGAAGTGGTATATAAGTCTAAGTGCTATTGCTATTTCCCCAAAGGAGAAATGGAGAAACATGCTCTTAAAAGACAGAAAGAAAACTCAGCCTTTCTTAATAGCCCAAGCAGATATTTTGTGCCCATTAAGAAAGATATGGCCAACCTATTCACAAAACAAAAGACCTTCACCTCCAGGGATGGGATTAAAATTTACATTCTCCTCCATCCAAATTCTAAGACCAGGACATGACCCTCTAAGATCGTGATGGCAAACCTATGGCACATGTGCACAGGTGGCACACAGAGCCCTCTCAGCGGGCACACGAGCCGTCATCACAGCTCAGCTCCACTGCGCATGCACCACACCTCCCACCGGCCAGTTGATTTTTGGGTCTCTGCTGTGCATGCATGGAGGGCAGGGGGCATGTGGGAGAGGCACGTGCATGTGGGAGGGGGGTCGAAGGGGTCCGTGTGCATGCGCAGGGGGAAGGGGGAGCTCAGGGTTGTATGGCGCCCACCACCTTGGCCCATTTTTGGTCCCAGAAGGCTGCAGGGAAGCCTACTAGGCTCAAAATGGGGTGAGGGGTAAAATTGGGGCCCAGATTGTTGAGGCCAAGATTCTGGCTCTGTAAACTGCTTAGACAGGGCCGTAAAGCACTATGAAGCAGTATATAAGTCTAAGTGTTATTGCTATTGACTCAGCCTTCCATCCTTCCAAGGTCGGTAAAAGGAGGACCCAGATTGTTGAGGGCAAGAGGCTGACTCTGTTAGCCGCTTAGAGAGGGCTGTAAAGCACTGTGAAGCAACATATAAGTCTAAGTGTTATTGCTATTGTGAACCCTCTTTATCTATATATTTGGAGAGCCCAATGGTCTAATGGCTAAGGCACCAGGTTGGAAACAGGCAATTGTGAGTTCTAGTCCAGCCATGAAAGCCAACTGGGTGATTTTGAGGGCCACTCATTTTCTCTCATCCCAACTCATCCCACAGGGTTGTTCTTGTCAGAAAAATAGGAAGAGGGAAGAATATTGTCTGTGTTCATGTGCCTTGAATCATTTGTAAAAATTATAAAGGCAAGACATAAATAAAATACATGACTAAATGTCCATACTGCTCCTCTGTTTCTTTTTCCCTTTTTGTTCTTTAGCGTGCTTTTCAATATTTGTCCGATAAAATGTTTTTTGAAAAACAAAAATGCCTACCTTTATGATTGAACAAAAAGCTAAATTTCATGTAGAAGTTAAAAAGGTAAAGGTTCCCCTCGCACATATGTGCTAGTCATTCCCAACTCTAGGGGGTGCTGCTCATCTCTGTTTCAAAGCCAAAGAGGCAGCGCTGTCCGAAGACGTCTCTGTGGTCATGTGGCCGGCATGACTAAACACTGAAGGTGCACGAAGCACTGTTACCTTCCCACCAAAGCTATCCTATTTTTCTACTTGCATTTTTACATGCTTTCGATCTGCTAGGTTGGCAGAAGCTTGCATAAGTAATGGGAGCTCACTCCGTTACATGGCACTAGGGATTCGAACTGCTGAACCACTGACCATTCTGATTGACAAACTCAGTGTCTTAGGCCACTGAGCCACCCCGTCCCTCAGTAGCCATGGGATCTGGCCCAATTCTTGGAGTGATTGTCTAATATCTTATTTCCAACTTTACTTGCACTCATTTCCTTTTTTATCTTCTTTGCAGTATAGCTTTTTGCCTGTTTCCCCCAGTAAATTCTTTTCAATTTGTTCTGTCCTATCCTGTGTTGTAACATTTCACAACCACATGTGTTCTTCTTTGTTTAAAGCAAAAATTGGTTTGTTGATTTGCTTTTTTTAAAAAAAAAAGCAGTTCCCCAGGTCACTCTTGCTTTATCTGTTCTTTTCTTCTGCTGCAAATGGTTGCAACGTATTTCGACTGAATTGGGATTGAAGAGTGAATTCTACTGGAGTTCCCGCAACAGGTAAAAAAAAAAAACCTGGGTGAAATCAGACAACAAATAAGTATTTTTCCCCCTGTTGTTTTAGAAAATGATTAACGAAAGAATCAGATTTTGCAAAATCACTGCCTGAGAAACGCATACACGAAGAGTTGGTTTCTTTCACTGCTGTGTAAGTAAGTCTTTTTCAGTATCAAACTTGCTTAAGAAACCTTCTGCTTGCTAATCTGTTTTCTGTGATTTCTGAAGCAGAATCTTAATTATTTTTGATGGGTAAAAAATGGGAGGGGGGATCCAGGTGAGGTGAGCAAAACATGACAAGGAAACAAGTCAATAAACTGAAAAGGGAAAAAGAGAATGCCACAGCAAGGAATTGATGAAGTTAATAAAGGGTTTTATTTTTTTATTCATTTATAAACGTTTATTTATTTATAAAAGTTTAGCTCAGGGTTGAAAGGACGGCTCCTCCTTGGTACTCTGAGTTTGCATTATCCAAATTAGGTAATATCATCAGGCTAGTTTAGGTCATGAAATGTCTGCAAGGAAACAATCAAGCTCAGAGAGCACCAAGGACCCCAGAGTCTTCCTCCTCCTCTTCCTCTTCCTCATTGTCATCCTCTTTCTCCTTTCCCCTTCTCCTCCTTTTCCTCCTCTTCCTTGTCAGTCTCCTCCTCCTTTCCCCTCCTCCCCTTCTTCCTCCACGCACCCCATCCTTTCTTCTAGCACTGATGATGTTCCCTAGTTGGGACAATGAAATGTCTACAAGAATACAAGAAAACTCAAAGAGCACCAAGGATCCCATAGTCATTGTCCTCCCCCCCCCCCCGCAAACCCCTCTCCCTTCTAGCACTGATGACATTCCCTTGTTGGGTAATGAAATTCTGCAAGAAAACAACCCCTAAAATATCAAATTCTTTTGCCAAATACACTATTTCTGAAACTACTCATTTCCCTTTTTTATTCCCAGCACAACACAAGGTGTGAAATGTTTATTATTCCACAAAGCAGTCCCTTTGTAGCAATTCTCAAAAGTATCAGATAATCTTCGGTAAAATAAAACAAATGTAGGATCAGCAAATCGGTATCTAAGGTGCAGTCAAGTTCAATAAACGGCAGCAGCCTGAAATGTTTTAGGCTAAGTGGCAGGTATGAATGGATTATGGGGTAGATTTTTAACTTCTGCATTAAATTAGTAGCGTAACAAACATGATTTTGTGAATCATTCGATAAATAAATGATTCTATATTATATAGATTACAAGTGCAACAAATTTAAGCTTTGATAGGGCTGTGTCTCTAGGTTTGGCTGTTCTGGAATAATTGATACTCCACAGGATCGATGTTGATGCTACTTTACAGTAAAATCAGCATTAATGAGGTTTATTAAATCTTGAGTTACACAGGAAACCAGTTAAAAGCAGGAATTAAGATGAACTAAAGGAAATTTGAAGCAGCAAGCTGAAACAAATGAAATTTGAAACAGTTAGATAAAGTAATGCATCATGACTTCGTACGTCATTGAACATTGTGACAGACAATGTGACTATTTACTCTAGCAGAAAAGAAGAAGAAAATAGCCTAAAAACAGGAAAAGCAGAGACAAAACGTTCCGTGAGGAAAATCTGATATTTTGATGCTACCTTGAGTAGTCCATAGGCTCAAAGGTACAAAGAATTGATAACTTAACCATTGCAGCCCAGCACAATTTCATGAGTTCAAAGTTCAAAGCCTTTATTGTCATGGTACATCATGTATACAATGAAATTGGTTTAGCCTCTACTGGTGCAGTCCATAACAAGAATACAAGACAACCAGTAGGGGGTTTCCATTTTTTTTACTACCGGTTTGCTCATGCGCTCGTGTGCTCAGAAGCATCCAGGTGGGTGGGCGGAGCCTCCCACTACCATCACTACTAGTTCATCCAATCCAGGCCAAACTGGGATCAACCCACCTCTGAAGACAACATGAATAATATAAAGAATATCCTTATACAAGTAGTTGGGGGGGGAGGAACCTAGTCATACGTTTCCATATGCACATCATATTTTGTGCAACATGTATAGTATTCTGGGGTAAGATCTTATATCCAGGGGTAGGATTCAGCCGGTTCAGCCCAGTTCGGGACAACCGGTAGCTCCAACGATCGCTCTGATGATCAGGAGGGCCTGTCCATCCGCTCCCATGCTTCACTTACCTATATCCTCTCAGGTGATTCACACAGTAGAGTGGATTGCTGTGCTTCAGCTGTGTTACTCCCCAGAAGTAACTTGGAAGGTAAGTTTTGTTAAAGAGCGCGCAATCACCGAACCAGTTGTTAAACCGTCAGGATCACACCATTGCTTATATCATGGAATATACATATTAGACACGACACTGGCACAGGTGAAATTCGTCATATTAATCTGTTTGTGGTGTTATATAGGAGTCTGACAGCCCATGGGTAGAAGCTGTTTTTCAACCTGTTTGTCCAGCTGGTTATACTTCTGTGTCTTCTCCCCAATGGTAAAAATGAGAAGAGACACTGACCAGGGTGTGAATCATCCCTAAGTATCTTCCTTTCTCTGCTAAAGCAGCGAGACCTGGCAATGTCATCCAGTGGTGTTAAGGGGCAACCAATGGTTTCTTGTGCTGAATTGATCATTCTCTGTAATGCCTTCCCTGTCCGCGGCTGTTAAACCAGCATACCCAGTGGTGGATTCCTACCAGTTTGGACCGGTTCGGATGAACTGGTAGTGGTTTGGCGGCCTGGTCGCTGAACCCAGGCCTGCCACGCCTCCGAACCAGTTCTCCAACGGTGGCGCCATCTTGATTTTTGGTTCTGTGTATGCACAGAACAATTTTCATTGCAATTTTTTTTTTCATTTTTTAATGTTTGGCTCATGCGCAGATCTGTTTATTTGCAAACGTTTTGCATGCAATGAGCCAGCAGTAACCCCAGCAGCAACCCACCCCGAGCATACCATACTGTTATACAGTATGTGAGGACACTTTCTATCATGGACCGATAGAAAGAAGTCATTGGCCTTCTCCAGTTCATGAGGAGACACCTTTCTCCATGACTCCAGTAATGGCTGTTATTAGATTGTATGCATTTGATGATCTGTTGCATAATGCCCGACTGATTAACTTAATTAATGCCGTTTGATCCCCGTGAAGGACTTTCAGTGGCCATGTCTCGGTTTTTCCACCTCTCTTGATCTAAGCTGACCTGATAAACATTGTTTTTTAAATGAGGGAAGGTTATTCCATTTGGCTTTCAGAACGACGCTGATGATTAACTAGTTCAGCCACTATGGAAGAAATCAGATATTTGCACATGCAACTATCGGTTGAGTTTGCTTAATTGTTTTCTCAGAAATAAGGAGACACTTTTTTGTGTGTTTCCTAGTAGAAACAAACAAGGTCTTCTGGATTATTACACAGCTGGTGGGTGATGCATGGTAGTAGTAGGCATACAGTGGGCTTCAAAAATTTCAGCAACGAGTTCTCTGCCCAGTTGCCAGATGGGCGTGGCCATGGTGAGCATAGTCTAGTCAGCTCCTGCACCATGGCGGGGGGATCTTTTTGCCTTCCCCAGGCTCCGGGGGCTCTCCTTGAGCTACTGGGAGGGTGAAAATGTCCTCACCCAGGCTCCAGAAGCCCTCCAAATGCCAGAAACAGGCCCCAACTCTAACCCTAACCCTTCCGGAACCTCAAGGAGGCCCATTTTCCCCCCTCCCTCAGCCTCCGCACAGGCCCTGCACTTACCTTGCATCCAAAATGGGAAACTCCTGGGAGGAGCGGGGTGGGTGGGCGGGGCCAGCCAGGGGAGGGATTTGGAGTTCTCCAAACCTGCCATAACATTAGCTACAGGTTCTCCAAACCTGGCCGAACCCGTAGCAGCCCTCCCCGATGCGACCCTATTCCTTAATTTTCTTTTTTTAATATTATTTATTTTATTCGCGACATTAAAATGCAACCCCCGAAACAAAAGAAAGAAAAAGCACATAAAGACAAAGCAAAACTAAACAAGACATTTTAAAAGTGCATAGGGCGGGGGGGGGGAGCCACGTACGCATAATTGCCTCTTCCCAGTTGAATACTGATCAATCTATTTCAAGAATAATAGCCACCCCCCTCCCCCGCCAAAACAGGCCCATAATTTATGAACTCCTACAACTCTTATCTATATTTTCAGTCAATTGCAAAAGGCAGCTTACATCCTGCAACAATATCTGTAACACCATGAAACATCCACAGCAGCCCATCCCAGGTCCTTGGGAAGGTCTTGATAAGTAGATAGAAATACTAAATGCAGCCTGAACATCTGGCACAGTGCAATGAAACATAATATACAGTATACTGTATTTTTCAGACTATAAGATGCCCCGGAGTATAAGATGCACCAAGATTTTGAAGAGGCAAATTTTTCAAAACGTTTTGCACTCTGCAGACCTCACAAAAATGGCCCGTTTTTCACCAAAATGGGCCTATTTTTTGTCAAAAAAGGGCATGTGTAGCCTTTAGAAGGCTTGTAGAGTGCTCCTTGGGGCTCCTTGGGGCTGGGGGCAAAAATGAGCAAAAAATGGCCCATCTTTTCGACCTCCCCCCAGACATCAGGACAACAACTGATCTCCGCTCCTTCCGCAGTAAACTGAAGACCCATCTGTTTCGGCTAGCCGGCCTGGCATAATCTCGACAACTGTTCCACCCCTTGGTTAATTTTAATTGTCAATGTTAGCTTTTAAACTTTTATTCTTATTGGGGTTTTAACTTCTCTGATTATTGTATTTATTTATTTTTACCTCCTTCTTTGTAGTCCGTAGACCGTTGCTTGTGTACGTCGCCCCGAGTCCCTGTGGGGAGAGGGGGCGACTAATAAGTCTGATAAAATAAATAAATAAATAAATCTTTTGCTCATTTTTGCCCTCCCCAGCCTCCAGGAGCACTCTCGAAGCCTCCCAAAGGGAGGTGGGTTTGCGGAGCTCTGTTTTCACTGGCAGAGGGTTGCAGGGGGCCATCACAGCTGAAAATGGAGCTTGAGAGCCTCTTTTCACTGGCAGAGCACTTGGGACACTACCAGCGCCCCTGACACAAGTGACGTCTAGGTTGCCACACCCACCCCAGCTATGCCCACCCTGGCCTCCCAAGGTCAAACACAACACTGATGCAGCCCTCAATGAAATCAGGTTTGACACCCCTGCCGTAGGTGATATAATAGCGCTGCTTGACATTAGGGCAATTTCTAATTTTTAGTCCCTCGTACAATATGAAAACAAGCTACAGTCTTCTTTGCTTCTGATGACCTCAAAACATAGAAATGAATAGGGGGACACCATCACTCGGGTGTTCTGACCTAGGCTTGCCAAAAGCATGAAGCTGAATCCTTGTCCTGATAAAACCCCTTTTATTTAGTTTAAAGTGAATTCCTATCCAGCAAAGTCTGAGCCAACAGTCTTTCAAGGGATTTCACAACTACAGACCTTGATCAGGCTTGGAGAGCTGCCAGGCTGATACTTTCCAAATGCGATGCTGTAGCAGCAATTACTTGTCAGGAATAGATCTTCACCCTAATGAATTGAACTAATTGTCTCCTGCAAACTCCCCCCACCTTTCACTCCTCTTTTATTCCCTATGGGAGGGGCCATTCACTGTCCACCTGTGCCTTTATTCCCGAGTCAGCCTTGTTCCTTAGCTGTTCCCTTCTCCTGGCAGCTCTATGCATGCGCAAACTGGGAACAGGCTCCAGCTGTTCTTCTGCCCCACTGGCATTCTATTCCGAAGGCAGCTGATAACTGTCAGACGGCCCTGGCCCCATCTCTGCCTCTGACACAAAGCCCTCATCAGAGCTTTCCCTAGACTCCAGGACTGGCCCATGTTCCTCCCCAACCTCCTCATTGTCTGAGTCTGCCACCACCTCCGCGGGCCACAACCACCAGGTAGTGGTTTCCCTCCAATTGATCAATGGGAATGTGTGGGGGAGGAGGCCGTCCTATCCTTGTACCACCAGCTGAAACACCACAAAATGTCAGAATGCTATTTATCCCAAACAAAAGGGAAACAAAATATGTACTATTTTCCTCCTCTTTAGGTTCTGTTCTTAAGATATGCTGCTTCATGCTTTCTACACCCTGGTGCTGGGAGTGTCACTGGTGAAGCCGTCAGATCCTGAGACATGCAGATGTGAAGAGAAAGTCAACATCTGCTCTGTGGTTCCTGGCATGAATGGATTGCCAGGAACCCCAGGGAGTAATGGCTTACCAGGAAGAGATGGGAAGGAAGGACCTCCAGGGCCAAAAGGAGACCCAGGTACAGCACAAACAGTTCCTTAGATTTTCTTAGATCTATGTTGACTACAAACATTAGGGCCAGAGCAATCGCTCAGTGATAAATTCTACATCCTGTAAAAGGAAGCAAAAATTCTGATGTTTGCTGCCAGAGAGAGCTTTCATTCATTTTTCTCCCGTAGAGAAGAGCTTTTAAGTGTACCACCAATGGGCAGTTACATTATGTATGATGAATGATTGAGGAAAGTAGGTACGTCTAGTCCAGGGGTGTCAAACTGGATTTCTTCGAGGGCCAGATCAGCATTGTAGTTCTCCTCTGTGGGCTGGCGAGGGTGGCAGGGAGGGAGACAGGATGATGCCTCCTGCAGCACTTTACCAGCCAAAATGGGTCATGGGGGATGCATGCCTCATTTTCACCCTCGTCCTCAGCCTCCAGCAGCAATCTGCCATACAAAAACAGGCCATGAGGGGGCCTCCCAAACCCCCACATGGACCTTTTTTGGCCTCCCCAGCCTCCAGTAGCACTCTGCCAGCCAAAGATGGGCCATGTGGAGGCCTCCGCTTGGCCCATTTTTGGCAAGCAGAGTGCTGCAGTAAGCCAGAGAGGCCAAAAATGGTCTGCATGGAGTCCACATGTGGCCCATTTTGGCCAGCAGAGGTACCATGGGCTCAGTGGTGGGTTCCGGATCCCGTTCCAGGCCCGTCGGTGTCCACATAGACGCGCACAGCACGTGCATGCATCTTAGCGCCTCCATGAGCCTCCACAATGCTCCAGCTGCTCAGCGGAGCGTCACACAGGCCCTGTACGCGCCGTGCATCTGTGCAGAAGCACCGAAGACTTGAAAGACCAATAAGGAGCTCAGGCGGGTGGGTGGGCCCTCCGGAGCACTGTCCTGGAATGGTATCCGGTGCTCTGGGCAGGCTCCAGTACACCCATAAGGGGCCCTGCAACCCACCACTGCATTGGCTGGTCCTTTGATATTCCCAGGCCGGCCCTGTAGGCCAGATTTAAGCATCCCATGGGCCGAATCCAGCCCGCAGGCCTTGAGTTTGACAGCCCTGATGTAGACTAACAAAGAGAAAGACTAGGGGTGACATGACAGCGGTCTTCCAATATTTGAGCAGCTGCCAGAGGGAAGAGGGGGTCGACCTATTCGCCAAAGCACCTGATTGCAGAACAAGAAGTAATGGATGGGAACTTATCAAGGAGAGATCCAGTTTAGAACTAAGTGAAAATTTCCTTGCAGTGAGAACCATTAATCATAAATCTTGCCTTCAGAAGTCATGGGTGGTCCATCACTGGAGGTTTCCAAAAAGAGGCTGGGCAGCCATTTTTCTGGAATGGTTATAGGGTTTCTGCTTGAGCAGGGGGTTGGACTAGAGGACCTCCAAACCAGGGGTGAAATGCTAATGATTCAACTCGATTTACCGGAACCGGTAGTAAAAAATGCTACCGTTTGCCCGAACCGGTAATAAAAAAATGCTTAACAAAGTAAAATAAAAGTTCTGACAATCAGCTGTGCTGAGCAATGGTAAGAACTTTTTTTAAACTTTTTTTTTAGCATTTGGGGTCCATTTTTCCTCCCAGGTGGGGAGTTCCTAAGGCCTGCTAAGCCAAAAATAGGGGGTGGGGAGTGCTGTGAAAGAAAGAAAGAAAGAAAGAAAGAAAGAAAGAAAGAAAGAAAGAAAGAAAGAAAGAAAGAAAGAAAGAAAGAAAGAAAGAAAGAAAGAAAGAAAGAAGGGGGAGGGAGGGAGGGAGGAAGGAAAGAAGGAAGGAAGGAAGGAAGGAAGGAAGGAAGGAAGGAAGGAAGGAAAGAGGGATGGGAGAAAAAAGTGAAGGAGGGAGGGAAGGAAAGAGGGAGGAAGGGATGGGAGAAAAAAGTGAGGGAGGGGGTAGGGAGGGAGAAAGAGAAGGAAGGAAGAAAGAAAGATAGAAAGAAAGAAATAAAGAAAGGAAGGAAAGAAAGAAAGAAAAAAGTGAGAGAGGGAGGGAGGGAAGGAAGGAAGGAAGGAAGGAAGGAAGAGAGGGGGAGGGGAGAAAAAAGTGAGGGAAGGAAGGAAGAGAGAGGGAAGGAGGGGAGAAAAAAGTGAGGGAAGGGGTAGGGTGGGAGAAAGAGAAGGAAGAAAGAAAGAAAGATAGAAAGAAAGAAAGAAAGGAAAGAAGGGAGGAAGGAAGGAAAGGAAGGAAGAAAGAAAGAAAAAAGAAAGAAAGGGATGGGAGAAAAAAGTGAGGGGAGGAAGGAAGGAAGCAAGGAAAGAAAGAAAAAATGAGAGAGGGAGGGTAGGAAGGAAGGAAGAGGGAGGGGGAGGGGAGAAAAAAGTGATGGGGGTAGGGAGGGAGGAAGAGAAGGAAGGAAGGAAGGAAGGAAGGAAGGAAGGAAGAAAGAGGGAGAGAGGGAGGGAAAAAGGAGAGGGAGGAAGGACCACAAACTTGGCACTAGATGCAGCTTCAGAGGATACCTTGAAAGAGCACAGCATCCAGGTCTGGAAGGGACCTAGAGGTCATCTAGTTCAGCCCCCTGCTCCAGCAGGACATTGTTAAAGTGAGTTTCTGTCTTTTGACCCCCCCCCCCAGTCATATGACTACATAGCCACACCCACCGAGCCACATGACACACATCCCAACCAAGCCACGCCCACAAAACTGGCAGGGGAAAAAAATTAGATTTCCCCACTGCTCCAAACTTATTATTCCATGTTCTATTTGGTGACCAATGATGGTCACCTGCACAATATATTTAGAGCAACTCTTTCATCCCTCCTGATCTTATCAGCTTAGCTATGATCATAAACAGTTTCTTCACTTACCTGTTTGTGCATTTTTTCATTGAATTGGCAGGATTGAAAGGAATACAGGGACCTCCGGGAAAAGCTGGACCTCCTGGCTCAAAAGGAGATCGAGGGCTGCAAGGGGAAAAAGGAGATAGCGCAGGTAAAGCTGAGCAGTAGTAAGCCGAGATTTTACAGAATGCTTTTGGTTTTTATGTAGAATATTAAAGGAATATGCAATGATGGTTTGCTCTCAACACTTTGCATGGTGAAAAACATTCAAAGTTATCATCTGGGACAGTGGTAGGTTTCTACCGGTTCGGACCGGTCTGGCCGAACCGGTAGTAGTTTGGCAGCCTGGGTCACTAAAACCGGCAGCGACCCAGGCCTGCCACATACCCAAACTGGTTCTCCCAGCGGAGCCATAGGCGCCACCATCTTGTTTTTCGCTTCTGCGCATGTGCAGAACAATTTTTATTGAACTGCACATGCGCACGGACACAAAGCATGCCCACGCCATACACCCACGAGCAAACCGGCAGTAGTGTCTGCCGGAACCCACCCCTGATCTAGGAGTAACTGAATCTTTGCTGAAATAGATACTATTTATATCTCTTCTTCACATCCATCTTTAGGTCTGCTTAAACTTCATATATTCCCTCTATTTCTCTTTTATGAGGGCAGATTAATCAAATCAGCCTTTGGTAGATCAGCTGATTGCACGGGTGGATCCCCATAGCACTCTATTAAGGCCACTAAAAACGGTCTCTTCTTTTCAAGAGTTGGGATCAAGTGAGACTGGAGCCCAGTAATTGCTGTTAAGGAAGAGTGTTGCTTCTGGTGTTGTGTTTTTGGATGTTGGTTTTTTTATTGCTTCATGCATGTTTTTTTTAATTGTTGCTGCTGTGAGATAACTAGCTTTAGGTAAACAACAACAAGGAAACACTCTAGTGTACAAATGGCACATGGGGTGCAAATTTATGGGATGTGACCATATTCCTTTGATTTTTGGTTGTCTTAGACTAGCACCAGGGTCGGCAACCTTAAACATTCAAAGACCCACAAAGGTCCTAACCAGAAGCCCCCTATTCAATTCTGGAGCCAACCGGAAGTCCAGTCCTCCCCCCCAATAGAGTCTCCTCTTAATGCAGCATCCTTTTTCCTCTACCTGTCCTAACCAAAAACCTTATCAATTGTGGAGCTAACCAGAAAATCTGCCCCTTGCCATATGACCCCTATATTAGCAGTTCTTCTCTTACAGCACATCTAGCTATTCTAATTGTACAACTGCATCAACGTTCCATGGAAATCATAAATTTTACATGTAAAACTGTCAAATGATCTCAGGAGCATTTTCAGTGCTTCTTTAGACTTGTGAAAGTTTTATTTATTTATTTATTTATTTCAATATTTCTAGACCGCCCCCTCTCCCCGAAGGGACTCGGGGTGGTGTACAGGTGTGTCATTAAAACGAATACAAAAGACAAATATCCCATACCCTTAAAAACGAATTAAACCTCATACAACTGTACAAAAAGTAAAAATTAAAAATTAAATTAAAAACAACTAAAAGTATACCCCTAGAAAATTTTAAAAAATGCAGGCTTGAGGAACTAAAATTGTGAATTAGGAATTAGGCCAGGCCGGCTAGATTGAACAGGTGGGTCTTTAGTTTCTTACGGAAGGAACGGAGGTCGGTGATAGTCCTGATATCTGGGGGGAGGTCATTCCAAAGGGTCGGGCCCATCACAGAGAAGGCCCTACTCCTGGGCGTCGCCCGCTGGCATTGCCTAGTGGACGGCACCCGGAGGAGTCCCTCTCTGTGAGAGCGAATCGGCCGAAGGGATGTATGGGGCAGGATACGATCCCGAGTCAAAGAAGATTCTCATTGTTCTGTAATAGGTCACCCAAGAAGAATCTGAAATGAAATATCTGTTCTGACTTCTAATCCACCAATACTCAGGAGCTCAATAGACTTCCCCCCCCTCCCCCTTATTTGTTGCTTTGATACTTTAAACATCAACATTTTGAATATTCTTATTGGAATTGGACTAGGGGGACGTTTTACATTAGTTCCAGTTTTGGTTGATAGTCATGTCTAAAACATGGCTCTAAGAGGTACTATACTTCAATATCTAGACCTGTGGTGGCGAACCTATGGCACGTGTGCCACAGGTGGCACATGGAGCCATATTTGCTGGCATGCCAGCTGTCAGTTCTGGTGCACATGCGTGCACCAGCCAGCTGATTTACGGTCTTCCAGAGGGCCAGGAGAGGTCATTTTTGCCCTCCCCAGGCTTCAGGGATGCCTCCGGCAAAAAAAAGTCACAATAAGGCTAACCAGAAGTTCGGAAACGATCCATTTCTGGCTTCCAGAGGGCCTCTGGGGGGCCAATGGAGGTCATTTTCCCCCTCACAAGGCTTCAGGAAAGCCTCCAGAACCTGGAGAGGGTTTGTGCATGCATGTGCAAGGGTGTGTGTGTCACGCATGCATGTATCGGTGGTGGGGAGGATTGAATTGGTGTGGGAATGCGCACACAGTTTTGGCACTCCATTAAAAAAAGGTTTGCCAACACTGATTTAGACCATTGGCAGTATCTCACAGAGATCTAAAGTGTCTCCCATGTTGCCAACTGCCACAGAAGACCATTGAAGTCCCATCAGTGTGGAGTAAGAAATTGATAGTGGTGAATAAGATGAGGTTATATCCCAGGAAAGAGAGAGAGGTGGTTGAAATTTGGAAATGATACTAAACTGGTAGGAATAGCTGATATACTAGATGATAGGCTCAAGATCCAGATGGATCTTGACAGACTTGAACACTGGGCCCTGTCTAACAAAATGAAATTCAATGTAGAGAAAAGTAAAATCCTACACTTAGGCAAGAAAAACCAAAAGTACCCATATAGACTGGGTGAAACCAGACTTAATAGCAGTGACTGTGAGAGGGATCTTGGAGTCTTAGTGGACTAGTCTAGTGAAGAGAAGGACCAGAGGAGACATGATAGCAGTCGTCTAATATTTGAGGGGCTGCCACAGAGAGGAGGAGGGTCAAGCTATTCTCCAAAGCACCTGAAGCCAGACAAGGAATAATGGATGGAAACTGAACAAGGAGAGATTCAACCTAGAAATAAGGAGGAACTTTCTGACAGTGAGAACAATCAACCCATGGAACAGAAGTTGCCTTCGGAAGTTGTAGGAGCTTCATCACTGGAAGCTTTCAAGAAGAGGCTGGACTGCCATTTGTCAGAAATGGTGTAGGGTCCCCTGCTTGAGCAGGGGTTGGGCTAGATGACCTACAAGGTCCCTTCCAACTCTGTTAATCTGTTAATCTGAAATGGAAACAGGAGGGGGAAATCTGCCTCCTTTTTTATGAGGTGGCACCCTGAAAGGTCTTTTAAAACAAATGTTTCTATTCTATGGCCCTCCCTGTTTGAAAGATTTAGGATGGTGTACAATATAACCAAAAGGACATGGTGGTTCAGTGGCTTAGACGCTGAGCTTGTCGATTGAAAGATTGGCAGTTCGGAGGTGCAAATCCCTAAGGCTGTGTAATGGAGTGAGCTCTCGTTACTTCTCCCAACTCCTGCCAACCTAGCAGTTTGAAAGCATGTAAAAATGCAAGTAGAAAAATAGGAATCACATTTGGTGGGAAGGTAACAGTGTTCTGTGCGCCTTTGACGTTTAGTCATGCCGGCCACATGAACACAGAGATGTCTTTGGACAGCGCTGGCTGATGGAGATGAGCACTGCCCCCTAGAGTTGGGAATGACTAGCACATGTGTGCTACCTTTATCTTACAATATAACTTAACATAGAGAAAAATAATGGGGCTGAAACCAGATTAAAAAGATATTTATTTACATCTCTTATATATATACACACCCATCTCACAGAAGTGCATCTGGGCAGCATACAAGTATGAAAGCCCCCTCCCCAACTACATACGACTTCAGGGGCCCAATAACAGTAGCCTTACACAGAGTAAATTGGGGAAACAATCAAACTAACATCTAACCTCCTAACTACAATTCTTTGAGGAAACAGTCAGGGCTTAAGGAGGAGCAAACTTTTGATACTGTGCAAAGTATGAGAAATCTTGTGTTCTAACTCAATAAGTCTGTGTCATATTTGACACCAGGCATAGCCAAGAAGCTTTCTGACATTATATTAAAAATCTGTTTTGTTTCTGACTGAAGTGAAGACTAATTCTCTCCTTTCCTACCCTTTAGAGATTGACGTTCTTAAAGCTCAGGTTCGTGATTTACAGGCAGAGCTGAAGGTCCTGAAAGAAGATTTAAGGAAGAACCAGGAAGGTAAGACAGATCAGTCTCATTAGGTACATTTGCAAAGACTTTCATAAATACTTCCGTGGGGTCCTTGGTGCTCTCTGAGCTTGGTTGTTTTTTTGCAGATGTTTCACTGCCAATTCAGTAACATCCAGAGGTGGGTTGCTATTGGTTCGCACCGATTTACAATACAATACAATACAATAGCAGAGTTGAAAGGGACCTTGGAGGTCTTCTAGTCCAACCCCCTGCCTAGGCAGGAAACCCTATACCGTTTCAGACAAATGGCTATCCAACATCTTCTTAAAGACTTCCAGTGTTGGGGCATTCACAACTTCTGGAGGCAAGCTGTTCCACTGATTAATTGTTCTAACTGTCAGGAAGTTTCTCCTCAGTTCTAAGTTGCTTCTCTCCTTGATTAGTTTCCACCCATTGCTTCTTGTTCTACCCTCAAGTGCCTTGGAGAATAGTTTGACTCTCTCTTCTTTGTGGCAACCTCTGAGATATTGGAACACTGCTATCATGTCTCCCCTAGTCCTTCTTTCTCTTAAGCTAAACATAACCAGTTCCTGCAACCGTTCTTCATATGTTTTAGTCTCCAGTCCCCTAATCATCTTTGTTGCTCTTCTCTGCACTCTTTCTAGAGTCTCCACATCTTTTCTACATCGTGGCGACCAGAACTGAATGGGTGAACCAGTAGTGGTATTTTGGCCTGGATCAAAGAACCAGCAGCAACCCAGGCTGGCCATGCCCCCGAACTGGTTCCCCAGTGTTTTTTTACTAATTTTTTCATATTCTGAGCATGCACAGAACAGTTTACAGTCAACTGTGCGCGCGCAGTGAAGCAGACACAAAGCAAACTGGCAGCAGCAGCAACCCACCCCTGGTAACATCATCATCCTGCTAATGAAACATCTGTGAGAAAACAACTAAGCTCAGAGAGCACCAAGATCCTCTCATTTCAACCTTGAGCTACACATTTTTTCCTCTATAAATATTTTGCTCTGATACTTCCCATGTCAGGGTTCCAAGGAAGACCCCCAACAAAAGAAGACTCTGAGGCTTGAGTTTCTTCAAAGTTCCACTTTATTAGTGATGTCATATTGACACATCTGGGAAAATCCGAATCTGAAAGCTTCTGGGTTTTCCCCACCCAAAAGAAAGTCCAGGTCCCTGCCCCAATACCCACATGTCCATCGCATGGTCCAATCAATGCACCGCCCCAACTGGGAGATGTTTCCCAGACACACACCTCCACATGCAGGGCAGAGTGGCCTTGACTCTTGGAGAAAAGAGCGTTATTTTGACTATCTATCTCCCAGCTCCATACAATCCTCCCCTCCCAGTTTCCCACAGCACCCAATGCCTAAAATGGCTTCCAGGCCTGATGTCCTGATGTTCCTTCAGTTCATTTGATGGTAAAAATCAGGATGATCACCATGAAAACGGCCGAGAAAGAATTCACTTTGGTTATTTTCTTTCTTAGATTTTCGAGAGTCTGCTTTCCCAAACTTCACCATCATAGGAACCAAAAGATTTGCATCGAATGGAGCTGAAGGCAATTTTGAAACTGGCAAGTCCACCTGCTCCATGTTTGGAGGAAAGCTTGCTTCTCCGAGAAATGCGGGGGAAAACGCTGCCCTAGCAAAACTGGCTTCACAGCTTGGAAGACACACTTTTCTTGGGATGACCGACCGGGAGGCAGAAGGTAATTTTAAACACCTCAACGGGGACCCAATGCAATACTCACAATGGGCAAAAGGCGAACCTAATGGAGAAGAAGAAGATTGCATAGAGTTGTACCCAGATGGCAAATGGAATGACATTCCTTGCAATGAATCTCGATTAATCACCTGTGAGTTTTAATCCAACCATCCTTCTCTGAGTTTGACAGGCTAGTAAGAACAGATTTCCGATGTACTAAATGACATTCACTAAATAACTTCAGAACATGAGCAAAATGACCAGTGGTGAAATTTTAATTTTTTTTGCTACCGGTTTTGTGGGGGTGGCTTGGTGGGCATGGTGTGGCTTGGTGGGTGTGGCAGGGGAAGGATACTGCAAAATCTCCATTCCCTCTGGGGCCAGCCAGAGGTGGCATTTGCCGGTTCTTCGAACTACTCAAAATTTCCGCTACCGGATCTCTGAACTACTCAAAATTTCCACTACCGGATCTCTGAACTACTCAAAATTTCCACTACCGGATCTCTGAACTACTCAAAATTTCCATTACTGGTTCTCCAGAACCTGTCAGAACCTGCTGGATTTCACCCCTGAAAATGACCTTATTCACACTGATATTCAAAAAACTAGCAAGATTTTACAAGGCTTTTTAAGGTTTGCTTGGGCAACGGTCAAAGAGACCCACATCGGAGTCACTTTGTGTAATTTAATTAGCAAGAAGTGAAAACTGCTACTATTTAGACATCAATATGCTCCAAGGAAATTTTACTGGTTGGAGATTATTATTATTATTATTTTTTGCAAACACTAAAGAAATGAAAGAAGGGGGATCATAATGATATCAAATCTCTTTTGCTTGTGCTTTAAGAGTAATGAAAACTTCATACATTGCACTTTGGGGGCTACTTAAAAAATGTGGGTTCACATGAGAAATGTTTGTGATAATACAACTAATAAATAATGTATTGGCCATTGTCATGTTTGGATAATCACATATTAAACTTGATGTAATATTTATTTGGGTTTTACTAGTTAAATACACTGTATATAATGTGTGTGATGCTATATTCCACCAAGCCAATATCACTTAACTGCCTTTTAATGCTTTAGCAACCATCTTATCAGGACTACTTATGGTTTTTAATGCAAAATCTTTTCCGGAAGTTGATAGGGGTGGAAAAACATTTTCCATTTTAAAAAAGCCCAAATAGATCACGGCTGTACTATTTGGAGGGGGGGGGAAGTGCTTTGATCAATAGCATGGTCAAACAAACTTCTAATGAATTTCTTAATGGGTAAACATCACATCTGATTCACAGAGTTTGCAGGTATTGAATGCTTCCACGTACAACCCTTCTAGTTATTTCCCTATTATTTACCCATCCAAAATGTCCATCAATAATAAAATTACTACAAAAGTTGTTTTAATGACCATCTCGTGTTACAAAAAAAGGAACCAAAGACTGCAGGATGATCTGATCAACAATCAATGGGTCCTGGACTAAATAAAGTCTGACTTTGATTCTTGAAGTGATCAAAGGTAAACAGAAACTCACAGTTTGGGCATGGAATGCAAGCAGAAGATGATGGATTAGGGAAAAAATGATTACATTGGCAAGGTTAGAGGAAGTAGAAGAGAACAAGGAATAAGATAGAGTGTGGGAGGCTCAAGTATTTATTTGGAATTTATTTATTCATTCATTCAGTTAGTTCATCACTCATGTACAAGATAACAGGAATAAGAATAAACATGAATAAGAACACAGGAAATGAGTACAAATAAATGAGGACATTAGGACAGGGATGTTAGGCACGCTGGTGCGCTTATGCACACCCCTTACAGACCTCTTAGGAATGGGGTGAGGTCAACAGTAGACTAAGGTTAAAGTTATGGGGGTTTGGGGATGTAACCACAGAGTCAGGTAGAGCATTCCAGGCATTGACCACTCTGTTGCTGAAGTCATATTTTCTGCATTCGGGTTTTGAATGGTTTACCTTGAGTTTGTATCTGTTGTGTGTTCATGTATTATTGCGGTTGAAGCTGAAGAAGTCTAAAAGATGCTATGAATTATTCCTAAGGAGTGGTTGGGATGGTTGACATATGCCCAACAGTTCCCAGTGGTTGAGTCCAATTCACCAACTCCTAACTAATGAACTAGGATGACTCCACCAGGAACCATCTACTCCAAGCATTCAAAGCACATCAGCAAAGGGTTCCAGACTGTCTTTTGATCTAAGAAAACGGGACTTTCCTGTAGAAGAAATATTCTGCATGAATGTGATGAAGAGCAATCCATCTCACACATGCTATGGTGCATGCAATGTCCTTCAACAGAAGATCTCCTACCAGTGAAAGAATACGTTGTCAAGGTAGCCCAATGCTGGCCTAAAGTCACTTAGTTTTAATACTATTTATTCTACATACTTTTTACATGTGCCATATTTCTATGACCTACTTTATTTGTTTAGTGTTAGATGTTACATGTCTATAATCTCTAGGTGCTTCTGGCACGCATATAGAAAGCAAAGGGTTCAAAGCAACAGATCACAAATTCAAATGCTAGAACTGCTTTTCCAAATTTCATATAGAATAGAACAGAACAGAATTCTTTATTGGCCAAGTGTGATTGGACCCAAAAGGAATTTGTCTTTGGTGCATATACTCTCAATGTACATAATGAAAAAATAAAATAGAATACATTCATCAAGAATCATAAGATACAACACTTAGTGATAGTCATAGGTTACCAGGGGTGGGTTCTGACTGCTACTACTGCCGTTTTGGTCAGGGACACACTGTGTGTGTGCGCGCATACAAGCAATATGGTTATAGTCATAAGTGGGAAGAGATAGGTACTAGGCAGGAAGAAAAGAATAATGGCAATGCAGTCTTAGTAAGTAATATGACAGTGTTGTGGGAATTAGTTTTCTTCCTTCTCTTTATTATTATATTTATTTATTATATTCTTAATTATTCCTTCTTTTATCCAAACAATTGTAGAATGTTGTTGATGATTATGTCATTCTGTCTCACAGATGGATCTCCTTTTGCAGCATAATAGATAAGTTAAAGAAAAACAAGGTGTGGAATCCATTATATTTAGAAAACCAGCTCAACTAGTACATTTTTTGTCTGTTTTAGAAAAGACAGAAGAGAGCTGATCCATTCTGACTTCTGGTTAAAAAAAAAAAAAGCAGTTTTCTTATTTTAGTATATATTCCTAGAAAGAAAAAAGGGATTAATTTAAGATCAACTCGCCCTGCAAAGTTCCAGGAAATGGATAAAAAAAACATAGTGTTGAAATTTGGCAGAGAAATGACAAACTTTCAGTGGCAAATTTTTGATGAGGATAAAAAAAAAATGAGATGGTTTCACAAGAGCTCTGCAAACTGAAAGACTAACCAAGCAGGATCTAAAAATTGAATTGGAATTCAATCATCAAATCCATCACAAAGTCAAGGTCACAGATGATCGATCATTTCCTCTTTGGAAAAAATTCAGATATTGTCTGTAATATCTGCTGTTTGTTCTATTCCTGATTAATGTTTGCCATTTGTTAAACCTCCCAATGAATGTCAGGACTGAAAGAAATACAGGCTTGGTATCAAGATTATCAAACGGGGGTAGAAAAACAAATAGGGAGGGGCATTGGCCAAAAAAAAGAGAGATTAATTGTGATAATCTAAACAGGGCTGTCAAACATGCAGCCCATGGGCCAGATGCGTCACTTGCTGGCCATGCCCACACCCAGTTTAGCAAAGGGGGGAAAGTCATGATATGTCACGTGACGCCTCTGTTACTACGTGAGTTTGACACCCCTGATCTCAATACATTGTAGTTTCTGTTATTGTTAGTTGCGAAGTCATGTCCAACCCATTGCAACCCAATGGACAACATTCCTCCAGGCCTTCCTGTCCTCTACCATCCTCTGGAGTCCATTTAAGCTCACACCGACTGCTTCAGTGATTCCATCCAGCCACCTCATTCTCTACCGTCCCATTCTTCTTTTGCCCTCAATCTTTCCCAGCATTAGGCTCTTCTCCATTGAGTCCTTCCTTCTCATCAGGTGGTCAAATTATTTGAGTTTCGTCTTCAGGATCTGGCCTTCTAAAGAGGAGTCAGGGTTGATCTCCTCTAGGACTGACCGGTTTGATCGCCTTGCAGTCTAAGGGGCTCGCAGGAGTCTTCTCCAGCACCAGAGTTCAAAGCAATGTTCCCTCTAAGCTGCGTGGCTGCATGGCCATGCACATGAGAAGAAAACACCGTGCAGCAGTTTCCAACTGCCAACTGTGATCATCTAAACCAGGGCTGTCAAACATGCGGCCCATGGGCCAGATGCGTCACGTGCTGGCCGTGCCCACACCCAGCTTAGCAAAGGGGGGAAAAGTCACAATACGTCACGTGATGCCTCTGTTACTACGTGAGTTTGATACCCCTGATCTCAACACATTGTAATTCCTGTTGTTGTTCGAAGCTGAGCGGCTGCATGGCCATGCACGTGAGAAGAAAACACCGTGCACCGTTTCCAACTGCCGCACAGTGATTTTTGATGTGCCCAGTCCCGTGGCAGTCCCCAGCCCATCGCCTCTTGCACGGGTTCTCCCTTTCGCAAGGCTCGTTCTCCCTCTCGCAATCCCAATCCTCTTCTCCCTAAAGGTCGGAGGCTCCCAGGTTCTTTGCGGGAAGGGCGAAGAGGGGATTGAAACAGGGCAGGAGGAGCTCCGTCCCTGGCTCTTTTCTTCTGCGGGAAGGCTTACTTGGAGCGTGGGAATGCAGATGGCATATGAAAGGGCGAAGAGGGAGTTCTGCAGCCTTGGATGCTGTGGCTGCTGCCTGTTAATTCCCCACTGCCTCTCGCCCTCCTTTCCCCATAGTGCGGTCGCTTGTCAGTGGACTTTCTCCCCCCCTCCCCCATTGAGGAACGCGTGAACCCATCAGGCCATGTGACTTTCGTACCAGTCACCAAAGCGGGATCCTAAACTTGCTTTTCAAGAAATCAAAAGTGCTTGAGCAAGCACAGTTAGGAGAAAGGCAAGCCATCCATCCATCCAACAGGAGTCCTCCAGATGCGTGGGAGCTGCCCCTCGCATCGCAGCCATCTGCCGCGGCAAGGAAGAGTCAGCCATGTACACTATTCCCCCTTTGGGGACTAGGTAGGGATAGCAGAATATGTGTCTATGGAGTTTAAACTTTTTTAAAAAAACAATAAAGGAGGGTGTCTGAAAAAAAGTGGGTTGATTGCCTTGAAATAATAGGGTTACCTGGAGGTTTGGGAGCTGGTGAGGTGAGGTGGAAGGAAAGGATGCATCTGCAAAGAATTAGAATCCGTGGTATGCCTACGCGAGACATTTCAAGAATGTATAAACAGGGAAAGACGTGCAGAAGAAAAGTGTGTTTTTCTTTGCAAATCCAACTTCCTCTGTAACAATCCTTGGTGCATTCCTTTCAAAGCCACAAGGTAGCCGAGCATTATTACATTATAATATATATATTATATCTATATAATATATAGAACTGTGAAGTTGGTACCAAGACAAATAATAATGTGAACTGAGGTTAGGGAAGGAAACTAATAGAAAGGGCTTATTTTGAAATGTTCACATTAAAAGAGAAAAAAGAATTCATATATTGCCAATATACTGATACAACTGATTGCAATTGCACAGTGAGTACAACAAAATAGTGACAAAAAGGCAGAGCTAGATAGCTCTTATTTTGGTTTAGTTATTTGCTAACAAAAAAGTATGTCTTCATCAGAAAGTCTGAAGAGCTGAATGAAAAGGCACATTTGATGCTTTGGAAAAGATAACAACGTGACTTGTGAATGGCTTTTTGCTCTGAATGAATTGAATCTGCAATACAAAGATATTAGCTGCTGATATGAATAAAATCAGACAAATTCCAAGTTTGATTGTTTATATGATTTGGAAGGTACCTGGAGAGGTAAATAAACTGTACTTATGAAAAAGATGTTTGATTAAGAGTTCATTGTGAACTGAATATGAACCAGCAGAATGATAGGGCTATAAAAAAAGGAAACTTAATTTTTGCACTATATTCTGCTTTGATTAAATATCTATTTCAAATATTGCTTCTTATAAGACGGATTCAGAGCAGGCAACCCCGCGCGAGCAGTTTGAAGGTGGAGGAGAGGAGTGGGGAAATGGAGGAACGAAAGAGATCGAGCGGGTAAGAATCCTTGTGAAAAAAATTCAGGTGCTCACTGCTCAGGCATGAAAATGTGGCTCTCAAACACTATACTTTTCCGTGCACACTGAAAAAAAATTAGAGAGAACATTGGTTCAAAGGCCTCAATTCTTTGGCGCTCAGCCTTCCTTATGGTCCAACTTTCACAGCCATACATTGCAACTGGGAAAACCATAGCCTTGACGACATGCACTTTGTTAGTAGGGTGATGCCTCTGCTTTTTAGTATGTTGCCTAGATTTGCCATCTAGACATAGTTTTACTGAATTCTATTTCATGTTCATGTAATTTAGATTAATAAAACTACAGAATGGATCTGTCCTATTCTTTTTGTACCATCTCCCTTTCTCGTTCCTGAAATCTGAGGTTCACACCATCTCATCTGCTACTTAGATGTAATTCTTCAATCCTTTTTTCCCCCTTTCTTTAGTCTTTTTCCTTATTGATTCAGTAAGCCCGGCAGTAAAATCACTATCCTAAAGGATGGCATCTAATTTTTATCCTGATCAGAAGCAGTTGTGTAGAATTCACAAGTTAAAGGTAAAGGTTCCCTTCGCACATATGTGCTAGCCGTTCCTGACTCTAGGGGGCAGTGCTCATCTCTGTTTCAAAGCTGAAGAACCAGCATTGTCCGAAGACGTCTCCGTGATCATGTGGCTGGCATGACTAAATGCTGAAGGTGAAGGCGCATAGAACGCTGTTACCTTCCCACCAAAGGTGGTCCCTATTTTTCTACTTGCATTTTTTACGTGCTTTTCGAACTGCTAGATTGGCAGAAGCTGGACAAGTAACAGGAGCTCACTCTGTTATGTGATGCTAGGGATTCGAACTGCTGAACAGCTGACTTTTCTGATCAAGAAGCTCAGTGTCTTAGCCACTGAGCCACTGTGTCCCTTTTGTTTCACACGTTATGACACCACTATTAAATTTCTATGACATTATACTGCAATATTTAGTGGATCAATTCAACAAAATTAATTTGGGAACTTTTGTAACAGTTACATTATAAAGGACATTGGTTACGATCAATATTCAACCAAATATATCCATTAAAAGAGCACCAGTACAATGTCATTTCTAATGTTTCTAATGTGATACAGCAGTGCTATATAATAAACAATACACTATCTTACATAGAAGATTGTTAAGAATATTACATGAAATTTAAATTTTCTGCTGATTTACCTAAATCTTGTATCAGAATAAGAACAGATCAGGAGGGACAACTTTTTAAACTATTAGCTTATCACCACTACCAAGAAAAACAAATCATAATTTGATTTGGGAGCCAATTTGGTCTAGTGGTTAAAGTGGTCTAGACTCTAGAAGTTGTAGATGCTCCAACGCTGGAAGTATTAAAGAAGATATTGGATAACCATTTGTCTGAAGTGGTGTAGGGTTTCCTGCCTAAGAAGGGGGTTAGACTTGAAGACCTTCAAGGTCCCTTCCAACTCTGTTATTCTATAAAATTGACCCCCTCTTCTTTGGGGCAGCCGCTCAAATACTGGAATACAGATATCATGTCACCCCTAGTCCTTCTTTTCTCTAGAATAGCCATATCCAATTCCTGCAACCGTTCTTCGTATGTTTTAGTCTCCAGGCCTTTAATCATCTTAGTTGCTCTTCTCTGCACATCTTTTTTGTAATGTGGTGACCAAAACTGGATGCAGAATTCAGGTGTGGCCTTACTAAGGTTTTATAAAGTGGTATTAATACCTCATGTGGTTTTGATTCTATGCCTCTGTTTATGCAACCATAGATTGTATTAACTTTTTTGGTTGCCGCTGTACACTGTTGGCTCATATTTGAGTCATTGTCTACTAGGACTCCAAGGTCCCTCCCACAGTTACTGTTTTTGAGCCAGGTTTTACTTAATCAGCACTTGTACCTTTGGTGTTTTCCAGCCTAGCTGTAAAACCTTGCTTTTCTCCACATTAAATTTCATTTTGTTGGATAGGGTCCATTGTTCAACTCTGTCAAGATCCTTTTGGATCATGAACTTGTCTTCTGGGGTATTGGCTATTCTTGCCAGCTTAGTGTCACCTGCAAATTTTATGAGTTCCCCTTTTATTCCCTCATATAAGTCTTACATATTGTCTTACAAGAGTCAATAAGGAAGCAATTGGGACATCATAGTCCTACGTGACACCAAGCTATGCTAAAAAATGTGGTCTGAAAATTGTGGGTCAGAACATTTTCCCCCAAAATGCAAAGGTGAAATGTGAGACCTTGTTTCATAAGCCCTTGTCTAAAAAAGGAAACCTTGAAGTCCACCAAATTATTCTTCCCAAGACTCCTGTGAAACAGTGGAAATCACAAAGTAAGTAGTCTGACTTTTGACTCAACCCTGAAAAGAGACACTTCATGTAAAAGCACTGGTGATTGCTTTCTAAACCTGTCAGCCAATCAGTTGGGAACCTTCAGAAACCAAACTCCAAGCCTAGGAAGGGATTAAGGGTTTAATCTTAAATATTTGCTTTCATCGACTATAAAGCGGTAGTTAGGTGGTATAAATAGGAAGAGCTAGAGTTAGGTTAAAAAAAAAGCTGCTGTATTTTTCTATGCAGACTGCTGATTATTTCGAGATATATGCAGAACTAAAAGTTTATTTGAGCAGTCAAAATGCTTGTTTTTATTTATGGAATAAATAAAAAATGGTCAAGTGAAAACTTGGAAAACTTGAACAATGACTTCAATCCAGTTCTTCCCAAGGTTCAACACCAATGCAGATTAGAAATGTGTCTGTCTGTCTGTCTGTCTATCATCTATCCATTTAATTTCTGCTGCATTTTTGTTGTCTGAATGTCTTGCAAAGATTACAAGGAACGCAGCGACACAGAGAAGCTGAGTGACCAGTCTGCTGAAGGATCTCCCTTATTCAACTCATGATGAGGCTGTCTTCAAGGTATTTTCTATTTATCTTCTACCACTGATTATTACTGAATGTTACTACATAAGGATGACACTTTGACTCCTACATTAGTCTTTCAATCACCTATTAGTTATTTTGTAATCTTCTCTTGTTCTCATCTTTCAGGTGAGCCTGTATTAGCAGTCCAAATCTGGTTTGATTTTCTACTGTGGTATCTTACTCTTTAATGAAGAGTATTAAAGAGTAATACGCTCTAATACTCTTCATCTCCCAGTTCCTTAAATATTTCTTAAATATTCCTGATTAGAATTGGGCATAATTGGGAGAAGAATGCCAGAATAGTGGAAAATAGGGTTCAGGGTTCAGTTGTCTTTGGTGATATTTGAGGTCCTCTCTTTTTCTGCATTCACTAATGATGTTAGCAAGGCATGTCTGCAGGTAACCAACAATCAACAGTCTCAGATCTGGTCCCATATCCAGTAACTGACAACCCACAGAGGATAACTTGTTTTATATTATTTTTGTCATCTTAGATCATGCATTATATTATTTTTGTCATCTTAGGCCATGCAGCCAAACAGTGCTGACCTTCTTGATGCTTCTTCAGCTGGCCTTCAAGATTTCACTCCAAGAGGAGATCACACTTAAGGGAGGGGCTCTCGGAACAGAATTGTCCCTTTCAGGTATCTAAATATTTGCATGAGAGTATGCTACTTTTTTAAAGCACAGAAGGAGGCTGCAGATATTCTGTGTCTTTTCACAGCCCTCTAAGCCACGTTTAGCTATCATGTTCTGTTCTACTAATAAGAGGTTGCAGAGATGCCAAGAAGCAGGAGAAAAATTCCAAAATTATATTAGGACAATACAGTTACTAAAGCAACTTAATAACTATACTGTTGTTAAGTGTTAGTACATAACACATAACACAGATATGCAATTTTGAAGGGATGTATTTTCTCAAATAAGTAGAAAGTTCAGATTGTCATAATCGGATCCTGATCCAAACATTTGAATCTGTATGGAGTAGCAACACACTGTAGTTGGAGCATAAACAGTAATTCAGTAATAAATTACTAATGCACATAAGATGTTTGCTACAAGTCATACTTCTGTCACTAATATCTACGTATCAGGTGCATCGTTTTGTAGTTTGTACAATGGTTGATGTGATTCGCATGGTGTCACTGGCCCTCCCTCACCCAACCAATAGAGTTAGAAGGCTTAGTAAGAGTTTGGAAGCAAAATCTGAGTACAGGAAGTCCTCAGCTTTCGCTGGTTTAGTGACCTTTCAAAGTTACAACAGTATTGTAAAAAAACGACTTGCCTGACCATTTTGCATACTGATGACCACTGCAGAACTTCATGGTTAAGTGATTAATCCTGTCCCTCCACTTAGGACCCAGGCCATTTGAGAGAGTCAGGACTTTGGGCCCTTTCAGATAATGCTTTTTTTTCCCCTAAATATGATCTATCTTCAAAGTCTTTGTTCACATTGGGTAGACGCAACCAAAAATAAGGAGTCACAAATGAAGGTCTTTTCCCCTTCTGAAATAGGGCACGAACAGTCTCTGTTCACATGAGAACTCAAGAGAAAAAGTCCTTCAATGATTTAAGACAAGCAGAAATAATCTCTCTTCACCCTGGCTGAGGCAAATTCACCACCTATTATTTCCCAGCAAGGAGACACAGTTGGCACCTCAAATACAGAGCAAATAGTCCTGACGAGCCTAGTTCTGGCAAAGGAATCCAGCTTGATTGATGTGCCCTGGTAAACTAATGGTTGTCTGAGGCAACAGGCCACTCCCAAACCACTACTATTTATTTCCCAGATGGGGAGTGGCTGACTTGCATCTATATCTGCTTTTCCCTGAGAGCCGACTTATTGCTTTTCTTTGCTCTCCTCTCTATGCATCTGCGCATCTGGGATGGGCCCCATCTGTTCCTCCCCCTCACTCAGCTCAGGCCCTGAAGACAGTTGCCTCTCCACCTGGGGGAGGACAGAAGGTCCCAGCTCTGTCTCTGATGTTGTTTCCTCATCAGAGCTTTCCAAAGGCTCTGAAGGTGGTGTAGGCCCTCCCTCCCTCCCTCCTCCTCATCTGGCTCTGCAGCTAGCTCTGCTGGCAGCTGGCAGGCCACAACAATGGCTCAGTGTTGTTTGTAAATTCCACCACATAATGACTTTTTTCAGCAGACTGTGCCTTGGTTTGTGTTAACTTCACAATCACCAAGTTCATTCTTCCTGCTCCTTGTATTTGTACAAGGTCCAAACGGTTGAACTTTGATATCACTGTAGTGAGTACATCTGGTTTACAGCCCTGGGATTGTTTGAAGGATCAAAATGACAGCTTCCCTGCCTCTCTGACAGCAAAGTGACATTGCATAAATTTTCTTTTTTTTTCTTTTGCCATCTTAGCTCTTTTCCTCCTCTCATATATAGAATAGAATAGAATAGAATAGAATAGAATAACAGAGTTGGAAGGGACCTTGGAGGTCTTCTAGTCCAACCCCCTGCTTAAGCAGGAAACCCTACACCACTTCAGACAAATATTTATCTAACATCTTCTTTAAAACTTCCACTGTTGGAGCATTCACAACTTCTGAAGGCAAGTCATTCCACTGATTAATGGTTCTGTCAGGAAATTTCTCCTCAGTTCTAGGTTGCTTCTCTCCTTAATTAGTTTCCACCCATTGCTTCTTGTCCTGCCCTCAGGTGCCTTGGAGAATAGTTTGACTCCCTCTTCTTTCTCCCTCTGTCCCCCCTGGTCCTTCTTTTAATCAAACTAGACATACCTAGTTCCTGCAACCGTTCTTCACATGTTTTAGCCTCCAGTCCCCTAATCATCTTTGTTGCTCTTCTCTTCCCTCTTTCTAGAGTGCATTCTTTCTTCTGCTCCTCAAAAAAAAGGAATAGGGCCTTTTTTCATCTATTGATAGACCATCCCTCACAGAAGCCTTCCCCAACTCTTCCTTGGTTCACAGATTTCATTTCTTGAACTTGTGCATATTTACACAAGGTTGTTTTACTTCCTGTTCCAAACAAGGATGCAGTTATTTCACCTGCCATCCACTGAGTTAATAAACTGCTATCAATGAGGAAGTCTAACTCAATTCCATTCCCATTCAGAGCTTGAACAACTTGAATTGCAAATACAAGAATTTAAGACTCTGTTGAGCCGTTTGAAAGAAATCCTCCTCAAAATTGGTAAAGGTAAGACATTGGGAGAAGGGTTTAAGCTCTTCTGGGACGTTTCTTCCCACATCTTGATCTAGCTAACAACCTTGGGTTTCCCTGCCGGATCCCCATCCAAATTTTAATCAGGAACAACCTTCTTTGGCTTTCAAGGGAGCTCTGAGATCAGTGGCAGCAAAGAATGGTTCTGATAATACAACAGAAATTCTCTCTTGTGGGTTTATCATTATACCACAGATAATCCACGACTTAGAGCAGTTTGTTTAGTAACCATTCGAAGTTACAACAGCAATGAAAAAAGTGACTTAGGACTGTTTTTCACATTTAGAATCCTTGCCATGGTCACATGATCATAAAACTGGGTGCATCTCACTTAAGAAATGCCTCATTTAGCAACAGGAAACTTTGACTCAATTGTGATCATTTGTCGAGGTTTACCAAATACAATTGCCTGAATCTGAGCTCCAATTTTTATCATGGGATGCCAAGATTGGGGGTTACCAGGCAAGTGGTGTGTTACTAGCACACTCCTAACACTGTACAGTAAATGAGGGATAACATCGATTGAGAATTCAGAGAGCTGCTGTCAGGCACAAAGGATCAGCATCATATGTTATAATTAATACTTGTTTTTTCCCTTGCCATATATATTTCCCCACTATATTATTCCTACTTTCAAAATATTTTTCTCTAGTTTTATTGGTATTGTTTGGAATAAGTACAACAGTCTTGGTAGTATGTTCATCTTTATTACAGCTATTCTTTCCATTAGTACAGTTGTAAGTTTTTCCATCTTTCCAAGTCTATTTCTATTTGTTTTCTCACCTTATAATAGTTGTCCTCCTTTAAGGTTACACATCTTGATGTTGATTGGATACCCAAATATTTCACTTTTTTCACCCCTATATCCAGTTTCCCGTTTCCCTATTAACTCTCTTTTCTGAATGTCTGTTATGTTTTTCACCAAGATTTTTGTTTTGTCTTTATTAATCTTCAAACCCACTACTTCTCCATACTCCTCTATTGTTCCAACTAGTTTCGGCCTTGTTTCTATTGGATCCTCCAGAATAAACCAAATCATCCGCAAATGCTTGTAATTTGTATTTTTCTTTCTTAACCCTCATCCCTTTTATCTCTTTATTTTGTCGTATTTCTCTATTCAAAATCTCTAGTGTCAATATAAATAATAACAGTGATAATGGACACCCTTGTCTAGTTCCCTTCGTGATCACTATCTTTCCAGTGATGGCATCATATGTTATGACAAAAGTTTTATTGTTCAAGCCTGTACAAAGAATCTAGTTAACTAAAATTTAGTACTGTTGATGCCAGCTAAGAGTCAATGGAATTCAAGCTGGGTTGCCCTTGAAACATTGATGGGAACATAATGATGCTAAGCTGATGATGCATTTAACTCCACCCCAAGCTCTGGCTGCTCTTCTCCTATAGGTTTTTTTTTTCACTAAAAGGAGAAAAATTAATGCAGGTTCTCCAGTCATTTCCACTTTGCCATTTGTACACATAAATAAACAGAGGTATAAGACCCAGTTTTTTTCCACTGAAACAACTCTGAAGAAGGACAAGTCAACTTAAATGGACTGTGTGCTTCTGCTATTAAGAGAAATCATGGCAAGAAATCAAAATATTTTCAGGAACAGCTTAACGCCTTGTGAGAGAAGCAATTATGTGATGACATCACATAAAGGTGCAGGACTTGGATTTTATGTTGTAGGGTGGGTTTTCTGGTTGGTACTTTTTATTTTGGTGTGTGTTTCTTGTTTTGTTTTGTTTTCTTTGCTACCTTAGCTACCCTTTGAGTTACCTGGGATTTTGGAAATAAATTGATTCTCCAAAAGATAATATTTGTAGCTTAAGTTGAAATGAGGTGTCCTTGATGCTCTTTCAGTTTGGCTGTTTCCTTTCAGGTGTTTCATTACCCAAATTAGATAGACTAGACTAGCACTGATGATGTTACCTAGTTGGGTAATGAAATGTTTGCAAGAAACAACCAAGCTCAGAGAGCATCAAGGACCTCTCAATTCCTTTTCTATTTTTCAGGGACTGCCCCTGAATGTTAGCGACGCAATTTAGAAAGTACATTTTGACTGTGAAAGCAATGACCCAGAGAAGTGGGATATCTCTGCTTCATTGTCCTGAATGAGAGGACAGACAACCCTCTGTCTTTAATGCTTTAATTTAGATCCCTGAATGGAACAGGGTGTACACATTGTGATTGTCTCTTGGGATAAAATAACAAAAGGGGGAGTTGAAAGCTATCTGTAAATTTCTATCTTTTATGTGTTTCCCTTTTTTTAATGACATATTTTTTTTAAAAAAATCCATAACCAATGTACATAAAAGGCATGTAGAAAAGAAGAAAAAGTAGGATGCAATTAATGTTCATTTTCTTGCGAGATAAAATGCAAGTAAGTAAGCATGGAGATGGGAACATTGTGGAGGTTATAGTTTTCCTTCTATCATTAGTTGCTTCTCATGTTGTGAAATGCATTAGCTTCAGAGGTGGTATTCTACTGGTTTGGACTGATTTGCCCGAACCAGTAGCAGAAATCATGGGTGACGGGCTCAATGGCATCCCATTAGGCCTCTTTTTTTTTTTTTAGCCAAAGCGCATGTGGGGAAGCCTGAGTGCATGCATGGGTGGGGCGCGTTTGCTCACATTTGCAAACCATAAGAAAAGTTAGGGGATACCACCCCTGATTAGCTTGCTTTTTAAAGAAATAAAAATAAAAAGCACTGTTAAGCTTTCAACTAAGAATGTCTAGATAACACAGTATAAATCACAAACTAGAATGCACAGGTACAGTATAGGTGATACCTTGCTCAGTAGTAGTAACTGTGAAAGGGATCTTGGAGTCCTAGTGGACGACCATTTAAATATGAGCCAGCAGTGTGCAGCAGCTGCCAAAAAAGCCAACACAGTCCTAGGCTGCATCAACAGAGGGATAGAATCAAGATCACGTGAAGTGTTAATACCACTTTATAATGCCTTGGTAAGGCCACACTTGGAATACTGCATTCAGTTCTGGTCGCCACGATGTAAAAAAGATGTGGAGACTCTAGAAAGAGTGCAGAGAAGAGCAACAAAGATGATTAGGGGACTGGAGACTAAAACATATGAAGAACGGTTGCAGGAACTGGGTATGTTTAGCTTAAGAGAAAGAAGGACTAGGAGAGACATGATAGCAGTGTTCCAATATCTCAGGGGTTGCCACAAAGAAGAGGGAGTCAAACTATTCTCCAAAGCACCTGAGGGTAGAACAAGAAGCAATGGGTGGAAACTAATCAGGGGGGGAAGCAACTTAGAACTGAGGAGAAATTTCCTGGCAGTTAGAACAATTAATCAGTGGAACAGCTTGCCTCCAGAAGTTGTGAATGCCCCAACACTGGAAGTCTTTAAGAAGATGTTGGATAGCTATTTGTCTGAAATGGTATAGGGTTTCCTGCCTAGGCAGGGGGTTGGACTAGAAGACCTCCAAGGTCCCTTCCAACTCTACTATTGTATTGTATTGTATTGTATTGTATTGTATTGTATTGTATTGTATTGTATTGTATTGTATTGTATAGAGCCATGGGCTGCAATAAATCAGATTAACCGGAGGAATTTTATTTCTCTTCATTTGAAATATAATCTCTAAATCTAGAACAACCTGCATTTTGAATATGGTACAAATCAATGGAGAAAAAGTAGTAGTCCATGAATGGTTCCCAGTTAAAAATGAATTCAGCATCAGATTAGCTTTTTGATACAAAAATTATTTTGGATGTCGAGGTATAGGCCCATTGTTTCATGAGCTGTTTTCCAGACCTTGTTGTATATTTTATTGAAAAGCCTTCCTTTCCATTCAACTGCCCTAGATATAATCATGGCACATTGGCACGTTGCAACATAAACAAGCACGGCATTTGAAAGCTTTGCAATTCTCTTTCCTTCTAGTTTTCCCTGGTTCTATTGGAAAGATTGTTGGTAATAAAATTTTGAAAAGAAGAGACAATCTGAGTACTTTCCAGGGCGGCAAAAACAGCTGCGATGACGACATGAGTGGAAAACTTGTCTTGCCAAGGAATGCGGAAGAGAACGAAGCCCTCAAACAAATAATAGAACGACGTAATGAACGGGCATTTCTGGGAATCATTTACAATGCATCTGAAGACAAGTTTGAAGATCTCAATGGCCAGCCCATACAATTTTCCAAATGGGCTTCAGAACAACCAAAAATCCAGAAAGACCAAAAGTGTGTGATAATGAAATCAAATGGCGAGTGGAGTATTCATTATTGTGAGGAGAGGTCAGCAGTCATCTGTGAATTTAGCATCTAACATATGTTGGGTTGGGGGAAGGAAAAGAATTCCACCATAGAGTTGAAAAAGAAAGCTTAATCTGTGTATCGCACATACAGTCTAGCATATGGCAAGTAAATCCTAATCCAATAGCTTCCCCTATTTTCAGCAAGGAGTTTTATTCTGTTGACTTCAGCCTTGTCATTCCAAAAGAAGTTGCCTTCTTCCAGTTAAACCAACCATCTTGGAATTCTTCCATAGTCCTCCACTGAAGTAATGGCCAGATTTGAGGCTGCTTAGCTTTTACATTCCAGCATCAGATAGATGTTGCCACCTTCCAAGTCTTCTCTATCTTAACTTAGACAGCAAATCTTGCACAGAAATATAGCAGCTTATAGATCCATTTCCAAATAAATGCATTTCTTATCAGCATTTGTTGTTTGAGACTCTTATTTTGTTATTTACATTGGGAGGCAGCTTAATAGGCATAGTCCTACAATCCTACTCTTGCTATATTTCCCTGAAATCCTTGGACCATTATGCAAAAGATACTTCAGAGTCTTGGTGGGGATAGAATTCAGGGATATTCCGATAAGGGAAAATCATTTTGCACCGAAGGATCCAGATTTGAATTTAAAATTCATTGCAGCAGTTTTGTTGTGATCCATGCAGCCCAAGAGGTCAGAGATGAACTATAGTAGCAATAGGATTTAGACTTATATACCGCTTCACAGTGCTTTACAGCCCTCTCTAAGTGGTTTACAGACTTAGCCTCTTGCTCCCCAACAATCTGGGTCCTCATTTTACCCACCTCAGAAGAACTGAAGGCTGTCAACCTTGAGCTGGTCAGAATCGAACTCCTGGCAGTGGGCAGAGTCAGCCTGCAATGCTGTAGTCTAACCACTGCACCACCATGGCTCATAATAAACCCTTGCTAGCTTAGTAAAGGAAGTTTGGCTTGGTGAGTTAACCAAAAGTGTAATGGGACAATTGAATAGGGTTGTCTTAACATGCCTACTTCTTCTTGGGCACTCCACCCTGGCTGACACAACATGGGCATTCTTCCTTGGCTGGCTCTCCACTGGTGTTCCTCTCCTGCCATTGGTCTGCCAGTGCTCTTCCCCTACTCCTTCATCTGGGGTGGGGGGAGCTTCACAGAAAGATATGCCAGAAACAATCATTTAAGAAAGCAGACTCTCCATTCCAATTAATTGAAGTGAAAAGAACTTTTGACTAAAGATGTTGGTTGCGGGAAGGTGAGGAGGAATCTGAAGTTCCTGCTCACCAATACAAAGAGCCAAACATTCCCCATCCCTCCTTCCAAGGTCCAGTCCATTCCCACCCAATCTGGGATCACCACAATGTCATGGGAAACTCTGGTTGTTTAGACTGATGGAATTTCATACTCAGGGCAAGCAGCCTTGAAAATGCCCAGCATAAGTGGTACAAACATCTCTGGTCTACTTCACATGTCAGCTTCCCCTCACCCTGTTTCTCACCATGAGATACACAGGTGTGGATTGCCCCAAAAGCCTCCCTCCTCCCTTTTCCTTTGATGGCAGGACACCAACAAGGCAGCAGGCTGATGATAGAGATCCTGACAGATATTTTTCCATGGCCATTTGGCTGTGTGGGACATTTACACACACATCCAGGGGAGCCAATGCATGTGCTGAGGGAGGGGAGAGAGGGAGGGAGAGAGAGAGAGAGAGAGAGAGAGAATAAAGAAGGGAGGGAGGGATGGCAGGGGAGAGAGAGAGACAGTCCGGAGGGAAAGGAAAGAAGATGAGGAAGATGAGGAAGCCAAGATGCTACAAAAGGAGGAGCTTCCCCCTTTCTCCTCTTTTTTTTTAACCTCCACCCACTTCAACCAGGTCCCGCTGGAGGGAAAGAGTGAAAAGGGAGAATAATCAGGAAGGGTTTGTATTCGTGGGGGTGGGGGGAAGAGAAAGAAAGAAAGAGAGAGAGAGAGAGCCAGGAGGGAAGCAAAAATGTTGGGAAGGCAGAGCTTTGCAGATGGAGTAAGCAAACTTACAAACAGGACATATCTCTCTCCCTCTCCCTCTCTCACACTTTCCTTCCAGCAGCATCTGAATGGAGTGGAGGGAGATGCATCCAAATGGTAGAGGAGGGAACTAGAGGAAAAGTTGTACTGGGCCTAATTCTTACTAAAAGAGAAGTGATAGAGGGAGTTGTCAGAACTTTGGACAAGAGTGACCATGTTATATTGGAATTTCAAAATAATGCAAACACAAGCAATACAATGTAATCCAACCAGCGTCTTAAACCTTAAAAGAGATAATTTTAAAAAACTCAGAGAGAGCCTAAGCAAAATTTCTTGGATAGAATTCCTAAAAGGGAAAACAACTCACGAAGTGTGGGAAACACTGAAAAATATGATCATAAAAGCCCAGTCCAATACAATACCACTGAAAAAGAAAAACAAGAAATCCAGGAAGAAACCAGCATGGTTGCACAGATATCTCTGATAAAATGAAAGACAAAAAGGATAAGTACAAAATTTGGAAAGAGGGACACATAATTAAGGCAGATTACTGCCAGATAGCCCAAATCTGCAAAGATGAAGTCAGGAAAGCAAAGGCTCTCAATATCGAAAGGCTTTCAACAAAAGTCAAAGATAATAATAAGCTTCTTTCAGCATATAAATAGTAAGGGAAAAACCAAGGAAACAGTCAGATTAACATAATTGTAAAAAACAGACTAGAAATAAAAATTAAAGTAAACAAGAAAATTGTAAGAGAACATAATAATAAATAAATTAATAAATTTGAATTTATTAGCCGCTCCCTTTCCAGACAGGACTCGGGGCGGCGTACAGTAGAACATATAAGACATAAAACATATGTACAGACACATAAACATACACATATACAAAGACATACATACACGGAGGAGGTAACAAATTACATCACATTTAGACAATTAAAAATCACCATTAAAATACCCCATTTACAATAACACAATTTAAAAATTTAAAATTTAAAACAACTGTCAGGAGGAATAAGGAAAAAAAATTTACGGTTGAGCCAGGCCAGATAATTGAAAGAGGTGGGTCTTCAGCTGTACACGGAAGGAGCGGAGATCGGAAATAATCCTGATGTCACGGGGGAGGTCATTCCACAGGGCTGGGCCCATCACAGAGAAGGCTCTGCTCCTGGGTGTCGCCCCCCAACACTGTTTAGCGGACGGCACCCGAAGAAGTCCTTCTCTGTGTGAGCGGATTGGTCGTAGGGATGTATGGGGCAGGATGCGATCCTGCATGTAACTAGGTCCTGTGCCATGAAGCGCTTTAAAGATCATAATCAAAACCTTGAAACGCACTCGGTAGACCACAGGAAGCCAGTGCAGCTCGCGCAGGAGAGGTGTTACAGGGGAGTATCTAGTCCTCCCCATAATCACCCGTGCGGCCGCGTTCTGGACCAACTGCAGTCTCCGAGTGCATCTCAAGGGAAGCCCCATGTAGAGAGCATTGCAGTAGTCCAGGCGAGACGTCACTAGCGCATGGGTGACTGAGCGTAGGGCATCCCGGTCCAATAAGGGGCGCAATTGGCGCATCAGGCGAACCTGATGGAACGCCCCCCTTGCCACGGCTGTTACATGGTCATCCATGGACAGCTGGGCATCCAGGAGGACGCCCAAATTGCGCACCTGTTCCATGGGGGCCAGTTGCACGCCCCCAATGGCCAGAGATGGAAGCCACTGGTTGAACCGGGAGGCCGGAAGCCACAGCCACTCCGTCTTGGAAGGGTTGAGTTTTAGTCGGTTGCCATCCATCCAGACCCGTACGGCCTCCAAGCACCGGGGCATCATTTCAACGGCCTCATTGGGGTGGTTTGGGGTGGAAATGTATAGCTGAGTATCATCAGCATACAGATGATATCCCACCCCAAAACCACGGATGATCTCGCCCAGCGGTTTCATGTATGTGTTGAACAGGAGAGGCGAGAGCACCGACCCCTGTGGCACCCCACATGTGAGGGGGCTCCGGGTCGATCTCTGCTCCCCTGCCAACACATGTTGCGTCCGGCCAGAGAGGTAGGAGCCAAACCACCGTAAAACGGTGCCCCTGACTCCCAGCCCCTCTAGCCGGTGCAACAGGATACCATGGTCGATGGTATCGAACGCCGCCGAGAGATCTAATAGGACCAGGATAGAGGAACAACCCCTATCTCTGGCCCTCCAGAGATCATCAACCAACGCGACCAAGGCCGTCTCCGTGCTGTGTCCGGGTCGGAAGCCGGACTGGCGCGGGTCTAGATAATCATTCTCCTCCAGGTGACGTGGGAACTGTTGTGCCACCACACTCTCTACAACCTTCGCTAAAAAAGGAAGGTTGGAGACTGGACGATAATTGACTAGATCCGTTGGGTCCAGGGAAGGCTTCTTGAGCAGGGGCCTCACAACCGCCTCTTTCAAGGCGGCCGGCAGAAACCCCTCACCCAGCGAAGCGTTCACTAGGCCCAGGAGCCAGTCGCGCGTAACCTCCCAGGATGCCAGTACAAGCCAGGAGGGACACGGGTCTAATAAACATGTGGTGGGTCGCAGACGTCCACGCAACCTGTCCAAATCCTCGATGGCAACCGAGTCAAACTCCTCCCAAAGCGGTCCCTCAAGACTCGCCACGGGCGTCTCAACTGGACCACTGAAAGGGGCCCAACCCATCCGGATTTGAGCGACTTTGTCCTGTAGATATTTCCCAAACTCCTCTGCTCTGCCCTGTAAAGGGGCTTCCTGCGGTCTCTCAAACAAGAGGGAGCAAGTCACCCGAAACAGGGTGGCAGGGCGGTTATCTGCGGACGCAATAAGAGCGGCGCAATATTGACGTTTGGCCGCTCTTAATGCCACAAGGTACGTCCTCAAATAGGCTCGTGCCTGTGCTCGGTCAAATTCGGAACGGGAGGATCTCCACCGACTCTCTAGGCGTCTCTTGTGGCGTTTCATCACCCTTAGCTCCTCGGTGAACCAAGGGGCCAGGGTGGTTCGTCGCTGCAGGAGAGGCCGCAAAGGCGCCACCCGGTCTAGGGCCCCGGTAGTCGCACTATTCCATGCGTCTACCAGGTCCTCCACCCGGTGGCGGGTCAGGTCCACAGGAGGTGGCCCAAGCTCCGTCTGGAACCTATCTGGTTCCATCAGGCGCTTGGGGCGGAACCATCTAATACCTTCCGGTCTAGCCTTGATGTACACCTGATGGATTACCTCCCAGAGTTCTGAAGGAGCTGGCAGGTGTTATCTCAGAAGCACTGTACCATATCTTTTAAAAAAAATCCAGGAGCACCTGGGAACTACCAGAGGATTGGAAAAGACCTCATGTGGTTCCCATCTTCAATAAAGGGGGAAAACAGAGGAATCTTGAAGTCCCAGTGCATGATTACTTAAACATGAGCCAGCAGTGTGTGGTGGCAGCCAAAAACCTAAGATAATCCTTGGTTGTATAAACAGAGGCACAGAATCAAAATCATGTGAAGTATTAGTTACTGCTTTATAAAGCCTTTGGAATACTGCATCCGGTTTTGATCACAACATTACAAAAAAGATGCGGAAACTTTGGGAAAAGTTCAAAGAAAAACAACTAAGATAATTAAAAGCCTGTAGACAAAACCATATGGAGAATGGTTGCAAGAATTGGGTTTGGCTAGTCTAAAGAAACAAAGGACCAGTGAAAATTTTTCTGTATTTGAAGGGCTATCACAAAGAGGCGGTCAACTTATTTTCCAAAGCACCAGAAGGCAAGACAAGAAATTATGGATGGAAACTAATCAAGGAGAGAAGCAACCTGGAATTAAGGAGAGAGTTCCTAACAGTGAGGACAAATAACTAGAGAAGGGGTCTCCAGTCTTGGCAACTTTAAGCCTGGAGGACTTCAACTGGCTGGGGAATTCTCGGAGTTGAAGTCCTCCAGGCTTTAAGTTGCCCAGATTGGAGAGCCCTGAACTAGAGGGACAGGTTGCCTTAAGGAGTTGTAGATATTTATCACTGCAAGTTTTTTAAAAAGTCTGGACAACCACCTGTCTGAAATGGTATAGGGTCTACTGCTTAAGCAGGGTGTTGGACTAGAAGACCTCCAAGGTCCCTTCCAGCTCTATTCTGATATCAGAACCACTACTGACCTCTGCTCCTTCCGTAAGAAACTCAAGACCCACCTGTTCCAATTAGCTGGCCTAGCCCATTTATAGTCCCATCCTTATCCTCCTGGCAGTTATTTTTAATTCTGGGGTAGTTTTTAGGGGTAGATTTTAATGTTGTTTTTAATTTTAATTATTATTGTACAGTTTGTATGTCGCCTCCTCTACTTATATTTATATGTATTTATATCGTGTTTTTATTATGACTGTACACTGCCCCGAGTCCCTTCGGGGAGAGGGAGCGGTTTATAAATTTAAATAAAGTAAAGTAAAGTAAAGAAGTGTTATAATGCCTTGGAAAACCATATTTGGAATATTGCATCCTGTTTCTCTTGAAAAGCAGGGGTGCTCTGCTTCAAGCGTTGTAGGCTTGCTCAGAGCATGCAGTTAACTCCACGCTTAGGAATCTCTTTCAGATCAAGCTTATTATTAGGCATTCTTAATAGCAAAACTTAGAGTTTGGTGTTAAGATACTTCTGACTTTCCATAATCTGTCCCATCACATGGTGTAAAAAGATGATGATTTCACTCCCATGTTGAGGGAGAGGAGGCACACACATTGCCTCCTGGTTGAGTTGGAATTCAAAAAGCCCAGCTATTGTCTCTGCACGCAGACAGAATGCCCCAGTGGCCAATCAGAAACACAGATGTGATCACATGTCATGGAACTACATTTCCCATAAGGCAGTCTCTGCTTACATTTCCTAGGAGGTAGTTTCTTAAAGGAGACAGCTCTTAATTCCTACACTATCTACATATACTGATGGGGCAGCACCAGTGGTGGGATACGACCGGTATGGGCGTACTGGTGCCTGATGGGAGCACCAGGTACCATTCCAGGTGCTCCAGAGGCCCACCCACCTGCCCGCACTCCTTACTTGTATTTGAGCTGTTTGGGGCTTCCGTGCACACACATGGAGCGCACAGCGCCTGCGTGATGCTCTGCCGAGCAGCTGGAGCATCATGGATGGTAAGTATTCATGTGGTGGACGCCCAGCCCTGTTGCACCATACCGGTTACAATGGGATCCGGAACCCACCATTGGGCAGCACAAGGGGAATTAAATTCCTGTAGTGGAAACAAGCCATTTCCCTCTCAACATAGCATCTTGGCTTTTTAGTGTGTGGTTTGATCTCTGTTACATCTTTTCTGGCACAAGACTAACAGAGCGCAGACCAAATGGCATAAGATAGCAGTAAGTACTAAAGCATATAGCTATGATCTAGCACATCAGAAAACCAGTTTGTGTCAGAGTTTCTTGCATACATTCAAATCCAGAAAGCACACACAGATAACTGATTCAACTGGATTCATTAACTTCTTTATATACATAAGAATAGAGGAATAAATGTACAATACCAACAGGTGGTTCTTCCAAGTAAACACAAGGCAGGAGAATTACAGGTAAACGCAAGTAGTTAGTTTCATTTCAGCAGAGAAGCCCAGAAAGACTGCTAGTTTACTTCTCAGAGCAGCAGACTGCTTAATGCAGCTAAGCCACGCCCAGACTTCTTACTTAAGTTTCTATTTCAATTCTCTGCACAGACTCAGATCCGTTTAAACTCCCATTGGCTGATTTAGTTGCTATGCCTATTCATTGGCTGACCTTGTCCCCATGTCTCTCCCAGTCATGAATATTTTAACCGTTTGGTCTAGTGGTGAAGGCACCAGGCTAGAAAGCAGGAGACCACAAGTTCAAGTGCCACCTTAGCCATGAAAGGCAGCTGGGCAAATGTGAGCCAGTTACTCTCTCTCAGCCAACAGGGTTATTGTGGTGGGGAAAATAGGAGGAGGAAAGTGCATTGCAGTAGTGGTATTCAAATTTTTTTACTACTGGTTCTGTGGGTGTGTCTTGGTGGGCATGGCATGGTTTGATGGCCATGACATGGCTTGGTGGGCGTGGCAGGGGAAGGATATTGTAAAATCCCCATTTCCTCCCAATCAGCTGGGACTCGGGAGGCAGAGAATGGATGGTGCCGGGGCCAGTCAGAGGTGGTATTTACTGGTTCTCCAAACTACTCAAATTTTCTGCTACTGGTTCTCCAGAACTGGTCAGAACCTGCTGGATACCACTTCTGATGCATTGGATATATTTGCCACCATGAGTTATTTATAAAAATAACAAAATAATAAATCAATCCATCAATAAATCATTATTTCACTCCAATATCTCAGGGGTTACCACAAAGAGGGGGTCGACCTATTCTCCAAAGTACCTGAAGGCAGGAAAAGAAGCAACAGATGGAAACTAGACAAGGAGAGAACTAAACTAGAATTAAGGAGGAATTTTCCTGAGAGTGAGAAAAATTTATCAGTGGAATGACTTCCCTCCAGAAACTGTGGGTGCTCCATCATTGGAAGTGTTTAACAAGAGATTGGACAACCATTTGTCTGAAATGGAGAAAGGTCTCCTGGTTGAGCAGAGGGCTGGATTAGAAGATCTCCAAGGTACCTTCCAACTCTGTTATTCTATCTATCCTATCCTATCCTATTCATTAATATCAAAGCAATTTCACCTTAAGATTTTACAAAATCATATGCAAGAATAATAAATTTTATGCAAAACACGCCCAAACTATGCATTTTTAATGTTTATTAAATCTGTGACATTATACTTCACAAGGAAGTACTGGTGCAAAATTCGGAAGTGGTTAGAAGAAATTACTGAGCGAAAAATAGAACTCAAACCAGAAGCATTCTTATTAGGACTACTGGATCAAAAAATGGACAAACAATCTCAATACATAATTATACATATTCTCACTGCAGCCAGGATTGCCTTCGCACAAAATTGGAAAAAAATTAATACACCCTCAGATGAAACTACAATCAGGAAAATACTTGAATGTGCAGAAATGGACAAAATGGCAATAGAACTAAAAGAAAGAGAAGAATTGGACTTCTATAAAGTATGGAATAAAATGTACAAGTGGCTAGAAATCAGAAGCCAAAACAGGAAATAGAGAATACAAATAGATGGAGATACAAATAATGAACATTACTATAAGTGTTTATATTATGGTTGCTACATCATAGGACAAGGTTATAGTGATAGGAAGGCAATGCAGAAGGGAGAATTATAAAAGCTAAGCAGGAAAGCTGATACTGAAAGCTGTAAAATTACTCTATACTGTTATGTATGTTCCGTGTTTTGTTTTATTGTGTTTTTTTCCTTGTTTCCTTCTTTACTGTTTTTAAAGATTAAAACATTCAAAAAAAATTAATTAAAAAATAAATAAATCTGTGACATTATAGTGCAATTTTAATTTTACTTTCTTCCATTGTATTATTGAAATAGCTCTTTTCTCAATAGAGGAACTTGGTGGCTCTGTGGCTAAGACACTGAGTTTGTTGATCAGAAAGGTCAGCAGTTCAGCGGTTCAAATCCCTAGCGCCGCGTAACGGAGTGAGCTCCCGTTAATTGTCCCAGCTTTTGCCAACCTAGCAGCTAGAAAGCATGTAAAAATGCAAGTAGAAAAATAGGAACCACCTTTGGTGGGAAGGTAACAGCGTTTCGTGAGCCTTCGTCATTTAGTCAGGCCGGCCACATGACCATGGAGATGTATTCGGACAATGCTGGCTCTTCAGCTTTGAAATGGAGATGAGCACTGCCCCCTAGAGTCGGGAACAACTAGCACATATGTGCGAGGGGAACCTTTACCTTTTTTCTCAATAGACAAAGCAAAACAACTTCAGAAGAAGAAGAAAATCCTGTTCTAAAAACCTATTTGGGCCCACAAGGAAAGCACCTATTTAATTGTGCTGATGGAAATAAGAAATATTTGATGTAAAGCCACTGATGATTCCTTTCTAAACCAGTCAGTCAATTGAGAATCTTTAGAGACATTTCTGCTAGACTGGGAATGGATTAAGAGTTTATCCTTAAATATTTGCTTGCACCAGATATAAAGAGCCAGATTACTGCTTGCTTATGCTTCAAAACTCTGCAACAATACTTGCTTTGTGATTATTATTCTTACAAGAGTCAATAAGGAAGCAATGGGGACGTCACAGTCCTAAGTGACACCGAGCTGTGCTGAAAAATGTGGCTTGAATATGGTGACTCAGAACATTTATTCTTAAAATGCAAATGTGAAATGTGAGACCTCATTACGTAAGCCATTGTCTATAAATGGAAATCTTAAAGTCTACCAACTTATTTTTCCCAAGACGCCTGTGAAATAGTGGAAATCACAAAGTAAGTGGTCTGATTTTTGACTCAACCCTGAGTCAATCACTGGTGATTCCTTTCTAAATCTGTCAGTCAATCAGCTGAGAACCCGAGAAACATTTCTCCAAGCCTGGTAATGGATTACGAGTTTATTGTTAAATATTTGCTTTCATGAACTATAAAGAGCTAGCGTTAGGTTAAAAAAAATGGCTGCTGTATTTTTCTGTGCAGACTGCTGATTATTTCTAAATATATAAGGAACTAAGAGTTTATTGGATTGAACAATCAGAATGCTTGTTTTTATTTATGGGAGACTTCAGAAATTAAGCCTCAGTTCTATATGATAATTCAATACCTTTGAGCACATGGATTCCCTTTTTCAAGGCATGTCTTAATTCCATGTATACTTTTTACAGTAATGAAGGCTGGAATTGAAATAGGCATTTCGTTATTCTGTCAGCAGATTAGATAGATAGATAGATGATAGATAGATAGATAGATAGATAGATAGATAGATAGATAGATAGATAGATAGATAGATAGATGATAGATAGATACTGTGTTTCCCCGAAAATAAGACAGGGTCTTATTTCCTTTTGACTCTCGAAATAAGTGCTTGTCTTATTTTCAGGGAGATCTTATTATTTTTGAGGTGCAGGAGGCAGCAAGCGTGGTCACCTCTGGGCTGCTGCTGTGTTGCAAGATTTTTTGGGAGGGCTTATTTTCAGGGGAGGGCTTTTAGCGCATGTGCTCAAAAGCTCGATTGGGCTTATTATCCGGGGAAGCAGGATAGATAGATAGATAGATAGATAGATAGATAGATAGATAGATAGATAGATAGACAGACAGACAGACAGACAGACAGACAGACAGACAGACGTAGATTAGATAGGTAGGTAGGTAGGTAGCAGTGACGTGCAGTCAGGGGAGGCACAGCCTCACCACTGTCATCATGAAAAGAAAAAATGTAAAAGGAAAAAGGCGAGAGCTGAGGTCAGGCTGAGCTAGTTGCTGCCTCACCATGGATGACTCTGCTTAACTGTTTAAAAAACCCTGTAAAAAAGCGCCCTCTATTATGAGGCAGGAGAACTGCATGCCTCATCTAGTCTGACTTTAGGTGTTTTATGATCACTCGAGCAGAGTTAATAAGGGTTAAAAGCCTAAAAATTCCTGACGTAGGTGAGGCATGCAGCTCTCCTGCCTCATAGTAGAGGGCGCTCATTTGGGTGGGGCTTCTTCAGAGGACCCAAGGCAAGAGCAGAGTTGAAATCCTCTCTGAAACAGCTGGAAAAGGTATGTTTGGGTCAGAGGGAGGGGGAGGAATTCAAACTTCATCCTCCTGGTGCAGGGCTTTGGGCAAAGGCTGGAGGGAAGGACTCTGGCTCACTTGTGCTCTCTCTGGGGTGTAGTTTGATTGCAGGCAGAGCCATGTTGCCTTTTCAAACCTGTAATCAGTGAAGTTGGTCTGGATCCTTCTGGGGCTGGGGGAAAGTGTGCGTGCTCCAGTATAGCTCTTTGACTGGCTTCCTGCCTCCTCCTGTGGTCTTCTGGCTGGTGCTCTTCCCTCCAATCCAACTTTGTGTGTGTGTGTGTGTTTGTTTGAGAGAGACTGAGTGAGAGAGATGGAAGGGGGGTAAGAGAGATAGTCCAATCCAACATGTGTGTGTCTGTTTGTGTGTGTTTGAGAGAGGGGGAGGGAGGGAGAGAGGGAGGAAGGAGAGTAAGGGAGAAGAAAAAGAAAAAGAAAGAAGTAAACTTCTTTTGCAAAGAAGAAAAACAAATGCTGACGCTTTAAAGTCTAAAAAAATTTGAAATCCACCACTGTGTCAGTGCCTCACCAGCCATAAACCTCACCGCACGTCACTGGTTGGTTAGTTGGTTGGTTGGTTGGTTGGTAGGTAAGTAGGCAGGCAGGCAGGCAGGCAGGCAGGCAGACATATATTTGATAGATAGATGATAGATAGATAGATAGATAGATAGATAGATAGATAGATAGATAGATAGATAGATAGATAGATAGATATAGATGAACGGTAGATGGATAAGATAAACAGACAAACAGACAGACGTAGATTAGATAGATGATGATGATAGATAGATAGATAGATAGATAGATAGATAGATAGATAGATAGATGATAGATAGATAGATAGATAGATAGATAGATAGATAGATACAGATAGACAGACAGACAGACAGACAGACGTAGATTATATAGATGATAGAAAGAAAGAAAGAAAGAAAGAAAGAAAGAAAGAAAGAAAGAAAGAAAGAAAGAAAAAAAGGTGGATAGGTAAGCAGGCAGGCAGGCAGAGACATAGATTAGATGGATAGATGAACAATAGATTGATGAAAGATAGATAGATAGATAGATAGATAGATAGATTGATAGATAGATAGATAGATAGATATAGATGAACGGTAGATGGATAAGATAAACAGACAAACAGACAGACGTAGATTAGATAGATGATGATGATAGATAGATAGATAGATGATAGATAGATAGATAGATAGATAGATAGATGATAGATAGATAGATAGATACAGATAGACAGACAGACAGACGTAGATTATATAGATGATAGAAAGAAAGAAAGAAAGAAAGAAAGAAAGGAAAGAAAGAAAGAAAGAAAGAAAGAAAGAAAGAAAGAAAGAAAGAAAGAAAGAAAGAAAGGCGGATAGGTAAGCAGGCAGGCAGGCAGAGACATAGATTAGATGGATAGATGAACAATAGATTGATGAAAGATAGATAGATAGATAGATAGATAGATAGATAGATAGATAGATAGATAGATACAGATGAACACTAGATAGATAGATAGATAGATAGATAGATAGATAGATAGATAGATAGATAGATAGATAGATAAATAGATAGATAGACAGATACACAGATAGACAGACAAACAGACAAACGTAGATTAGATAGCTGATAGATAGATGATAGATAGATAGAGAGATAGAGAGATAGATAGATAGATAGATAGATAGATAGATAGATAGATGATAGATAGATAGATAGATAGATAGATAGATAGATAGATAGATAGATGACAGACAGAGACAGACAGACAGACAGACAGAAACACAGAGGGAGGGAGAGACAGAATGCATATTTTTTAAAGATGCTGAAGATAACATTCCTTACCCAATAGGCTGAAATGAGAGAGAGAGAGAGAGATTGCTTCATTATCACCCAGCCTGGTCAAGTGCAAACTTGAACAATGCCTTCAACCTGGTTCTTCCCAAGGTTCAACACCAATTTTACTCTTCAAATAGAAGCAGCAATACAGATTAGAAATATCCACCTACCTACCTTTCATCTATAATTTCTGCTGCATTTTTCTTCTCTGAACCCTGTGTTCTATAGATTGTAAGAGACACAGAGAAGCTGAGTTCTGCTGAAGGATTTCCTTTATTCAACTCATGATGAGTCTGTCTTCAAGGTATTTTCTGTTTATCTTCTACCTTTGATTATTACTACCTAATCAGACACTTTGACTTCTGCAATAGACTTTCAATCACATACAGTATTTACTGCTTTGTAATCTTCCTGATTCTCTTTGTTGTCACCTTTCAACTGGGCCTGTATTGGCAGTCCAAATCTGATTTGATTTTCTACTGTGTGGTACCTTTAATACTCTTCATTTTCCACTTCCTGATGTAACTCTTCTACTCGGGTGCAACTGCCTCCTCTGATGTAACTCTTTGCTCGGATGTGGCTAACCAGGAAGTTAGTTTCTTTCTCTTTCTGCATGCACTAATAAAGTTGGAGATGAAATGTCCACAGGCATCCAACAAGGATTCTTCAATCAACTGTTCAGGTACTGGTTCTTCATCCAGATTCTGACAATGTAGGTTGACTGGTTTTATGTTATTATTATTTTTTTGTCGTCTTAGGCCAAACATCCAAATCATGCTGATCTTCCTAATGCTTCTTCAGCTGACCTTGGAGGTCTCACTCCAAGAAACCTCCAAATCGGCTACTCCTCCTCAAAACTGGCTCCAAAATGCATGCATGTTAATTATGTGTGCACCTAACAAAGGGGATCCCAGAAGAGAAATGGCTATTCAAGGTATCTAAACATCTGCAGGAGAGGGTGCTGTTTTGTTTTGGTTTTTATGCCTAGAAGGATGGTGCAGATACTTTGTGTGTTCTTATAACCCTCTGAGCTAGGTTCAGCTTCCACATTCTGTTGTATTGATGAAAGATTGCAGAGATATGAAGACGTAGAAGAAAAATTACATTAGGACAGTACAGTTATTAAAGCAATTTAATAACTGTACTGTTATGAACTGTACTGATAAACTCAGATATGCAATTTCAAAAAAGGGGTTGTTGTTTTTGGGTCAAATAAGTAGAGAGTTCAGACCGCTACAATCAGTTTCTGATCCAATCGTTTGAATCTGTGTGGAGAAGCAACACACTGTAGTTGGAGCATAAGCAATAATTCAGTAATGCTTACTAATGTGTATAGATCAGGGGTGGGTTCTAGCTGGTGTTACTGCTGGTTTGCTCATTGGCACACTTCATAGATATGCACGGTTCAATAGAAATCGTTCTGTGCATGTGCAAAACTCAAAAACAAGATGCCGGTGGTGACTGCAGTGACCGGGGAACCGGTTTAGGGGCATGGCCAGCTTGGGTCGCTGCCAGTTCTGCAACCCAGGCCGGCATACCACTACTAGTTCAGCCGAACCGGACCGAACCAATAGGAACTCACCTCTGGTATAGATGTTTGCTGCAAGCCATTACATAATTCTATCACTACCGTGTTTCTATGAAAATAAGATAGGGTCTTATTTTCTTTTGATCCCTGAAATAAGCACTTGGCCTTATTTTGGGGGAGGTCTTGTTATTTTTGAGGTGCAGGAGGCCCCTTAACCTCGGCCCACAGATCAGCTGATCCAGAGAGGGCTGGAAGTTCTCTCTCTGTTTCTGGCACACTCTTGCCAGCCCTAGCATCGCTGGGCCTCCCACTCTTTTTTGTGGCCGCCACTAAGAGAAGGGGTGTGGTAGCTAGGATTTCTGGGAGCGGCCCCTATGAGGCAATTCCACATGGATGGTAGGTGCATGTGGGGCACATAGGACATGTTCTCCCCTTCCCCCCAAGAAACGGTGAGGACTGGCTTTTGCTTGCATGCACTAAAATAAATCCACCCCTAAAATATTTAACTGCATGCAAGCAAAAGCCCAATTGGGCTTATTATCAGGGGAGGTCTTATTTTCGAGGAAACAGGGTACTTATCCACGTAGTTTGCATGATGATGTTGTGACATGCATGGTGTCACTGGCCCTCCCACAACCCAACCAGTAGAGTAGAAGACTTAGCAAGAATTAGGAAGTAAAATCTGACTAGTAGCAAAATCACCGGGTGATTTAAAAAGTTTGAAGTGTTAGTACTATGTAAGGAACCTTGGCTGATAGTAACACTGTAAGAGTGGGAAGTTTTCCTTTGAGTCATTGAACTAATCTGTTTTTCTCTTATAAAATCACCAGGACTCCAACAGTTTTCAAGTCCATCAGAGCTTCTGGCTATCTCTGCACCAAACAAAGATAAACTGGGAAGTGGAACAAGTGGTGAGATTCATTTTTCAGAAAGGAAATTTACTATGGGGAAAAAAGAGGGGACAAACTAGGAGGAAAAAAAATAAAGGGAGGGAATGGCACTATTTATGATGCAAATGCCAACAGGACATAGAAGATAACTTAATGTACTGCACTATTTATTCATTTATTCAATTTATTGTGTTGCCTCATCTTACCTGGAGGTGACTTTAGGTGGCTTACAATCATTTAAAACCCACAAAAACAATAAAACAATAAATAGTGGCATTAACTTGATTAAGATTGAGGAAAATGGAGAGGGAGAGAGAAAGATGCACATGGGGGTGAGACGGGGTGAAATGCTACCAGTTTGGACCAGTCCGCCTAAATTGCTAGTAAAAAATGCTACCGGTTCACCCGAACTGGTAGTAAAATGAATTGGTATTTCTGACAATCAGCTGTGCTGCACAATTTATATTAGCTAGAAATTGTGCAGCACAGCTCATTGCTGCACAGCTGATCGTTGGAACTACCGGTTCGCCCGGCTGTGCAACAATCAGCTGTGCCATTCGATTTATGTTAGCTAGAAAAGAAGGAAATCCTAAATCGCGTGGCACAGCTGTTAACCCCTTGCTGTTCTACTTACCTTTGCAGACTCAGAAAAGGCTTCTTAATCCTCCTTTTTCTGCATTGTTCATGCGTGCACGAAGCAAACAGGTAGCAAAGCGAACCAGTAACAGACTTCAGAGCATTTCACCCCTGGGGTGAGGAGGTGGAGTCTTTAGTGAATTAACCAAAATAACATCTGCCCTCCATTGAGGATCCAGGAAGTTTGATGGAGTTAGGACTTCAGGCCCTTTCAGATTATGCTCTTTTTCTAAATATGATTTATCTTCAAAACATGCTAGTGAGATAGGCTGGGGCAAGAACTACCACGTTTCCCTGAAAATAAGACCGGGTCTTATTTTCTTTTGTCCCCTGAAATAAGTGCTTGGTCTTATTTTCGGGAGGTCTTATTATTTTTGAGTTTCAGGAGGCGGCGAGCATGGTCACCTCATGGCTGCTGCTATGTTGCAATATTTTCAGGGAGGGCTTATTTTCAGGGGAGGGCTTATTTTAGGGCATGCGCTGAAAAGCCCAATTGGGCTTATTATCCTGGTAGGTCTTATTTTCAGGGGAAAAGAGTAGGAATCTGCTTAGCTCTCTTTACTGTCTTGTTACATTGAGTCACGATCCTGCTCAAACCAAATCATAAGATATTAGGGTCACACATCGTTCAGCCAGGTTTCTTTTAGTCCTTGTTTGCTGAATAAATTGTAACTGGCTTTCATTTACCCATCAAATGGTACATGTTGGTTGGGTTCCAACATCCATGCTAATATGTTGTAGGATTCCTGCCACTGAGCTTTATAAACTCTGCTCTATGGCTCAGCATTGTGTGTAAACTCCGCCACAGAGTGACTTATTCTACAGACTCTGCCTTAGTTTGTGTTCACTTCACAATCACCGATTCCTTTCTTCTGTCTCCTTGTATTTGTACAAGGTCCAAACGATTGAATTTTGATATCACTGTGGTGTGTACATCTGGTTTACAGGCCTGGAATTGTTTGAAGGATCAAAATGACAGCTTCCCGTCATCTCTGACAGCAAAGTGACATTGCAGAAATTTCATTTTTTTCTTTTCTTTTGCCATCTTAGTTCTTTTCCTCCTCTAATATATAGAATAGAATAACATAGAATTTCCTTCCTTCCTTCGGTCCTTCCTTCATTCTTCCTTTCAAATAGAATAACAAATAAGTTGGAAGGGACCTTGTAGGTCTTCTAGTCCAACCTTCTGCTTATGCAACAAACCCTAGCAAATCCAACATCTTCTTAAAATGTCCAGTGTTGGAGCGTTCACAACTTCTGGAGACAAGTTGTTCCACTGATTAATTGTTCTAACTGTCAGGAAATTTCTCCTTAGTTCTAGGTTGCTTCTCTCCTTATTAGTTTCCATCCATTGCTTCGTGTTCTACCCTCAGGTGCTTTGGAGAATAGTTTGACTCCCTCTTCTTTGTGGCAACCCCTGAGATATTGGAACACTGCTATCGTGTCTCCCCTAGTCCTTCTTTTCATTAAACTAGACATACCCACTTCCTGCAACCGTTCTTCATATGTTTTAGCCTCCACTCCCATAATCATCTTTGTTGCTCTTCTCTGCCCTCTTTCTGGAGTTCAATTTTTCTTCTACTCCTTAAAGAAAAAGGAACAGGGCCTTTTTTCATCTATTAATAGACCATCCCTCACAGAAGCCTTCTCCAACTCTTCCTTGGCTCACAGATTTTCATTTCTTGAACTTGTGCATATTTACACAAGGTTGTTTTACTTCCTGTTCCAAACAAGGATGCAGTTATTTCACCTGCCATCCACTGAGTTAATAAACTGGTTTCTCAGGCAAACATAGTTGTGGTCCATGAAAGAGAGATTTAGAACTTGCTATTTTCTACAGGCAAAACCTGTCCAACCAGCCTTCCTATCAAAAGCTGAATTGAAATCTATTTAAAACACTGGAAAGCAGGATATCTATTGTTTGGGGCTCGTGAACTTCCTTCTGTCCAATGGTGGGATTCAAAAAATTTTACTATCAGTTCTGTCGACATGGCTTGGTGGGCGTGGCAGGGGAAGGTTACTGCAAAATACCTATTCCCACCCCATTCCAGGGGAAGGATACTGCAAAATCTCCATTTCCTCCCAATCAGCTGGGACTTGGCAGGCAGAGAATAGTTTGGGGAGGGGCAGTCAGAGGTGGTATTTACCGGTTCTCCGAACTACTTAAAATTTCCGCTACTGGTTCTCCACAACTGGTCAGAGCCTGCTGAATACCACCTCTGATTCTGTCTTATTACGAAGGTTACTCTGCTTCTTGTTTAACCAATAAAGACACTGTGTTTAGCAGAAAAAATTCATAAGGAAAATACCGTATTTTTTCGCCCTATAAGACGCTCCGGAATATAAGACGCACCGAATTTTAAAGGAGGAAAATCTAGAAAAAAAAGATTCTGAACCAAATACTATAGTAAAATATTTTATATCAACTGTATAAAGTTAACAGCAGTTTAAGAACAATTTTATGTCAACCATGTAACACAGGGGTGTCCAAACCTTTTTCAAAGAGGGCCAGATTGGATGAAGTGAACATGCTGGAGGGCCGAACATTTTTCCGAACATTCTTTGAACAATAACAATTAAATGCAAATGAATTATTTTATGCCAAGTTAATTGCAAATGGCATACTTTTCATTTCATAACATTAAGATCAACTGACAGCTGAGTTTTCACAATGTATCCATCTTTTCCCTGAAGACTCGTGTTTAGTACATTCAGATGCTTTCTTTCCTCTTTCCCTCTTACTTGTCTATCCTTCCTTCCACCCTCCCTTCCTCCTTCCCTTCCTCCTTCCCTTCCTTCCTGCCTCCCTTCCAGTTCCCTCCTTCCTCTTTCCTCCTGCCTGCCCGCCTTCTTTCCCTCCTGCTTATCTATGCTTCCTTCCTTGCTTGCACCTCCCTCCCTTCTGCCTGCCTGCCTTCTTTCCTCTTTCCCTATCCTCCTATCCTTCCTTTCTCCCTCCCTCCTTCCCTGCCTCCCTTCCAGTTCCATCCTTCCCTCCTTCCTTCTGCCTCCTTCCTGCCTGCTTGCCTTCTTTCCTCTTTCCCTCCAGCGTGTCTGCTTTTCTTTCCTTCCTTCCACCTCCCTTCTGCCCTCCTGCTTTCTTTCCTCTTTCCCTCTTACTTGTCTATCCTTCCTTCCACCCTCCCTTCCTCCTTCCCTTCCTTCCTGCCTCCCTTCCAGTTCCCTCCTTCCTCTTTCCTCCTGCCTGCCTGCCTTCTTTCCCTCCTGCTTATCTATGCTTCCTTCCTTCCTTGCACCTCCCTCCCTTCTGCCTGCCTGCCTTCTTTCCTCTTTCCCTATCCTCCTATCCTTCCTTTCTCCCTCCCTCCTTCGATCCCAGGAGCGAAAGCCTTTGAATCAAGTTTGATTGTGTCCCATCTAGCGTTCTCCACCCCACCCCCAAATCTCTCCGGATCCGGAGAGATTTGGGGGTGGGGTGGAGAACGCTAGATGGGACACAATCAAACTTGATTCAAAGGCTTTGGCTCCTGAGATCGGTGCGCTGCCATCCAAAATGCTATTACTACGATCTCTGCTGCCTGGAACTGCCCGAGAAGCGGCAGGTAAAGCTGGCGCTGCAGCGATCGTGGTACCAGCATTTTGGATGGCAGCGCATCGGTCTCAGGAGGCAAAGCCTTGAGGCACCTTTCGTTTGCAGGAGGAGGGCAGCTTAAAGCAGCGCCCCAGCAATGTGAGGAGCCGCTGCCACCGCCACCACCGCCTAAACCCTCTCGGGAGCCCAGCCGAGCGGGAGCTCTGAAAGCGAAACCTCTCTCCTTTCCAGCCATCACGATCTCTGCAGCCCCCTCTTTGCCTGCCCCATTTTCAGATGACCCAGTGGCTACATTCGGCTTACAAGACGCACTCAGATTTTTACCCTCTTTTTCGGAGTAAAAAAGTGTGTCTTATAAGGCGAAAAATACGGTAATAACAGGGATCAATGGAGGTGCTTCCCACTTCAAAATTAAATATGCATATAAGAGATATCTCCGGCATTAAGCTCCCAAACTCAAGGACAAATAAGCCCTGAAATATCTCTTTATATCATGAATGGGCATCTTCTGCATTAATTTTTGAGTCAATGTTTGGTGCAGTGACGTGCAGTCAGGTGAGGCAAGTGAGGCACAGCCTCACCGCTGTCATCATGAAAAGAAAAAAATGTAAAAGGAAAAAGCTGAGCTAGTTGCTGCCTCACCGTTGATGACTCTCCTTAACTGTTTAAAAAAAAGCCTCTAAAAAGTGCTCTCTACTATGAGGCAGGAGAACTGCATGCCTCCTCTAGTCTGACTTTAGGCGTTTTATGGTCACTCGAGCAGAGTTAAGCAACGGTTAAAAGCCTAAAAATTCCTGACATAGTTGAGGCAGCAGTTCTCCTGCCTCATAGTAGATGGCGCTTTTTAGAGGCATTTTTTAACAGTTAAGCAGAGTCATCCACGGAAGCCAGGCAAAGAGCCATGCTGTAGCGCACACACTTTCCCCCAGCCTCTTTCTTTTGGAAGGCTCGGATTGGCTCCCCTCTGACTTCTCTGCCTCTCCTCTCACTCCAGCCTGCCAGCAGGAGGTGAATGGGTGGGTTTTATTGCATTCCAGGCATTTCCCACCCAGACAGCAGGCTGCATTTGCAATGGTGGAGGTGTTTGGGGAAGAGCAGCAGGGGAATGGGGGGGATGGCAGAGGAGCTGCTTTCAAGCCACTGGAAAAGATATCCAATCCAACTTTTATGTGTGTGTGTTTGTTTGTTTGAGAGTGAGTGAGTGAGAGAGGGAAGGGGATAGGAGAGATAGTCCAATCCAACTTCTGTGTGTGTGTGTGTGTATGTGTGTGTGTGTGTTTGAGAAAGGGGGAGGAAGGGAGAGAGGGAGGAAGGAGGGGAAGGGAGAAGAAAAAGAAAATGATAAAGGAAACTTATTTCTTAAAGGAGAAAAACCAATGCTGTCATTTTAAATCGGAACTGAGCATGCCTGGCTGTAGAATTCTGGGAGTTGAAGTCCACAAGTCTAAAAATATTTGATGCCCACCACTGTGTCAGTGCCTCACCAGCCATAAACCTCACCGCACGTCACTGGTTTGGTGAAAACCTACATAACAGACTCCACAAGAATGTATAGTTATGAAGGATATACTTCCAAAGCAGAAGTGGTATTCAGCAGGTTCTGACCAGTTCTGGAGAACCAGTAATGGAAATTTTGAGTAGTTTGGAGAACCTGTAAATACCACCTGGCCCCGCCCCCATCTATTCTCTGCTGACCGAGAGGAAATAGGGATTTTGCAGTAACCTTCCCCTACATGCCCACCAAGTCACGCCCACCAAGCCACACCACTCCCACCAATCCACGCCCACAGAACCAGCCATAAAAAACTTTGAATTCCACCACTGTTCCAAAGATAGAATACCATTTTTCATATATTCCTAAAAGTGAAATTAGTCTTAATTTAATTTCAATCCTATTCTCTTCTTTAAAACATAAGAGATAACCCTCATGGTTTCTTTAAGAAAAAAGATCTGACGAATCCAATCATTGGGTGCCTGAAGTAAGAGCACTAGAAAGGAGAGTCAAGTTATTGAGTCTCTCTGACTAGATGAAAATGTTCTCCAGGGTCATGACTATTACAGATATCATTCTTTGCAATGAAGAATCTCTAATTGAATTTGATGTCAATGGGGAAGTCTAACTCAATTCCATTCCCATTCAGAGCTTGAACTTCTTAAATTGCAAATGAAAGAACTTCGGATTCAGATGGACATTCTCAAAGCTACCTTCATCAAAGTTCAACAAGGTAAGACATCTGGGAGAAGGTGGTTATGCCAGTGATGGCTAACCATTTACGTCACCGTGTGCCGACCTGCATGCCAGAAATGGCAGGCAAAACCATCCCTCCTGGATTGCGCAGCCTCGCTGGCCTTCACGCATGCAGGAGCGCCAAAACCTGGAAGACCAGCTTTTTGGTGCACATGCACGTGCCAGCACCCAAACCTCTACTTACCGTCATGGGCCCGTGCCCAACACACAGCTGGCTGTCATGCCTGCTTGCGACGGAAAACCCAAAGTTTGGCGTCGGCACCTGCATGTGTGCTGAATGCCACTGTTCCTGGTTTCAGCACTTCCACGCATACAGAGGCCAGCTGACCAGCACAGGAATGCAGAAGAGGTGCCAGAGAGGCCACGCATCCCGCACGGGATGGCTCTGCATGCCGCTTCTGACACACATGCCATAGGTTTGCCACTACGGGGTTAGGCTCTTCTGGTATGTGTGTTTCCACATCTTGATCTAGCTAACAACCCTGGATTTCCTTGCTGGTTCCCCATCCAAATATTAACCAGGGACAACCCTATCTGGCTTTCAAGGCAGCTCAGTGAGATCAGTGGGCTCCAACAGTGGCTCTGATAACACTACAGGAATTCTGTCCTGTGGGTTTCCCGTTGTTTATTAACCACTGTACACAGATAATCCTTGACTTGCAGCATTTCATTTTGTAACCATTCCAAGTTACAACAGCAATGAAAAAAGGGACTTATCATGTTGCCCCCAAAATAAAACAGGGTCTTCTTTGCTTTTGACCCCCCAAAATAAGTGCTTGGCCTTATTTTCGGGGAGGTCTTATTATTTTTGAGGTGCAGGAGGTGGCGAAGCTGGTCATCTCATGGCTGCTGCTGTGTTGCAATATTTTTCGGGAGGGCTTATTTTCAGGGGAGGGCTTATTTTAGCGCACGCGCTCAAAAGCCCAATTGGGCTTATTATCTGGGAGGGGGGGTCTTATTTTCAGAGAAATTGGTAGGAATATTTCTCACACTTATGACCATTGCAGCATTCCCATGGTTTGATCAAGTTTCTTTTAAATGGTGGAAGGATTAGGTATGCAAAATGCTTGACTGTGTGTCAGGGTTCTGCCCAATGCCTAATTAAAACATGAATCTCAAAGTGAGGTTCAAAAGGAGCATCGTATCGGCAGGGACCAAGTGAGGCCAACTCTGACCTCACTTAATTCATGCCTTGACTCTGACCCTTTTCCCCCTCCCCCCCCAAGGCGAGTTATTAGTCACATTCCCCAACGAAGCAATTCAAAACTCCCTCTGGCCACTGTTGGATCTCCACGGAGATGGCCTTGACATTTACCGGCTGGACTGTGCTTTGTTTTGACTGAGGTGAAAACTCCTTGATGCAGCTGCGAGGCTCGATTCCCCATCCCCCTGCCTATGGCAACTCAAGAGCAGGTCGTGGAAAGCTTCGCGAGTTGACACAGTGGCTCTGATAACAGGAATTCTCTCCTGGGGGTTTTCATTATACCCCAGATAATCTTTGACTTATTTGTTTAGTGACCATTCAAACTTACAATGACAATGAAAAATGTGACTTAGTTCTTCCCACAATCATTGAAGGATCCCCGTGGTGAAGTGATCATAAAAGGGGGCCCAACTCACTTAACAAATGCCTCATTTAAGCAACAGAAAATTTCGGTTCAATTGTGGTCATTACTCAAACTAGGTAACATCTTCGGTGTTAGACTAGCACTGATGATGTTACTTAGTTGGGTGATGAGATGTCTGCAAGAAAACAACCAAGCTCAGAGGGCATCGATGACCCTTCAAATCCTATTCTGCTTTTCAGGGCCTGCCCCGGAATTTTAGCTATTTAGAAAGTAGATTTTGACAATGAAAGCAATGGCCCAGAGAAGTAGCATATCTCTGCTTCGTTGTCCTCAATGAGAGGATGGACAACCCTCTTTAAAACTTTAATTTAGACCCCTGAACAAAGCAGGGTGTCCACACTATGATCGGAATTAGTACAGCAAAAAGGAGAAATGAAAGTCACACCCAGATGTCTAGCTGCTCATTTATCTTTTACACGTTTCCCTTTTTTCAATGACACATTTTTAAAAATTCCATAAAGCAAGGTAAATAAAAGGCATGTAGAAAAGAATAAAACAGCAAAATGCAATTAATGTTCATTAACCTGCAATGTAAAATGCAAGTTAAGTAAAGCATGGAGATGGGAGCGTCATGGAGGTTACACTTTTCAATATATCATCAGTTGCTTCTCAAGTTGTGTAATGCATGAGCTTACTTTTTAGATTTTAAAAAAGTTTAAAGTTATTAAGCTCTAAAATAAGAATATCTAGTTAACAAGGTATCACCAGGGGTAAAATTCAGCAAGTTCTGAAAGGTTCTGGACAACCGGTAGCAGAAATTTTGAGTAGTTTGGAGAACCAGCAAATACCATCTCTGGTTGGCCAAAGAGTGGGGCGGGAATGGAGATTTTGCAATATCCTTCCCCTGGAGTGGGGTTAAATATGAGCCAGCCGTGTGCAGCAGCTGCCAAAAAAGGCAACCCAGTTCTAGGCTGCACAAACAGAGAGATAGAATCAAGATCACGTGAAGTGTTAATACCACTTTATAATACCTTGCTAAGGCCACACTTGGAATATTGCATTTGATTTTGGTCACCATGTTGTAAAAAAGATGTGGAGACTCTAGAAAGAGTGCAGAGAAGAGCAACAAAGATAATTTTAAAAATTGGATGCTAAAATAAATAAAGAATGCTTTCTGGAATTGAGTATGTTTGGTTTAATGAAGAGAAAGATTAGGGGAGACATGATAGCAGTGTTCCAATATCTCAGGGGTTGCCACAAAGAAGAGGGAGTCAAACTATTCTCCAAGGCACCTGAGGGGCAGAACAAGAAGCAATGGGTGGAAACTAATCAAGGAGAGAAGCAACTTAGAACTGAGGAGAAACTTCCTGACAGTGAGAACAATTAATCAGTGGAACAGCTTGCCTCCAGAGGTTGTGAATGCTCCAACAATGGAAGTTTTTAAGAAGATGCTGGATAACCATTTGTCTGAAGTGGTGTAGGGTTTCTTGCCTAGGCAGGGGGTTGGACTAGAAGACCTCCAAGGTCCCTTCCAACTCTGTTATACTATTCTATTCTAAATCCCTGCTCCCATTTTCCCAGGCACTAAATGTGTCCATTTAGGCTCCAAAGAAAAGACGCCTCCAGAGCTGACAAAGATATTTCAACGTTTTCCTATTCCCTTTCCTTCTAGCTGCCCTGGCTCCCAATGGAATGATTGTGGGTGACAAAATGTTCAAAAGAAGCGACTCTAAGGGAGATTTCCAGGCCGCTGCCGGCAACTGTGCACACATGAATGGCAAACTTGCCTTGCCAAGGAATCCGGAAGAGAATGAAGCCCTCAAAAAGATATTAGAACAGCGTAACGAACGGGCCATTCTGGGAACCATGTACAGCACAACTGAAAAGAAGTTTAAGGATCTCAACGGCCACCCCCTACAATTTTTCAACTGGGCTCCAGGAGAACCGAATAACCTTGGTTACGAAAAGTGTGTGGAAATGCACCCGAATGGCCAGTGGCATGATAGAATTTGCGATATCGGCTGGGCAATCATCTGTGAATTTAGCATCTAATGGATGTTGGGTTTGCGGTAAGGAAAGAAAAGGATTTCCACTATAGAGCTGAAAAAGAAAGCTTAATCTGCGTATTGCACATACAGCCTAGCATATGGCAACTAGGTCCTAATCCAATAGCTTCCCCTGTTTTCAGCAAGGAGATCTGAAGTCAAGTTTTGCTCTGTTGACTTCAGCCTTGTCATTCCAACAGAAGTTGCCTTCTTCCACTTAAACCAACCACCTTGGAATCCTTCCTCTATCCTCCACTGAAGTAGTGACCTAATTTGAGGCTGCTTAGCTTTTACAATCCAGCATCAGATAGATGTTGCCATCTTCCAAGTCTTCTCTAGCTTATCTTAGACAGCAAATCTTGCACAGAAATGTAGCAGCTTATAGATCCATTTTCCAAATTCTAAATAAATGCATTTCCTGCCAGCATTTGTTGCTTGAGACACTTTTTTTAATTTCCATTGTAAAAGGTAAAGGTAAAGGTTCCTCTCGCACTTATATGCTAGTGGTTTCTGACTCTAGGGGGAGATGCTCATCTCCATTTCAAAGCCAAAGAGCCAGCGCTGTCCGAAGATGTCTCCGTAGTCATGTGGTTGGCATGACTAAATACCAAAGGAGCACAGAACGCTGTTACCTTCCCACCAAAGGTGGTCCCTATTTTTCTACTTGCATTTTTATATGCTTTCGAACTGCTAGGTTGGCAGAAGCTGGGGCAAGTAACGGGAGCTCATAACAAGTTACGCAGCACTAGGGATTTGAACCGATGAACTGCTGACCTTCTGATCAACAAGCTCAGTGCCTTAGCCACTGAGCCACCACGTCCCTTATGACAATATAATATTCTAAGCTAAATCCGAGAAAAAAGGACCTGAAAATGAAAAGGGAATGACATTCCTGTAGTGGAAATCAGCCATTTCTCTCGCAACACTGCATCGTGCCTTGAACTGTGCAACAGGATGAGCTCCCATTCCTTGCCTCAGCTCCTGCCCACCAAGCAGTTCAAAAGCATGCAACTGCGAGTAGATAAATAGGTACCACTTTGGTGGGAAGGCAACAGTGTTTCGTGCGCCTTTGGTGAATAGCCAGACTGGCCACATGACTACAGAAATTGTCTTGGTTGGAAACCTTTGCCTTAATAGTGATGAACAGAGAGTCTCATGAAGGACACTGCCACAATATGGATGAGTCGGGTGTGAATTTTGCAAAGCCCTGCAAAAATGAACTGAATTGAAGGGGTTCAGAAACGTGTGGAGACATATTCAGGCAGAATTTGGAGTGACTTGAAATACAACCAGAACGTTCTCTGCAGGGGTGTTATTCACTTACCTTCCCTACTGGTTTGCAAATGTTGAGCGCATGCGTGCACACATGTTTCATTTACATGCGCCACCTCCACACAGGCGCTCAGCCATCCGCGCATGCACTTTTTGCTAAAAAAAAAGGGCCTAAATGGGATGCCATAGAGCCAAGGCAGGTTGGCAGGGCCATCCACTATTTCCGCTACCTGTTCAGCCGAACCGGTCTGAACTGGCAGAATACCACCTCTCGTTTTCTGGCTCTGTGAATTTTAAAGCTATTTCTCCAGCATCTGTACTTAAAAGTTCATATCTAATATTTAATTGCCATGACTTTTTCAAGGAATTTTAATACACTGAACAAAATTCATTTCTCCTTACCTAATTCTCCCTCTCCTGCTACAAAGACAAAATGAAATAAAATTGCTTACATGACCGCAACATTTGTGTCCTTAATTAATGTTCTGAGCATTTCTTTCCCTTTTTTCCCCCTTTGGTATGCTAAAAAATAAAAAATAAAAATCTCAGCGGTTCCTTCGAGAGGAAGCCACAAAGCTGTCAGTCCACCTTTCCCTTTGAAAGTAATCATGAGATGAGCTTGTGTTTAATATTTTATTGATGCGGAGCAAGGAAACTCAAAGGTGTTTATGATGATATACATAATACATGCCTGCAGACATTTCAGGACGACAGCACCCGGTGTTGAGTAGTGGAGTGAGGCAAGAGTTTCTTCCTGAAAAGAAGGACCATCACGAGCTCTAGAGTGATTCATTGTGTGGTTGTTGTTGTCAGTTGCGAAGTCATGTCCGACTCATCGCAACCCCATGGACAACGTTCCTCCAGGCCTTCATTCCCAGCATTAGGCTCTTCTCCAGTGAGTCCTTCCTTCTCATTAGGTGGCAAAAGTACTTGAGTTTCATCTTCAGGATCTGGCCTTCTAAAGAGCAGTCAGGGTTGATCTCCTCTAGGACTGACCGGTTTGATCACCTTGCAGTCCAAGGGACTCGCAGGAGTCTTCTCCAGTACCAGAGTTCAAAGGCCTCCATTCTTTGAAGTATGGTGAACTGCGATTCATTGTCGATTGCAAGAAAAAGATTCATTTTATTTCCGTTTCCACTTCACCCCGCTGAGCCAGAAATAAACTTACAAGAAGCTCTCTAACGTAAACAAGGCTGAGAGAATATAAATCTCTGCAGAGTTTATTTCAGACAGATGCACATTGTCAAAAGTACTTCTGCTCTCATGCAGTGTTAATGAGACATCTTTGAAAAATCTCCAATGTGCCCTCAGAACAACCCAAGAGCTGTCAGAAGATTTTGCTGCAGCTGGATATAAGCAAACCTTGTAGGAAAAGAGGGCAGGAGTTGTTTATATTTCCTCACCAACTGCATAAAAGTGACTTTTCATATACTGTTGTAAGAAGTTAGCTCCCACCCCTCTCATTAGGAAATATTGAAAGGGCAGAATAGTTCCCCTAAAAGGGAGGCAGAAACTCAGCTGCCCCCACCTTTGTCAATGGGTATATTAAGGCCTGGGGCAGTCTATTCTACATAACAAAGATCCCCCTCCTTCAGGTAGAGCCATAATAGGAATCCCAAAACCCTTTCATTACATCATCTCCCAACAAGGCTCAACCCAGATTGGGACTCAAGACAACCTACAGAGCTGCCCCTGCATGACCCCACGGGAGTCTGACAACCAATCAGAATACAAGCTCAAATTCAAAGGTCAACAGAGGGCACAAATCTCTCTCTCTCTCTCTCTCTCTCTCACACACACACACACACACACATACACACACAGACACACACACACACACACACACACGTGCCTTTTTGCCCAGGACCTCAACCATGTGATCCTGTCCACCATCTTTCCAAACAGCCACCATGTTTCCAGTGTCTTTCTCCCCACTTGGAAGTGAACCCAGATGGGCATTTCCTCTAACAGTGTGTAATAAAGTGACTTTTCCAACTTCGGTTAATCTTTGGCTCTTTCCTTTTTGCTCCTTATATACAGATATATCCCCTTCCCTCCCTTCCCTCCCTCAGGCTGGCCCCACTGATCCTCTCCTATCCCCTTCTCTCCCCCAGGCTTGCCTCACCGAGACCTCTCCTATCTTATCCCCTTCTCTCCCTCAGTCTAACTCCTTAGCATCAGAGCATTTTTCAGGTGGGGAGGGGGAGTAGAATGTTTAACTCCTTAGCATCAGAGCATGTTAATAATATTATAAGAAACACTAATGATCTGATGGTCATTTTGAAAAATCCTTTCTTAGCAAGCACCTAGAATCCAAGAGGAACACACGTGCCAAATTTCAAGTTTGTAGGCTTTATGGTTCTGGAGATTTGGTGATGATGCATGAGTGATATTTCACTTTTATATATTTAGATAATCTCACTGCAGCTATCAGGTACAAAAACAAAGTGTCACAACATTTTTTTTTCAACAATTTGTCCACCAATCCCAAGGAGAAGACTTCTGGTCTCAATTGTATATTAATCTTTAAAATCCTCTAAAAAATCAGAATTTTCTACTTTTTTTTACAGTTTCACTAAACATAACAAAATGCCCCTTTGTGTTGTTCAGGTTTCCAGTGTAATGTTTGAAGTGCCTTTATACATTCTGTACAATTTGTCTGGTGACCAATACCAACCTTACATCACTTTTTTTAAAAAAACTATTTAAGATGACAACATAATGAGAATGTCAATCCTTTCATCAACAAAATTTCCCATTGTTTCCATCTGTATATTCTAACCAAAGTTTTTAGCCCATTTTATCATTTATTTTTTCACTTCTGTTACAAATTTCAATAAAAGTTTGTACGCTTCAGCAATAACACGTTCATCATTTCTACACAATTCTATTTCAAACTTAGTTTTACAATGTTCATAACCATAAATTCTGTTCTCTACTTAAAACCCTTCTAATAATTGTAAACAAGAGAACCATTGACCAATATATCCCTCTGCAAGCAGTTTTCACCAGTTTCAAAAGTTTTGAGAATTGTGAAGCTTTAGTCAAAGATTCTAGTTAACAATTTATTCTGTAATAATTTGCAACTGTGAATTGTATTCAGGGGTGAAATTCAGTAGGTTCTAACACGTTCTGGAGAACTGGTAGCAGAAATTTTGAGTAGTTTGGAGAACCAGCAAATACCACCTCTGGCTGGCCCCACCCCCATCTATTCTCTGCCTCCCAAGTCCCAGCTGATCAGGAGGAAATGGGGATTTTGCAGTATCCTTCCCCTGCCACACCCACCAAGCCACGCCCAAAGAACCAGAAGTAAAAAAAAATGATTTCTCCACTGATTGCATTCGGGATGGAATCATGTTTTGGTAATGAATTGTTACTCAGAACAAATGAAATGAAATAAATGAATGAACGAACGAACGAAAGAAGTTTGAGGGCATAAAAAATCCAGAAAAGAAAACAAAAAAGACCATTTTACAAGAACAAATGTTTGGTCAGAAATATGAAACCAACTATAATTCAGAGTTAATCATTCATTCAATTAATCCTCGAGAAGGCCTAGAGGAGTGGATAAACTACTTCTGAGTGGAGGGGAAATGGAATTCAGACCTATGCAAATTGATCTGATCTGGCAACTCACAGTGGTTTTGCAATAAATAAACTGGGTAAAAGTTTATACTAAGACACTGCATGTATGCCAGTAAACAGAATGAAGCAAAGATTAGTTTTGCAATCCAATATCTTGAGCAACAACAGAGATAAAGTAAAATGCACATCAGCATGCCCTTTTCTCTTTCTGTTTTCTTTTCTTGCTGTTGAGAAGAGAAGAGAATCTACTCCTTCTGGATCAATCTGCATCTCGTTCTAGGGTGAAATAACTGCTTTAGCTGACCAAGGAATCCTCTGGTAAGCAACGCTGATTTCACTTTTAGCTCAAGCTCTGCTTTGTAAATCTTTACAGTAAATCTTTTGCAATGTCTACTTCTATTGCTGCCTCCTAAGAAATTTGAATCACAGGATTCCTTAAGATCTGGAGAACTGAGGTCGAATGACCGATTAAATAACTCAACAATGTCGCTACTTGGTTGATTTATTCATTTCGCATATGTCATCTCTACTTGGAGAGTGTTGTTGAGGAATACGTAGCTTTGAACATCGTCCAGATACCTTGCACAAATCCATTTTGGTCTATAAACTCTAAAAGACGAACAAAACCACATCACCCCAAATAATCTCTCCTTAATTTTGTTCTCGATCCAAGGTACCAACCATGTTTTTCCTCCAACCTTTCAACACTTTGCTGCTGCTCTTCTTAGGAGCATCGTTAGCTTCAGCTGTTGCTCCGGATACAAATTCCTGCACCGTCTTGGCTTGTGGCAACCCAGGAGTCGCTGGTTTACCAGGGAGAGATGGAAGGGATGGGGCCAAAGGAGAGAAAGGAGACACGGGTATAATTTCTGAAATCAATCTCTCTCTCTCTCTCTCTCTCTCTCTCTCTCCCTCCCTCCCTCCCTCCCCCTCCCTCCCCCCCTCTCTCTCTCTCACACACACACACACACCAACATAGTGTGTTCATTACTTAACACTGTATATTTAATCTTGTTTTTGTATTTAAACAAAAAGAAGGAAGGACCTTTAACACAAAAGTTATAGATTCTTCTTTGTTTTTTGTCATGCTGGGAAACTTCCAGCTAGGCTGAAAGGAGGGGTTAAGTGATCTAGCTTAGAATCTTCCACAGCAGCAAGTGGCATAAACGTGACCTTCTCCAAGATCCATGAAGTTGGTCCATCTGGTCATCCCCAGGGGAAGACAAGAGTCTGGGGGGAAATTCTAGACTAAAGTTGCTTACTTTAGCTATCTGAGAATGGCGTCGGTTTTCATGCAACTAATCCTTCAGCCTCGCAAAACATCATGTCATCGGCAGGCATCTTTTTGAGTTGGAGATGGCTGACAGATAGATGCTGAGTAGGAGTGTTCACTTACCTTCCCTACTGGTTTGCAAATGGGATGATCTGCGCATGCACTCAGCCTTCTGTGCATGCTCTTTAGCTTTAAAAAGTGCCTAAATCGGATGGCATAGAGCAGTGGTGGAATTCATTTTTTTTTTACTATCAGTTCTGTGGGTGTGGCTTAGTGGGCATGGTGTGGCTTGGTGGGCATGCAGGGGAAGGATACTGCAAAATCTCCATTCCCACCCCACTCTGGGACCAGCCAGTGGGGGTATTTACTGGTTCTCCGAACTACTCAAAATTTACGCTACCGGTTCTCCAGAACCTGTCAGAACCTGCTGGATTTCACCCGAGTTGGTCCAGCTGGTCATTCCGAGGGGAAGGCAAGAGTCTGGGGAAAACTCTAGAACAAAGTTGCTTACTTTAGCTATCTGAGATTGGCTTCGGTTTTCATGCAACTGATCCTTCAGCCTAGCTAAACATCATGTCGTCGCCAGACAGGCTTCTGAATTGGAGATGTCTGATGGAGAGATGCTGAGTGGGGGGGGTATTCACTTACCTCCCCTATTGGTTTGCAAATGTGCGTGTCCACACATGCGCTCAGCCTAAATGGGACGGCATAGAGCCGGGGCGGGGGGGCAGGCCCACCCATGATTTCCGCTACCAGTCTAAACTGGCAGAATACCACCGACTTGGGAAAGGGGGTGGCTATTTTGGGGAAAGGGAGTCCAAGAGATGGTGCTTTGTCTCAAACCCCAGGCCTCCAAGTGAAGGGTCAACAAGGCTACCCCGGGAAGGCTGGCCCTGCAGGACCAAAGGGAAGCACAGGAGCCCAAGGCCAGAAAGGACAAAAAGGAGAAATGTCAGGTAAGAAAGTTTTCCTTAATGCTGAGCTTTGACTTCCTGAGACGGAAGGGGAGTTTTCAGATATTTCCAAGAAGAGCTCAAATATGAGTCATTTTGCAATGCCCATCAAGAGCAACCGGGAACAGTTCTGCCTTTCTTGCTTTGCTAGCCTCGTGTAACTTCTAGCAGGGGGAGAGATTCCTCGTCTCAAATCCTGGAAGAACAAATGTAAACCTTTTGATCATTTTAATTCAACAAAGTTCTTGAACTCCTGATTCAAGGGTGAGCTTGGTTACCTCCATCAAACTGGCAAGAATTTCTCAATTTATAGCTGATAGGAATTGGGCTTGTCGCAAACTAGCATTTCTTCTTTATTTTGTATCTAAATCCTCTTATTTAACCCTAGCATTGATTTTAATGGCAATATGTTTTTTTAAGCAGCCCTCCTTTATATTTATACACTAGCTGATAACCCGGCATTGCCCAGGTATGTATTTATAGGGGGAAAATATCTGAACCAAACGTAATTTCTAATGTTGGATTTTCCCCCTTACCAGAGGGAGCCCCCTTGTGGAGTACTGTGAAGCTGTTACCATAGCGACTCCATAGTGCTGTACAGTAGAAGCCGTTTTACGGCAGTACAGTAGAAGCCATTTTAAGGCACAATAGGCTGTATCTTAACAGAACACACACACCGAAGGGTGTTAGTGGTGTCGTATCCCCATAGTATTTGTTTCCAGAGAGTAAGTCATCTGTGTACCAGGTTTGGTTGAAATTGCTCAAGGCATTCCAGAGTTATGCTGGAACACACACACACACACACACATTTGTTTTCATAGATTTTCACGGGTGTAGGTATGCTGACCAGTTTATATATATATATATATATATATATATATATATATATATATATATATATATATATATATATATATATATATATATATATATATATATATATATATATATATATATATATATATATATATATATATATATATATATATATATATATATATATATATATAAACTTTATCAGTACAAATACAACATACATACATACATACATACATACATACATACATACATATATATATATAAATAAAATGTCTTTTCCCGTATAAGATTGGGATTGTCTTGGCAACGTTTCAGCAAGGTCTCACTCACCATCTTCAGGTTGGGTTTTGGGCTAAAAGTGTGATCGGAGCTGCCGCCTTTCTATAAATCTTGATGGGGGGTGGGTGGAGTGCTGGCTTGGTTTCAGTAAGTGGAATGATTGATCCAGCACTCCACCCCCACCCCCACCAAGATTTATAGAAAGACGGCAGCTCCGATCACACTTTAAGCCCAAAACCCAGCCTGAAGATGACGAGTGAGACCTTGCTGACATGTTCCCAAGATGATCTCAAACTTACATGGGAAAAGACCCGAATACAAAAAGACCAGCATACCTATACCTGTGAAAATCTACGAAAACATGTTTGTTTGTGTGTGTGTGTGTGTGTGTGTGTGTGTGTATGCTGGTCTTGTTGTATTCGGGTCTTTTCCCATGTAAAATTGAGATTGTCTTGGCAACGTTTCGGCGAGGTCTCACTCACCATCTTCAGGCTGGTGTTTTCGGCTGTGATACCTCGCCGAAACGTGTGTTTGTGTATGTGTGTATGTGTGTATGTGTGTATGTGTGTATGTATGTATGTATGTATGTATGTATGTATGTATATATGTATATATGTATATATGTATATATGTATATATGTATATATGTATATATGTATATATGTATATATGTATATATGTATATATGTATATATGTATATATGTATATATGTATATATGTATATATGTATATATGTATATATGTATATATGTATATATGTATATATGTATATATGTATATATGTATATATGTATATATGTATATATGTATATATGTATGTATATATATGCATGTGTATGTATATGTATATATATGTATGTATGTATGTATGTATGAATGTATGTATTTATGTATGTACGTACATGTATGTATGTGTGTGTGTGTGTGTGTATATATATATTTATGTATGTATGTGTGTGTATATATATATATATCCTGGTTAATAAAAAAGTAAATAAAAGTATTGCATTTATAAAATACATTAGTCTCTCAATGTGTACACTAGTTAATGCTTGATCTGTTAATACCTGCATTCAGCTATGATTATAGGGGCTTCATTTGCCACAAGCTGTTTCTTGGTGCGTTATTTATTTTCTTTTCTTTTCTTTTGGAGCTTGGTCTTCACAGTACAATACAGATTTTTCCGGTTTAGATATAATACACCATGTGTGTCCAACCTTGGCAAGTTTAAGACTGGTGGACTTCAACTTCCAGAATTGCTGGCTGGGGAATTCTGAAAGTCCACAAGTCTTAAACTTGCCAAGGTTAGATACCCCCACATTAGACAAATAAAATGGGGGGAGGGGGAGTGGCTGAAATAGAAAACTTAACCGTTTGATGTTGTATCTTCTGGACTTCTTGGATAATAGTAAGAAAGCCTCTGAAAGATGAAGTCTGAGGTTCTCCTGAGTCTCAGGTCATCAGAGGAGTTTACTTGAAGAGCACACATAAAGGGATGAAAAATAAATGGAAGTTTTGGTGTTTAATTAGATTTCCGTGTCTCTGTTTTTCTCTGTAGCCGTTGATACAGTTCAAAGGCAAGTTGCTGCTTTGGAAAAGATGGTCCAGACATTACAAGCTGAAGTTACCAAAAGCAAAAAAAGTAAGAAAGAATATAGGTTTGGGGGTTAGCTGTTGGTTTGGGTTTGTGTGCAATATCTGGGGGAGGGCAGATAGAAAGTAACAACAAGCAGTGTGGCCAACTCATTCTCTTCCATTCAAGTGATGAGGAAAGCAAGGTTCTACATTTAGGCAAGAAAACCAAATGAAAAGGTACTTGACTCAACAGTAGCAACTGCAAGAGGGATCTTGAAGCCCTAGTGGACAATCCCTGAAATATGAGCCAGCAGTGTGGGAACACTGAAGCCTCCAAGATGGTCTCAGTCAGGCCAGCTTCAGAGATGATACAGTGTGCTGCTGCAGCCAAAAAAGCCAATGCAATCACTAGACCCGACATAGCAATAGCACTTAGACTTATATATTGCTTCGTAGTGCTTTTACAGCCATCTCTAAGTGGTTTACGGAGTCAGCCTCTTGCCCCCAACAATCTGGGTCTTCATTTTACCCACCTTGGAAGGATGGAAGGCTGAGTCAACCCTGCGCTGGTGAGATTTGAACTGCTGAACTACAGCTAGCAGTCAGCTGAAGTAGCCTGCAATACTGCACTCTAACCACTGCACCCCCTGTAGTGGTGATTCCTTTAAATGTTCTTCATATGTTTAGCCCCCAGCCCTCTAATCCTCTTTGTTGCTCTTCCCAGCACTCTTTCCAGAGTCTCTACATCTTTTTTTATAATATGGTGATCAAAACTGGATGCAGTATTCCAAGTGGGGTCTTACTAAGGCTTTATAAAGCAGTACTGATACTTGAAGTCCGTCAAAATCCATCTCGATCTTGAGCCTATCTTCTGGAGTATTGGGTATTCTCACCAGCTTGGTGTCGTCTGCACATTTGATGAGTTCCCCTTTTATTCCCACATCTTAATCATTTACGAAGTTGTTGAAGAGTATTGGGTCTAAGACAGAACCTCAGGGTACCCGACTGCTTACTTACCTCCATGTAGATTTAGTTACAAACAGTGATGGTCTGCTGCCAGTTTGGACCAGTTCATGCGAACTGGTAGTTCCGACGATCAGCTGGCCCCGCCCACCCGCCCCCGCCCTATCCTGTCCTATATTTCCTTCTTTCTGGCTCAGCTGATTCACGCAGAGCAGTTGATTTCTGCGCCTCTGCTTTTCTACTTCCCGGGGCTGTCTTAGAATATAAGCAGCTGAGCTTCAAATTGCTGTATTTTAACAGCTGCGTGCAAGTGCATTAGGCACACACATGCACAAAGCGCGTGTGCACAGGCAAAGCATGCAATCACCGGTTGCAGCCCACCACTGGTTATAAATAAATTCATGTAAGTGTTATCTTTCTAGTGAGGTGGCAATATTCATTTTTATTAAGATAAAGTTTCCCCTCGCACATATGTGCTAGTGGTTCCCGACTCTAGGGGGCATTGCTTATCTCCGTTTCTAAGCTGAAGAACCAGCGCTGTCTGAAGACGTCTCCATGGTCATGTGCCCGGCATGACTAAACTCCCAAGACGCACAGAACTCTGTTACCTTCCCACCAAAGGTGGTTCCTATTTTTCTAGTTGCATTTTTAACATGCTTTCGAACTGCTAGATTGGCAGAAGCTGGGACAAGAAATGGGAGCTCACTCCGCTACACGGCGCTAGGGATTCAGACTGCCAAAGTGCTGACCTTTCTGATTGACAAATTCAGCGTCTTAGTCACTGAGCCACTGCGGCCCTATTTTTTATTAGCTGATCTCAAAAGAAACCCCAACCAAAAACAAGAAAAAGACGCCATCCATTCTTTTTAACATCTATTAGATATTGATCTTGACCATTTATTTCAAACCACATAGATATTTTCCCTCTGCTCACCCTTTGCTTCTGAATTTCCAAAAACTCCTTGAAGAGCGTTCAAGAGATTTAAATCTGGTTGCAGGTAAATAAGAAGTCTGCAGGGAATATAATCAATGGACAAAGTGCTTTGCAGAATACACATATACACATGCAATTCCCAGAGAGGAAAATAAATCAAAATAACAACGTCTCTATAAGGAAGGCAGAAAAGCTACAAGGATTAAGAACAGTCTAGGGAATATCTATCCCCAGCTAAGACCTAATGATTTCTGGACAAAACTCAGCTTTGCATTGGGCTAGATCAAGCTACTGGATTGGAAAAGGTGAGCTGGTGGCCCTGATTAGTCCTTGCAGGGAGTATAGGCTTCGCCGGGGAATAAACCACAGTGAAGAAGGCAGTGGCAAACCTAGTTAACTGGTGGGCCTGGTTAGTCCTTGTATGGAGAATAGGCTTTGCCAGGGAATAAGCCTGTTCTGACCTAGGCTTCCCCAGCACGAAGCCGAGTCCTCGTCCCAATAAACCCCTTTTATTTAATTTACAGTGAATTCCTCTTCTGCAATGTCTTTCCTCTCCCACAGTCTTTCAAGAGAGTTCACAATTACCAACATTTTTCAGGCTTGGGGAGTGGCCAGGCCGATATCTTTCAGATGCCACAGTAGTTGGCAAGAATGCAGGAATGAACTAATTGCCTCCTGCAAACTCCACTCCCCTTTCGCTCCTCTTTTATTCCCTATGGGAGGGACTATTCACCTGTGGCCTTACTCCCAGGCTTCGCTGGGGAACAAAGCACAGTGAAGTAGCCATGATAAATCAGCTAAATCCCTAAGCTAAGCTGGAAGGAGATCTGTCAATGTGCACCTTCAATGTTTGCCTTGAGTGATGTTTATTCATTGGCCAGAAACTATTTTCACGGGTGATTTCTTTCCGCTTAGTCTTCTCAATGCAGGGCGTGACCACCGTCGGAGGGAAAACCTTCGTTTCAACTGGTCAGAGTGACAATTTTGCAAATGGGAAAGCTCTCTGCAGCAACGCCGGTGGTGCCCTGGCGGTTGCCATGAACGTGGCTGAGAACACGGCCTTGGCGGCAATGGCCAAGAGGAACGGCAAGCACATATTCCTGGGTATGAGTGACCTCCAGACAGAAGGCAAGTTTGTGTATTTGAATGGACAGCCGGTGAGGTACACCAAGTGGAAAAGCTCGGAGCCTAACAACTTGAACAACGAAGACTGTGTGATACTCCTTCCAGACACCCAATGGAATGACTTCAGCTGTGACCACCAAACACTCATCATTTGTGAGCTTTGATCTGTCTAGAACGTTGCAGTTTGTATTCCCAGGGAAGAAGAAAACTCAAGGGATGTCATGACATCATCATGCCATCATTGGTGCTCTTAATGCCATCACACCCTGACACGTCTTTGACATCTTTGTGGCTTGCTAGCGATGCCTGTCCATATTCTAGGAGAGGACAAAGTAATTGCGTAAGTGTGTTGATTTTGCTTTCCAGGCTGAAAATGTCATTGTGCTAAGGAAAAAAAAAGAGACACAATAGAGCTACTGTCTCTATTTTTCTCCATGCATGTTTTGTCTGGCAGTATTTTATTATTATGGTTACTGTATTTTTCGGACTATAAGACGCACTGGAGTATAAGATGCACGAAGAGGCAAATGATTTTGAAGAGGCAAATTTTTTAAAAAAGCTTTTGCACTCTGCAGGCCTCCCAAACTCTATGCACTCTTCATTTTTTGTGAAAAACAGGGCAGGCAGAGAGTTTGAAAGGCCTGCAAAGTGGAGGCTGCAGGGACAAAAATGAGCATAAAATGGCCCATTTTTCATGAAAACAGGCCCATTTTTTTGCAAAAAAAGGGGGGGGCATGCAGAGGCTTTGGGAGACTTGTCGAGTGCCCCTTTTTTGCTCGTTTTGCCCTCCCCAGCCTCTAAGAGCACTTTGCAGTCCTCCCAAACCCTCTGCATGTCCGTTTTTGTGAAAGGGCCGGGTTTCAGGAGGCCAAAAATGCTGTATTCACTGTATAAGACGCACCCAGATTTTCACCCTCTTTTTGGGGGGGGAAGTGCGTCTTATACTCTGAAAAATACGGTATATATATATATTCTTAAAGTGTCATTCCAAGTTTCTGAACTCTTAGGAAAAGCTATTGAGCAGGACGGTAGAAAGAGCAAATTGTGGAATCGATAGTCCTCTCCTTCAATCGGAAGATCAGTTGGTAACATCTCAGTTGTTCCGTTCAGATCAAGCTTTGAAAAGGCCTCCAAAATTCTGAGAAAAAGGACATAGAATAATGGAGCTGGAAGGGACCTCAGAGGTTTTCTAGTCTAATCTAGCCTTCCCCGGCCTTTCTGGGTTGGCTGCCTAGTGTGTGGAGGGGGGGAAGAGGTGATGGTTTGGTGTGAGGAACAGTATGTGCGTGCACGCACACACACAGCTTCATTTGTGTGAGTGGCGTGTACGCCCACCCGCTGTGAGCATGAGTGGGGCTGCAAGTGCCAGTGGGCACTGCTCGTGGCCCGGTTGTGAATAGGCTTCTTAAAAGCCCCCAGTGATGAATCTTCCACAATGTCCAGAGGCAAGCAATTCCACTGGTTAATTGTCCTCACTGTTAAGAAGTTTTTCCTTAATTCCAGGTTGCTTCTCTCCGTGATTAGTTTCCATCCATTGTATCTATCTGGTAGGTCTAGTCATTTCATTCCCGTGTATTAATAATTTACAGGGAAAAAAGACTTGCTCTTCTCAAAACATTTAGGAGGACTAGACATCTTTCTCTTTCAGAAAGCTCCAGTTACTGTACAGGAATTTTTGACCTGGATAGGACTCCTACTCTGGTAGCAATAGCAATAGCCCTTATATACCACTTCGCAGCACTTTCACAGCCCTCTCTAAGTGGTTTACAGAGTCAGCCTATTGTCCCCAACAATCTGGGTCCTCATTTTATTCCCTCGGAAGGATGAATGGCTGAGTCAATAGCAATAGTACTTAAGACTTATATACCACTTCACACTGCTTTACAGCCCTCTCTAAGCAGTTTACAGAGTCAGCCTTTTGCCTCCAACAATCTGGGTCCTCATTTTACCCACCTCGGAAGCATGGAAGGCTGAGTCAACCTTGAGCCTGGTGAGAATGGAACTGCCAAACTGCAGCTAGCAGTCAGCTGAAGTAGCCTGCAGTGCTGCACTCTAACCACTGTGCCACTTCAGCTCTTATAGACTAATAACCAGAAACCCGATGAAAGAGTTTCCTTTGCAAGCAAAGAATGCTTCTGCACCAGTAGTGTTCCATAGCTTATACAACATTCAGATTCACCCATCCCACTCATCCACACAAACACAAATGCCCAGACAAAGACACACACAAAAACTTTTCTGATCTTCCACAGGCTGCCAAGACCAATAAAATATTCAGACAGTAGGACTGCATTGCTTTAAGGAAGGGTTTGGCTCCCCCTTTGTGGTCACCTTCGGAATTACACCTTTACTTCTCTGTGCATTGTGTGAAAGGACACCCCTATATGGGATCTGCTAAGCCAGGGGGCCCCAACCTGTGGGTCACGGGGACCACTAGTGGGTCGTGAGGGATTTGCAACCAGGCCAGGGAAACAGCCAGCGAGCGTGCATGCATGTGTGCATCCTCACTTGTGCAGATTTAAATGAATGGATTTCAAAAACAGTTCTGTGGGCGTGGCTTGATGGGCGTGGTGTGGCTTGGTGGGTGTGGCTTGGTTGGCATGGCAGGGGAAGGATACTGCAAAATCCCCATTGCCTCCTGATCAGCTGGGACTCGGGAGGCAGAAAATAAATGGGGGTGGGGCCAGCCACAGGTGGTATTTGCCGGTTCTCCAAACTACTCAAAATTTCTGCTACTAGTTCTCCAGAACTGGTCAGAACCTGCTGAATACCACCTCTGCTGTGGGGTCCATTCTACTTCCTTATAGTTAGATGATTCAGAGAAAAAGGACTGGGTTAGAGATTTAAAAAACATTTTACATGCTTCATGTTGTTGGAAGAAATGCCATCTGGGTTCAGTTCCAAGTGGGGAGGACACTGGGAACACGGCGGCTGTTTGGAAAAATGGTTTTAATGGTGGACAGGATCACATGCCTTGAAGATGTTGGGTGAAGGAAGAAAAAAGGGAAGAGATGCTGAGAGTGCCTGAATTTTATACCCTCTCTGGGCTTTTGAGTGCTTGTGTTCTGATTGGTTGTCTGACTCCCATGGGGTCATGCAGGGGCAACTCTGTAGTCTGTCCTGAGTCCCAGGCTTGGTTTAGCCTTGCTGGGAGATATAATCTTCCCAAGTGCCATGTGGTGAGATGGGTAGAGGGCTAATCCTATCATCTCCTGAGGGCCATGTCTTAATCCCATCACCCTGGAACTGAAGCAGGGGCAGGGAGCTGCTTTGTCTTTAAAAACATGTTTCTCCCTTTCTCATCCACGGAAACATAATATTCTGCCTTTTTAATATTTCCTAGAATATTTCATTCTTCTAGGAGGGAGGTGAGTGCTAACTTCCTACAATGTTGAGGATGTTTCCCTTCAGCCTGAGTTGGTGAGTTTCCTTTGAGGTGGCTGATAAACCAGCATTCTTTATAAAAACCAAACCGCATATGCTCGAATTGATTGAATAATAATGACGTGTGTCAGAGTTTGCCACAGCATTCACATCCAGAAAGCACACACAACTAACTGATTCTGCAGGATTCAATAACTTCTCTTCATATATCATTTAACACACAAAGTAAATATACAATACCAAAGGCAGGTTTTTCCAACATGGTAGCAAATACAATCAAACACAGGCAGAGGACAGGAGTTTCAATTTTAGTTTCAGAGCTCAGCACAGCAGCTTTTGTACAGAAACTAAGCTAAGCCACACCCAGGCTCCTTGCTGTCTCCTTGTTGCTGAAACAGCAAATACTGTTTCAGTTTCCAAACAGCCCTCATTGGCTGACCCAGTTGCCATGTCTCTTCCAGTCATGAACTTTCATACCCTGACAATGTGACATCAAGACCTTTTCAGCTCCTACTGACCACTGAGATAGATTTTCTCCATGATGTTCTGTCCTTAACTTATTTTTTCAGGTCTCCCAACCATGTTCTCATTGCCAGTAAAACTGAGATATGCTCCAGTGGAACAGCCAATCCATGTATACTTATTATTCATGGATGGTTAGGATACTAACTACATACTAAATGGAAGGCAGAATATATAACGCCAATTGTTAGAAACCTTATTTGTTCTGACTAGGAGGCCATTCTTTTCCTCCTACAAGAATAATGGATGGAAACTGACCAAGGAGAGATTCAACCTAGAAATAAGGAGGAACTTTCTGACGGTGAGAGCAATCAACCCATGGAACAGAAGTTGCCCTTGGAGGTTGTGGGAGCTTCATCACTGGAGACTTTCAATTGGACTGCCATTTGTCAGAAATGGTGTATGGTCTCCTGGTTGGGTGGGGGTTGGACTAGATGACCTACAAGATCTCTTCCAACTCTCTTAATCTGTTAAAACCAATCTCAGATGTTTCCAAAAAGGTTGTCAAATTTCTAACAGCTATTGCTCATTGCAGTTGCCTGGGGCCTCCTTCGTGCTACTAATTGTTTTTAGGCTGTGCAATGTTTGTTGCTGTTTTATACTTTAAATGTGATATACGGTTGTGTTGCTATGTTTTCCAAAGTTGGTTAACAATAATGATAGTAATAAAGCATCTATGTGTTCTACATCTACATACCATATATCTTTCAACCACTTCCATATGAACAAAACTTGCTGGTGTTATAGATCTTTCCAAGTTTACAAGTTTACAATGTCCTACCTGTCAGTGACTACTTCAGCTTCAACTGCAAAAATACACGAGCTCACAATAGATACAAACTCAAGGTAAATCACTCCAAATTCGATTGCAGAAAATACAACTTCAGCAACAGAGTGGTCAATGCCTGGAATGCTCTACCCGACTATGGTATCTTCCCCAAATCCCAAAACTTTAACTTACACTGTCTACTGTTGACCTCATCTCATTCCTAAGAGGTCTGTAAAGGGTGTGCATAAGGGCACCAGCTTGCCTACTGTCCCTGTCCTACTCTCCCCACTTATTCGTATCCATTTCATGTATTCATAATCATGTTTATACTTATATCTGTTATCTTATACATGCTTGACAAAATAAATAAAATTTAAATTAAAAAGTTAAAAATGCAACAAACCAAATCAAGCTTCCTTATGCCATCCTTGTTCCAATATCTCAGGGCTGCCACGAAGAAGAGGGAATCAAGCTATTCTCCAAAGCACCTGAGGGTAGGACAAGAAGCAATGGGTGGAAACTGATCAAGGAGAGAAGCAACTTAGAGCTAAGGAGGAATTTCCTGACAGTTAGAACAATTAATCAGTGGAACAACTTGCCTCCAGAAGTTGTGAATGCCGCAACACTGGGAGTTTTTAAGAAGCGGTGTAGGGTTTCCTGCCTAAGCAGTAGGTTAGATTAGAAGACCTCCAAGGTCCCTTCAAACTTTGTTATTCTATTCTATTCTATTCTATTCAACCCAGAATCTATCCTATTTATCCTATCCTATTCTGTTCTATTCAACTCAGAATCTATTCTATTCTATTAACACCCAGAATCTATTCTATTCTATTCAACCCAGAATCTAATCTATTCTATTCTATTCAACCCAGAATCTATTCTATTCTATTCAACCCAGAATCTATTCTATTCTATTCTATTCTATACTATATTATTCAATCCAGAATCTATTCTATTCTATTCAACCCAGAATCTATTCTATTCTATACTATTCAATCCAGAATCTATTCTATTCTATTCAACCCAGAATCTATTCTATTCTATTCAACCCAGAATCTAATCTATTCTATTCTATTCAACCCAGAATCTATTCTATTCAACCCAGAATCTATTTTATTCTATTCTATTTAAATGAGTGAATAGCACACCTTGGTCAGACAAGACCATGCCGAGGCCATTGGAGCTTTGCAACTTGTGCTACTGCAGACTTCTAACAACTTACAGCCACACATCATGGTGTTGACAGTTGTTAGGGGACTGCATAAAAGGTTTTTGGATTGTCAACAGGCTGTTCCTTTCACTAAGTGCCAACACAACACTGGGAGGGAACAAGAGCCAGCACCTGATTAACTTCACAATGTGTTATTTTTCAGCCATGGTTATCTGCGTGACTCAGATGTGTACCAAACACTTCCCAGCCTGACCGAACAGATCCTTTAAAAAAAAGTGTCTTAAATAACACCAATTATTTGGAGATGCTTTCTTTTCTCAGCCGTTAAACTTTATGGAGTGTCTCTGCTCACCGTTTAATTTTGCATTAATTATACATTAGCTATCTTTGCGCCAATTGAAGCTTCGGCATATGGTGCTAATGGGGTTTTTATCGGTGTTCCGATTAGCCAATTTGCACAAAGAAGGGGGACTTTTTTTGTTGGTCTGTTGTTATTGTTGTTTCTGAATGCTACAAGCGACTTCATCGGTTGTTTTGAATAAGGAAGACTCCGTGCATTACGCAGGCTTGAAGAAGTGGCCACGTGGAAACAATTCAGAGGAGAGCTTGATGGCAGCAGAGAGTTCATTTTGGATAACTCTGGGTTCCCATCTAACCCTTAGCCAGAGTTCTGCAATCCAGATATTTCTCCTCATTATGCAATTATAGATGTTCCAAATATTGGAATACATACAATACTCCAAATGGATTAGACATCCATTCCGCAGGAATGGTATGAGGTCTCCTGCCTCAGGCAGAGGTTTAAAATAGAAGACCTTCGAGGCAAGGGTGAAATTCAGCAGGTTCTGAAATTTTGAGTAGTTCGGAGAACCGGCAAATACCACTTCTAGCTGGCCCCAGGAGTGGGGAGGGAATGGGGATTTTGCAATAGCCTTCCCCTGCCATGCCTACCAAGCCACACCCACAGAACCGGTAGTAAAAAAATTTAATAATTTTACCACTGCTCCAAGGTCCCCTGTTATTCTGTGATTGTATAAATGCAACTTTCTTAGATATTTAAGTATAATACAGAATAACCAAGTTGGAAGGGACCTTGGAAGTCTTCTGGCCCAACCCCTGTCTCAAATAGGAGACCCTATACCAGTGATAGCGATTTTTTTTCTTACGGCGTGCTAAAAGTGTGCTCGTGTGTGCCCACTCAATCTTCCCACCCACCTGCACATGCGTGTGAGAAACACACATCCAGACACCCTGGGCATGCACATGTGACCCCCCCCCCCCAGGCTCTGGAGAGTTTCCTGAAGCCTAGAGAGGGCAAAAACAGCCTCCCCCAGCCTCCCGGAAGCCCTCAGGAAGCCGGAAATGGATCGTTTCTGAACTTCTGGTTGGCTCATTGGGACCGTTTTTTTACCCTTCCCAGGCTTCAGGAAATCCCTGTCTTCAGGAAAGCCTCTGGAGGCTGGGAAGGGCGAAAAACAGCCCCAATGGCCCAACCGGAAGTTCGGAAACTATCAGTTTCCGGCTTCTGCAGGGCTTCTGGGAGCCCAGGGGAGGCCGTTTTCACCCTCCCCAGTTTTTGGAGACTTTCCTGAAGCCTGGGGAGGGCAAAAACGGCCTCCCCTGGCCCTCCAGAAGGGTGAGAAATCAGAGCTGAGGGTTGGCGTGCCACCAAATATGGCTCCGCGTGCCATCTGTGCCATGCGTGCCATAGGTTTGCCATCACGGCCCTATACTATTTCAAACAAATGGTTGTCTATTTAAGACAAGAGAAAGAAAGAGAGAAGGAAGGGAAAGGAAAGTGAAATGGATGGATGGATAATAATAATAATAATAATAATAATAATAATAATAATAATAATAATAATAATAATCTTTAATTTATAGACCGCACCCTTTCCTAAACAGGACTCGGGGCGGTGTACAGTCATATTAAAACAATGTAAATACAAAAATATAGGTAGATATACATAAATAGACGGAGGAGGTAGGTTGCACACTGTACAATAGATTAAAATTCGAATATAAATTAAAATTACCCTTAAAAATTACCCCAAAATAAGGTGTTTGCCAGGAGGTTGAAAGTGGGACTATAAATCAGCCAGGCCAGCTAATTGGAACAGGTGGGTCTTAAGTTTCTGTCAGAAGGAGTGGAGGTCGGTAGTAGTTCTAATATCTGGGGGGAGGTCATTCCAGAGGGTTGGGCCCATCACAGAGAAGGCTCTACTCCTGGGCGCCCCCCGTTGACACTGCTTAGTGGACGGAGGAGTCCACCCGGAGGAGTCCCTCCCTGTGGGAGCGGATTGGTCGCAGGGATGTATGGGGTGAGATGCGATCCCGCAAGAAACTAGGTCAGGAAAGGGTGAGGAAAAGGGTGAGGAAAGGGTGATGGAAAAAGGGTGAGGAAGGAAGGACCACAAACCTTGGCACTAGACACAGCTTCAGAGGATTCTTTGAAACAGCACAGCAATCCAGAGCTGGAAGGGACCTCGGAGGTCATCTAGTCCAACCCCCTGCTCCAGCAGGAGACCTTATATCATCTTGGTTATTTTGGTGCCTCTAACACAGAGGAGAAATTCCCAGAAAAGAGGTTTACTAGGCAAGGCTGCCTTGCAGAGGAAGGCAGAGCTAGTCCTCGACTTACAACAACAATTAAGCCCAAAATTTTGGTTGCTAAGCAAGAGCATTGTTAAAGTGAGTTTTGACGCATCTTACTCAATCCATCCTCCAACAGTGGATGTCAATCACTGTGGGCCACATTGAGAACTTGAGAGCAAAGGCCTGCCAGATTACCGGTGATTGACACAGAAGTAATGGAAGGGTAAAGATACCCCTCAGCTTATTGTATGTCCACCATTGAGCCTCGAATCTTCGCTGCAAAGTGAGATGTTGCAAAGTGAGGCCATTGCTGCAATGGTCATTAAATGTGAAAAACCGTCATGTCCCTTTTTCCAGTGCTGTTGCAACTTGAACGGTCGCTAAGTCAGTCACACAGTCACTAAGTGAATCTGGCTTCCCAGAATCTCCGTTGCAAAGCAAGACAGCTGTTCAGCGAGCTTCCACCCACTTTGCAACCTGTCTTGCCACTGTTGTTAAGCGAGTAGTTGCAGCTCTTAAGTAAGTCACGTGGTCGTTAAGTGAATCTGGCTTCCGGCTTCCCCATGGACTTCGCTGGTCAGGCTGCAAAAGGGGATCACATGACTCTGGAACCGTCATAAGTAAGAGTCAGTTGCCAAGCACCTGACCATGGGGATGCTGCAATGGTCATTAAGTGTGAAAAACAGTCATAAGTCCCTTTTTCCAGTGCCATTGTAACTTGAACGGTAGCTGCTAACTGTCCCAGGCGGCAAAAAGCCCAGGACGAATCATGCTTTGGCGAATGGGCCATGCCAAAGCGCGTGAGGCGGAGGGGATGTGATCCATTGTCCAGGGCGAATGGGTGGGGGCGTGTCAGCTGAGGAGAAAAGCCAGAGGTGAATCGCCCATGGAGGAACACTGGCAGAGAAAGAGGCTGGCGGACCAAAGGTAGGAGCCGAAAAGTCCCATTCCACCGAAACTGCCGGAAACACTGTCATTTCAATAGTGGCACCTCATTCTGTGCCAGAAAATCCCTACAGATAAAGCTTTAGCCAAACTGTTTCTAAGCCACATACATATTTTTCGGAGTAGAAGACGCACATTTTTCCCTCAAAAAAGAGGCTGAAAATCTGGATGTGTCTTATACACGGAATACAGCATTTTTTGCCTCCCGAAACCCCGCCCCCTTCAAAGTGCTCCTGGGGGCTGGGGAGGGCAGAAATGAGCAACAAACAGGCCGTTTTTTTGCTCAATTTTGCCCCCCACCCCCACCCCAGACCCTGGGAGCACTCTATGAGCCTCCTAAAGGCCATGTATGCCTTTTTTTGGGACAAAAAACACACCCATTTTTGTGAAAACGGGCCGTTTTTGCTCATTTTTGGAGGGGGGCGTCCCCTCCCCCGAAGCACTCTACAAGCCTCCTAAAGGCTATTCATGCCCTTTTTTTTTTTTAACAAAAAAGTGATGTTTTGGGGAGGTCTGCAGAGTGCAAAAACTTTTTAAAAAAACTTTCCCTCTTCAAAATCTTGGTATGTCTTATACTCTGAAAAATAAGGTATATACTTTCAATAAGCTACCTTCAACAATTTACGAATAAACCATTCCTGCTTTCTACTTCTCTTTCTCCTTTCTTCCTTAAAATAATTTCTTCTTAGTCTATAAATTTATATGTATAGAAAACAGTGACGTGCGGTGAGGTTTATGACTGGTGAGGCACTGACACAGTGCTGGGTTTCAAATATTTTTAGACTTGTGGACTTCAACTCCCAGAATTCCACAGCCAGGCATGCTCAGTTCCAATTTAAAGCGACAGCATTTGTTTTTCTCCTTTGCTCCTTCTTTCTTTTTCTTTTTCTTCTCCTTCCCCTCCTTCCTCCCTCTCTCCCTTCCTCCCCCTCTCTCAAACACACACACACACACACACACACACACACACAGAAGTTGGATTGGACTATCTCTCCTACCCCTTCCCTCTCTCACTCACTCTCAAACAAACCCCCCCCACACACAAAAGTTGGATTGGATATCTTTTCCAGTGGCTTGAAAGCAGCTCCTCTGCCATCCCCCCCCCATTCCCCTGCTGCCTTTCCCAAACACCTCCACCATTGCAAATGCAGCCTGCTGTCTGGGTGGGAAATGCCTGGAACACAATAAAGCCCACCCACCACCTCCTGCTGGCAGGCTGGGGTGAGAGGAGAGGCAGAGAAGCTGGAGTGGAGCCGAGCCTTCCAAAAGAAAAAGGCTGGGGGGGAAGTGTGTGTACTACAGCATGGCTCTTTGCCTGGCTTCCTGCCTCCTCCTGTGGTCTCCTCAGTGCTCGCTTGTGCTCTCCCTCCCCAAGTGTAGTTTGATTGCAGGTGGAGCCACGTTGCCTTTTCAAACTTGTAATCAGTGAAGCTGGGCTAGATTTTTATATAGTTTTATCCAGCTGTGTGTGTGTGAGAGAGAAATGAATGGGGGCCTGGGGAGGAAGTCACTACACTTGGGGAGGGAGAGCACCAGTGAGGTTAAGCAGAGTCATCCACGGTGAGGCAGCAACTAGCTCAGCTTTTTCCTTTTACTTTTTTTTTTCATGATGAGAGTGGTGAGGCTGTGCCTCACCTGCCTCACCTGACTGCACGTCACTGATAGAAAATCGCATTTCAGATTTCCCCAAAACTGTATGCTTTGTCACATATTTTGATTTACAAAGGCTCAGTACTCAAAATATGTCCTTTGGCGCCACCTAATGGACACAATAATTCTTGCTGAGAGTCCCAGAACTGCACATTGTGTGTGTGTTCATCAATTGTTGCTTCTGTTCATCAATAAATACAATCTTTCTTTTCAATCAGCCTTCATTTTATTCCCAGCTTGGAACCGGACCTGGATTTTTTCTTCCAAAAACTATAGGTAAAGGTAAAGGTTCCCCTCGCACATATGTGCTAGTCATTCCCAATTCTAGGGGGCGGTGCTCATCTCCGTTTCAAAGCCAAAGAGCCAGCGCTGTCCGAAGATGTCTCCGAGGTCATGTGGCCGGCATGACTAGATGCCAAAGTCGCACAGAATGCTGTTCCCTTCCCACCAAAGGTGGTTTCTATTTTTCTACTTGAATGTTTACATGCTTTTGAACTGCTAGGTTGGCAGAACTTGGACAAGTAACAGGAGCTCACTCCATTATGCGGCGCTAGGGACTCGAACCAGAGAACTGCTGACCTTTCTGATCCACAAGCTCAGCATCTTAGTCACTGAACCTACCAACAACTATAAACAATAAATAAATAAATAAGACTGTTTGAATCACAAGTGTTTTTTGTCAACTAGATTGTTTCCACCCAAAGAAATATTTCTCAGTTCTATGGGGCAAACAACAAACATTATAACTGAACCCACCAAAAAGGTAAAGGTAAAAGTTTTTTCCTGCCAAGTCTGTTGGAAAAAAGATCCATCTGGTTCAGTTCCAAGTGGGGAGAAAGATACTGGAAACAGGGAGGCTGTTTGGAAAGAGGGTTTATTGATGGACAGGACCAAATGGCTTGAGGTCATGGACAGATGACCACATGGAATGGAGAGTGAGGGTTAGGGTTAGGGTTTATATCCTCTCTTGGACTTTGAACTTGAGCCTCCTGTTCCTGTGCAATACGTATGCTATTGGCTGCTGTCAGACTCTCATGGGGCTATGCAGAAGTCATAGCTGAGGTTGTCTGAGATAGGCTTGGTTGAACCTTGCTGGGTGATGCAATGTACTTGGGAAATTTTGAAATGGAGTGGGCCCTGCTGCTAGAGGGTAGAGGGCTAATCCTATTATGTCCTGAGGGGTCATGTCTTAATCCCATCACCCTGGAGCTGGAGGTCTTTTGTCTTGTAGATAGGCTGGCCCAGCCTTTCTTAATCTGCACCAAAATATCTGCTGGAGGCAGGGAGCTGGGTTTCTGGGTTTCTGTTTCCTTTAAGATTTCCATTTCTCTTTGAGGGGAAATATTTTATCCTGCCTTTTTAATATTTCCTAAAACATTTCATTCTTCTCGGAGGGGTGGGTGCTGCTAACTTTCTACAAGTCTAACTGTAGGGGGCAGTGCTCATCTCCATTTCTTCACCTCCATTTCTTCACTTCTGTTGTCATGTGGCCGTCATGGCTCCAAGCCGAGCCACACAGAACACGGTTACCTTCCCACCGAAGTGGTACCTATTTATCGATTGCATTTGCATGCTTTCAAATTGCTAAGTGGGCAGAAGCTGGGACAAGTAACAGGCATCCACCCCATTGGGTGGCTCCTGGGTCTCAAACCTAGGCTGCCAGCCAGCAGTGGGTTCCGGCTTCTTTTACTGCTGGTTCGCTCAGGGATGTGCTTTGCATGCATGCACGCTGGATGTGCACTATGCACGCATGCACAATAGTGAAAAAAATTGCTTCTGCGCATGCGCAGAAATCAAAACAAGATGGCGGTGCCTATGGTGTCGCTGAAATAACTGGTTCAGGGTCATGTCCAGCCGAGTTACTACCTACTCGGTGAACCGGTCCGAACCGGTAGGAACTCACCTCTGCTGTCACCTTCCCAGCTGCCTTTAACCGCTGAGTGATTGCACCCTTGCACTCTTAAGTCAAATCTTTCAACAATGAATGCAGTAAATCCCCACTTAAAGCACTTCCAGCTGGAAGTTTTATGTTCCCAACTCAGTCCAACTGATGAAAGTTTATCTCACAACAGCATCAGCTCTTCTGCTTTTGGTTCTTGCTTTTCTATTTTCCTCTTGTTCCCCGATCAAATCTTTTGTCAATCCAGGATGGGAAAGTTGGATATTGTTGGGTATTAATGAAAAGGGCATCGCAAGGTTCACATTTTCTGACCTTAGCTCCTGGCTGAAATGCCTGAGTTTTAAAAAAGGGAAGCGTTGGATCTTGAAAGGAAGTGGATTTTCTGCTTCTCCAAGTGTGGGGGAACATGAATATGGGAATCAGGGGTGAAAGCCACTCTATCTTTGCTACTGGTTAAGTAGCATAGTGAGCTTGCCTGTGCGCTAATATTTTGGTTTACAAAGGCTCAGTACTCAAAATATGTCTTTTGGCACCACCTAGCGGACTCAGTAATTCTTGCGGAGAGTCCCAGAACTGCACATTGTGTGTGTGTGTGTGTGTGTTGGTTCTGCTTCATCAATAAACCCAACAAGACAGACCCAGACTTCAGAAAATAATCAGAACTGCAGAAAAACAATTACTACCAATCTGCCTTCATTTGAGGGCCTGTATACTGCACAGGTCAAAAAGAAGGCTGTGAAAATATCTACAGACCCCTCACATCCTGGACATAAATTGTTTCAACTTCTGCTCTCAAAACGACGCTATAGAGCACTGCACACCAAGACAACTAGACACAAGGACAGTTTTTTCCCCAAATGCCATCATTTTGCTAAACAAATAATTCCCTCACCACTGTCAAACCATTCACTAAGGCTGCATTACTATTACTATTGGTCTTCTCATCGTTCCTATCACCCATCTCCTCCCACTTATGACTGCAGGACTGTAACTTTGTTGCTTGTATCCTTACAATTTATATTCATATTTAGTGTTTCCTGATTGCTTATTTGATATGACTATCATTAAGTGTGTACCTTCTGATTCTTGACTACTGTATCTTGTCTTTTTATGTACACTGAGAGCATATGCACCAAAGACAAATTCCTTGAGTGCCCAATCACACTTGGCCAATAAAGAATTCTATTCTATTCCTTTCTTGTTCTATTCTATTGTTTCCACCCAAGGAAATATTTCTCAGTTCCACGTGGCAAATAACAAATATTATAACTGAGGTTAGATGAGCTTTGTTGTTGTGATTTTTCAAATTGAGATTATTTTTTATTTCAGGTGTCAATGATCATTGCTTATTAGTTCTTAATCCTTGCACATCACCCAGAGTCAATACTGTGAGATAAGGTAAAGGTTCCCCTCACACATATGTGCTAATCATTCCCGACTCTAGGGGTGGGTAGTGCTCACCTCTGTTTCAAAGCCGAAGACTCAGTGCTGTCCGAAGACATCTCCATGGTCATGTAGCCAGCATGACTAAATGCACATGGAACGCTGTTAGTTCCCACCAAAGGTGGTCCCTATTTTTCTACTTGCATTTTTACGTGCTTTTGAATTGCTAGGTTGGCAGAAGCTCGGACAAGTAATAGGAGCTCACTCTGTTACACGGCACTAGGGATTCGAACTGCCGAACTGTTGACCTTCTGATTGACAAGCTCAGTGTCTTACCCACTGAGCCACCGCGTCCCTTACTGCAACCTATAGTCATAACAAAAAGTATACCGGTAATCCTTGCCCATTCATTTAGTGTCCATTCAAAGTTACAACTGCACTGGAAAAAGTGAGTCCAGCCAGTCCTCAAACATATGACCCCTGCAATAGCCCTACTGTTAAGTGATAATAATTCAGGCACTTGACAACCAGTGTGTATTGTATAAGAGTTTGTTTTTTTAATGTATGCACTGCTCATCTTGTTTGGAGAAGACTTGCAGTGTCCTGGAGTCTCATGATCTCCATTTGTGATCTTCCCAGCTGGTTTCCAACAAGTGAAGTCAATGGGGAAACTGGATTCACTTAATGACCATATGATTCACTTAACAACTGGCAGGATTCAATGAATAACTTGAAAAAAAACAGATTGTAAAATCGGGCATGACTCACTTAATTACCTCACTTAACAAGGGAAGTTTTGGCCTTAATTGTAGTTGTAAGTACAGGATTACCTCAATTCACATTTCTTACTTCTACTTCCAGTGTACAGGTTTTATTTAGAATGGAATGGAATGGAATGGAATGAGAATGAGAATTAGAATGGAATTAGGATTAGGATTAGGATTAGAATGGAATGGAATCAGAATGGAATGGAATTAGAATTAGAATGGAATGGAATAAGCATTAGAATTAGAACTGCATTCAGATTTGGTCGCCACAATGTAAAAAAAGATGTGGAGACTCTAGAAAGAGTGCAGAGAAGAGCAACAAAGATGATTAGGGGACTGGAGGCTAAAACATATAAAGAACGGTTGCAAGAACTAGGTATGTCTATTTTAATGAAAAGAAGGACTAGGGGAGACATGATAGCAGTGCTCCAATATCTCAGGGGTTGCCACAAAGAAGAGGGAGTCAAACTATTCTCCAAGGCACCTGAGGGTAGAACAAGAAGCAATGGGTGGAAACTAATCAAGGAGAGAAGTAACTTTGAAATGAGGAGAAATTTCCTGACCGTTAGAACAATTAATCAGTGGAACAGCTTGCCTCCAGAAGTTGTGAATGCCCCAACACTGGAAGTCTTTAAGAAGAGATTGGATAGCCATTTGTCTGAAACGGTATAGGGTTTCCTGCCTAGGCAGGGGGTTGGACTAGAAGACCTCCAATGTCCCTTCCAACTCTGCTATTGTATTGTATAGAATTAGAATGGAATGGAATGGAATGGAATGGAATGGAATGGGAATGGAATTGGAATGGAATTAGAATTGGAATTGGAATATGGAATGGAATTAGAATGAGAATGAGAATGGAATGGAATGGACTGGATTAGAATAGAATAGAATAGAATAGAATAGAATAGAATAGAATAGAATAGAATAGAATAGATTAGATTTTTTTATTGGCCAAGTGTGATTGGACACACAAGGAAATTTTTCTTTGGTGCCTATGCTCTCAGTCTACATAAAAGATAAGATACGTTCGTCAAGAATCATAAGATACAACACTTAGTGATAGTCAAATTGTTCAAATAAATGTCCCTCTGGGTTCAGTTCCAAGTGGAGAGAAAGACACTGAAAACATGGAGACTGCTTGGAAAGATGGTTTAATGGTGGACAGGATCACATAGTTTGAAGTCCTGGGCAAAAGGCACATGGGAGGGAGGGAGGGGGAGGGAGGGGGAGAGAGAGAGGTTTATACCCTCTGTAGGGCTTTGAATTAGAGCTTGTATTCTGATTGGTTGTCAGACTCCCATGGGGCCATTTAAGGACAACTTTGTAGACTGTCCTGAGTTCCAGGCTTGGTTGACTCTTGCTGGGTGATGATGTAATGAAAGTGTTTGGACAATTCCTACTATGGCTCTGCCTGAAGGAGGTAGATCTTTGTTATGTAGAATGGAGTGGCCCAGGCCTTACTGTCCCATTGACAAAGGTGGTGGTGGTGGTGGGGCTGACTTTCTTCCTCCCTTTAAGGGGAGATATTCTGCCCTTTTAATATTTCCTAAAATATTTCATTTTTCTAGCAGAGGGGTGGGTGCTAACCAGTGGTGGGTTGCAGGCGGTACGCTCCAGTACAGGCATACCGGAGCCTGCCCGGAGCACTGGGTACCATTCCAGTATGGTGCTTCGGAAGGTCCACACACTCATCCACATTCCTTACCCGTGCTTTAAGCTTTTGGCGCTTCCGCGCCTGCGCTTGGCGCATACGGCATCTGCGCGACGCTCTGCCAAGCAGCTGGAGCAGCATGGAGGCTTGCGGAAGCATCATTTGATGCTACAATGCATGCGCTGCCTGAGTGCATATGGGTGACTCTGGGGCCGTTCCAACAGGGAGGGAGATAAGCAGCATGATGGGTCCCTGGCAGGCATGAAATCTTCTTACCTTCGCTACCGGTTCGGAACTGGGAGCGTGTGCGCATGCACACATGCTTTGCTCACGCATGGCACTTCTGCGCATGCGTGGCACCTCATGTACGCATGCACAGAGCATTTGTGATGACGTCTGAACAGGTGGGCGGAGCCTCCTGCCACCGCCACTACCGGTTCCCCTGAACCAGGGCAAAGCGGCAGAGTACCACCTCTGGCCCCCGGGCAAAGCAGTGTGCTACGATAACTATTCGCAGCTATAAAAATGTCAATGGTCGATAATGTTCAACATATATTTTATTGGCATGTTAGTATTAATAAAAAATGCAGTAAAAATTTCTATAAAAAATTACATGAAAAAATCAGAGAAATCGGAGGGAAAAACATCTGTATAATAGGAGACTATAATGCCATAGTAGATAGCAAAAAAGACTATGTAAGTGACAAAAAAACCAAAAGCAAAAAAAAAAGTATTACCAACAACGTGTATGGAGATGATGGAAGAGCTAAATCTAATAGACATCTGGAGAAAAATGGAACCAAATAAAAAACAATTTACCTTTTACTCAAACCCACACCAATTTTGATCATGGATCGACATGGCATGGATGAATAAGGAAATCGGGGCAGAAGTATATAAAATTGAAATACTACCAAACACCTGGGCAGACCATAATCCCATTAAAATAATCTGGAAAGGGGGGAAAAAACTAGACGAAGATGGACATTAAATCTGCAAATATTAAAAGAAAAAGAATTTATCCAAAAATGTAAGAGTGAGTTGGAACTATTTTTCAAAGAAAACACAAAAGAACAGACGTCAATACAAAACCTATGGGATACTATGAAAGCCTACACACAAGGAATCATTATAGCTTATTCAGCAAAAAGAAATAAAGAAAAATGGGCACAACAGAAAGTATTAGAGAAGGAAATTGAGAACCTAGAAAAAGAACTCCAAAACAAACCACAAAGTGATAAAATTAGAAAAGATTGGATCCTAGCGAAACACAAATTAAACATACTAGACCAGGAAGAAATAGTAAAACACTTAAAATTAACGAAGCAAAAAAAAATTGAGCAAGCAAATAAACCAGGAAGGTGGCTATCTTATAGATTGAGAAAAGAAAGAGAAAAAATATTAATATATCAACTCCAAGAGGAAACGGGTGAATTACAACACACAATGGAAGGGGAAAAAAAGATTGTACATAAATATTTCGAGAAGTTATATAAGGGGGAACAAATAGATGACAAACAAATACAATAATATTTAAACAGAGAAGAAACCCCAGTAATACCGGAAGAGATGAAAGAAATGCTAACAAAACAAATAACAAAAATTGAACTGAAACAGGCAATTCAAAAACAGAAAAATAATAAAACACCAGGCCCAGATGGATTCCCAGCAGAATGGTACAAAACAATAAACGATCTGAATGAATCAATAGAACCCCTAATGCTGGAGCTGTATAACGAAACATTGACGAAAGCAAAAATACCGAACACATGGAGGGAGGCATACATTACGTTAATATATAAAGAAGGTACAGACCACAACCAAATTCAAAATTACAGGCCAATCCCATTGCTGAACGCGGACTATAAAATATTTGCAACAATAATAGCGGAGAGACTAAAAAGATTACTAAATGACTACATATACCCAGATCAAAATGGATTTCTCCCAACAAGACAAATTCGAAACAATACCAGAATAATAGCTAATATCTTGGAGTATTATGAGGTGCATACAGGGAAACAAGTGGCACTTGTATTCCTGGATGCACAGAAGGCATTCCATAATTTAAATTGGCAATACATGAAACAACAAATTAAAAATATGAATTTGGGAAATAAATTTGAAAGATTAATAGAAACAATATACTCCACCCAAAAGGCAAACATACTATTGAATGGGGAAAATACAGAGTCCTTTGAAATAACGAAAGGAGTAAGACAGGGCTGCCCACTATCACCTCTGCTTTTTATTCTGACGCTAGAAAGCCTTCTGATACGAATTAGAAAAAAACAGGAAATAAGAGGAACCAAAATTAAAAATGAAGAATACAAAATACAGGCCTTTGCAGATGACTTAGTATTTATTATAGAAGATCCATTAGAAACAGGGGACAGGTTAATGCAAGAACTAGAAAAATATGGAGATGTGGCAGGACTAAAAATTAATAGAGAAAAGACCAAAATAATAACCAAAAATCTGAAGGAAGAACAGAACAAAGAATTAGAAAAAACAATAGGACTCCAGGTAGTAAAGAAAGTCAAATATTTAGGAATATGGCTAACTGCAAAGTGCTCAACCAGAAAAGAAAATAATTACACAAAATTAGTGCAACAAATAAAAAAAGACTTAGAACTATGGGGGAAATTACAACTATCGTTATTAGGGAAAATAGCAACTATAAAAATGAACATACTACCAAGAGTCCTATATCTATTTCAAACGATCCCCATAAAATTAGAGAAAAAATTCTTTACCGAACTGAACAAAATAATACTAAAATTCATCTGGCAAGGGAAAAAAGCTAGGATAGTTCCCCCGGTATAGTTGTGGGCGTATACTGAATCCCCTATGCTAAAGTTCTGAATCTTGCTTGTGGAGTCTGGGGGCGATGTGGCAGAGTAGTTTGGGTGTAGCTGGTCTAAGTGGGACGTTAGACGGCGACCCATGAGAAGCTCGGAGGGGCTTCTTCCCGTAGTGGCGCTTGGCGTAATGTTTTGGATTAGCAAATAGTGATCAACTCGTGTTTGCCAATCACCCGGGCCCATTCTGGCGAGGGCCTCTTTTGCTGATTGCACCATTTGTTCCACCTGTCCATTTGAGGCCGGATGGAATGGCGCGACTAGGGCATGCCGAATTCCCTGGCTAGCTAAGTAGGTCTCAAATTGCATGGCCGTGAATTGGGGCCCATTGTCTGAGACCAAGACGTCGGGCAGGCCATGCGTGGAGAAAAGTCTCCGTAGCACCTTGATGACCGCCTCTGCCATGGTAGAGGTCATCAGGGCTACCTCTAACCATTTCAAGTATGCGTCCACAACTATAAGGGATGTTTGGCCATGAACGGGGCCAGCGAAATCAATGTGCACCCTAGACCAGGGTGCTTGAGGTTGCTCCCACTCCTTAGCGGGCGCTTCTGGGGGAGCTGGTCTGGATTCCTGACACGGAGTGCAGGTAGCCACCCACTCTTCTATCTCCCTGTCCATGTTAGGCCACCAGACATAGCTCCTAGCCAAGGACTTCATCCTTGCCAGGATGCCCCACATGTAATGCCTTCAATACTGCCTTCCGCAGTTTCTTGGAACAACCACCCGGTCACCCCACAGTAAACAACCTTTGATTACCAACAACTCATCATGTTTGGCAAAAAACATTTTAAAATTGTCCCCAACCACCCCCCACACCCAGTTAAGAACCTGTTTAATAACAGCTTCTTTGGCGGAAAAGCGGGCAACGTCAGAGGAAGAGACAGGTCCAGAGTCCAGGCAGTAAATAAGAAGGACCGGTGTCTCAGGAGTGGGGTTGGCCAACAGTTCAAGTTAGAATCAAGTAGGGGACAGCGGCTTAAAACGTTGGCATGTCCCAATGTGGAACCAGGGCGGTGGATGAGCTTGTAGGAGTAGGCAGCCAGGAAAACAGTCCACCTGGTCATGAGCGGGGAGAAGGAAACCGGAGTAGGTCGGTCCCCAGCCAGTAGCCCCAACAAAGGTTTGTGGTCCGTCACAAGCTTGAAATCGCGGCCATAGAGGTACTCATGAAACCGCTTGACCCCGCTACTGCAGCCAAAGCCTCTCTGTCCAGCTGGCTATAGTTCCGTTTAGCGGGAGACAAGGTTCGCGAGTAGAAGGCAATGGGGGCTTCCGCGCCGTTGGGCATGCGGTGGCTGAGGACAGCGCTGACACCAAAAGGAGAAGCGTCACATGTCAGAACCAGCAGCAGGGTTTGGCTGTACTGCGGCGGCCTCCGCTTGGACCATTTGGCGTTTTTAGACAGGAGGCGGTGCAAGGGTTCAACGATGGTAGCTTTCTGTTTGAGAAAGATGCTGTAGAAGTTAAGGAGCCTGAGGAAAGCTTGCAGCTCAGCCTGATTGCGAGGTGTAGAAGCATCCTGGATTGCTTTTACTTTTTGGGATGTCAGGTGGATCCCAGAGCCATCAATCATGTACACCAGGAATTCTACCCTGGGCACATTAATTTTGCATTTTTCTTTTTTAAGTCGGAGGCCTTTTTCGCGAATTCTGGTCAAAACAGCCCTAACTCTTTTTAAAAGTTGCGCCTCGTTTGCAGCCGATACCAAAATGTCGTTGAAATAGGGGACGACTCCTGGTGTCCCCTGCAAAAGCCGTTCCATGATGCTTTGGAACAGTCCAGGGGCAATACTAACTCCAAATTGCAGGCGGTTGCATTTGAATGCACCCCTGTGCTTCACAATGGTTTGAGCCTCTGCTGTGGCACCATCTACAGGCAACTGTTGGTATGCCTGCACCATATCCAATTTAGCAAAAAAATTTCCTGGCCCTAGCGAATGTAGTAAGTGCTGTACAATGGGCACAGGGTAGGCGCTTTGTTGCAGCGCGTTATTAATTGTGCATTTATAGTCCGCGCAGATGCGGACTGACCCATCCAACTTGACTATAGGGGTCTCCCAGCGAGCATGGTCAACTGGTTCTAGGATCCCCTGGCTTACCAGTTTGTCAATTTCCCTATCGATTTTAGGGCGGAGAGCGAAAGACAGTCTCCTGGATTTTAGCCTGATAGGCGCGACGTTGGGGTCCAAGTTAAAGGAAATTGGTGTCCCCACATACTTACCAAGACCGGAGCTGAAGACGTCCTCAAACTCCTTAAAAATCGCCTAGGCGCCGCTGTTCGTTATGGCATTGATCCCGGTGACTTCCAAGCCCAGGACTTCGAACCAGTCTAGCCCCAGGAGGCTCTGTAGCGGTGCACTGGCCACAGTCATGGGAAGCCTGGTGTTGATGCCCTTGAACTGGACACGGAAGATGTCTTGGCCCACGATGGGGACTCAGTTACCCTGGTAGTCACGCAGCATAATGTCTGGCGTGCGAAGTTGCCATTTTTTCAGGCTCGGAATGGCTTGCTTCAGGGTCGACCAGGAGATGATCATGAGGAATGATCCAGTGTTGACTTCAAGCTCACAGGGAGCGTCCTCAATGAGGACTGTGACTTTCAGCTTTTTTGGCCGTCTTGTGTGGACTTCCCCTATCATGGTTTGATAGGTTACTCTCGGTTCTTTCTCTGGGTACTCTCTCTGGGGTCTCTCTCTTGGTTCGCTCTCTGGGCGCTCTTGGTATTTCCGCCAGGCCCCTGGGTTGGGCCTCTGTTGGCGGTTTGACTTTGGCTGCCAAGTTATGGCAGGGACTTCACTCTGGCACACTTTTGCGATGTGCCCCTTTTTGTCGCTACGCTGATAGGTTGCGTCCCTGAATCGGCAAGTAGACTGGGCATGATCTCCTCCGCAGCTTGCGCAGGGCGGCAAGCACGAGTTGAATTTTCACACCGGCTTTGTGCGGCTACTGCGCATGTGGTAGCTGTCATCGTCTTCGCTGTCGGAGGTTTCTCAGTTTGCGGCCTCGTGGTGGACGCGCGCCTGTTTCTGTGTGGTTTGTGGCGCGTTGTGCTGGTGCTGCAAGGCTTCCGTGGACTTGTCGGCCGACTCGGACGCCCTGGCTTTGTCCAGTGCGATCTGCAGAGACATATTTGATTTTGCTAGCAGACGTCTCTGCAGGTTGATGTCTCGCACTCCGCAGACCTAGGGCGGTCTAGGATTTGGTCGTCCAGGTCACGGAAGTCACAGTATGTCACTGCCTTTTGCAGGGCGGCAACATACTGGTTAATGGACTCTCCTTCCTTCTGGTTCCGCACGTTGAATTTGTGGCGGCGAATGTACCTCGAAGGCTTGGGCGCGTAATGCGTTTTTAAAGTCTGTTGCAATGCTGCCCATATAACTGCTTGGATCGGAGTTGGCTCCGATAGGTCTTTTGCCGTCTTGAAAACCTCTCGGCCGCAGTAGCCCAGGAAGAGGTTTTTCTTGCGGGAGTCTGGAACCCCCATGAGGTCGTTTGCCTCGAGGAAGCATTCGAACCTCCGCATGTAGGATTCCCAGTGTTCAGCCACTGGGTCGTACGGAGTTGGCAGGGTGTGCATAGCCATTTTGTTTGAGGCGATTCGAGTTTGCCGCTCAAAATGGTTGCTCGATGCCGCGCCGATGCTCCGGGCTGGATTGACTCATGCTGGATTGACTCGTTGCTCGTTCCTTGCCTTATCTGCCTCTCAATCCCATCCTCGTCGCCAATGTTAGATAGGGCAATGAGAAGGCAGACTCAGGTTTAACGCAACAACAGCTCTTTATTACAACAGTCAAGTATGTACAATACAGCAGCAGTTAGGTCTGACAGCTCTCCTTTTATAGGGAGCTGTCAGACCTCTCAACCAATCAGATTGAACCTCTGTTCCCGCCTGAACAGAGGACTGGAGTGGAAACCACGGTAGCTTGTGTTAATATCTAACAACAAATATATACAATATCTTTCCCTTTGAATCTACCTTTCTAGTAATCTTTATAAATGACCTCACCCCATTCCTAAGAGGTCAGTTGGCGCATGCATAAGCGCCCCAGAGGTGCCCAATGTCCCTGTCCTACTGTCCCATTTATCTCTCCCCATTTCCTATGTTCTTATTCATGTTTATTCCTATTCCTTTTATCTTGTACGTGAGTGACAAACTAACTAACTAAATACATAAATAACTAAACAACTAACTAAATAAATAACTCAATAAATAGCTAAATAACTAACTAGATAACTAGATAAGCAAACAAATAACTAAATAAATAAATAACTAAATAAATAAATAAATAAATAACCATAATAAATAAATAAATAATAAATAGCTAAATAACTAGCTAAATAAATAAATAACACAATAATAAATAACTAAATAACTCAATAATGAATAGCTAAATAACTAGATAAATAACTAGATAAACAAACAAATACTACGACTGACTTGCGGGGTCGGAGACTGCAGTAATTTCACATGGAGTGGGAGTTTGTTAGTTAGATTCCCTGGGCTGGAGGTTTTTTGGGGAGGTCTTTCACTGTGAGTTGTATTGGGTTGGGGGGGGGGGAGCTGCACGACAGGGAGGCTCAGCCAATCTCATTGCACACATAGTTGTACTCTGACAATCAAAGGTTTGGAATTGGCTCAAAGAGGCGTTCCTCGTCCACCCCTCCTCCTTACCGGAGTCCGGCCCTCCAAGAAATCAGCTGACGGCGGGTAAGCCCCTACGGAACAGACGGGCGGAGCTTGGCCAGGCCGGGGAAGTTTGGCCTCCAAAAAGGAGATGGCCGAGCGGTTTGGCAGGAGTAAGTGGTAGGTGAGCGAGTGTGTCGCCAGCAGCGGCTGGAGCTTCATTCTAATCCTGGCTTTTCAACCCTATCTTGGAGGTGTGGCTCCTTAAGGGTTGCTCCAAAAATATTACGCCCTGGGAGGGCTTCTATTTCCCCCTGGTAGAAGCGGGTCTCCTCCTCCTCCTCCTCTCTTGCCCTCCCTTTTACACCGCGAGCAGTCCGAGACACCCCCCCCCCCGAACGATGCTTAAACCCAGCGCGTGCGGATCTGGTACCAGTCACAATGCCAGCATGGCAGGGCACGGGGCATTTCTCTCACCCACCACCCAGCTACCCAACGCCAGGATCATGGGGGGTGGGGGGCAATTGGGAACCCCCAATTGCTGGAGACCTGAGCCCTCCCTCTCCTGGGAAGAGCCTGGGGGTGCTTTCCCCACCTCTCCCCCTAAAACAGCGCCCCTTGGTCCCCCACCCCTCCATGATCCTGGCGTTGGGTGATCCAGGATCATGGAGGGTTGGGAAAAATCCGACCCCCAAATGCTGGAGACCCTGAGCCCCTCCTTTCCTCTTGGAGATTGGGGTCCAGCAATTGGGGTCCCCAATCCCCCCCCCCCCCGATCCTGGCGTTGGGTGACTGGGTAGTTGGGGAGAAAAATGTCCCGCGCCCTGCCATGCTGCCAAGGGGCGCTGGGCATGGGGCATTTCTCTCCCCAAACACCCAATCACCCAACGCCAGGATCATGGAAGGCTGGGGGGCAATTGGGGACCCTAAATTGCCGGAAACCCTGAGCCCCCCTTCTCCTTCTGGGAAAAGCTTAGGGGTGCTTTCCCCACTTCTTCCCTCTAAAACAGCGCCCTTTGGCAGCGCTTTTTCCTTGCCCGCCCCGCAAAAGACGCGAAGGCTGGGTTTAGAAGGCGGAAGAAAGTGCGCTGCCACCGCCCAGAAGCCGCGAGAGCCTGCCTTCTTTTCTTCCTTTCGTTCTTGCTTTCCGTCCCTCCCTCTCTCGGGCTCCGCTGGGTTTTTAGGGACTTTCCAGCCCTACTTGCCTTGCCCGCCCAGTTTCCCCCTTGGGGCTTCTTTTGGCGGCGGCAACAGCAGCAAACCCCCCCCCCTCCCCGTTTGTAAGTCTCTCCGTCTCTTCTCTTTCCTTCCGCAGAGCCGGATTGCCAACTCTGTGGATTATCGGCTGGAGTAGATCCTCCATGGATGGGGAAGGCTATCCCGCGGTGAGTTTTCCGTTGCTTTTGGAAAGTTTTCCCTCCTTCCTCCCTCCCTCTCCTTCCCTTCCTCCCGGTTCACTTTGGAAGTGGGATCTGGGTGAAAAATGGGCCCTCCTTTACCTTGGCGTTCTCTAGTCCCAAATTTGAATGATCAATTTTGGATAATGTGCTTTGGAAACCTTAAAATGAAAAAAAATAAACCCCAATGTTGTCTTTCTCTGCCTTTGTTGGGCCCAAGACAAGCGCTAGCTGAGTAGGGACGGACACACACACACACACACACACACACACACACACACACACACACACACACACACACGAGAGAGAGAGAGAGAGAGAGAGAGAGAGAGAGAGAGAGAGAGAGAGAGAGAGAGAGAGAGAGAGAGAGAAGGAGGAGGAGGAGGAGGAGGAGGAGGAGGAGGAGGAGGAGGAGGAGGAAGGGAGGAGGGAGGGATAGCTGGGATTTGTGTTCTCCATAGTATGACTGTCTATGAATATATACACATGGTTGATTTTATATGTTGAGTAAGGTGAGGCTTACTCAAGGTAGTAAGGTAGGGGACACAGACACAAACAGACACACACATAGCCGGGATTTGTGTTCTCTGTAGTACAACCATCTATGAATATACACCAGTGGTGGGTTTCAAAATTTTTAGACCCTCTTCTGTAAGTGTGGCCTGCCTTGTGGGAGTGGCTTGCTGGCCATGTGACTGGGTCGGCATGGCCAACTTGTAAAATGTGGTGAAACTCACTTAACAACATTAAACAACCAAAACGTTGGCTCAGAAACTCTGGCATTTGAAGCACGCAAGTCTTAAAGCTGGCAGGTTACAAGACACTTGCACCCCTAACCCTTTAGAAAAAAAACCCCCAGGGGTGTTCAAACTTGACAGCTTTAAGACTTGTGGACTTCAACTCCCAGAATTCCTCCTCCAGTCATGTTGGCTCAGGAACTTTGGCATTGAAGTGTGCAAATCTTAAAGCTGTCACGTTACAAGACCCTTGCACCCCTAACCCTTTAGAAAAAAACAGGGGTGTTCAAACTTGACAGCTTTAAGACTTGTGGACTTCAACTCCCAGAATCCCTCCTCTCGCTCTCCATCTTGATGATGTGCGGACAGATGGGGGGAGGGAGCTGGAACCGGTTCTAAACGGCACTAGATTTGTGGAGCCTCTTCTATAGAAGAGGTTAGAACTGGCAGGAACCCACCCCTGATATACACACATGGTTGATTTTATATGTGAAGTATAAGGTGAGGCTTAAGCAATAATGGGACAAATGCTTGTTTTTCTTTTCTTTTCTCCAAACCAGGGCTGTCTTAATGCATTGGCATGATGGGCACCCCCCCGAACATAGGGGCCCCATACTAATCTGTGTATGTTAACCCTTTCAATGCACCTTGTATCATATAAATACAGCAACATCTTTATTACATTTTACAGCCATTTTTTAATTAATGCGAACATGCATTAATAGAAATTAACACTGATAACATTGATAAATGTGTGTTTAATTTCATTGACCATTTACATTGTTATTCCTGTGTGTAGTTGTTGTAGGGGCCCCAGTACACTGCTTTGCCTCGGGCCCATAATGCTGTTCAGACAGCTAACATATTAGAGAGATCATTCTCATATTTGCCTTCTTCCAGATGAAAAGTATGCCCTAAGAAACTCATCTAACATTCTTAGATTAGGTATATTTATTGGTTTTGGGGGTTGCCTGATTTTAAAGGGTATATATGTGGTGCCTACATATTTAAAGGGCATCTAATTATGTGAATTGTAGTCTTCCCCAGTGCAGAGGGTTGGATGGGAGCATTCTTTGCTTAGGAGACCTTGCCTTAGATCAGTCATGGCGAACCTTCTCGGCACCGAGTGCCCAAACCAGAATGTGCGTGCATGTGTGCGCAACGGAAACCTTGCCGATGCACGCATGCCTGTTTTGGGGGCTGTTTTTGGCCTGAAAAATGGCCCAGAAAATGATTTGTTTGGGGGCATTTTTGTCCCCTTTTCAGGTCATTTTGGGGCTGTTTTTCTGACTGTTTCCAGGCCATTTTTGGCCAGAAAACATCCCGAAAAATGCTTGAAAACAGCCCAAAAAAGGACCAAAAATGCCCCCAAAACAGGCTGGTTTTTGGACATTTCTTGAGCCATGTTTTGGCCGTTTCCCGGGTATTTTTGGCCTGAAAACCGTGCGAAAAATGACTGAAACAGCCCCCAAAGACCAAAAGCTCTCCAAAAACATGCCGGTTTTTGGACATTTCTCGAGCCATTTTCAGGCCGGTTTCCAGCTGGCGACGGTGTGCGTGCCCACAGGGAGGGCTCTGCATGCCACCTCTGGCACACGTGCTATAGGTTCGCCATCACGGCCTTAGATGCTTCTTGTTCCCAATGTTTTATTTCACTGTCGTTAGCAGTAGAGACTTAATGTCATTCCCGCTGACTGTCTACCTTGTTTAGAATCTTTATGGCGCTGTGTCCATAATGCTTTTGATCTCTTCTTGATCCTTGTTTGTATGCAGTGCTTAGATGGGATAGACTATGATGATTTTCAGTTCGGTGCTCATTTGGTCGAGCAGAAAGAGCTGTTCATGGAGACAGGTAAGGAACGTTTTGGTATGGGATGTGTCCCGTGGGATGTGGAACTACAGATAACTAAGGGAAGGATCTAAGTTTCTGTTGCCATCTGTTTTGTTAATACTGTTTCTCTTAAATTGTATGACATGAGATTATAAGTGTATTGAACATTGGGAGACGCTGAATACCTTCTTGTTTGTTTGTTTGTTTTAGTTGAAGGCCCATTTGTCACTATAATTGAACAGCCAAAACAGGTAAGGATTTTCTAAGGATGCTGAATTTCTCCCAACTACATAAATAGAAGGGAATATATGTAGTTCAGGGTTGAATTATGGGTTCACAGCGTTGAATGGTTTGCTCTCTGAGTTTATTTATTTGCAGATGTTTCATTTCCACACTAGGTAGAACAGGATGGTGAACCTTTTTCTTATGGTGTGCCAAAATTGTGTGTGGTGCGCTAGCACGTGTGCCCACACCAATTCAATCCTCCCCACCCACCCCCACGCATGCTCACATGACCCCCTCCCCAGGCTCCGGAGGCTTTCCTGAAGCCTGGGGAGGCCGAAAACGGAAGGCAAAATATCAACTGGTCAGCATGCGCCCCAGAGCTGACTGCTGGTGTGCCAGCAAATATGGCTCCGCGAGCCACACGTGCCACAGGTTCGCCATCACAGAGGTAGAAATAGCCATAGCACTTAGACTTATATACCACTTCATAGTGCTTTTACAGCCCTCTCTAAGTGGTTTACAGAGTCAGCCTCTTGCCCCCAACAATCTGGGTCCTCATTTTACCCACCTCGGAAGAAGGATGGAAGACTGAGTCAAGCTTGAACCAGTGAGATTTGAACTGCCGAAGTGCAGCTAGCAGTCAGCTGAAATAGCCTGCAATGCTGCACTCTTAACCACTGTGCCACCTTGGCTCTTCAGTGTAGTTTTGTAATGCCTGCAAACAAACAGTCAAGCTCAGAGAGCATCAAGGACTACATCATCCCGTTTTTTTTTGTTTTTTTTTTTGTCTTTTATTGACCCCGTAATCCCTTACATCGTGGTGGAGTTGGGGAAACTGAATGGAGCTGAGGGTTTACTGGCCAGATGCCCTTCCCGTCACCAATACAGAGTTCGCAGCAGATAATCACTCATTGTGCACAGAGAGAGAAATATCTGCTGCTACCTAGGGTCGAACTAACAGCCTCCTGATAGTGAGGCAAGAGCTCCACCTCTAAGCCACTGAACCACTCACTCCACTCATTCCCCATCTATATCCTATTATAGGCAAACTTTTTTCCGAGCGGTTTGGTTTTTTTTTTTCTGATGGAATGACTTGGCTTGAATTTCCATTTTTGGCAGCGAGGTTTCCGCTTCCGTTATGGCTGTGAAGGGCCCTCACATGGTGGACTACCTGGAGCATCTAGTGAGAAAGGGCACAAGACTTATCCCACTGTCAAGGTGAGTATCGCATTTGTTTATCAAGTTTTATGAAGAAATCTTTTTTTTAAGAGTAATCTACATTGCCTTTTCTGTCTTTAGTAAACGTTAAATAGCTTTTTTTTTAGTAGTCTTATTGTTGGTACATATTTTGTTTGGACTTTCTGATTAATTAAGATACAGTACAGAATACTGGTGTGTACCTACCAGTTTGGACCAGTTCAGCCGAACCGGTAGTGGTTTGGCAGCCTGGGTCGATGGAACCGGCAGCAACCCAGGCCTGCCACGCCCCTGAACTGGTTCTCCAGGTGGCGCTGTAGGCGACGCCATCTTGATTTTTGCTTCTGCGCATAGCCATTTCCAACAAGTAGTGACTGCCGGAACCCACTCCCGGTACAAAAGGTCAATAAAGTAATTATTTTTGATACACTTTTCAATACTTTTAAGTTTGTATAACATTATACCTGGTTGTTATAGATAACTGAAGTAAAAGCATCTATTTTTACAGTGTTAGTCTTGGGCCTTAAATCTACCACTCGCGGTAACAGACTTTTGATTTCAGAGCAACTGAACATTTGTTCTGTAGGAATAGAAAATTTTGATTTGGCTAAATTCTGCACTAGACTGGTCTTGTAACCATGGAAAGAGAGCACCCAGGGACAAAAAGGAAGAGCGTGTTGTGAAGCCATGGTTATTATGGTATATTTTACTCTTATGGAAGGCAGGGACGCGGTGGCTCAGGGGCTAAGACGCTGACTTTGTCGATCAGAAAGGTCGGCAGTTTGACAGTTCGAGTCCCTAGTGCCACGGAATGGAGTGAGCTCCCGTTACTTGTTCCAGCTTCTTCCAACCTAGCAGTTCGAAAGCATGTAAAAATGCAAGTAGAAAGATAGGGACCACCTTTGCTGGGAAGGTAACAGAGTTCTGTGTGCCTTCGGTGTTTAGTCATGCTAGCCACATGACCATGGAGAAGTCTTTGGACAGCGCTGGCTTTTTGGCTTTGAAACGGAGATGAGCACTGCCCCCTAGAGTCAGGAACGACAAGCACATATGTGCGAGGAGAACCTTTACCTTTATGGAAGGCTTTTAGGAATTATTTTGGAACCTGTATCTTGCAATCAGAATTCTAAGTGAATTTTAAAATGTTGAGTTAATTAATCTTGGATCTTTTGGTAAGGGATCTAAATAACAAAAATAAAAATAATTTTTAAAATCAAATTACGATCATTTTTTAAAAACATGTATTCTAATTTGTGGAGTTTGTTTCAAGAAAGTTCCTCAAAAATAGCTGGGTGGAGTGTAACAAGAATTGTGTATAAAAGAAGCTTAAATAATGTGGCTAAAACATAAAAACATAATCCTAGATTAAATTAAAATCAAGAAAATTTATTAAACCAAAATGCAAACGTATGGAATTAACCAGACTGAAAAGACCATCTGTTTCTAACCATAAGTATTGTGTTTTTGGAGTATAAGATGCACCTTTCCCTTCCCCCCAAAAGAGGGTGAAAATTTGGGTGCGTCTTAAACACTGAATGTAGACCCACCCACCGGCCCCAACCCTTTGGCCTCTGCCTCCCAGCAATTTTCCTCTTTGTACCAAACGGCTTGCGAACAAACCTATAGCAATCCCTGTAACCTGTAACAGCTGATGATCTGGAGAATCATCAGCTGTTTCCTCCATGTGGCAAATTGCTGAGAGGCAGATTTTTTTCTCTTGTGCTAATCAGGCTGTTTGCTGCAAGGAGGTAAGTCAACAACTATAAATGCCTATAGAATGTTCAAATTATTAGACTTATTTTTTAAAGACTGCTTTATTATTATTCTAGACAATTTAGCAAAATGAAGAAGCTTTTTAAAATAAATGCTTCATCTGATGAGGCCCTGTGCTATTGTTTTAAAAAGTGCTATTCTTTTAAATAGCAGAGAATAACGTATACTTCCAGAAAGCACATCAATTTTAACAGCATCTGTACAAGTATAGTCTGAAATGTAACACTACAAACAGTGTATATTGTCTGTACTGTTTGTTGCAAGGAGGCAAATTGCTGAGAGGCAGAGGCAGATATTTTTCCCTTGTTTTCCTCCCCCAAATCTAGGTGTGTCGCATCTTATACTCCGAAAAATACAACAATTTTATTTTCACGTAATGTGAGCAGATCAGCAAGCCAGATAAACTAAGATATTTATTACACCCAAAGAATTTATCCATAAAAATAGCTGTTCAAACTAGCTTTGGGTATTTTGAGGCAAGCTAAATCAGAATTTGGAAATTGGTTATTTCGCTGTAGTATTTTTACCTTGTTGCTTACTTCTTTCATAAAGGCGAGTATGCTGAGTATGAGTATGCTGCTTGTCCATAACATGAACTGCCCAGAGTCTCCAAAGCGAGGGGTGGGAGGAGTCACATGTGGGTATTAACACGGCCCATTTGCCCAGAGACTGAGGTAAATTTGAGGCCACTCCTCTGCTTCCTCCTCCTGACTCCCCAGATTGACCTCAGTCTTCGGCCCAGAAGGAGTAACTTTCTGACTCTCCATTTGGTTTTAGAGGTTTTTCGTTGCTTTATATCTTTGTCCTTGTTCTTTTCCATTTGTGATTCCTCCCACCTCTCTCCTTGCGTCTCTGTGCTGTTTAACTTTTTTTCCTTCGCACAAGCCAGACTTGTTGCACCACAGGGGAGCCCCCAAGCCACTGGGCGGTTAAAGGGGAGGCTCAAGGCCGCGCGCCGGAGGGCGCTGTACCGCGCAACCCCTAACTCCATCGGCAGGGGTTGCGGAACGCTCCAGAGGCTCCTGAAGGAACGGCTCAATCGGAGCCAGCTTGGCATCGGGCCTCGTGGTTGGCGGTCGCCATTTTGGATGGTGGCCATCTTGGGACGCACATGGAGGGGCGCGGAGATTGGCGTGTTTGTTTCCAGCTGCCACAGGCGTCCAGAAGCACCGCTAGGAAGGAAAAGGATTTCTTCGGGCCTGTGCTCCGCCAGTAATCCGGGGAGGGCCCTTTGATTGGCGGTGGGCCGGCTTCTTCAGGCCACGGATCGGTAGCGTGGCAGCGGATAGCGCCGGTCAGAAGGAGCTCTGGACCGCGCACAGAAGCCAGGCCGGTTGTAATAGAGAGGAGGTGGGAAGGCCGCGACTGTAAGTAGAAGTGATGACGGAGGCTGCGAGGAGTGGGGGGGGCAGCTGCCCCTAGATCACCAGGGGATTCGGATCCAGGCGAGGAGATTCCCGTGGGACTACCCCTGTATCGAGGGGGAGGCTTACATCGAAGAAGGCCACCTCTAAATCTGCTAGGAAGAGAGCACCTAGCAAGGCGCCCCGCATTACCAGAGCGGCTGGCAGGAGGCTTAGGGAGGAGGTCAGCCCTTCCCCATCCAAGTCACATTCTCTTCTTCAGCCTTTACCCCTGCCAGAGGTCCAACTGGGTTCTCCAGGTTCCCCACGTGGCTCTGCGAGGGAAGTTAGCCCAATATCCCTGCCTCTGTCTCCAGCCCAGTCTTCAGGACACCGGGGAGACCCCTTTGGCCGCAGGGCAACGGTTTTTTCCAGGCCACGCTTGGCTCCTCAATCTGCTGAGCCACCCAGCTTTTCACCTGCTTATCCAGAGCTTTCTGGGGGTTTTCAGAATGTGATTGCCCGTGCCATTGCTCAGGGCATCTCATCGGGCATGCAGCATCAATTTCAAGCCTCTAGACGAAAATCTTCTCATGGTACCCCACGAGGTCATCCAGATCAACCCCAATCTTCTGCAGCTAGAGAGCGCAGATCAGATTCCCCTTCCACAGCTAGTGAGGGGTCTGGATTAGAGGGGCAGAAGGATGTAGCTTTCTCTGAGGATGAAGATTCCCAGGTTCCAGAGGCCCCTGCTATTGCTGGCTTGTTTCCTCCCTCCTTGTTTGGTTCCCTGCTTCGCAAGGCCAGGGCTACTGCAGACCTGGATAGCACCCCAGCTCCTTCTCAAGCTGCTACTGCCTCCACCTCCAGTGGGGGGACCAAGAAGGGCTCCTTTTATAAGCCACAGGTTGAAAAGGAAGAGATTCCTACACTTGATTTATTTATGGAGGTACTCAAATCTCAATGGGCAAAGCCTGGCACGTTTCCCACTCCAGGCAGTAATGATCGCAGGTTTTACAGTCTTAAGGCAACCTTCGCCCAAGCACCATAGATGTCCCGGTGGCTGGCCTGGCCTCCGCTTCCACGGTGATGACTGGTGATATTTCCAACTGTCTGAAGGCAGAAGAGAAGAAGGCGGAATTGGTTCTGCGCAAGACCTTTCAAGCCGTAATGTGGGCGATCAGGGTGGCGGTGGCTGCTTCATTTTTCAACAGATCCACTCTGCTTTGGCTGGAGCAGCTTCGCGATAGAACCCCCTGCGACTATTGCAAGACATCCAGAAACTGATGGCGGCCACTCAGTTTTCAGCTGACGCTACGCTGGATGCGGTCAAGTATTCTTCCAGGGCTCTTTCTTCAGTTGCCTCCAGGCACCTTCTCTGGCTGTGCAATTGGCAAGCAGAGTCTCAGGCAAAGTGGCATTTGGCGGGGGCAGAGTACACAGGGGACAAGCTGTTTGGAGCATCCCTTGACCCTATCCTTATCGAGGATAAGAACAAGCGCAAGGTCTTCCCCTCCACAACTAAGCGCTCTGACCAATGCCCTACGCCTTAACCCAGGAGGTCCTCCTACCGACCCCCTGAGCAGAACTTCCCACAGCCAAGGTATTCTGCGCCCAGATATCCCAGACGGGGGGATAGGCATTACCCTAGGGACAGATACTGGTACCAACAGCCGGAGTAGGCGTCCCTTTCGAGGAGGGAGGGGTGGCCGTTCCTTCCGCAGAAACAAGTGATTTGAGATCAGATCACCCGATCGGCGGGCGCCTTACCTTGTTTGCGGATTGCTGGGAGCGCATCACTACTGATGCATGGGTTCTTCACACAGTTGAGTTTGGTTTAAAGTTAAGAGTTTTGTTCCCATCCCCCAAATAAATTCTGTCTTTTCTCTTCCTCCAAGAATCTGGCAAAACGTTCCCTTATGCGCAAGGCCATTTGGCATTTGCTAGACATCAGGGCAGTGGAGTTAGTTCCGGAAGCGGAGAGAGGTTTAGGGTTTTATTCCAACCTGTTTGTTGTCCCTAAGAGTTCAGGGGGGTAGAGAGCTATCTTAGACCTCAAATTGTTAAACTCCAGACTGGTCTACCAGAAGTTTAAGATGGCCTCCCTCAAGTGCATCTTGGAGGGCATCAGACAGGGGGACTTCTTAGCCTCCATTGATCTCACAGAAGCCTACCTTCACATAATAATTGCACCGGACCATCGTAAATTCCTTAGGTTCGCCTATGGTGGAGTGCATTACCAATACAGGGCCCTTCCCTTTGGTTTGGCATCTGCCCCTAGAACCTTCACTAAGGTGTTAGCTGTAGCTGCAGGTCATCTTAGGTCCTTCCTAGTCCGGTTACATTGTTACCTAGATGACATTCTCGTGCTGGCCACTACTGCAGACCGAGCTAAGAGGGACTTGTGTCTTACAATTGCCACCCTGTGGTCCCTGGGGTTCTCGAACAATCTCAAGAAGAGACATCTAACCCCTACCACTAGGCTCCAGCATTTAGGGACCATCATTGACGCGGTGGCGTGTGAGATGTTTTTGTCACAGGAGCGTAGGGACAGTATTTTGGAATTGATCTGTGAGATCCACAAGACACGTTCTGTTCCCGTAGTCCTTCTCTCCAGGCTCCTGGGCAAGTTCATCTCCTGCATCGGGATAGTCCCTTGGGCTCACCTTCATGCCAGAGAGCTACAGTGGTTCCTGCTGCCGTACCAGAGAGGCGGAACGTGCGACACCCTCTTCAAGGTTCTGGTGCCACCACAGGTGTTTCTCTCCTTCCATTGGTGGACGTCCCCGGCGCTGGCCAAGGGTTCCCTTTTCAGGGAGCCGGACAGGTTGATCCTGACTACAGATGTGAATCTATTTGGCTGGGGGGCACACCTGCAGTCCCAGATAGCGCAGGGGAGGTGGATGCCCACGGATCTTCGGAATAACATCAACTGGCTGGAGCTCAGAGCGATTCACTTGGTGCTTTGGTACTTCAAGGAGGCGGTAGTCAGTCAGCATATCCTGGTCCTGACAGACAATGTGGCAGCCAAAGCCCATGTGAACAAGCAAGGGGGCATGCACTCCTTGGTGCTACGCAATGGAGCAGTTTGGCTGGGCAACTAGGCGGAACGGAATCTCTTATTGATTCGGGTGGAACACATCTCCAGGGTGGACAACCGACAGGCAGATTTGCTCAACAGTGAGACGGTGGACCACGGGGAGTGGCAGTTACATCCCAGCATCTTAGAGCAGATTGGTCAGAGATACGGTCGACCAACAGTGAATCTCTTTGCCACCCCGTCGAATGCCCAGGTTCCGAGGTTCATCTCACGGTTCCTAGCTCAAGGAGCTGTGGACGTCAACGCCTTTTGCTGCAGATGGCCGTGAGGCTTCCTTTACGCCTTCCCCCCCTTCCTCTCCTTCCCGGGGTTCTGAGGAAGCTAGTGCTAGAGAGGGCAGAAGTGATTCTGATAGCATCCCACTGTCCCCGGCGTCCCTGGTTTGTGGACCTAGTGGGTCTGTCAGTTCTACCTCATTGGAGGATTCCCAGGGAGGTGGTAGCTCTGTGCCAAGGAAGTCTGGATCATCCGGATCCAGAGTGGCTCCAACTAACCGCTTGGCGCTTGAGCGGGAGGCTTCCAGACGGAAGTCTACCACGCGCATCTACAATGCGACCTGGAGTTCCTTTGTAGTCTGGTGTAGGTCAGCCCAGGTAGAGCCGGCCTCGGCTTCAGTGCCACAAGTACTGGAGTTCCTCCAGGATGGGTTGGAGAAAGGTCTGGCTCCCAGTACCCTCAGAAGGCAGGTATCAGCCTTGGCCACAGTCATTGGGGGGGGGGGGTGTCTAGATCCTTATCCCAACATCCGGTCATAAAGAGATTTCTCAGAGGCACTGCTAACCTTCGGCCGCCAGTCATCCATCGGTTTCCCACCTGGGATCTTCCTACGGTACTCCAGGCTCTTACGGAGGCATCTTTCGAGCCTCTGAGGGAGGTATCCTTCCAACTCCTAATACTCAAGATGGTTTTCCTAGTAGCCATCACCTCTGCTAGGCGGGTGACTGAGATCAATGCCTTATCTGCCAGGGCGGATTTGTGCACCTTTCATGACAACAGGATGGTACTCAGGCTAGACCCTGCTTTCCTGCCCAAGGTCAACACCATTTTCCATAGGGCTCAGGAAGTGGTGCTTCCGGACTTCTGTCTGGCACCTTCCAGAGAAAGGGAAAGGTCCTGGCACCGCCTGGACGTCTGTAGGGCTCTGCGCATTTACCTCAAACACACAGCTTCCTTCAGGAAGTCGGAGGCGTTTTTCGTATCCTTCCAGCCTTCTTCCAGGGGGGCGAAGGTATCACCCGCCACCATAAGCAGGTGGATCAGGTTAGCTATCACTAAGGCCTATGAGGCATGGGGGATCCCGGTCCCAGAGGGCACCACGGTGCACTCTACCAGGAGTGCGGCTACCACTGTGGCCTGGGCTACCCAGGCGCCCATCGAGGATATTTGCAGGGCAGCCGCTTGGGTTTCGCCTTCTCCCTTCATTAAGCATTACTGGCTGGATGCCTCTGCGGAGGCATCATTTGGTAGGAGGGTTCTTCAAGGTGTGTTGGATACTCGGGGGGCTCAGGCCCAATGATTCCCTCCCATGGACATTTAGCTTTGCTATGTCCCACATGTGACTCCTTCCACACCTCGCTTTGGAGACTGTCAGTTGGTCTTACCTGAACGGCATGTCTAGAAGCGGTCATGGGAAGAGTCACTTCCCGCCCATTTGTGCACACCTGCACATGGGGGGGCCTGAGGGAGATTAATTGTTGGTCAGTCATGCCTGGGGGGAGTGAGTTGCTATCCTTTGTTCTTGTTCCCTTCCTTCCCAGGCTCTTCTTGGACTGGACCATGGGTTAATCTGGGGAGTCAGGAGGAGGAAGCAGAGGGAGTGGCCTCAAATTTACCTCAGTCTCTGGGCAAATGGGCCGTGTTAATACCCACATGTGACTCCTCCCACGACTGCTTCTAGACATGCAGTTCAGGAAAGACCAACTGACAGTTACTGGGGTAGTTATTTAATAAATAAGACAAATAAATAAAAATAATAAATGTTTTGGCTTACTAAACTAAGATTCATCTCTGTCTGCTGTATGCAAATCATGATTAATGGTGTGATATGGTCTGAATTGCTGTTAGTGGCTATTGATACAATGTTCCCAAACTGACTTTTGCTACTAACCATTTAAAGCAGTGTTTCTCAAACTTGGCGACTTTAAGTCCTGTGGACTTCAACTCCCAGAATTCCCCAGCCAGCTATGCTGGCTGGGGGATTCTGGGAGTTGAAGTCCACAGGACTTAAAGTCGCCAAGTTTGAGAAACACTGATTTAAAGCCTATTGTAGTCTATCTATGTCAGGGGTGTTAAACTCGATTTCATTGAGGGGGTGCGTCAGGATTGTATTTGACCTCAGGGGGCTGGGAGGTGGGGGGGGCATGGAACGTGATATGGCTAGAGGCGTGGCCATGGTAGGTATGACACAGAACTCGAGTGGGCAGCACCTGTGGTGCTAAGGCAGGACTTCCCTAAGACCCTCACTCACTCATTATAATCTCTTTCCTTCCTTCTCTTCCCTTCCCTTTCCTTCCTTTCCTTCTTTTTCCTTCTTTCACTCATTCTCTTCATTCTCCTTTCTTCTTCCTTTCCCTCTTGTCTTACTTTTCCTTCCTTGCTATTTCCTTCTTTTTGTCTTTCCTCTTTCCCTTTCTCCTTCCCTGTCCCTTCTTGCATGTTCAAATGCAAAAGGGCAAAAATTTCTCTTTTGGTTTCATTTTTAGTTTCTTTTGATAGCCCTCTGCCAGCGAAAACAGAGCTGGGGGGGGGCTGTGCGTGCCCCCCCTCCCCAAGGTCCATTTTTACTAGCAGAGGCACCGCGGGCCAGTCCTTTGCTGTTTCCAGACGTGTCCCATGGGCTGGATGTAAGCACCCAGTGGGCCGGATTCGGCCTCCGGGCCTTGAGTTTGATACCACTCATCTATGTTAATGAAACTTGATAGGTTTGTCTCATGAGCATAAATCAACTCAGTATAAACTACACATGGCAATATTTCTTTTTAAAGTTCCATGTACGTTTGAAGGATGTTTTCATAGAAAGATGAGGGGTGGGGGGTGTTTCCAAAGTTTTTTTTTTAATGCAACTTTACACATTATAAAAACAAAGTGTTGACTGGATCTTCCCTTTTACATCCATCCTCTCTTTTACATAATCCATTTTACATCACAGCTTAGTTTTCACTTTCAGCCAAATTATTTTCTTCCATTATTTTCCATTTCTTTTTTATATTCATTTTTTCTTAATACATCAATACCTTCAACTGCCCCTTCAAAAATTGCACCAAGTTATTGTTTCATATTTTTCTATTGGTCTATTTTACTATAAACAATATATATATATATATATATATATATATATATATATATATATATATATATATATATATATATATATATATATATATATATATATATATATATATATATATATATATATATATATATATATATATATATATATCCTCTAATAACGTTTTGACATAAAGAGCATTTCTTTCATTTTTTTCTACAATTAACAATATACGTTCTTTATTTCTTAATTAGTTGCATAACAATACTAATCATACTACTCAGGGTGAAATTCAGCAGGTTCTGACAGGTTCTGGAGAACCGGTAGCAGAAATTTTGAGTCGTTCAGAGAACTGGCAAATGCCACCTCTGGCTGGCCCCAGAGTGAGAAAGGAATGGAGATTTTGCAGTATCCTTCCCCTGGAGTGAGGTGGGAATGGAGATTTTACAGTATCCTTCCCCTGGGGTGGGGTGGCATGGGTTTTTTGCAGTATCCTTCCCCAGGAGTGAGGTGGGAATGGAGATTTGTATCCTTCCCCTGGAGTGTGGTGGCAATGGAGATTTTGCAATATCCTTCGCCCAGGAGTGAGGTGGGAATGGAGATTTTGCAGTATGCTTCCACTGTAATGGAGTAGGGATGGAGATATCCTCCCCCTGCCATGCCCACCAAGCCACACTAGACCCCCAAGCCATGCCCACAGAACCGGTAGTAAAAAAAAAATGCATTTCACCACTGATACTACTATTTCCTTTAATCTACTAATACTACCCGTTTCCCCCTTCTTCCTTTTTTATCCATTTTCTCCTGGGCTCTCAAGAATTCCACTTTTGATCATTTTTCTTCTTCTCCCCCTGATAGAAAGATGGCTTTTATGGAAGGACTTCCTTGACGTCATTTTGTATCATTTTATTTCAGATCTCTAATTATACTGGACTGGCTAGGATAGAGGTGGACTTGGTGACGCATACTGATCCTCCACAAGTGCATGCTCACAGCCTTGTGGGAAAACAGTGCAATGAAGCCGGCAACTGCATTATGATGGTGGGCCCAAAGGACATGACTGCCCAGTATGTATGACTTACTGATCAAGGAATGATGGTGGGGTTCAAAAGGCAAGATCTATTTCACGATAGCATTCTTCCCCCCGCCCCCCCCCCCAATGTGTTAGATTGGGTGGGTTGCAATATCTTATTTAATGAAAGCGGCAGCTTTCTGCCATTTTGCTCTGGCAAGGAAAATTCAGCACAAAAATATCCCCGATGTTTCGCTCCGTAAGACGCACCTAGGTTTAAAGTGTCAGGGTTCCGACGGAAACCCTAATTAATCCATGAGCCTTTAGCCAAGTTTCAAAGGAAATCCAGTGATTTAACAGGAGCAACATGTCAGTAGTTCCTGAGTGGAGTTAGCTCTGCCCCATGTGATTTATGGTCTAACCATGACCCTGTTTTCCCCCTCCTCCCAGTGGTGTCATAAATCACATTCTCCAACTGTTTCGCGGGCTGTAGATACCCCGCCTCTCAAGCTGGCTCTGGTAACCTGGTATACAATCTGGAGAAAAGTATGCAGGGAATGTGCTTCTGGTCGTGGCAGCTCCCCCCTCCTGCCTATGGCAACTTGAGAGCAGGCTAGGAGTGCTTTGCGAGTTGACATAGAGGAGGAAAACAAGGGCGGCAGGGGGCGTGGAATTACGCAGAGCCTGAGAGGACCACAGATAGGTGTCCTCTCATGTGCCAGCTCTGCCTATTGTCTCCTGCACTGCGGATAAGAGACAGGCTATGACAAAGACAGAAGAGGCAGGGTTCAGCACTATAAAAGGACCCCACCGCCGCAACCTGGTCTGTGACGCAATATTCGCTCCATAAGATGCACAGACATTTCCACCCCCTTAAGTGTGGTATCACCTCCATGGGTTTTAAAAAGATGGGCATGTAGCATTGGGCTTTACTTCCCTCCTAATTGGTTCTTTTTTAGCTCCCCAATGCCTTTTGGTTGCTGCTATATGATATACATATTTCCATCAGTAATGATAGGAAAAACTCTACATTTTAAATGTTTGGTGATTTGCCTTGTTGTTGTTGTTTTTTAACATGCTCATCTCAGTGTCTAGAATTTGAGCAGATGTGCTGCCCACTTAGACATTGTGATTGTCACTGCAAATAGTGGATAATTTGTCTTTTATCAGATTTAATAACCTAGGTGTGCTCCACGTGACTAAGAAAAACATGATGGAGGTCATCAAAGACAAACTTCAGATGCAGAAGATGCGAAACCGAATGCAGCCTCTAACAGGTGACTTTGAAACAGAAAATAAAAGCTTGGGGAGGATGGATTCTAGATATGATCACAGTCTTCTCTCCCTTCATAGCTTAGATAGAACGGATTATTGTGTTGTAGGCAATAATGGTTAAACTGAGACAATGCATTTATTTATTTTTCACATGTTAGCAGTCCTCTATTGGATCTTGCATAGAGTAAGGACATTGATCATAAAACATTTTTCCTGTCAGGTATTCTATACATGTTTGTTTTTCCCCCACCCTCTCTCTCTCCCTCCCTTTTTCTTTTCTTTCATAAGTTTTTTTCCCCTAAGCAGAAATAGTAAATAAAACTATATTTCAGAGCAAAGCATTTTTTCTGGCCTGATTATATATATAATCTTCAATTTGATTCACAGTATGGAACTGGTAAAAACTTAATAGCTCCAAGTCCTAACCAAGGACCTAAGAGCTGTTAAGGTAGTCGTTGTCGTCTTTGTCTTCTCCTTCTCCTCCTCCTCCTCCTCTGTTTTCTTCTTTGCTCTACCAGCATAAGAATAGCATAAAGTGGCACTAAAAAGAAATGATGCCTATTTTGATTTTTTCCAAGCCTTTCAGCATGATGGAAGGGAGATGGGTGGGCGTGCTATAGCGTCCTTGTGGTCGGTCATAAGGGCGAATGACTGTGGGGGCGTTGCAAAATGTGTAACTTTGAAACAGATCTATCTTTAGCTTTTGGGGTGTGCATTGTAACTTCGAACGTTCGTTAAATGGCCTGTCGTATCTCGAGGATTGCCGGTATTCAGATAAATACTTTACGTGTGATTTTAGCATCTAGAGGAAATTTTGCTTTGATGTGGATGCCGGTTTGTTCGTAGTATTTATAACTTAGCATCTGTTTTAGCAGAATCTGAGCAAGAATCGATTGAACAAGAGGCAAAAGAGCTGAAGAAGACAATGGATCTCAGCATTGTTCGTTTACGCTTCAACGCCTATCTTCGTGATAGTAATGGAAACTTCACTTTAGCATTAAACCCAGTTATTTCCGACCCCATTCATGATAGCAGTAAGTTTAACTTTTGATCCATAGGCGCGTTTGACATGATTTAAGGGTATCTACTATAACAGTGTTGGGGAACCTTTTGGGCACCGAGTGATGATCTTCCGGTTTCCGGCACACCACCTGGTCTTCTGGTTTTTGGCATGCATGCGCGTGAAGACCAGCTGGCCGATGCAGATGGGCATGCCAGAAACCAGAATATCATCTTCCTGACACGCGTATGCGCACCAGGTGGCTGCTCTTCCGGTGGCACTCCCACACGTGTGAAAACCAGCAGGCCAACGCACCAGAATCCGAAAGCGCAACCGGTGACGGCTTGCATGCCCAGAGAGATGGCTCTGTGTGCCACTTCCGGCACGCATGCCATAGGCCCACTTGATCGTCGGAGCGAACCAGTTCTCTCCCAGTTAATCGTCGGAGCTACCAGTTTGTTCGAACCAGTCCGAACTGGTAGAATCCCATCCCTGGAAACGTTCCTCTACCCTGATCTTCATATCAGAGTTCTGACAGAAGAGTTTCGTATTTTTTCATATTTTATTTTTCTTGCCTCCTTCTGAATGCCTCCAGAACCTACCACAAATTGAAATATCAACCTTTCCACTAATGTTCTATTGTCAGGTTTCCGACAGATGCCCTAATGAACTTACGAGCCTTGAGCCAAGCCTCAAAAGTAATCCAGTCATTTATTAGGAACAACATCTCGGCAATACCTGCATGGAGTCAGATATAACCTGTTAAATTATGGCTGAACTTTACCCCGTTTCTCCCCTCTCCTCAGTCTGTGTCATAAATCACGTTTGCGAGGTGCTGCAGTAGGTTGTAAAATTCCACGCCTCCCAAGCCTACTGTAGTAATCTGAGATCTGACTCTAGCCGAAGGTATGCATGGAATTCTTTCCCCGCTTTCCTCCAATGACAACTTGATAACAGATGTGGAAATGCTTTACAAGTTCACATCTATATTCTTCACTGTCTATTAAAATCAGCCAAAATTGTAAGCCTTATGATGACGTTTTCTTAGTTGTACAATTGTCCCAGAAACAATTTTATACATCACTGAATTTTTTTTTATTCTACAGAGTCTCCTGGAGCTTCCAACCTAAAAATATCTCGGATGGATAAGACCGCAGGCTCAGTGCGAGGTGGAGATGAAGTATATTTGCTATGTGATAAAGTCCAGAAAGGTAAGTACCATATTTAATCCTACTTATTTTTGGCATTGTTCTTTCACTTCTGAAATGGATACATTTTTTTTTCTTTTTAGAAATGTGCGTTTGATTTCCTTTGTCCTTGAGAATGAAATTGCCATTTCCAAAATGTATTAGGCTTCAGTAAATTATTTTTAGAAGAATTTGGGAATTCTGCCTCCTTCCAAATTTTAAGACTGCATGATTCTATTTTTTTCATAGCAGTTTGTCTTGCTCTGAAATAGTAATTAGCATGAACCAATCGTCTACTTTTTATTAATAAGCATAATCCCAAATTTATCATATAAAATAAAATAAATGAGAAAACAGATTGAAGTCTACGACTATGATAGAATAAAATAACTCTGCTAAATATATGCAACCAATGAATTTAAACTATAATATAATAAAATATTAAGCCAGAGTAACAAGGCCAGCAAGAGGTATGGTATACAGATCCAGTTAAAAGCAGATGTATAAGGCAGTTTTACCAAGGGACTCAACAAGATTTATACTTTCTGGACAATCACAAAAGCTACCCCATTTAAAACACATTGTAATAATCCAGTCTGGACATTACCAGTTGAAGTATTGCAGTGGTACCTTGGTACTCATCCTTAATTGGTCCAGGAAGTGCGATGAGGACTAAAAATGATGAGTGCCAAAAGGCCACTTCATGCTCTCGGGAAGCCTCTGACCTAGGCTTCCCAAGACCATGAAGCAAACTCCTTGTCCGGACAAAACCACCTTTTATTAATTTACTGTGAATTCTTCTCATTCACATCCAGCAAAGTTTTTCAAGGGAGGATTTACAGTTACAGTCCTTATCTGGCTTGGAGAGCTGCCAGGCCTATATCTGCAAATCTCAGAGAGTCACGAACCAATTAAGTGAACTAATTGTCTCTTGCAAACTCCACTCCCCTTTCACTCCTCTTTTATTCCCTCTGGGAGGAGCCATTCATTGTCCATCTGTGGCCTTACTCCCAAGTTGACCCCTGTTCTTTAGCTTCATCTGGCAACTCTGCGAATGCGCACATTGAGAACAGGCTCCAGCTGTTCGTCTCCCTCATTGATGTCTGACTCTGAAGGCAGCTGATAACTGGCATATGGCTCTGGCCCCATCTCTGCCTCTGACACAGAGCCATCATCAGAGCCTTCCCCAGACTCCAGGACTGGCCCAGGTTCCTCCCTGACCTCCTCACTATCTGAATCTACTGCCAATTCTGCTGGCTGCCGGCGGGCACAACACACGTGACTTAACATGTGACCCTTTGTTTCAGCTGGGAAAGATTTCCTATCTGTTCCTTTTAGTATCTCAGTGACCTTCCCACCATGGCCAACTTCCTGTCCACCTTCTGTGGCTGTTTTCTTCTTCCTATTGCATCATGTTGATTACCACAAAAATGATGGGTAAAGGCACAACATATTTTGCTACAAAAGGTGTCAAGTATGAAATTCAATGAGCTTTGATGCTGTCGAGTACTGAGGTACCACTGCATTTTGACATATGGCTCCTTCAGAGGTGGGCTGCACATACGTTAACAAGCAGTTCTCCAGAAATGTGAGTGTGTGCGTCTCAACTGGTTTGCCTTCCTCACTTTCACGCGGCTTCAAACACACAGCAAATCTTCTCAGGCAGCCATGGTGAGTAGAGCAGGCGAGGCACGGCAATCAGCTGGGCTTTGTGGGTGGGGAACAAAGCCACCAGCCAGTGGTCGGAACTTCCGGTTTACTCAAAGCAATCCGACTAGGCAGCAGCTCACGTCTGGACTCGTTGCTAGGAACAATCATTGTTACCAAAGGAGCCGGTGCAGGGAGAAAACAATTTTTGTGATGTAAGACACTTGTATCCATTTCAAAAAGAAGTTCTTCAAATTGCACATTTACTCCATCAGAGGAAGAGGTACAATCTCATCTAGATTGTCATCAGTGTCCTTAAATTACTATGACATGACTGCGTTGTTTTTGACTTATCAAAACGTGATACGATTTGGCTCATTTTTTGCCATCATCTAGTCTACATTTCTCTTAACTTGCATGATATGGAGGAACACTATGAGAAGTCCATCAACTACCTGATAGCATCTCACCCAATATCTCTTAAACTTTGCATGATCGACAATATATCATAAATTTATCAATGTCGTAATATAATAGTAAATGGGACAAAGTGGAGTTGGAATAAGTATTAATAGTCCAATGTTACCATTTCTTTTGCCTTTTCTGTTAGATGATATTGAGGTGCGTTTTTATGAAGATGATGAGAATGGTTGGCAGGCCTTTGGAGATTTCTCCCCCACGGATGTGCATAAACAGGTATTGATTGATTCAATCATGAGAGCCAGTTTTGAGTGGTAGACTAAAGACATATTCTGTAGAGTGACTTTTTGTATTGCAGTAGATCAAAGACATTTTATTTTATCACATTCTAATCCTTATAAAGGTAAGACATGGTGGCTCAGTGGCTAAGACGCTGAGCTTGTCAATCAGGAAAGTTGGCAGTTCGGCGGTTTGAATCCCTAGCACCGCATAACAGAGCAAGCTCCCGTTACTTGTCCCAGCTTCTGCCAACCTAGCAGTTCGAAAGCATCCAAGTAGAAAAATAGGAACCACCTTTGATGGGAAGGAACAGTGTTCTGTGCGCCTTCGGCATTTAATCATGCCGGCCACATGACCACAGAGATGTCTTTGGAGAGTGCTGGGTCTTCGGCTTTGAAATGGAGATGAGTGCTGCCCCCTAGAGTTGGGAACGACTAGCACATATGTGTGAGGGGAACCTTTACTTTTACCTTAATCCTTATAAATATAAAGACCAACATCCAATGGGGAAAGCAAAGGATTTTAGAAATGAACCACTGACTTAAAAACTGGTGGTGTCAACGGAACTTCAGCTTTCTAGATCATAGCCTGTATTACCAACATGAAGAGCTACTGGCAAGGAATGGAGTAACCTCACAAGAACTGGAAAGAATATATTCAGAAAACAACTGGCTCATCTTATCAAAAGAGCTTTAAACTAAAATTGAGGTAGGGAGAGGGACCAATCTTCACGACCTTTAGACCCTAATTCCAAGCAAAAACCACTAGATAACCAATCACATAAGGAGTAAAGAGAAAAAAGTAATATTAATTTTTAAAAAACCATAATAAAATAGAGAATGATGGAAAGGATGGAAACCCCAGTTACAGAGTAGGATATGTAAGACACATACCCAGGACCCATAAAGGACTCAAATGCCTGCACACTAACGCTCAACATTTAGGGAATAAACAGGGTGAACTTGAAGTATTAGTACACCAAGGCAGATATGATATAGTTGCCATTATTGAAACTTGGTGGGATGTAACTCATGACTAGAATATACTGACAGAAGGATACAAACTAATCAAAACTAAGAAAAAAGAAGGTGGAGTTGCTTTAGAGATCACTACATCTCTACATAAATACACAAAACCAAGGATGAAAATCTCCTAGAATCCACATGGGTCAATATAAAAGGGGGGAAATGACATTGCTATACTACAGACCACCCAACCAAGCAGAAGAATTAGATAAACTCTTTGCTAATCAATTTACATATGTATGTAGAAACATACCACAGTAGTAATGAGAAACTTTAACTACTGTGATCAGCTGGGAGACGAACTCTGGAGCAAGTGGGAGATCGAACAGATTCTTAACCAACTTAACTGACAACTTTGTCTTTATTTATTTTTATTTATTATTCACACTTATAGACCGCCCCCTCTCCCGGAGAGGACTCGGGGCGGTGTACAGTCACTAAAATACGTTGTAAAATATATACATAAACAATTAAATTAATACTGGTGAAGGAGGTTGTGAGACTGTAATAGAATAATAAATATAATACGTTAAAAGCCTATAAAACCCCAAACCCAATTAAAATAAATAAATCCCGGGAGGTAAAACTAAGAAAGTGCCAGGCCAGCTGATTGAAATAGGTGAGTCTTTAACTTTTGCCGGAAGGAACGGAGGTCGGTGGTAGTTCGGATGTCTGGGGGGAGGTCATTCCAGAGGGTTGGGCCCATCACAGAGAAGGATCTGCTCCTAGGTGTCGCCCGCTGGCATTGCCTAGCAGACGGCACCAGGAGGAGCCCCTCCCTGTGTGAGCGGATAGGTCGCAGGGACGTGTGTGGTAGGATGCGATCCTGCAGATAACTAGGTCCTCTGCCATGGAGCGCTTTAAAGATGGTAATCAATACCTTGAAACGCACCCGAAAGGCTACAGGTAGCCAGTGCAGCTCGCGCAGGAGAGGTGTTACGTGGGAGTAACGGGTACTTCCCATAATAACCCGCGCGGCTGCGTTCTGAACTAGCTGCAGTCTCCGGATGCGTCCCAAGGGAAGCCCCATGTAGAGGGCATTGCAGTAGTCCAGGCGAGACGTCACCAGCGCATGAGTGACCGTGCGCAGGGCACTCCGGTCCAGTAGGGGGCGCAATTGGTGCACCAGGCGAACCTGGTGGAATGCCCCCCTTGCCACGGCTGCCACATGTCATCCAAAAGGTAGAGGAGGGAACTATGGGAAAAATTATACTAGACCTAATTTTTACTAATAGAGAGAGGTGATAGAGGGAGTTGAAGTTGCTGGAACCGTGGGCAAGGGTGACCATGTCATAGTGGAATTCAATAGAATGCAAACACCAACAATAGAATATAATCCAACCAGTGTCTTAAACTTTAAAGGAGTTGATTTTAAGAAACTCTGAGAGAGCCTAAGCAAAATTTCATGGATAAAAATTCTAAAGGGGAAAACAATTCAAGAACCATGGGAAACACTGTAACAACATGATCATAAAAGCCCAGTCCAACACAATACAACAGAAAAAAAACACAGGAAATCCAAGAAGAAACCAGCATGGTTGCAGACAGAACTCTGATAAACTGAAAGACATAAAGGATAAGTAGAAAAAATAGAAAGAGGGACACATAACTAAGGCAGAATATCAACAGATAGCCCTAATATACACAAACTCTTTCAATGACCTGCCAGATTTACAACAAGCTGATATCCAAAGATTGGATGATTTGACATAAATTCTAGTGGCAAGCCGTAAAGCAGTTTACATGTTTAATTGATCTGATTTCACCAACTATCCAAGACAACTGCCTCCACTTTGAGAAAAGACTTGTCAGCATAGCAGCCTATTCCTTTGATGTGCGGAATCCAGATCTCCATATCATCAATATAGGGTACTGTGAAGCAGATTCAAATCCCTCCATTCTGCCCCCTGTCAAAGCACAACATGCAGAAATGTCCTAGAATAATAACCCAACATGAAGACTACACGTTGACTGCACTTGGTTAGCCAAATACGATGGTGGTGATGCTATCTATCATACAATTTTTATCTTACCGAAAACTAGGCTGTGATCTACTTTGTCAAATCTCCATACCATCAATACAGAATCTCTGGGATTTGTTTGACTTGTTTTACAGTCCTCCTGGATTAATAAGATTTACCAAGTATTTGTTCAGTGACCATTTGAAATTATGAGTGCTGAAAAAATAATTTTACAGCCCATTTATGACTATTTATGCAGTAGAATCTTTAGGGAGGTAACAGAATAACAGAGTTGGAAGGGACCTTGGAGGTCTTCTAGTCCAACCCCCTGCTCAGGTAGGAAACTCATACCATTTCAGACAAATGGTTGTCCAATCTCTTCTTAAAATCTTCCAGTGTCAGAGCATTCACAACTTCTGGAGGCAAGTTGTTCCATTAATTAGTTGTTCTAACTGTCAGGAAATTTCTCCTTTGTTCTAGGTTGCTTCTCTCCTTGATTAGTTTCCATCCAACCTTTTCAGTGACATGGTCACCATTACAATCAATATGCATGCTCTGTGCCTAACTTTTTTTTAAATCCCCCCTTGCAGAGAGATTGGAGAGAAAGAGATTATGAGAGAATAAGCTGCTTGATCTTTTACACATTGAAAGCAGTACGAGTGCACTGGTAGTCCAGGGTTGTGAACTGTGGGCGCATTGCGCAAACAGCTTACAGTACATTTGCAGCCTCCTAATTGTGGAGCAGAGGGATTGGAGAGAAAAAGGTCCAAATGAGCAACCTGTTTCTATTGTACTCTTGGCTCACAGCCTGGGCTTTGGTGTGATTGTATTGCTTAAGATGCGTACCAGACAATACGCAGACACTGGAATGTTCCAAGAGGGAATGAAGAAGTATATAGGAAGCAAACAAAAGCAATAGGTGTGAAACTGAGTGGTCTTGTCTCTTTCCAGCTGAAAAGCATAGTTGCTCTCATGTGAATTACTACTTAGTGACCACTTTGCTTAGTGGCAGAGATGCTGGTCCCAATTAAAGATAGTTATGCCAGGAATACCCGTGTAAACTCATTTATTTTTGCCATTATATGCACATAGGAAAAAAGATGAACAATTGAGTTTATGTGTTGCCAGAATATGTGACACCGTATTTTTCGGAGTATAAGACGCACCTTTTCCCCGCCTAAAAGAGGGTGAAAATTTGGGTGCACCTTGTACACTGAATGTAGCCCCGCTCACCTACCAGCCCCCACACTTTGGCCTCTGCCTCCCAGCAATTTACCTCCTTGCAGTAAATGGAGAAAATGAGGTGGCAATAGGCTATGGCAATCCCTGCAGCCTGAAACAGCTGATGTTTGGGAGGTCCATGCTGAAATTGAAAGTGAAACTTGCTGTTTGCTGCAAGGAGGCAAATTGCTGGGAGGCAGGGGCAGTTTTTTTTTTCTTGTGCTAATCAGGCTGTTTGCCATTTGCTGCAAGGAGGCAAGTCAATAACTATACGTAAATGCCTATAGAATGTTCAAGTTATTAGACTTATTTTTTTAAAGACTGCTTTATTATTGTTCTAGACAACAAAATGAAGAACCTTTTTTAAATAAATCCTTGATCTGAAGAGGCCCAGTGCTATTGTATCTCCTTTTAAATAGCAGAGAATAACTACATTCCAGAAAGCACATCAATTTTAACAGCATCTGTACAAGTATAGTCTGAAATGTAACACTAAAAAGTGCATATTGTCTGTACTGTTTGCTGTTTGTTGCAAGGAGGCAAATTGCTGGGAGGCAGATTTTTTCCCCTTGTTTTCCTCCCCAAAAGCTAGGTGTTTATTATACTTCGGAGTGCCTTATACTCCGAAAAATACGGTATGTGATTGCACTAACCCCATGTCTTGTTGTCCTTGCAGTATGCCATTGTCTTCCGTACTCCGCCTTATCACAAGACAAAAATAGATCGTCCAGTCACTGTGTTCCTTCAGCTGAAGCGCAAGCGAGGGGGTGATGTGAGTGACTCCAAGCAGTTTACATACTACCCAGTGGTAGAAGGTACAGGGCACCCCATGCGATGTGCTACTTTCGGTGTTTTAACAGGGTGGCAGGGCATGTCATTGATGATTCTTCTGTATCTTTGGCTGCAGATAAGGAAGAAGTAGAAAGGAAGCGTAAGAAGTTCCTACCCCAGTTCCCCCAGCACTTTGGTGGCGGTGCGCCTATGGGTGGCGCTGGTGGCGGAGCCGGTGGATTTGGTTCTAATGGAGGTAAACGTTAACACTTAATAGGACTTTGTGGGTTTTAATTTTTTAAATAGTCTGCTGCAATTTAACTTGAAATCAAAGGCTTTTTATTGTAGCTGTGTAAAGCACACATCATGTTCAAACTGTTTTGCACTGGAAACACTCTTTTTAACCTTAAATCTTTACAAAAGTGTTTGTCATGGTTCCAAGTAAGACCCCCAACGAAATAAGACTCCGACGCTTGAGATTCCTCAAGGTTCCAATTTAATTAGAGATGTCATATTGGCACATCTGGGAAAACCCAAATATGAAAGCTTCCAGGTTTTCCCCATCCAAGTGAAAGTCCAAGTCCCTGTCCAGCACCCACATGTCCATCACATGGTCCAATCAAGCACCGTCCCAACAGGAAATGCCTCCCAGTCACACCACTCCAGGCGCAGGGCAAGATGACCTTAACTCTCTGAGAAAGGAATGTTATTTTGACTTATATCTCCCATACTCCATATAATCCCCCCTCCCAGTTTCCCAAGCATTATATATGGCAATTCAAAAGAAGATGGCTTCCAGGCCTGACAGTGTTCTCATACTATTCTGCTTTTCTGGTGGGTTCTAAACCACTGGTGAGGTTGGAACTACCTTGAAATGTCCCATTCAATGAACTTGACTTTTTTTTTTTGCACACCTCTACTTTCAGTGTTAAAACTCTCCCCGTGATGACGAACCTATGGCACGTGTGCCCCAAGAGGCCCGCAAAGCCATGTCACCTGGCGCGTGTGGCCTTGCCTGTTTGTCTTCTGGGTTTCAGGTGCACTGTCCATTGCGTGTGTGGCAGTGCAGAAAACCCGTGTGCATATGTGTGCTGGCCAGCTGATTGTTGGGTGCGCACAGGGGTAGGTTCCTGCCAGTTCTAACCTCTTCTATAGAAGAGGTTCCACAAATCTACAGTGCCGTTTAGAACCGGTTCCAGCTCCCTCCCCCCATCTGCACATCATCAAGATGGAGAGCGAGAGGAGGAATTCTGTGAATTGAAGTCCACAAGTCTTAAAGCTGTCAGGTTTGAACACCCCTGGGTTTTTTTTTCTAAAAGGTTAGGGGTGCAAGGGTCTTGTAACTTGACAGCTTTTAGACTTGCGTGCTTCAAATGCCAGAGTTCCTGAGCCAACATGACTGGAGGAGGAATTCTGGGAGTTGAAGTCCACAAGTCTTAAATCTGTCAAGTTTGAACACCCCTGGGGTTCTTTTTTTCTAAAGGGTTAAGGGTGCAAGGGTCTTTTAAGTTGACAGCTTTAAGACTTGCGTGCTTCAAATGCCAGAGTTTCTGAGCCAACGTTTTGGTTGTTTAATGTTGTTAAGTGAGTTTCACCACATTTTACAAGTTGGCCATGCCGACCCAGTCACATGGCCAGCAAGCCACTCCCACAAGGCAGGCCACACCAACAGAAGAGGTTCTAAAAAATTTAGAAACCCACCATTGGGTGAGCATGCACGTCAGAACCTGGGAGGTTGGCTTTTCCACAGCGTGATCCCTTCGCTGGTGCGGCAGTGCTGAAAACCAGCCTGCGCATGTGTGCTGGCCAGCTGATCGTCGGACACACATGTGCGCTAGAACCTGGAAGCCTGGTTTTTCCGGAGCGCGGCCCCAATGAGTTCATGCACATGATGTTTCTGTGTGACCTTTTTGGCACTCGGTGCCAAAAAGGTTCACCATCACTGAACTATCCAGTTGCTTCTAGTATGTTACAATACTGAATAATTTTCTTTAAAATACAAATACCAACTGTCTAATTTTGGTTGTTGAATGGGGAAAGCGTGATTTTTGAGATAGCTTCTCAGATCGTCCACTTCCTTTTGAATACTTTGTTAATAAGAACATTGGATGTCAGATATTTTGCTGAAATCAACTTATTTTGTTTAGAAACTAACTTGCATTTCTACTCCATTCTACTGCCGATAGCTCAGAGTGAATATTGTATTTTTTTTAATTTACACTATTTTCACAATCTATTAGGACAATTATCTGATCAAGAAAATGAAATAATGGCAATTTCTTAAGAAAGCTGTAATTATGTTTGATCTTTATGATTATCATGATTTGCCCTAGAAAATTTTCAGGTAATATCAGAATAATAGAAGTATAATAGCCAGCTTTTTATCTTTTACCCCTTTTTGAACATTGGGATACTATTTCCATTCCTCATGTTGTCTGGTCTTTTTCCATATCAAAGATTTAGCTGTCCTGTCCTACTTTACTTCCACTTCGGTATGCATTGCATCCTCTTCTTTAAATCATTTAATAAAAATATTTGTTGCTGCCTCTACTGAAGGAAAAGGCTTATGAGCACATATTGAGGATGAAATACGTAAAGTTTTGCAGATCTTAGTGTTGTCTTAAGCTTGTTGTTTCCTTGCAGACATTTCATTACCCAAATTGGTAACAGTGATTTCCTTCAGTGGAATTTGCCCCCTGTTTGATAAGAGAATGTCTTGTCCTACCGATGTTGCTGGGGGGGTCTGGTTTTCTCTTTGATAATTCCTTATTTACCGTATTTTTCGGAATATAAGTTGCTCCGAAGTATAAGAGTCACCTAGCTTTTGGGGAGGAAAACAAGGGGGAAAATCTACTTCTGCCTCCCAGCAATTTGCCTCCTTGCAGCAAACAGCAAACAGTACAGACAATATGCACTTTTTAGTGTTACATTTCAGACTATACTTGTACAGATGCTGTTAAAATTGATGTGGCTTTCTGGAAATATACATTATTCTCTGCTATTTAAAAGAAGATACAATAGCACTGGGCCTCTTCAGATCAAGCATTTATTTTAAAAGGCTTTTTCATTTTGTTGTCTAGAACAATAATAAAGCAGCCTTTAAAAAATAAGTCTAATAATTTGAACATTCTATGGGCATTTATAGTTATTGACTTGGTTTGGTTTGGTTTTATTGGACTTATATGCTGCCCTTCTCCCAAAGGACTCAGGGCGGCATACAACAAAAAACACATATGACAAAAGTTTTAAAAAATTAAACAGGAAATCCAATAACCTTCAATTGACAATTTAAATTAAATTTAGGATTAAATTAAAACTAACAATTTAAAATTAATAATTAATTTATTCTATTCTGGCCAGGCCGGCTTGCTGAAAAAGCCAACTTTTTAGGGCACGCCGGAAGGACCGGAGGTCGGGGATTATGCGAAGCTCCGAGGATAGCTCATTCCAAAGGGAAGGCGCTCCCACAGAGAATGCTCTCCCCCTGGGGGTCGCCAGCCGACACTGCCTGGCTGACGGCACCCTGAGGAGGCCACCTCTGTGGGATTGTACTGGATGGTAGGAGGCTACCGGTGGCAGTAGGTGGTCTCGTGAAGTACCCTGGGCCTAAGCCATGGAGCGCTTTAAAGATCATAATTAACATCGTGAATCGCACCCGGAAAACAACCGGCAACCAGTGTAGGCCACCTAATGGGTGTAACATGGGAGCACCTAGGTACCCCCATGACAACTCGCGTGGCCGCATTCTGGACCAGCTGAAGCCTCCGGATGCTCTTCAAGGACAGCCCCATGTAGAGAGTGTTACAGTAGTCCAGGCGAGAAAGAACGAGGGCATGAGTGACTGTGCACAGGGCATCCCGATCCAGGAAGGAGTGCAACTGGCGTATCAGGCAAACTTGGTAGAAGGCCCCCCTGGTCACGGCCGTAAGATGTTCTTCTAAACTAAGCCGCGTATCCAGGAGGACTCCCAGATTGCGGGCCCTCTCTGAGGGGGCTAAAATTTCTCCCCCTATCCTCAAAGATGGTACATGATGCACAAATCGGGATGATGGGAACCACAGCCACTCATTCTTGGAGGGATTAAGCTTGAGCCTGTTCGTCCTCCTTGCAGCAAACAGCAAACAACCTGTTTCAGTTTAGCCTGATTAGAAGAAAAAAAATTCTGCCTCTGCCTCCCAGCAATTTGCTTCCTTGCAGCAAACAGCAAGTTTCACTTTCAATTTCAGTTTGGGCCTCCCCATGATCTGCTGTTTCAGGCTGCAGGGATTTCCATAGCCTATTAGCGCCCCATTTTGTCCGTTTGCTGGAAGGAGGTAAATTGCTGGGAGGCAGAGTCCAAAGGGTAGGGGCCGGTGGGTGGGTGGGGCTATATTCGGTGTATAAGACGCACCCAAATTTTCACCCTCTTTTAGGAGGGAAAAAGATGGATCTTATACTCCAAAAAATACAGTAGATATTGTTTTCTGCTTGTTTCTTATTCTGATGTTGATTGATGGAGAGGATATGCTCTGGCCTTTTTGTTTCTTTCTTAGCTTTTTTATTCTCTTGAATGGTGGTTAATGTTGTTTATATCCAATAATAAAAACAAAACAAGAAAAATCAAAAATCAAAAAAGAAAAAGAAGAAATCAAAGGAGAAACCACAAGTATAAAAAATGGAAAAAAGGAACATACACTGTAACAAAGGCAGAGTACCAGCATATCTCTTCTACAAGTGGTTCCTGTCCCGGATTTTTTTCAAATAGCCAGGAAACTATTTGACCCTAACTCTATTTTAATGCAGTACTGTTCTCTCCTTGGAAGAGCAGTTTTTCTTGCTCCTCTTAGCATCACTGATCCCTCTTTTAGGTAACAAGGTACCTGTTTATGTGTGTGAATCAGTGAGTGATTAAGAAAATCTAGTTAATTACATGTATTTTTAGTTCTCAGCTAGGTATTAAATGACCTCAATTTATTTCTTGGATTCACTAAGACTGTCAGCCCTGGAGGTGATCTTTTCTTTTGGATCTTCAAGGTTGCCACACTTAGTGCTGTGGGAAAGTTGGAAGTGGGGGGGGGGGGTTGCATGGAGTTGGTAGAGTTATTGAGCCATAACAACATTCTTTTCTCTGAGAGTCAAGGATGTTCAGCCTGGAGAGGCATGACTGGGGGAACAACTCCAGTTGGGACAGGGGCTTGATTGGACCATGTGGGTGCTGGGCAGGGACTTGAACTTTCTTTTAGGTGGGGAAAACCCGGGAGTTTTCAGATTCGGGTTTTCCCAGATGTGCCAATATGACATCTCTAGTAAAATGGAACTATGAGTAACTTCTAGCCTCGGAGTTTTCTTTCGTTAGGGGTGTTACTTGGAACCCTGACAATGGCAATCATAAGAACAAAACAAGAGGGGACAAGACTACTGCCAGGAAATCTGTAACGTCTAGAAATTCTTGAGAGGCTTTCAAGAATGTAACCAAATGTGTGAGTTCTCAAATAGTCACGCCAACAAATCTAGTTGCATAAGAAAGTAACCAGTCCTTCTAGTTTAATAACCAATCTGAAGTAAATAGAGTACAATAGCTGAATAATTCAGTCGCGATTATAGTTCCCTCATGAATTGTCATATATTGTGGCCACGGTGCCCTTACAAAGCATGTGATCATTTTACATCTAAACAAAGCTTGCAACAACAAAAAAGAGTTGACTTTTTAGGTAGTACTTACAACAGGGCTGACATTTAGGTTCTGGAGAACTGGTAGCAGAAATTTTGAGTAGTTCAGAGAGTGGCAAATACCACCGCTTGCTGTCCCCAGGTGTGGGGAGGAAATGGAGATTTTGCAGTATCCTTCCCCTACCACACCCACCAAGCCACACCCACAGAACCAGTAGTAAAAAAATTGAATTTCGCCACTGACTTACAGCAACAACCAATATAGTTATGAACAGTTAAAATGTCTCTCCTTAGACACGTATAGTCTAAATTGCATGGCCTTTTTTTTTTTTTTTTGCCATTCTAGCTGGTAGTCCCTGGTATTCTTCAGGATACAGTTCATATAACAACAGCATCTACCTATCTGGATCGCATTCTATGGGCAACTATCAGGGTGGAAGAGGTATCCAGATGCCCAGAGCTGCTAGACCAGAAGATAGCGAACATCATTCTCCAGAAGATGGCAGTGATTATATTGAACTACTGCGGCATGGTATGCCTGGGGAGATAAGCAAAAACTATTTTTTTTTCTGTGGTTGAGAAGCATCCTGAATGTAGCTTTCATGGTTGAGTGCTTACTAGTACTTATTTCTAAAGGTAAAGGTGTCCCATACCCTATTGTGTGTGACTCTAGGGGGCTGTCTCATCTCCATTTCTTAGTTGAGAGAGCCAGCATTGTCTTCTGAGATCATGTGACCAGTGTGACTATACGCTGATGCGCATGGAATGCCATTACCTTCCCATCAAAGTGGTAACCATTTATCCAGTGATGGGATTCAAATAATTTAACAACCAGTTCTGTGCCCTAATGACCAGCTCGGTAGGTGGGGCTCGGGGGTCATGTGATCATGTGGGCATGGCAAACTCAACGTCACTCACGTCGATGGGTGCTTTGTCTTAGCTGTTACAATGTACTAAGAGGCAATTTCTGTAAGCAGGGCAATCAAGATTAGGCTAGAAACAACACCAGAATGTTTCCTTCCTGCCTTCCTTACAGGATTAGCCCTGTAAAGTGGAAAAAAACAAAAGGAGATTTCTTCCAACAACCAGTTCTACGAACTGCTTAAAAAGTTAACAACTGGTTTTCCCAAATAGGTGCGAACTGGTTGAATCCCACCATTGCATTTATCTATTCACATTACCATGTTTCCCCAAAAATAAGACAGGCGCTTGGCCTTATATTCAGGGAGGTCTTATTATTTTTGAGGTACAGGAGGCTGCAAGCATGGTCACCTCCTGGCTGCTGCTGTGTTGCAATATTTTTGGGGAGGACTTTTGTTCGGGAGAGGGCTTATTTTAGCGCATGCACTCAAAAGCCCGATTGGGCTTATTATCCAGGAGGTCTTATTTTCAGGGAAACAGGGTAGCATGCTTTCGAACTGCTAGGTTGGCAGGAGCTGGGGCAAGTAATGGCAGCTCGCCCCTTTGCGCAGCTCTTTCTAGAATAGACTCTTTCTCTACTTTACAGTCATAAGCTCCACTTATTTATAGGAATTAAGTATGATTACATATATATTCTTTTAATACTCTTTATGAATTTCTGATTTTCAAAATGTTGTACAAATAAACAACATCTTCAGAATCTCAAAAGTAGTCCAAAATTGTAAAATCTAACTTTTGTATTCTGAGTTAACAAAATATGTATAGTTCACATATCAAGTTTCAGCCTGAATACATTTATATATATTTATACATACCTGCAAATAGTCCTTGAGATATGACTGGAATGTAGTCTGCCCATTATGGTTGCATGTTGTGACAGATGTTAAGTGAAACACCCTCCCTTTATGGGCTCACCCGCTCTTTTCCCTAATGCATCCCTGTACGAACATGAGGGTCATTAAGTAGAGCACAGGGTCAGCTGCCCTGAGCGTCCCACCCCTGAGGCACCTTGTATTACAATTTTTGCCCTTCAGGTTTCTGCGGTCCTTCAGCTTCTTTCCCATCCAGCAAGCAAGGGCAGATTAGGCTGGCTGGAGTTTGCAACCTCCAGCAAGCAAGGCAGGGGTGAAATCAACTTACCTTTGCTACCAGTTCGCAAAAAAAAAACCCCTCATAAATTGCAGTCATGTGACTACTGGTCATAAATGAAGGCCAGTTGTTGAGTACCCAAAATGTGATCATGAGATGTTTGTGTGTGGGTGTGTGTGGGTGTGTGGGTGTGTGTGTGAGAGAGAGAGAGAGAGAGAGAGAATCACAACTTCAAATCCAGGTCATAAATATCTCTAAAAAGTCCCATCATAACTTTGAATAGTTACTAAGTGACTGGTCGTAAATCGAAGACTACTTGTACCAACTACAACTAACTGGGAACTAGTAGAATAGCCCTGGCTTTTGCAACATCAGCTGAATTTTTGGAAAACTAAACTACTCAAATCTGCTGACGAGCCCATGCTGCTGCCATAACCAACTGATCTCGGATCAGGCATTTGGAAGTGGACTTGGATCAAAGTACCGTATTTTTCAGAGGATAAGACGCACCTTTGTTTTAGGAAGGAAAATGGGGGTGGGGGGTGGATTCTGCTTACCAGGTATTCATTTGGCTAGCATCCTTAGTTTGGTCAGCTTCAGCACATAGGTTTGCTGGTTTTGAGCGCACGGGGTGCATGGGGATAAAAAATAGCTTCTAAAGCACAGCTGATCATCAGAGGGAGCAGCAATGAGAAAAGCAGGCAAAGCACGGAAGATCGCTTCACTCATCAGCACCTCATTAGGGCTGAATAAAAGCTTCAAAAAAGCTACGTTCAGAGTATAAGACCCACCCAAATTCTCAGCCTCTTTTATGGGGGGGGGGAGTGTGTCTTATACTCTGAAAAATGCGGTAATCCATCCAATATTACCTACTTTGAAGGACAGGCACATTGAGATATTTTCCGTTACGTACTATCAGCATACAAAACCGTTGTTTGACTACGGTAAATTGGGTATCATTCTCTTTTTAAGAAAAAAAGGGAATAGGGAGGTGGAGTTGCAGCGAAGAATTGAGCAATGAATGGAGATGAATTATAAACAGAAAATGTTAGGGCTTGCACTGCTTATTTTAATCGTCTGTCTGTCCCCATCTTTCCCAGCTCAGGAATGCAGTTCTTGGATGCTAATGGTCGCTCGACGCAGTGCCCAGGCTCTCTTGGATTATGCAGTTACTGGTGACCCACGTATGTTGTTGGCAGTCCAGAGACACTTAGCTGCTTCTCAGGATGAAAATGGAGATACGTAAGTATCTTTTGGAAAGTTGCCAATCTGAGGTCATTTGCAGGGAACTAGTCGTCAAATGTCTTTTCCTCATTGTGGGGATACTCTTTCAGGGCAAATTTATGTCTGTACTAAAGTCCTATTTTTGGTCTCCACACATCCTGTTTTAAGCCTCCGTGTGCCTCGTTTTAGGCCTCTGTGTGTCTTATTTTCAGCCTCTGCATGCTGTTTTTGGCCTTCTATTCGTATTCTGTTCTAATTCTATTCTATTTCTGTTTCTATTCTTATTCTATTCTATTTCTATTCTACTCTGCTCTGTGGTGTGGTCTGGTGTGTGGTGTGGTGTGGTGTGGTCGGTCTGGTCTGGTCTGGTCCGGTCCGGTCCGGTCCGTCCCTTTTACATAGGAACTGCCAAGCATGCTTGGGAACCCCAGAGCACAGTTGCAGGCAAATTGGAAGAGGCTTTAGGGGTTGCAATTCTAATTTCTGGTTGTTCACTTGTATTGCTCTTAATCATCGGCTACATCTCCTTGTTCTTACCTCCATGTTTTTCCCCCACAGGCCTTTGCACTTGGCTATTATTCACGAGCAGACAACCGTGATTATGCAACTGGTCCAGGTGGCTGTGAGCATTCCTAATCAACAGATCATCAACATCCCAAATCACTTACAGCAGGTATAATAGGTAGTGTCTCAGATTCAGTGGCAATGCATTTGTGGTGAGAGACGGGTGTGCATTAACACAGAGGAGATCTGATCAGGGGATATACTTGCATTCACTTGAAGTACAGGAAGCCCTTGACTTAAGACCAGAATAGAGCCCAACATTTCTGTTGCTGACTGAAACATTTGTTAAGTGAATTTTGCCCCGTTTTATGACTTTTCTTGTCACAGTAGTTAAGTGAATCCCTGCGGTTATAAGTGTGAAAAACGGTCCTAGATCATTTTTGTCAGTGCCATTGTAACTTTGAACTGTCACTGAATGAACTATTGTAAGTCGAGGACTACTTGTACACCTCTGTGTAATTTGATTTCTAGATTGTGCGTACGGGTAAATTTGTAGTTCAAAATATAAATCACAAATAGAAATTCTCTTTGGAGAAAATAGCAACAGCCCTTAGACTTATATACCATTTTGCAGTGCTTTTACAGCCCTGTCTAAGCGGTTTACAGAGTCAGCCTCTTGCCCCCAACAATCTGGGTCCTTATTTTACTCACCTCAGAAGGGTGGAAGGCTGAGTCAACATTGAGCCTGGTGAGATTTGAATTGCAGCTAGCAGTCAGCAGAAGTAGCATGCAGTACTGCACTCTAACCACTGTGCCACCTCGGCTCGTAGATATGTAGGTAGGTAGGTAGGTAGCAGTGGTGGGTTTCTGCCGGTTTGCACTGGATCGGGCGAACTGGTTGGTGAATGGACCCGGAAGTAAGTTCCTGCCCCGGCCTTGTCGCTCACTCGCTCGCTCCCCCCTGCCCGTTCAGAAGCCGCTCCATTGCTCGCTCCCCCTGCCCGTCTGCACTATCCTAGCCCCGCCCGCTGCTCACTGATTGGCTACCTCACCAATCGCCCCACCTGCCTCTAAGAACTCTATCTAAACCCACTTACCTTTTTTCCTGTTTGGCTCTCTATTGTTGCCTGCCGACTCTGAGGAGGTAAGTAAGCTGCAACTAAGCGGGGGGCGGGGGGGCTGCCGTGGCCCTGCACTATAAGCGAGTCCGGTGACCTTTTGCGGCCTTGCAAGGATCCTGGGCTTGCTTATAGCGCAGGGCTGCATGGCCGCCAGAAAGCGCGGGGATGGGGACGGTGGGAGCTTACGCGGCACGGCCAGCCCAAGTTCGGGGACCTTGCAAGGCCTCGCCGTTTTTTGCATTGGGGTGTGCTGCAAGAGAGAGGAAGTAAAGACCTTTTCCGGATTGTTGGTGGTGGAGGTGCGGGCCCGTGCTCACTAAAGCAAGTCCGGAGAAAATCCTTTGCGCCAGCTGGAAAAGGTCTTCCCCCCTCTTGCAGCATGCAAGGGGGGTGATAATTGTAAAATTTATTTTAAAATTTTAATTAAAAAAAATTTGAAACCCACCACTGGTTAGTTGGTTGGTTGGTTGGTTGGTTGGTAGGTAGGTAGGTAGGTAGGTAGGTAGGTAGGTAGATGATAGATAGATAGATAGATAGATAGATAGATAGATAGATAGATAGATAGAAATAGCAGTAACCCTTAGACTTATATACCATTCTGCAGCCCTCTCTAAGTGGTTTACAGAATCAGCCTATTGCCCCCAACAATTTGGGTCTTCATTTTACTAACCTCGAAAAGAAGGAAGGCTGAGTCAACCTTGAGCCTGGTGAGATTTGAACTGCCAAACTGCAGCTGGCAGTCAGCAGAAGTAGCCTGCAGTACTGCACTCTAACCTTGATGGAACTTGATTCTGACCCTTTTTCTTTTCTTAGACCCCGTTACATCTGGCTGTGATCACCCATCAGCCCAGGGTGGCTGCTTTCTTACTTCAGGCTGGAGCAGATCCCACTTTGCTGGATCGATATGGCAACTCGGTTGTGCATTTAGCTGTCCATTTGGATGATGAAGAAATGTTGAAGACTCTCCTCTGTCATCTGGACCCCCAGACTCTCCCCCTTCTTGAGATACCTAATTATCTTGGTGAGTAATGTGGGAATTGTAAAAACTCTGTCACAGGACCATGGAAATCAAATTGGATGTTGAAGAAGACTGTGATTGTGGTCATAAGTCGAGGACTACCTGTACTATGCTACCGTATTTTTCAGAGTATAAGACACACCTTTTTACCCCCTAAAATAGGGTGAAAATTTGGGTGCGTCTTATACACTGAATGTAGCCCCACCCACCCACCAGCCCCAACCCTTTGGCCTCTGCCTCCCAGCAGTTTATCTCCTTGCAGCAAAAGGGGAAAATGGGGCTTGTAGCAATAGGCTATAGCAATACCTGCAGCCTGAAACAGCTGATGATCGGTAGGCCCATGCTGAAATTGAAAGTGAAACTTGATGTTTGCTCCACGAGGCAAATTGCTGGGAGGCAGATATTTTTTTCTTGTGCTAATCAGGCTGTTTGCTGCAAGGAGGCAAGTCAATAACTATAAATGCCTATAGAATGTTCAAATTATTAGACTTAATTTTTAAAGACTGCTTCATTATTGTTCTAGACAGCTTAACAAAATGAAGAAGCTTTTTAAAATAAATGCTGGATCCGAAGAGGCCCAGTGCTATTATATCTTCTTTTAAATAGCAGAGAATAACGTATACTTCCAGAAAGCCACATCAATTTTAACAGCATCTGTACAAGTATAGTCTGAAATGTAACACTACAAATAGTATATATCGTCTGTACTGTTTGCTGTTTGTTGCAAGGGGGCAAATTGCTGGGAGGCAGAGGCAGATTTTTTCCCCTTGTTTTCCTCCCCAAAAGCTAGGTGCGTCATACACTGAAAAAAATGGTATCTACTCCAGAGGTGTCAAACTCGATTTCATTGAGGGCCGCATCAGGGTTGTGTTTCACCTCGGGGGGTGGGGGGTAGCCACCATGACATCACTCGTGTCAGGGGGTTCACCTGTGGTGACCCGAGTGCTCTGCCAATGAAAACAGGCTCCTGAGCTCCATTTTCAGCTGCGACAGCATTCTGCAACCCTCCTCCAGCGAAAGTGGAACTCGGGAGGGCTGCACACGACCCTAGCAAGCTCCATTTTCATTGGCAAAGGCACTGAGAGCTGGTCCGCTGTTTCCAGGGTGGCCCAGTGGCCCAGATCTAAGCACCCCACAGGCCGCATCCGCCCCCCGGGCCTTGAGTTTGGACACCCCTGATCTACTGTATAATTCAGCATCTCAGTCTGGAGCTATAAAAAGTCCTCTATCATACTTGATGCTTCAGCCCTGGTTTGGGCTTGCAGGTTGAGTCTCCCCATCCTGCTGCAAGAGGTATAGTCTCATTATTCAATTACATTTACTACTGTTGCTTCAGGTTTTCATCCAGTGCATCTTGCTGTGAAGTGCGCAAAATCAGCCTCTCTTGAGTTGTTGGTTGGCAAAGGAGCGAATGTGAACGCAACAGAATGGCAGAATGGACGGACACCTTTACATTTAGCTGTTGAAATGGATAATCTTAACATGGCTGCATGTTTGATAAAGAAGGTGAGTGGGGTGGAGGGTGACGCTAATGATGCATAGATCTGTTACACTACAGAAAGGTTACTATGAACAAATGGTAGTCCAGCTGGGAACAAGATAGATTTTATAGTTGGTACTTTGTAATGCTGGAAAATTACAGAATGCACTGTTCTGACCTAGGCTCCCCCATGTCACAATAAACCCCTTTTATTTAATTGACAGTGAATTCCTTTTCAGCAAAGTCTTTCCTCGCCCACAGTCTTTCAAGATAGTTCACAGTTACCGACCTTTATCAGGCTTGGAGAGTGGCCAGGCCAATATCTTTCAGGTGCCGCAATACTTGGCAAGAATGCAGGAATGAACTAATTGTCTTCTGCAAAATCCACTCCCCTTTCGCTGCTCTTTTATTTCCTATGGGAGGGGCCATTCACTGTCTACCTAGGGCCTTACTCCCAAGTCGACCCGTTCCTCAGCTGTTCCTTTCGTCTGGCAACTCTGCGCATGCGCACATCAGGAACAGGCTCCAGCTGTTCATCTACCTCACTGATGTCTGACTCTGAAGGCTGCTGATAACTGTCAGATGGCCCTGGCCCCATCTCTGCCTCCGACGCAGAGCCCTCATCAGCCTTCCCCAGACTCCAGGACTGGCCCATGTTCCAACCTGCTCACTGTCTAAGTATGCCACCAGCTCCGCTGGCCACTGGCGGGCCACAACAGAAATCATGAAAAACATCAAATGTTGTCTCTCCTGAATTTCTGCAGATTTTCCCTTTCATGTAAATCTTAAGTCTTCCTAGAAGACATCCAAGGTCTGTGCCTTTACTCCTGAATCGACCCCTGTTCCTTAATTGTTCCCTTCTCCTGAGAGCTCTGGACAGGCTCCAGCTGTTCATCTGCCTCCACTGATGTATGACTCTGAAGGCAGCTGATAACTGTCAGACGGCCCTGGCCCCATCTCGGCCTCCGACGCAAAGCCCTCATCAGAGCCTTTCCCAGACTCCAGGACTCGCCCATGTTCCTCCCCAACCTTCTCACTGTCTGAGTCTGACACTAACTCCGCTGGCCTACCACAACATACAGAAAGGTTGCTATGAACAAATGGTAATCCAGCTGGGAACAAGATAGATTTTATAGCTGCTACTTTGTAATGCTGGAAAATTAGACAATTCACTAGCAGAGTTTGCAGTGGGTTTCTTGTATCCTCCCAGACCATTTATAAATAACTGTTTATAAATAGATAAACAAACCATTCCTGTTCATATCAGAGAGACATAGCATAACAACATAACAAGAATTTAAAATACAACATACCATATTTTTTGAAGTATAAGACGCACCGGAGTATAAGACACACCAAGATTTTGAAGAGGAAAACAAGGGAAAAAAACAATTTTGGGGCTCCGTGTGTCCGGTTTTTGCACTCCCCAGCCCCCAGGAGCACTCTGCAGGCCTCCCAAACCCTCTGTGACTCCCATTTTTGTGAAAAAGAGGATTGTTTTAGGCCTCCCAAACTCCCCATGCATCCCGTTTTTGCCTTCCCCAACCCCCAGAAGCCCTCTGCAGGCCTCCCAAATCTTCTGTGCACCCTGTTTTTGCTAAAACGGGCCCATTTTTCGCACAAATGGCATGCATAGGGCAGGGTTTGGGAAGCTTTGCTGAAGATTGCTCAGTTAATGAGGATGGAAACTAATGTAGCGAACAAATTTTTACAGTTTTAATAACACACACTAAACATAATTGGACTTGCGATAGGTTTCTTAGTGGTGACATTTGTATTTGTTAAAATATTTATTATTTTGGCTTCATTCGGTATTGCAATTATTAAAAAGAGATAAAGGAAATAAGCTGGCATCTGTGAGATAAGCTGTTAACTATTAATTAGCATATCCGTTTCCCGTCTGCTACCCCCTAGTTAGGTTTTATTATTAGTGTCTGTTATTTATTGCTAACAGGGTTATTTAAGGGACATGGTGGCTCACTGGCTAAGACACTGAGCTTGTCGATGAGAAAGTCGACAGTTTGGCGATTCGAATCACTAGCGCCATGTAACGGAGTGAGCTCCCGCTATTTGTCCCAGGTTCTGCCAACCTAGCAGTTTGAAAGCAGATAAAAATGCAAGTAGAAAAATAGGAACCACCTTTGGTGGGAATGTAACAGCGCTCCGTGCACCTTCGGTGTTTAGACATGCCGGCCACATGACCACAGAGACATCTTCAGACAGCGCTGGCTCTTCGGCTTTCAAACAGAGATAAGCACCACCCCCTAGAGGCAGGAACGACTAGCACATGTGTGCATGGGAAACCTTTACCTATTTATTGCTGGCTGGAAGTAGTGAGATCTGAAATCCTATTTGGAAATGGTAGACATTCTAAGAGTGGAAATTGTATGTACAAGACATGGGTTGTACTTACAACCCATACAATAGGCTTCATCTGCTTTGAATCTTGGAATCTAAATCGTTTTGCACAGATAGGAAAGGTTGTCTTTTATCTTTCACTCATTCTGTATCTTTTTCCCCCCCAAGCTGGGAGCTGATGTAAATGCTCAGACGTCTGCTGGGAATACACCCCTTCACTTAGCAGCAGGGTTGGGTTCTCCAATCCTTACGAAGATGCTAATCAGTGCAGGTAATGAATTTTTTCCATATATCCTGAGTAATTTAGCTTCCTCTGAGAAATGGTGGGTTTGTTTGGAGAAAGGGAGGGGAACACCTCTTCTTCTTCGGCGTTTTGCTTTGCCGTCTTAAACCGTCTTCATATTTTGAAAGCAGGAATTACTGAAATTTTAAATTTCACATTCTGATACTTTTGTTTCTGACTGTTAGTTTCCATCTTACCACATCAATCTCCTCTTTTAAACACCCATGTTATAGTGTATTTAATTACTAGTTGATAACCTGGCATTGCCCGGATATTTATTTATATAGGGGAAATATCCGGACCAAATGTAATTTCTAATGTTGGATTTTCCCCCTTACCAGAGGGAGCCCCATTGTGGAGTACTGTGAGGCCATTACCATGGCAACTCCACTGTGCTGTACAGTAAAACCATTTTAAGGCACAACAGGCTGTATCTTAACAGAACACACACCCCGAGGGGTTTTAGGGATGTCTTACCCCTACAATATTTGTTTCCAGAGAGTAAATTATCGATGTACTAAGAAATTGCTCAAGGCATTCCAGAGTTATGTTGGAACATACACACACACACAGCCATTTTTATATGTATAGATATTGTCCCAAACCTGTGTTGAAATATAAATGAAAGATAGAATAATGGTGCTGCCTTGATAGTTACGGCTGCTGTAGTTCACAACATTTACGGGAAATCATCTGTCTCTGATGTAGGATATACTACCATGCCCAAATATGACTATTGCAATATCTCTGTGGTGACATGATAAAAACTTGCCATACGCTAAATAAATAAATCATTTTGTTCAATGACTTGAGATTCTGGTCCCAGTTGTGGTCATAAGTCAAGGACTGTTTATATATTTCTATTTAACAGGTGCTCTGATCCTCCAAGATAGCAGTCCCCAGCCTTTGTGGCTTGGAGGGCAAGGGAAGGGGATGGTTCTGTGTGAGTAGCAAGTGCACATGCAGCTTCATTGGCCCGTGCCTGCTGATTTTTCAGCCCAGTTCCAAAAGAGCCACAGCCCACTAGTGGGCCACAGCCTGGGAGTTGCGGACCCTGGTCCATTGGATTGTTTGAATACTGTCTGAATTGGAGGAGGGAAGGGGAATCCTGCTTCAAGAGGGGATATTGTGCAGTTCCCGAATTGAATGTTTTTGGATCTGAGAACTACATTCTTTTGTATACTAGGATTTGTTTCTCCCTTTTCTATTTTTGTCAAGCAGTTTGGGGCTGTTCAATCCAGCTTGTTTAGTTGCTTTTATAATTTTATATTTTGGATTCACATTTTCCTTTGGTTGTTATTTAGCATCCATGAAACAGGATGAATCAGAGGTGGTATTCAGCCGGTTCGGACCGGTTCGCTTGAACTGGTAGCGGAAATCACAAGTGGATGGAAAGCCCATCCACCCGCCCACCCGGGCTCTATGCCATCCTATTTAGGCACATTTTTAACGCCGGGCGTGAGCACAGAAGGTGCACGCAGGAGCAAAGCACATGAGTGGAAGGCTGGGTGCATGCACGGAAGGTGCACATGCAGGGTGAACAGGTGGTAACAAAATGTGCAATCCACCACTGGAATGAATGGATTAATATACACCCATCCTGCTGTGCATTCAATTTCAAATTTACCTTGCAGACTACATTGATAGTAGTAATACTAAAAATATTGGATTAAATTTATATGCTCCTTGATTCAAAGCAACTCTGAGTATTTAATGATTCTTGATACCCCAATAGGTTTGTGCTACATAAACCTTGATGGGATATGTGAAAAAAAATGAGTATTGATTCTTCTTTTTTTCAAATGAAAATGGAATTAAGAATGTATTCTAGACACGGAGATTTAAAAAAATGGTTTCAGCAATGTTGATAGTATTGGCCTTTTGAATGATAATCCCCATGGCTGAGGTTTGTCATAATTCGTCTGTAGTTTTGCTTAAAAGTATGTAAACTATCCACTGTCAGGGTTCCAAATAGCATCCAAAATTAAATCAGAATCTGAGGCAAAGGATTCCTCAAAGTTCCAATTTATTCAGAGAGCCATATTGGCATATCGGGGAAACCCCGAATCTGAAAGCTTCCAGGTTTTCCCACCGAGTTGAAAGTTCAATATCCTGCCCTCACACGCACAAGTCTATCACATGGGCCAATCTTCCACTGCCATACTAGCAGCTCCACCCATCCAGTTCCGGCCAGGTACAGAGACAAAGGATGACCTTGGCTTTCTAGAAAGAATATTGTTATGGCTACATATCACCCAACTCTGTATGCCCCCCCCCCTTCCATTTTCCCACAATAGACGATGCATAGTAGAAAGTGTGGCAGACCTGAAACCTAAAAAGAAAAGATGGCGTGCAGGTCTGACACTTGTTTTTCCTTTCCTAGGAGCAGATATTTTATGTGAAAACGATGAGCCCATTTTAGACCCTTCATCCCAACCCAACAGTGACATTGAACTGGACGAAGAGGAATGGGTCACAGAACGGGGAGAGACTTACGGTGAACTGACCATGCAAGGCCTGGATTATGTTCCTGCGTTGGAGAGTGAGCAGCCCAAAGCACATGAAACAAATCATGGTCGGGGGCATACCCCACTTGATTTGACTTGTAGCCAGAAGGTAGGTCATGGCTGAAGTTGTTCAGTTGATTGTTGAAGCAGTGAAGTAATTCAGTTACTACCCTGTTTCCCCAAAAATAAGACCTCCACGGATAATAAGCCCAATTGGGCTTTTGAGCGCGTGCACTAAACTAATCCCTCCCCCAAAAGGAAGCCCTCCCAAAAAATATTTAAATGCATGTGCAGCCGGTCCCCACCATTTCCGGAGGGGAGGAACATGCATCCCACATGCACCTGCCATCCATGCGGAACGGCCTTGTGAAGGCCATTCCCACAAATCTTAGCTCCCACGCCCCTTCTCTTAGTGGTGGCCACAAAAAAGAGCAGCAAGCCCAGTGACGCTAGGACTGGCAAGAGTGTGCCAGAAATAGAGACAGAACTTCCGGCCCTCTCTGGATCAGGTGATCTGCAGGCTGCAAGCCAAGTTAAGGGGCCTCCTGCACCTCGAAAATAATATCTCCCCGAAAATAAGGCCAAGCACTTATTTGGGGGGGGGGGGAGAAAATAAGACCATCTTATTTTCAGGAAAACACGGTACTCCCGTCTGTTAAGACTTTCTCATTTGCTCTTCATATTTTTTACATTACATTTATGGTGAAATGGGCCTATATATACTGTTGCAGTTCCCCCATAAAGATAGTCTGCTTTTAACAAGCATTGCTTTACTAAAAGGTAACCTAGTAGAAATTTTTCAGATCCAGTTTCTTTCTTCATAGGTAAGAGAGATACTACTACAAGCTTTAAAACAGGATGTTGGAGAGAAGCAGGCTGGTATTTCTTTTGCATCTAACCAAGGTGGGTGAATCTGGCAGACTCCCACTACAAACTAATCAACTTGCCTGACTTGATATGTGTCAAGTCATTTAGGGTACCTACTTGCTTCTGACTATGGAGTGGGCACTGTTCTATTTTGGACATATGTGTTGGGCCTGCCAGCAGAGCTGGCAGCAGAGTCAGACAGTGAGGAGGTTGGGGAGGAGCATGGGGCAGTCCTGGAGGCTGGGAAAGGCTCAGACGAGGGCTCTGCATCGGAGGCAAAGACGGGGCCAAGGCCATCTGGCAGTGATCAGATGCCTACAGAGCTAGACAGCAGTGAGGCAGAGGAACAGCTGGAGCCTATTCCCAGTGTGAGCATGCACAGAGCTGCCAGAAGAAAAGAACAACTCAGAAATCAGGGTCGACTTGGGAGTAAAGCCACAGGTGGAAGGTGATTGGCCCCTCCTCTAGGAAATAAAAGAGGAGTGAAAGGGGAGTGGGCTTTTGCAGGAAACAAACCACTCGGTTGCTAGATTCGTTTCGGGAGTGTGAAGATCTGCCCATGAATCTCAGAGATTCTGTGCCCAGTCTTTCCTTGCATAGCACCTCATTTGGAAAATATTTACATGGCAGCTTTCCAAGATAGATAAGATTTGTAGTCATAAATATTCCTTGGAAAGACTGTTTGCCAGGCCTTGCTAAATGTGAATGAGAGGAATTCACATTCGTCTAATAAAAGCGATTTTGTCGGGACCGGGACTCTGCCTCGTGCTTTTTGGGGAAGCCTAGGTCAGAACAATATTCTCCTGCATAAAAATGCAGGGTAAGACTAGCAGATTTCTGATATATATTTTTTGCAAATAAATAACTCTCATTCTCCAATCTCTCCTTGTGTCAGGGAACATCCTGCTTTTGAATAACGATGTTCTTCAGAGACTAGAAACGCTCCTAAACCAGGGCTGCCAAGGGGCAAATTGGACAGAATTGGCCAAGAAATTAGGTCTCGGCAGTTTAGTGGAGATGTACAAAGACACCGTTTCCCCCAGCAGAAGACTTCTACTCAGCTATGAGGTCAGTCATCATCCTCTCACACATTCCCACTGTCATCCCATTCTTGAGTTTCGCTTTAATGTTAAGACAAGGATGATTTAGGGACATGGGGGCTCAGTGGCTAAGACGCTGAACTTGTCGATCAGAAAGGTTGGCGGTTCGAATCCCTAGCGTCACGTAACGGAGTGAGCTCCCGTTACTTGTCCCAGCTTCTGCCAAACCTAGCAGTTCGAAAGCATGTAAAAAATGCAAGTAGAAAAATAGGGGCCACCTTTGGTGGGAAGGTAACAGTGTTCCATGCTCCTTCGGTATTTAGTCATGCCGGCCACATGACCACGGAGACGTCTTCAGACAGCGCTGGCTCTTCGGCTTTGAAATGGAGATGAGCACCGCCCCCTAGAGGCAGGAACGACTAGCACATATGTGCCAGGGGAACCTTTACCTTTACCCTAATGATGATTTAATAGCTGACCAGCTGCTGTAAGGCTGTAAACTGAAATGATGCAGTGAGAATGAGTCAGTGGGCTTATCACTTTAAGAGGCTGTCTATATAAGAGAGGCCCTGTGAAGGTGGTTTCTCTCTCCATGTGTGCTTCCGTGTTATAGTTGAAGATTGATAGATTGCCTTGTGTATGCCTTGTAGATAAACCACTGTTTGAAAGACAAAACCTCTATGCACTGTATTTTGCTCCCGGGTTGTCTCAAAATACTAGTACACTGCACATTCTGAAATTTAATTCCTCGTTTTTCTCAGATTGCTGGTGGCAGCGTTGAGGGCCTGTTGGAAGCACTTGGCTCCATGGGACTGACAGAAGGTGTGAGTTTACTACAGAGATTAGAGACTTTTGACAAGCTACAGAGTGCAGGTAACAATACAGAGTACACGTAAGGCCACAAGTGAACCGTAAAAATAAAAGATAGTGATAACCTTTTCTCTCTACCTCAGAGCTGAAGGAAGACAGTGCTTATGGTAGTCAATCGGTGGAAGCAGAACCTGCAGCCTTATCTGGGAAATTGCAACCTGCCCCATTGCTGGAGCCACCTTCTCCCTTGCCTCACAAACAGCAGGAGCAAGTGCACTGACATGAGATGTTCACCAGGAGAAAACAAGTATCGGTTGGTTACGCATGTGCCTCTCAAAAGAGTCCAGGATACTGTCATCAGTGAGAATTGCTGTACAGTCTGAGTCACCCCCGTTTTCCATGGCCGGTCTGCTGCCTCTATCAGCCAAAGCCTCATAAATGTGGAGAAATTTGGTTGTGTAGTCCAATATCAAGCTCTGATCCAGGCCTCACATTCTAGAACAGGGGTCGGCAACCTTAAACACTCAAAAGAGCCATTTGGACCCGTTTCCCACAGAAAAGAAAACATCGGAGCCACAAAACCCTTCCCATGACTGACTATTTCCTGAGCGGCCACAAAACTACCATATGTAGTTGAATTAAACGTTCTGTTTTCTTCTGGAACTTTTTTTTTTCTTGGATTTATCCATGGTTTGACCTGGGGGTCAAAAAGCTCAATAAACTGTGTGCCAGCAGGTGTCACACATTGGTGGCTGTGATGCATATTTTGAGCAACGGAGTCACAGCAGAGGGATGAAAGAGCCGCAGGTTGCTGACCCCTCTTCTAGAATGCTTTAATTATGGTTCCCCTTCCACTTACAGTGAGGATTTGTTTGACAATGAAAGCTGCCGGGGGGGGGGGGGAGGGGGATTAATTTGCAGAGTGGGATATTATAAATTAGTTTAACCATTCTTTTTGACTACAATTTTAATAACTATTAGGACAAGCCACTGTCCATGAGGATGCTTTTGTCAGCAGTGTCTGTACACCCTGCCCGTTTTTTTGGTCCCAGATAACTGCTTCCTTTTACATTCCTTATTCAAAGAAGTCTTCTACTGCAGAATGCGTTTGATGAGGGGGATAACTCACGTTACTATTTATTGATGATTTAGGCTGCCCTGGCTTGTGTGCCATATAGGTAGCTGTTCTGACCCCCCAAAACACAGGCTTGGCTGGTTGCCACTGTTTAATTTCAGATAACAAACCTTTTGGCCGAAGGCCCAGATAACTCAGAATACAAGAAAAACAAACCAGATATTCAGACGGCTCTAAGACATCGACTTTCTTCACTGCTAATTTCGAACGGTTGTTTCCTGCAAATGTCCCCTCCCAACGCCTCACCTATAAGCTCTCTTGGGAGGGGCCAATCTGCAAACACTTGTGCTAATTATCGTCTGTGAGTCTGTCTACGAAGCTGCTGCTTTCGTTTCTCAGCCCATCTTACTCTCGCATCAGGGACTGACTGCCTTTGATCTTCCCCACTGCTCTATGCCTCAGGCGCCTCCTGGTGGCCAACCAGCCCCTCTGGTCCCTGCTCTGAATCTGCAACCTGCACAGGGTCTTCCACATCATCCAGGGAAGATTCAAATGATCCCTCACTATCTGAGTCCAGCATCAGCTGAACCGGATCCTGTTGGGCTACAACAGGTAGCTATATAAATGGATTACATAAAATAAAGTTTTTTATTATAGTGTTTCAATGATTAATTCTCCCAATAAGAATAAACTTACTATCCTTGCTAATTAAAGCACAGTTTGAAATAACTATTTTTAATTTTAAATCTCTTTTGGCATATGAATTTCCTTTGTTCAGAAAATTATTAATTTCATGGCCAGGAGGGAGGGGAAAAATACCAAAATTGCTTAAAATCTCTTTTTGTGTGTGTTGCTCAAGGAGGTTTTCTTTAGCCATGTTTTGATCTGGGAAAGGAAAAGTTACAGAGAGCAAGATGTTGCAGCAATAATACCAACAACACTCTGCCAGAGTGAAATGTGTTAGCATTTTAAAAGTTTCTTTAGTCAAATGTTCATCCTGTATTGGCTTTATAATGTAGAGCTGCAAAACTTCCTCATACCTGTGTGCCTTTAAAATGTGGCTGAAATGAACTTAAGATTGGAGAATAGTGAGGGTGAATGCCAGTTTCTTGTATTAATAACATTGTGTGTGATTAATTAACATGTAAAGTCAGATTAAAGTAAGATGTATGAAAATAATTGTACGTTACTTTGCATGCAGAATCAGATTTCCCGTGCTGAATAAAATTTTTCTACCTCTCTTGCTTAATGTATTTTTTTCACGCTTCACCAAAATGCTTCAGCCGAGCTCTAACGTAGAAAATTCTTTTTCCTCACTTTAGTTTTAATTATATTGCTTCAGTGGGCTGTTTTCTACCATTAATTTCTTAACTTCCTTTACCTTTGTTCCTTGTAAAGTCATTATAAACCAGGGGCAAAATCTTACCTTCGCTACCGTTTTGCAAATGTGGGTGCAATGGCAGATCCCAGGTGGGGAACCTGTGAATCATGGGAGACCAAATATTCGCCGCCCCCGAAGGAACTGTTATGGGGGTCCCTAGTCAGACAGTCAGGAGTTGTGAGAGAGGGACAAGACCCTCTCCGGCGAGCACCGTAGATAGTGCCGCACCTGGGGGCGGAGAGTGCTATGAGACAACCCTTTGTCTAACCCATCCTGTAAGAAATCCAGGACCTGAGGAGGGGAGCAGAAGCCGCCGGAACGTTTGAGGAGGAACACCATTTTACGAACGCCGCCCACATAGAATCGTAGATTCTAGTAGTCGACAGACACCTCGATAGTCGAGATGACTCTCGAAGAGAGGTAGGCATTCCTCAGGAGGCTCCGCTAAAGTGCCAGGTGGTTAAATGGAGCCCCACTGGGGGTCCAGATGGATCAGGACCCCCTGACACAAGGAGATCTTTTCCTGAGGAATCCTCCATGGGGGCAAGACTGACATCTGGACCAAATCCGCGAACCATGGCCATCAGGGACAGTGCGGGGCCAGAAGAATAATGACTGCCCTCTCTGTCTCCGCTCCCTGGAAACCTCAAGAAGCACAGGAGTTGTGTGTTTGCTGGGGTTGCAAAGAGGTCCACCAGGGGGGTGCTGAATCTCTGGCAAATCCTTTGGAGCAGATCGGGGTGGAGCTGCCACTCCGTGGTCTACGGTTGCACAGCTGAGCAAGTCGGCCTGGCGGTTTGCTGTCCCCGATAAGTGCTCTACTACTATCGATGACAAATGTCTCTCTGCCCATGACCCGAGCTTCAGGGCTTCGAGCCATAGGCTCCTCGAGAGCATGCCCCTCTGGCAATTCACGTGTGCTTTTGCGGTGATGTTGTCCATCAGAAGAAGTACATGCTGGCCAGCCAGAAGGTCCTGAAATTGGCAAAGCGCCAGACAAGCCGCCTTCAATTCCAGCCAATTTATATTGTGGCGCAGGTCTGACACCATCTACCGACCCTGTGCCAGCTGGAAACCCATCAGTGCCCCCCAGCCAAAGAGGCTCGTATCTGTCATGACCATGATACGGGCTGGTTCCCTGAACTTGTACCCCGATTCAGCACTGGGAGGAGCCACTACCCACTAAGGAAAGACTCACATCTGCCGGCAACTTGATAAGAACTGCAGAATTGCTGAGCAGTCATCTCTGATATGGAATGAGCACCCATTGAAAGGGCCTGTCATGCAGGCACACCCACAGCACGATGCCGATGCAAGATACCATCTTGCCCAGGAGCCGTGACAGGTCCAAGACCGTTTTGTGCATACCTGCCGAGCCAAGGTTCGTAGGCTGGATTGATGTTCTGGAGAAAGCAGCACCAGTCCTGTCATAGAATCTATGATTGCCCCAAGATGGAAAATCCTTGTTGAAGGTGACAGATTACTTTTTGCAAAGTTCACGGAAAACCCTAGTGTCTGCAGAGTTTGGATCCTGAGTTGTAGATTGTGTAGCGCCTGTGAGGGGGACTGGGCCTGAACCACGATGTCGTCAAGATAGCATTGAAGCCTCACTGGAATAGACTGTAGGTGAGCCGCCAATGCCGCCAGGACTTTCATGAAGGTGCGGAGGGCTGAAGCCAACTTGAACAGAAGAGCACTGTACTGATAGTAGGACCCTGACTGTGAGAACCTGAGATACCTGCGGTGATGTGGAAGAATTTGGATGTGTAAATAGGCCTCTGTGATGTCCACTGACACTATGTGATCTCCCCGCCTGATCCCTTGCAAGATCAATCTTAGGGAGGCCATCTTGAAGCACCTGTAAACCAGGTAGGCGTTCAGCTGCTTGAGGTCAAGGATCACCCTCCACCACTACCCGAGCTCTTCGGAACAACAAAGAGGTTGGAGTAGAACCCCAACCCCTGTTCCGCCAACAGAACCAGCTCCATCGCCTGGATCTCCAATAATAGTGAGATACATCAGGTGACGCCATTCTGAATCCCTCAATGGGGAAAATGTTCTGAAGAAGTTCAGAGGAGAGCAGAGAAACTCCAGCCTCAGACCGTCCCTCACCGTGGACAGAACCCATGTATCTGAGATGATCTCAGCACATTGATTCGCAGAGCGCCTGGCGGCCGCCTATGTAAAAACTCAAATTTGAGTCATTTCCCTTTGCGGGACGGCTGCCTCCCCCCCAGCGAAAGGTGGTATTAAGAGCAAGGGTTCTGCCTGTCTGACCTGGGTGAAAAGTACCTCTGGCCCTGGTAATATGGCTCAGGCACCCTGTAAGAGGGTCTGTGGTAATACGGGGCCGGACCATTTGGCGTTGGTAGGCAAGACTTTCTTCTTGTCCTTATTCTCTATTAGGATCGGATCCAGGGCCTCCCCAAACAAGGAGGCGTGTGAGTAAGATGCCGCTGCCAGATTCCATTTGGTCTTATTGTCTACCTACCAATTGCACAGCCAAAGGAGGTGCCTGGATATTACAGAGGTGGACAGTGCCCAAGACGCATACTTGACAGAGTCAAACGTAGTGTCCGCAGAAAACTGAGTTGCAGATATGATTTTAGTAATATCCTGTAGGAGGTGTTCGTCAGATGCCTGGATATGGTCCCGTAACTGGCACAACCATAAGACCGTGGTGTGGTTAAAATAGGCCACCGCCAACTTAATGGCCCACGCAGAGGCTTGGAAGTTCTTACGTAAGGTAAGCTCTGCCTGCCTATCCTCAGGCTTAAATTTATCAGCAGCGTCGCCTAACACTCTGGTCGAGGTTGCCAATGCTGCCACTGGTGCATCCATGGTGGGAACCTGAAGAGCCTGTGCAAAGGCCTGTTCTATGTTATAGAAATGATGGTCGTTACTCCCTGGATTGGGGAACACTGAAGGCCATGCCCACTGCTCCTTCACAACCTGCAGAAAAGAGGGGGCATCGGGACCTCTTCCTTATCGGAGGATGTATTACAAAACATGGCCTGGTTTGGGTCCCGAGGCTTGGAAGCCCCAAGGGTGCCCCCCCCCAATTTGGTGGTCAAGTGAAAGAGCTTCATCCTCAGAAAAATCCACCTTACGTTGGGCCTCCTCCCCCATGACAGACCTTCGCTGACCACGGAGGCGGAGCGTGGTCTGGAAGCTTCCTGGGAAAAAGTCAGATCACTAGAGCGCCTAACCTAGGACTTCTCATGAGATTCCCTGTGGCCTGAAGAGTGAGTCCTGTTGTTTCAATCCAGATCTACCAGATCCTCTTCAGTTGGCCCTTGTGGCTCAGCACCAAGAGGGGGCAAAGTAGGGGGAGGGAGATAATCCCGAGAGGTGTCCTCCAGTGGGACCCCCCATAACATCCCTGACTGCCCTGGGAGATAGAGGGGGGATGATGAAATCTCCTGCCTAGAATGCCTGGAAGGCCTAGCAGGGGATCCTAGAGAAGGAGGAGAAGGGCTGAAGCCTCTGTGTAAATGGTCTGTGCAATGGGGTGGGCCTGCTGGGACGAGTCTCTTTCTGCCTGCCAGAGGGCTCTCGAGTTGTTGCCCTTGAAGGATGTTGGGCAGCTAGGAGTTTGGAAGTCACTGCCCTGGTCCGGGGTCTGGGACCCCTCTCTTCCACCCCCGAGTCTCTCTCCGATGATCCTGACCCAGCCTCAGCCATGGCGACTGCCATTGTACTCACAGTTCAGCGCCACTGCTGCAAATGGCTGAAAGCCCTCAGGCGCTACGGAAGACCTGGGCTGCTGCTCCCGGCTTCAAAATGCCCCCCCTCAATTAATGGTCGCGATGCTGGGGAGCCACTCCAGCAATTGGTGCCACTCCCAAGATGGCCAACTCGTGGTGCTCCTTGGACACTCAAAATGGCCACCGCTGCCCAAATTGTGCTGGCATGATCGCGGCATGCCTCCTTGTGCCACAAACAAGCCACTGAGCCTCTCACCAGAGCAGCCGCTCCCGAAACACTGCAAATCAGAGCCTGCCACCCCCAAATTAACAGGGACCGGGCAGCGCTCCGGGTGGCAAGTGGGGTGGAGAACACCGATCCAGCTCTCCATCCCCTCCAGGTGGCAAGAGAAGAATGGCCCCTTTAATAGCCAGCATCTCAACAATTTATAATTTAGATTAGCCAATTATTCCAATCACAAATAAAGTTCACGAAGTTTCCTCAAGCAGGAGCCAAAACACAATCTGCTTGGACCAAAGACTGAAGGAAACTGGGGCGCCAAGGGAAGGAGGAGGCATGGCGAAGAATTTCCCTCAGTCTCTGGACCCATCAGGCTGTGTTGATATCCCACAAGTAGCCCCTCCCGCATCACACACTGGAAAACGGTAGCATCTTTTTACTACCAGTTTGGGCAAAAGTGTCTGAACCAGTTGCATTTCACCTCTGCTATAAACCTTTTAAAAAGAAGCATCTTACCTTTTCATTTTCTCTGTGGTTACAATCAATCAAATCTTTATTTGGTTATAAAGCAGAAATCACAATTTATTAAAATAAAATGAAAAGTGTGTGTGTGTGTGTGTGTGTCTGTGCAAAAAGTGTTAGGCAGTTGTGCAAAAATACTGTAAATTAAACCTTTCTGAAATCCACCCTGGTCCACAGCACCTGCTGCCATTTTTCCGCACCCCAGTTCCTATCCTATCTTTTCATGCACCGTCGAGTTGCTTAGCCTTGTTTTCACATAGGTATAGCTTTGGGGGCATAATTCTTCCATGACAACCACTTCTGGCCAGACTTCTTTGAACAGTAGATGGGTGTACCTGGGTCCTACTGGTTTCTGATGGTTCTCTGCTGATGGCACTGCTGGAAATCGTCCAATGTTGAAGGGAAGTAAGCATGATGTGTCTTTCATATACTGCATTAAGTTTCCTTGGCTGACCACTGTCTATGGTCCTCAATGTCACCTGTTTCTTTGTGCTTCTTCAAAAGAGCTTAAACGGCACATTTTGAAAGCAGAGTCTGCTTTGAAATCTGCCTGAGAGAGACCTTGCTGATGCAGTATAACTATCGTTTTGTTCTTGTGCTGTTTTGCCATGGCGTATGATGTGAATTGGGGACACGGTGGCTCAACGGCTAAGATGCTGAGCTTGTCGATCAAAAAGATTGGCAGTTTGGCGGTTCGAATCCCTAGTGCCGCGTAATGGAGTGTGCTCCCATTGCTTGTCCCAGCTTCTGCCAACCTAGTTCAAAAACACGTAAAGATGCAAGTAGAAAAATAGGCACCGCCTTTGGTGGGAAGGTAAGTGTTCCATGCACCTTCAGTGGTTAGTCATGCCGGCCACATGATCATGGAGATATCTTCAGACAGCACTGGCTCTTCGGCTTAGAAACAAAGATGAGCACCGGACCCTAGATCGGGAACGACCAGTACATATGTGCGAGGGGAATCTTTACCTTATGATGTGAATTGATGGTGGTTTGAAGGCAAAGGCACACCAAATATTGATTTGGAATTCTCTTTTATTCATTTACTATTTGTTGATTGATTAAACTACTACTTCTATTTCTGAAAACATTCTTAGTTTATAGCATTTTTGCACAATTGCCTAACACTTGTACAGTATTTTCTCCCTCTGTGTATTCTGAAATGTCTAAAAATATTTAAGATGGGTTAGATTAGGGGTGTCAAACTTAAAGCTTGGGAGCTGGAGCCTGCCTGCAGGGTGCTTAGATCTGGCCAATGGGGCTGCCCTGGACTGGAAACAGTGAAGGACCAGCCCACAGTATCTCTGCCAGTGAAAATGAAGCTTAAGAGGGCTGCGTGCGGCCCTCCAGAGCTCTGTTTTTGCTGGCAGAGGGTTGCAGAAGGCTGTCGCAGCTAAAAACGGAGCTTGGGAGCCCGTTTTGCTGGCAGAGTGCTCAGGCCTCCACAGGCTCCCCCAACACCAGTGACGTCGAGCTGGCCACACACACCCAAAGTCAGACACAACCAGAGGTGATATTCATCAGGTTCTGACCAGTTCTGGAGAACTGGTAGCGGAAATTTTGAGTAGTTCAGAGAACCAGTAAATATCACCACTGGCTGGCCCCACCCCCATCTATTCTCTGCCTTCTGAGTCCCAGGTGATCTGGAGGGAATGGAGATTTTACAGTATCTTTCCCTTGCCATGCGCACCAAACCACGCCCACCAAGCCATGCCATGCCCACAGAACCGGTAGTAAAAAAATTTGAATCCCACCCCTGAACACAATTCTGATGTGGTCCTCAATGAAATCAAGTTTGACACCCCTATGGCATAAAGTGCAGACTACTGAGCAGTAATTCAGGGTAGAATGAGCCAGACAGGTCCAATAATAGCATTTTAAGAAAAAATGAATGAGAATGACTACCTCCAATTTTACAATGGTTCAGATTGGAACTAGAAGGAAGTAGAAATCACACCACTCAAATTCCATGAGAAGAGTCGTCTCTTGCAGATTTCTCCTTCAGATAGCTGCAGTTTTATCCCAATCAGTCATCTCTAATAATTACTGCCACATAAAGCCAGCATGTGTAAGTATTGAGAAACAGCTTTACACAAGTTCTATCTGCTTTGTAGGATATGCATAGACCACGGCTGTCATCTATCGGGGGCTGCTTACCTGAGCATTCACACAAATTGCCCTCCTTTCCCCATATACTTTTAAATCATGTACATGTTCTGGCCTAGGCTTCCCAAAACCCCGAAGCAGAATCCTTGTCCCGACAAAACCCCTTTTTATTAAGTTAGTGAATTCCTCTCATTCACATCCAGCAAAGTCTTTCAAAGGTGAATCACAGACCTTATCTGACTTGGAGAGCTGCCAGGCTGATATCTTCAAAATGCAATGCTGTACTTGGCAAGGAGTCTTTGAGAGTCACAAACCAATTAAGTGAACTAATTGTCTCCTGCAAACTTCACTCCCCTTTCGCTCTTTATTCCCTATGGGAGGGGCCATCCACCAACCACTCCCTAGCAGGCCCTTGTTCCTTAACTGTTCCCTTCTGGCAGCTCTGAGCATGCGCACATCAGGAATATCAGAACCTTTCCCAGACTCCAGGACTGGCCTATGTTCCTCCCCAACCTCCTCACTGACTGAGTCTGACACCAACTCCACTGTTGGGCCACACTACAGGAATACATGTAGGAAGTAATGGCTTCCCTCAATGCCACCATTAAATCCTTGGCATTACAAGGCTCCAAACGACACTTTTGTTTAAATGACAAAAGCTATGTGTGTGAATGCAGAACTGATCACAGTTACAAGTAAACAATCAGACCTTTTTATTCGGTGTAAAACATGTAACTCCTGGGTTACATTGCTGGTACCTTGACAAGGAATGGGAGTTCTTTTTCTAGGAACCACCCCACTTTGGGGGGGATTATTAAGGTGTTTTTTCTTAATGGCCATTTCAGAACAAGTGCTGTGTGCATCTGCATAATCCAGCATCTAAGACAGGCTTCTCTCCAACATCTGAAAGATTTTTCAGAAAAAAAATATGGTGCTTTCCACTCATTCATATTGAGGTGGTCAGTTATGTGTTTGAATCAGGCAACTGAAGCTTTGGGTCCTGATTTATGGCATTCACAGTAACACATTCTTTATCCGATTTCTGTAATACAGAGTTTGACGGAGAACTGTAGATGTTGGAGCTGGTTTACTTCAGTAACTGAAGAAGAAACTGTACAATTGGTGTTGGTTTTTTTTTTTTACAGTCCGCATAGAACAGAAGAAATCTGACATATTTTCAGATCCAGTGCTGGATCTCTGGAACTGGTGCTTTATCTCTTGGGTATTACCCTGCAATATCCCATCATATAGATAGTTATACCCCTTCTCCAGAATTTCATGTGGTTATAGTTCAGCCCCAATGATCAGCTTCGTCCTTTTATCTTTCACTGCATACATAACATTGTCATCAAGCTTTGAGTCGCATTTTAAAGCCTTTTGAGATTATAAATTAAGGGACCATGTTATCTATACAGCTGTTAGGACCATACTACTTATGCAACCAATTGTTTGGGAGTTGGGAATGTTCCTGGACATCTGGAATCCCCCCCATCCCTCTGAATAGGCCCCCATCAGGCTCAGGCAATAGACTGGCCAGTTTTTCCTACTACATAATCAGCCTATTTTGTTCTGGTCACTCAAATTCATAAATTACTTGCAGAATCTAATTAGGCCTAAGACTAGCAGGGGTGTTCTGCTGTGGAACAGGAGAATGGGAGACAGCAACAAGCCCTGATTTTACCTGTTAATGATAGTTTCTTTGAAGCATAGGCAATCTCTGCCCGGTTTTGTAAGAGGTGAACAACTAGCAGGATAAGTCGTGACCCAGCTTGTGCTGATGAGAAAATAACTGAGCCACTCCAAGAGAGCTGCTGGTGGTGGAGGAATTGGGCTTCCAGGAAGGAACTTCCAACTCCTGCAGGTTGACGGTGCTGCATTGTATCTGCAAGGGAGATGATGAAGAACCTCTGCTCCCAGCATTCTTATGTAAAAGTATTACTCGGCGTCATGTCTTATGCGTGCCAAAATTATCTTCAGCGTTATCGGTACTAAAAACTGTAAAATATATATCACAAAAATTGTAAGAAAAGGAAGGGAAGTAGTCTCCTTTCTTCCACTTTCCTATCCTTGGTTTTGCAAGAGATAGAAAAAAGTTGGTACAGTGAAGCACTGATTTAAGAATGCAGATCTGTTACTTAACTGTGGAGTTTAGTACTTTCATCCGTAAACTATCGTCTGATTATACTGGGAAGGCCGTATAATGTAGGACTGTAGTCACATTTTCCCACTGGTGAAGTTGATACAGAATTAGGCCCATTTATAATGTCTTCCCTTCCCTCCTGACCATGAGCAATGACAATTTGCAAATTTCTAGGACAGGAATGCCATTTTCTTTGCCAAGAGCGATCATCTATCATCTTTGCTCTTTACTAGTAGCTTACTGATTGTTGCATTTTATCTTGGAACTTGTGCCAGCTGGCTCCTGGTTCAGGGGAAGGCTGGACTGGGACTCCTTGAAGCTGTCTTCTGAGCTACCCACTGTAACAAACAGGGTAGCTTCCAAAGCGGCCAGATCCTCAGAGCCAGTCTTCAACTTGGTGCGCATTAGTGTAGCATAAATGCCATAGCGTAATTTCTGCAGAAAGCAAGAAACAACAGGTTTGGTGCCCCACTTGGCTGATGTGTTAATAAACAGGTATGGACTAAAGAAAAGGCAAGGAGTAACCCATAATGAGTAATCTGAATAAGATTACATTTTTAGGTTCTAGGGATAACATGGGCATTGGAGGTAACATGGTGACTTCTGGATGTTTTGGACTACAGCTACCACAATGTCTCACAACTGACCATGCTGATTTCAGATTATGAGAACGGAATATCTGGAGGATACAGATTTGATCATAAATGTGTTGCTTTAAATCCTAAAATCTTATTTTATTCCCATTAAATCAACAAAAGGATTACCGTCAGGGGTGAAATTCAGCAGGTTCTGACAGGTTCTGGAGAACCGGTAGTGGAAATTTTCAGTAGTTTGGAGAACTGGCAAACAGTCTGGCTGGCCCCAAAGTGGGGTAGGAATGAAGATTTAGCAGTATCCTTCCCCTGTCACGCCCACCAAGCCATGCCCATAGAGCCGGTAGTAAAAAAATGAATTTCACCACTGGTTACCATGTTTCCCCCAAATTAAGACCTGGTCTTATTTTCTTTTGGGCCCCAAAATAAGCACTCGGGCTTATTTTTGGGGAGATCTTATTTTTTTTCATCACAAGGCCTGGCCAATCCGGGTGCCCTGCCTCCCCATGAGCCCACAGGAGGTGCCGACCGCGTGGAGGCTAACTGCAGCAGGAGGTAGAGGGAGGCAGGTGCCCAAAAGGCATCGGCCTGTGCACCTCTGATCAGCTGCAGGCCATGATAGAGAGCATGGTTGGTGCCACTGCCATGAGATGAGAGTGAGAGAATAATCTGATCCAGCCTCTCTCTGTGTGAGTGAGTGTGGGTGTGTGTGTGGGTTCCGGCCGGTACGCCCCGGTACGGGCATACCCGTGCCTGCTGGGAGCAGCAGGCACTACCAGAACCTACCCGGGCCATTTGCGCACTCGCACACAGTGTATGGCGCCTGTTGTGACGGGATCTAGAATCCACCACTGGTGTGTGTGTATGTGTGTGTGTGAGACACAGAGAGAGAGGGAGGGAGGGAGAGGGAGATCTCTCTCACACATACACACACACAAACACACACACACAGGTTGAATTAGATTGCTCTCTTTCTCGCTCTGTGTTGGCAGTGGCGGCACTTCAGTGCCTGGACGGTGGGGCGTTTGTTACTTGGCCTCTTTCCCTCTTTTTTCTCCCCACTCCTCCTCCTCCTTCATACAAAAGCTGTGCTTTTTGTCTGTCCATTGCAGTGCAGTGCCTGGGATTTACTTTGGCAGCGGCGGGGGTTGGGGGATAGTCAATCTCTGTTCATTCGTGGTGTGGTGCAGAAGCTAATCCCCGCCCCCCACCAGACCAGGTGAGTCTGGTGGGGCTGGGGTGGGAAACTGAGTGCCGCTGAAAGCAACTGAAAGTGTGGCGTTCAAGCCCTGGAAGATTGTAGGAAGTGTGTGCTTAGAAGCAACGAATAATGAGAACTGCAGGCAACACTATCCCTTTAAACTACCGTATCTTCCAGAGCTTGAGCATTCACCAACTGCTTCTCCAAATATCTTTGGCCTCAGCAAATTACTATTGGTGGCCTTAGATCAGTCCTGATGGAAGGGTTGCTAAATGAAAATATTTTCCCTACCACTCTTCTGCTACCATCTCCAACATTGCTTTGCGAATTGTGTTTGGATTTCACTCTTTATGACTTCCTACTTACTTCAAATATCAGATACTCCTCTTTCTGCTTCAGTTCCTCATACTCCTTGCCTTTCACCTTCTTCTCAGGTAGGGAGGAACGATGCTCCAAGAGTTCTGCTGCCATGGCTTTAAATTTGATTTCATGACTCTTCAGTTGCTCTTCCTGTGGAAGAAAAGGGGGGGAAAAGCTGCTTGGTCTCTATTGTAGGCCCCCACAGGCATTCACAATGTGTCTTCATTTTCCTCTTTGCCCTCTGTGGTAATGTTACCAATCTTACCAGCTCTTTGAATCTAGATTTTTGCACAGATACAGAGACACACAACTGCCTCTTGCTGATTTCAAGGCAGTTTATTCAACTCTGGAAGTTTCATTATTTCTGAGCCCTTTCTTTGCATTACAACTTATTATCTTAACCCCATTCAATTTTTCTCCAGTTCTTCCAGAATAATACTAGAATCACTAAAGAATGAAGAATAAAGATGCCCCACTTACCTGTGATAGTCTTGTGGAAGAACTGGGCAGTAACGGTCGAGTGAATTTTTTTTGGGATCCAATGGCTGCTGGAAATGGTGGTGCAGAGAACATGGCTGCTACCACATTAATCCGTGTGATCCAGGAGTGCATTTGTTCTGTGTTCCTGGAGTAAGATGTAAAAGAGATATCATTCTCTAAATCATATCATGGGCCAAAACAGCTTGCCAAAATTGTTTCTTTCAAAAAATAACTTGTTCTTATAACTGTACACAAAAGAAATCCCCATTTCTCTGTAAAAACCCATAAAACAATCCCAACCTCTCACCATGCATTGTGTGATTCTTGAAGGCTATATATTTAAAATAAAACTTAGAAATGATTAAAATGATACTAAGACGGGTGTCAAACTGGATTTCTTTGGAGGACAGGAAGTTCTCCAGCTAGACAGACATGGGGGATGTGAGCTCTGAAGAGCCTCACATAAACCCTGTCTGGCAAACCAACTCTGGGGATCCTTTTTTGAATCAGAACCCCACTGGAGGGAGGGACGAAGAAGGGGCAGCATCTCATCAGACCCAGGGTGAGGCAACAGGTTCCTCGTTGGTTGGAGATTTGCCCTCTAAATCGGAGTACGGGCGGCAGCATGGCAAAATGGCTGCACAAGAAGCTGGCTTCCAGCCAAAGCAACTGAACAGGAGTGTGAGGTTAAGATGAAAGGACCAGTAAGAAATTCATTTAACCCAGTCATAAATCAAAACTTGGAAAAGGCAAAGAATCTTGAGAGTATAAATAATATTAATAGACAGTTCTGGATTTTGGCAAAAAGAAAGAAAGGGAAAATAGAGGGTTGAAACACTAGCCCCCCCAAAAAGCCATCCATTTGAAACAATTTGGACAGATAGGGAGAAAGCAGAAAAGTGACAAACCCACTCAAATACAAACTCTAAATTTGGTTTTGAATTTGAAATAGAAACCAGACATTCTGAAGGAATTACTTCGTCCGAATGTCTTCCAACTAATATATCTTAAGCAACTCCAATTAATGAGAGGTAGAATGCAACAATGGAGAATGATCAAGAAAAAAGCACTATTTTCTCACTGACAACTGATAACCTAATCTTGCCTGTGTGGGAAGTTTTAATTAACCAAGTGTCATAAATCAGAACTTAGAAAAGCAGGAGGCGAAAGGAACATACCCTGGGTTGACTGTATGCAAGTGTGTTCCAATTGATATATTTTGAGCAATTGTGGCCAACGAGAGGTGGAGAATGGCAAGGGAAAAAATAATGTCAATGTTTTTTCTTTTTTTTTCTGCAAAAGATCAAGATAGCTCCAGCTTCTCTTCCATTTTTATATTAGTTGAATTAACTAAATTTAAGGTGGACCAGAACTTTGAAATAAGATCTGTATAACTAACTGCAATTTTGGAACTGGACAATAAGGAAGAACAAAAGACCAAGATGGTTCCCGTCATTCTTCTCCATAGCAGCTGAATTAGATAAATTTAAGGTGGACCAGAACTCTGAAATAAGAACTGTATAACTAACTGTAACTTTGGAACTGGACATCATGGAAAGCCGAGGATTTGAAGAACTACTTGAAATTATAAAAAAATAAGCATAAATCATTAAAATCAAGCCTAAATAGAATTCTGAATTCAGAGAAGCAGTTATTTAAAGAAGAAGGGAAGGAAGAAAGGGGGGGGGGGAGATAATTGTCACGATGTTAAAAGGTTTGCTAGGCCTGAACTGAATGAATTGACACTCAAGAGTTAAACTAAGAAAGCTTTATTGCGCAGGTCATAAAACAAAATGTTATCTGAAAGTGATTTATTGCGCACGCGTTACACATTCCAAAATTCCTTTCTTCTTTGTTCGGCAGCCAACTTTGGCAGACGTAGCTTTCATTATCAAAATGTAACCATTAGTTATTTTCTGTTTCATTTACTTTTATTATTTTATTATTAAAGTTTGTTTATTAATTAGAATACTTTTAAAGACTTTTATTTTTCTCAATATCTCAAAAGATATGCGGAAGGGAATCAGCCACGGTCCATTGATCTCAGATATCAGGCGTTTTTTCCCCTGACAATAATGAAGGTGAAGAAACGGTTGGAAATAAAAAGCAGACAAAAAAACTCCATTGGGCTTGGCAGTGGCATAGGGAAAATTGAAAAAGAGGGATTTGTCCCGAATTAAAAAGCAGATAAAAGATGTTTCGGAGGTTGACAGTAGCATAAGGAAAACTGAAGAAGGAGGTTACGCCACAACAAAGGGAAATATAAAAGATTTCTTTGATGGTGGTTTGAGGAAAATTGAAGAGGGTAGACGTGTCAAAACAAAGAAAAGGGAAAGGCAGGAATAGAGAAGTGGGACAAAATACTTACTAGGAAAAAATCAGACAACTAGAAATTGTTATATGGGAAAAAACAAAGCTGAGATAAGGGGTTTACTCCTAAATATGACAATAAAATTAAGTTGCTAACTGATTGATTATTATATTGAAAAGATAATTAAATAAACGTTAAAATATATGGAATATGGACAAATATGAAATTGATATGGGGAGATTGTAAAGCAGAAGTTTGTGATTCACTTTTATACACGATAATTAAATGGAGTTGCTAACTGATTGAACATGACAATAGAAGGACAATTAAGCATGGGTCAAAATATACGAAACATGGACATATATAGAACTTCTAAGATGATGAATAAAGTGAGATATATACCACTTGTTATTCTATATAGTAGATTATAGTGATGAACATTGAACAGTAAGGATTGCCATTTATAGACAATTAAGGGTAACCTAAACTAAGATATGGAAAAATGGAGAGGGAACATGAAATATACTTACAATGGGAAACTATTGAGCTTTAACGACAGAATCACAAAGTGGGGACGTAAGGATGCATAATTATATAAATATAATGATGAAAATAGCTGGGAATTGTAACTACATCTCAGCCAAAATGAGGCTGGGGGGGGGGAGGTGAATGGGTTTAAAAGCACAATGACTTTTTTTTCTCTTTTTTAAAAAAAGGAGGAGGAAGATATATGTTAAAATTAAATACGTATATTGAAAAAGAATTATAAATACCATCAACATAAAATGGAGCTCGCTCAGAAGCTGAAATACACCAAATAAATGAGCTGAAGAGTGTGAAGTAGAGGGGAGAGATAAGGGAAGAAGAGAGAGATAGGAGAGAGGGTGGGGGGAGAGGAGGAGTGGAAAGGGGAGAGAGGAGAAAGAGAGAGGAAGGGGAAGTAGAGAAGGGCGACAGAGGGAAGAAAGGAGGTAGGAGGGGGAGGAGAGAGGGAGAAGAAAGGGATGGATAAGGCACAAATATGGTGTATGGAGAGCAGAAGAGCCAATAGTTGTTTTTGGAAGTTGATGTGTTGTGACCCAGCAGGATCCGTTGCAGCTGCTGAGTGACTCAGATAGCGACGAACCCTATGAGTCGGCTATGGAGGACCCTGGACAGGGTTCAGATGCAGAGCAGGGACCAGAGAGGCTGGTTGGCCACCAGGAGGCACTTGAGGCATGGAGCAATAGGGAGGATCGGAGGGAGTTTGTCCCTGTCGCAAGATTAAGAAGGGCAGAGAAACGAAGGCAACAGTTGCTCCGGCGACAAGCTCCTAAGAGATAATCAAGCTCAGGCGGTTGGGGCATGGCCCCTCCCAAGAGCATATATAAGAAGGGACTTTGGGATGAGGCTGTTTGCAGGACACAACCGTTCATAGTAATCTGGAGAACTCTTTGTCTGATCTGCCTTGTGTTTCTGTTTGTAACAAGCTGGAGAAGCTCTTATCTGTATCTGTTGGAGTCTGGGTTGCTGCCAACATCTTGTCTGTGAGTCGTGTTTGGGCTTTCAGCCAACAAGATTATAATATTGTCAATAAAGTGTGGCAAACAGCTAAGCCTGTGTCGGTGTTCATTACCGGACGGAGGGGGGTAAGAACAATGATGTAAGACGAACTGATGTAAACATTTAATAATACAATACGATGTTGACTATGTAATAGTATACATGTGGTAATATGTTAAGAAAATGAAAAAATAAAAACTTAAAAAAAAACTTTTAAAAAACCTGGATTTCTTCGAGGGCCGGATCAGCTTTGTAGTAGTCCTCTACATGCTGGCAGGGGTTTGGGTGGGGTGGTGACTGGACAGATGCCTTCTGCAGTACCCTGCCGGCCAAATGGGGTGCGGGAGAGCATGCACAGTCCTCTCTGCCTTGTTTTTGGCCTGAATGGCCTCTTGCAGCACTTTACTAATATGCTAATATGCTGCTTACCATAAAGGGATTTTTGGCTATTGCAGTGATCGAGGGAAAATGGTAACGTTCCAAATGGCCCTTAGTTTGAATGTGAAGCTTTATATAGTTTTTTGCTCTTAAACCTGGAATTTTAAGGAATATGCAGGAGATGCAGTGCTGCTTTGTTAAAATCTTTTGTTTGACAGTTGAGAAAGGAAAGGATGTAATCAGGAAGGCTGCATTCAGTGATTATTATTTTTAAACAGCAAGAGGAACAATAGCAATAGCACTTAGACATATATACCGCTTTACAGTGCTTTTACAGCCCTCAAGCAGTTTACAAAATCATCATATTGCCCCAACAATTTGGTTCCTCGTTTTACCCACCTCGGAAGGTTGGGAGGCTGAGTCAACCTTGAGCCAGTGAGATTCGAACTGCTGAACTACAGTTAGAAGTCAGCTGAAGTAGCCTGCAGTACTGCATTCTAACCACTGCACCACTGAGGCTCATATATAGACAAAACATAGCTGTATTTCTTTTCTTTTTTTATATATTACCTGTTGTGATATGTCTAAGCAACCAAATATCCTTCTAATAATGTAATAAGTGAAATTTCTAATTTTACTTTTAGAACTTTCCTTCTAATGAATAAAACTGATCTGCTGATAAATCAATCTCCCTCCCCCCCATTAGAGGCATCTAATTTACATTCTGTGCCCTCCTGCTTACTGGGCTTGGAAGAGAAAGACTCTCCAGTCAGCTGTCCTGAGGTAGAAAACGTTGGGTCTTTTGCTGTAATCTGATGCTTGGGTGGCCAGTGAATGATGGATGCTGATGGCATTTTTCAGATCTTCCTCAGCCAGGGCTTGGCCAGGTTTATATTCCTCCTGAAATACAGGTAGAGCATACATGTCCGTTATACTGTTTTCCTGATTGGTCCTGTTGTTGCTTTCTGTTATCTATCTATCTATCTATAAAAATGGCTCTATGTGTGTGCCTGGAATGCCTCGAGCAATTTCAACCAAACTTGGTACACGGATGACTTACTCTCTCGAAACAAATACTGTGGGGGTAAGACAAACCTAAAACCCCTCGGGGTGTACTGCTAACTAGAGCATACAAAACATTTGCTAGACCAATTCTCGAATACAGCTCATCTGTCTGGAACCCGCATTGCATATCAGATATTAATACAACCAAGCGAGTCCAGAGGTGTTTCACAAGAAGAGTCCTCCACTCGTCTGCTCACAACAGAATAACTTAAGCCACTAGGATTGAATTTTGGGCTTTGATAACTTAGAACTACGCTGCCTTCGGTCTGACCTAAGGATACTACATAAAATTATCAGTTTGTTTGTTTGTTTGTTTGTTTGTTTGTTTGGATTTATATGCCGCCCTTCTCCAAAAGGCTCAGGGCGGCGTACAACATTAAAAAACCACATCCCAAAAGTTTTAAAAAAATTAAATACATATCCAAAAAAACAAACCGAATTTAAAAGACAATACATTTAAAATAAGTTAAAATTAACAGGCCAGGCCGGCTTGCTGGAAAAGCCAACTTTTTAGGGCGCGTCGGAAGGACCGGAGGTCAGGGATTATGCGAAGCTCCGGGGGCAGCTCATTCCAGAGGGAAGGCGCTCCCACAGAGAAGGCTCTCCCCCTGGGGGTCACCAGCCGACACTGTCTGGCCGACGGCACCCTAAGGAGGCTACAATGTCCTGCTACAATGTCCTGCCAGTCAATGACTACTTCAGCTTCAACCATAACAATATATGAGCACACAATAGATACAAACAGAAGGTAAACCACTCCAAACTCGATTGCAGAAAATACAATTTCAGCAACAGAGTGGTCAATGCCTGGAATGCACTACTGACTCTCTGTTTTTTTTCCCAAACCCCCAAAACTTTTAACCTTAGACTGTCTACCGTTGACCTCACCCCATTCCTAAAAGGTCTGGCTTTCTAGCGAATATAAATTGCACAGCACAGCTGATTATCACACAGCTGATCGTCAGAACTACTGGTTCGGGCAACCGGTAGCATTTCACCCCTGCTCGAACTGTGACATTCAACCATATGTAATCAAATGATTGAGGAATGAACAAAATAAAGAATACCGTGAGGGAATGTATACCAACATTTTAATAGGGGCTTATTTCAGAGAATGTCAATGGATTTTTTTACTATGATTTGAATGGTGTTTAAAGATCTTTATATATTTTTCCACAGCAGAATTTATATAAATACTGTAATGCGTGAATATTTTAAGGAAGTTGGGTATATCTTTTCCACATAATATAATTGGGCATGCAACTGAGATTCCATTCCTTGTGATGTGGAAGTGTGTGTATACTTGTGAGAGGCAGAGACACAGAATGAGCAAGCAAGCAATACCTTCTGTAGATACAAGATCATTCCCTTTAGTATCCCATGGAAAGTCTTCCATCCCCGTTTTCCTCTTGGAGCTGTCAAGCAAAAGAGAATGTTGGTAAAATTTCACTTTGGCAAACATGATAGATTCTGCTGATACCTGAACTGTCTTTGTTGGTGCCAGGGAAAAATATGTTTATAGAGTGTCCACTCTTATTGTAGTCTAGAGCTATGACAGTTGCAAAAGAAAGTTGCTTAAGATTTGTGCTTACTAGTTGGTAGAAGCAGATTTGTAAAAAACAACAACTGTGTATGAACCATATCCCAGATATGTTTGAAGGAAAGCAATTATTGCTTCCTCTATTTCCAGCCCATAAGCAGGAAAATGCTATCACTTGGCAGATGGCACATATCCCTTTCCAATTTCCATTTTTCCTTCTACTGCTGACCCTGAAACTGTTGCTCTGGCTTAAGTTTTTAGCTGTATTAAGATTCCCCACAGATGTCTGCCCCATAAATAAATACATATTTTTCTGAATTTCTATAACTTGAAAATTGAAATCTTTGATACGTTAACAATCTCACTGGGAGATTAATACAATCTTAAAAGAAGCCACATCATGTTACATCATTGTAATGTAATGTTCTCCTACTCTTTTTATTGTTTTCATCAAATGCATTTTTGTCTGTCGTGTCCAGAATAATTTGGCAATAGCTTTGTAGTATTAATTACATGAATCTGCACAGCATGGATCTTACTATAGATAGGTATATCATCTAAATAAACACCACACCTTGACCTAGTAGGTTTTTATTCATTAGCCTCCTAATGAATAAAAAGGTGTGGATGCCCATGTAGACCAAATGGTTTTTTTAAAAAAAACTGAAAGAGGTCCTGTGGAGTGGCAAATGCCATATTCTCTCTGGATTGGTGTTCCAATGGGATTTGCCAATATCATTTGTTAAATCCAAAAAAGATGCATACTTGGTTCTCTCTAGTCTAGACCATCCAGGTGGTCATCCATCCTGGGCATCAAGTATCCATCAAACTCAATGAAATTTGCAAGCTCTGGTATGCAGTTTCTCAGCTAGAATGATGGCTAGTTTTTGCACAGTCTGTGAAGGATAAACTCTCTTCCTTTTACACCCTCCTTTTTAACCAAGGCTCCTTTTCTTTTGATAGTGTGTTCACTGAACGGCTTGAGTTAAAGCTATCTCCACATGTGTGGCTGCCCCTTTGTGTTGGGTATTTCACCTGGTTTTATGAATAATCCCTCATTTTGGATAGCCACCTTTTTAACTATCCCATGGTTAACATTACTTTGTCATGGGTTCTTTTATGTATACCCAAGTTAGTGGGCTCCAAAATTTCAAGAGAGCCAACACAACCCCACCTAATCGCTAGACAACACAAACACACTCAAAGTACTGAAAGATTGGTATTCGCAGTTTTCTATAGCACTCTTCTTCTATTCCACTACAACTTATTTCTCCACTACTTTTCCTTGTGAGCCCAATTTCTTTAGAACAGTAACACTAAAATAAATTTGCCTTAGGCTGCTGCTGCAGGCTGCTTTAGTTTTCCAAACTAACGCAACCCACCTTTCCTGTCACTCTCACGCCAACTACCCAACACCTCCACTCCCAGTTGCTTCTCTGCTCAGCTTTGATAGATAGCAATTACTAGGCTGACTAGGGAGAGGTCTTAAAGAGACAGTACAGGTGCTGGCCATTTTGCAGCCAGTGGTTTTCTTCTAAAATACTTGGTTCCCACATTGGGTCTTGATCTTCCATCAGAAGTACAGTTGAAAACACTATTTGTGTTCCTAATTTTTTTGCCTTCCTGCCTAGCCCACATAGTCCCGTGGTATATTTTTTTCAGACTTTCTCCTACCATTCTTTCCAATATGAAAAAAAGAGAAGGGATAATAATCGATGGGCTTCATTATTTGGGTAAGCCGCTCTGTCACGTCTTTGATCTTTGGATCTGGGAGACAATATACCTCCCTTAAAAGATTGTCTGGTATACAAACTGATCACTCTGCTCTTCTGAGAAATGAGACACCAATTACCACCACACCCCTTTTTTTTTCTTTTAGGATCTTAGTGGACTACTCTTCTTTGTGACAGTCTGAGCTATTTTTCTTCCTGTTACTGAAACACTTGAAGAAGACTCTTCTCCAGATGTCTGTCAGGCCTGCAGCCAGCTTTTCTTTTGGATCTTTGGCCTGCCACACTTTCTATTATTCTACTATGCATTTTCTATTGTGGGAAAATGGGAGGGGGGATTGTACTGAGTTAGATGCTTTGTAGCCATAACAAAATTCTTTCTAGAAAGCCAAGGTGATCCTTTCTCTTTGCACCTCTGCACCTGACTGGAACTGGATGGGTGGAACAGCCAGTATGGCAGTGGAAGACTGCACCATGTGATGGACCTGTGGGTCTGCGGGCAAGATCTTGAACTTTCAACTGGGTGAGAAAACCGGGAAGCCTTCAGATTCAGGTTTTCCATGATGTGCCAACATGGCTCTCTGAATAAATTGGAACTTTGAGGAATGCTTTGCCTCGGACTCTGATTTAATTTTGGATGCTATTTGGAACCCTGACAATGTCTGCATGTTTTCTTCTATAGAGGGATATGAAATCAATTGTTCAGCTCTAGCATCAGGGACAATCATCACGGTTTTTTTGTCCCGACATGCTGCCATCCTTTTTCCTGGTGGTTGTTTTTTCCTTGGTGTGTTCCGTTTGGATAAAGACTTCTGCCCTTACCAGGAGTTTCTCATTTTCATGGATGTGTTTCAAAGTGGCTAGTCATGCCTCAAGACCCTCTACTTTTTCCTTCAGCAACCCAATCAGTATGTACTTGGTGTAGATATAATTTGAGTCCTCCATGGGCAGGAATATGAAATAGATGCATATTTTGGAACAGAGCAAACCATGCTATACCAGACTTGAAATGCAGATACAGTATCAACCATATTTGTGGAAAACGAATGCCACAAAATATCAAAAAAGCCATATTTACAAGTGCCAGGGAGAGATGTATGTAAAATCAATGTAAAACACAGAATGGGGGGGGGGGGGGTGTCTGCTAAACATATTTTTTCCTGTGTCTCTCCCTCTCCTCTTCTATCTTTATAGCATTCTTTGTCTCTCTCCCCCCCCCCCCCCTCTCTCTTTCCCCTTTCTGTGGATGCTGCCCTGCATCTTCATCTCACACAGAATCCTGTTCATGGAGAAAGGGCTGCTTTCTCATAATTTGCAATTGAAGAAAAAGGAGGTCAGTGGAGGCCAGGAGACCTCAGGCCCCCAACCACCATGGGGGTGAAAAAGGCAGAAGTAAAAGGAATCCTGTCTTAAAGCAACTACAGGCTTAAAAGTTGACCCTTGCAAAATAAGCCTCTCCTTCCTTACATTCCAAGTTGCATGATGGCACAGCAAAGAGGAATTATCCTTCTGGGAGCCTCAAAAGAGCACCCTCCCAATGCCCTCCTGCTTCTCTCTCTCATTCACAAACATGCCACCACTCTCACACGTACTCTTTTTGCAATCTGGTTCGGCATGGCTCTTGCGCACCAGGAAACCGTACTTGTACATAGCAATGCTGGGATCCTGTGAGAAGTCCAGGAAGGGGTTGCTGCAGCTGCTGATGCATTTGATAGACTTTGAGTTGGGGTCTGCCAATTCCGAAAGGGATTTTCGCAGCTCTTCTTCATCTCTAGAAGGACAGAGAAGCATCAGAGATTCACCTCTTTGACATATATCCTATTCATCAAAATACAGCCAAGGCTTTGGGGTATTTTAGATTGAGAAAGCACATATCTAAAAACCTGTTGAGTGCAGTGTCTTTTAAGGGACAGTATTTTAAGGCCCAGATCATCTCCGATTTTCTCAGTAATATGGGAGATTGCTATTCAGAGGTAGTATTCACTTACCTTTCCTACCAGTTCGCAAATGTGAGTGCCTTCCGCGAAAGTGCTTTGGCTAAAAAAAACTGCCTAAATGGGATAGCATAGAGCTGGAGTGGGTGGGCAGGCCCGCTCGTGATTTCCGCTACCAGTTCGGGCCAACGGGTGCAAACCAGCAGAATATTGCCTCTGTTGCTATTACTGTATATAGGAAAATGCCATGAACAAAACAGGCGATTAATTTATTCAGCACAGACAACAGAATAGGCACCTGAGAATACTGCAATCTTATCTGAACTTCATTCTGTAGAGATGATTATTTTTAAACAGCAAGAGGAACAATAGCAATAGCACTTAAGACTTATATACCGCTTCACAGTTCTTTGCAGCCCTCTCTAAGTGGTTTACAGAGTCAGCCTCTTGCCCCCAACAATCTGGGTCCTCATTTTACCCACCTCAGAAGGATGGAAGGCTGAGTCAACCTTGAGCCTGGTGAGATTCGATCTGCCAAACTGCTGGCAGCCGGTGATCAGCAGAAGTAGCCTGCAATACTGCATTCTAACCACTGCGCCACCGCAGCTCTCACTATTCCCTTGATTATTATTTTGTAGTACCAGAAATCATTCAGGCATCATAGTATGATCTTTCTTTAATGTAAGAAAAGATGGAAGGATCCATACTATCTATTCCAGGCCAGCTTTATTTTAAAAGGATTAAAATGATGGGTCTTTTCCTGTTAAATAGAAAAAAAAAATTACAAACTGACCTGTTAGACTTTAATTATATAGTGAGTAAAAGGGGCAATTTGTTTCATCTTAAAGAATAAATTTATTTTACTTGCTCAACTCTGATGCTAAGGGGGAGAAGCTATGAAGCTCCTCAACCTCAATATCACTTGAAATCCTATTAGTACATTTAAAATGTACAGTTGAGTTTATAGGGCTCTTATGAATATGAAGTGAAGTATTGCATATCACTCTCACAAAAAGTAAACTCTCCCTCAAGCTGAGTTCTATTATTTCATGGACACATACTGTGCTTATGGTTTTCTTGATAGATTACAAAACCCACCAGCTAGGAAAAATCTGCAACCCATGACTCCCTTAGAATTTGGCAAATTTTATAAATCATTTTAAGACATAGAAATTATCATAAAGCATTTTAGCACATAATACAAAGTGTCATAAAACGTTTAGTATAAACCAATTCCTGATGTCTGTGCTACACTTCAACATGGGCTATTTTCAAGGCAGTTACGTCTCTGAATACCTCTCGGAATTTTTAGGAATTTTTTAGGGCATTGAGGAAACCTGTAAAGAAATAGCTCTGAAACAATGACCTAAAAGGTTATGAGTTGTCTGGTAACTTAATATTTGTTAACCTGTCTCAGGATCAGGTTTACGAAGTACTAGAATGACCAATCCCAGAATTATGGAAACAAAAAATGCAAATGAGAGTTGGACTCTCCACTAAGCTCACTGTCAGATTGAAATAAACAAGCAAAAACCCAAAAATTAAAAATATGGCTGGATGTCATCAGCATATTGATTTTTTAAAATGTTTTATTAGTTTTTCATTTTTAAATATACATCAATCTCAATACAGGAACAGTGTGGTCCCTGGGTACAGTTCATTTTGATACAAATATCAATAATCATAATAAAGTATATATTAATCATACTTATATAATCCTAGTATTAATGTATGGTCTTTAAAAATAGTTATTCAATATTTCAATATTCCATTTTAATGCCAATAATGTAAGCATATACTGTAATACCATCTTTCCCTCATGGGCCAATCCAGCCCACTGGCCTTGAGTTTGACACTCCTGCCCTATACTATTTCAGACAAATGGCTATCCAGTCTCTTCTTAAAAACCTCCAGTCATGAATCGTGATGAACAAGTAGTTGGGAGTAACTTTCAGAAATAAACTAAATTACTCTCCTGAGTAATTTAGATATGCAAAATATCAACCAAGGGCTCCCAGGGTTAACTTGATTTTGCCTTTTGACAAAACACTAATTGCCAGGGTCTTTAAAGAATAATAATCTTCAGGAAGAGTTCCAACCTCCCTATCTCACCTTATTATAACTCCTCAATTACAACCCCCAGTAAATGCAAATTAATCAGGGCAGGAACTAGATGAGAATGCCAAAACATCATATTAACAGAATAAGACTGTCATAAGCAACAATTTGACTACAAAAAAACAGATATTTGAGGACCTTATGTACTGCTACTAAGTATTGCTATCTAACAACTTAACAGCAGGACTTAAATAGTTGTCCTAGAAAAGAAAAACCTGAAAAGTATGCATGTAGAAGAGTATATTAAAAGGTAAAGGTTCCCCTGCACATGCGTGCTAGTCATTCTTGACTCTAGGGGGTGGCGCCCATCTCCGTTTCTAAGCCAAAGAGCCAGCGCTGTCCGAAGACGTCTCTGTGGTCATGTGGGCTGGCATGACTAAATGCCAAAGGCACACAGAACATTGTTACCTTCCCACCAAAGGTGGCTCCTATTTTTCTACTTGCATTTTTTATGTGCTTCCGAACTGCTAGGTTGGCAAAAGTTGGGACAAGTAACGGGAGTTCACTCCATTACACGGCACTAGGGATTTAAACTGCTGAACTGCTGACCTTCTGATCAACAAGCTCAGCGTCTTATTTAAGTCAAGCCAAGTCAGGTTAAGATGGGATATCAAATTCTTGAAAAATATTATCTCAACACTTCTCGTTGACAGCAATAGTGAGTTGGATATCCCTTTTGCAGTGGGATGGTGTTGTGATAGAGATTGGCATGGGATGTAGGGCCCATTCCCTCTGGATAATTAGAAAACGTTGAGATAGTCCATTTGATTCCTTTCACCTTCTCCTTGTGAGTAAACTGCAGGAATAATCATTTCATATGGGCTGAGGAATTGGGAGTTCAGGGAGGAACCATCTTTGCTTGCAGCCCTTTTTAAGGACTAAAAGTCTAAGTATATTATGTCCACAGTATTTTGCTGGTCTATTAATTTATTCATTATGTTGAAGAATGAAAGAAGATTGATTTGGCATGATCTGTTTTTTAACAAACCTACATTGACTTCTAGTTATTACTTTACTCCTTTCTCGATGGTGGCAGATCTGGTTTTTTGTTATCTTTTCCTGTATCTTCCTGGGTATTGATGTTACGCTGATTGGTCTGTAGTTTCCTGGGTCTAGTTTTTTTTCTTTTTTGAAGATGAGAACCATATCAGCTCTTTTCCAGTCCTCTGTTAGTTCCCTGTGCTCTAGGACTTTTGGAAGATGTGGTACAGTGGTTTTGAGATGACATCTGCCAGCTCCTTTAGAACTCTGGGATGTAATCCATCAGGTCCTGGTGATTTGTATTTATCAAGATAAGGCAGGTGTTCTCTTATTAGTTGTTGTTTTTTTTGCTTCTTTTAACTTTTGTTTCTAGTCTGTCTTCTACAGTTATATTTTTGATAGATTGGACTATTGTTTCTTTTTGCGTGAAGACTGATATAAAGAATCATTTAAGCAGCTCTGCTTTCTCTCTGCTGCCTGTTACTTCTTTGCCGTCTTCTCTCTTTAGTGGACCAACTGTTTCCTTGATTTTTTTCTTGTTATTTATATATTAGAAGAAACTTTTTTATTAGCTTTGACTTTTGTTGCAAGTTTTTGTTCATTCTGAGCCTTTGCTTTCCCAACTTCGTCTTTGCATATTCTGGCTATCTGTTGATATTCTGCCTTAGTTATGTGTCCTTCTTTCCATTTTTTGTACTTGTCCTTTTTGTCTTTCAACTTGTCAGAGAGATCTTCGTGCAGCCATACTGATTTGGGTTTCTTGTTTTTCTTTTTCAGCGCTATTGTGCTGGACTGGGCTTTTATGATCATATTTTTTCAGAGTTTCCCAAGCTTCTTGAGTTGTTTTCCCATTTAGGATTTTCATCCAAGGAATCTTTCCCAACTTCTCACTGAGCTTGTTAAAATCAGCTCTTTTAAGTCTAGGACTCTGGTGTTCTATTGCTTGTGTTTGCATTATGTTGAATTCTAGTATGACAAGATCATTCTCACCCAAGGCTCCTGCAGTTTCAACTCCCTCTATCAATTCTTCTCTATTTGTAAGAATTAAGTCCAGTATTGCTGTCCCTCTAGTTCCCTTCTCTACCTTTTGGACAACAAAGTTGTCAGCTAGGTTGGTTAGGAACCTATTTGATTGGGGTGATTTTGAGAGAACTGAAGACTCCAACTAACTTAAGTGGGATGGATGACAGATGGACTTTGAATCATATCTTGAATTTTTTGAAATATTTTTTCCTCATGAGAAAGTGGCACTGGCACTTACCCCTTTGCTAGATAAAGCAAGATAATGGGATGTCTGGACTACTGCAATGCTCTCTACATGGGGCTTCCCTTGGGATGCGCCCGAAGACTGCAGCTAGTCCAGAATGCAGCCGCGCGGGCTGTCATGGGGAGTACTAGGTACTCCCACGTAACACCTCTCCTGCGCGAGCTGCACTGGCTGCCTGTGGTTTTTCGGGTGCGTTTCAAGGTTTTGATTACCATCTTTAAAGCGCTCCATGGCACAGGACCTAGTTACTTGCGGGATCGCATCCTCCCACACACATCCCTGCGGCCAATTCGCTCTCACAGGGAGGGACTTCTCCTGGTGCCGTCCACTAGGCAATGCCAACGTGCGGCGCCAAGGAGTAGGGCCTTCTCTGTGATGGGCCCAACCCTCTGGAATGACCTCCCCCCGACATTAGAACCACCACCGACTTCTGCTCCTTCCGACAAAAATTGAAGACTCACCTGTTCCGATTAGCTGGCCTGGCACAATCATAACTGTTACCTCCTGGCAGACTTATTTTTAACTGGTATTTTAGGGGAATTGCTTTTAAATTTAATTTATGGGCTATTTTTAGGGGTTTTTAAAACTATATTTATATACTTTACTCAGCTGTACAGTTCTTTTAACCTTCTTTTTAACCTCCTCCATATCTATCTATCTATCTATTTAATAATTTTAACTGTTCAACTATTTAATTATTTATATGATGTATTTCTTGTATGGACTGTACACCGCCCCGAGTCCCTTTTGGGAGAGGGGGTGGTTTATAAGCGCAAATAAAAGTAAAAGTAAAGTAAATGTCTGTGGAGATTCTCAATCATCCAGGTCATGGTTGTTCCAAAGGTGTTTCCAAAAAGGCAACTAGACTTTCTAGTTTTTTCTTGAAAATATTCAAGATACTTCTCATTAAAGAAGCTTCTTCAGTTCTTCTCAGAACTAGTTTTCTAGTTCTCAGAATTCAGAATAATTTTGAAAACTCAAAATGTCTTCAGGGAAAAAAAAAACCAAGAAAGTCCAGTTGCCTTTTGAAAAGTATCTTTGGAACAAGATCCTGGGGTTTTAAAAGTTGGATACTAGAATTGGACACTAGAGGGAGGTAAAAGATAACAAAGAATGGAAAAAATACTCTTAACAATGATTTTTTTTTTCCAGGGAATGCCAAGAAAAAGTTTATGAAGATTTTTGACAAGAGTTCTTGTTTCAAAGAGGGTTCTTTGAAACTCTCAGAAATGATTGATAAAAAGTTAAGGATGCACTGGAAGAAGAACAAGATATTCTGGATAAATATGAAATTGATAAATGAAATAAATTAATATGTGACAAGGAAGGAGAGGGATGCAGAAAAGGATGTATTGACTTCCAAATGAAACAGGATGGTGCAGAAGATATAGAACTATTAAATTATAAAATAGAGTTGGATTATTATTATTTTTACTGTATGTATAAAAGAAATAGGTTCTAGGGGCTTTCTGAGAAGTGACAAAAATTGGCTTATATTTACTAGTTAATAATGATTATTTACTAATGATTATTGCTAATTATTTAGTAGTTGAGAAATTAGATACAGGATGAAGAAAGTTTAGATTACAATTTAAGATATGGCAATACATTTAAAATTGTGCATTTTTGTTGGGATGAAGGAGGAATCTTTTTTCTTTTATATTTTTGTAGTTTGTACAATTTTTATTCCTTATTCCTACTTTAATAACATTATTTTAAAAAATCATTCTGAAGTTTTTGCACTACTTAGCATCATGGGATAGCCATAGGAAAAGAAATTCACCAGGCTTTGATGATCATGACAAGTTCTGTGATACTGGGGTGGGCTTCAAAAATTACAGCAACAGGCACTAGGGACCTTCTACCATATGTGGTGGGAGTGCCCAAAAGCTAGGGCTTTTTGGCACCAGATAAGAAAGTATTTGGAAGAGATGCTAAATCAAAGGATGGAGTTGAGATCAGAATTATTTCTACTAGGGATCACAAAAGAAAAACATGGCAAAGGTGGACTATATTTAATGCTGCATATTTTAATGGTGGCAAGACTGGTTTTTGCACAGAAATGGAAAAATAAGGAGACTCCCTCGGAACCAAAAATAATAAATAAGATAGAGATGGACAGATTGACTCTAGAGCTCAAAGACAAGGGTGAGACGGAATATCACGAAATCTGGGACAAATGGTACCAATGGTTAGAAATGAAGGGAAAAGGCAGGGACAGAAAAACACAGACAAGTTAAGACTTGGAAAATATAGTATTAAGAATGTGTGATATGTAGAAATTGGATATGTATTTGTATGATTACAATTAATTATATAAAAGAATTATATAAAAGAAAGTATGATATAAAAGAATTATATCAACAGACAGGTAATCTGACTGACTACATACACTTATGGAATGGATATAAATGTAATTGTTATAAGATCTAATCACTATATGGGAATGTTTATGCCAGAAAGGTTGTACTATGTCCAATGTTTTTAATGTTTATCTAATAAAAAACTTTATTTAAAAAAATGAATATAAAAAAATTGCAGGTCCTGCCCTTACCTGGTATGATGAATGGGCTGCATGGAGACTCCTGGGTGTGGTGTGGTGGGAGGGGCCAGCCAGGAGTGGGATTTGGGGGTTCGCCAAACCATGCAGAATCTTCGCTAGAGAATCGCCCGAACCTATGCGAACCCCCAGCAGCCCACTCATGTACTGAGGTAACCCAGCAATTCATCTGAGTAATCCAATACTGATTATAAAAAAAAGCTTGAGGGAAGAGAGTTCCAAAGCCCCCTCTTTCACCCCCATCAAGGTTCATCTCAAAGAGTACTTAAGTGACTTCTCACATCCATTTATGGCCTGGCTAGCAAAGGAAATGTTTTGGATATGTAAGATCTGAATGAATGAGAGTGAATGTGAGATATTACTGGTAGGATGATAACGGAGCCTCATATTTACAATTATAAATCATGATGATGATAAAACAGGTCATTGTATGATCAAACCCAATTTCTGCAATTTCCCAACACTGCAGGATATACAGCCTCATGCTACATAACTAACCTCCATTTCATCCTGAATAAACCAAATTATTAATGTATCTTAAATAGTAAACTATCTTTGGATAGATTTTTATTCCAGAAGTATTTTATTAAAATAAATTTTATAACAATAACAAAAAAATCCAATTTAAATTTTAAAAATCAGATTTTTTTATCCACCCTGAGGGAAACCAAGTCATACTGATCTGGCAATAGGAACTATACATAAAATGATAAGAATTTCCTGGGTATTCTACTAGGTAAGAAGTTATGAGTTCAGACCACAATTCCCAGGATCCTCATATGAGTTAAAACTGTCCCTGCAAGAGGTTATTGAAATGACAGCCATGTTCCATTATTACTGTACCTCATACATATAGGCAGGGGTGGGATTCAGCCATTTCGGACTGGTTTGGGGGAACCGGTAGCTCCAACGATCAGCTGAGAACGAACCACTTTGATCCCACAATCAGGTGGACCCTCCCTCCCCCCTTGCGTTTTACTTACCTAAATTCTCTCAGCTGATTAGCGTGGCAGAGCGGATTGCCACGCTTCAGCTGTGTTGCTCCCCAAGAAATAATGTGGAAGGTAGGTTTTGGTAAAACTGTGCACGCAGCAAAACACGCGATCACTGAACTGGTTGTTAAACCAGCAGGATCCCATCACTGTATGTAGGGTACAGAACTAATGCGGCCTGGCTGTCATTTCAATTGCCTCTTGCAGGGACGGGACAGTCTTAACTCACAGAGAACTTTTTTAAGTCTGCCCTCCAAAACTGATATGGGGAGAGGATTAAAGCCTATTTAAACTAGTACTCTTTGGAATCTGGAGACAGTTATTTAACGTGAACATCTCCGTGATTAAAAATGGGGGCTTGACTGCTCAGAAAAAAAACTTTATTGAGTAAAGCAGTCTGGTTCTGTTGGACTTCTATTTAAAGGTAAAGGTTCCCCTCACATATATAGCACATATGTCATTCCTGACTCTAGGGGGTGGTGCTCATCTCCGTTTCAAAGCTGAAGAGCCAGTGCTGTCCAAAGACGCCTCCGTGGTCATGTGGATGGCATGACTAAAGACCAAAGGCACACGGAACGCTGTTACCTTCCCACCAAAGGTGGTTCCTATTTTTCTACTTGCATTTTTTACGTGCTTTCGAACTGCTAGGTTGGCAGAAGCTGGGACAAGTAACGGGAGCTCACTCTGTTATGCAGTGCTAGGGATTCGAATCGCTAAATTGCCGACCTTTCTGATCAACAAGCTCAGCATCTTAGACACTGAGCCACTGCATCCCTCATGGGTCTTTAATAATAGTTTAAATGCACGAAGTGCATACTCATGATTAACAACACCTCTGTAGAAAAGCTAAGCTGGGAATTTTTATTAAATTGTCCTGGTCAATTCTGTTTCATAACTATCATCACGGGGGAGGGGGGGGAAGAGCACCAAAAAGTAGTCGAGCGTGAGCCTTAGCTGAATATAGTTTCTGTGTGCTGCTGAGGTATGCTTTTTATAGACTTTTTTATAGCAATAGCACTTAAGACTTATATACCGCTTCATAGTGCTTTTACAGTCCTCTCTAAACAGTTTACAAAGTCAGCAAATGTCCTCCGACTCATTCCTCAATGGGCTCATTCGTACAGTATAGGTCAGTGTTGCCGAACTTTTTCGGCACCGAGTGCTGTAATGGAGCGCATGCATGTGTGCCGGAAACCAGAAGAGCAGCCGGAAGATTCCTGTTTCCAGCACGTGCATGCACAATGGCCAGATGGTCTTCACGCATGCATGTGCACCAGAAACCAGAAGATTAGGTGGGCAGTGGGCATGTGCACGCCGGAAACTGGAAGATCACCTTCTTGGCACGTTCATGTGCACCGGGCGGCTGCACTTCCGGTTTCCGGTGCTCTCGCAGATGTGAAGACAGCATGCCAGAACCTGGAAGAGCAATGACCAATGGCTCACATGACTGGAGAGATGGCTCTGCGTGCCACTTTCGGCACGCATGCCATAGATTTGCCATCAAGGGTATAGGTAGCCCCCAATTTACAACATTTGTTTATGGCCATTTGATGTTAAAGTGGACAGCAGCACTTTTTATTTTCCTTCTGAGACATATCTTGGATTTGTGTGAAAAATAAACAGGTAGAAATAAAAAAATAAAGGACAAAATTATTCTTAAAAAAGGAATATCAGTTTTACTATAGACATTAAACAGGGGTACTCACATGGCCCACTGTAGCTTTTCATTCTTGATAGAGCTATATACAGCCTGCGGAGGTAAAGGAAATAATATTATTTATTTATTAGGGTTATATAACTACAGCATTTGCAGTATAATGGCGATAGTAAATGTTATTTTTTCTCCTATGATGTTTGTTCCTATGTTAGAATTTCTTCTTCTCCCCCCTCCCCAAAAGTGAAGCACCACCCACCCACTGGCCCCCACCCTTTGGCCTCTGCCTCCCAATAATTTGCATCCTTGCAGCAAACAGCAAACAGCCCGGTCAGCCTGAATTAGCATGAGCAGCTGATTGGCAGTTGGATGGGCCTCCTGGAATAACCACCATCTCCAAAGGTTAATGGGACTACCTAGGGAGTTAATAAATGATTGGGAGTCAAAAGGAGGGTGATAAATGTTGGAATGTCATTGATTGGGGTCAGTTTATCTTTGGGAACCTCTATAGAGCTCCATGCTAGTTGTGAAAGTGAAGTGGTTAGTGATGAGATAGTATTACTCAGGGTTGGATAGTCAGTCAAGTGGCCTTGAGTTTACCTCTTGGTCACACAGTCTGAATGTTTAGACTTGATTTGGTATTTTTATCTTTCTTATTGATAATTGTTAAGTGGTGGTGTGTTACATGGCAGATACCTGTCCATTTGAATTCTAAAGTACCAGAGCACTTCAGCTTCTTCTCTAGTTTACATGACTTGCTCTATTTTATGCCCCCGCCACTTCTTGCATGCAAGCAAATGATATTTCTTGCAGAGCTCCCAAAGCACCATTATTGCTACTTTGTCACACAGTAGTTTGTAGTCAACTTGTGTAATCTCCTTGCAGCAGCTAACCAATGGTCTGCTGTTTCCTTAGCTTCTTTGTAAGGCGGTACTTGTTGTCTTCTTAATTCTGGTTTTGTAGGCATTCATTCTTAAGGCTCGATTTTGTGAAGCTAGAATTAGCTTCTCTGTTTCTTTTTTCAACTTTCCTGCTCTTACCTCTTGCCAGGTCTTGCTATCATCTGCTTTTCCAGCTATTTTTTTAATGTACTACTGGCCATATCTTCCCATGCCTCTTTTCTGTTCTTCCTTTGGTCTTTCTTGTAGGTCACTTTGTTCTCTCCAGTACTCAGCATTACCATTGTTGTTGTTGGTTGCACAGCCAGCCAAATGTTTCAGACTGGATTTGGCATTTTTGTCTGCCTATTGAGTACTATAAGTTAAAGTAGTTTTTTTAAAAAAATAGTTTCATTCATATAATAAATGTTTGGATTGCAATAAATAATCTGAAACTTTATGAAGGAGTTGATAAACTAAAGATTTTGAGGACCCCTGCTCTAGATCTGATCTAGATTTGATCTAGATTTTTTAAATTTCCACATTGCTATCTAGTGATTTTCTAGTTACTGTAATACTAGTCACATAGCAAAAGGTAATTAGCAGAAGTTTTATGAATGCTTTACCCTGGTTCAGTTCCAGTTTTTTGAAGGGTCCAGACCAGAGGTGATATTTAGCCGGTTCAGACCAGTTTGAGCAAACCGGTAGTGGCGACCTGCCACCCACCTGTCCCGGCTCCATGATGTTCTATGTAGCCCCGTTTTTCTATGCCGCATGTATTTGTGCACACCACGTGCAGAACGTTTGTTATTTAAAATCACAATTATTCAAGCACAATGTATTCTTAAAATTTGGAAAATGGCCCTCCAATCTAAGAAGATGCCTGTATGGTTGATTAGCACCAAAATCAAAGGTATTAGGACAAGAAAAGCACCATTAGAAAGTAGAAGACCCATTCCAATAGAGAAAACGAAATGGAACGTGAACATTTGCAAAAGAAATGCAATGAGGTGGGGGGGGGAGGAAGGAGTATATTGCCAAAACGACAGAGTGTTTCATTCCTTAGATGACAGAACTTTGCAGAAATGGCTAAATTGATTTGTTTGATTAGGGAGGGGAAAACAACTTTTATAAAAGTCTGGAAATCCTTTATACACTTTTTGCTGAAAATGGATAAAAATGAACTGGTGATTTCTGGATTTACAAATTAGTAAGAGTTGAATATGAGGAGAAATGAATCATGTTAGGCAATATAAGGAGGAAAATGTTTCAAGTTTTTCTATAACTGCTTTAAAAAAGATTAGTTCTCTATTTAATATTATATATTTTTCTTTTTCTTTCTTTTCACCTTCTATTGTTTTCAACATTTTTCTTTCTTAAATTTCCTCATATTGTTTCATGGTTATCTTTTAACTGTAAAAAAAGTTCTTTAATAAAAAATATTAAAGTTTGGCCTATGGAAAGCACTGTGTCAAGACTGAAAAATGCTTAAGATTCCTGTGACTATTATTGCTTTTCAACTTGCCAACAAACTGGGGGGAGGGAAGTGTGAGATGGAATGTGGAGGCTATGATCTTCAACTGTGAGAGCAAAGGACACTTCTGCGGGTGTCTGCCAAGATGTGGACTGTTATCAAAACAATAGGCTGATTCCTAATTTGATAATGTGACCCGTTCCATGGGAGGAGGGGATTAAACTCATTTATAGCTATGCAAGGTTGCATGGGAAAATTTAGAGTTGGTTTTGCTTTCTTCTGTGCCGGAAAGATGTACTCAATACAGATTTGCTTTTGGGATTTTAATGTTCCTGAAAATGCCTGCTTTTATTACAACTTTTAGTCGGACACTAATACTAACAGTTAGTTGACACACTGCTTATATTTTAATAAATATTATCTTTATTTCTTAAAAATAAAGTTTATTTTTTTAAAAAACTCTTATGATATTGATTTGTCTCTCAATCATATTTCTGTGAATTTGTTCTCTGAACTAAGAATACAAGTGATATAAAAATTTAAACAAGGGAAAATTTTACCCAAAACACCTGAGGGTAGGACAAGAAGCAATGGGTGGAAACTAATCGAGGAGAGAAGCAACTTAGGATAAATTTCCTGACAGTTAGAACAATTAATCAGTGGAACAACTTGCCTCCAGAAGTTGTGAATGCTCCAACACTGGACGTTTTTAAGATGTTGGATATCCATTTGTCTTAAGCGGAGTAGAGTTTCTGCCTAAGCAGGGGATTGGACTTGAATACCTTCAAGGTCCCTTCAAACTCTGTTATTCTATTTTTTTCTATTCTTACACACCTAAATTGATGAGGCATGAGGGGTTGTGCTTTCTGCAGTTGATCAACATTTTAGTGATTCGTGCATATTTCCACTGGATTGAACAACCAAATTCAGTGGCTTGCTGGGCATGGCAGGGGAAGGATGCTGTAAAATCTCCATTCCCTCCCCACTCCAGGGGAAGGATAATGTAAAATTGGTCAGAACCTGCAGAATACCACCCCTGTGTATGTGTGTGTGGTGGTGGTGGGGTATTGCCTCATAACTGAGATCTGATTCCTGGATTAAATTTAATACCCCATATTTAACCATTGTTTATAAGAAAGACAAAAAAAGTCTGAATAGCAGATGCTGCAATGGCTGGAGACAACAAAACAGAAGAAAAAGAACTGTAGAAAACCACAAAATACAAACACTTGCAAATAGAAGTAAAATGACTGTCACCAAAGAAAGCAGAGATAGTATCAATAGTAATAGGCAATTTGGGTGCAGCTGAAAACAACTGCAAGGTCACTTGAACACCATCAGCACTAACAAAATCACCACCAGTGAACTGCAAAAAAGGCAATGTTACTTAGAGCAGCTTATATCCTACGATACCTTTAATGCCATCAAACAACATCTGCCTATCCCAGGTCCTTGGGAAGGACTCAATAGGGATAAAAATGTTGAATCCTCCTGGATGTGCAACAAACCCTAAAGTTGACTCAGACTTCCATCCTTCTGGGGTCAGTAAAATAAGGTCCCAGATTGTTGGGGGCAATATGCTGACTCCATAATCCACTTAGAGAGTGTTGTAAAGCACCATAAGCGGTATATAAGTCTAAGTGCCATTGCTATAATAGGAATAGCCTACAGTGAGGCAGTGCTTTAGCATGGCTATAGAGCATGAGAGCTCTGAAGAAGATGAGCGCTATTTCAGAGGTTCAACCACACTGGATAGATCTTAACAGAGGAGTCAAATAAAGGGTATCCATCTCATAAATAATAGTTAATTCCCGAGTTACAACAGTTCACTTACCGACTGTTTGAAGTTATGATCTAATCCCCCTTCTAAGTACTTACGACACAGAAATGTTGCAGCACCGTGGCAGTCATTCACACAAACGACCACAGAAGCATTGCAACATTCACCCTGCCTATTACACCCCACTACCACCACTGGATCTCTACAGGCACTAGGCCTGTGGTTACTCACCTTGCAAAGATGTTGTTACATCCTCAAACCTCCAAAACATTAATGTTAAACCGTCTACCGTGGAGCTCACCCCATTCCAAAGAGGTTTGTAAGGGGGTGTGCATAAGTGCACCAGTATGCCTACCACCCCTGTCCTACTGTTTCCATTTATTTGTTCTCATTTCTTATGTATATACTTATTCCTGCTTATACTTATATGTTTATATGTAGTATTCATACTTGTACTTGTTTTCTCATACATGCTTGACAAACCAAATAAAATAAAATAAATAAAAATAAAATAAAGTAGGGAGCCATGTTTCTTTGTCTGTTTGGTGCTTCATGCCTTCAGTGCATTTGCAGAGAATGGAGGCCTAAAGTGCCGCAAGATCACACAAGATCAGTAGCATGAGATTTCATACTACTGATCTCACTTGATCTCATGGTACTTTAGGCCTCTGTTCTCTGCAAACGGAAGCTTGGACGAGATCCTCAGCAAAAGGCTTTGCAAACGGAGGGAAGGCCTGAAGCACCAAAGCCTTCCCTCCATTTGCAAAGCCTTTTGCTGTATTTGCAAAAACACTTTGCTGGCGAGAAAGGAGGCCAGGAGGGGTGTGTGCATCCCTCCAGGTCTCCATTTTCACAAGCGAAGGCCTCCTCAAGGACTTTGCAAGCAAAAACAGAGGCTCGGAGGGACACGTGCGGCCATCCTGGCCTCTGCTCTCACCAGAAAAGGCTTTTTGCAAAAGCAACCAGAGCCTATAGGGATGCAATGTCTCATCCCTGTAGGCCTCAGCAAGCCTTTGCTCAAGGCAAAATCATGGTAGAGAGACTGGAGAGGTGACAGAACCGGAGAGAACCAGCTGAATACCACCTCTGGCGTGGTGTCTTTTTGCTGTGCTGCTGGACCAGGCTGGGCAGCTACAGCTTCTTTCCCTGCCCCCCCCCCCGCACTTATAGCACACTGCAGCATCGCCATAACTTGCATGTGACCTGCACTGGGCCTCCCAGCGCCTTTCCCAGCCCCTGGATCATCTCACATTCTACTTAATGACCCACACAGTCATTTAATGCCCATACCTGGGAAAGCCATGATGCAGTTGTAAAATTCAGTGAAGTTCATGTGATTGCTGTAATGATCAAAATAACTTATGACCAAAACTTTGGGGCTTAATTATGGTCCTAAATTGAAAGCTACCTATATTTACAAATAGTGGCAGTGTTTGCTAATCTATTTCTATATGAGCCACGGTGGTGCAATGGTTAGAATGCAGTACTGCAGGCTACTTCGGCTGACTGCCAGCTGACTGATGTTTGGCAGTTCGAATGTCACCAGGCTTAACGTTGACTCAGCCTTCCATCCTTCTGAGGTGGGTAAAATGAGAACCCAAATTGTTGGGGGCAATATGCTAACTCTGTAAACCGCTTGGAGAGGGCTGTAAAGTGGTACATAAGTCCTTTTGCTGCTATTGCTATTTCTAGAAGAAATACATTTTTGTCTTCATATGAATAATCTCATGGATATTATTTCATTATTAGCCTGCTTATTGGAGAAAAAGCTCATGGGTTGCCATTGAAAATAAAGCCTGTTTTGGATTAAAGCCAACTGATTTTTTTTTTTAAAAAACCCGCTGCTAAACAAACCAAAGTTCAACACTATCTGTAATCTGAATCAAAGCTATACTAAATAGAGGGATTCCATACTTGGGCAAAAAATTGTAAGACTTCAAGATAAGATCTCTAGTCTCATAGTAGACTCATCTAAATATTGTGATCTTCTCTCTTTTATTCTGCTGTGACTATAATCTTCTGCCTGCTGATGCAAGCCAGATGTTTTGGCTCTCTCTGAAAACTGAAGGTGTCAAGAGAATTCCTTTAAATTTTTGAAAAAAATGCCTTCCTTTTTTACAGGTCTACCACATGTGGTAGTATGTACCTGGAATCTGTTTATATTTACAACAGTTTGGGGACAAAAAAAAGCTTTATAATTTAAAGAGGTTTTGGCTTCCCAAGCATTTGTGCCTTCATTGGGGGGTGGGAATAATGGTTGCTCCAATTCACAGAGTTTCCCAGGTGTTTGGAACTTCCAGGGTTTTAGGTGATTGGTGGGGAAGGGAGGTGTGGCTCCCTTGTTCTATGCCAAGGGTGTCAAATGCAAGGCCCGAATCTAGCCCACAGGGTGCTTAGATCTGGCCGATGGGGCCACCCTGGAAATGGAAAGGGCGGGCCCACAGTGCCTCTGCCACTGAAAACGGAGCTCGGGGGGGACGAAGGAAGGAAGGAAGGAAGGAAGGAAGGAAGGAAGGAAGGAAGGAAGGAAGGAAGGAAGGAAGGAAGGAAGGAAAGAGGAAAGGTTAAATTAAGAGGAAAGTTCTGAAGGAAGTCCTGCCTTAGCACTTGGCCACCACAGGTGCCCCCGACATGATTGATGTCGAGCTGGCCAGGCCCCCCAAGTCCCCCTGAGGTCAAACACAACCCTGGTGTGGTCCTCAATGAAATCCAGTTTGACACCCCTGTTTGGGGCCTAGATGGGAGGGAAATAGGCAGATGGGACGAGCTGCAGTACCTCTGTGTGGGCAGACTGCCAAGCGTTCAAATTTTGATCATGTGACAGCAAGGGCCTGCAATGCCTGTAACTTTAGGCACTGGTAATAAATCCCTTTGTTCAGCATCATCATAATTTCAAATGGTCACTCAATAAATTGAGGATTACCTGTATTCTAGCTGCTACAGTCAGATTAGAAGCTGATCAGGGTGATGAATTAATGATAAGAATTGATAAGGTTAGGGATGATGATCAGTGATGCTTCAGATGTTTTGGACTTGTAGCAATAGCCACCTCTTATAACTGGTTATTCTGGCTGCTATTGGGAGAACAGAATACAATTTTCATAGTTGGGAATATGGAAGTACACCTCTGAATCCATTCACAAAAAAACCCTCCCAGAAAATGTATTAAAGATATTTGTTTTCACATTTTCTTCAGCAGATTCTCGAGATGTCTAATTCTATCTGTATTCCCTTTTTAATCCAGAAAATGCCACCAAATCTTTAGTGATAGTACTAATTCTATGTTATGATGCTATGGTGACTGCCAATATTCTTAGCACTTTTAAATATATATTTTTTTACCCAGACAACTTGAGAGTGGAAAAACATTAAGTGGCAGAAGGATGGACTTGATTTAAATCAAGTTGATTTAAATCACGATTTAAATCACTAGTAAAAAGGCCTGATTTAAATCAACTTGATTTAAATCATAATTTTTAAAGAGCAACTGTCATCTTTGTCCTGCAGCGACTCCTCCTCTGCCCTGAAGTTGACTCACCGACTGTCCCAATATTGCAGAATATACAGCCTCATGCTACAAAATGAAACTCCATTTCATGCTGAATAAACTAATTAATATGTATCTTAAATAGAAAACTATCTTTACATAGATTTTACTCCAAAAGTAAGAATTGTCAATCGGTAGGAAACATTGCATAAAATGGTTTTCTCTCTTTACTAGAGGTTTTTTTCAAAGACAAGCTGGGTAGGCATCTATTGGAGATGGTATAGTGTAGTGATGGCAAACCTTTTCGACACCAAGTGCCAAAAAGGGAGCATGCACGCTCATCTGGGCGGGTGACGGATGTTTGTGTGTGTTTTATTTTTATAGTTATAATGTACACTGAAGATGGCATTTAATTTTGTTGTACGAGGTGCAACAACAATGAAGTAAACTAAACTAAACTTATCCGTTATGTAAAAAAAAAAAAAGACAAAAGGGTCTGTCCTGATTTTTCTAGGATTCAATTTAATGGGAAAATTAGTTTTAGTATTTTGGGGAAAAGAATATACCTTTTTTTTTTGTTTCACTTTATCCACTCCATGTATAATTCTGTACACCTCAATCATGTTCCCTCTGATCTTCCTATTTTTAAAATAAAAAGCCCAAAATGTCATAACATTTCCTCATACAGAAGCCGCTCTCGCCCCTTGATCATTTGAGTTGTCCTCCTCTGAAACTTTTCCAGCTCCACAATATCCTTTTTGAGGTGTAGCTGCAATAACTAATACACACGGTATTTCAAATGCAATCACAGCATTGATAATAACAGTATTCTGATATTGCTAGCTGTAATTTCAATGCTGTTTCTTATTATCCCTAATATGCTCTTGGTCTTATTTACTTATTTATATTTCTCCTTATATTTTAAAACTAACTTAAGGCATCAAACACTCCTTCCTCCTCCTCCTTTTTCCCCTATATTTTTTTTGCAGCAAACACACTATAAACTGTTTAATTGTTCATTGAATTGTTTCCATTACTCCAAGTTCTTTTCCTCATCTGTTAGCTCAAATTACATAAGACTGTATGAGTAGTTAGGATTTTTGGCACCAATAGTATCATTTTACACCTTTAGGTTCAACCATCAAAAGGAACAAGAGTCAAGAAATACAAGCAGAGTAAAATTTGGTACAGCAGTCACGAATGTCCTTAAAAAGAAATTCAGGTGCTGTGATGTGCCTATACCTACAGAGATCAGAATAAAGTGGGCAATGCTTTTCTTTGTGAACCTCACACCATGACCAGCAACCGCTCCCCCCTCACCAGCCAACCCAAGAAAAAGAGACCCCTGGTGAAGCTGAAGAAGATATGTGTGGGACAGCATGTAATTGAGTTCTCTTCTCAGTCCAGCAAGGAGAGAACTCTGACCAACCCCAGAAAGGGTCCAATCTTCTACGAGAGTGACAGCGAGGCAGAAGATGACCCAATGATAAGTGGCACAATCATCCCCATGATGGCCTGGGTGGAGATTGTGGTGCCCTCCTCGGGGGCAAGGGGGACAGCACAGCATTGCTGGACTCAAGTTGCGCCTAATGCATGATCAGCACCCAAGTGGTGAAAAGGCTGGGACTGAGGCTAAGGCAACCCATGGCATTTTCTCAATTAGACAGGTCAATAGCAGTGGGTGTGCAAGGCCTGATCGAGTGAGTTCGGCTCAAAGCAGGAAGTCACGTAGAAGCTGTTAGGTTTATTGTAGTCCCCACGATGACTGAGCCCATAGTGGTGGGAAAAGTGCAACTGCCCTGTGAGCTGGGATAGAGAAAAGTGGCAGATGTGAAGAAGAACCACCTACACGCCTTTGGCTAGAAAAGTGCTTTAAGCAGAGGCAGTAGGTTACAGCCACTAATTCCAGCAGAGTATCGCGACCTAGCTTGAGGTTTTTAGCAAAAAGGAATAAAATGCATTCCCATCTCACCGACCCACCAATTGTACGATAGATATGTCAGGAGCTAACCTGCCTAAGCCAAAAATATACTCCATGACCTCCCTAGAGAGATGTATGAGCTCCGAGTGTTTATAGACAAGAACCTTGTGACAGGGTTCATTCAGCCAGCGAAATTGAGAATGGCGGCCCTGGTGCTTTTCAAAGAAAAGGACAGTTCCCTTAGACCAGGGGTCTTCGAACATTTTAAACAGGGGGGTGATTTATGGTCCCTCAGACTGTTGAGGGGCCAGACTGGCTGGTTGGGCATGATTAGATGGTCATGTGACTGGGTGGGCATGGCTAGGTCTTGTGATTAGGGAGCGTGGCCGATTTAACAGTCCATTGAACAATGCACACAAAGTAAACTTTAATTTGTTTTGTTCCTGGGGATGTTTTATTTGCTTTTGTTTGCATGTTGCTCTTTTGATTGCCTTTTCTTTTTACTAGATTATTTTTTCAGTTATTTAGGAGTCTAGTGGTCCATTTCAGGAAACTCAGTTTTCCAGCAATTCTTCTCAGCCCCAAGGAGCTTGAGAAATCTGTCTCTGTCTCTGTCCCTCTCTCTCTTTCTATCTCGTTCTCTTTCTGTCTCTCTCTCTCCCACATCCCCATTTAGCAATCTCTCTCTATCTTCTGGGGGTGGAGGAAGTGAAAAATGGGCTGTTTTTACCAGTTTTTTGGCCTCCCGGGATGTCTGTGTGCCCCGTTTTTCACACACACACCGAAGCATTCTGCAGGCCAAAATTGTTGGCCTTACCTTTTAGTTCTAGTCTGGAGTGCTCACGAAGGTAAGTCCTGCGCCTGGGCGAAGGGTGGGTGAGGCGATGTGGGGGGGGCAGCCTCATGGTCTTGCATGGGCCAGTTTAAAGGCTTCAGCCACATGCAGCCTGTGGGCCATAGTTTGAGGACCCATGCCTTAGACTATACATCAACTATAGGCAGCTGAACTGCCTATGTGTGGAAAACATGTTACGAAGGACATGCTAGGTTATTTGGCAAAGGGAAAAATCTTCATAAAGCTGAACTTGAGGGAGGCATATTACCGAGTGAGGATTAAGGATGAGTGGAAAACAGCATTTAATTGCCCCCTAGGCTGCTCTCCATTCCAAGTAATGTCATTCAGGTTGCAAGAACCCTCTGCCATATTTATGCAACTGATAGCAATAGCACTTAGCTTTATATACTGCTTCAAATTGCTTTACAGCCCTCTCTAAGCAGTTTACAGAATCAGCATATTGCCCCCAACAATCTAGGTCATTTACCACCTCAGAAGGATGGAAAGCTGAGTCAACCTTAAGCCATTGAGATTTGAACTGCCAAACTGCAGTTAGAAGTCAGCTGACAGTACTGCACTCTAACCACTGCGCCACCTCAGTTGACCTTTGATAAATGAGGTCCTGCACAAGCATCTGTATAAGGGAGTCTTGGTGTACTTGGATGATATATTAATATACACTGAGACCTCTGAAGAACACATAAAGCTGGTCAGAGGCCTACTCAGGAAACTCCAGGAAGCCCAACTCTACACAAAGCTGTCTAAGTGTGAATTCCACAAGATCCGCTTAGACTACCTGGGATTCTGGATCTCCAATGAGGGACTGGAGATAGATCCCAGTAAGCCAGTTTCACCTAACGTGTACCTGATTTTTTAAAATTTCTTAGTTTTAATTAATTAGTGATTTAATTCCTTAGTTTTTTTCTCCAACTGGCAAATGAAATTGGGCAAACATTTATTATTCTTGCCTGACAAATCACCTGCTCTCTCCCCTGAAGACTCCATTGTCTTGAGAGATACTTTCCCTCCCCCATTTTGGGCGATAACTCTCTTGAAGGAGCACCTGCCACTGGTGCCTAACTATTCAACTATATACTCTCATTTTGGATGACCTGAATGGAATATGCAGTGAATGGAATATGCAGAAGTTGGTTCCACTGGGTTCAACCAGCAATTCCACATCAACTCAGGAAAAGAATGGAGATGAACAACAGCATTAGATGTTTAATACTTCCACATGCAAATGTTTATACAGTCCCAGCCAGAGAAAGTGCAGAATACACTGCTCACATTCTTTTTTCTTAAGAAAGCATTATGGTCCCCAGGAATTAGTTACCATGAAACAAAACAAAACCTAGCAAATGCCTTCATTTGTTATTGTGTCCTCTCACAATACAAAATATACACAGAATAGCTTTATATGTTAAGTTGTGACACTTGTCTCTCTTTGAATCTGCCCAGAGGTGTGCAACTGAAATCTATTCAGGTCAGCCATCAACTCCTTCGCGTTGCAGGTTTTTTCTTTTAAAAAAAAGGTCTTGGTTAACCAATTTAGAATGCTAGAGTTTCCTTTTCAGGAAATGTGTAGATTTCTTTAAATATGTTTTTAAACTTGATTTGGGATTGATTTGTCATAGTCTATATCAGAGAAATTTACAACAATAGATTATACAGAGTAATGCAACTGCATGTCCCAGGGAAGTGATCATACAAATGTTTTTTTAAAATAAAATATCAGCTGTGTAATCCAATTTGTATGGCCTCTCACTGTCACAAAAAGTGATTTTGCATAGCTTATAGTGCTTAATTAAAAAAAACCCTAATATATACAAATTTTAAAAAGCCCAGCAAGAGAGAATACCTCAAAATCTGCACAAATTCCACTCCTTAATATTTTAAATTGACAATAAACTCTAACACACTATTAATGTTAATAATACCATTAGATTACCTAATCCTAAATTTCCATCTAGTAGTCTAACTTATTTTGAGATACACTCCCAAAATTGATTAAATATTGTTAATACTTGGCATTATTAGTAAACCTACACATTTTGAACATTGAAGTTATGTTGGAACAATGAGCAACTCGTAAAATAGTAAATAATAATATTTAGTTAAGGTAAAGGTTCCCCACCCAAATATGTGCTAGTTGTTCCAGAATCTAAGGGGTGCTGCTCATCTCTGTTTCAAAGCCGAAGAGCCAGAGCTATCCAAAGATGTTGTCATGGTCATGTGGATGGCATGACTAAATGCCGAAGGCACATGGAACGCTGTTACCTTCCCACCAAAGGTGGTCCCTATTTTTCTACTTGCATTTTTTATGTGCTTTCAAACTGCTAGGTTGGCAGAAGCTGGGACAAGTAATCGGAGCTCACCCTGTTATGCAACAATAGGGATTTGAACCGCCGAACTGTTGACCTTTCGATCGACAAGCTGAGCATCTTAGTAACTGAGTCACCACATCCCTTAGTATTTAGTAATTTTTATTTTATTTTTTAGTAATTTAGTATTTATTTAGCAGGGGTATAACAAATACAAGGCTTACATAAATGTTATTTGTATTTAAATGAATTAGTGGGGAAATGATAAAGGATTGTATAAAAGGCAATAGTATTGTTGAAGTTGGAAGATTAGAATTACACAAACCTATTTGTATTATTATTGTTAACGTTGTTTCAAAAAAGACTTGACCCGGTTAATACATTGTCCACAAAATATGTATGGTGAGAAAAGAAAACTGCAAATAAAACATGTTTTAAAAAAGAGAATACCTCAAATGATAGCCACTGCTTTCTTTCTAGAATCACCCCACCCCACCCCACCCCCAGCTTCCTAGTCTAGCCTTGGGATCTATCCAGTGGTGGGATTCAAATAATTTAACAACCAGTTCTCTGCCATAATGGTTTCTTCCAACAACAAGTTCACCAAACTGCTCAGAACTTAACAACCGGTTCTCCCAAATTGGTGTAAACTGGCTGAATCCCACCACTGGATCTATCTATTAATGAAGTCTGGCCTGCTTAACTTACCCTATTTTTTGGAGTATAAGACGCACCTTTTTTCCTCAAAAGAGAGGATGAAAATCTGGGTGCGTCTTATACATCGAATACAGCAGAAATGAGCAAAAAACGGGCTGTTTTTTGCCCCCACAACCTCCAGCAGCACTCTATAAGCCCCCCTAAGGCTATGCATGCAATTTTTTTGATTAAAAAAATGGGCCCGTTTTCATGAAAAACTGGCAGTTTTTTGCTCGTTTTTGGGCCCCACCAGGAGCACTCTGCAAGCCTCTCCAAGGCTATTCATGCCTTTTATTTGAAAAAAGACAAGACTGTTTTCATGAAAAACGGGCCATTTTGGGGAGGTTTGCAGAGTGCAAAACCTTTTTTTCCCCTTTTGGAAAGCTCTTTAGTTAGAGTGATTGATGAGAATTACATTGATCAAGTGCTGTGCCAGCAGAAACAAGTCTTAGGCGTTGCAGGTTGTCAGCGATTTCCTTCTCCAGCACATGGATAAATACACCTAGAAACATCTACCTACCTACTCACTCTCTCTCCCTACCTACCTACTGTATTTCTCTCTCTCTCTCTCTATCCCTCTATCTACCTACCTACTCTCTCTCCCTACCTACCTACTGTATTTCTCTCTCTCTCTCTCTCCCTCTCTCCCTCTATCTACCTACCTACTCTCTCTCTCCCTACCTACCTACTGTATTTCTCTCTCTCTCTCTCTCTCCCTCCCTCTATCTACCTACCTACTCTCTCTCTCTCTCCCTACCTACCTACTGTATTTCTCTCCCCCCCTCTACCTACCTTCCTACCTACTCTCTCTCTCTCTCCCTACCTACCTACTGTATTTCTCTCTCCCTCCCTCTCTATCTATCTACCTACCTATTTTTTTTTAAATTTGCCTCTTCAAAACCTTGGTGCGTCTTATACTCTGAAAAATACGGTATTTGATAAGCTTATAGATGTGGCCATCTATTTATGTGTGCTGAATAAACGGAACTCAAGAATGTGTTACCTGACTCAGTGGTTTCTTCCCCAAACCCTCATAATTTTAACCTTAGACTGTCTATTGTCGATCTCACCCCTTTCCTAAAAGATCTGTAAGGGGGTGTGCACAAGCGCACCAACGTGCCTACTGTTCCTGTCCTAATGTTCCCTTTTATTTGTATCCATTTCATGTATGTATAATCTTGTATGTACTTATATCTATTATCTTATACACACTTGACAAAACAAACAAATAACAATAAATAACAATACTCCTTGGCATGAAGCTTGATGTGAGCTGTACAGAGCTCTATCTGGCTGCTGGACCCATACAACACTATGACTATCATTAAGGGTTGTACCTTATGATTCTTAATGAATGTATTTTTTTTCTTTTTATGTACACTGGGAGCAATATGCACCGAAGGCAAATTCCTTGTGTGTCCAAATACACTTGGCCAATGAAGAATTCTATCCTATCCTATCCTATTCCACATATTCAATTATATTCTATTTCATCCTATTCCATTCCACATATTCTATTCTATCCCTATTCCATTCCACGTATTCTATTATATTCTATTTCATCCTATTCCATTCCACATATTCTGTTCTATCCCTATTCCATTCCACATATTCTATTCTATTCCACATATTCTATTCTATCCTATCCTATTCTATTCCACATATTCCATTCCATTCTATCCTACCCTACCCTATTCTATCCTATTCCATTCCACATATCCTATCCTACATGAAGAGTTGCCCACCCTCTCTTAGACCACCGACCACGATAGAGGAATGAGCCTTGACACAACCACCCGTCATTCTGTGCACACACACATAGGCCCGCGATTCATTCATGCGCAGATTGGGGCCGTGTGCATCCCATGCACCAAAAAGCCCGCTTTTAAATACACAACCAGGTTTCTTTCGCGTCTTCTTGAACCTTGCGGGCTTGTCCATTGGGGAGCATCTCCTTTTTGTGTGGAGGGGGGGGGGACACCCCTCACGCCCGCCCAAAGCGCAGCCGAGCCCATCTCGTCAGGGCGTTGCTTGGAGAGCAAAGCCTTCCAATTGCCAAGCGAGGTGAAGAACATTCGCCTCAGAATAATTTGGGGGGTGGGGGTGGGGGTGGGAACCCAGCCAGGAGCGGCCTACCTACCGCGCGACTTTCGTCCCCCTTCAAGCCCACCTTTTTCTCCGCAGGAGGAGAAGGCATAGCGTCAGAGCCTCGCCCTGACGTCTTCCTTACCGGTTTTTTCTTCCTGCGGCTCTGCAAGCGGTTGACCACCAGGTCCGTGTAGAGGACGGGCTTGAGGGTCCGCGAGCGTTGCGGCCAGCCGTAGCAGAAGGTCTCCACGCCGCGGCAGTTGCGCCCATAGCGCACCGAGCACATGGAGCGCGGCCGGAGACGCCCGGCGCTGCCGCTGCTGTTGATGCTGTTCACACCGATCATGGCTTTGGCCGAGGCGGCGCTGGCCAACCAACCAACCGGCCGGCTGGCTGGCTGGCTGCCTGTTGCGAAAAACGCGCCTCCCCGCAACCGCCGTCCGGAATAGGCGTCGAGCTCGTGTGGGGTCCCCCCTCAGGCGCAGCTCTCCCGTTTGGCGTTATGGGAAGAAAGGAAAAAGGGAAAAAAACACACACGCGCGCAGATGCCCGCGCGAGCTTCTGGAGGGCTGACAACGCACCAGCCTCTCTCTCTCTCTCTCTCTCTCTCCGCTTTTCCTCCTCCTCCTCCTCGCAACAGCGGCTCTCAAAGGGTGGGGGGAGCGGCTGGGAAGCCGTTTCTACGCGAGAAGCGCGCTCTGGCGTTTCGCTGTGGAACGCAGAAAGGGCGGGGCGGCGGGGGGGGGAGCGCCGGAGCGGTGGCGGGGGCTGGGGGCTGAGGGAAAAAGAAGGGCGGCGGGAGTGGCGGGAGATGATGCATGTGCTACACACGGAGAGAGATTCGGACCGTGAAGGATTTGGGGGGCGGGGGAATGAGATGTGCTACACACGCAGACCAGGGCGAGTAGGGATTTGAGGGAGGGGGGTATTCATGGGCTACACACAGAGATCCGGACGGCGAAGGATCTGGGGGCAGGGGGCTGAGATTCATGTGGTACACAGACCTGGACGGTAAAGGATTGGGGGGGGGGGGGTGAGATGCATGTACTACATAGAGAGAGAGACCCGAATGGCGAAGGACTGGTGGGGGGGGGACTAACTACCTGGCGAGGGAAGGTCCCCAACTTCGACTTGCACCTTTCAAATGTTAGTTTCGGAATACTTGAATTGCCAGATAATTGTTCCCAACCTTAAGTGCGACGGGTTCGTATTTGGTTCCCACGCCCTGATAGCTCCTCGGTTTTTTTTTTTTTTAATAAATGGTTAAAATGTATCTCGGCGTTTATGTATAAAAAACAAAGCATGAAGCAGGGTGGGAGAAAATACAACCTTCACAAACGACAGGATGGGGCAATGGGGTGTGCCTTCCATAAATGTAGTATTAACCGCCCCCGCCCCTCCGGTTTTAAAAATATGGAGTGTAGAATGGAGGAGGGTGGGGGGAAGAAGCGGTCGTTAATTAACTTGTATCTATGGCAACCTCTTTTTGCTTTCAGGAAAGTGGGAGGTATGCTCGTGGGTGGGGAAATCACTTTTTTTTTTTTTTTGCCTTTCACAAAATGGCTGAAATTAGGTTTATTGGAACTTGGATAAAGGGCTAGATGATGATGATTTGGAATACAATGGAAGTTTACTTTAATTCTGAATGGGGATGTAGGTAAGCCTGCCCTTCTGGGAGGCCATTTATTTTGTCACTGGATGTCCCAAGGGTGCTTTTTTTAAAAGAAGCAACTGGGTTTTCTTGTTTTTTCTTTGAAGACATTTCTCTTCTCATCCAAGAAGCTTCTTCAGCTCTGACTGGATGGTGAGGTATGGAGGGATTTGTACTCCTTCCAGAGAAGGTGGTTAAGGTCACCTGAAGGTTTCTCTGTATTATCAGGGTCATCTGAGTGGTGCAAATGGGTGTGGAGCCTTCTTGGAACTGTTGGAAGGACTGTTGTAGATTGGAGATGATGTCATATCCCCCCATCACTGTTGAGAGAAGAATGTTCAATTTTGACATAAATGGCCTCTTTAACCCCTCTTTCAAACCAGCAAATCCTCTCTGTCCAAAATATGGACTTTGCTGTCTCCAAAAGAGTGCCTTGTGTCTTTTAAATGCAGATGGACTGCTGAATTTAGTCCTGATGTGTTTGTTCTCCTATGTTGTGCCATCCGTTTATGAAATGGTTGTTTTGTTCCCCCGAAGTACAGATCTGCACATGGCTTGCTGCATTGTACTGCATATACCACGTTGCTCAGTGTCTGTCTGGGTGTTACGTATGTTATGTTGGCTGAAGATCCTCCTGAGCTTTTCCGATACGACTGCAACATACGGAATGACAGCGTTGCTTCGTTTATTGTTCCCGTCACTGTCTATCACAGAGGAGCTCCTGTAGGGTTGGTTGGTGGTTTTTTTTTTTTTTTTTTTTTGAGATTTGATGAAGGCTTACTTGGGATAGCCACACATTCTGAGGGCTTCCTTGATGTCTTCATGTTCTTTTTCTTTCCATCTTTGCTGGTAGGCAGGCCTTCTGATGAATCCCATTTGGTGCTCCAGTGGGAGGTGGGAATCAAAATTTAAATATTGATTTGTGTAGGTGGGTTTTCTGTAAACTTCAGTGTTAAGGCTTCTATCTTCCTTAATGTGTACTGCACAGTCCAGGAAGGCTAGACTATTTTCCTTAACATCTTCCCATGTGAATTTAATATATCTGTCCGCTTATTGTGAGATACAATATAATAAGTTGTAAATTTCCATAATGTAGACTAACATATCGTTTATGAATGACACATTATACAATTTATATAAGGTTTATTCTTTGTTCAAATTACCTAGTATAGCCACACTATTACATATCCTACATAGAAATGAAGGGGCTGAGTGCTTAGCAACAAGGCCTTAACTAATTTTAAAACTTTTTGAACAGATTATAGGCAGACTGTTAACATGTGACTAATCTGGGCCTATCAATTGGGCCTGGGAAGGATGGACAAGTGGCCGGTGATAGGAATATATGAAATATGCTGAGATCTGTAACCAGTGTGGTTTCTCTTGCTTGTTTGCTTGGAAATTCACCAGCCTTTGCAAACACAATAAAATTGTTTTGTATTCCAATAACCTTGGAGTTGATTTTTTACTCCTCACATCATTGAACAGTGAGATATTTTGCTTGGTTTTGGATTTTAATTTGAGACTTGAATCCAATTTACCGTGACTTGTATTGTTTGTTAGGAGAACACTATGATAATCACTCAACACCAGTTAAAACAAATCATGGATTAATCAAATGCATGAAGCCAATGTGAGTAAAGTCATTCTGATAATGTGGAATGGATCAGACTAATTTAGGAATTATATATGCAATTGGTTTCCAAACACTGGTAACCTCTTAACTGCTAAAACACTACTAAAGTCCTTGATGCAGAACCATTTGTTCAGAAGCCTTTCAAAGTTACAACACCATTTAAAAAAAGGGACATGACCAGTTTCCACACTTACGAATGTTGCATCATCCCAATAGTCATGTGATAAAAATTCAGATGCTTGACAACTGGCATGTATTTATCCTTCCTTTGGTCATGTGACTGTTTGTAACTTTCCCAGCTGCTTACCAACAAGCAAATCAATAGCAGAAGCCAAATATGCTTAATGACCACATTATTATAATTATGGGCTCGTGGCATAGTCAGACAGGTGCTCAGACTGGATTTGGCATTTTTGTCTACCTATCGAGTCCTTTCCAAGGACCATAGGCAGATGTGGATGTTTCATGGTATTAATAGATATTCTCACTCACAGGATGCAAGCTGTTCTGAGTAAAGCTGCCTTTTGCAACTGACTGATGGTGAATTTGTCAATGATGATGGTGTTTAAATGGAGCTCCAATTGTTTTGGGATTGCTCCCCAGGCACCTACTAATTTTAGTACTACTTTGCTTTTGCCACAGTCATTCTATTTCTATTTGCAGGGCTTTGTGTTTTATTATCTTCTCCAGTTTCTTCTATTCTTCTGTCTCCAGGTATTGACACATCTATTAGCCAGACTTTTTTGCCTTTTGTATCATCTGTCTTGTAGGCCAGTTTGGTCTCTCCAGTAATCAGTAAATTTTCCTGGAATACTAGGTTCCAGGCATCTTCTTCACTGTCCTTCAGATATTTTTCCACTGCATGTTTTTTCTTCTCCAACCAGAGGTGGGTTCCTACCGGTTCAGACCGGTTTGGCCAAATAGGTAGTAATTCGGCCAGACACATGGCCCTACCAGTTCTATCCTGGGCACCACCATCTTTATTTTCTGTTCGACACATGTGCAGAACAATCTTCATTGAAAAATGTTATTCCCCCCCCCTTTTTTTTAAATAGTGTGTGCATGCCGGTCCCAGAGATGGGCCATTTTTTGCAAAAACAGGCATTTTTGCCTTCCCCCAGCCTCCAGAAGCACTCTGCAGGCTTCAGCAGGGTTGGGGGAAGGCAAAAATGGGCTCGTTTTTGCAAAAAAACTGGCTGTTTTCTGCCCATTTTTTTCAAAAACAGAGGTATTTCTGCCTTTCCCCAACCCTTCTAATGCCTGCAGAGTGTTCCTGGGGGCCAGGGAGCACAATTTTTTTTTCTTAACTTTAAATTTTGAAACCCACCCCTATCTCCAACCATCTGATGTACTTGCAATGTTCCATACCTACCTATTTTCCTGGCTATGTAGAGTTCATCAATATCACTGCAAGGATGAAGGGCACGATTCATTGTCATTATTTTTCTGGTCTTCCTGTCCGTGGCTTTTAGTTTTGCTTGAGTTCAGTCCACCATTCCAGCTGTGTACCTAATGACTGGAATTGCCCAGGTGTTGGTTGCCTTAATGGTATTTCCTCCATTGAGTTTGGACTTTAAGATCATCTTCATTCTCTTGATGTATTTACCTCTAACCTTTTTCTTGACTTCATTGTACTTGATGTTGTCAGCCAGAAGGATACCCAGGTCTCTGTAGTTATCATCTTCATCCAGACTCTTGATATTGTTTCCATAGGAAATCTTCATTCCTTCAGTTTTCACTATTTTTTCCTGTTTGATGGTGTGATGCATTTGTCCAGTCCAAACTCCATTTTAATATTTTGGCTGTATATATGAATAGTGTTGAGCAGCAATTCCATTTCAGGTATTTTTCCAAATAGCTGCAAATTGTCCATGTAAAGGAGGTGGGATAGTCTGGCATTTTTTTTTAAAAAAATTGATAGGTATGGCCCAAATTATTTAGTAAATCAGTGCAATGATAAATAGTTGTAGTGAATGTGAATCTCCTTGAAATAGTGCTCTCTTGTTATTAACCTCTCCCAGTCTCTCACCATTGACCTGCCAACCATGTCTTCCATTGTGCCATCGATCTTTGCACATAGCTTCTGAAGTTCCCACTGACCTCTGATATTTCTAGGCACTTGATTATCCAGTCACATGGCAGAGAGTCAAATGCCTTTTTGTAATCAATCCATGTGACATTCAGGTTGGTCTTCCTTCTCTTAGTTTTCCAAAATCATCCTGTCACTTAGTAGTTGATCTTTTCTTCCTGTGCTGTTGGGGCAGCTTCCTTTCTGCTCAGGTGGAAACACCTTGTTTTCAATGAGATGCTGTTGGGTTGCATCAGCTATCACACTAGTTAGCAATTTCAAAGTTGTTGGTAAGCAAGGTAATTGGCCTGTGCTGTCCCTTTTGCTGGATCTTTCATTACCAGGTATATTTTGTTAGCCACTCTTCAGTTTCACCTCTTTGCAGTATATGTTAAACTGTTTGGCAACAAGGGGGTGTAGACCAGTCAGGTGTTTCAAGGAAAAAAACATGCAGTTTATCTTCACTTGGTGCTGACCAATTCTTGATCTTTGTCATTTTTGCTGTTATTACCAGTTCTTTCATTTCAGCTTCTTTTTTATTCCTTTCTACCTTCTTTAACCATGCTGCATCCTTGTTGTATTTCTATGGATTTCCCATGGGTGCATTTTTTTTTCTTCAAGAGGCAACTAGACTTTTTGGGGTTTTTTGAAGACATTTCACTTCTCATGCAAGAAGCTTCTTCAACTCTGACTGAATAGTGGGGAATGGAAGGATTTATACTAAATGGCATTTTCAATTTGAATGTAATGCCTCGTGATTGGAATCCAAAAGTCGGAGAAATAAGGGATCCTGAAACTTAGTGTGTTAAGGTGAATCTGAGGAATAATAGAATATATAAAGGACGTTGCAAAAAATAAAAAAAATAGGAAAACACAATTTGAAAGATGAATAGATCTAAGTAGTTTTCAGTGCCAGCTATTAGGAAAGCTTGTTTGCTAGGCACAGAAAGGATAATGTATTATTTCCTTGGGTAATAGAAAGAACACATGATAATGCAGACTTTCAGGATAAAGCAAGAAAAAAACAAGGAAAGCTATCTCAATGAACTAATAGAAGAACATAGCAAAGAAAGGAAAAATGATATACTTGATTTTATAATTACTCAAGTAAAATTAACAACATAGATAATAAATAATGAGAAAGAAAGATGGAAAGGCTCTACTAAATCGTTTAAAAAAAGGATTACAGAATGTAAGAAACCTTCCCCCAAAAAAGATACTATTCAATAACTCCACCAGAAAGAGAGAGAGAGAAATGGGAGGCTATAGAGCAGCTGTCACAGAGGAAAGTTTAATTATGCACAATTATTTAAAGCTTCAGAAGAAAATATTAACTGCTGCATGTTCACAAAAACAGTGATTAGAAAAGATCTGTATATATGCCATGCCAAGAAAGGAAATGTGAAAATTACTAAGCTATTGGACTAATTCTTCACACAAGCATAGTTTTGCTTAATGATCTCACAAAAAAATTGAGCCATGCATCAGGAAACAAATGAACAAGCAGGTTATAAGAAAGTCAGATGAATACAAGATCAAACAAGTAACATAAATCATGAACTATAAGAAGATTACCATTTTTTTCACTGACTACAGCAAAAACAGAATGTGGAATGTATTAAGATTAAGGTATTTTCCACAATATTGGATTATTCTGAGAAATATTTACAGTGATGCATGTTGGTCATCGTATCTGTTTAATTTAGAAAACAAATGTTCAAAACAAATGATAACTGGAATCACAACTGGAGCACAAAATGGTAACAAATTATGCAGGTAACACCAGTTTATTACTTGAAAGAAAACTTAAAAGAGTTTATTATGAAAATAAGCACAGCAAATGAAATGTTTGCTTTAATATAAAATATTAAGGAAACCAAGGTCTACCTACTTAGTAAAGTTATAGAAGATCATTACTTTTGGTGATCTAAAATAAAGATGGACAGAACTTGGCAGAAATAAAAATATTAATTATTAGGGAGGAAGGCAATTATAAATCTTATCAATGAGATGTTTATAAAGGATAAGGCTATTTCTATGACAACTAAAGTCAATGATGAATATTAAAATAATGGTTTCTCCATACTGCATCGATACTTTTCAAACTACAGATTTCAAATCAAAACCATGATATGATCATGATTAGACCAAATCAAAAGTTGGCTTCTCATTGATGAATAACAAGCAGAAACTTATATATTTAGGATGCATGATGTAAGCAAGTGAAAATCCTTTTTGGTAAGATAAGGGAAATAAATGGAGATTCAAAGTAGATAATACAAATGCATAGAATCACAGATATTACTGCATTGTACTTGAAAAAACTGCAGGTTATTACAATATTAAAAACGGGTCAAGAAGGCATATCCTTGCCCCAGCAGTCAGTAAGGTTGGAATCCAACTTCATACAATCTAACTCACTTGGATTTTATTACATATGGATATTTATAAATTCTTCAGACTCAAAATGAAAATGGGTAGTTTATAAATTTTTAAATTAAAAAACAGCAAGACCAATTAAAAATGGAGTTACAATCCTTCATTAATCAATATAAGATACTGATTTAATCCCAAATCACGACAATGTTCTAACCTGGATTTTAAATGTGAATAGTCTCTTAAAAATATAAGTGCTGATAGGTATTTGGTTAAATGCAGTAGTGGGATTCAAATAATTTAACAACAGGATCTCTGCCCTAATGATTTCTTCCAACAACCAGTTCACCAAACTGCTCAGAAAGTTAACAACTAGTTCTCCCAAAGTGGTGCGAACTGGCTGAATCCCACCCTTGACAGCCCTCCATAAAATAATGCTAATCTTTTTGGGAAAAACTCATCAACTTGTTCAGGTAAACTACTGCACAAAGCTTGCTCTGTTTAAATTTCATTGGCCTTTCCAGAGACATGGATATATTTTCAAACAAAACTTTAACAAGGAAACAGATCTTTTTGCTTTGTTATTAAAAAAAAAACCTTTAGCATTTAACAAAAAAGCAATAAATACACAAAAATACCTTTGAGTTTTTAAAACTGCCCTGAAATTTAGAACATTTTATCTCCAACAAGCTTCAAGGGGAATAAAGTGGTGCCATTAAGATACAGAATGGTGAATCTGCCTTGCCCTACTTCTTTGGATGAAGGCAGTTTTTCCTCCGAAACATGAGGTACCAAAGCAGCTTTCCCAGGGATGGTATACACTTACCTTCTCTACCGGTTCACAAATGTGAGTGTGCGCAGATCCGCGAATGCACTTTTGGCGGAAAAATGGCCTAAATGGGACGCCATAGAGCCAGGGGCTTGTCAGCTAGCCACCTGCGATTTCCGCTACCAGTTTGGCTGATCCGAACCAGTAGAATACCACCTCTGAGCTTTCAAAATATATCAGATTTTAATATATACACAATCTACCTGTACAAATATTCTATGGAATCACATTGTATCTGCCCCACACCCAGATGCACCCCAAATTTCTTATCCCCAGTAAAATACATATGTACAGAATATAGCAATAGCACTTAGACTTCTATACTGCTTTACAGCCCTCTCTAAGCTGTTTACAAAGTCAGCCTATTGCTCCCAACAATTTGGGTCCCCACCAATGCGAATTGCCAAATTGCAGGCAGCCGGCAGCAGCAGAAGTAGCCTGCAGTACTGTACTCTAACCACTATGCCACCATGGCTCATATATGTAAATACATAAAATGTCTCAATGCACATGCACACACCACACACACCATACTCACACATGGTAGGCTCTTTGCTAAAATGAAACTGGGAGCTGCCATAAACAGTATAGTGACAGATATGGTTGCTCTTGAAAAAGTTGTAGCCCAAGATGGACTGGAATAAAAACAACAACACACAACTCTCCTGGACTTGCCAGATTTTAGGAACTAGCTTAGTAAAATTGACAAGCAACATTTTCCTTTATATTGCCCTGTTTTTCCAGGAAGACCTTTAGTTGTATTTACCTTGAGTAGTTCTCTGGGGAAATCACTGCCTTGATTGAGACCTTCCAGATTCCCAATGAAATCCGAGCAGGACATTCGCTTCCCAATATTCTATAAGGAGGAAGCAAGGAAAGAGGGAAAAGTGACTAGATCATAAGTTTTGCAAGACTATTTCAATTAAGTATTCTGGAAAAATTAGGTCACAAAATACAGGTAGTGGATGGTGGATGTGGCTTTTTTTTTTTAGAAAAACAAATATAAGGACAGAACATTATCAGTGATAATTAATGATAGATTAGTAGCTCCTTTCTCTAACAAGTCACTCGAGATCACAGCCCCCAGAAGCTTCCAGTCTCTACACGAAAAGTGTTCACAGGCTAATGGGAGTCTTTGAGGCAGTGTGATTTCACTGCCTCAAAGTGTCCTTTTGCTGTGAGAACACTTTTTGCGCAGAGCTGGAAGCTTCTGGGTGCCTTGATCTCACGAGATTTCAGGCATCGATCTGTTTTTGCAGAGAACGGGTGCCCGAAGTCCTGTGAAATCACGACATCCAGAAGCTTCCAGTCTCTGCGTGAAAAGTGTGTGTATGCTGATGGAAGGCTTGAAGCAATGCAATTTTGCTTCCTCAAAGCCTCCAGTCGGCATGCAATGCTTTTCTGCACCAAAACTGGAAACATTTGGGGGAGACTTACCAAGGCACTCCAAAAGTGGCAGGCAGCCTCGATGTATGATGGCCCGGGGCGTGGCACGAAGGCAACACAGCCAGAGAACCAGTATGAGTCCCTTTATTAACACCAACTGTGCCCACAATGTCACATTCAACTGGCCTGGAGAAAAGCTCTTCCACAAACCTGTAACAGCCTTTGGCTGAAAATACTCCAGTCCAAATGTTGTAAGCAGAAAACTTCCAATTATAAATCCAACAAGGCAAGATAAGGTAATTAATCTGGCAGGGCAAGCAAGATAAGGAGTTCCAGAAGTGAAGTAGCATGGCAGTAAATCAAATCGGTAGAGAGGATGCCAGGAACTCAGATAAGCAGTTAAACTCAGTGTTTGTTCCCCACAACCACCTCTCCCATTTTCCTCTCCTTTAAACTCCATCCCCAGGTGTGACTTGTGAAGGGAATCAGGGCCCTTTCCTCCCTTGCAACCCACGTTGCTTTCTTCTGCATTCTTCCCTACGCGCCCTAGGATGAGGAAAGGGTGGACCTTGGTCTTCATCTGAACTCCTTCTCCCTTGTTCTACCTGTCCCCTACTCCGCCAAGCCTCACTTTCCCCAGTTTCTTCCACAGCCAATAGATCCACTCTCCTACTCTCTGTCAACTGTTCATCTTCCCCCTTGTATTCAGACTCCGATGGGGGCATGACACGGTGAGTCAGAGAAGCCAAGCATGGTGCGCTCATCCCTGTCTCCCTCTCCTCCCACTGCTCCACTTTTGGAGCACTGGAACAGGCAAAGAAACTGCAGCAGAGTGGAAGGAGAGCTAAATCTCCATGCTAAATCTCAACTAGGAAACTGAGTCTCTCCACAGACCCATTGCACATGGATAGCTGGCTGGGGTGGGGAGTCTAGGCAGGGCAATTGTTTCAGTACCTCTTCGGTCATTTGTAAGGGTGAATGACTGCCATGGTGCTGCAACATTTGTAACCTCAGGACCAGTGGTGAAATTCAATTTTGTTTACTACTGGTTCTGTGAGCGTGGCTTGGTGGGCATGTCAGGGGAAGGATACGGCAAAATCCTCATTCACTCCCCACTCATGGGGGAAGGATATTGCAACTACTCAAAATTTCCGCTACCAGCTCTCCAGAACCTGGCAGAACTTGCTGAATTTCACTCCTGCTCAGGACTGTGTTGTAAGTACTTGGGGGGGGGGTGTTATGTTGCAACTTCGAATGGTCGCTAAGTGAAGCATCGTAACTCGAGGATTACCTGTAAAGCAAGTCCTCCTCCATGTGAATATTCTGACTGCAGGAGAAGCCAAAGGGAGTTGGCAACCTGAAGGGCTTAAAGTGGTCTTCAGGAGACTCCTTACCCATCCAGCCCTGCGATTCTGTGTCTCCATGGTCATTTATCTTTTGGCTCCTGGAGCAGAGGTGGGTTTCTATCCTAGTCCAGTTCGGCCAAATAGGTAGTAATTCCGGCAGACACGTGACCATACCGGTTTTATGATCGGCGGCACCATCTTGATTTTCTGTTCTGCACATGCGCAGAACAATCTTCATTTTAAAAATGTAATTTTTATTCGTTCGTGCGCATGCGCAGATCATTTTAAATGAAAATGTGCATGAGCACGGAGAGTGCGTCTGGCATGTGTGTAAGCGAAGTGAGCAAAAGTTTTTACTACTGAACCGGTAGTAATGGCGGCCGGAACCAACCCCTGTCCTGGAGAGAAGAGATCCATCCAGCAGCCATTTTTCTTTTTTTCTTTTTCACTACCCTCATCTCAAATGCACCAGGTTTGATGACTTAAAAGGCATAAGACACTTACGTATCCATGTAGGTCTGTATTTAAAAGCATCAAGGCACACGCCAGAGTATGGGCTCCATCTGTGGCACAAACACCAAAGAAAAATAATCAGTTTGGGGACTTCTTATTGTACTTATTAATTAAGTTCTAACGTGTGATCCTGACTAGAGGGGAAAAATCTTTCTTATAAAGGTTTTTTTCCCCCTTTCATATACATTCACAAATATACATTCTTGTAAATATTATTAATGTTTATCTATTAACTATTGACATTTATCTTCTTACAAATATAGAAAACACAGTTGGGGTCACTTTCGTGTCACCCCACACCTCCATCTTATTTTGCAACAACCCTACAGAGTGGGTGCCATCAGTGGCACAAGCACCAAAGAGAAATAATCAGTTTGGGCACTTCTTATTGTACTTATTGTTAATTAACTTCTAACGTGTGATCCTCACTGGAGAAAAAATAATCTTATTTACTTTTTTATTATTAATTTTAAAGAAAACACATCTTCATGCATATATAGAAAAATGGAAGTAAAACTGCTAAACCCTTGTTGCACCTATTGCAAAATAATTCACTGTTACAATGAATATTTGGAAGAGAAGATATATATGCAGTAGTGGCCAAACTTGTGGAAACCTTTTGGGAAAAGTGTATTTTTGAGGCTTGATGGCTAATAACACCATTTTTTTTCGAGTAGGACCATAAAATTATATATCAATGGAAAGATAATTTAATCAAGAATGTAATGCAACAAAGTTTGTTCAATTATCTGTATTCTATAAAAAGTGATAGCCAAATATAGCCAGCAATAAAACCTAGTTAACAGAACAATCATTCAATCTTGGTTTCACATTATAACAGCTGCAGAACTAAAAGACTTGGTTCACTCCATGGGAAGATGTTGCAAGGCCATAATTCATGCTAAACGTTACTCAACTAAGTATTAACTGACATGGTGATAATTTTTGTATATCTCATTTTCCTATGTGTTTCATTTTTCTTCTTTATAACTGCTATTCTAATAGCAAATCCTTCATAAAAGCTATTGCATTACATTCTTGATTAAATTATCTATCCACTGATATATACATTTATGGTACTACTCCCCCAAAAGTGGTGTTATTAGCCATCAAACCTCAAAAATACTGCACATTTTTCCCAAAAAGTTTTCACAGTTTTGCCACTACTGTATATATTTCATAAAAACAATTCCTAAGAAATGATTTCTAGATTCTTTGAAGGGAAATTTTCATTAGTATTAATACTGAGCTAGACATTGCCTTTCTAAATTTTCTCACCAAAATGTGCATGGCTAGTTTCAGTTTTAAAGCACTCCGGTTCTGGAATGATGGGACCACCAGATATAAGATTCCTTGTTGTGGTGCTTGTTGCCATCACTTATATTCTGCTTGTAAATTACCACTTTTGCAGACATTTAAAGGCATTATAAACGTCCAGTGTTCTTTTCTGAAGGAAGCGGATATAATGAAGCAAGATGTTTTTAGCTTCATATGCACAGAGCAAACAAAGGTTAAATAATTTTTAGAATCCAGCCTCTTCCTCATGTATCTCCCTGAAATCAGAAGGAACCGCCTTGATAAAGGTAGAGGTAAAGCTTTCCCTCGCACATATGTGCTAGTCATTGCTGACTCTAGGGGACGGTGCTCATCTGTTTTAAAGCTGAAGAGCCAGCACTGTCTGAAGATGTCTCTGTGGTTATGTGGCTGACATGACTAAACACTGAAGGTGCACGGAACACTGTTACCTTCCCACCAAAGATGGTTCTTATTTTTCTACTTACATTTTTACATGCTTTCGAACTGGTAAGTTGGCAGAAGCTGGGACAAGTAACAGGAGTTCACTCCATTATACAGCACTAGGGATTTGAACCACTGAACTGCTGACTTTTCTGATCCACAAACTCAGCATCTTAGCCACTGAGCCACCACATCCCCTTATAGCCTTGGTACATGGTGCTAACTGTAGGCAAAAGCAAGACCCTCTATCTGCCAGTGTTTTGTTGATGAGCTTCCAGTCTTCTACTTATTTATTTATTTTCTATAACTGTCTAATTGACTCTCAGTGGCTAGCGTCCGGTTATAAACAAACAGCAACCAGAATGGAATGGAATAGAATGGAATAAAATAGAATAGAAGCTGGAAGGGACCTTGGAGGTCTTCTAGTCCAACCCCCTGCTTATGCAGGAAACACTACACCACTTCAGACAAATGGTTATCCAATCTCTTCTTAAAAACTTCCAGTGTTGGAGTATTTACAACTTCTAGAGGCAAGTTGTTCCACTGATTAATTGTTCCAATTAATTGTCAGGAAAACCACCAGTAGGAATTACAACACATGGTTGAGGCAGCTTGTGCGTTTATTCCAATAACTCTGCTAAAATAGATTCACTTAACTTCCTGGCTCAGTCATCAAAGAAAAAAAAACAGATTTTAGCATGTTATAAAAAGCTGCTAGCATTGGGGTCATCCAGGTCTCTGTTCTACCAGGCAAATCATCTTACTATGCTTGTGCATTCCTGGCAATGCTTTATTCCACCTCAGCCAAGGTGCTGGGACTGAGTGACAGTGCTCCAGTGCAGGGGTCTCCAACCTTGGCGACTTTAAGACTTGTGGACTTCAACTCCCAGAATTCCTCAGCCAGCTTTGCTAGCTGAGGAACTCTGGGAGTTGAAGTCCACAAGTCTTAAAGTCGCCAAGGTTGGAGACCCCTGCTCTAGTGAAAGCCGCAGGACAGTGTCTGCCTAAGTAGAAGACGTTTACACAACGAGAACTAATAAGTTGAAAGGCCTTATCTACTTCTTTATGTTTTTAATTCATTTTATGTCACCTTCAGAAGGGATGGTTTTGGGATTGCACTCGTAATATCGTTGTGAAAAGTGAGCTAGGATCCGCTCTCGTTCTTGAGTTTCTCCCATCAGGGCCAGCTCCTTCAGAAAAGACCTGAAGAGAAAAGGAAGACAAGTGCAGAGGTGTCAAACTCAATTTCCTTGAGGGCTGCAGCAGTGTTGTGTTTGACCTCAGGGGGGCTATGGCCAGGATGGTCATGGCCAGCTTGATGTCACTCGTGTTGGGGCGCCTGTGGTGGTTCAAGAAATCTTCCAGAGAAAATGGCCTCCCAAGCTCCGTTTTCTGCTGTGACAGCCTCCTGCAATCCTCTGCCAGCAGAAACGACCCTTCGGAGTTCCATTTTCGTGGGCAGAGGCATTGCAGGCCAACCCTTCACTGTTTCCAGGGCAGCTCCACAGGCCAGATTTAAGTACCCCGCGGGCCAGATCCAACTCGGGCCTTGAGTTTGACACCCATGCTCAAATGTAATAGCCACTGCTCTAGGATGTCCTGCTTTTACTCTGGAACAGTGAAGCTTTCCCATCTTAGTCCCGTCAACATCATAGCAACAGCTCCTTGCCAAAGGTTACAATTCCAAAACACTCTCGCACAAGTCACCAACAAGCTGTGCCATCGCACCATGCCAGAAATGTAGCAGGGGATAGCTGAAGCAGAGACACAGAGGACTAGAATCAGGATATTCATAGTAAAATCTGATTTTGGAATAATAGAATAATTGTTCCTGAACGCTTCCCAACCCTGCTGGTTGTAATAAGACTCTTGTGATATTGAGAAATTATTTTTGTTTTGTTCCTTTTATTTTTTCCCCCAACCCAATGGAAAGAAATTATGTAAAAGTAGACTATCAGGAGAATTACACTCTTAAAACAGAATCAAATTTAGTGTGGTAAGGAGAAGCTGGCAAGGAAAGATTTAGTGTGAAAATTGGCCAGATCCAGCCAGGAGCTATGGATTAAAAAAAACATCACCACCAAATAAACAGGAAATAAATCTTCTGTCAATTTATGGGAAAAGTAGCCAACAAGTTGCTGCTATTCTACTTGAAGTACCTTGCTCCCTCCTGAATCATGGGATTCAGCACTAAAGAGAAAGAGTCCCAGGAGTTTATCCTACCTGTTGTTGTTTTTTGTAAAGGGTATTGGCTCCAGTAGTGGGATTCAAACAATTAAACAACCAGTTCTCTGCCCTACTAGGCCCAAAATGGGGCATGGGGGGGTGCGATGTGGGACACCCCCCATGGCCCATTTTTACTCCCAGGAGGCTGCAGGGAGGCCTACTAGGCCCAAAATGGGGCGTGGGGGACAGCTGTCCCTCCTCCCAACCTGTTTTTGTTCCCAGGGGGGTGCAGGAGGCCAAATGCTGCCTATCACATTCCTGGCTGGGTGGGCATGGACATGGTGGGCATGGCCAGGAGGTGTGATAGGCAGCACTTGGCCTCCTGCACCCCCCTGGGAACAAAAACTGGTTGGGAGAGGGGGACTGCTGGCCCCCCACCCCATTTTGGGCCTAGTAGGCCTCCCTGCAGCCTCCTGGGAGTAAAAATGGGCCATGGGGGGGTGTCCCACATTGCACCCCCCCTATGCCCCATTTTTGGGCCTAGTAGGGCCCAGTAGGCCCCCTTGCAGCCTCCTGGGAGTAAAAATGGGCCATGGGGGGGTCCCACATCACACACCCCTGTGCCCCATTTTGGGCCTCGTAGGTCTCCCTGCAGCCTCATGCAAGAAAAAACAGGCCACGGGGGTACCACAATGCACCCCCTGGCCCTGTTTGGGCCCTAGTAGGCCTCCCTGCAGTCTCCTGTGAGAAAAAACAGGCTGTGGGGAGACTCCTGGGAGGGGCCTTGCCAGAAGGGGCAGGGCCAGCCAGTAATTTAACAACCGGTTTGCCCAAACTGGCTGAATCCCACCACTGATTGGCTCCAAAGAGCTAAAAAGCCACTTAGCTGATTTAGACAGGTATAGAAATTGAATGAAAATAAAAGTAAATAAAATAAAGAACTACTCTGCACCTTGTTTTTGAAATTGATCTGTAAGATCCTTTTTAAACCAAAAGGTGGAAAAATGATTTACATAAATGAACATCTTTCGTATTGAAACGGGGAACATACTTGGAAGCCCTTTCTCCATTTAAATGTTAAACAGGAGAGGAGAGAGAGCACCAAGTCCTACAGCATTCCACATAGAATGAAGTGGCTGGGCTTCTCCTGGTCCTATGAACCCTGGCTGGAAGAAGACTTTGAAGGAAGGAGAAGGGCCAGCAGTAAATGGAGGTGCCTACTCTCAACTACTGAAGCTGGCCAGAAAAATACCATTATTTATAGTATCAAAAGCTGCTGAGCGGTCTAGAAGAGCAAGGTCAAGTGCGCCATTTACATCCTACTCCCACTGGTCCTTAAAGGTCTAGCCATCCCAGAATTCTCATGATCAGTTGATCATAAGCTAGGCATTCGGCCAGTTATCAAATCTCCCACAGTCATGTGATCACAATTTTGCAATTTGCAACCTTCTCTGTTGGCTTCCCCCAAAAGTCAGTGGGGAGGATTCTTTATGTGCTTTCAAACTGCTAGAATGGCAGAAGCTGGAACAAGTAACGGGAGCTCACTCTGTTACACGGTGCTAGGGATTCGAACCGTCGAACTGCTGACCTTCTGATCGACAAGATCAGTGTCTTAGCCACTGAGCCACCGCATCTCACACTAATCAATATAGTTGCAAAACTGCATCATTTAGTGATGGCAATTCAAGCTTCAATTGCTGTGGTAAGTTGAGGACTGCCAATACTGTAGGCAGCACAAATAGATTAAGCAAATTCTGGTGAGCTGCTATGGCTAAAAGAAATACATGAAATATGAAACGTCTAAATCAATGTGAATAAAAGTTAAACTTGAAAACTATTGCAGCTACTTTAAATTATCTCTGAAACTTTGTTAAACTCAATCTTTCTGAAAACTTCAGAGGTCCCTCCTTGGACACTTACCTAAGAGCTTGGTCCAGAGTCATTCCAGTGAATTCGAAGAACTTGAGGTACTCCCCTGCTACTGTCTTACTGAAATCGTTACTGGAAATGAAAGAAATATCTTGTTTATAGAATTGCTACATGAGATGGATTAACAACTGAAGAATAGATCATGGCAAACAATAAAGGAGAGGAAAAGCACCCAGATTTATTATTTTTCAATTACACTTCCCCATCCTGTGTTCTAATCCAACTAGACTATAGCGACCATAGTATATTTGCACTTGTGGGAATATTGCTAAGGTAAAGGTAAAGGTTCTCCTCACACATATGTGCTAGTCGTTCTAGGTAGCTGTCATGCTAGCTGAAGAGCCAGCGCTGTCCGAAGACATCTCCATGGTCATGTGGCCAGCATGACTAAACACCGAAGGCATATGGAGCAGAGCACTGTTACCTTCCCCACCAAAGGTGGTTCCTATTTTTCTACTTGCATTTTTACATGCTTTTCAAAGTGCTAGGTTGGCAGAAGCTGGGACAAGTAACGGGAGCTCACTCCATTACATGGCGCTAGGGATTTGAACTGCTGAACTGCCGACCTTTCTGATCAACAAGCTAAGCATCTTAGCCACTGAGCCACCGCATCCCTATTGCTACCAAACTAGAAAAGAAAAGAGGATAAGCCGTTCTATGTCCATAAGCTATACATGCCATAGCAACGGACATTACCAAGAATGTTTGTGAAATGAAACAAGAGCTTCCTCCATTGTTTCTATTATGAAAGCTGTGGCTTACCTACTGGAGCCATAATCATTTTCTCTTAAGAGAGCTACCATATTTTTTGGATTATAAGATGCATTGGAATATAAGACACAGCAAGATTTTGAAGAGGTAAATATAAAAAAGTTTTTGCACTCTGCAGGCCTCCCAAACCCTCTGCACGCGTTGTTTTTTTGTGAAAAACAGGGCATGCAGAGTTTGAGAGGCCTGCAAAGGGCTCCTGGAGGCTGGGGGGGGGGGGCAGAAATGGGCTCATTTTTTGCAAAAAACAGTGCATGCATAGGTTTTGGGAGGCTTGTAGAGTGCTCCTCAGGGCTGGGGAAGGGCAAAAACAAGGAGAAACAGCCCACTTTTCACTCATTTTTGCCCTCCCCAGCCTGCAGGAGCCCTTTGCAGGCCTCCCAAACCCTCTGCACATCCATTTTTGCAAAGGGGGTTGTGGTTTCGGGAGGCCAAAAATTCTGCATTCAGTGTATAAGGCGCACCCAGATTTTTACCCTCTTTTGGGGGGGGAGATGCGTCTTATACTCTGAAAAATACGGTATGTAGGAGCACACCAGGCAGCCATATTTCTTTATCGAGTGAATAAAACAAAATCTAAATAAAATCTGGATCAGGAAACTTTTTCAAAATACCTACACACACTTACTTCTTCCCCAGATGACGAGCTACATCTGCCTTTTTGAAACCATCCAAGTTGTACAGCCTTTTTGCAAGGCGTTTGGCAGCCTCTAGATCAGCATTATGTCCACTAGAAAGTGTGTCCGTGCTACCCAGGGCTAGTTGCTCTGTGCTGTCCATTTCAGAATCCGAGTCAGAGACCAGCTGATTGAGATGATGCTTGCTAGGACAAAAACATCGAGGTTGTCACATTAACCATGTTACCTAGTTACTTTTTATCCAGTTTTCCATAAAATGTTGCTGTTGTGGCCCGCCAGTCGGATAATGAGGAGGTTGGGGAAAAACTTGGGCCAGCTCTGGAGTCTGGGGAAGGCTCTGATGGATACTCTGCATCAGACTCAGAGATAGAGCCAGGATCGTCCAACATTCCCCAGCCACTGGAGAGGCAGCTGCCTTTGGAGGCTGAGATAAGTGGGGAGGAAGAACAACTGGGGCCTGTTCAGGATGCGCATATGCACAGAGCTGTTACGAGAGGTGAACAATGGAGGATAAGGAGTCCACTCAGGAAGCAAGGCACACATGGACACTGAATGGCCCCTCCTTGGCTGGGGAATAAATAGAAGGAAAGGGGAGTGGTTGTTGTTAGGGATGTAACCCTAGTCTTGGCTTGGCAATGTATATAAGCCATGATTGTAACAAATATATCTGTTACTTTAAATGCTAGAGAGATACAATTGGATGCTCCCCTTCGAGGAGAGGGAGCGGCTAACAAATCTAATAAAATGAAATGAATGAAATGAAATAATTGCTTTAAGCAGCCATATAAGGAGGAAGGAACTATTACGGTCCCCCCCCCCCGGATAGCTACTGATGTTCCTGACTGTTCCTGACTGTTACTGTGTGAGCTTGGTATTGGAGAGAAGACCGTGTATTGGTTGGTGGAAAAGAAGTTTCAGAAGAAAACATAATATTTAATTCAACTACATATGCTAGTTTTATGGCCTCTCAGGAAATAGTCAGGAATGGGAAAGATTTTGTGGCTCCCAGTGTTTTCTGTGGGAAATGGTTCCAAATGGTTCTTTGAGTGTTTAAGGTTGCAATTGGTGGATTTTTCAGAACAAAAGATCAGCCAGACTGTGATGCTGAGTGTAACTATAGCAGGGACAAGAGGGCAGGGGAGGCAGGGGAGGCAGAGCCTCACCGCTCTCATCATGAAAATAAAAAAAAAAGGGAAAAGGGAAAAGGCGCTGAGGAGCCTTCTGCACACATGGTCCGGGAATGGGATCATGTGTGCAGGAGGCTCCTCTAGCCTCAGCCTCCCTCCTGCACATGTGGTCCCATTCCCCGCCTTCCTGAGTCAACATGAAGGGGACCGTGGAGCGTGAGCCATGGTCCCGTGGAGCGCGCTCCGTAGTCCCCTTCATGTTGACTCAGGAGTCAGGAAGGAGGGGAATGGGACCACGTGTGCAGGAGGCTGAGGCAGCTTCAGCCTCCTGCACACGCGGTCCCATTCCCTGTCTTCCTGAGTCAACATGAAGGGTACCGCGGCTCGCGCTGATGACGTCACCAGCCTCACCAGCCATAAATCTCACCACACGTCACTGAACTATAGAGTGTATGGAGTGCCATTTGAGATGAAAGTATTAAGGGCATACAATAACAAAACGGAGGGAAAGGAAAAGCTTGCCTTTTATTCATTCCCTTGTAATCGAGACACCTTCTTTTTTGGATTACAATTTTATGATTGGAAACCATTGGAAAAAGCAGCAAAACTAACTGAGGGAGGAAAAGATCATTAGAGCAATATCCAGAGGGGAATTACACTAGATTTACTTCAGAAAATTGAGAATTGGGCAATAGGTTAGCCAGTCAGTTGACACTAAATTGACTAAAATAATTGGCTACTAAATTGTCATCTTTTGAAAAAAAATAAAGTATCAAAAAGATGTAAAGATGACAGAGGAGATTAAAGAAGTGATGAAGAAGCTCTGTAATTGTCTAGAGCAATACAAGAAGTTATGCAACAAATTAATGGCTAAGTGGAAGTTCTGGAAAATATGAAGTTATAGATAAAAAAACTGAAAAGAGAATTAGATAATTTGGCACCAGTTACTTGGAACGGAGAGATGGAAATTCGCTTGAGATTTAGAGCAATCTCAGAAGATTTTGATGACGATGTTAGGAAAAGGTTATTAAAACTTTACCAAATTAAAACTTTTGGATTGGGATGAAGAGGATACAAAGGAAGAGATTGATAAGGTATGTAGAAGAAATACAAGATTTATTTCTGAAGAAAATGAGTGGTTAGAAACATGAAGGTCAGGGGTGACATCTAGCAGGTTCTGGAGAACCGGTAGAGAACATTTTGTGTAGTTCAGAGAACCGGCAACTGCCACCTCTGGCTGCCCCCAGAGTGGGGTGGGAATGGAGATTTTGCAATATCCTTCCTCTGCCACAGCCACCAAGCCAAGGCCACCAAGCCACACTGAGCCCACCAAGCCACGCCCACAGAACCGGTAGTAAAGAATTTCAAATTTCACCACTGATGAAGGTGGTGCATGCACTCACATTTGCGAACCGGTAACGAAGGTAAGTAGATTTCACCCCTGGGTTCTATCGATGTCTCATTTAGAGAGACTACTAAAAGCCAGGGATTAAAAGAGGTTACCCATCCAGCAGGGGTGGGTTCCGACAGGCACTACTGCCGGTTCGCTCATGTGCGCGCTGTGTGTGCACTGTGCATGTGCTTGATGCATGGTACATGTGCATGTGCAGTGCAATAAAAATTGTTCTGCGCATGCGCAGAAGCAAAAACAAGATGGCGTTGCCTATGGCGTTGCCTGGAGAACCAGTTCAGGGGTGTGGCAGGCCAGAGACCCAGGCCACCAAACCACTACCAGTCTGAACCGGTAGGAACCCACCACTATCATCCAGGCAGGTGTGTGTGTGTGTGTGTGTGTTATGTCAAAGCACCTGGTATGTTCAAATGTGGGAGGGAGCATACTGCTTCCCTTTTTGCCTTTCAGCTCCACCCTAGGAGCCTTCCAGGCAGGAAACCATTTTTGTGTTGCATTTGTACTGATAAATGAAGTCTCCCTTTATTCATTTATCAGCACAAATGCAACACACACACACACATTATGTATGTATGTATGTATGTATGTATGTATGTATGTATGTATGTATATAAATAAATAGATTAATACATTGATTTGTTTTGTCCCTCTCTTCTAGGCAACCATTTAATATGTTTGTTAAGAGTTTTGCCTTTCTTGATTCAAGCTTACTAAGATTTATGATGAGAATGACCAGGATGTGTGAACCTGAGATTTCTGCTGTCCTTTTCTTTTCTCTTTCCCTTGTCTATGTGTGTGTGTGTGTGTGTGTGTGTTTGTGTGTTAGCTAATTATAACTGTTAAATGTCTCTGATCCCTAAAGACAAGAATTTTAAATAGTAAAAAAATAATGTTGAATGAAAAGAAAAGAAAATACCTTTGCCCTAGTTTGCCTAGCCAGCAAAACAGGATGCAGAAAACTGTGTCCCATTTTACTTTCCTCCCTGTAATGTTAAAAAATATCCTGGGTTTGTCAGGAGTGAAAGTTTAAGCTCGTCTAGAAGAAAAGTTTTCTTCGTTTGCTTGTTTGATTTGTGCATTTTCTGTATGTGTTGTAAATGGGTTTTACCTGTCTATCCTACCATATTTTCCCCAAAATAAGACAGGGTCTTATTTTCTTTTGACCCTCGAAATAAGCACTTGGCCTTCATTTTGGGGAGGTCTTATTATTCTTGACGTGCAGGAGGCAGTGAGCATGGTTACCTCATAGCTGCTGTTGTGTTGTAATATTTTCATGGAGGGCTTATTTTGGGGGGATGATTTTTTTTTTAGTCCATATGCTCAAAAGCCTGATTGGGCTTATTATTCGGGGAGGTCTTATTTTCAGGTAAACAGAGTATCAGTAATCAGAAAAACTGCCATGGAACTAATCCTGGAACACATAAGCATTTTTTCAGATTCTAAAATAATGTGGTCTATTGAAAAGCAAATGTTAAAGGTAGATTCTCTGTGCCCATCACAGGTTTTACACCGTAAAAATTTCAGCATTCTCAAACTGCTCAGCAATCTCAAGCTACCAGTCCTTAAGTCCTCTTTAATATGTGCTTTACTAAATTTATGCATTTGTTCATTTTCAGACGTGGGACCCTTCATCTCTTCATGTTCTCTTTCATCACTAGACAAAGTTTACCTTATTATCAGAATCCAGCTTCTCTCTCTTTTTTTCATCTGTGGTGTCCCCATTTTTGTTGTGAGTGGTTTATATGTTTCTTTAACAACTGCAGTATTGATGTTTTTTTCAAATCCTGCCTGCAAGGCAGAGGTGGGCTCCTCCCGGTTCAGACAAGTTCGGCTGAGTAGGTAGTAACTCGGCCTGCCACGCCCATGAACCGGTTCTCTCTGTGGTGCTGTAGGCACCGCCATCTTGTTTTTTGCTTTTGCACATGCGCAGGAGCATTTTTTAGACTGTGCATGTGCATGTGTGCGGTGCATGTGCATGTGTGCAGCGCATGCTTGAGCAAACCGGCAGTAGCAGCAGCAGCCGGAACCCACCCCTGCTACAAGCTATCCACCCCCACTACACCTCTCCATCTCTTATTCTCTGTTCTCCATTCCTGTGTCGGACCAAAAATGCCTTTTCTGGGAGGGTCACTCATGAAGGTCATGTGATCACTTCTTGCAACCTCAAATTTGGGTCAATTTGGGTCTGATTCAGTGCTGAAATTCAAACATTTTTACTACCGGTTCTGTGGGTGTGGCTTGGTGGGCATGGTGCGGCTTGGTGGGCATGGCTTGGTGGGCATGGCATGGCAGGGGAAGGATACTGCAAAATCTCCATTCCCACCCCATTCCAGGGGAAGGATAGTGCAAAATCTCCATTCTCTCCCCACTCTGGGGCCAGCCAGAGGTGGTATTTGCTGGTTCTCCAAACTACTCATAATTTTCGTTACTGGTTCTCCAAAACCTGTCAGAACCTGCTCAATTTCACCCCTGGTCTGACAGAATTAGGCACAGAAAGAACCTGAGTTTGACTTGGTCATTTCTAAGACAGGGAGGCAAAAGGCTTTTATTCTGATGGTTGAAATAGCAGGAAATACCCCGATTGCTATATCATATTTCTTATTAGACCTGTTAACAATGAAAACAAAATGCCAGTAAGCCTACATTTTCAAGCAATTTCTTTCCAATAACACATATCCAAAAGAAAAAAGATAACCTCCTAAAAAATTACAAGATATTTCACTACATGCACTACCTGGAATTCACTCACCTTACGATGGAGGCCAGGGGAAATCCTAAACTGTCCTTGGAATGGCAGGGACTCTGTAAGCTATTTTTCCATTTTTGTCTTGCTTCCTCTTCCCGTTCAGTCCAAGGAACATCTGTGGCTGAACTGGTTCCAGAATCTGGATCCAGAAGAGCCAGAGGGGCAAAATTCTGCTCAATGGTTTTAGTGCTGTCTTGAATTTCCTCCTGAATTTCTGGTGTAAGAGTAGGAAGATCAAAGGTGAAGACAGTTCCATTTTGTATCTGAGTGGGAGAAGACAAGATATCTATGGAATCTAGGCTGGTATAAGAAGTTCCTTTGGCTCGATGTGACTCCATGATGCTCTCAAAATGCTTGCTGAATGAATCCATGCTATCCTTGGAAATGTTCTGCCCAAAGAGGAAGGGTACAGGGGACTTGATTAATTGAGAATTTCCATTGATGACCCTGGTGATGATATGCGGTGGTAAAGAGAAAAGAAAGAGAAGTTATATTCGCCTTTCTCAACCTTGTTTTCAAGTTTCAATGAACTCCTGCATAAAAATTGCATTAAAAAAAAAAAACAACCTCAAAATATAGTTCACTTCTAACCTGCATCACCCATGTTTTACGCAGGGGTGGGCTTCAGCTGGTTTAGACCGGTTCGGGTGAACTGGATGTTAATTTTAATCTGGTTTGCTGAACTGGTAGTTCCGATGATCAACTGGCCCTTCCCCTCCCAGGAGTCTACAAAGCCTGTTTTGGGTGCCAGGTAAGTGCAGGGCTCACGCGGAGGGTCTGGGAGGGTGAAAAATGGGCCTACCGGAAGTACTGGAGGTCCAGAAACGAGCCTGTTTACAACCTCTGGAGGGCCTCTGGAACCTAGAAGAGGCCGTTTTCGCCCTCCCAGGGGCTCGAGGAAAGCCTCCAAAGCCTTGGGAGGGTGAAAAACAAGCTTCCAGAAAGTACTGGAAGTCCAGAAATGGGCCTTCGGAGCCTAGGGGGAGACTGTTTTCGCCCTCCCAGAGGCTCAAGGAAAGCCTCCAGAGCCTGGGGAGGGCAAAAATGCCCCTCCATCATGGTGCAGGAAACTGATTAGGCCACACCCACATAGAAACTGGGCAGAGAACTGGTTGCTAAAAATGTTTCAATCCCACCTCTGGTTTTACAGCAATGTGGCAAGTCAGTCAGTAATTCAGGTAGCTGTGCATAAAAATTCCTATCACTGGCAATTCTAGAGTTGTGCAGCACATTAAATCCAAACAGCAATGCAGCAATTAAAGAGAATACTTATTTAATTATCCATGTATTAACTGCAGCTAGAATTGTATTTGCACAACATTGGAAGAGTGAAACAGATTCCTATTGATGAGAAGGTGATCAGGAAAATATTGGAATGTGCAGAAGTGAATAGATTAACATTAATAATCAAAGAGAAGTAACAAATTGAATATTATGAGATATGGGAAGTATTCTTTCAATGGTTAGAGAAAAAAAGGGAAATTGGAAATGAGGGAAGAAGACTAAAGGAGAGATTCAGAAATCCTCACCTGTCCTGGTGATGTACCATGGCTTCAGATATTTCACCATCTTTATTCCACTGGTTCTTGTGGTCTAAAGCTTTGCTATCCTCTTCCATGGCATGCTGAAAAAAGAGGTCATTTGGAACAATGTTTGCTTTCCTTGGAATTCCCGCGGAGCTAAAATTGCTCTCGCTGTCCTTCTGGCTCTCAATGGCCGAATCCACTTCTTCCTTCTCAGCCAAAATATCATCAATGTTTGTCTCATGGTAGCATCTCAAGGGGACAGAGTCCAGGTCAGTCTCTGAATACTTCACTGTTCTGCGGATTATTCCAGTTTCACAGTTTTCAAACATGTTACCTGGTGGAGTCATCTCAATTTCTACCTCTACGTGACACAGGCTGTGTTCTGGCCTCATCAGCTCTGGTTTTTGTTGCACTGACAGTTTGGATTTCTCAAGTGAAGGATCAAGGGCATTCTGAGATGGCATTCCTAGAATACAGAGATTCCATATTACAAACAAAACATACTTATGGTTCCTAAGTGATTCTGGCTCTTTGTGTATAACATTTGCTCAGTACATCTATATCAAACATGTCAAACTCAAGGCCCACCAGTGAGATCCAGCACATGATGTGGTTCGATCTAGCTCATGGGGCAACTTGGAAAAAGCAAGGGGTAGGCTTCCACTGCCTCACTACTGGCCCAGCACTGCCTGGCCTGGCCTTTTACCTGGGCATGTGTACAGAGGTGGCAAGTGTGGGGGGAGCTGACATCCCCAATGAAAGGGAAGCACTCAGAATGTGGTCAGCCTGTGGGTCAAGATGGTCACTGGGGATGCCAACCCCCTTGCGCTCACTACCTCCTATGCATGCACTCAAGGGGACACCAGGCTGAGCTGAGCTGGGCTAGCCCCTCGCTGTCTCCAAGGCGGCCCTGTAGGCCAGAACTAAAGTTGACTGCATTCCAGTCTGGGTGGCCACCATGAATTGTTTTAGATCAGCTGCTAGAGCCCCAGCAACAGCGCTGCAGCCACCACCAGTGCCTCGCCTCCCTGCCGCTATGATCCCACAGCCCATGAGCGTTTCCCTTTCACCAGGATGGCCCCTGCCCCATCTCCCACCCTGCATGGGAAAGCCATGGCCACCAGCAGTGCTGCCACACTCTCCTCTGAAGAGATACATTTTCAAAAGGAAGTAGTGGCAGGGATGGGATTCAGCCGGTTCGGATCAGTTCAGGCAAACAGGGTGCTAATTTTACATCTGGTTCGCTGAACCAGTAGTTGCAAGGACTGGCTGGCCCACCCAACCCTGCCCCTCCCAGGAGTCTCCATGTGGCCCAATTTGGATGCCAGGTAAGTTCAGGACTCACACAAAGGTTCTGGGAGTTATGGAAATGGGCTCATTTTCATCCTTTGGAGGGCCTCCGGAGTCTGGGAGAGGATATTTTCACCTCCCAATGCCTCAAGGAAAGTCTCCAAAGCCTGGAGAGGCCAAAAAATGGGCCTCTTGGAAGTTCTGGGTGTCCAGAAACAGGCTCGTTTCTGGCCCCCAGAGGGCCTCCAGAGCCTGGGGGAGGCTGTTTTCCCCCTCCCGGGGGCTCGAGGAAAACCTCTGAAGCTTCTGGAGGGCAAAAATGCCCCCCTGCCATGGTGCAGGAGGTGGAGTAGGTCACGCACACCATGGCCACGCCTACCCAGCGACCGGGTAGAGAAATGGTTGCTAAAATTTTTGAATCCCACCCCTGAGTAGAGATTATATCAATTGCTCCTCTGAGACATAACAAGTGTTAGGGCTAGGGTTAGTTCCATAAGAGGAATAGTTCTACAACATAATACTGTGAAAATACGTTCAATATTTCTACTTCTTAGGCTCTCGTGTTGAACTTCCTTGAGATAGATTCATCTGAAATGATGCATTTTAATAAGCTGCTGATTTTAACCGAATATTCAAATATATTGAAATGAAATAACATCAGTTAAGTAGAGATTAGCTTTGACTGGATGATGCCACATCTCTAGTATTCTTTACGCAACACGAAGCTTGAATACATTCAATAGAAGCTTCATCTCTGGATCTCAAGTAAAAAAATAAGTACTACTACTACTCAAAAGCAGCTGCAATAAAGAACTGAGTGAAGACCCTTTTAAACAAGTCAGTATAGCTAAATACCTTATTATTTACTCATGCATCTGATTTTTGCTACTGAATTTCAGGTTAGTATTTTTTGCTGACATTCAGCAAAAGGAAGACACTGTTCTTTATTGTTAGTGTATTATGTAAAACAGTGTTCTTTCTACCTTGCATTTTCAGCATATGAGTAGATAGGCATTCCACAATACTTACATTATCTATAGCAATAGCACTTAGACTGACAATATATACTGCTTCATAGTGCTTTTACAGCCCACTCTAACCACTTTACAGAGGCAGCGTATTACCCCCAACAATCTGGATCCTCATTTCACCCACCTCAGAAGAATGGAAGGCTGAGTCAACCCTGAGCCGGTGAGAATTGAACTACCGAATGGCAGCTAGCAGTCAGCTGAAGTACCCTGCAGTACTGCATCTTAACCACTGTGCCACCTCAAACATAAGCTCAGAACATCATTTCAAGGTGATGGATCATGGAGGTGCAAGAAAGAGGTTGGAACATATAAACATATGTAGTGAGATTGTGATAGTGCACAAAAAATATGGGACATAGTGTTTAGAGAAATTAGAGCACTGTTGAATGTAAATCTAGAGATGTCACCGAGGATTGCATTATTGTTGCTGGTGGAAAAACGGGATACAAATGAAACAAAAAAAGAATTGTTTGTAAAATTGATAATGGCAGCTAGATTAGTGATGGCTAAATATTGGGGACAAAATTGGGATATGCAAAGAAATGAGTGGTATAATGAAATTTGGAGTATGGCAACAAATGATAAATTAACAACAGAAATTAAACTTTAAAAAGGGATGATCAAAGTAAAGAATTATAATGAAATATGGTTTTTTTTATAAAATCAGTGTTGGTGGAAGATAAAGGGAATTAATCTACTCAAGAATGTATGTTGTTTTGGAGGGGATAAGGGTGCAATTAGAATATATTGTATATCTAAGAAATATAGGGGGGAAGGTCTCCAGGGGATGGGGGTGCACTGTAATATGTGGTTTCCCCCTTTTTCTTTTGTCTTTCCTTTTTTTTCAGTTATATATGTACTATTTGTATTATTTGTGTTTTTTTTAAAATTATTTTAAAAAATGTGGATCATAAAAGAAATGCTTGTTACAATTCAGTTACAAGACAAACCAAACCATAGGAAGCAAGTGAGTTACCTGTTTTAGGAGATTCCACGGAGCCGTAGAAAAATTCCCATTTGGCCTTGGCAACACGCTGGGCATGGGCAGAGCTTTCATGTGAATATGCCCACAAGCTTCGCTGCAAAAAGGACAGATAATTTTATTTAGGAGGATCCAGCTTTAGAGATAACATTTTGGGCCGAAAATATTTGGTCTTACTAAGTACCTGGTACAGAGGTAGTATTCAGCCGGTCTGACCAGCTCTGGAGAACCAGTAGCAGAAATTTTGAGTAGTCTGGAGAACCGGTAAATACCACCTCTGGCTGGCCCCGCTCCCATCCATTCTTTGCTCCGGAGTCCCAGCTGATTGGGAGGAAATGGGGATTTTGCAGTATCCTTCCTCTGGAATGGGAATTTTGCAGTATCCTTCCCCTGGAGTGGGGAGGGAATGGGGATTTTTCAGCATCCTTCCCCTGGAGTGGGGAGGGAATGGGGATTTTGCAGTATCCTTCCCCTGCCACACCCACCAAGCCACGCCCACCAAGCAATGCCACACCCACCAAGCCACACCCACAGAACCGGTAGTAAAAAAAAATTGAATCCCACCACTCACCTGGTACTGTGGTTCCTTGCTCTGTGGATGTCTTCGATGGCACAAGAGATCGTTTGACAGACTGCTCATCTCACCAGTGAGGGAACTGGGAGGGGACCTGGCACCAAGAGGAAGTGGGGTTCCATTACCCCAACTGAAAGAGGGCTGTGTATTTAAAAGAAACCTGTTTCCAGCAAGAAGTGGGTCTGAAGCAGATATTTCTGGTTTTGGCTTAAACCCAAGATGCTCCTGCTTACTACTGAGAATCCCTGAGTCCTGTTCACCTGTAGTGGTCAAAGAGGATTTATCGGTCTGTACTTTGCAGCTCATCCCATTATCCAGAATGACAGGATTGAGGGATGCTGTGACTTTGTGCTGTAAGGAAGGCTGCGTTTGAACATTTGTCTTTTGGCTCCTTTGCTTATTGGTCTCAAAGTGAAAATCCTCTTCGGATTCCAAACTTCTACTCAAACCATTTTCCTTTCCAGATTCTATCAGCGGGAGGCCATTTAAAGTTTTCACACTGGACTTCTCAATAAAGCGGAAGGTCACCACAGAACTTTGACCCCCGGTGGCTGGGATGGCCAGGGGGACTTGATTGCCTGAGGGACAGGGGGAACTTTTCAATGGAGTACATGGAGCGGTTACCCTTCCTGAGATGGGACAGCTGCCGCTTCCAAAGTTGCTCATCTTGATTATCTTCTGGGTTAGGGAGCCCGTGCTGTTATATATGCCAAGCTGAGATCGTAGGGGTTCAGATGTCAGTCCCTTGCGGAAGAGGTGGATCCTGCCAGCATTGGGTGAGAGATCGTGATAAGGATGAAAAGAAACAGGCATCGCATTCTTGGACGCAGGAAGCTGTGGTGTCTTCTCCATTGCTTGGACGTAGTTTTGGCATGGCATCGCATGGTTAGGATGGAAGCCCATAACTGCTCCATCCTGAGCCATTTTGCAAGAACGAGTTGGAGCAAAAAAGGAAAAGAACCAGCAACAGAAGCTATTTCTCAAATGTCAAGTTGGTAAAGAAGAAGTCGCAGCATCACATGGCCCTGAAACAGACAAAGAGAGAGAGCAAGATCTCATAAATATTTTGGTACAAGACACACCAAACCAAAGGTGGGTTCCAATCAGTTTGGATCAGTTCAGCCAAACTGATAGTAACCTGGCGACCTGGGTCGCTAGAACCGGCAGCGAACCAGGCCTGCCACCCCCCCCCCAAACAGGTTCTCCTATGAAGCTGCCATCTTGATTTATGGTTCTGTGCAAAAAAAATTGCGTGCTGAACTGGCAGTAATTCTGGCAGCAACTCACCCCTGAACCAGACCAAAGGAAGCAGGTCGTACCCCATATTCAGTGGTGAAATTCATTTTTTTATCTACAGGTTCAGTGGACGTGGCTTGGTGGGCATGGCAGGGGAAGGATACTGCAAAATCTCCATTCCCACCCCACTCTGGGGCCAGCCAGAAGTGGCATTTAACGGTTCTCCAAACTACTCTAAATTTCTGTTACCTGTTCTCCAGAACCAGTCAGAACTGGCTGAATTTCACCCCTGCCCATATCATGTAGAAAGAAGAGCATAAAAGATGACATTTGATATCCACTTCAACACAAGATTTTATTGTGAGACTCCCCCCCCCCCTTATTTTTTTTCTTACTAATAGCATAAAATTGTAGAAATATTGAATTGGAAGAAATTGTTTACACCATCAAGCTCAACCCATAGCCAGTGTAGGAATCCAAATTAAAATAACCTAGACAGGTATCTGTGTAGCTTCTATTTGAATATATCCAATGAATACATTTGTTCGCTCTCTGGAGTTCTGTTGACAACACCAGTTTTTAAGCCATTGGTTCAGTTCTAAAATCCTTTGCTCCCTCATTGGATGTTGGCCTTTTGTTGGAAGTATAGATGAAGTTAAAGAATTGTGTTCCTAATTCTTTAACTTTCTGCCCTAGCTGTTTGTAATCTCTTGTTATTTTCAAATTCATTGTTGTGTCATTGGTCTTTTATGGGTGTCTGCATATTTTCTTCCAGGGGGAGGTTATGAAAGCAATTGCTCAGTTCCAGAGGGACTACCCCAGAGAGGGTAGATAGTAGAGGCTTTGCTCTTGGTTGTTGTTTTCTTCTAAAAGTGACATGTTTCCATGGATCTTGCTCTTTAGGTACCTACGTAGCCTAGCTTTTTAAATAGAAGCTGCTTGTTCTCTATTGTGTTCAATTTGGGTGTATTGGTTTTTCTTTTTATGTTCATATATGGGTTCATTTTTTAAAGAAGCTGTTTGTTCCCTAATGTGTTTTATTTTTTTAGTTTTAGTTTTCTTGTTTAGATGTTTAAGACACTAGCCAATACTTTTGCTGCTGGGTGGTCCAATCGAACCTAAACTGTCCCGCAGAGATGGTGAACAGGAAGAATACGTCTTGCTGATCTCAGGGACATCGCAAAGTCCCTTATCGCTGCAAGAGAAGTTCTTCAAGCCAGCGACAAAAAATCCAGCCAAGGCTGATGAAGTCGGGGCAGTTCCAAAATGGAAGGATACAGAAAGAGAAAGTGTTTCCAGCTGGTGAGGAATTTTTACCGTTTTAAAAGAGACTGCCTATAAAAAACTTCAAATAAATCTAAATTGGAGAACAGAAGAAATAAGCGGTGGAATTAAGTTTGGAATGGTTTTGGACAGTGGGTTATCTTACTTTTTAAATGCTATGTTCATGGATGGAATTTATGCAAGCCTTTTAAAATGAATAGACAAAAAAAATAGATCTTCTATTTTTTTTCTTTCATTATTCTTTGAAACCTATGGACTAAAATTCTCCTCTTTCATTACTGTGGGTGTTTTTATAACTCATTCAAGAATTGGACCTTTTTTAAACTTGAAATACAAAAAAGATACAAAAAGAAACAAAGAAAATTGCAACAATAACACTGCCACTCGGAGGCTGGAGGTTTGTGTATTGGAAATGAAACACTTTTACTTTTCTTAGTGATTATCCTGGCTTGGCACTCCAAGGTCTCACTGCTTGTTTATAGAGAGTGATAAGAAGAAAAGCATACAGATGTCCCTTTGAAGTATATCTTTAACCAGAGAAAAGTGAAAATAAAACTTTATTGTGAATCTATGCTTAATCTTGTAAAAACCTTCCAAGCTAGAGCAGCAGTGTTTGTTAGCTGGAGAACAACTTCAACAGCAGAAAGAAACTTTAAGCCTGCAAAAGATATTCTTAGAAATTCAGAAATTATCAAACACATTTGAGAGGACGGAGAAGAAGTTGGAAGACTTAGAGCATCTGACAGTAAAATAGGATGAAGAAAGAGATATTTATCAAGTGGAAAAAGTGGAGATTAGAATCCTAAAAACCAAAGAGGAAAATGACCATAAAGAAATTAAATCTACTGATATTTATGGTGATTGGTTTGTTTCTAGAAATGGAAAGAGTAGAATACTGAAAGAGGAATTAACTGGAGGGGAACTCTACCCCAGATGGCAAGACACAGAAGAAGAAACAACAAAAGAATTTATGGATTTAAAGAGAGAAATTTTATTAGCAACATCATTGATAACACTACTGACAATTAAAGGTAAGTTGATTATGGAAACAGAAGAAGGGCATCGAAATTACAAGAGAGATTTTATAAGCAAGGAGTTGCTAAGAGGAGTCCATACAAATTTGATTAAGGAGATGATTAGAGGACTGACACCACAAATGGCAGAAGACATGAGACTGTTTTGCTACTAGAAAGATACAGGTTGATAGATGGAAGAGTATAATTTAAAACTAGTTAACTCCAAGGGTTCAGAAACATAATAAATGAGTTACAAATTTGCCAAAAAACATGAAACATAGAGAGAAAATCTTTAATTGGGTAGTGCCCGGATCAGACCGGTTCAGACCGGTTCAGAACGGTTCAAACCGGATCAGACCGGTTCAAACCGGATCAGACCGGTTCAAACCGGTTCAGACCGGCCCAGACCGGTTCAGACCGGTTCAGACCAGATCAAACCGGCCCAGACCGGTTCCAACCGGTTCAGACCGGTTCAAACCGGTTCAGACCAGCCCAGACCGGTTCAAACCGGTTTAGACCGGATCAGACCGGTTCAAACCGGTCAGACCGGATCAGATTGGTTCAAACCGGTTCAGACCAGTTCAAACCAGTTCAAACCGTTTCAGACCGTTTCAGACCGGTTCAAACCAGTTCAGACCATTTCAAACCGGTTCAGACTGTTTCAAACCGGTTCAGACCGTATCAAACCGGTTCAAACCGGATCAGACCGGTTCAAACTGGTTCAGACCGGATCAAACCGGCCCAGACCGGTTCAAACCGGTTCAAAGCAGTTCAGACCAGTCTGGTTTGAACCGGTCTGATCCGGTCTATTCCGGTCTGAACGGGTCTGAACGGGTTTGAACAGGTTTGGGCTGGTTTGGGCCGGTCTGAGCCGGTTTGAACCAGTCTGAGCTGGTTTGAACTGGTTCAGATCGGTTCAAACCGGTTCAGACCAGTTCAAAAAGGATCAGACCGGATCAGACCGGTTCAGACCGGTTTAGACCGGTTCAAACTGGTTCAGACCGGTTCAAACTGGTTCAAACCGGTTCAGACTGGTTCAAACCGGTTCACACCACTTAAAACCGGTTCAGACTGGATCAGACTGGTTCAAACCGGTTCAGACCGGATCAGACTGGTTCAAACCGGTTCAGACCGGTTCAAACTGGTTCAGACCGGTTCAAACTGGTTCAAACCGGTTCAGACTGGTTCAAACCGGTTCAGACCGCTTAAAACCGGTTCAGACTGGATCAGACTGGATCAGACTGGTTCAAACCGGTTCAGACCGGATCAGACTGGTTCAAACCGGTTCAGACTGGTTCAAACCGGTTCAAACCGGTTCAAACAGGATCAAACCGATTCAGACCAGTTCAAACAGGCTCAGACCGGTTCAGACCGGTTCAGACCGGTTCAAACCGGTTCAGACCAGTTCAAACCGGTTCAGACCACTTAAAACCGGTTCAGACTGGTTCAAACCATTTCAAAACGGATCAGACCGGTTCAAACCGGTTCAAAGCGGTTCAGACCGGATTAGACTGGTTCAAACCGGTTCAAACCGGATCAGACCGGTTCAAACTGGTTCAAACCAGTTCAGACCGGATCAACCCGGTTCCGTCCGGATCAGACTGGTTCAAACCGGTTCAAACCGGATCAGACTGGTTCAAACCGGATGAGACCGGTTCAAACCAGTGCAGACCGGTTCAAACCAGATCAGACCGGTTCAAACCGGATCAGACTGGATCAGACTGGTTCAAACCGGTTCAGACTGGTTCAAACCGGTTCAGACCAGTTCAAACCGGTTCAGACCACTTAAAACCGGATCAGACCGGATCAGACTGGTTCAAACCGGTTCAGACCGGTTCAAACCGGTTCAGACCGGTTCAGACCGGTTCAGACCGGTTCAGACCGGTTCAGACCGGTTCAAACCAGTTCAGACCGGTTCAAACCGGTTCAAACTGGTTCAGACCGGTTCAGACCGGATCAGACTGGTTCAAACCGGTTCAAACAGGATCAGACCGGTTCAAACCGGTTCAGACCGGATCAGACCGGTTCAAACCGGTTCAGACCGGATTAGACTGGTTCAAACCGGTTCAGACCGGTTCAAACCGGTTCAGACCGGATCAGACAGGTTCAAACCGGTTCAAACCGGATCAGACCGGTTCAAACCGGTTCAGACCAGTTCAGACTGGTTCAAACCGGTTCAGACCGCTTAAAACCGGTTCAGACTGGATCAGACTGGTTCAAACTGGTTCAGACCGGAACAGACTGGTTCAAACCGGTTCAGACCGCTTAAAACCGGTTCAGACCGGATCAGACAGGTTCAAACCGGTTCAAACCGGATCAGACCGGTTCAAACCGGTTCAGACCGGATCAGACTGGTTCAAACCAGTTCAATCTGGATCAGACCGGTTCAAACTGGTTCAAACCGGTTCAGACCGGATCAGACCTGTTCCGTCCGGATCAGACAGGTTCAAACCGGTTCAAACCGGATCAGACCGGTTCAAACCGGTTCAGACCGGATCAGACTGGTTCAAACCGGTTCAAACCAGTTCAAAACGGTTCAGACCGGATCAGACTGGTTCAAACCGGTTCAAACCAGATCAGACCGGTTCAAACCAGTTCAAACCAGTTCAGACCGGATCAGACTGGTTCAAACCGGTTCAAACTGGTTCAAACCAGTTCAGACCGGTTCAAACCGGTTCAGACTGGTTCAAACCGGTTCAGTCCGGTTCAGACCGGATTAGACTGGTTCAAACCGGTTCAGACTGGATCAGACTGGTTCAAACCGGTTCAAACAGGATCAGACCGGTTCAGACCAGTTCAAACCGGCTCAAACCAGCTCAAACCGGTTCAAACCAGTTCAAACCGGTTCAAACCGGTTCAGACCAGTTCAAACAGGCTCAAACCGGTTCAGACCGGTTCAAACCGGTTCAGACCGGTTCAAACCGGTTCAGACCGGATCAGACCGGTTCCGTCCGGATCAGACAGGTTCAAACCGGTTCAAACCGGATCAGACCGGTTCAAACCGGTTCAGACCAGTTCAAACTGGTTCAAACCGGTTCAGACCGGTTCAAACCGGTTCAGACCGGATCAGACTGGTTCAAACCGGTTCAAACCAGTTCAAAACGGTTCAGACCGGATCAGACTGGTTCAAACCGGTTCAAACCAGTTCAAACCGGATCAGACCGGTTCAAACCAGTTCAAACCAGTTCAGACCGGATCAGACTGGTTCAAACCGGTTCAAACTGGTTCAAACCAGTTCAGACCGGTTCAAACCGGTTCAGACTGGTTCAAACCGGTTCAGACCGGTTCAGACCGGATTAGACTGGTTCAAACCGGTTCAGACTGGATCAGACTGGTTCAAACCGGTTCAAACAGGATCAGACCGGTTCAGACCAGTTCAAACCGGCTCAAACCGGCTCAAACCGGTTCAAACCAGTTCAAACCGGTTCAAACCGGTTCAGACCAGTTCAAACAGGCTCAAACCGGTTCAAACCGGTTCAGACCGGTTCAGACCGGTTCAAACCGGTTCAGACCGGTACAAACCGGTTCAGACCACTTAAAACCGGTTCAGACCGGATCAGACTGGTTCAAACCATTTCAAACCGGATCAGACTGGTTCAAACCGGTTCAGACCGGATTAGACTGGTTCAAACCGGTTCAAACCGGATCAGACCGGTTCAAACCAGTTCAGACCGGTTCAAACCGGTTCAGACCGGATCAGACTGGTTCAAACCGGTTCAAACCGGTTCAGACTGATTCAAACTGGTTCAGACCGGTTCAGACCGGATCAGACCGTTTCAGACCAGTTCAGACCGGTTCAAACCGGATCAGACTGGTTCAAACCGGTTCAAACCAGATCAGACCGGTTCAAACTGGTTCAAACCGGTTCAGACCGGATCAGACCGGTTCCGTCCGGATCAGACAGGTTCAAACCGGTTCAAACCGGATCAGACCGGTTCAAACCGGTTCAGACCGGATCAGACTGGTTCAAACCGGTTCAAACCAGTTCAAAACGGTTCAGACTGGATCAGACTGGTTCAAACCGGTTCAAACCGGTTCAGACTGGTTCAAACTGGTTCAAACCGGTTCAGACTGGATTAGACTGGTTCAAACCGGTTCAGACCGGTTCAAACCGGTTCAAACCGGATCAGACTGGTTCAAACCGGTTCAAACCGGATCAGACCGGTTCAAACCGGATCAGACTGGTTCAAACCGGTTCAAACCGGATCAGACCGGTTCAAACTGGTTCAAACCGGTTCAGACCGGATCAGACCGGTTCCGTCCGGATCAGACAGGTTCAAACCGGTTCAAACCGGATCAGACCGGTTCAAACCGGTTCAGACCGGTTCAAACTGGTTCAAACCGGTTCAGACCGGATCAGACCGTTTCAGACCAGTTCAGACCGGTTCAAACCGGATCAGACCGGTTCAAACCGGATCAGACCGGTTCAAACCGGTTCAGACCGGATCAGACTGGTTCAAACCGATTCAAACCAGTTCAAACCGGTTCAGACCGGATCAGACTGGTTCAAACCATTTCAAACCGGATCAGACTGGTTCAAACCAGTTCAAACCAGTTCAGACTGGATCAGACTGGTTCAAACCGGTTCAGACCAGATCAGACTGGTTCAAACCGGCTCAAACTGGTTCAAACCAGTTCAGACCGGTTCAAACCGGTTCAGACCGGATCAGACTGGTTCAAACTGGTTCAAACCAGATCAGACTGGTTCAAACCGGTTCAGACCGGTTCAGACCGGATCAGACCGGCTCAAACCAGATCAGACCGGTTCAAACCGGATAACCGGAGGTTTGAACCAGTCTGGGCCGGTTTGAAGCTGTTTGAACCGGTCTCGGCCGGTCTGAATCGGTTTGATCCGGTCTGAACCGGTCTGAACCGGTTTGATCCGGTCTGAACCGGTTTGAACCGGTTTGGGCCGGTTTGGGCCGGTCTTTGATAATGATAATAATGTATACAATGTGTAGTGTTATGATAAGTAATAATTGGATATGAATATTGAATGGTACCCATGAAAGGAAGTTTAGAAATCCTTTTGGATTATATATAAAGGTTAATAAAAAAGAACTAAGTTAGATTCAGTTAAGTTTTGATTATTAGGGGGAAAATGTTATGATACAGGATATCGTCAAATAAAGGAGGGATAATGATAACAACATATATATATATATATATATATATATATATATATATATATATATATATATATATATATATATATATATATATATATATATATATATATATATATATATATATATATATATATATATAGGTACAACATAAGGAAACTGGATGTAAATTGTAAACAGTGATTTGGAAAGGAGGATTAGAAAATTTTGTTGCTAAATATTATGGATGTTTAGCTAGAATAGGACATAAGGATTCAGTGTTATTGGAGGATTTTAGAAATAGTAAATGAAATGCCAGTATGTGGTTATGTATTAAATCTTGGTATATTTTATGATGAGGGAGAACATTTAAACAATTATAGTCAAATGAAAATGGAGGTATGATGATGGTAACATGTATAAATATCTGAGTTAAAATACTTGAGTTAATGTGAATTATGCTTGAAGACTGTGGAAGAGATGCACGAAAGTCTTTTGTAACCAACTAATATACTTTCTACAGTATGTAAAGAAGGAAGATTTTTTTGTGTTGTGTTTGTTTTGAAAATTAAAAAAAATGTATTAAAAAAAGGATGTAAGGCTGAGTCAATAGCAATAGCACTTAGACCTATATACCATTTCACCGTGCTTCACGGCCCTCTCTAAGCAGTTTACAGAGTCAGCCTATTTTCCCCAACAACCTGGCTCCTCATTTTACTGACCTCAGAAGCCTGGAAGGCTGAGTCAACCTTCAGCCTGGTGAGATTTGAATTGCCAAATTGCAGGCAGCCGGCAATCAGCAGAAGTAGCCTGCAGTACTGCACTCTAACTATTGCGCCATGGCGACTCAGTGAGGCTAGTGCAAGGATGCAATATTTTGGGTGAAGGCTCATGAATCCAAAGAACTCAACCCACCATATTCCCAGGATGTCTGCACATCTTATGGAGTACTTTGTCAAATGCTTTACTGAAGTCAATATTCAGAGCACTTCCATCATCTATAAAGAGAGATAACCTGATCAAAAATGAAACCAGGTTTGTTTTGTAAAGTTTGTTCTTGGCAAATCCATGCTTGATGGTATATTGCACGTTTTCAAGATTCGTACAGAACAATCTTTATATTCTGTTCTAGATAGTTCCAGGTAGATAGCAATAGCACTTACATTTATATACCGCTTCATAGTGCTTTTCCAGCCCTCTCTATGCAGTTTACACAATCAGCCTCTTGCCCCCAACAATCTGGGTCCTCATTTTACCCACCTCGGAAGGATGGAAGGCTGAGTCAATGTTGAGCCGGTGAGATTTGAACTGCCAAACTGCAGCTAGCAGTCAGCTGAAGTAGCCTGCAGTGTGCTGCACTCTAAGCACTGTGCCATCTTGGCTCTATAGATTGGTGTGCAGTTTGCTGGAAATTCCATTCTCCATTTTGGAAATAGAGATATTTATTCTTCACTAGTCATCAGGTGCTTCACCAGTTCTCCAGGACTGCTCAGTGATAAGAACTTGGACAAGCCAGCTAATTTTCTAGTATTCTAAGGTTAATTGAATGGTAAAGGTTTCTCTCAAACTCAAACTTCAATATTTGTAGAACACATTTATGTTGTGAGAAAATGAATCTAAATAGAACATAAACAACTATGACTTTTCTTGGTTACCTCTTACTATTTTGTCATCTTCACTGAAGATGTCGCATTGAGATTCTTTTCCTTTTATTATGAATATATTGAATTCTATGGTCCTGCATTTTTTTTCTTACTAGAATTGTTTGCAAATATACTATTATCTCCTTGTTTAGAAATTTCAATTTAGCCTCTGAACTTTAGCTCTTAATTTTCTGCCATGGGATCTCTTTCTGCCCCTCCCATATTTGGGCATACCAGGGGTTGTAACACAAATACGTACCTATTTCCCTGGCCTTGCTGATAAGGAAGAGAGCCTGTGGCTTAGTGGCAATTACATCGGCCTGGTATGCAATACAGCCCTGGTTCGAATCCCAGTAAGGGTATGGCTAGCTGATGAGAGCTAAATAGTTTGAAATGGATCTATACTAGTCTCCCTTTATTTATTTATCAGCACAAATACAACACAAATATAAAAAGGCAACATTAAAAATAAAAATATGGGTTTCTGTCTGGATGGTTTTCTGTGATGAGCCGAATGACAGAAAGAGGGAGTAGCGAGCTCCCTCCCATATTTGGGCAAATTAGGATTACCAGGCTTGAAATTTTAGGCCTTGATAATTTAGAACTATGCCGCCTACATTCCAACCTAAGCACAGTACACAAAATTATCTGCTATAACGTCCTACCTGTCAACGACTATTTCAACTTCAACTACAATAATACATGGGTAAACAATATATACAAACTCAAAGTAAACCGCTCCAAACTCGATTGCAGAAAATACGACTTCAGCAATAGAGTGGTTAATGCCTGGAACACTCTACCTGATTCTGTTGTTAGTTCCTCAAACCCCCATATCTTTAACCTTGAAATGTTAAACTCACATGTTTCCTAAGAGGTCCCTAAGGGGGCATTCATAAGCGCACCAACGTGCCTACCATCACTGTCCTACTGTCCCCATTGATGTTACTCATTTTATGTGTTCATGGCCATGTTGTACTTATTTATATCCATCTATTTGTACCAATCTCACGCGATAATGTCCATGTCTATACTAATACCTGTTACCTTGTACATGTTGACAAATAAATAGAATAAATAAAATAAAATAAATAAAATAAATAAAATAAATAAAATAAATAAAATAAATAAAATAAATAAAATAAATAAAATAAATAAAATAAATAAAATAAATAAAATAAATAAAATAAATAAAATAAATAAAATAAATAAATAAAATAAAATAAATAAAATAAATAAAATAAAAGAAATAAATCTGGTTACTTTCTCCCACTGCTCCTGTTTCTTTCATTTCCTCAGTTAAATTTTCCTCACTGATATTAGTAACAAGCAGGGGTGGGCTGCTGGGGGTTTGCAAGGGTTCAGGAGAACCTCTAGCTAAGATTCTGTGCAGTTTGGAGAACCTCCAAATCCCACTCCTGGCTGGCCCCACCCACCTCACTCAGAACATCACCATAGGAAGTTTCTTTTAAGAAAAGAAATGGTGGCAAAGCCAGCCTGGTTGGCGTATGGTAAAATTTTATCTCTCAACTCTGGTGACCCAATATTAAAGCTGAGGGAAGATCTTGAATCAGAAGGTTATGTTTGTCATTGGTTTGCTTATCTGGTTTACTTAACTGAAAGAAAGGTTTAAACTGGATAAAAAGTGTTATGGATTTGACTTTGTTAAAAGTGAATTGGGAATTTCATTATGTGGCAATGATGAACCTATTATTGCTAAGATCTACAAAATGTTATTGAAATTGAATTTGGAAAATGAACATGTAAAACATTGCATTATTCAGTGGGCAAGGAATTTTGGATATAATGTGATGCTTGAACAATGGGAAAATATGTGGACGAAGGGTTTAAAATTTTCACTAAATTATAATCTAAAAGAAAATTTCTATAAGATGATATACCATTAGTATTTAACACCAGATAAGTTATCTAAGATGTATAAAGGTATGTCAAGGTATGAATGTTGGAAGTGTAAAAGTAAAGAAGGGACTTTATCATCTATGATGAACATGTGATAAAGCCAAAAAAAATTGGAGTATGATTCATATTTTAATACAGAAAATTTTGAAAATGGAGATAAAAATGAAACCAGAACTTTCCCTTTTGGGCCTAATGGAAAAAGAACAGGAGAAAAAATGTGGAATTTTGAAATTATATATGTTGACAGAAGCAAGACTATTGTATCAGAGGTGAAATCCAGCAGGTTCTGACAAGTTCTGGAGAACCGGCAGTGGAAATTTTGAGTAGTTCAGAGAACCGGCAAATGCCACCTTTGGCTGTCCCCAGAGTGGGGTGGGAATGGAGATTTTACAGTATCCTTTCCCTGCCACGGCCACCAAGCCACTACGCTCACCAAGCCACACCCACAGAACCAGTAGTAAAAAAAATTAAATTTCACCACTGTATTGTATACACAAAAATGGAAGGACATTTGATTCCTACTATGGAAGAATTTGATGGAGTTGTCTGAAATGGCAAAATTGACCGCTTTGATTAAAGAAAAGAACATAAGTACTTTTGTTTCCATATGGAGACCACTTCTGAACTTCTTGCCTGATGTGGAAAAGAATGAACTTCTGATTTTGGGTTTTACCAAGTAGATTGATAGATCTTTATAGAAAAGGCTTGATACTTCATACTATTATGAAAAACAGAAAGTTGTGATTTGATGCTAATGCCTTATTTTACTGTAACAGAGAAAGTCAATGCTTCTTTTTCTTTTCTTCTTATCTCTCCTCACTTCTGTTCCCCCTCCCCCTTACTGCTTTTCTATTTACTTTTGTATTTTACAACATTTTGTAAAACTCAATAAAAATGTTAAACTGGAATATTGTAATTTGTCTCTAGAAATGCAACCTTGAAAATAAATGATGGACAGGCTCAGAAATATATGGCAGCCAGATTTCAGCAAGTGAGTTCACCTGAGCTAGTGAATAGGAGAGGTGAGAGCATCTCCATGTGACAGTTTAATTGCATCTAACAATTTTTTCTTTTGGTTGAGACTTTGTACTTGACTCATATGAAAGTCTGAGAAGAATTAGAAGTGTTTTTATTACTGACTGCCCAAGTATTTATTTATAGGGGGAAAATGTCTGAACCAAATGTAATTTCTAATGTTGGATTTTCCCCCTTACCAGAAGGAGCCCCCTTGTGGAGTTCTGTAAAGCTGTTACCATGGCAACTCCACTGTGCTCGACAGTAGAAGCCATTTAACAGCACAACAGGGTGTATCTTAAGAGGAACACAGGCTGATTGCGACAGTACTACGGGACGGCACTGCAACAACCACAACTTTGCCAGTACAATTGCTGTGAGGAACCTTGAGATTTCAATCCTATGGAATTAATGGATTCTAGATTTCGGATGCCTTCTTTAAATTAGTCCATTTGAAGTACCTTGATTCAAAAATTGGTGTCCTTTGAGATATTGTTTCGCCCAATGGAAGATGACAAAAGGAATGGGAGATGGGATGGCGGACTCATAAATTGCAAACAAGATGCCGCTATGACCCTTGTCAGACCTGCCCCAGTTAGATCCCTAGGAAAGAAAGACCCTCAACTCAATTTGGTTCAAGTGACAAGTTATTTTACTAAAGATCAGTGGTTGGAATGAAAGAAAAGCTAGATCTGAATATTTCCACGCAAGAGGTTACATTTCTCCCCCTTTCCATGCCCCCCCTTGACCAGTTCAACAGTGTCCAATAGCATCCTGGTTTGATGTTTTGGGAACCACTTTCAAGTTGGGCACTTCTCAAAATGGTTTCACATTCTGTTCCTAGGCCAGGTATCCTTGGAGGCTGGATTATTCCAGTTTCACACCTCTGGTTCCTGTCAGCTTGTTGCTCCCTTCATCTGTCTCCTTCTCTCCAGCCAAGGTTTTCCCAAATCCTTTCCCTTCCCTTCTTCCTTTTATGGCAGGATGCCAATGAAGCAAAGCAAAACAGCTGAAGATGGTAGATCTGACATTCCTCCTCCCCCTTGACAGGGGCGTTAGTCCTGCAGGAAAAGAAACAGAGACAAAGCATGAAGGGAATAATTAGTTTGGTTTCAATGGGACTTGTTTGGATATTTGCTGCGCAATCTGTGACGAAGTTTGGGGCTTGGACATGCTGTGTGTTCACCCCACTAATGGTTTCTTCACTACCGGTTTGGTAGTGGGAGCGCTCGCTAAGCTTGCGTGCAATACATCTGGGCATGCACAGAACCTTCTGCACATGCGCAGAAGGTCTGTGATGACATCTGGGTGAGTGGGGCGGAGCCTCGCACCACCACCACTACCGGTTGGCCTGAACTGATGCAAACTAGGAGAATACCACCTCTGGTTCACCCACTCTATCTCTAATGGGAGAAAGTGTTTCCATACAATTCCATTCCAATGTTTGTGAGAGCCCAAGATTTCTTTAATTTCAAAGCGTGGTTCGCCCATGATTAAAATGGGGAGAGGGTGGTGGTTTTGTTGCCAGACTTGGGGGAGAAGTGATTGCTGGTTTCAAAAGGCTACAGTGGAAAACTGTGGTTGAGTGGACGCATCTAAGAGATTTCAGTAGGTCTAATTGGATGGTGACTGGGTTAATAATCTTGGTGATAGGGAAAGGACCAGTGTAGTTGGGACCCATTTTTTTCCATTTCTGCCTGGACTGAAACTGTATAGTGGAAAGGTAGACTTTGTCACCAACATTAAAGTCTTTTGGTCTGGAGCATTTTTTATCCACCTGTTTTTTATATATATTTCCTGCACCTCTTCTAGCACTTTGCAAACCACTGGCCAGGTGCTCTATAGTTGGATGACCCATTCAGCTAGTGATGACATTTATGGTTTGATTTGAGACATTTTGGGCACAGCTACGAAGTCCTGCCCAGATGAAACTTTAAAATGGGTGAAACTAGTGGTGCTATGCACTAAATTATTGTAGGTTGCATTTGAGATAGGGGAGAGGTCAGCTCAATTGTCTTGTTGGTAGCTAATGTAGCATCTTAGCTACTGTGTTGTGGTCTGCTGGTGGCCTGCAGAGCTGGCAGCAGAGTCAGACAGTGAGGAGGTTGGGGAGGAACATGGACCAGTTCTGGAGTCTGGGGAAGGCTCAGACGATGGCTCTGCATCGGAGGCAGAGAGGGGGCCAGGGCCATCTGGTAGTTATGTGCTCCCTCCAGAGCCTCTGGAGTCTGACATCAACAAGGCAGAGGAGCAGAAGGAGCCTGTTCCCAGTGTATGCATGCACAGAGCTGCCAGAAGGCAAGAACAGTTAAGACAAAAGGGGCAACTCAGGAGTAAGGCTTAGAGATGAACATGGGACATAAAGGAGAACCAAACTGATGTGAGCCTTTTCAGGAAGCAATTTTGTTCATTCTGGTCAGTTTAAACTCTGAAGCTCTGTTTGACTTTGTGCTCCATTTGGCCTTGCAAAATGAATTGGAAATTAGGTCTTTGGCAGCATTTCAAGGGAGATAAAGGTGGATCCTTATCAGCCTTACCCTGAAAGACTGTGGCAGACTTCTGTCAGACTCTTCACAAACTGTTTATGAATCTTTACGGACTGTGAATTAACATAATTCACAGCTGTTTAAATAAAAAAAGGGTTTTGGGGAACTAAGTGTGTGATTTTTACTGTCTCAGAAAGCCTAGGTCAAAACATACTGCTCAAGGATCCCATTTGCGCCTTCACTCCTCACCCCCCAGCAAACTGTGAAGTAAATTGAACTCTGTGATCTGATATGATGCCTTCTGGGACTCCATGGAATCTATATGTCAACTTTGAAATGGATTAAGCCTGTCACAGCCATTTTTCTCAATTTCTGGCACACTTTGGGGTGGGGTGGGGAGCTCTGGAATGTCAGGTCAGACATCCACAACTTACTATCTCATGGGAACCAAGGTCATCCCAACAGGTGCTGGCCAGAGACTGGAAGAGGTTACCAAGGAGATACCAGAACTTACAGGTTCGAGAGGGTTGCCATTCCAGGGTGGCTTTTACTTTTCCAGGGTCCAAATCCTCCCTCTCACTTGATACTCGATAGTCTAGGTCAGTGATGGGGAACCTTTTCGGCATCGAGTGCCCAAACTGGAACGTGTGTACATGCACATGCATGTGTGAGTGCCGAAAATCCGAAGACCAGCTGGCCAGGGCGCACATGCCTGTTTTTTGGCCGTTTTCAAGCTGTTTTGGGGGCTGTTTCCAGGCACTCTATTTTTAAAAAATGGCTAAAAAAGAGTCCCCCAAATTCCCCCCAAATGGCCTGTTTTATGGCTATTTCAGGCCATTTTCAGGCTGTTTGGGAGGCATTTTCAGGCCATTTTCCAGCACTCTGGCAAAGACCAGCTGGCTGGCGCACACATGCTTGATTTGTAGCCATTTTCAAGCTATTTTGGGGCTGTTTTCAGGTGCTCCATTTCCAAAATATGGCCTCAAAACAGCCTGAAAAAATGGTCTGGAAAATGGCCTGGTTTTGACCATTTCAGGCTGTTTTCAGGCTGTTTATTGAGCCATTTTCAGTCATTTTCTGGTGCTCCAGCAAAGACCAGCTGGCCGGCATGCATGTGCGTGGCGGAAACCAAAAGAGCAGCTGGCGACAGTGCTCCCACAGTGAGGGCTCTGCATGCCACCCCTGGCACGTGTGCCATAGGTTCGCCATCACGGGCCTAGGTAGTAAAAGTGGTTCTTCCTGTTTCCCCCCTTTCCACCAGATCATCGGGCCCCATTTGTCTAGCCAAGACAGCCCCAGGATTACTACTTCAGTCATTTTCAGAACTATCCACAAATTGGATAGTCTCCCAATATTGGCCCAACTCTAGCCACACTGGTAAGTTGCAGGGGACCCTCCTATCATTGCTCCATCAACCTGCTCGAATCTCATGGCTTTGGGCAGTTTATTTGCTTGGATCCCTAGCTTCAGAACCATTGATAGGCTAATTTAGGCATCAGATGCAGCCTGAGTCTATTAGGGCATTCACTCCTCCGCGAATTCCTGTCTTTGGCACCACAATTTTAGCGGGGATGGCAAAGGGGTGGATGGCTTCACTTACCCTCAGGTCTCTTTTGCACTCATCTTCACTGTCGTAAGAGCAGGATGCTGATCCCTTTCAGTGGGAGTTCCCTCTCCCTCACTTGAGGGAGAGGAGACCACAACGGCCTGGCATGCCAAGCTTGACTTTTCCCGGGCTTTCTGCAGCAGCTTTTTTGGTCTGGTCAATGTGGCAGGGGTTGCTTTTGACTGGGGCGAGTGCCAGGCATTCAGTGGCTCTATGGCCTTGCTGGCTGCCCCTGAAGCATTTAATGAGCAGGGTAGAGGGTGGAGTAATTCATCGACCAAACCGGTGGCTTTCTTGATTTCTCTTGGGTTTTGGTTCAGGTGTGCTGTGCTTCTTGCACTGCTTCAGCTTGAGGTATAGTGCCATCTGGTACCTTTCATGGGTTCGTTTGGGGACTCCCCAGCAAAGGCAGGCCCGCAGAAGCTCTTGGTCCAAACCTTCTTTAAAGTGGTAGACCAACAGTCAGCCTGGCCACTGCCTCATTTGGCCATTTACTCTGTGGAACTCCCAAATATATTCTTTTGTGGGCTGGCCCCTTGCTTCAGGTTTCTGATTTCTGCTTCAACTTTTAAGGCTTGTGAGTCATCTTCGAATCTGGTTCTCAGGTCCTCTAGGAATGCATCGATGTTCCCCAACTCTGGTGCATCTTCATCATGTAGTCTTGTCACTTACACCATGGAGTCTCCCTCCAGGTTTGCAGCTATGGCATTCACCATCACCATGTCCAATAGGTAGGCAGGGGCATAGCAGTTCAGGTGGGCCCATACCTGGTTGAGGAAGAACGCCAACTTCTCTGGATCTCCATCAAATATGGGTTTCATTGGCAGTAGGTCTGTTGGTGGCAGAGTAGGGGGAGTGCCCACTCTCCAGGGAACAAGCCAGGGCCAGGGTAGTGGGGCCACAGAAGGTGTCTGTGCCATCTGGAGGGGAGTTGAAGTTGGCCCGCTGGACTCGTTGCTCACTGGTATCATGGGCGGTTTCACCTTTGGGCTGGACTCCCTGCTGCTTGTAGTCCGGGAGTGGGACTGGCCACTTGGGCTAGCAAGGTTGGGCTCGGGCTTCAGTAGGCTAAGAGTGGTTGAGTTGCCCAAGCTGCTGTCACCACAGGTGAGCCTGGTCGGTGCATTGGCTCCACTCCTCAGACCTCCATATGGTTGAACCTCTCCCTCAGCTGCTTGACCGATGGTCTGTGAAGGGTGGTTAGGTACTTCCATTCCCTGTGCCCATCTCGAGGCGCTCTCAAGGGGAACTGTGTTTCGGCCACCTTCAGCACCCACCTGCATCAGGCCTCCCTCTCCTCTCAGTAGAGGTGCTCTGTGGCTAGGGCATCTTCATGCATTGCTGGCCTTTTGATCCTCTCCAAATGAATCTTCAGTCTAGTTGCCAGTGGGAGGATTGCTTCTCCAATCTGACCCCCTGATGGCGCAGCCCTGGCCAGGGTTGTCCTGGAATTGGTAGCCATCATATCAACACTGCTTCATAGGAAAACCAACTCTAAATAATTCCCGTGGTTTCAGTATAATTAAAAGAGGAAATAAACCCATCCCCAAGTGTCACCAGTCACATTGGCCAATTAGGTCAATTGGTGGGCCCCTCCAGGCACTCCTTCCCCAACCTTATCCATTCCCCATGGAGATGACCTTGGTTCTCAGGAGAACCCTCTCTGTTGTGTCAAGCAAGGTATTCCAACCTCCTTCCCCACCTTCCCTTTCTGTGTGGCAACTAAGGAACAATAAAATGGCTTCTGCCAGGTTTGGTTCAAAGTTGACACTAGCTTGGAAAGGAGACAAGCTGTACATTCCTAAAACCCTATGGATTCAGGTCCTGCAGAGGCCTCCCTCTCACCCATGCACTTTGCTCTTTCTGGCCAAGGAGAGTGAGTATAGCAGCAGCAGCCTTGAGCAGGTGGTAAGCATAGTCAGGTGCACCCTCAGTGATACCCATTGTCATCGGGGTACTTGGCACCATGTCCAAGAATTTTACAAAATACATCAAGAAATTGCAGCTTCCTGCAATAACACCAGTGGAATTGCAAAAAAACGTGCTACTCAAAACATCGTATATTTTAAGAAGATACTTGGTTGATACCCAGGATGCTGGCAGCAACCCGTATCAACCATCAGCACCAATCAATGGTATTGTGATACATTTTTAAATGTTAGTTGATTGAGTTTCATGTTTAATGAATAAAAGATAATGATAATAACCCCAAAACAATTGGAGCACCACTTGAACACCATAGACATTGACACATTTGCCAGTCAATTGCAGAAGGTGGCTTTACTTGGACAGTTTCCATCCTGCGATGAGATCTGTAACACCATCAAACATCCAGATCTGCCTATCCCAGCTCCTTGCTAAGGACTCACTAGGTAGACAAAAATGTCAAACCCAAACTGAATTATGGCTGACTGTGATGATGATTGATGATGATGATAATGATGATAATAGTGAGAAAGTGAAGATCTTGTGGGACTTTCGAATACAGACAGATCATCATTTGGAACACAACACGTCAGATATCATAGTTGTAGAGGGCCGAAATGTACCATTTATTAACATTGCAGAGTCGCCAGAGTCGAAGAAAAAGAAAAAGAACTGGAAAAAATCATGAAATACCATGACCTGGCCATCAAAACTACCTGATTATGGATGAAACATGTAACAGTGATACCCATTGTCATCGGGGCACTTGGACCATGCCTAAGATATATCAACAAATTGCAGCTTCCTGCAATTGTAGCATCCTGCAATTTGCAATAACAAATTGCAGCTTCCTGCAATTTTTGCGAAACTGGAAAAAACTGCACTACTCGGAATATCGTATATTTTAAGAAGGTACTTGGGTGATACCTAGAATGCTGGCATCAAACCATATCGACCATTAACACCAGTCAATGGTATTTGTGATACATTTTTGAATGTTCAGTTGACTGAGTTTCATGTTTAATGAATAAAGTATAATAATAATAATTTTATAAAATACATCAACAAATTGCAGCTTCCTGCAATCACACCAGTGGAATTGCAAAAAACTGTGCTGCTCGGAAACCTGTATCAACCATTAGTACCAGTCAATGGTATTTGTGATGCATTTTTGAATGCTCAGTTGACTGAGTTTCATGTTTAATGAATAAAATATATAATAATAATAATACTAATGCAACCCCAAAGGAACTTTACCTTGGTTTTTTTTGGGTGGGGGGGGGGGTCTGTGTTCTGTTGAAGAGTCAAAATAATCTTGCTCCAAACCCATTTAATCTATGGTGAAAACAAGTCAAGGGAATTCTATGCTGGATTGAATATTGCCTGGATCAACAAAACTCACTTTGAATACTATGGCTTCTGGGTTTTCAGCGAAAAATATGCCACAGGGCTCAGCTCCCTTTGCTAGGCAACCAGGGCATGGAGTTGACAAGCAACTGGAAGATGAACAAAAAAGTTAAAACTCTGGACAAAGGAAGACAATTACTCAATTACGGAAGCTTATTATTGATCTGGGGACGCGGTGACTTAGTGGCTAAGATGCTGAGCTTGTCAATCAGAAAGTTCGACAGTTCAGCGGTTCGAATCCCTAGTGCTGCATAGTGGAGTGAGCTCCTGTTACTTGCCCAGCTTCTGCCAACCTAGCAGTTTGAAAGCACATAAAAATGCAAGTAGAAAAACAGGAACCATCTTTGGTGAGAAGGTAACAGCGTTCTATGCGCCTTTGGCGTTGAGTCATGCTGGCCACATGACCACGGAGACGTCTTTTGACAGGGCTGGCTCTTTGGCTTTGAAACAGAGATGAGCACCACCACCCCCAGAATCAAGAACGGCTAGCACATATATGTGAGGGAAACCTTTACCTTTACCTTATTATTGATCTGAGCGAATAAAATGTGGATTTCCAAAGCACATGTTCAAGATTTGGAAGGCGAATCACTCAGATATGGAAATCAATGAAGAAAGACTTATGAACCAGAGGCGTGTAATTTTGAAGTGCAAGCTCTTGAACAATATGAATGAATCTATGCAGACTATTCCAACAGAAACATTAGCAAAAACAAACCAGCTTAATGTAAACAAAAGCTTATGTTACTACTGAAGAATTGGGCTTGAAAATTGGAAAGAATAAAGCAATGAAGAAGGGAAAAACAAAGGGGAAAATCCACCTGGAGTTAAAAATAAGGAGCGTTTGATTGGATTTATGTAATTTGAAGAATTTGAGGCAAGGAAACCTGAAGAATAAACAAATCAGAATTAGTCTGACAAGAAGGTATGACCTGGAAAACAAGGAAATTGCAGTTGTGGTTGGAGAGCCGAAACAGAGTTGTGCCTATTGCAGAGTAAATAAAGCAATATGATAACTGAATAATGTGGTTTATCTCAACTAACAAATGCTACACATTGGCAACAAAAATCCAAACACCAAATACAAGCTGGGCGGATATGACCTCGTAGACGACCCTCATTCTGTCAAGGACCTAGGAGTACTCATCTCAAACGATCTAAGCACCAGAGCTCACTGTAACATTGCCAAAAAGGCATTAAGAGTTGTTAACCTAATTTTGTGAAGCTTCTTCTCCGGTAACATTGTACTGCTAACTAGAGCATACAAAACCTGTGCCAGACCAATTCTTGAATACAGCTCATCTGTCTGGAATCCACACTGTATATCGGACATTAGTACAATTGAGCGAGTCCAGAGGTATTTCACGAGAAGAGTCCTCCACTCCTCTGCTCGCAATAAAATAACTTATACCATGAGGCTCGAAGTTTTGGTCTTGAACAACCTGGAACTACACTGAATAAGGTCTGACCTAAGTGTAGTACACAAAATTGTCTGCTACAACATCCTACCTGTCAATGACTACTTCAGCTTCAACCAGAATAATACTCGGGCAAACAATAGATACAAACCCAAGGTAAACCACTCCAAACTAGATTGCAGAAAATACGACTTCAGCAACAGAGTGGTCAATGCCTGGAATGCTCCACCTGACTCCGTTGTTACATCCTCAAACCCCCATAGCTTCAACCTTAAACTGTCTACCGTGGACCTCAACCCATTCCTAAGAGATCCGTAAAGGGGGCGTGCATAAGCGCACCAGCGTGCCTACCGTCCCTGTCCTACTGTCCCCATTTATTTGTACCCATTTCCTGTGTTAATGTCCATGTTTATACTCATAACTGTCATCTTGTACATGTTTGACAAACTAAATAAAATTTAAAAATTCACAATTTCAAGTGAACCAGCATTATTTCTCTAAGGCCCTTGAAAGTGGGTATGGTGCTGCCACAAGTGAAAAACCCAAGAAAATACCCTGAAATTGTGGAAGCACATGTGGGAAAACAACAAGAAGCACAATGGGAATGCAAAGTGGATCAAGCAGGTTGAAAGTTCTGTAAAAGTGACTAGAATAGAAGATGTTCACATAACAAAAAAAATGGTGCAAAAAGAAGCAAGGAAGGTCAAGAACTGGAGTGCCCCTGGTTTAGATGAGCTGCATGGATTCTGGTTAAAATCATTAACATGTTTGCATCAGGGGTGAAATCCACTTACCTTTGCTACCGGTTCGATAGCAATGTGAGAGCGCCTGCAAAGGTAAGCGAACATCAAGGGGGAGAATCCGCTGTGCCATGCAATTTAGATAAGCTAGAAAACAGGAAATCCTGCTTTCTACCTAATATAAATTGCGTGCCACACCAGATCCCCCCACCTTCGCATTTTTTTTTACTACCGGTTCAGGCGAACAGTTAGCATTTTTATTACTGCTTTGGGTGAACTGGTCCGAACTGATAGCATTTCACCCCTGGTTTGCATGCAAAATTAGCAAACTAGATGAATCAGGTTCTGGAAACACCGGAAAATGAAAAATGGCTAACAACTGGAAGAACTTTTTTGATTCAGAATGGTGCAGAAAAGGGAAATAGATCTGAAAATTACAGGCCATTGACTTTCCTGCCAACAGAATACAGATTACTTAGAGGCATTATTGCAAACATAATTTATGAATGAAACAAGGATTTGTTACTTGTAGAACAGAAAAGGTGCTGAAAAAATTCAAGAGGAACAAAAGACCAACTGAAAAGATAAACTGATTTTGAAGAATTTAAAGACAAGCAAATCTATTCATGGCCTCGATTAATTATAAGAAAACATTTGATTCTGTTCCACAAAGCTGGATTGAGCAATGCTTATACATTTTTGAAACTAGCAGCTGCATCCAGAAATTACCAAAGACTTTTTCAAGAACTTGGATCAAAAGAGAAGAAAACGAATGACAATGCACCATGCTCTGCACCCAAAAAGTGATATTGATCGATTGTACTTGCCAAGATCTCAGGTTGGCAGAGGACTCTTACAGGTGAAATAAAGATGTGGAAGAGGAAAAACAAGGTTTAAATGATAACACACAAAAAAGGAAAAGAGCCTTTTCTGAAGGATGTGAACAAGGGAAACCTCTTGTAAACAACAAGGTTGAAAGCAAAATATCAAATGGAAACAATTGAGCATTGAGTTTCTAACTGGAAAAAGAAACCTTTGCATAGGTAAAGGTTCCCCCCGCACATCTGTGCTAGTCATTCCTGACTCTAGTGGGTGGTGCTCATCTCCGTTACAAAGCCGAAGAGCCAGCGCTGTCTGAAGACGTCTCTGTAGTCATGTGGCCACCATGACTAAACACCAAAGGAGCACGGAATACTGTTATCTTCCCACCAAAGGTGGTTCCTATTTTTCTACTTGCATTTTTATAAGCTTTTGAACTGCTAGGTTGGCAGAAGCTGGGACAAATAATGGGAGCTCACTCCGTTACGCAGCACTGGGATTTAAACTGCTGAACTGCCAACCTTCTGATCGAGAAGCTCAGCGTCTTAGCCTCTGAGCCACCATGTCCCTCTAACCTATGCATAGTCAATACCTGAAGGACATTGAAGGAAAGGCAGATACAAAATTAACACAGCTGGTTTAGATCAGGAATGCTAAAGAAAGAAACTGAAGGCTTCATTTTGACTGCTGAAGAACAAGCTTTGCAGACTAATTCCATGAAAGCAAAAATTCAACATGTCAGTAACAACATCAAATATCACTTATGCAATGAGAAAGATGAAACAGTAGATCACCTTATCAGTGACTGAAGCAAAATTTCACAGACTATCTACAATAGTCATGATTGAGTTGCCAAAATCATACACTGGAAACTTTGCCCGAAGTTTGAGTTCAAATACAGTAAAAAACCACTGGAACATCAAGTTGACAAAGTTTCTTGAAAATGAACAAGTCAAGATCCTTTGGAACCTTTGGATCCAAAGAGACAGACATCTGGCCCACAACTCGTCTGACATCAATATTGTGGAAATGGAAAAAAAATCTGGTTCATTTCAAATTCCATGACTTGAAATGGACATCTAATATCAGAACTATCATTTAAAAAGCACAGCAAAGAATGTTCCTCTTGCATCAACTCAGAAAGCTCAAACTTCCCAAGGATCTGTTGATACAGTTCTACAGAGGAATTATTGAGTCTGTCATTTCTACCTTGATAACTGTCTGGTTTGGCACAGCAACCCAACAAGACAGGTACAGACTTCAACAGATAATTAGGACTGCAGAAAAAACAATTGCAACCAGTCTGCCTCCCATTGAGGATCTGTTTACTTACATGAAAGAGAAAGAGATCTGAAAAAATAACAACAGACCCCTTACTTCCTGGACATAATCTATTTCAATTTCTCCCCTCAGGTGCTGCTATAGAACATTGCATACCAAAACAACCAGATGTAAAGATATTTTCTCCTCATGCCATCACTCTGCTGAACACTGAATTCCTGCAGCACTGTCCCATTTCTCAAGAGCTAGAAATAGCTTGACAAATTTGAACATTGAGCCTTATCCAACAAATGTAATTTAGCGGTGAGAAAAGTAAGTTCTTACATTCAGGCAAGAAAAACCAAATGCATACATGTGAGAAAGATCTAAGATCACAGAACAAAACAAAATAACAAGAGTTGGGGCATTGAAGATCTTCTAGATCTTCAAGCAAGAGACCCTATACCATTTCAGACAAGTGACTATTCAGTCTCTTCTTAAAAACCTCCAGTGATGAAGCACCTACAACTTCTGAAGGCAAGCTGTTCCACCGGTCAACTGTTCTTAGTGTTAGGACATTTCTTCTTAATTCTAGGTTGCTTCTCTCCTTGATTAGTTTCCATCCATTATTTATTTTTCTTGCCTTTTGATGCTTTGAAAATAGGTCGACTCCCTATTTTTTATGACAGACCCTCAAATATTGGAACACTGCTATATCTCCCCTAGTTCTTCTTTTCCTTAGACTAGACAAACCAAATTGTGCAACCGTTCTTCATATGTTTTAGCCCCCAGCCTCCTAATCATCTTTGTTGCTCTTCTCTGCACTCTTTCCAGAGTCTCTACAACTTTTTTATAATATGGTGACCCAAACTGGATGCAGTATTCTAAGTGTGCTCTTACTAAGGCTTTGTAAAGTGGTACTAATATTTTATGTGATCTTGATTCTATCTCTCTGTTAATGCATCCTAGGATTGCATTGGCTTTTTTAGCTGCTGCTGCACACTGCTGGCTCATATTTAAGTGATTATCCACTAGGATGCAAAGATCCCTCTCACAGTTAATGCTACTGAGATAGGTTTCACTGAATATGTACCTGTACATTTAATTTTTCTTGCCTAAGTGTAAAACCTTACTTTTGTCTACACTATCATTTTGTTAGATAGGGCCAAGTGTTCAAGTCTGTCAAGATCCATCTGGATCTTAAGACTATCTTCTGGAGCATTGGCTATTACTGCTAATTTAGTGTCATGTGCAAACTTGATGAGTTCCCCTTCTATTCCCTAATCTAAATTTTAGAAGAGTAAAGGTAAAAGTTCCCCTTGCACATATATGCTAGTCGTTCCTGATTCTAGGGGGCGGTGCTCATCTCCGTTTCAAAGCCGAAGAGCCAGCACTGTCCGAAGACATCTCCATGGTCATTTGGCTGGCATGACTAAATGCTGAAGGTGCACAGAGTGTTGTTACCTTCCCACCAAAGGTGGTTCCTATTTTTCTACTTGCATTTTTACATGCTTTCGAACTGCTGGGTTGGCAGAAGCTGGGACAAGTAACGGGCACTCACTCCGTTACCCGCCACTAGGGATTCGAACTGTCCAACAAGCTCAGAATCTTAGCCATTGAGCCACCACATCCCCGTTTTTAAGCGTACTGGTCCTAAAAGAGAACCTTCTGTACCCCATTTCTTACTTCCCTTCATTTACCTTATCAATACTTATGTTAGTCTTTGATGTGATAATTTTGAGTGCATATTGCATCATCATATACTTTATCTAGCAATCATTTGGGTTTTTTGCCAAAAAACACGGTGTCACCCAAACACAAATCCAGATTTTCCTTGTTGTTAGAACGGACTGGAAAACGTTTTTTGTGGGCAGAAACAGAATAAGCCACCCACTACTGATCCTCTGCTCATTCTGAAGGCAACTTCCTGCTACATTTCAAGAGTACAATTTTCCTCCTTGTGTTGTCTTAAATGGTTTCATCTATTTAGAAAAGAATAGAATAACAGAGTTGGAAGAGACCTTGGAGGTCTTCTAGTCCAACCCCCTGCTTAGGTAGGAAACCCTACACCACTTCAGACAAGTGGTTATCCAACATCTTCTTAAAAACTTCCAGTGTTGGAGCATTCACAACTTCTGGAGACAAGTTGTTCCACTGATTAATTGTTCTAACTGTCAGGAAATTTCTCCTTAGTTCTAAGTTGCTTCTCTCCTTGATTAGTTTTCTACCCATTGCTTCTTGTTCTATCCTCATGTGCTCTGGAGAATAGCTTGACTCCCTCTTCTTTGTGGCAGTCCCTGAGATATTGGAACACTGCTATCATGTCTCCCCTAGTCTTTCTTTTCATTAAAGTAAATTTGGGCTCGAATGTTTTTGTTTGGTGGTAGGCTAACCTCAGTAGTTTATTTGCTAATTTCCAGAGGAAGAATCACTCTTCAACTGAACCAATGCTTAGCATAATCTGTAATATTTTTCAAGTACTTCTCTTTACGTTGCTTGTTATAATAGTACAATAGTTCCATCACCACCTTTTTCTTTAAGGGATTTCTAGGATTATTGATTTTTTTAGTCAGCTGAAATTCCATAACTTCCATAAATTTGTTGGGAAAGTGTGGAAGCTGAGGATGAAATCTACTCTTTAGTCAATCATAAATCTTTATTTATTAAATTTATATGTTGCCCATGTCACTGTTAAAATGTTGTTTTTTTACAACCTTTTGTTAAACATTCCATTTAATTTCAGAATTGTTTTGCTTCCATTGTGTATCAACTTCATTGCATTCAGAAATCAATCTTCATTTCCATTTTCCCATACAATATTCCACAATTCTACCCATAAAATTATTAATTTTAGCATATGCTTGCAACAATGCAGCAACACACGTGCAACAAACTTTTCTCATATTCATAACTTTCTCAATGGCAAAAATCTGCCCTCCATATCCATTGCTCAGTATCTCTATATACTGTAAGAATTCTGATTCCTGTAAAGTTTAACTTGGTGAAACAGTGCATTACAAGGCAGAATATTTGAACCTCGAGTGTTCAAACATTTACAGAATGTATTCAAAATCTGGGTCCTATGATTCCCAAGGAATTGAAATTTGACAAATTTTATAGAACATTTGATGACATAAACATTACCATAGCCTATGACATAATATAAAATGTCTTAAAACATTTCCTGTGGTGGTGTTTGACTATATTATACAATTCAACATGAGCTATTTTCAAGGTAGATACATCCCTCAATATTTAGCAATAGCAATAGCACTTAGACTTATGTACCACTTCATAGTGCTTTTACAGCCCTCTCTAAGCAGTTTACAGAGTCAGCCTAATGCCCCCAGCAATCTGGGTTCTCATTTTACCCACCTCAGAAGGATGGAAGGCTGAGTCAACCTTGAGCCTGGTGAGGTTCGAACTGCCAAATTATGGGCAGCCAGCAGTCAGCAGAAGTAGCCTGCAGTACTGCACTCTAACAATGTACCACCTTGGCTCAGAATTGTCCTCGTGTTTTATTCTGTCACTCTTGAAGGCATTGAGGAATGTGGTAAAGAAATGTCTCTGAAATGTTGACATACACAAGGTCCCACAAGAACATTAAAGACAGCACAGCAGTTTTGCTTATACTAGAATTCTGCCAAATTATTTTCACAGGTACACTTAATAATCATATTGGACTATTGTTTCTCTCTTTGCACATGGGAAATGTTACTGCATTGTTCTAATTGTCAGGGCAAATGTAATGTGCATATATGGTAAAGAAATTTCAGTGCCACTCCATAAGCAACCATAATCTTTATTCTTTTAAAAATCTCTATTTACCGGCAGCGTTATGATTTTTTTTTACATTCTCAGAATATATTATTTCCATTTTATTAGTCTAAAAAACTGGCATTTAGATTCATATCATCAATTTCGATTCTTCTGAAAATATCTACAGACCCCTCACATCCTGGACATAAATTGTTTCAACTTCTACCCTCAAAATGATGCTATATGGCACGGCACATCAGAACAATTAGATACAAGGACATCCCCCCCCCCCAAATGCCATCACTCTGCTAAACAACTACTGGTAATTTCCACAACACTGTCAAATTATTTACTAAGACTGTGTTACTATTATTCTTCTCATCCTTCCTATTACCTATCTCCTCCCACTTATAACTATAACCTTGTTGCTTGTATCTTTACAATTTATATAGTTTTATTTAGTTTCCTAGTATGATTTGATTGCTTATTTAGTATCCTATGATTATCACTAAGTGTTGTATCTTATGATTCTTGATGAATGTATTTTTTATGTATGCTGAGAGCTTATGCACCAAAGACAAATTCCTTGTGTGTCCAATCACACTTGGCCAATAAATAATCCCATTCCATCCCGTTCCCATTCCCGTTCCTATTCTATTCTATTCTATTCTATTCTATTCTATTCTATTCTTTGTTCTATTTTCTATTCTGTTTTCTATTGGTTAAGATGTCATTATTCACATTCAAATCCCTGAAATTCTTCCTCCAAAATTCCCCATTTTAGTTTCATTCCTATATTAACTCTTGTTTCATTCATCTTGCTTGGACGCTCTTTGGTTAGCATATTTTATTGATTCCCAAAACAGTTGTCTACTTCAATCAAAGCCAGTCTGTCAATCATGGCATTGTCAAATGAGGCTTTCACATAATACTTTTTAGTAAGTTAGCGTACACAAGGTGACTATCTTCAGTTGCAGCATTTCTCTTTAATGTTAAGGGCATAACACCAATCCTATTTAGGCAGTGTGCCACAAATGCAACCAATAGCCAGCCATGCTCACATTACGTGCAAGCTAACTTGTCTAACCTAGAGATTATGTTGCAAACCCACATGCCATATCTCACCAGTTGGCTGGTATGTACTGATACTGTCACGATAAAACAAAATTTCATGATTTCATTGACTAGGGCAAACCAAGAAAAAGACAGAATATAGTTCCTGTAGCCTTTTTTCCTGTCTTGTTGCCTAGTTTTCTAGTTTCACTCTTAGTACAGTCATAACTATATTTTCAGTTCTTACCCTCCCGCCCTCTTGCCTATTAGAGTAAAATCAGATAATCCTCACAATGGATCAGCTCTTAATAGATATGACATCCATCTGGATCAGCAAGGAAACAGTTTCCTGGAAGATCAAATACAGTAAACAAGTTCGAGTAAAAGCAGGAAGTTTATGCTGCTTCTGATGAACTGATTTTTTTGGTCAATTTTAGGTTGGGAAAGAATGACGTCATTAATTCTTGAAGGTGACATCTGAGCTCATTAGGAGCTTGTATAGCTATTAAATCGTCAGCAAGACTGGTCTTCACAACTGTCTTTTTCAATTCTGCCTTCAGCATTTCTAAACATGGAAATTCATGAATAACCACACAGTCCAATCCACTACACAGAGTAAAGGGTGAACAGTGGAAATGCCTCTCTTCCTTCCGGACTCACCCAAGAAGGTGCACCTGACGTTAATAAGGGGGAATCAGCCACTGTGTTTGTCCGTGTTCTTATATTCCAACTTAGAGGGCTTATCTCTCTCTCTCTCTCTCTCTCTCTCTCTCTCCCCTCAGAATACATACTAATCTTTACTGATCAGCACATTAGATGTTCACTTGCTGTTCACCTTATCCTGTGCTGCATTTGTCAAATAGGCTACCTTGATTGCTAAAAGCACTGCAGGAGAATGCATTGAATTCAATGTATTTTCATGCCTTGCTGTAAAAAGCATGGTTCCCCCCCCCCTTTTCATCTTTTTCAGCACATTCTAACAAAAGAAAGGCAGAAGGCCTCATTCTCACCCCTTGCTTTACATTCAGGGAAACCTTCCAAACCAGCTACCTGGCGACCCATCTCTCTGTCTGTCTCTCTCTCTCTCTGTGTCTCTCTCTCTCTTTTTGTCTCTCATATCTATCTATCTCATCTCTCTCTCTGTGTGTCTATCTGTCTATATCTCTCTATCTTTATGTCTCCCATATCTCTCACTCACTCTCTTTCTCTCTCCCCCCCTCCCCCCAAGCAGGGAAAGTCTGGCCCGACAGATAGCTTACACTAACCTCTCTCAGCTGGGAACCGCCCTCCTCCCGTGCACTGGCTCTGGACCCCCATCTCAATGGAGAAGCCCCCCACCCCGCTTTTGGCACTGCCTTTGCCAAGCTCGAGCTGGCTTTACTCACCCGGCGACGCCGCAACCCGGCCACCTCCTCCTTCCTTCTCCAGCCTAGCCCCGAGCAGCTGCTCCGCCCCCACCCCGCCCCAACCGAGCAGCTGCCGAGCAGTCGCTCACGCCGCGCTCAGATTGCGGCAGGCATCCCCGCACTCTCATGCCGGGTTTGACCCCAGCGGCTGGAGGTTCCCCGTGGCGGACGAAGGGAGGCCAGGGGCACCCCGTTGCGTCGCGATCCTTTCGGCAAGGCCCAAGGGGAGCGGCGGCGGGACAGGACGGGGCGCGGGGGAGGATGTACCGGCTTGGGACCCTCGCAGCCGGGTGACGCGGCGGGCGTCACCCCGACCAGGTCCGTAGAGGCTCCCGCGGGGAGTCCAGCGCTTCATTCTCGGCGCGCGAGGTGATGGATGAAGCCACCGGCAGTCCTAGCCGCAGCATTGGCACTCGGGCCCCGCGTGGGGTACGGATCGCCGCGTCCGTGTATATACACCTTATTGGGATGTTCATGTTTTATCATTGATACTATAAAAACCCTGCAGCGTTTGCTCGTAACATGTTTCGCATTAGAGGTGAAGCCCCAGCAAACTCACCTGCCTTTCCTCGATATTCCTTCCCACTTATAACTATAATCGTGTTGCTTGTATCTTTATAATTTATATTGGTTTATTAGTTTCCTAGTACGATTTGATTGCTTATTAGTAACCTATGACTATCGCTAAGTGTTGTACCTTATGATTCTTGATGAATGTATTCTATTTTATTTTTCTTTATGTACACTGAGAGCATAAGCACCCAAGACAAATTCCTTGTGTGTCTAATCACATTTGGCCAATAAAGAATTCTATTCTATTCTATTTACTTCTATCTATGTGCATTGTCAGTATCTGATGGATGGGTTTTTTTTTATTTCTGATGTAAGAATACACAAATATGTGAATTACTGCCAGAGATTAAGGTAGTTGCTTTCTGGTTTATATGGATATTATGCAAAATTAGCATGTTTACCATTCAAATAAACAGACAAGTTTTTAGCAGCCTATTAGTGAGAGGGTAAAGTAGATTCAGTTGCATCAATGGCAGCTTCATTAAAGAAGTGAACAACCTACGGTATATACTTACCGTAAATATATAAGGCAAAGTAAAGAACCAGCCTTGGGATTGTAACGTGGTGCTGAAGGAACAGCTCCACTACTTCCTAATAAACGTGTGTTCAGAGGCAGTCTTAAACAGCCCTATCTTCCCTGTCCTTCCTCCTTCTGCCTTTCTCCTTCTGCCTCCCTCCCTTCCTCCTTCTGACAATATTTCCCCAGTATTAAAACATGATTTCTCTCTGCTTTTTTCATATTGTTTTGGAATGTGATTGTATATTATTGCAAGAACACAAAAAAATTACGCCTTTACTAACATAGTAGATGGCTGAAGAATCACTTTCACATCTCCATATTGGACATTTTAAAAACATTTAGAATAGAATAGAATAGAATAGAGTAGAGTAGAGTATTGTAGAGTAGAGTAGAGTAGAGTAGAGTAGAGTAGAGTAGAACAGAATAGAATTCTTTATTGGCCAAGTGTAATTGGACAAACAAGGAATTTGTCTTTGGTGCATATGCTCTCACTGTACATAAAATAAAAGAACAAATCATAAGGTGCAGCACTTAATGATAGTCATAGGGTACAAATAAGCAATTAAATCATACTAGGAAACAATCAATATAAATCATAAGGATACAGGCCACAAAGTTACAGTCATACAGTCATAAGTGGGAGGAGATGGGTGATAGGAACAATGAGAAGATTAATAGTAATAGTAATGCAGCCTTAGTAAATAGCTTGACAACATTGAGGGAATTATTTGTTTAGCAGAGTGATGGCATTTAGGAAAAAACTGTTCTTGTAAATATTTGTTATACTATAAACTTCAGGGAAAATTCTATTATCTTGTACAGGTAGTCCTTGATTTACAACAATTTACTTACTGACAATTTAAAGTTACAACAGCACTGAAAAAAGTGACATGACAATTTTGCAAACTTATGACTGTCGCAGCATCCCCATGACCATGTAATTTACATTTAGATCGTTGTCAACTGACTCATATTTATGACAATTGCAGTGTGCTGAATCCTATGATGACCTTTTGTAACCTTCTGACAAGCAAAGTCAATGGGGAAGCAAGATTCACTTAACAACCGAGTTACTAATTTAACAATTGCAGTGATTCACTTAACAACTGTGGCAAAAAGGCATAAAATGGGGCAAAGCTCACGTAACCTTTTTTTTTACTTAGTAACATAAATTTTGGGCTCAGTTGTGGTTGAAAGCTGTGGACCGCCTGTATATCAAATGTTGAGGGATGCTAAGCTTTGGAAATACAACATGCTTACCTATGCTTTATTCATACCAATTTCCTGGAATCATACATCACACTACCATAAATTAATAAAAAAATGCTACATTCAATAACATGTGTTATGCATCTGGTTAGTTCGTACTTCTATGGGTTGCCAAAGATACTGTAGTCTTGATGCCTTGCTACTGAATTTTCGTAATGCGGTTTGGGGGTAGAGGAAAGACATCAGCACATGTTCTGTTAGTTCTTGCCCTTTCAATTTTACATCAATTTTAAATGTAAATGTTATAGCTCCACAATGGTGAACCTATGGCATGCGTGCCAGAGGCACGCAGACCCCTCTCTGCTGGCATGCGCGCCATCACCCCAGGTCAGATCTCCATGGTGTTTCTTTCATGAACTTTTGTTTCCCTGCAAACAATGAAACGAAAGCTTACGAAAGAAAAATATCTTACTTTTTGCCACGCTGCTGGTGTTGGGATGCCCTGCCTCCCACCAGCCAGCTGGTCTTTGGGTCTCTGCTGCGTATGCACACGGACATGTCCATAAATGCACACGCACACCAGAAGTGGGTTCCTACTGGTTCAGACCAGTTCAGCCAAACCAGTAGTGGTTTGGCAGCCAGGATCTCTGGAACCGGCAGCAATCCAGGCTTGCCACACCCCCGAACCGGTTCTCCTATGGGGCCGCCATCTTGATTTTCAGTTCTGCATATGCATAGAACAATTGTAATTGCACAAATTTAATTTGTTTTCTTTTTTTAACATTTTGCGCAGGCACAGACCTATTTTTTGTGCAAATGCACACACGCGCAGAGCAAAACTTTTGCAAGCACCAAACCGGCAGTCATGCCGGGAGCAACCCACCCCTGGCCGACATCTTTCTGTTTGGGCATGTATGTGTGCTCAGTTTGGGCGATCGGTCGATACAAGTTTGGCATCACTGTTCTAGTTACTTTTGTTTCTTTTAGTTAATTTATAGTTATAATATAAAATTTATTTATTTAGTCAATGACCAGTAACATCAAACAACAAAATGAAAGATTAAAAAACAGAAAACACAACCAGGATCAAGAAAGAGAAGCAGGTGTAAGCTACATACCAGAAACTACAAAATAAATCAAATATGGTACAGTCCAAATACTCCACCCTAACAATACCCTGTCTCCCCATCCAACGCTGATAAAACTAATAGAATAAAAGTATACATTAAAATATAAGCTCCATAAAATTATTAGTAAATAACTCAGCAAAGTATTAATACAAATAAGGATTGTTCATTCCTTAACCGTTTTTCCTTATTATCATTGCAGCAGCACAAAATTTTACTACTGTATGAGTGGTGGCTGGATTTGAATCCTGAAGAAGATGGTTCATATAGAAATTATCTGATCTCAGTAGAAATCTCTATAATAGAAGGAGAATGTACATTGACCTGCTGTCCCTGTTTTACGTGTCCCACAATAGGACATGTGAGACATCTTCAACTTCTACCATTGCCACCTGTACACATTTGCTTAGCTATTGAGGTATAGTTAAAATAAATACACTAGGCCAGGGGTGGGTTCCTGCAGGCGTTACTGCTGGTTTGGCATGCAAAAAAATTGCCCGCTCCGCGCATGTGTGCATTAAAAAGGTCTGTGCATGTGCATGTTAGAAAAGGGAAAAAAATTAAATTTTTGCAATGAAGATTGTTCTGTGCATGCTCAGAAACGAAAATCAAAATGGTGCCACCACGGTTAGAACTGGTTACTACCTACTCGGCTGAACTGGTCCAAACTGGTAGGAACACACCTGTGCACTAGGCTACAGTATCTTCAACTTCTCCCATTGCCACCTGTACACATTTGCTTATCTATTGGGGTATAGTTAAAATAAATACACTACAAAAACAGTAGATTTGTTAGATTTTGATTAGATTTATAAGACCTGTTTAAATTTAACCGTGACTTCTTTGAATGAGATGAATGTGGGGTCAAAAGGCACATGTAAAAAATGCTGAGTGGATTTGAATAATATCTTTGGTAAAAGAAAGAAACGTGGCAACAATCCAAGCATTGTTTTATCACCAAATTTTGCTCCTCAACTAAAGTTAGAAGAACATTTTATATGAAAGAAATCTGTAAGCAAAAGACGTTTTCTTCCCACCTCTAACACTTTTTCTTGAATCACTTGCAACATATCCAGTGCAGAATAAAGCAGTTAAGATGTTTAAATATAATAGCTGGAGCTATTGTGGGTTGTGCAGTGAGGGAGAACGCACAGTTGGTACCACAGTCCTGGCTCCTGCATGAGGCAATCTGCCTTGTGATCAGTTGCAATGGGTGTGTAGGGGGAGTTTCCCCTCCCCTCATTTTTTTCTTCTGTGTACCCTGTGGGCCATGTGTGCTCTGCGATTTACTTAGCGATGCTCCTGTTTACCTGACTACCTAGTTTGCTGTATATATAGTTGTAAAATATATTTATTTATAAAGGTAAAAGTAAAGGTCCCCACGCACAAGCATGCTATCATTTCTGGCTCTAGGGGAAGTGCTCATCTCTATTTCAAAGTCGAAGAGCCAGAGCTGTCCGAAAATGTCTCCGTGGTCATGAGGCCAGCATGATTAAACACCAAAGGCGCACAGAAGACTGTTACCTTCCCACCAAAGGTGGTTCCTGTTTTTTCTACTTGCATTTTTACATGCTTTCGAGCTGCTAGGTTGGCAGAAGCTGGGACAAGTCACGGGAGCTCACTCTGTTATGTGGTGCTAGGGATTCAAACAGCAGAACTGCCAACCTGGAATACACTAGCCAAACCCAAATCCTGCATATATTTTAGTTTCCAGGACTTTAATCATCTTCCCTGCTCATCTCTGCACTTTTTCCAAAGTCTCAACATCTTTTTTGTAATGTCATGACCAAAACTGGATGCAGTATTCAAGGTGTGATCTTACTAAGGCTTTATAAAGCACTACTAATGCTTCACATGATTTTGCTTCTATGCCTGTTTATGTAACTTGTATTAGCTTTTGGGCTGCTGCCACATACTGCTGGCTCAAATTTAAGTGCTCATCCACTACAACTCCAAGGTCCTCTCACAGGGATTCTAACCGCTGAATTGCCAACCTTCTGATCAACAAGCTCAGCATCTTAGCCACTGAGACACCATGTCCCTTATATTTATATATATTTATATAAAACTATAAATTTGTGTCAGTATCTCTGACTCCATTTGGACAGCTGCTGCACAATTCCCAGACAGGTTATAGGTCCAGAAGGGCCCTGAAGCACCAGTAGTAAATTTCTCTGAGGTAAAAGTTTCTTCGTGAGCCTGAGGGAAGTTGAGGGTGATTGGCCTGTAAAAACAGCACAATGCTATCTGTTACAGAAATGGGAGGAAGATTTCCTGTAGTTCATCTTAATGAGACAAATTATCTCTCATGGAGCCTAAAGATGGAGATGTTCCTGCAGAGGGAGGATTTGTGAACAGTTGTTAGCAATCCTTCTGCAGATCCTTACCTTACCTTACCTTTATTTCAATTTTTATACCGCCCCCTCTCCCCAAAGGGACTCGGGGCGGTGTACAGTCAAATGAAATAGATAAAATGGACTACAAACATGCAAACATAAAAACATAGAAGAGGAGGCAATACAACACTGTACAGGTAAAGCAGATAAAAACAGTATATAAACAATCCTAAAAAATACCCAATTAAAATTACCCAGTTAAAATATATCTGCCAAGAGGTATAATGAGGTTATGAATGGTCCAGGCCGGCTAAACGGAACAGGTGAGTCTTCAGTTTTCGTCGAAAGTGTTAGATAGGAACAAAAGGCGAACGGAGACGTGAGGCGATTCAACAGGCTTTTATTAAATACAGGCACAGTCAACGTATTTACAGGAGAGAAGCGCGCTGGGCTAGTCTGACAGCTATTTATGTGAAGCTGTCAGACGAACCAGCCAATCCGCACACCGGATTTTCCCCGCTTTCAGCCAGGTCGTGTCTTATCCAATCAGACGCGACCTGGCTGTTGCTAACGCAGATGCCAGCTGTCAGGGGGAATTCCCTGACGTCATCTGCTCGGATATAACACTCCTTCCCCCCCAGTGAGTGCGCATGTGCGGATGACGCACATACGTACTCACGCAAATAGGCTGGGCGGAGCCAGACCCGCCCAGAACGTCTCAGTTCTGCAGGGGACGCCGGAGGAGAAGGAGGTGCCCGTGGTAGCTCCTCCCGCGAGGGAGTGGAGCTCCGGGCGCCATCTTGTGGGCCTACCTTGGGAGGTGAACTACAAGTATCAGGTAGGCAGGGCCGAGGGGGCGCGGCCGAAGACGGGCTTGAGCAGGGAACAACAGGGTAGGCCTGGCCTGACTCGGGGAAGGCCAAAGGGAAACCGGGAGGAGTTCACCAAATTGGCGGAACACCCTCAACCATGGACGGCCGGGAGGCGGCGTCCAAAACCGGAACGGCCCAGGGCAGCTGGACTGGGTCAACTGGGACTGGTGGAAGGGCACCAGGAAGCGATGCGTCGGTGGGCTCAGTTGGAGCGACGACGATGACCGACCCTGCAGGGTTGTTGTCGATGTTGAACGGTAGGCGGCGCCTCAATTGATCCAGGTGGCGCCGCCATTCGGTCCCATCAGGTAGCTGGACCCTGTAAGAACAGGGGCCGGTTATGGAGGTGACGGTGGCAGGGACCCACCTAACAGCCCCTGAGAAGGCCTGAGCCCACACTAAATCTCCCACTGCAAAGACACGGGAAGGGGGGCCCAGGTTGCCAGGCTGTTCCTTTGAATAGAGCGGGTGCAACCTATCCAAAGTGGTCCGCAGGCGCCGGCCCATCAGCAGCTCGGCTGGAGACTTCCCAGACAGGGGGCAAGGAGTGGCATGCTGTACCAAAAGGTAAGCAGCCACCCTTGATTACCAGTCCGCCCCATCCATCCTGCCTAACGCCTCCTTGGCCGAGCGGACCGCCCGTTCCGCCCGGCCATTACTAGCTGGATGGTATGGGGCGACCGGGGCATGGCGGATGCCCTGAGAGGCCAGGAACAACTGGAAGGCGGTGGACGCGAATTGAGGCCCGTTGTCAGAGACAATGACGTCCGGCAAGCCATGGGTGGCAAAAAGCCTAGTCATTTCTCTGATCGTGGCCTCGGCTGTGGTGGATCTCATGAGAATGAGCTCCACCCAGCGCGAATAAGCGTCCACCACTATCATGAAGACCTGGCCTCTGAAGGGGCCCGTGAAATCAACGTGTAGGCAGGACCAAGGCCCACGGGGCAGTTCCCATTCCCGCGGTGGGGCCGCCGGTGGCACCGGTCGGGAAAGTTGGCAGGGGGAGCAGCCGGCCACCCAAGCGGCTATCTCGTCGTCCATGCGGGGCCACCACACATAGCTGCGCGCCAGGCCTTTCATGCGCACTATGCCTGGGTGGCCCTCATGAAGGCGAGATAGCACCTGGTGGCGCAGGCTGGGTGGAATGACCACCCTGTCACCCCACAGGAGGCACCCACTGTGGAGTGACAGCTCCAGCTGCCTGGCCTTGAAAGGGCGAAGGTGCTCAGGCACCGGTCCTTCAGGCCAGCCCCTCTGGACCCAAAGCATGACCTGGGACAGGTCAGGGTCAGCCCTAGATTTTGCGGCCACATCTCTGGAAGAGAGTGGCAGAGCCAAATCTGCTGTGGCCAAAACCGACAGGCAGGGCATTGTCGGAGGGTCAGAAATGGGAAGGGGGCAGCGGCTTAGGGCATCGGTGTGCCCTATGTGCTTGCCCGGACGGTAGAGCAGAGTGTAGCTGTAAGCAGCTAGGAACTCTGTCCACCTGGTCATGCGAGGTGACAGGATGGGAGGGGTCGGCTTGTTACCAGCCAAAAGCCCAAGGAGCGGCTTATGGTCGGTGAACAAAGTAAAATGCCGCCCATAGAGGTAATCGTGAAACCTCTTAATCCCTGACACTGCAGCCAGAGCCTCCTTGTCAATCTGGCTGTAATTGCGTTCCGCAGAAGTCAGTGTCCGGGAATAAAAGGCAATGGGGGCCTCCGAGCCATTGGGCAGCACATGGCTCAGGACCGCCCCCAAACCCACGGGGGAGGCATCACAGGCAAGAGTCAAAGGCAGCTTGTCCGAATATTGGACGAGGACTGCCTCTGACGTCAGCATGTCTTTGACAGCCGCGAACGCATGCACTTTGCAGCTGCCCCAGCGCCAGGCTGCCGATCGGTCGAGTAACCGATGCAGCGGCTCGGCTAGTGACGCCTTATGCGGTAAAAATGGCGCGTAAAAGTTTAGTAAGCCAAGGAAAGCCTGCAGCTCCGTCTTGGAGGCAGGCGTGGGGGCGTTCCTGATGGCTGCTACTTTAGAGGGGGTGGGGTGAATTCCCTGGGCATCAATGGTGAAGCCCAGGAAATCCACCCGCGGCACAGCAAACGAACATTTGCTGCGCTTCAATTTTAAGCCCGCGCCCCTGAAACGTTCGAGGACCGCCAGCGGCGATCAGGACGTCATCGAAATACGGAACTACGCCAGGGAGCCCATGGAGCAGACACTCCATGAGGCTCTGGAAGATCCCCGGGGCAACGGAAATGCTGAATTGCAAGCGGCGGCAGCGGAAAGCTCCACGGTGGGTGACGATGGTCTGTGCAGCCACCGCCTCGTCATCCACCGGGAGCTGCTGGTAGGCCTGCGCCATATCCAGTTTCGCAAAGATGCAGCCTTATCCTAAAGAGTGGAGCAAGTGCTGCACTACCGGAACTGGATAGGGGTTCGCCTGGAGGGCAAGGTTAATGGATTTAAAGTCCGCGCAAAGGCGAATAGAACCATCCGCCTTGACCGGGATGACCAAAGGGGTCTCCCACTTGGAGTAATCCACAGGCTCCAAGACTCCCTGCGCGATGAGCTTGTCCAGCTCCGCATCAACCTTGGCCTTCAAGGCGAAAGGCACCCTACGGGCCTTCAGCCTAATGGGGGCAACCTGGGGATCTAGATTGAGGGAAATGGGAGTACCCTTATATGCCCCCAGCTGCCCATCAAAAACGTCAGAGAACCTCGTCAGCACGTCGGCCACGTCGGGAGGCGTGGCCACTACATGCCGTACCCCGTGCACTGACAAGCCTAGTGCCGGGAACCAGTCTAGGCCCAGGAGGGCTGGCAAAGGTTTTTCTACAACCAAAAGGAGAAGGCACCCCGCAAAGTCCCCATACTCCACCCGCACCAGGTGACAACCCAGGGTAGGAATCAGAGTCCCCTGGTAGTCCTGGAGGGTTGCGTCTGGGGAGGAGAGTTGGGACTTGGAAATGCCTGGGCAGAGGCGAGAGAACTCTGCCCACGAAAGGAGTGATCGGGATGACCCCGAGTCCACTTCCATGGTGCAGGGGGAGCCTTCAATTAGGAGCGATGCCTTGATGCGCTCCGCACCTGCACCAGTGTGGAAGGCCGACTCCGCAGGGCCGGCGTGCTGGTCAGCGTCCACGGCGTAGCAGCCTCCGCGTGATGGCTGCTGCTGCTGCTGCTGTCGTCCAGAGCGGGTCGCAGGTCTCGGCTTAGCGGCTGCTGCAGTCGAGGAGTCGTCAGGGCGCTGAGGCAAAGGAAAATGCGCTCTGCAGACCTGGGCCAGATGCCCCTTTTTGAGGCAGCGGCGACACACAGCGGCCTTAAAGGGGCAACCAGAGCGTTCGTGGTTGCCTCCGCAGCCCAGGCAGGCGGTCGTGGCTTCTCGGGCTCGCTGAGGGGCGCGTCTTCGGGTCGACTGGCCGATGCGGGCCACTGCTCCTTCTTCCGGATAGTCGATCGGTAGAGGGACCAGCTCGTCCACCAGACAAGTGCGGCCGGGCGGAGGCGGCAGGTTGAACATCTCCGCCATTGACTCGTCAGAGAGTTCAGCCGCCCTTGCCTGTTCAATGGCCCCGGTGAGCGTGATGTCTGCTTGGGAGAGAAGCTGCCGGCAAAGGCGTAGGTCCTTGACGCCGCTAACAAACTGTTTATTGAGGTTGTGGTCTAGATCTGCGAACTCGCACCTCATCGCCGCTGTGCGAAGCGACTGGAGGAACTGGCTCACAGATTCCTCCGGCTTCTGCACACAGCGCCTGAAGGCATAATGCCTCGCTACCCAGGATGGGGTCGGGGCATAGTGGCGCTGTAGGCGCTCCGTTAGAGTGGCCCAGTCCAGTGAGTGGACCGGTTGAGGAGCTGCCAGGGAGCGAGCGGCACTGAACATCGGCGTGCCACAACAGCTCAGGAAAAAACTGCATTTTTCGTCGTCCGGCACATCGCGTCTGCCGTTGGCGATCAGGTAGCACTCGAAGCGCTCCAGGAACGCTTCCCAGGTTTCGCCGTCGCAGCCGAAGGGGACGAACGTTGGCATCGCCGACATGGTCTCCTCAGAATTCCGAACAGTTAGGCAGGAACGAAGAGAAGGATTGCCGGGTAGGTTGTGCCGAGGTGGTAACGTGCGGTGGGTCAGAGGCAGCCGGATCCCACCTTCGTCGCCAGTGGTAGATAGGCACAAAAGGTGAACGGAGACGTGAGGCGATTCAACAGGCTTTTATTAAATACAGGCACAGTCAACGTATTTACAGGAGAGAAGCGCGCTGGGCTAGTCTGACAGCTATTTATGTGAAGCTGTCAGATGAACCAGCCAATCCGCACACCGGATTTTCCCCGCTTTCAGCCAGGTTGCGTCTTATCCAATCAGACGCGACCTGGCTGTTGCTAACGCAGATGCCGGCTGTCAGGGGGAATTCCCTGACGTCATCTGCTCGGATATAACAGAAAGGAGAGAAAGTCGGTGGTGGTTCTGATATCTGGGGGGAGGTCATTCCAGAGGGTTGGGCCCATCACAGAGAAGGCTCTACTCCTAGGTGTCGCCCGTTGGCAATGCCTAGTGGACGGCACCCGGAGGAGCCCCTCTCTGTGAGAGCGAATCGGTCGCAGGGAAGTGTGTGGTAGGATGCGATCCCGCAAGTACCTAGGTCCTGAGCCATGGAGCGCTTTAAAGATGGTGATTAACACCTTGAAACGCACCCGAAAGACCACAGGCAGCCAGTGCAGCTCGCGCAGGAGCGGTGTTACGTGGGAGTACCCAGTACTCCCAAAAATAGCCCGCGCGGCTGCGTTCTGGACTAGCTGCAGTCTTCGAGCGCGTCCCAAGGGAAGCCCCATGTAGAGGGCATTGCAGTAGTCCAGCCGAGATGTCACCAGTGCATGAGTGACCGTGCGTAGGGCATCCCGGTCCAGTAGGGTGCGCAATTGGCGCACCAGGTGAACCTGGTGGAACGCCCCCCTTGCCATGGCTGCCACATGGTCATCCATTGACAGCCGGGCATCTAGGAGGACGCCCAAATTGTGTGCCCGTTCCACAGGGGGCAATTGCTCGCCCCCTATGGTCAGCGATGGAATCAACTGACTGAACCGGGGTGCCGGTAGCCACAGCCACTCAGTCTTGGAGGGGTTGAGCTTGAGTCTGTTGTCCCCCATCCAGACCCCGACGGCTTCCAAACACCGGGTCATCACCTCGACAGCCTCGTTGGGGTGGTCTGGGGTGGAAATGTACAGCTGCGTATCGTCAGCGTACAGATGATACTCCACCCCAAAACCACGGATGATCTCCCCCAGCGGCTTCACATATGCGTTGAACAGAAGGGGCAAGAGGACCGACCCCTGAGGTACCCCACAAGTGAGTGGCCTCAGAGTCGACCTCTGCCCCCCTGCCAACACACATTGCATCCGGTCGGAGAGGTAGGAGCCGAACCACCGCAAAACGGTGCCTCCAACTCCCATCCCCCCCAGCCGGCGCAATAGGATACCATGGTCGATGGTATCAAAAGCCGCCGAGAGATCTAATAGGACCAGGATAGAGGAACAACCCCTATCTCTGGCCCTCCAGAGATCATTGACCAACGCGACCAAGGCCGTCTCCGTGCTGTGTCCGGGCCGGAAGCCAGACTGGCGTGGGTCTAGATATTCGGATTCCTCAAGGTGTCGTGGAAACTGCTGTGCCACCACATTCTCTACAACCTTCGCTAAAAAGGGAAGGTTGGAGACTGGACGATAATTAGCTAGCTCCATCGGGTCAAGGGAAGGCCTCTTGAGTAAGGGCCTCACCACCGCCTCTTTCAAGGCGGCAGGAAAGGACCCCTCGCTCAAAGAGGCGTTCACCAGGCCCAGTAGCCAGCCTCGTGTCTCAATAAGAGGGAGCAAAGACAAAATGAAAAAAACACTAGCCAGTATAATTTTGTGCTTAGAATAGAATAACAGAGCTGGAAGGGACTTTGGAGGTTTCTAGTCCAACCCTCTGCTTAGGCAGGAAACCCTACACCACTTCAGTCAAGTGGTTGTCCAATCACTTCTTAAAGACTTCCAGTGTTGGAGCATTCACAACTTCTGGAGGCAAGCTGTTCCACTGATTAATTGTTCTAACTGTCAGGAAATTTCTCCTCAGTTCTAAGTTGCTTCTCTCCTTGATTAGTTTCCACCCATTGCTTCTTGTTCTACCCTCAGGTGCCTTGGATAATAGTTTGACTCCCTCTTCTTTGTGGCATCTCCTGAAATATTGGAATACTGCTATTGTGTCTCCCCAAGTCCTTCTTTTCATTAAACTAGACAAACCCAATTCCTGCAACGGTTCTTCATATGTTTTAGCCTCCAATCCCCTAATCCTCTTTGTTGCTCTTCTCTGCACTCTTTCTAGAGTCTCCACATCTATAGTCATAAAGTCTATAGAATATAGTCAGGTAATACATGTGCCTGGGCTTACATCTGCTAGAGAATGCTGGGTGGCCTTATGCAGAATAAGGTGGGAGAGAAAGTGTGTGTATTGAAATGCTGCTTTGCATGTGGATCCATTCAGCATATCCAGAGAAACTGCTGAGTAAGAAAATTAAAAGATAAAAGTAGGAGAGAGGCAGCTCAACAATGGAAGAAAGAAGACACACAGATTTCTGTAGTGATAGCAACTAGCAAAGATACTAAAACATTTGGTTGTTGGACAGCTGGGCAAGTGAGCATATTGTAAATAAGCCAAAACTTTTTTCCAGTCTGGGACCAGCTGTCCAGGAATATGTAAGCCAGACAAATGGTAATCGTTGTTTTGTTGTTTGTGTGTGTGTGTATTTGTCAGAGAATTTGTCAAACAAAAATGAGAACAAGAATAAAAGAAAAAAAATACAATGACAGGGACGACAGGCACATTAGTGCATTTATGCACGCCCCCTCTACTGACCACTTAAGTCTGAAGTAAGGTCCACAGAAGTCCATTTGCGACAGAAACTGTGAAAATTTGTAACTGAGACAACTGGATCAGGTAGAGCATTCCAGATTTTGACAACTCTATCATAGAAATCATACTTTTTACAGTCAGGTTTAGAATGATTTACGTTGAGTTTAAAGCAATTAAAGTTTAAAGGTTTGTACGGGGGCAAGGAACAGTATATGTACCATGTATATGAAGGTCATTTTGTAAGGTTTATGTGTACCAGATTTAGATCACTATTTGCTGAGTGTGTCTCGCTTAGACAATAAACAGGTTGCGTGCGCAAGGTTTGAAACTGAACAGCTTATATGTTTTGAACCACAAAGTAGTGTGCAGACAATCATTTCTAATTAACCAAAGCATAATGAGTGTACACATTTGTTGCAAAGAAGGCTGGGTCATGCAAGGTTTAAATACCTGACCTGTTTTAGGTTTTAACGTAAAAGATTTTGACAACTATTTGGATTGCGCTATTTGCAAAGAGGCCAAATCGAAAGTATACTCCGCCAGCAAAAGAAGGGAGAGAAAATCTGAAAGAATTTTTCAGTTAGTGCATGCTGATTTAATTGGCCCTTTATCTCCATCAATGGGAGGGGCTAAGTTTGCTTTGGTAATTGTTGATGATTTCTCAAGATATGGGCTTTGTTACTTAGTAAAAACAGAAGTGTTTCAACAATTTAAGCAGTGGATAATATTTGTAGAGAGGAGGTATAATCTCCATGTATGTCAACTAGAAATACACACATCATTCCAAGCTTGGAGATTTTTATCTACAGCTGAGCTGTTGCAGACATGTCAGGACTTGGGGAGAAGGCCCTCTTGTCTGTGGATAAAAGTCCCCAAACTTGGAATGCAGGGTGTCTGTGCTCCTGAACGCATGTGCTTGGCTACCAGAAGTTTGGGTAGGCAAGGAGCTTGTGGGGCGCCAAATTGTCCCCATGACGAGTTACAGCTGATGAGACTTATTCTGTCTTGTTTCCACAGTCCCAAGTCAACTGTGTGCAGTGAGCGGCTACACCCACCCACCCATGCCCACCTAGTCGGAAGACAGCAAAGTCCACATTCTGGATAGAGAAGACCACTGGTTTGAAAGACAGATAAAAGAGGACATCTGTTAAAATTGAACAGCCCTCTTTCACCAACTATCTCCTGTACTTTAGGTTAGGAATGTAAGCTAACAGTTGGGTCAGCAATATATAAGCCATGAGAGTAGTACTGTTTCTTTAAGTACTGCTGTAATGGGATTGGTTGCTGTTACCTCAAGCAGCCATAAGATGGAGCCAGAATGACTGTTAGCTCTCTGTTAGATGCTGATGGTGGATACTGCTATCGTGAGTTACTGTGAGTTTTGCTATTGTTAGCGACTTTGTGTGCTGAACTCGCTCTCTTAACGGGGAGCCTACTTAACACTTTCAGCAGTTCCAAGAAGATTATACACCCATTGGCATGCTGATTCAGGTGACCCTGAGGGCACACATAAACCTCCAAGGGGCTTCAATGGCTCTCAGAGAACTAATGATCCATCCTCAAAGTGCTAACAACCAGACGACTGCAAGGAATATAAATCCTTCCATTCCCCAGCATTTAGTCAGAACTGAGGATGCTTTTTGGATAAGAAGCAAACTGTCTTCAAAAAAAAAAAAAAACCCAAAGAAAGGCCACTTGCCTTTTGAAAAAGCACCACTGGGACAAAATGGCTGACTGCTATGACCCTGGGAGTGAGGTAACTGAAGTTTAGGAGAGCATTAAAAGAAAGCTAATTTAAACAAAAGGGGATGTGGTGGCTCAGTGGCTAAGATGCTGAACTTGTCGATCAGAAGGTTGGCAGTTTAGTGGTTCAAATCCCTAGCGCCGCGTAATGGAGGGAGCTCCTGTTACTTGTCCCAGCTTCTGCCAACCTAGCAGTTCGAAAGCAAGTTAAAAAATGCAAGTAGAAAAATAGGGACCACCTTTGGTGGGAAGGTAACAGTGTTCCGTGGGCCTTCGGTGTTTAGTCATGCCAGCCACATGACAATGGAGACGTCTTTGGACAGCGTTGGCTCTTCGGCTTTGAAATGGAGCACTACCCCCTAGATTCGGGAACGACTTTCACATATGTGGGAGGGGAACCTTTACCTTTACCTTTAATTTAAGCAAACTCAAGCGAGATCAAAATAATTGAGTCTGTTACTGTGACAGTTGCATGGCACATTGCACATAAAGAAACACATTTTGTGTTTCTATTATGTGCAAACACAAATGTGTTTCTATATGTGCAATGTGGTTTGATGATTTGCAATGCGGTTTGATGGTTTGCAACATGCAATGTGGATGTTTGATATGCTGTCATGTAAAAACCCGCAAAATCAGAAGGATCTGAGTTTTGAACCCACAGTCTGCCTACATAGTTGATCCACGATTATATAGTGTATATTCTGTGCGGGCCTACAAATTTAATATTTATAATATTTGTAATAAATCAGCCGAACATGTTTGTTTCCAGGGCTTCATTTTATTTGGATTTTGGCTTTATTCCATAGTCTTTGGTCCAGTTTTTTAAATGGAACATCCAGTGAATTGGAATTGAAATGTTTTGTAGACAGTGATTAGCCTAACGATGCTAATAGATAGTCAATGTTAGGATTTGTTGTAATGTTTGCAAACACACTAGTTGGTCGGAAATCTAGAAAACAGACTTTAGTTGCCATTTCCACACCTGAAGCAGAATTCATAGTATTATCAGAGTTGTGTTCAGAGATAACATGATATACAAATTGTAAAAGGCTTTGGAGATCGAAGTGAAAGGAGATAGACCAGTATTGGAAGATAACACAACATGTATACAAATGGCAACAGGTGAGAGAGTGAAGGCCAGAAGCAAACATGTTGACGTAAAATATTGTAATGTCAGAGAAGAAGTGAAAGAAAATGTAACAGACCTAATTTATTGCCCACTGGAAGATAATTTGGCTGACCTCATGACAAAGCCATTGAGTCTACAGAAATACAAGGATATTGTGAAACAATTTGGTTTAAATGCTGTCCACCTATAAATTGGAGGGGTGTGAAAATATTTACATATGAACTTTAAACATAAACAAATTAGACAGAAAAGGAGAATGGAATTGGAAGATGAAATAAAACGTAAGGAACAGCTGCTTATAACAAACCCGAATGACCAGGCGCTCCAGATGGCACTAAAGCTGTTGAAAGATCAATTTCAGATGCTTATAGCAGAACAAACAGCAACTAATTTACAATTTGCTAAACATAACACCTTTGCCAATGCTAATAAACCTGGTAGATGGTTAGCATATACTTTGAGAAGGAATATGAATGACAGAATAATTGATAAAATTGAGTTTCGAGGGAAGATGGTATATCAACAAGAGTTGATTAAAAAATCATTTGTGGACTATTATACTAAGCTATATGTACAGGATAATATACAGAACAAGTTAATAGATGATTTTTTGGAAGGAAAAAGGGTTGCCAAAATTTCTGTGCTTCAAAAGGCAAATTTGGAACGTCTTATAACCGCTGATGAGATCACTTTAGTTATAAATCAACTTAAATTAGCTAAGGCTCCAGGGACTGATGGTTTGACTGCAATGTATTATAAAACTTTACAACTGGAAATGATTGAATATCTTACACAACTATTTTGTAATATACAACAAGGAGGTAAAATACCTCCCTCATGGAAAGCGGCTTTTATCTCATTGATACCTAAAGATAAAGAGGGCCCTAAGAAACCAGAGGATTACAGGCCGATATCTCTTCTGAACACAGATTATAAAATATTTGCTAAGGTACTAGCCAACAGATTGATGCCGGTTATACAAGAGATTATTCATCATGATCAAGCAGGATTTATTGAAGGCAGACATATGAAGGAGAATGTACGGCAACTTATAGATTTAATTGACTATCTTGATAAGAATAAGCAGATCTCTGCAGTGCTGGTTTTCTTGGATGCAGAGAAGGCCTTCGATCGAGTGAATTGGAACTTTCTAACCAAGACTTTGGAAAAGATGGATATGGGACCACGATTGCGGCAGGCGATTGGAGCAATTTATCAGCACCAAAATGCACAACTTATTATTAATGGAAATTTGTCAACAACTTTCAAGATACAAAAAGGCACAAGACAAGGTTGCCCATTATCCCCATTGTTATTTATTTTAACTTTGGAAGTCTTGTTGAACGCAATTCGGGACTCAAAATCCTTAGATGGCATAGCTATCAGGCAAAAGGAATACAGAACTAGAGCATTCGCCGATGATCTGGTTGTTACCCTTTCACATCCTTTGAAATCAATAATCCAGATGAAAAATATCATATTAGAATTTGGCATGGTGTCTGGGTTTAGACTAAATCAAAACAAAATGAAAATGATGGTTAAAAACATGACAGAGACTCAAAGAAAGAGACTTGTAAGTTTAGCAGGTTTCGAAATAGTTTCTAAAGTTAAATATTTAGGAATACAAATTTCAGAATCAAATACAAAACTTTTCTCAAATAACTATGAAGTGTTGTGGCAAAAGATACAGAAAGATCTTGAAGCGTGGAAAAAGTTACAATTGTCTTTGCTTGGAAGGATTTCAGCAATTAAAATGAACATTCTACCTAGATTTATCTTTCTATTCCAGATGATTCCGGTGCTTAAGTCAGATAAAACCTTGTTAAATTGGCAAACAACATTAAATAAATTTGTTTGGAAGGAGAAAAACCCGAGAGTAAAGATGAAGATTATGCAAGATACACGTGAAAGAGGCGGCCTCAGACTCCCAAACCTTCGATTATATTATGAAGCTGCGGTATTAACGCATGTAGCAGATTGGTTTGGGAAAACAAAAATGGAATTGCTGAATATAGAAGGCCATGATCTTGTTCTGGGATGGCATGCATATCTTTTTTATGAAGAAAGGGTGGATAAAGTGTTTAACAACCATGCTCTCCAAAGTGCCTTGATGAGAATATGGAGGAAGCACCGGCCCAATTGGGATTATAAAATACCGCTTTGGTTGGATCTTGCAGACACCATGGGGATTATGATATTAAGTCACTCGGGGGTTGTTTATATAAAGATGTGCTTATTGCTGATGGGGGCGAATGGAAGTTAAAAACTTTGGAACAGCTGTTGGAAGAAGGAATTACTTTAAATTGGTTACATTACATACAGCTACAGAAGAGATGGGAAGAAGATCGTAGGGTCGGTTTTATGGATAAAGAAGTGGAACTGATTAAGCAGATAAAAGAGACTGGTCCAAAACAAGTTAAAAGAATATATAATGTACTGTTAGAAAGAGATTCAGAAAGTGAATTGGTTAAGGATTGTATGATTAAATGGGCTCAGAATTTTGGTGAAGTGGTTATGTTGGAAACGTGGGAAAAAATATGGGTTCAGAATGTTAAATTTACACAGTCACAGAATTTAAGGGAGAATTTTTATAAAATATTTTACAGATGGTATTTAGATCCTAAAAAATTATCATGCATGTACCCAAATGTTCAACCAAAATGTTGGAGATGCGGGTGTCTAGATGCTACCTTTTTTCATGTATGGTGGACTTGTAACAAGGTTAAAGCTTTTTGGATAAAAATATGGTGGGTTATGCAGAATGTATTTAAGAAAAGAATACAATTCACTCCGCAAATGTTTTTATTGGGTATAGCTAAGGATTTTACCAAAGGGGAAACAAAATTGGCCTTGTATATGGTTACAGCAGCTAGGTTGTTGATTGCGCAACATTGGAAAAAAGATTTTTTACCGACAATTGATCAATGGATTCAGAAGGTGGCGGGGTTCGCTGAAATGGCAAAAATTTCAGCTTTCTTAAAAGCTCAGAAACAGGAGGATTACACACAGGAATGGGTAAAATGGATTGATTATATACAGAATAAATACCAGACTAGGAGTTATTACGTAGCCTTTAGGTAAGAATGTTTAGACCGATAGATGATCAGAGTAAATAGTATATGGGATGTTTGGAATTGTTAGAGTGGTATACAGCGGAAGTCAGGGGGGGTGGGTTTTTGTGGGAGGTGGGGGAGGGTTAGGGTGGAGGGTGGGGTAATATATATGTATGAATAAATTAGAAGATGGGATTAATGAAACATTGTTATGCTAGGAGAAATTTATATTAAGAGTTATAGATGTTAAATGAGCTTAGAAAATGGGATCAATGAGTTATTATTAATCTAAGAGAAATTTATATGTTTGTTGGGAGGAGAGGGGTTACGAGTAATCTATTTTAAGATGGGGGGAGAGGAGGGGGCAAAGTATTTGGTATAATATTTGAAAGTGAATTTTTGTGGGGGGGTTGGGGGGGTATAGCATTTGTATGAGATTTATATTGTATGGCGGGGGGGGTGAAAAGGGGGGAAAATTGTTTGTACAAAACTCTTTTAATAAAAAAAAATATATTTAAATTTAGTGGCTGGAGCAGTGGTGTTGTGCAGTAAGCCAGAACACACAGTTGGAGTTGATGGGTACCAGAGTGCTGTATTGTGATTGATTGCTATAGGTGTGGAGGGGGAGTTTCCCTTCCCCCCCTCCCTCTGCCTTTTTCTTCTGTGTGCCCTACGATTTATCTCATGATGCTCCTGTTTGCTTATCTTGTTTGGTGTATATATAGTTATAAAATAGATTTATTTATATAAAACTATATAAGTTTGTGTAGGAGGGATGTGGTGGCTCAGTGGCTAAGACACTGAGCTTGTTGATCAGAAAGGTCGGCAGTTCGCCGGTTCAAATCCCTAGTGCCATGTAACAGAGTGAGCTCCTGTTACTTGTCCCAGCTTCTGCCAACCTAGCAGTTCGAAAGCATGTAAAAAATGCAAGTAGAAAAATAGGAACCACCTTTGGTGGGAAGGTAACAGCATTCCATGCGCCTTCGGCGTTTAGTCATGCCGGCCACATGACCACAGACATCTTTGAACAGTGTTGGCTCTTCGGCTTTGAAATGGAGATGAGCACCGCCCCCTAGAGTCAGGAACGACTAGCACGTATGGGCGAGGGGAACCTTTACCTTTATCTTTTTATAAGTTCGTGTCAGCGTCTCTGACTCCATTTGGACACCAGCTGCGCAATTCCCTGACAAAAGCAGTGCTATCATGTGATATGACTTTGATGCTAACTCTCTGTTGATACATCCTAGGATTACATTGATTTTTTCGGCAGTTGCACACACTTCTGGTTCATATATAAGTAATGGTCCACTAGGACATCTAGATCTCTCTCACAATTAGCAATCCTTCTGCAGATCTCAATAAGAAGGGGCAAAGGCAAAATGAAAAAGCATTAGCCAGTATAATTTTGTGCTTAGAATAGAACAATAGAGTTGGAAGGGACCTTGGAAGTGTTCTAGTCCAGCCCCCAGCTTACCTAGGAAACCCTATACCACTTCAGACGAATGGTTATCCAACATATTCTTAGAAACTTCCATTGTTGGTGCATCCATAACTTCTGGAGGCAAGTTGTTCCACTGATTAATTGTTCTAACTGTCAGGAAATTTCTCCTCACTTCTAAGTTGCCTCTCTCCTTGATTAGTTTCCACCCATTGCTTCTTGTTCTACCCTCAGGTGCTTTGGAGAATAGCTTGACTCCCTCTTCTTTGTGGCAACCCCTGAGATATTGGAACACTGCTATCATGTCTCCCCTAGTATTTCTTTCCATTAAACTAGCCATACCCAGTTCCTATAACCGTTTTTCATATATATATGTTACTGTGAAAGTCCGAAATCTGGTGAATGTCGACATTCACCGGTGAATGCGACATTCACATAGTCACTTGGTGTATGTCCTTATCCTCTCGACACCCTTACCCTAATGCCCTTAACCTAATACCTCGGCTCCTCGCTTCCTTTTAAGCGTCTTCTGTTCGCGGAGTTTTTTTTTAAAAAAACCTGCGATCCTGCGTGGTTAGAACGCCGCGAGTTGAAAAGCAAAAGTAAAGCGTTACGCTGACTCGTTATATATGTCACCGTGAAAGACCGAAATTGGTATGTGTCTACATTCACCGGTGAATGTCGACATTCACCAACATTCACCGGTGAATGTCGACATTCACCAACATTCACCGGTGAATGTCGACATTCACCAATTTCGGTCTTTCACGGTGACATATATATATATGTCACCATATATATTATATAATATATAATATATATTATAACATATTATATATATGTTATAATATATATTATAATATGTTATATATATGTTATAATATATATGTTATAACTGGGCTGGCCCACAAATTTAATATTTGTTGGCGTTTTCAAGCTGAGTCCAAGTAATAAATCAGCAAGGCTCCGTTTTATTAGGATTTTTTTTGGCTTCATTTCACGGTCTTTGATACAGTTTTTGGGGCGACTCAAAGCTTGTCCTTTTACAAGCCAAACCCTTTTGCTTCCTTCCCAGCCGTATTTCGAAGCTCGATCTGACTTCTGGGCCCAATGCTGCAGGTTGTTTTCCTTCACCCCCAAAACCGGTTTCACACAACTTCGCCGGGGCTGTTTTGTCGACTTTCCCACGCCTTATCTCTACGAACTCCTTCTGCTCGTTGCCGTTTCCGTCCCTCTGCCCGACGTAATTTCCGCGGAAGGTGTGGCGGCGGCGGGTGTTGGAGGATGGCTGCCCTTTCAGCATCGGCGAGGTTGGCGAAAGCAGAGTCGGGGAGGGCTGGGCTGGACAGCGGGAGGTTGGCGCAGGGCGGCGACGATGATGGTGTCGTTTTGTCGGAGTGGATTCTGCGCCCACGGCGGTTTCCAGGTTCTTTCTGCGGCCTTGCACCGCCCTGGTTCCCTCCCGTCCGAGTTACCGGCTCGGTTGAATGCCGGCCACCCTGGATGGAGGAGGCGCAGAGTGAGGGTTTGGGAAGGGGTGCCGCGTGCTTCTCTCGCCTCTCCTGCGCCCCCGGAGAAAGAGTAATTTTGAGGTTGGGCTCGATGGGCATTTTTGTCTTCTGCCCTGCAGGATTTAAATGCTTGTTGCAAAAAAAAAAAAAGGGGGGGGGAGGATGAGCGTAACCGGGTGGCGGACTTGCACGCTGCAAACATGGCTTGGTTTTCGGGGCTAAAAGATGGTAGGGACTTTGTGACGTTTTGAAAGCAGGGTATGACCTCCGCTCTGTCAAATAGAATAGGAATAGGAGTAGGAGTAGAATATAGAACATTGAACATAGAATGGGATGTGATGGGAAAGGGATAGAATAGAGAGGAGAGGAGAGGAGAGGAGAGGAGAGAAGGATAGGGATAGGGATAGAGATATAGATATAGAATAGAATAGAACATAGGGATAGGAATAAGAATAGGAGTAGAATATAGAATATAGAACATTGAACATAGAATGGATGTGATGGGAAATGGATAGAATAGAGAGGAGAGAGGAGAGAAGAGAAGAGAAGGATAGGGATAGAGATAGAGAATAGAATAGAATATAGGGATAGGAATAAGAATAGGAGTAGAATATAGAACTTTGAACATAGAATGGGATGTGACGGGAAAGGGATAGAATAGAGAGGAGAGAAGAGAAGAGAAGGATAGGGATAGGGATAGAGATAGAGAATAGAATAAATAGAATAGAACAGAACATAGGGATAGGAATAAGAATAGGAGTAGAATATAGAATATAGAACTTTGAACATAGAATGGGATGTGATGGGAAAGGGATAGAATAGAGAGGAGAGAGGAGAGGAGAGAAGGATAGGGATAGAGATAGAGAATAGAATAGAATAGAATAGAATAGAACATAGGGATAGGAATAAGAATAGGAGTAGAATATAGAATATAGAACATTGAACATAGAATGGATGTGATGGGAAATGGATAGAATAGCGAGGAGAGAGGAGAGAAGAGAAGAGAAGGATAGGGATAGAGAATAGAATAGAATACAATAGAATAGAATAGAACATAGGGATAGGAATAAGAATAGAATATAGAATATGGGATGGGGATGGGGATAGGGACAGAATATATATAATAGAATAGAGAAGGGGGATAGGAATGGAAAAATGGAATAGAATAGAATATAGAATAGAATATAAAATAGGGATAGGAATAGAATAGAATATAGAATATAGGGTGGGTATAGAGATAGAATATATAGAATAAAATAGAGAAGAGAAGAGAGGGATACGGATAGAAAATTAGAATAGAATAGAACAGAACGAATATAAAATAGGGATAGGAATAGGAATAGGAAATGAATAGAAGAGGAGAGGAGAATGGAATGGAATGGGATAGGAATAGGATAATTGGAAGGGACCTTGGAGGTCTTCTGGTCCAAATCCCTGCTTACACAGGAAATCCTACATCACTTCAGAAAAAATGGTTATCCAATCTCTTCTCAAAAGCGTCCAGTGTTGGAGCATTCACAACTTCTGGAGGCAAGTTGCTCCATTGATTAATTGTTCTAACTGTCAGGAAATTTCTCCTTAATTCTAGGTTGCTTGGTGTAAACAGCTTTCTTTCTTTCTTGCTTCCCCCCCCCCCTCTTTTTTTTTTTATTCCAGGAAACATTTCTTGGATTTGCCTTGGGAAGATATCTTACTCCCTCACATTCTTTCACATCTCCCTCTGCGACAGCTCTTGAGCCTGCAAAGAGTCAGCAAGTGTTTCCGGAATCTAATCCAGCTTTACCTTACCAACCTCCGCTGCTTTGATTCTAGTCAGGTATTCGAAATTTTTTAAAAGTCCTCTCATTACAGATTCTCTGTACATAAGGTTAGCGGTCGAATTATAGCGATTGCTCAAATTCCAAAGAGGGGATTTTCAGATTAATGTCAGAAATGACAAAACAGAATGAGATATAATTTACTGGCTGAATTAACATCTCTGGTTGTTAAGCCTTTTAAAATCTAGTGGTGATTTTATTAGAAAAATAAAAACACAGATGCAAAGTAAGTGATTTCGTTAAGAAAAATAAATCAGATGGTCTTTGTTTCTGTTGAATTTTTTAGTTGAAACATAGATTGAAAATAAGCTATGTCTTAACCCGAATAGCGGTTAGGCATCTCTAGTTAGAATTTACACGACTCAGTTTATCATTGATGAAGTCTGGATAACATTTGTTTCATTTTTTGTTTTTGCTCTATTTTTCTAAAGTTCACAGTCTTTTCTTTATTTAACAATATCTTCGATATAGTTTGGTAATGCTGAGATGATTTTGATTTATTCCTCTTTTTTTTTCTTACATTGCTAAACTACAGTGGCCAAAATTGTGGAAACCTTTTGGGAAATGTGTATTTTTGAAGTTTGATGGCTAATAGCACCACTTTTTTTTGGGAGTTTCAAAATAATCAGATTCCACTGCTAGAATGGCCTGGGAATAGCCCAAACCTTAACTACCAAATTGAAAATCTATGGAACCGACTAAAGAAACTTGTTAGTCAGAAGCAACCCAGCAATAATACCCAGTTAATAGAAGCAACCATTCAATCTTGGTTTCACGTTATAACAGCTGCAGAGCTAAAAGACTTGGTTCACTCCATGGGAAGATGTTATAAGGCTGTAATTCATGCTAAAGGTTACCCAACTAAGAATTAACTGCCATGGTGATAATTTTTGTATATCTCGTTTTTTCTATGATGATAATTTTTGTATATCTCATTTCACTTTTCTTCTTTATAACTGCTATTCTAATAGCAAATCCTTCATAAAAGTTACCGCATTACATTCTTGATTAAATTATCCTTCCATTGATGTTTTACGGCACTACTCCAAAAAAAGTGATATTATTAGCTAGTTTTAGAAAATACACTTTTCCCAAAAGGTTTGCACAATTTTGGCCACTCCTGTAGGACTTCAAAAGGCATGTAGTACAGCAGGGGTGTCCAAACTGCTGGCTGGGGAATTCTGGGAGTTGAAGTCCACAAGTCTTAAAGTTCCCAAGTTTGGACACCCCTGTAGTACAGGATATAACCATTTGTTTTCTTGCCTACAAATAGGTTGGGCCTCATATCCCAAAACCTGCATTCTGTGTCCTATTAAGAGACAATAAAGTGCTGCAGCAACTCGCCTTGCAAAACTGCTCTGATTGGTTATCCGACAAGGAACTGCTTCCTGTGATTGGTCAAAACCACCAGTTGCAACAGATTGAATTGAACGGCTGCCTACAGCTGAGCCGCCACGCTTTGGTGGCCATCTCTTTGGGCTGCCCCAATTTACGGCAACTTTCTTTGGCCCATTGCGAATGGGTGGATGGACTTTCCTTGCGGAGTCTCGCTGACCACTGCAAAGAGCTTGAATCTCTGGATCTCACAGCCTGCCGGCAGCTGAAAAACGAGGCCATTTCCTACCTCGCTCAAAGATGCCACAAATTAAAATCCCTTTCGCTGGCTGTTAATGCAAATGTTGGCGATACGGCCGTGGAAGAAGTTGCCAAAGCCTGTTCTGATCTGGAGCATTTGGACCTCACAGGCTGCCTGCGAGTTAAGAACAACTCCATCAGGTAATTTGTGCATAGGTAGAGTAAAAATATCGTGTGTGGGTTTTTTTGCAGTATGTTTATGTTTCATCTTTTCTTCAAAGGCCTCAGGATGGCAGGCAAGATTTATTTATTTATTCTTCGCATTTCTAGACCGCCCCCTCTCCCAAAAAAGGACTGTTGTCCTCTCAACAGTCTAATGAAGTAGACTAGGCTGGTAGATTGTTACGGCATCCTGGCTGAATGAAGGAAGAGACTTGATCTTTTTAGTTTTAGTCCAGCAGTCACCAACTGGTGATCTGTGGACCACAGTTGGTCCGTGAGAAAATTTTTGGGGTCTGCAGAAAAATTATTTGCATTTTTTTATATTGCACTAAATCAGGGGTCCTCAAACTACGGCCCCTGAGTTTGAGTTTGAGTTTTATTAAATTTATATACCGCCCCCCTCTCCCCACAGGGACTCGGGGCGGTGTACAGACAGTACATATAAAACAACAAAGCAAGAACAACAAAACATTAGACAACCAACATAAACATACGGTCTGTAAAATACCCAAACTCATTTCAAGTTAAAAACAGTCTAAAACCAAATTAAAACCCCAAAATTTAAAATATTAAAAAGCCATCCAGGAAGGTCAGTAATAGATTGTACTTATGATTACGATTAGGCTAGGCCGGCTAGCCAGAACAGGTGGGTCTTGAGTTTCTTACGGAAGGAGCGGAGATCAACAGTAGTTCTAATGTCAGGGGGGAGTTCGTTCCAGAGGGTTGGGCCCATCACAGAGAAGGCCCTACTCCTGGGCACCGCCCGCCCGCATTGTCTAGCAGAGGGTACCCGGAGGAGACCCTCCCTGTGTGAGCGGATTGGTCGTAGGGATGTATGGGGTAGAATGCGATCTCACAAATAACTAGGTCCCGAGCCATGAAGCGCTTTGAAGATGACAATCAACACCTTGAAACGCACTCGAAAAGCCACAGGCAGCCAGTGCAGCTCGCGCAGAAGTGGTGTTACATGGGAGTACCTGGTACTCCCCAAGATTGTCCGCGCGGCTGCATTCTGAACCAACTGGAGCCTTCGGGTGCATCTCAAGGGGAGCCCCATGTAGAGAGCATTGCAGTAATCAAGACGGGAAGTCACCAGGGCCTGAGTGACTGTGCGAAGGGCGTCCTGCTCAAGTAGGGGGCGCAATTGGCGCACCAGGCGCACCTGGTGGAACGCCCTCCCAGCCACGGCCGTCACATGATCATCCAGCGACAGCTGGGAGTCTAGGAGGACGCCCAAATTGTGTGCCCTATCCACCGGGGGTACTTGTTCCCCCCCGATGGCCAGAGATAGAGCAAACTGGCTAAAGCGGGGCGCCGGTAGCCACAGCCACTCCGTCTTGGAAGGGTTGAGCTTGAGTCTGTTGTCCCCCATCCAGACCCGCACGGCTTCCAGACACCGGGACATCACCTCGACGGCTTCGTTGGGGTGGTTCGGGGTAGAGATGTATAACTGAGTGTCATCTGCATACAGATGGCACTCAACCCCGAATCCTTGAATGATCTCACCCAGCGGTTTCATGTATGTGTTGAACAGGAGAGGTGAGAGGACCGACCCCTGCGGCACCCCACACGTGAGCGGCCTCAGGGTCGACCCCTGCTCCCCCGTCAACACACATTGCGTCTGACCGGAGAGGAAGGAGGAGAACCACCGCAACACGGTGCCCCCCACCCCCATCCCCTCCAGCCGGCGCAATAAGATACCATGGTCGATGGTATCGAAAGCCGCTGAGAGATCTAATAGGACTAGGATGGAGGAGCAACCCCCATCTTTCGCCCTCCAGAGATCATCCACCAACGCGACCAAAGCCATCTCAGTGCTGTGCCCGGGCCGGAAACCGGACTGGCGCGGGTCTAGATAAACAGTTTCCTCCAGGTGCCGAGGGAACTGTTGCGCCACCACACTCTCAACAACCTTCGCTAAAAAGGGAAGTTGCCTGGGCTGGATACATGCAACGAACGTTTATGTTGATGCAGAGAGTCTCCCCCTTTGGGGTTTTTTTGTGCGAGTCGAGGGGGGGGCAGAAATTCCAACTTGGGGTCTGCTTCAGCCTCCTGGTGCGGGGCTTTGGGCGAAGAGCCAGAGGGTCTTACTCCAGTGGGACTGCATCATGGCCTGGAACTGGCTGACCATCTCAATCCGCTCAGCCTCCAGGCACCAGTACTTGGCCTTACACTCCCACATGTCTTCCCTCTGCTTGGAAAGCCTATGCTTGTAGTCCTCAGTGAGTGCTTCTGCTGAGCCTCCTTCTTGGTCAGATCCAATTTGAACTGAGGCAGCAGTTTTGTCAACTCTTTCTCACGGTGGCTGCTTAGCTCCAACAACTGATTCCTGTTGGGGCCCTAAGGAGCCCAGGCGGGGAGGGAGAAATAGCTGGGAGGGGAAGGGCAAGTAAATACCAGGAAGGTGCCCCTCGACGTGAGCACGCCCACTCTTTCTGCACTCTTGACCACCTAGTTAGGTCATGTGACGACCTAGTTAGACTCACCCAGCCTCTCTACCACATTGGAAGAACCATTCTTGGTATTGTATATATGTCTCGTGTGTTATATATCAGTGATGGTGAACCTTTTTCTTATGGGGTGCCAAAATTGCTCACATATGCCCACACCAATTGAATCCTCCCCGCCCACCAGCACATATATGCGTGACACATACACCCGTGCATGCACGCACGACCCCTCCCCAGGCTCCGGAGGCTTTCCTGAAGCCTGGGGAGGGTGAAAACATTCCCAATGATTCAACCGGAAGTTCATGAACAAGCTTCGAGTTGGCCCGTTGTGTCTGTTTTTCACCCTCCCCAGCCTCCGAAGGCTTTCCAGAAGCCTGGGGGGTAGGGTGGGGGAAATGGTCACCCCCAGCTTTCCAGAAGTCCGAAAATCAGCTGGCTGGAGCACTGGAGCTGACTGTTGATGTGCCAGCAAATATGGATCTGCGTGCCACTTGTGGCACACATGCCATAGGTTCTCCATCATGGTTATATATAAAGAGAAGTTAATGAATCCTGCTGAATCAGTTATCTGTGTGTGCTTTCTGGATTTGATTGCCGCAACAAACTCTGACATGTTTCGGTCCAGTAGCAGAAATTTCTGCTGAATGATGATGTGTCAGTTCCTCTCCGTTTACACTGGTTTCCTACTTTATTTTAAACTGATTATATAAAAAGTATATATTAAAATAAAACCCAGTTGGAGCTTGAAAAGTTTAGGCACAGGTAGTCATGGTGAAAAACAGCCTTTTGTGATTTGCTGAGTGGAATATAGCACAGTTTATCCTAAAAATATTTTTATACATTAGAAGTTTGCACTCGTTTTAACCGAACTTAAGTATATGTCATTGGGGGGGGGGGGATCAGGATTTTAGAGATGCTTAGATGTAAAAGTAAAGGTTCCCCTTGCAAATATGTGCTAGTCGTTCCCGATTCTAGGGGCGGTGCTCATCTCTGTCTCAAAGCTGAAGAGCCAGCGATGTCCAAAGATGTCTCTGTGGTCATGTGGTCAGCATGACTAAATGCCGAAGGCGCACTGAACGCTGTTACCTTCCCACCAAAGTGGTTGCTATTTTTCTAGCATTTTTACATGCTTTCGAACTGCTAGATGGGCAGAAGCTGGGACAAGTAACGGGAGCTGACTCCATTATGCGGCTCTAGGGATTCGAACTGCCAAACTGCCGACCTTTCTGATCGACAAGCTGAGCATCTTAGCCACTGAGCCACCGTGTTCCTATGCTTACGTGGGGCATGGCCAAAAAGAGGTTGGAGAAAGGGGGAGAAGAAGAAAAAGAATTAAAAGTGGAATTTTTGAGAGCCAAAGAGAAAATGGTTAAAAGAGAAAGAAAGGGGGAAAGAGTTACATTAGCAGAACAAAGTGAATAGTAGTAAGATTGTTAGCGTTATGTAAGTAATTAAGAAAATAAAGAAATTATAGTATATTGTTAATTCTAAGAAATGCTCTCTATGTTTAAATTGAATTCGAAGTAGTATGTTGTTTATAGTAAAATATATAAATGGAGAAAATAAGAAATGAAAATTTGGTGTAATTTTGAAGGGTCATTGTTTATGTATTAAGAAAAATAAATAGTAAGATGAAAATAATAGAAGAGAATAATTTGACTTGAAACAAAACTATGATGTAAATAGGACTATGTAAATGAGAGGAGGTTAAAAAAAAACACCCAGACAACACTTTGTTCCTATAATATGTATAATTTGTATTAAAAAAAAATATCTAGAATTATTTTTTAAAAAAAGGTTGGGAATCACTGTTATAGATAAATGATTCAACTTCATTCATCTCCAACTGTAAGACTATTCATTTGCAAATAGACTCATTCCTGGTAGATGACCATAATCTTGATGTTTTGTGCCTTCTCTCTTGATAGGACCTTGGCTGAGTACTGCCCTAAGCTTCGTGCCTTGAAGGTGAAGCACTGTCACGACGTGGCGGAATCCAGCCTGAGTGTATTGCGTAGCCGTGGAGTGGAGTTGGATGTTGAACCTCCATTTCAGCGTGCCCTAGTTCTCTTACAGGATGTCGTGGGCTTTGCCCCATTCATTAATCTTCAGATCTAATGAAAGTACTGGAAACTGTCTCCGGGTAATTCCCACAAAGTTTAGAAGTCTAAGCTTTCACCTTTTTCATTATGAACTGGGCCTGTTTTGAGCCATTAATTCCTCAGGTGAAAGTTTGTGTTGAAAAAAACAAACTATGTGTTCTGACCGATGCTTCCCAAGAGCCTGAAGCAAACTCCTTGTCCTGATAAAAACACCTTTTATTAATTGACAGTGAATTCTGCTCCTTCACATCCAGCAAAGTCTTTCAAGGGAGGATTTACAGTCACAGTCCTTATCTGGCTTGGAGAGCTGCCAGGCCAATATCTGCAAAACTTGACAAGGAGTCTCGGAGAGTCACGAACCAATGAAAAGAACCAATTGTCTCCTGCAAACTCCACACCCCTTTCGCTCCTCTTTTATTTCCTCTGGGAGGGGGTCTTCATTGTTCACCTGTGGCCTTACTCCCAAGTCAACCCCTGTTCTTTAGCTGTTCCCTTCATCTGGCAACTCTGCGCATGCGCACACTGGGAACAGGCTCCAGCTGTTCGTCTGCCTCACTGATGTCTGATTCTAAAGGCAGCTGATAACTCTCAGACGGCTCTGGCTACCTCTCTGCCTCCGACACAGAGCCCACATCAGAGCCTTCCCCAGACTCCAGGACTGGCCCATGTTTCTCCCCAACTTCCTTACTGTCCGAATCTGTTGCCAGCTTTGCTGGCCGCTGGGAGGCCACAACACTATGCATTTGCATGAAAAGTATAATTTCCAGCTTCCATTTATTGCTGCTTCTCATTCATTGCTCTACCTGTCTGTTATTAAAGATATTCTAGAGATTGATTTGAACTGTAAAGTAGCTCCAATCTATGGCTTTGTTGAATCTATTCTCCAGTGACTTTCATATGGAATTTGACAAATCAGCATGGAAATGCTGTGGGAACATTAAAAAGCTCTCTGGAGGCCAAGAGATAAACAACAACACTGTAATTTTCTGTTGTTTTGAACTGAATGCTTGAGAAATACTGCATCTATTTAGAGTTCCTATAATTTTTTTAGTTTTGCAGTTCTTTTTAGGGGTTAAAGGAAAGACACTTTTAAATCAAGCTTGAAGTCTTGGTGATTGTGTGGACACAGCCACGCATTTTTAGTATATAAGTATTGTCGTGGATTGCCATTGTCTTTTGGGACATTTTGACCTTTCAGTCATATCTATAGTCCTAATGGTGGTTCAAGTATTAATCAGACTCAGTTTTGGTAGTAGAACTATGCAAAACATTTCATGTAGAAATTGTTCCTCATTCGAAACATGCTTGAAGCAGGGTGGATTTGATTTAAATCATGATTTAAATCACTACTTGATTTAAATCATAATTTAAAAAATACTTGATTTAAATCATAATTTTTAAAGAGCAGCTGTCATCTCTGTCCCGCAGTGGCTCCTCCTCTGACCTGCAGTTGACTCACCGACAGTCCCCATATTGCAGAATATACAGCCTCATGCTACGTAACGACGCAGCAAGGTTTTGAAGAAGCAAATAAAAAAAAGTTTTTGCATAATGCAAATCTCCCCAAAACTCCCCAAAAAATCTCCTCAAATCTCCCCCCAAAAATCTCCCCAAATCTCCCCCCCCCCAATTTTTTTTTTCAAAAAAAAAGGGCATGAATAGCCCTTAGGAGGCTTGTAGAGTATTCCGGGGGGGGGGGGTAGAGTTTGGATTTCAGGTGGCAAAAAATGCTGTATTCAGTATATAAGACACACCCAGATCTTCAGCCTTTTTTTTGAGGGAAAAAGGTGTGAAAAAGGTGTGTCTTATACTCTGAAAAATACGGTAAGTGCCGTTTCATGCTGAATAAACCAAATTATTAATGTATCTTAAATAGAAAACTATCTTTAGATAGATTTTTACTCCAAAAGCATTTTATTAAAATAAATTTGATTTAAAAAATTTAAAAATCTGATTTAAATCAAAAAAAATTCAATTGGTTTGACTTTTTTTTTTTTAAATCGATTTTTATCCACCCTGGTTCCAACTATGAAGCACCTTGTCTTGAATGAGAAACACCTAATCTGAGTAATTTGGAAGTGTTTCAAGCTCAAAACAGTTATATTCCATGCAGGGGTGAAATCAACTTACCTTCGCTACCAGTTCGCAAATGTGAGCGTGCGCACATGTGCAGAGCATCAAAAATGGGACGTGATGAAATCCAGGCGGGTGGGTGGTGGATAGAATCGGCTGAATTGCACCACTGGTTCC